>NW_027361684.1:8990000-11390000 GCF_039654945.1 Dendrobates tinctorius
GCTGCACAAGTGTTAATGCTGGCCCAAGAAGATGCTCCATAAAAACCCCCCATATGCTGCTGCACAAGGGTTAATGCTGGCCCAATAAGATGCTCCATAAATACCCCCCATATGCTGCTGCACAAGGGTTAGTGCTGGCCCAAGAAGTTGCTCCATAAATACCCCCCATATATTGCTGCACAAGGGTTAATGCTGGCCCAAGAAGATGCTCATTAAATACCCCCCATATGCTACTGCACAAGGGTTAATGCTGGCCCAAAAAGTTGCTCCATAAATACCCCCATATATTGCTGCACAAGGGTTAATGCTGGCCCAAGAAGATGCTCATAAAATACCCCCCATATGCTACTGCACAAGGGTTAATGCTGGCCCAAGAAGTTGCTCCATAAATACCTCCCATATATTGCTGCACAAGGGTTAATGCTGCCTCATAAGATGCTCCATAAATACCCCCCATATGCTGCTGCACACGGGATAATGCTGCCCCATAAGATGCTCCATAAATACTCCCATATGCTGCTGCACAAGGGTTAGTGCTGCCCCATAAGATGCTCTATAAATAACCCCCATATGCTGCTGCACAAGGGTTAGTGCTGCCCCACAAGATGCTCTATAAATACCCCCATATGCTGTATAAGGGTTAATATGCTGGCCCAAGAAGATGCTCCATAAATACCCCCCATATATTGCTACACAAGGGTTAATGCTGGCCCAAGAAGATGCTTCATAAATACCCCCCATATGCTGCTGCACAAGGGTTAATGCTGCCCCATAAGATGCTCTATAAATACCCCCCATGCTGCTGCACAAGGGTTAATGGTGGCCCATAAGATGCTCCATAAATACCCCCCATATGTTGCTGAACAAGGGTTAATGCTGGCCCATAAGATGCTCCATAAATACCCCCATATGCTGCTGCACAAGGGTTAATGCTGGCCCAAGAAGATGCTCCATAAATACCCCCATATATTGCTGCACAAGGGTTAATGCTGCCCCATAAGATGCTCCATAAATACCCCCCATATGCTGCTGCACAAGGGTTAATGCTGGCCCAAGAAGATGCTCCATAAATACCCCCATATATTGCTGCACAAGGGTTAATGCTGCCCCATAAGATGCTCCATAAATACCCCCATATGCTGCTGCACAAGGGTTAATGCTGCCCCATAAGATGCTCCATAAAAAACCCCCATATGCTGCTGCACAAGGGTTAATGCTGTCCCATAAGATGCTCCATAAATACCCCCCAAATATTGCTGCTGCACAAGGGTTAATTCTAGCCCAAGAAGATGCTCCATAAATACCCCCCATATATTGCTGCTGTACAAGGGTTAATTCTAGCCCAAGAAGATGCTCCATAAATACCCCCCATATGCTTCTGCCGCTACTGCAATTTAAAAAAAAATAAAAAAAAAAAAAAAAATGACACACTCACCTCTCCGTCGCTGGGGGCCAGGTACCGGTGTCCTGAGCCCCCTTCACTGGCAATATCTACCGGTCCCCGATCCATCACCGTGCACCGCTCTGTCTCCCAGGTCTCTGCAGTGACATTCATCAGAGGGTGCGCACTGACTACGTCATCGCGCCCTCTGCTCAAAGTCACAGCAGGAGGACCCGGAGACACAGCGGTTCACGGCGATGGAACGGGACAGGTAAGGTATTGCTCTGCCCCAGTCATACTCACCCCCTCCTGGCAGTCGGTCTTCTCTGCAGCCTCTGCTTCTCCCTTGGTCGTCTTCTTCCTGCATTCAGCAGTCACGTGGTACCGCTCATTAAACTCATGAATATGCGCATATTCATGAGTTTAATGAGCGGTACCACATGACCGCTGAACGCAGGAAGGAGACAACCTATGGAGAAGCAGGGGCTGCAGAGACGTGCCAGGAGGGGGTGAGTATGGTCTCTGACACCCCGCTCCCCCTCCGATCCCCGATATATGACTCGCGTATAAGCCGAGAGGGGGACTTTCAGCCCAAAAAATGGGCTGAAAATATGGACTTATATGCGAGTATATACGGTATGTATGTTTCAGTGAAACATTTTGGCTAAATACTTCTTATGGGTAAATTTAGTTTTACACACGTAAAAATTAATAAAGCCTACAAAAAAAAAGTCAGTCAGATCTCACATCCGTACAAGATAAAGTGCATTTTCTGTGCATCATAAAGTCATACAGTACTGGCACTTACACTTTACTCCTTGCAATACATTTTAAAGTGTCAGCTCTGGAAGCTGCATAATAGTTTATGGCGAACAGGATTTAGATGGAGCGATCATTTTTCTTCATTAGCAATGGCCCTCAGATAAATCATGCATATTGACTTGTCAGTTTATAAGGAGAATGTATTAAGGGGAAGCTGGAAATAGACTTGGGTAATATAAAGTGACAATCGCTTTCCAAGATGCAGAAGAGGAATGCAAATTGTCTTTAAAGCTTATAACACAGTACTAGGAAAAATGAACTGAAACTGCAGGTGTAGCCGGAATGAATACGTAAATTGTCATACTGTCATGAAAAATTGGGCAAAGAGTGAAAAATGAGTTAATGAAGTCATATACCCAGCAGCAGAATACTCCAGGATGAGCAGTAAAGACAATTAAAGGGGTTGTCCAGGCGTTTGCACGGTTTTCTAGATATTCTGAACAGAACGTCCAAGGGGGGGGGATGTTATGGAATTGAAATGAGAACTAGTCGTAACCTCCTACTCTACTCCAAACATGCCCTCTATAGCAACAACCCCACCCTCCGTAGCTACAGGCACTCCCCGTCCACATGAAGAAGCCCTCATCACACAGTAACGAATTCTTCCCCTCCAGCAGCCTCAGTGCAGAGAGCTGCTCCTCCCCCAGACACACACTGAACAGTGATCTATGGAAAGTGAAAGTAGTGAGGAGGGAAAATCGTCCTGTATTCTGGGCCGCTCCATGATTACAATACATAACTCATTATCAGTAATTCCTTCCCTCACTGTCCCAGGCTGCTGGCAGCAGTGAGAACAGAATGTGTGATGGCCAGTGATGGGGGTCTGCAGCTTCTAATCTGCACAGGGGATGGCAGTGACTGATGTAATCTGTTCTGTGACAAAGTCTCTGCTGTGTGAATGAGACAGCTCTGTGTCACTGATGTCTTCACACAGCAGCAGATTTGGTGCAGTGTATGTGCGAAGCTCCACCAATCTCCCAGCAAGCTCCAGTGACCAGCACCACCCACTGCCCACTCATTGGCTGGCAGTAAACTGCACCAGCACTCATCTTTATCATTATTCCAGCATTGGAAAGAACACAGCAGTGATCCTATATTTGTGAAAGCAGCACAATACATACATACATACACCCCCCCAACACTTCACACTGTTACAGCTGCTGATTGGACAGGCTGCTCCCATCAGTATTTGTGTCATTAGAGACACAGTGCTCACACATACACTGCATCAAATCTGCTGCTGTGTGAAGACATCAGTGACACAGAGCTGTCTCATTCACACAGTAGAGGCTTTGTCACAGAACAGATTACATCAGTGACTGCCATCCCCTGTGCAGATTAGAAGCTGCAGACCCCCATCACTGGCCATCACACAGTCTGTTCTCACTGCTGCCAGCAGCCTGGGACAGTGAGGGAAGGAATTACTGATAATGAGTTATGTATTGTAATCATGGAGTGGCCCAGAATACAGGACGATTTTCACTCCTCACTAGATTCACTTTCCATAGATAACTGTTCAGCGTGTGTCTGGGGGAGGAGCAGCTCTCTGCAGTGAGGCTGCTGGAGGGGAAGAATTCCTTACTGTGTGATGAGGGCTGCTTCATGTGGACAGGGAGGGCCTGTAGCTATGGAGGGTGGGGTTGTTGCTATAGAGGGCATGTTTGGAGTAGAGTAGGAGGTTACGACTAGTTCTCATTTCAATGCCATAACACCCCCCCTTGGACGTTCTGTTCAGAATATCTAGAAAACCGTGCAAACTAGTGACAGAAAGTAAATTACTTATTGTCATAATTCTGCAGGCCAGATATGTACTGAGATTGTGTGAAAAGCCCGGACAACCCCTTTAAAGAGGTTGTAGGAAGAATAGAAAGCCAAACCAGAAACTCTATTTTGCCCCTCATTAGTGCAAAGCAGAAGCATTGCTTAGCCAAGTGAGAGGCCTTTGACAGGAGTCTGGTTTGTCTCTATATAGAGTCAATATTGACTTTTAGGATTGTTACCACCAACAGGTGGCACTAGAGTTCCTGTCCTCTTTTCCTCTCTGAAGAAGCTATTTGCTTATTTAAATTCTCATGGGAGCATGGCATATAAGCCTCCCCCTATGTCAACTTGGTGCTCTCCACAAGGAAAAACTTTACTCTTAAAAAGCACAAAACATTATCTTAGTTCACCCAACACGTTTCACTGTGATAATGCAGCTTACTCGGTGAAGAACAGGGCACGGACAGTTGATAAAATTCTCTGCATGGAATTAAAACTTCACTGGCTGAGACTAAGTGGGTTAGAGCACCCTGCCAAACCCATCTGTATCAGAGGAGCATGCACTGGGACTTAGATATTATCTCTATATATAAAAATGAATGTATGTATGTGTGTATCACCAACCAATCACAAAGCATCTTTCATTCCACCAGAGCTGTTCAAAGGAAGCTGAGCTGTGATAGGTTACTATGAACAACAGTTTTCCTTGCAACCAATCACTAAGCATCTCTCACTTCACCAGAGCTGTTCAAAAGAAGCTGAGCTGTGATTGGTTGCTATGAGCAAGTTTTCCCACTTGACAACACCTCAGCAGACACTGACATGGTGGGAGTAATCTAGCATCCCCGGGAACATAAGCTCCAGCCATCGTCTGTCCCCCAGAAAGGAGCAGTGAGTACATGACAGAAATGAATCCCCCCTCATGTGTGGTATCATTAAGTGACACACATGAATGTAGGAAAGTGCACATATTAAATATAATGTGGATTTAATATTTTTTCACAGACACTTATGCATTATTGACGTGTTACTGTGCTCTGATGCTGTGAGTTTAAAGAGCTACTTTCCCCATAATTCACCTGAATATACCCATATAACACGTAATGCATTTCCCATAGCAACCCATTAAATATACTATACTGCATACAGATGCTGTACATCCATGAGCAACTCAGCCGGACAAATTACAAGTTGATTGTGCGTGAAGGTTTCTCTACTGTACTAATGTTTAACGTTTGTACCTGTCCATTGGTGAAAAGCATGACATGATATTTATGGTGGCAGATAAGTGAGAATATCAACCTGATCAGTAGAAAACCTGGGATCTTAGTGAACCATGTTTCTGTGCAATTTCACTATTCTACTTTTACTGGCTTTGACGGGATGATGTGGGATATTAGGGGTAGTAGTCCGGTGGCTCTGGCTGACGGGATGATGTGGGATATTAGGGGTAGTAGTCCGGTGGCTCTGGCTGACGGGATGATGTGGGATATTAGGGGTAGTAGTCCGGTGGCTCTGGCTGACAGGATGATGTGGGATATTAGGGGTAGTAGTCCGGTGGCTCTGGCTGACGGGATGATGTGGGATATTAGGGGTAGTAGTCCGGTGGCTCTGGCTGACGGGATGATGTGGGATATTAGGGGTAGTAGTCCGGTAGCTCTGGCTGACGGGATGATGTGGGATATTATAGTGAATGTGGCTATGCGGAGTGGGCGGGGCTATACACTCAAAATATGAAAATATATATATATATATATATATATATATATATATATATATATATATATATATATATATATATATATATATATATTATAATTTGTTATTACTAACCGTAGTTAGTTACTATGCCCGGGCAGCACCGGGCTCTTCAGCTAGGCTCTTAGCCTGTATTAGACCGATCATAATATATGTTTTTTATATGGTAATTACACATCTTCGCAATTTTGTCTTATCAAAATAATGACCATATAATTACATATGAATTCTTAGAATTAACAGTACTATTATGGTAAATAACACGGTGGCTCAGTGGTTAGCACCTTGTAGCGCTGGGGTCCTGGGTTCAAATCCCACCAAGGACCTGTAAGGAGTTTGTATGTTCTTCCCATGTTTGCCTGGATTTTGCACAAGATATATTGATCAAGGATTTAGATTGTGATCACGAATGGGGACAAAGTCTGGAAAGTGATGAGGAATATGTTGGTGCTATATTTGCAAGCATAGTAAATAAATATCTAGATATGGCATCAATATTGATGCTATCAATCACACAGGCATTTTTTCTACATATTTCTTTATATTTTTTTAGATGTTTGTAGTACATAAATCAAAGCTGTGACATACTAAAGGCAAAAGTATTCTAAGGCAGAAATACTGACTCCCTCATTCAAACCTCAGATAAACTAGACAGAATGTTCTTGAAACAATTTTTTGTTTCGCTTTCCACGTCTAGATCCTAATTCTATGTGACAAATTCATCAGGGTGAGCTCTTTTTGGTTTATGCACATGCCTGGATCGGGAGGGATCTGTCTCCATGTATACAGAACTGAGATGTTGTGAAACTTTAAAAAAAAAAAAAAGGTCCACAATGGTGGTAAACACTGCCTACTCCACAAGCAGCAAATAATGTGGCAAATCCAGTTGTCGCTGGCTATAATTCAGAATAAAACCGAAGATGTGTACTTGTGCTAATTGATATAGAAGGGCTATTAACCATATAATACAGTATAAAGACAGGATTGCATGTACATGGTCAATAAAATACACATACCTATATGATGACATGCGCAAACAATTATTTATAAACATAGGAATCAGATGCCGCTGATATGAACAGTTGCCTCCTATAGTCATCGGAGATTGAGCCACAGTTCCGCATTTCAGGTAAACTACACAAAACAATAAATCCAGGATGCAGCGCTTGACAAGAATAGCATGTACAGTATATACTCCTGCCGTACTGTTAGGGGCTAGGAATAACCCTGCTGGTTAATAATAGAGTCCAGTTATATACTAAGTGCTACAGGAGGAGTACCTGGTGGTTCGTAACAGTCCAATAGTCCGTAGGCAAAGTCCTGTTCTTTCTGAGGCAGTGCCCCGGCCGGCAGCGCGCACCCAGAGAAACAGCTGATGAGCGAGCAGGCGGCGAGTGAAACGTAGCACGAGCTCACGCTTCCAGTACGGATCGCAGAACAGGCCAAACTTCTTAACAATGTGTTTCGGAAACGTCGGTTTCTTTCTTCAATGATGATTCCAACAGTTTAGTTCAGCCCTTTTATAGCTCCCACAGTTGACAATGCCTGTGCATGCTTAAACGAACAGGTTACTCATACATTGTTTGATACCTATGAATGCCTGGAATTTGTCACATTTAGTGGAGGGAGCGAATTTCATTCCTTTGATTAGTAATACTTGTTCATCGTTAGTAAGATCGTGTTTAAGCAGGTTAAAAAAAATATTTTGACCTTCCATGTCTATCCCATTAGATGGTTTTATCGTTTTCTTTTTGGAAAGTTTCCCCATTCAACAGCCTCTTTTATAATTTTTGGGGGTCACACATGAGCAAAAAATTATGGTTGACTGTTTTTTTCAGAGGTTGTTTTTTCATTTTCCTTTTGTGGTTTGCTCTATTCTCCCATGTCATTTAGGGGGTGTTCGGG
Source organism: Dendrobates tinctorius (assembly GCF_039654945.1). Lineage (NCBI taxonomy): Eukaryota > Metazoa > Chordata > Amphibia > Anura > Dendrobatidae > Dendrobates > Dendrobates tinctorius. The sequence continues at coordinate 8,997,628 of NW_027361684.1, forward strand.
GTTGTATAGGGAAAAAAAACCTCAAAAAAAAAATCAACCATTATTTTTTAGGCAAATTTTCTACCAGTCCACTCAAGATTCATCTATAGAAAGGTCAGAAATATTGAATATTTGGTTGTTCCGAACCTCTTATAAATATAAGAAATTACATATTAATTAATGCTGGTTTCTACGCGTACATGTGCAATAAATGTAAAGTCTGTCTCCAATTGCGCCCTCAAAAAAGAACGGAATACTGTAAAGGGGATGAAAAGTTTATAATTCGGGAATATATAAATCGTAGTAAGACTGGGGTAATATACTGTATTGAATGCCCATGTAATAAAAAATATATTGGCAGGAAAATTGCCCCATGACAAAGCGAATAAGCCAAAAAATAAATACCATGACTATCTGTTATCAAAACATTATGCTGACCAACAAGGGGGCTTCTTCAAATGTGAGCAAGTATGGGGAATACAAAAGGTAAAAAAAAAAAAAAAAAGGTGAGAAAGGGGTAATTATATTAAAAATGTGTCATGGGTAGAAAGTCAATGGTTCTTTGTGGTTAAACTGTGAGATTGAGCTATCTGCATTTCAATGAGTAACCTATTAACCTCCACTAAATGGAATAAATTCCAGGCATTCATAGGTTACTCAAATTGGTTGATACCCATTAGTTTAAGCATGAACAGGTGTTGTCAACTGTAGGAGATATAAAAAAAGGGCTAAACTCGCCTATTGGAAATATCCCTGAAGAGGGAAATCGACAATGGGAAGTTTGGCCTGTTCTGGACTCTACTATTAACCAGCCGGTTAATTTCTAGCACCAAGTACAGCAGGAGAATATACTGAACATGCCATTACTGTCAAGCTCGGAATCCTGGATTTATGCTTAGTTTAGCCCTTACCTGACACATGAACTGTGGCTCAATGTCTGATGCCTTAAGGTACTGTCACACTTAGCGATGTACCAGCGATCCCGACCAGCGATATGACGCGGTCAGGATCGCTGGTACATCGCTAAGTGGTCGATAGTGAGCTGCCACACTGGCAGATCTCACCAGCGACATCGCAGGGGTCGGGGGTCGCTACTTACCTGTCAGATGAGGCGATGAAGACGTCCTCCCGCCTGCGTCCACGCGTCGCTCGTCGTCACAGCAGGAAGCTGACGACGAGAAACGGTCCAGGACGTTCTCGCGCGATCAGCGATAACCAGCGGGGGACCGGTCAGAGGCAAGTATCAGACATATCGATATCGCTAGCAATATCGCTATAACGTCACAAAAACCAGTGACGTTATAGCGATATTGCTAGCGATATCGCTTAGTACAACAGGCCCTTTAGGCTATGTGCACACGCTACAGACTGCCCCGCGGATTTGTATCTGCAGATCCGCAGGTAAAACCGCAGCTAAAATTACCTGCGGTTTTACCTGCGGATTGGCCAGCGGTTTTCCCATGTGGTTTGACACCTGGACAATGGAATAAGTGGCAAACCACAGCGCAGTCTGCAGAAAGACTTGACATGTCAATTCTTTCTGCGGATTCAAAACCGCAGCTTTTCCGCAGTGGAAAAGAGGGATTTTGGGTTCTTACCGTAAAATCTCTTTCTTGGAGCCTTCATTGGGGGACACATATTACTATGGGTGTATGCTGCTGCTAGGAGGCTGACACTATGCAAAACAAGAAAATTAGCTCCTCCCCGGCAGTATACACCCACCGACAGGCACCAAGTACCTCAGTTTGTGCTTAGTGTCTGTAGGAGGCGGACTGGGATCTCCCCAGATCCGCATCTAACGAATTCTTGGTGAGAAAGCAGTAGAAGCAACCAAAAACTATGAACATATGTACCAACCCAACAAGGGACTCGAAGACCCAACACGGTACAACTTAAACAGGGAGGGTGCTGTGTCCCCCAATGAAGGCTCCAAGAAAGAGATTTTACGGTAAGAACCCAAAATCCCTCTTTATCGCATTATTGGGGGACACAGATTACCATGGGACGTTCCAAAGCAGTCCCGAGGGTGGGAACAGTCATAAAGGAACGAAAGAAGGAAGGACTTAGGTCGGCCAATGTGCGACCGCCGCCTGCAGAACCTTCCTACCAAGAACTGCATCAGACGAGGCCTGGGTATGAACCCTGTAGAACCTCGCAAAGGTGTGCAAAGACGACCATGTCGCGGCTCTGCAAAGTTGTAAGGCCAAAGCCTGGTGTCGCACAGCCCGGGTGGAGTGGGCTCTCACTCCCGGAGGGGGACGTTTTTCCTGAAGTCGGTAGGCTTCCAGGATGGTAGAACGAATCAAGCGAGCAATTGTGGATTTGGATGCTGGAAGCCCTTTCCGGTGACCTTCAGAGATGACAAGCAGGGAGTCGGATTGGCGAAAAGAAGTGGTCCTGGCAAGATAAACTCGCAAGGCTCTCACTACATCCAGTTTGTGGAGCGACTTTTCCAGAGGATGAGCAGGCGCAGGACAAAACGATGGAAGGACGATATCTTCGTTAATGTGAAAGGGGGATACCACCTTTGGAAGGAAGGAACTGGCCTGAGAACGACCTTATCTTGGTGGAAGATTAGGTACGGGGAACGACAGGATAAAACCGCCAGCTCAGAAACTCTCCTGATGGATGTAATGGCGATTAGAAAAGCCACCTTCCATGAGAGAAGCGACAGAGGAATTTCCTGGATTGGTTCAAACGGCGCCTTTTGGAGAGCGCCAATAACGAGATTGAGATCCCACGGATCTATCGGAGAATGATGAGGAGGAGCCACATGGGCGACTCCTTGGAGAAAAGTCTTCACCTGCGGTAAGGAAGCCAGATCCTTCTGGAAGAGAATTGCCAGGGCAGACACCTGGCTTTTGAGGGTACTGAGAGACAGACCGGCATCCAAACCGGACTGGAGGAAGCCAAGTATGGATGGAATGGAGAACGACAATGGAAAAACATCGTTATCATCGTACCAATGGAAAAATGCCTTCCAGTACCTATGGTAAATGCGGGAGGAGGCTGGCTTCCTAGCTCCGATCATGGTTTGAATGACCCGGCTGGAAAACCCTGATTCTCTCAGAATTGCGGCCTCAACGGCCATGCCGTTAAACTCAGAGACTGAGAATTCTGGTGGTAAAGGGGGCCTTGTGAGAGAAGATCTGGACGGTCTGGAAGCCTCCAGGGGACGTCCGCGAGCATGTTCACCAACTCCACGTACCAAGGGCGTCTTGGCCAGTCTGGAGCCACCAGAATGACTGGGATGCCCTCTGACTTTATCTTTTTGACCACCCTTGGGATTAGGGCAAAGGGATGAAACAGGTAAGGCAGTTGGAACTGCGACCACAGAATTACCAGGGCGTCGCAACCGACGGCTAGAGGATCCCTGGACCTGGCTACAAAGTGAGGAACTTTGTTGTTCATCCAAGATTCCATGAGATCGACGTCCAGGGTGCCCCAACGCTGGCATATCTGATTGAAGACTGTGAGATGAAGGGACCATTCGTCTGACGCTAGACCCTGGCGACTTAAGAAGTCGGCTGACCAATTCTCCACCCCTGGAATGTGAATGGCGGAGATCGCCGGAACGTGACACTCTGCCCAACGCAGTATCTTCGCCACTTCTGACATTACCTGCCTGCTGTGAGTACCACCCTGGTGGTTTATGTACGCCACGGCCGTGGCGTTGTCTGACTGAATGCGGACTGGTTTGCCTACAAGGAGAGGCTGCCAATGAAGGAGAGCAAGGAAGATTGCTCTGATCTCCAGAAGGTTGATGGGAAGAAGAGCCTCCTGGGTGCTCCAGCGCCCTTGGGCCTTTTTCCGATGGTAAACCGCCCCCCATCCCAGGAGACTGGCATCGGTGGTGATGACTACGTCGATGGTGCCGTCAGCAACGATTTGGATTTCTGGATCACGGAGTGAACTACTTATACGATGGACTACTTGCTAGAGATGGGGTGCACCTTACGAAGACTGGAAAGCATGTATTTGGAAGTCGCCTTGCTACACTTGTAAGGAGAGCTTTAAACTAGAACAACATGGGAAGGGAAGCAAAAGACCAGAAAAAGCCATACACCTGACAAATGCTATTGAGAACTCTGCTATTAGAAGTGGAAAGGAAGAACAAAGACGAAAGAATCTAATTAATAAAAATATTGGAGAAAGAGAAACCAATCACAAACTAAAATGTTTCTATACTAATGCACAAAGCATGGGCAACAAACAAGGAGAATTGGAACTACTAACACAGGAAAAGAAATATGATGTAATTGGAATCACTGAAACTTGGTGGGACAATACACATGATTGGAATACAAGACTAGAAGGATACAACTTATTTGCAAGAAACAGACTTGATAAACGAGGAGGGGGTGTCGCATTGTATGTTCGAAACGCGTATATCTGCACAGAGATTGAAGCTTCAGAGACTGGGAGTTCTGTGGAAACTGTTTGGGTAAGAATACAAGGACAGAACAATGGAAAGGACACCATTGTAGGCATTTACTACAGGCCGCCTGTGCAAGCCGAAGATATAGATGAACTCTTTATGCATCAGATGGCCAAGTTCTCCAAAAAATATGACATAGTTGTCATGGGAGATTTCAACTATCCAGACATTTGTTGGGAATCTCTCTCAGGCAAAACTAACAGGACAAGGAAATTCTTATCCTCTCTTGCTGACAACTTTATCTTCCAAAAGGTAGGGGAGAAAACAAGGGGAACTGCTACCTTGGATCTAATACTTATAAACAGGGAGGAAATGGTTGAGGAGGTAAAAGTGGCTGGGACCCTAGGAGGTAGCGACCATGCTATTTTAGAATTTTGGATAACTAGAGGTGGAAGACCTGTGAAGACTCAGACGTCAAGGTTAGATTTCAGAAAGGCAGATTTTAAGGGATTCAGAAAGAGAATTGGAGGGATCCAATGGCTGGATATCCTTAAAGACAAAAATGTCCAGGAAGGATGGGAAATCTTGAAAAATGAAATTCTTAAAGCACAGTTGTTAACAATTCCGAAAAGAGGGAAGAATAGGAAGCATTTAAGGAAACCAGGATGGATGAACACAGAACTTAAGCACATGCTAAAAAGGAAGAAAAAAATGTTTATAAAATGGAAAGAGGGAGGCATATCTAAAGAAGAATATAATGCTGTCTGCAGAACCTGCAGGGCACAAATCAGATTAGCTAAAGCTGAAAATGAACTGAGGCTTGCAAGAGATGTCAAAAGCAATAATAAAGGATTTTGGGGATATGTCAAAAGTAAAAGAAAAGTCAAAGATGCTATAGGATTTTTACAGGATGAAAATGATGAAATGGTAAGACAGGATGTTGAGAAGGCTGAACTTTTAAATTCCTATTTTGCATCTGTTTTCTCTCAGAAAGGAAATGCAACATCAACTGTTATTCACTGTCCTATTAAGGGAATAGAAGAATCCAGGATATCTATAAACAGAAAGATAGTGAGGAAACACTTAGCTAACCTAAATGAATTCAAGTCTGCAGGTCCAGATGAATTACACCCCAGAGTACTGAAGGAGATAGCAGAAGAAATTTTTGAACCCCTCTCCATAATCTTTGAAAATTCTTGGAGAACAGGAGAAGTGCCAGAAGACTGGAGAAGAGCAAATGTTGTTCCTATCTTCAAAAAGGGGAAGAAGGTGGACCCAGGCAACTATAGGCCGGTGAGTCTGACTTCTATACCAGGAAAGATCTTTGAACAAATTATTAAACAACATGTATGTCAATACCTGGATAAGAATGAAGTGATTAAACAGAGTCAGCATGGGTTTCTAACTAATAAGTCATGTCAGACTAACTTAATTTCCTTCTATGACGGTATCACTGATTGGGTGGATCAAGGAAATGCTGTAGATATAGTATATCTTGACTTCAGCAAAGCATTTGACAAAGTCTCTCATACAATCCTTATTGAAAAAATGACTAAGTATGGAATGGACAAGGCAACTGTTAGGTGGATTCATAACTGGCTTAGTGATCGGACCCAAAGAGTGGTCGTAAATGGCTGCACATCCAGTCGGAAGAATGTCTCAAGTGGGGTACCACAGGGCTCTGTCCTGGGCCCTGTATTGTTCAACATCTTTATCAACGATTTAGATGAAGGAATTGAGGGTAAACTGATTAAATTTGCTGATGACACAAAGCTAGGAGGGATAGCTAATACTAGAGAAGAGAGAGAGAGGATTCAAAAAGATTTAAATAAACTGGAGAAGTGGGCAGCAACTAACAGAATGGTTTTTAACAGGGAGAAATGCAAAGTACTACATCTGGGCAATAAAAATGAAAAAAGCATATATAGAATGGGAGGAATAGGGCTAAGTGACAGCACATGTGAAAAAGACTTGGGTATACTAATAGATCACAGACTGAATATGAGTCAACAGTGTGATGCAGCAGCAAAAAAGGCAAATGCAATTCTAGGATGTATTAACAGAAGCATACAGTCTAGATCACGTGAAGTCATTATTTCCCTCTACTCCTCTTTGGTCAGACCTCATCTGGAATATTGTGTCCAGTTTTGGGCACCACATTTTAAAAAAGACATCAACAAACTGGAGCAAGTTCAGAAAAGAGCGACCAGAATGGTGACCGGTCTGCAAACCCTGTCTTATGAGGAAAGGTTGCAGGATTTGGGAATGTTTAGTTTGCAAAAGAGAAGACTGAGAGGAGACTTAATAGCTGTCTACAAATATCTAAAGGGCTGTCACATTGTAGAAGGATCAACTTTATTCTCATTTGCACAAGGAAAGACTAGAAGCAATGGGATGAAACTGAATGGGAAGAGACACAGATTAGATATTAGAAAAAACTTTTTGACAGTTAGAGTGATCAATGAGTGGAACAGGCTGCCACGAGAAGTGGTGAGTTCTCCTTCAATGGAAGTCTTCAAACAGAGGCTGGACAGACATCTGACTGGGATGATTTAGCGAATCCTGCTTTGAGCAGGGGGTTGGACCAGATGGCCCAGGAGGTCCCTTCCAACTCTACGATTCTATGATTCTATGATTCTATGACTTGCCACTGAGGCGGAAGAAAGGACCTTCCCTGGAGAACTGGCGCCGGCAAAGTCCATCAAGTCAGCGTTTTAGGGATCGGATTCCCTTGCAAAGGGTTGAAAACTTGTCCCTCGGTAGAAACACCCGGGCTAGATTCGTGTCGAATTCCATGTCCAAAAAGGTCAGACGCTGGGTAGGGTGCAGGATGAACTTCTCCTTGTTGACTATCCATCCGAGGCTCCCGACAGCATCCAGGGTTATCTGAAGACTTTGAAGACAGTCTTGGCGGGACGAGCCCTTGATCAGAAGATCGTCCAGGTAAGGGATGATGAGAATCCCCCTGGATCGAAGGATGGCCATGACTGTTGCCATCACCTTCGTAAAGACACGGGGAGCGGAGGCTAGGCCGAAGGGAAGGGCCGTGAACTGGTAGTGATTGTCCTGAATCGCAAAGCAGAGATATCTCTGTTGTTGCAAACAAATAGGGATGTGGCGGTAGGCATCCTGTATGTCCACAGAGCAGAGGAACTCTCCGGGTTCCATCGAGGCTATTACCGAGCGCAGACACTCCATCTTGAAGTGGAGGATCCTCACGTGGCGGTTGAGCAACTTGAGGTCCAAAATTGGACGAAGGGAGCCGTCTTTTTTCGGGACTACGAAGAGATTCGAGTAGAACCCTGAAAACCGTTCGTTTGAAGGAACAGGAACGATAACCCCGGCGGAAAGGAGGGAGGAGACGGCCTGAAGGAACCCTGGAATCTGAGACCGCTGTCTGGGGGGGTCGAGACAGGAAGAAGCGACTGTTTGGGGGGGAAGAAAATTCAATTTTGTATCCGGATGTGATGATTTCCCTGACCTAAGCGTCGTCAACAACGGATAGCCATGCGTCCTTGAAAGTGGAAAGTCTGCCTCCCACCCTGGAAGGATTTCCAGGTGGGGGTGACCCGCCACTTAGATGCAAATCTGCCGGACCGGGGGCCTGAAAACCTGGAGGGCTGACCTCTTGATCTCCAGTGGGGGGCGGGTTTATAAGATGGTTTTCTCCTGTCTCTGGAAGCGGAGGGCCGGTCCTGCTGGGGGAAAGAAGGGGCGAAAGGACCTGAACAGCCGAGAAGCTTTCCTGTTAAAAAACCTTCTAGGCCGGGACTGAGGAAGGGAAGTACTCTTACCACCAGTGGCATCCGAGATTATCTGATCCAGCTTGGCGCCAAAGAGCCTAGAGCCGTGAAACGCCCGGTTGGTGAGCGACTTTTTTGAGGTGGTGTCCGCACTCCACGACTTCAACCAAAGGATGCGGCGTATGGCTACTATGCTGCTGTTAGCTCTTGCTACGCACCCAGCCGCGTCCAAGGAGGCGGCTAAAAGGTATTTACCCGCATGATTAATCTGGTCTGCTAAATCTGCTAGCTTGTCCCGAGGTGCTGCCGTCGAAATGCCCTTGCGAAGAATTTTTGCCCAAGCTGAAATGACTTTCGCCACCCAAGCGGAGGTGAAAACAGGACAGAGGGAGGCGCCGGATGCCTCAAAAATTGACTTAGCCAACGATTCTATTTGCCTGTCTGTCGGATCTTTAAGCGAAGCTCCGTCCGGAAGGGACAGAACCGTCTTAGAAGACAGACGGGAAACTGGTGGATCTACCTCGGGAGCTTTGGTCCATTTTGTGACTAGATCAGCATCGAAGGGATATAGCACATCTAAGTACTTGCGGCCTGAAAAACGTTTCTCAGGATGTTGCCAGTGATTGGCTAAGGAAGTGAAAAACTCCTTGTGATTAGGAAAGGTTCGAGAGGGAGGCCTCGCTCTCTTAAAAGAAACAGAGCATTCCTGAGGGGGTGCCTTATCCTCCTTTATCTTGAAGGTTTGGAATATAGCCAATATGAGACTATCCACCATGTCCCGAGTTCTAGCTATGTTGTCCGCCTCTGAGTCAGATCCAGATTGTGAATCCTCGTCTGACCTAGGGTCGTCTGCTGATGAGGGAGACGAGGAGCGTAGCCTGGGAAAAGCGGAAGGACCTTGCGAGCTGGAAGAAGAGCCAGACAGAACCCGCTTCCTAGAGCCCCTACCCGGCCTGTCCGTCTGAAGGTCGCGGTCAGGTGCAGGCGACTCACCGTGACGGGCGGTCGGCGCACAGGTGGCTGTAGATAGCTGGGGTAACCGTTCTAAGACCTGGACCAGAGACTGAGAAACTTTAGTCAGATCAGAGACAGACTGAGACATTGCAACAGCCCACTCAGGGGGTGGGGTGCTCCTGAGGGGCAGACATGGTGGAAGGGCTGCAGGACGGGCAGAAAGGAGACGACTGACCTGATGCCCACTTCTTTTTACAGCGTGCGCAGGCGTAGTGAATAACGGTGGGTCTAGAACAGATAGCCCTGCAGGATTGGGCATACGTGTATGCGGTAGTAGCGCTACCTGATAGGGAACTGCCGTGGAGAGCTAATTATAGCGTCAGAATGTAGAAGCGCCGAGCCTACCGAGGTTCAGATGTGGAGCAAAACACCTTTGTGTCCCCCAGGAAGAGATCCGGTGAAGGGAGAGAAGATGATATCCAGAAATGACAGGAAACGCTAGCGGTGGGCGGGGCTTGACCGCCGAGCCGCGTGATTGGAAGAGGACCGAGGGGAGGCGCGGTTAAGGTCAGACTGACAGCGCTGAAGTGAAAGCAGCCCTGTGATGGGCTAAAAAGCGCGCGAAGAAAGCGCGCGCAGAGAGGGAAGAGGAAGCTTTCAAACTGAAAGTGAAAGTGTTTCCCTCTGCACTAACACGCGACGGCGCGCCCGAAGCCAGTGAAGCCGCAGGGACAGTGAAGGTAGCGGGTAGGTTGCTGCCCGCGGAAACCACCGCTGGACCCCCCGGTGATAGCAGAAGAGGCGTGCGTCTGACAGAGCACCCGGTGAAAAAAGGGGCAGGAAATTCAAATCGGCCCTGAGAGGCACCGATCCTGATAACATTAATGTGGAGAGACTGCAGGGTGGGTATTTCAAACAGGGGTCGCTGTACTGCCTGTAATGGGGCTGAATGGGTCAGATTGGGTCCATTTTTGAGAGCGGGGCTGGAGGGGACATTCAGATCAGCTTACCTGACGTCCCTAAAGAGGATGACCGCAGGGGCCCACGATAGCGAGCAGGCCGCTGGGAGAGGCGATCCTCTGTACCCGCACCATGTCCGTATGGTGCAGAAGACGGCGCCAAACTCATGCTGGAAGGGGAAACGTCACCGCTGGCGACCACCGTCTTCCTCTCAGCCCTGTCCCGGGAGAGGGGTGAGGAGGGGAATCGGCTAGGACCGGCCACCCGTCAATAGCCCATAGCACCCGAGGGTGATAGGGGAAGGTCCTGCCTGCGGTCCTGAGAGTTGCGATGTGGGCAATACACACAACTAAAACCTGAAAGGAAAAAATTTGCTAGATGCGGATCTGGGGAGATCCCGGTCTGCCTCCTACAGACACTAAGCACAAACTGAGGTACTTGGTGCCTGTCGGTGGGTGTATAGAAAGAACACCGTGAGCACAACTCAAGATGGTGCTAAGGTTAGGTTCCCAAACCGTTAAAGCAACAAATATGAACCTAGCACTCAACTTAAAGGTATTTGTAAGGCGATTTATTGTAGTACACGAAAAAAAGACGTTTCGGTCAATGTGACCTTCAGTTACGTGTGGTATATAGATTGTGTAGAGCTTATAGGCATCTGTCAGAAAGGACGATGGTGCTTTAGGCATTGAGCAGAATGATCTCTCTAAGGTAATGAGCTTGTCAGTATATAGGAGAGGGGCAAATGTTCCTCCAGATGCGGTGAGATGGCCGGTGGACACCGCATCTGGAGGCACATTTGCCCCTCTCCTATATACTGACAAGCTCATTACCTTAGAGAGATCATTCTGCTCAATGCCTAAAGCACCATCGTCCTTTCTGACAGATGCCTATAAGCTCTACACAATCTATATACCACACGTAACTGAAGAAGGTCACATTGACCGAAACGTCTTTTTTCGTGTACTACAATAAACCGCCTTGCAAATACCTTTACGTTGAGTGCTAGGTTCATATTTGTTGCTTTGTCGGTGGGTGTATACTGCCGGGGAGGAGCTAATTTTCTTGTTTTGCATAGTGTCAGCCTCCTAGCAGCAGCAGCATACACCCATGGTAATCTGTGTCCCCCAATAAGGCGATAAAGAAAACCGCAGCATGTGCACAGCGGATTGTAAATCACAGACTTACATTGTACTGTACACTGTCTGCAGAACTGCTGCGGATCCGCAGCGGCCAAATACGCAGCAGAATACGCAGCGTGTGCACAAAGCCTAAAGGAGACAACTGTTCTTTATCAGTAGCATCTGAATTTAATGTTTGTACCTGTCATCTTATTTCTGTATTGTATCTACAATATACATGCAATCCTGCAATTATATCGTATTATACAGTTAATAATAACCCATCTATATCAATTAGCGCAAATACAAATCTTTGGTTTTATTTTTGGAGACTTCAATTTGAAGTCCTTGTACGGTCGCACTTATGTACCGTTTTAGATATGTATATTTTACGATACAGATAACCCCCTTTGGAAATTATTAAAATGCCGTCCGGTTTCTGATGCGAGAAGGAATACAATGCTTTGAAGAAGTTTGTTAGCCATTTCTCTGATGAAAGGGACACATTGACTTCGTGGTTATGAACTAAAATATTGCACAGACTACGTCCTCTACAATAGGTTATGCCTGATTGTTTGCTCAAAATTTTTCCCAAATCACAATTTATGCCAAATATTGTTAACTGTTGAATGTGTATCAAAGGTACTGATACAGCTAAAACTTGTCTTTAGGTTTAGTATCAAAAATATTTTTTTCGAACTGTCGTCTTGGCTTGGGAATAAGCCCTATGTAAGGTATTTTTTGGAATTTCCCTTGCTAGGAACCTACAGCAAACTACTTTTTTGTCTCAAAATCTGTATCAGCTGAAGAATTTCTCTTCACATGTAAGACCTGTTTCACACATCAGTTTTTCACCATCAGTCAAAATCCGCCAAAATTTGAAAATGGCGGATCCGCTGTTCTTGTGGCTGATCCGCCGTTTTTTCCCATTGAAATACATTAGTGGCGGATTTTGGCGGATGGTCGTTCATTACGTCCGCTATTCGGCGGATCCGCCTGATTTTGTCTGAGGTGAACAGACTTTGCAACGTTTTTTTTTCCGCCGTCGTCCGCCATTTGATAGAATGGCCGCCTACGGACAGCGGATCCGCCGGGATCCACTATTTTGCGGAATCCGCCGGCAGAATCCGCTTTTTCGCACTGAGCATGCTCAGAAAAAAAAAAGATACTTTTCCAGACAGTCCAAAACTATATAAAGGTGGGCTAATTAATCATTGGACCCAGACATCCGGCACCAGCAACAAGAAGAGAGAAGAGACAGCCTGAATGCCTGCCCAGCACCAAGAGGCCTGCCACCACAAGAGGCCTGCTAGCACCTGCCCAGCTCCAAGCCAGGACCGAGAGGCCTGCCAGTGCCAGCCAGCACCAACAGCCTGCCAGCAAAGCCTGCAATTGTGTGAGTATAAAATATATTTGTGTGGGGCATGTCTGTGTGTGTTTGTGGCTTGCCTGCCTGTGTGTGTGGCCTGCGTGTTTGTGTGTGTGGCCTGCCTGTGTGTGTGTGTGTGTGTGTGTGTGTGTGTGTGTGTGGTGTGCTTTCCTGCATGTATGTTCGTGGCCTCCCAGTGTTGCATGTCTGTGTGTGTTTATTTTTATTATGCTTTTTTTTCATACTTTTAATTGTTTTTCTGTTGCATGTGTACTGCATTTTATTTTCATAGTACTGTAATTTTATTGGCAATTGTGATGTGATTGTGTTATGTGTATTGTATGTAGTGTAACTGTGGTATTGTATGCGGTGTAACTATGTTTTCTGTTTTTTTATTTTTCATTTATTGTGGTATTTAAAATAAAGAGCAGAGTAGCTCCTACTTGTGAAAAAAAAATAAAGTAAAAAAAAAATAATAATAAAAACGGTTTATGAAAATTGTCCGTAGTATTATTTTAAAACCAGGTAAAATAAAGAATTCTTATATGTGCAAAAAAGGTAAAATTAAGTGTTGGTGTTTTGTATACAAGTGTGGTTATACTCTCAAGTGAGAGATTTTAAGGGAATTTACACACAAACACTTGGGTATACTCTCAGTGAGTTTCAGGGAATAAAGGCCCTGTCACACTAAGCGATATCGCTAGCAATATCGCTATAACATCACTGGTTTTTGTGACGTTATAGCGATATTGCTAGCGATATCGCTATGTCTGATACTTACCGCCGACCGGCTCCCCGCTGGTTATCGCTGATCGCGCGAGAACGTCCTTGGCCATTTCTCGTTGTCAGCTTCCTGCTGGACTTCCTGTGGCGCTGACGAGCGACGCGTGGACGCGGGTGGGAGGACGTCAGGATCGCCGCGTCTGACAGGTAAGTAATGACCCCCGACCCCTGCTATGTTGCTGGTGAGATCTGCCTGTCTGGCAGCTCACTAGCGACCACTTAGCGATGCACCAGCGATCCTGACCGCGTCATATCGCTGGTCGGGATCGCTGGTGCATCGCTAAGTGTGACAGTACCTTTACACACATCCAATCACAGTGTGGTTACACTCTCAGTGAGAGATTGTCAGGGAATTTACACACATGCAAACACTTGGGTATACTCTCAGTGAGAGTTTCAGGGAATTACACACACATCTAATCACAGTGTGGTTACACTCTCAGTGAGAGATTGTAAGGGAAGTTACACACATGCAAACACTTGGGTATACTCTCAGTGAGAGTTTCAGGGAATTACACACACTAAAAACCAATGAAGATTTTTTTTTGTTTTGTTATTAAAATTATATTTATACTTGCAGATCAGTTCAGGAAGTACTGCACACCCACCAGGCCACAGTAAGCTGGGCCTGAAAGCTTATTTAATCCTTTGTATAGTAGCTAAACAAGTGTCTTTATACTTACAGATCCAGCCAGCAAGGTTGCAGCAGAACCGCAAGCAAGATTGCAGCAGAGTATCCTAGGAAAACACTTCAGTTTTCCAAGTATAAAGGCCTGAAAGCTTATTTAATCCTTTGTATAGTAGCTAAACAAGTGTCTTTATACTTACAGATCCAGCCAGCAAGGTTGCAGCAGAACCACCAGCAATTCCGCAGCAGACCCGCCAGCAAAACCGCAGCAGTTTAATATGTCTTCTTCTGGGAGCTCCCCCTCACAGCACCAGCGAACTGAGGTAATATAAATAATTTTTTTTTTTTTTTTTAATGTTATTTTCAAAAAAATTTTTTTTTTAACAATATATGCATGTTTTATGTTTTCACAGGAAGCTGAATCTGAGGAGCTTCCAGGAGGAGACATGCATGGTGGAGAAATGCAAGGCGGGGGTGCGCAGAGTGTAAGTTTAGCACATACAAAAACTAACATTCATACATAATGCTACAGCCAACACAAACATTCATCACAGCACACACAATAACTCCACATCCATCCAACCACATACTTTTTTTTTTTTTTTTTTTTTTTTTTTTTACACACTTCACAATCCGGTGCCCGAACTAGAGCGTCTCCCAGGACATCCCATCGTCATCGAGGTGATGCCTCTGGTGGTCAGCGAACAGTAAGCAACCCTTTATTTGGTTGATTGATTAAGCTCATGTGTTTCAATTTAATAATTTTTTTTTTTTCCCACAGGTTTCACAGCGTGCTTCCCAAATACCAGAGGAAGAGGGGATAATCATAGATGTGGACGCCTTCATCGAGGCTGTGCAATCACGAGAGCCGCTGTGGAACATGGGAAACCGCTTCCATGCCGACCAACCACCTGATGGCTATGGGATGAGGTGTGTTCAGAGGTTGTAGACAACTGGGAGGAGCTCGATGCGAGGGCTAGGGATTTTGTGTGTAAGTATTCTAATTTCAGTAACTTAATATTACTGCATGTGAAGTTTTTAATACTAACCCCTTTTTTTTTCCCCTTCACAGGTGACAGGGTTATCATACGGTGGCGGTCGCTCAGGGATCGCTTCAAGAGGGACTTCAACAAGGAGATGAAGGCCCCGAGTGGATCGAGAGGACGCAGGAGCACCCAGTATAAACACTACAGAGCCCTGTCGTTCCTCCGGTCGACGATGGTGAGCAGAAGGTAAATATTGCACACACCATTTCTGTAGTACAAATGTTTCCCTGTTAAACCAAGTTTTTTTTTTTCAGCAATGCTAAATGAAATGTAAATATATTATATTTTTTTTCTCTTTTCTAGCACCATCTGCAGTGATCCCTTCGGAGACCGCCAACGGTGACCACTCCTCTGTACCTTTCCCCTTGTCTCGTCCCTCTATCCCCTCCACCAGCACTGGAGCAGCAGGGCAGTCTTCATCACATGAAGCTGCAGGTGACTATTTAGAGTTCCCTTTAACCCATCCATGTCACACTGCCGCAACATCTCAACCAACTTTTGGTTCTGGACGGCAGCGTCAGAGAGATCAGGAAAGGATGACCTTGTTAGACTGCTTGAATCTGAATTCAACCGTTCAGAATGCATTCCGTATTTTGGGGCAACAATTAACTTCTGGGTTGAACATGATTAATCAAAGTATCATGGAACTCAGAAGTTACATGGAACGGTTGAATGCAGAGTCAAACCAGACGCCGAGACAGATTTTTTTCCATTCAGTTGTCCGACAAATGGAAGATTTAAATACTCACCAGCAGATGCATGTGATGCAAGCCTGTCACAATGCTCTAGTGGCTGCAGTGTCCGAAGTATCCCATTCTACCCATGCACCTCATTCCACCGTCCATCCTCCCTCTGTTCATCCTTCCACCGTCCATCCTTCTACCACCATCCATCCTCCTACCACTCCTTCTCCTTTCTCTAGTTCCCCATTCCATTCTTCCCAGTATCTTCCTTCCCCATTGCATTATACCCTAATGCCCTCACCATACCCACCCCCACTGTTCCCACAAACATCGTCTGTTCAACTCCCATCCCAACCTCATGTTTTCAACCCCCCTTCCACTTCTGATCCTCACCAACTCCGTTCCCAGTCCTCCACCCCCCCACGATGTGGTCAACCCTGTTCCCTCCGATGATATCTCTACCCAACAGTACCGGCATCTCTAATTTATTAAAAAAAATTAGTAACAGTTTTCTCAAAAACTTAGTAAAATAACAGTATATAATTTTGAAAAAAAAAATTCAAAAATAAACGTTTTTGATGCAAAACAATTTTATTGTGTAGTTTACTTTTTTCTTTACTTCTTGGTGAAGTTTCAAAGTACACCGGTGGTGTACAGATATAAATACACAACACTTGGTAAAATTTCAAAATACACCGGTGGTGTAAAGGTAAAAAAAACACAACACTTGGTGAAGCTTCAAAGTACACCGGTGGTGTACAGATACAAATACACAACACTTGGTGATGTTTCAAAGTACACAACACTATTACCCACAATTGGTGTAAAGGTATCAAAACTATGAAAGAAAAAAGGAAAAATTACAAAAGTTTTTCTTATCCAAAAAAGGAGCCTTGGTATAAAAAAAAAAAAAAAAATAATACCTTGTCATCTTGCCAGTCAACTCTTCCTTCTGGTGACAGAAAATAATCCGCAAATGTGTCCCTCATTCTTGTCACTGACCCAGTACTCCGAACACTTGTCTACTGATAATCCTACAAGGTGGTTTCACAAACATTTTCTTCCATGGAAACAGGTTCCTTTGAAAGTACAAATTTGTGCAGATGACAGACGCCTTCACCACCTCATCCACAGTCTCAGTTTTCATTTTAAAGGCAGTTAACAGCACTCTCTATTTTGCAGTTATCCCAAAAGCGCACTCCACCACTCTTCGCGCTCTTGTCAAGCGATAGTTAAAGATTTTTTTGGTGTGTTTCAATCCATGACTTCCATATGGCTTGAGAAGATGTTTGGAGAGTTGAAATGCGTTGTCACCAACACATACAAATGGCATTGGTGGGCCTGATCCAGGGAGTGGTCTTGGAGGTGGGAATTCAAAATTGTCTCCATACAAACGATGGCCCACTGCGGACATCTTGAATACCTGCGAATCGTTGGATCGACCATACGCACCAATGTCGACCGCAATAAATTTGCATTTTGAGTCTGCAATGGCCATCAATACAATGGAGAAGAATTTCTTGTAGTTGAAAAATTCTGATCCAGATCCAATGGGTTTCACAATACGTATATGCTTCCCATCAACTGCACCAACACAATTTGGAAACTGACAAATTTCTTGAAAGTTGTCCGCAATCTCCAGCCACCTCTCCTGTGTTGGCTGTGGGATGTACTCCTTGTGTAGACAATCCCACAATGCCCGGCAGGTCTGTTGGACAATTTCGGATATTGTCAATATCCCGAGCAGGAACTGGTAATGGAGGGAGGTGAAGAATTCTCCAGTTGCCAGAAAGCTGTTAAAAAAAGGGGAAAAAGTAAAATTAATACAAACTACAAGCAATAACATAACAATAAAAGTCTGCAGAATCTGAAAACTTTTAAAAAATAGATACCTTACCGAAGGGTCACCATCAAACGCTCCGCCGGTGAAATAGAAAAGCGCATGTAGGTGTCTCTTCTCCGGATTTGCGCTCCGACACGCTCCACCAACATCTCAAACAAGTCCTGTCTCATCCGCACATAATTGAAGAACTTGTCCGGATTATCCCTCAATTCCAGATACAGTGTAGAAAACACACCGAGGGTAAATCTCTGTGCATTTATCGGATGAATCCACTGCCGTCGTCTCTTCCTTCTCCAACGCAGGATTTGCAGTCTTCTTTTCTCCCTCTGGAGAGCAATAATTGCCCAACGATTGCATTGAAAATCAAATTCCACACAGAAGCTGTTAATATTCGCAATGACTCCTTCCATCTCTGCCACTAGCTCTAAAACCTTTTAAAGATATTGTTTTACAACACCATAGATATAGTTTTCCCTAGTTTTCAGGATCCAATCACATTTGGGAACATTTTCCAAGAGCCAATCGTATTTGGGATCATCCATTTGGAAGTTGTGCAAAAATGGATCCGTCAGAAAACGGACCCAACGGATAGCAAAAACGGATGCAAGCGGATGGAACGGATCCGATTTTTGACGGATCCGTACACAAATCCGTATGACGGATCCGTCAAAAAACTGATCCGTACCATCCGCTTGCATCCGTTTTTACACATTTTTAGCGGATCCGCCATTTTCACTTTTTGGCGGATTTTGACTGATTTGAAAAAACTGATGTGTGAAACAGGCCTAAATCGGCTTCACCAGAATTCTTCTTTTAAGGCTGGGGAGTTTGTAACCATACCAGTCTAGAAAGCTGTTACTAGATGTGCTCCGGCGATAAAGTTCAGTTTTCAATCCTGACATGTGTCAGTGCTCAGTGAGTATGCTTGCCCTATTATGCTCGTCAGAAAAAGATGCCTTCATGATATTTCCATTTCCAACACCACCTCATAACAAGTTCCTATCAGATATTACAAAAAAGGGCCCATTCCTAACTTTGTGGGTATGACATCAGGAGACAGACAATTGCCAATTATGAAATCATGTTCTGAAAGCAGTGTTCACAAACGACAGTGGTGATCAGAGTGCTCCCATAATACTGGCAGTCACTGTATATAGCAGCTATTAAAGGGGTTGTCCGGGCTTTTCACATAATCTCAGTACATATCTGGGCTGCAGAATTATGACAATAAGTAATTTACTTTCTGTCACTAGTTTGCACGATTTTCTAGATATTCTGAACAGAACGTCAAAGGGGGTGTGTGTTATGGCATTGAAATGAGAACTGGTCGTAACCTCCTACTCTACTCCAAACATGCCCTCTAAAGCGACAACCCCACCCTCCATAGCTACAGGCCCTCCCCGTCCACATGAAGCAGCCCTCATCACACAGTAACGAATTCTTCCCCTCCAGCAGCCTCAGTGCAGAGAGCAGCTGCTCCTCCCCCAGACACACGCTGAAGAGTGATCTATGGAAAGTGAAACTAGTGAGGAAGAAAAATCGTCCTGTATTCTGGGCCACTCCATGATTACAATACATAACTCATTATCAGTAATTCCTTCCCTCACTGTCCCAGGCTGCTGGCAGCAGTGAGAACAGACTGATGGCCAGTGATGGGGGTCTGCATCTTCTAATCTGCACAGGGGATGGCAGTCACTGATGTAATCTGTTCTGTGACAAAGCCTCTGCTGTGTGAATGAGACAGCTCTGTGTCACTGATGTCTTCACACAGCAGCAGATTTGGTGCAGTGTATGTGTGAAGCTCCACCAAACTCCAGTGACCAGCAACACCCACTGCCCACTCATTGGCTGGCAGTAAACTGCACCAGCACTCATCTTTAGCATTATTCCAGCATTGGAAAGAACACAGCAGTGATCCTGTATTTTCAAGCAGCACAATACATACATACACCCAACACTTCACACTGTTACAGCTGCTGATTGGACAGGCTGCTCCCATCAGTATTTGTGTCATTAGAGACACAGTGCTCACACATACACTGCACCAAATCTGCTGCTGTGTGAAGACATCAGTGACACAGAGCTGTCTCATTCACACAGCAGAGGCTTTGTCACAGAACAGATTACATCAGTGACTGCCATCCCCTGTGCAGATTAGAAGCTTCAGACCCCCACCACTGGCCATCACACAGTCTGTTCTCCTTGCTGCCAGCAGCCTGAGACAGTGAGGGAAGGAATTACTGATAATGAGTTATGTATTGTAATCATGGAGTGGCCCAGAATACAGAACGATTTTCCCTCCTCACTAGTTTCACTTTCCATAGATCACTGTTCAGCGTGTGTCTGGGGGAGGAGCAGCTGCTCTCTGCACTGAGGCTGCTACAGGGGGAGGATTTGTTACTGTGTGATGAGGGCTTCTTCATGTGGATGGGGAGGGCCTGTAGCTACGGAGGGTGGGGTTGTTGCTATAGAGGGCATGTTTGGAGTAGAGTAGGAGGTTACGACTAGTTCTCATTTCAATGCATTAACACACCCCCCCCTTGGACGTTCTGTTCAGAATATCTAGAAAACCGTGCAAACTAGTGACAGAAAGTAAATTACTTATTGTCATAATTCTGCAGCCCAGATATGTACTGAGATTATGTGAAAAGTCCGGACAACCCCTTTAATCTATAGCCCTAATATCCAAAATGGTGAAAAGAATTGGGTTTAGCTTATTGGAGAGCAGAGAAGAGATGAGTGGACTCATAGTTATGTATATTTATGGAGAGCGACTTTCAAGAGGCGAATGGGCTGATGTGTATGTAAATATACAGAGCAACCCGTCATTCATCACTATTAGAGGTGGGGTGAGCACTTTTCATCATAAGTACATTTGAATGGGGATAGGTCATCAATATGAAATAGGTAGGGATCAGACACCCGCACCGATCAGCTGTTATTTGCTCCGCCCGGATGAGAACGCATAGGATGGAGCTATACAGCACTATGTGATGGCAAGACCTGCAGAACAGCTCCTATTCAGGAGCTACACATTAGCTATACACTGTGCAGCTCTGTTCTAGGTCTTTACATCCAGATGTCACCAAAGCTGTTTTCAGCAGATCGGTGTAGGTGCCAGGTGTTGGAATCCCCCCCCCCCACCACTGATTTTATATTGATCACCTATCACAGAAAAATTCATAAATAGCGTGTGACTGAACAACCCCTTTATTAGTCCGCTGTGCTCTTTCATTGATCCTGATAGCCATTTTGGCTACTATGAATATGGACCTGTAGTTGTAATATGCTGCCAGTACAAAAGGCAAGATAGCAAACCGACAGACCTGCTTTAAAGAGAAGTTGTCATTTACGGATACAGTACATCTCTTGATAAAGCAATTACCCTCTATTACTTAACCTTCCAACCGAAAAAAAAAAAATAATGACACAAAGGATTCTGGCCCCAGGCAAAGACTCACCAAGAAAGTACACCCTTGCTCATGATCTATTTTATCTACTTCAAATTAACAATCTACATTTTAATTACTTGGAAATGCTTTTAGAGCGTTCCTGGCCGAATTGGAAAGTGCTGAATCCATGCTGTCTAGAAGACAATCTCTGGATCATTAACACATACACAGTGCCCCCTAATGGCAAAAACTGGAACTTATCAAGTTATAACAGCAGGAAAGAGAAAATGTATAAGTCAGAGAACTAGAGATGTGTGAATCGATAGGCGGGACACCGGTTCAGAGGCCAGGGAGGTAGTCTCTGACCATTGGACAAGAGGCTCCCGAAACGCTTACCTTCTGGGATGCCTGGTGCAGCTTTTGATTAGCTAGATTGAAGCAACAGCATCTGTGCAAAATGTTGCAATGGTGACGTCGCTCCAGCCCAACTAAACAAAACCCGCGCTGGGGATTTTGGGACGCTAGAGATTCGCAAATATACCGTACAGCAGCCAGAGACTTCTGAACTGGCCTATGGACCGAACTCCCACAAATCGATCCAGCTAACACTACACAGAAACCATTACAATTACACATAAGAACAGTACAGGTCACAGGTTTGCAAAAAAAATGTTAAAAAAATTATCATACTGTGAAAACATGAAATTAAATGGGTTTTCTTATCATAAATGACTAAACTTGCAAAATGTTTGTAAAATTCAAGGTAAATAGGGATTTTTAATCCTATTGTTTCTTGATTGTTGTGTTCAAATCTCACCAAGGAAACATCTGCAATGAGTGTGTATGTTCTCCCCGTGTTTGCAGTAGTCACCTATGTGTGCTGCCTTCATTTTCAATAGGACTGACAGAAGCAGCAGAGTACAGCACACATAATAAATGGAACAGCAATGCATAGCAACCATTCGATGTCGACCTGTGCGCTGAAATGTTTTTCAAAGGAAAACCCCTTTAAGTTTTCAAGTGAGTCTCTTATTCTGGAGCCATGTTAATTATTGTATGAGGTCATCATTGTGCTAGAATAATTTGGGTGAAGAAGGGAACAGAATTACCATGTTACTAAATTAAATGTACCACCTTATTTATAGGCAAATTATAACTTTACACAGAAAAAAAAATATTTGTATGTCTTTTTATTCTCTATGTGTATATTTTATATTCTGTTTTCTGTACAAATACGGAGGCCGGCCATTTCAAGAGTTGCTGCTTTGAGCTGTGACCGTAATTTACAGTTTTACTTATAGCTGTGGCACACAGGTGGAGGAAATTTCACTACTTTTTATGGGAGCGTTTTCTAGGCATGCCCTGTGACCTGGGCAGAGGTAACGATGCAGGGAGAGAAGTTGGGTAGCTGTAACGACCAGCTATTGTGAATGGTGTCATCCAATGTTATACCCACTTAATGGCCAATAAATAAGAGACCGCCATCTAGTATCATGCAAGACCTCCTTTGGCCTCCAGGTCAGCAGCAACTCTTCGATTCCACTAGATGTTGAAATCACTCTGTGACAATATCTGCCTATCTGCTTCTCGCACTTGCCAAAACCCTGAAGGTACAGATAACCTCTGAACAGCCTGTCCTACCTCATCTCAGAGATGCTCTATAGGACTAATATTAGGGGACTATGAAAACATGCTGTCATGTTCCATTGGCAAAATGGCTTTCCTATTGAAGGAAGATGGACAGGTCTGGTCACATCCTCCGCCATCAACAGGAATCTTATAGACAGAAGGTTTGGTTAGTTTGGGAGGAAAGCTGCACTAACGAGTGAAAGTAGCTAACCCCTAATCAGGGTGGCTGTTATAACTGATATGGGGGATGGATGTTTGTAAGGGTTTGCCCCCATCGCTATTATGGTAGTTTGGTGAATACAAGGGTTTGATGCTGAAATCCTGAGCCATAGCTTGAAGGGGATGTCCAGCTACAAGTCTGCAGTTCTCATCACATCCTCAACTGCCTCCGTACCATGGACTTTCTGGTACACGAATGCAAGTATGCAAATCTCATACTTGCGTTAACATTACGACTAGCCATGCGTGGCCTCGCTCAATGCAAGGAATTGAGTGAAGCTGGCCCACAACTAGACAAAATGTGGTCGGAAGTATGCGATCCACATACTTGAGGTCACATGACCGCCCGCTTTCCAGCAGCGGAGAATCCTCAAAGCGCGCGCGATGTGAAGATCCACAAGTCTGCTGTCACTCTAAATCTGGACAACCCCTTAAAAGAGGAGAGCATAACCTTTCAGGTTATTACACAAGGTGGTGTTAATGCGAATCTCATGACAAAATCTGCAGTCCATTGATATAGGGAAGAGCCACAACTGTAACCCATTGGAAAGCTCTGACTGCAGCCACTGCGGCATAGCGTTGGTCCAAACAACTGCACAAGATGGATTCAAAGCAGAGGATTATGATGCACACACTGGATGAAGCAATAGGTATATCACAATACCAATGTCCTTTTACAGATCCCCTCTTACAACTTTAGTTTCATGCACATCAGTGATTTTTCATTAGACCACAGCCGCAAAGCGCACCAACCTATTCCTCTTTGGCAGAAAAAATACTGCCCAAAAAGGCTAAGACGAGTATTGTTACCCTGCTGTGAAACACGTTCTGGGCCCTCTGGTGATCCCTCAAGTTACAAGATTCATTAGTTATGCGCAACCAATGTAAGTTAAAAATAATATTTAACATTATAGGGACCTCGTAATTAGTTTTGAAGACTCCAAAAAGTCATTGTAAAATAATACAAAATAAAGGATGAATAATACGAAGCAGAAATCTAATACAGATAAAGCTAGTGCTTACATATAAATGACAGAAATGGCAGCTGGAAATCGTAAACCATTTTCTATATGGAAGACAGTACACCTATATGGAAGCCACTCTCACTTGGGGTCTATATTGTGGCACAAGTAAATAGCAGCATATCATGGACTGTGGCTTCAATTTATGATGCTGACAATATTGTAACTAGAGGGGAATAATATAACTAAGCAAGAAAAAGTATTGTCTCACCATGTCTGCAATTAGCGCTCTTCTGGGTGCACGGCAGTGTGTAGACACCAGTCCAAGATATTAGAAGAAAACCCAACATGACCAGACGGACCTTAAAAGGACTTTGTCAGCAAATTTTTGCTATGCAATCTGACAGCACATTGAGGTAGAGACAGAGACCCTGATTCCAGCGATGTGTCACTAAGTTTACTGGGTGCAGCAGTTATGATAGTCAGTTTTCTCTGCTGCAGATGTATCAGGTTTTGTTGTTATTCTGTGTATAACCCTGTCCACACCACAACTTTCTGTGTACATTGTATAGTGACAAGAGAGCTGCTAATCAGTGTGTGGTTGGACTAGTAGGCATGAGGCCAGTTGTCATGTAGTGATAATCTCCTGTTGTGATAAAACACTGACTGTATTGAAACAGAAAAACCACAGCCCAGTAAGTGACATCTTCTACATTATGGTGCTCTCAGATTACGTAGCAAAACATGCTGACGAAGTCCCTTAAAAACCTCAAAGCTTTACTCCAAGTCCAGCACACAGTTAAAAACACATTCCTCTACAACGTCTCTGTCCATGACTTGCCTTTAAGTTTTTTTACAGTCCGTCTGGTTGTGGTGTATTTTCATATAATATCATGGGGGGACAATTGTAGAATTGTGTAAGTGTCTCCAAATAGCTTTAATCATTGGACAATGTTCCATGTCTCATGTATCGGTTATAATAAAGTATCACACCAGCCTCCAAAATGAGGTGGAAAAGACGTGAATTAAAAGAGAATTACTTATTCCTTTAGGGTGTGTGCACACGCTGAGAAATTTTCTGCGTGGATTTGTGTAAATCCGCAGGTCAAAAGACCTGCGGTTTATCTGCAGATTTTCTGTGGTTTAGCCTGCGGGTTTCCCGTGGTTTGACACCTGCCATGGAGCAGGTGCCAATCCGCACAAAGAATTTATATGCTGCGGATTTAAAACCGCGGAAAATTGCGCACCATGTGCACTGCGGATTTCATTTTCCATGGATTATAATGGTACTGTACAATGCAGCAGAAACTGCTGCGGATCTGCAGGACCAAAATCGCTGCGGAGCCGCAGCAGAATCCGCAGTGTGTGCACATGACCTTATAGTTTACTTCTGAGTGAAATGATCAATGTTGGCCACGTCAAAGTAAATTACGGAAGTCACAAAGTAAAACCAGGAAGAATAAATAACATTTTACAGATTCTCAATTTGGAATATGTTTCTTCTTCAACACCAGTGAATGGGGTCCACTACAGAGATACAGGTTTCTAGTAGGCAAGTTATTTAGAAACAAAGAGTTTGCACAATTGTGATGACCTATTACTTTCGAGGAAGTCCCTAGTCTTGTAATGAGGTCTATTCTTAAACTTGCTGAATGTGTGTTTTACTGCTCTGCTTGCAGAGCTGCTGGATCAGCCTATTGACTATTAGATCTTTGTGCAGGGCAATTAGGCCACAGAAAAGCTAAAATCTATACTGCACACATTAACGCCAAAGGTAACGGGACTGACAGAATGGAGGCAGATCTTTCATCTTACCTTCGTAGGTGCTCATGTTCTTTCAGGAACAGCTCCGTTCTCCTGTTGTTAACACCAGAGCCTGTTTTATAAGATCTGTAAATGAAGAAAACACCCAATTATTTTACTTAATATACCGCTCTGCATCCAGCTTGTGAGTATGTGACGATGACAGAATATGGAAAGCAATCTTCATACTGAGGTGTTCTAAGCACTACTCTAATATTAGCATACTAGCTTGGCCCGTGTGAAATTTTCGCACACTGGTCGTCGGGAGCGCAGGCAACTTCAGAGAAAGCAGACTGGTCAAATGTAAATGTATTTCATGAGCTGATGAACACAGACAGGTATTTATATATGTAGATTGGTAATACAATAAATTTTTTGATAACTAGAGGCCAAGAAATGTTTTCCGGTTGAGGTGCCACCTGCAGGTCATTATGCAAATTTTATCAAACGTGGCAGTACCCCATAGTGTAGTTGTACACTACTGTTTGAGTACACGGCGAGACTCGGGGGGGGAAGGAGCGTTACTTGGATTTTAAAATGCAGATTTCGTCTGAATAGACTGTGGGTGCCATGAGCTGAGCCCCTGAGGTGCCAGAGCAGCAGAAACCCCCAAAAGTAACCCATATTGAAAATGTCACTGCTTAACGAATTCATCTAGTGGTGTAGCCACAGTAGCCAACAGGTTCCTCACAGAATTTTATAACATTGGGATATTGGAATCAAATACTTTACAGGTAAACACTTGCATTTTTTTTTTTTTTATTTGCTGCAAATTTGTCAGTTACACAAGGGTTAATAGGTGAAACTGGACACCACAATTTATTGCACAATTTCTCCAGGATACGGTGATGCCCGATAGATTGCCGTGAACTGTTAAGTGCTCTCTCCCCGCTACAAACATGTGGTCATTTACTACGGTTTAAACACAGCGGTGCTCAGAAGGAGGGCAATTTGAATTTTCACTGATTTCACTGCATTTTATTTGGTGGGGTGGGGGCCATGTTGCTTTTCCACAGTTTTTGTTGTACCAGTAACATGGGAACCCCCTATATTTCTAGTGACAGTTGATCATGGTCCCCAGTGGGGGCTGGTTTTGTGCAGGATAAGTTGGGGTTTTTCAGGGCTGTGGAGTCGGAGCTCATTTTGGTGGAGTCGGTATAAAATGGTCCGACTCCAACTCCTAAAATATATAATAAATTGGGTACAGTAATTCAATGCAGAATGTGCTGAATATTTTTTCATAGGAATTTGGGAAAGTTATGAAATGTCCTATAAATGGCTGTTCTATTCCGGATCTAAGGCTACATTTACACACAGCGTTTTTGCTGCGTTTTTTGAGGATACTTTTTCAGCTGCAAAAGCAGATCAGCTTTTTAAAAAACCGCATCACCTGAAAGGTTTTTGCGCTCATAGATAATGTTTTCAATAGCAAAAGCAGATTAGAAATCTGCTCTATCCATTTATCCATATCTGTCTATCCATATCTTATCTGTACCAAAAAGAATGAAAGCCGGGTAGCACACAGACTAACACTCCTTTTTATTTAGCACCAGTCAGGTACACCTCATAGCTGCCCAAAAGGATGCCCAGGACAGGCATTGCTCGTCTTCACTAACACATCAACATCAATTGATAGTTGGAATAAATAGACTGCATTCACCACATCTTAAGGTGCAGGCTTTATTTTCAAGTGTAGGGGTGTGCAGTATAAGGTTCTGCAGTAGCTGAGGTGTGCAGTATGAGATTCTGCGGAACAGTATGAGGTTCTGCCCCCCCTTTATTTGATCCTGGCTAAAACCGTTTCTTATAGATATGGCGAACCCTCAGGAAACCCTAAATGAAGGTCAATGGACACAGATGGCTGAATTGCAGGAATTGCTTAATCACCTATTTACCGTGACTAAAAAATTACAAGCTGAGGATTTAACTCCTGGCATTTTCATAAGGGAGTGGAAGAACTTGCTATTTTGCCTGTCCCAAAGAGGAGATTTAATCGCAGAAGGCATTTCTGCTTCAATGGCAGCTGTTTATGTGGACCCAAGTCATCATATACAGTTGTGGCCAAAAGTATTGACACCCCTGCAATTTTGTCAGATAATACTCAGTTTCTTCCTGAAAATGATTGCAAACACAAATTCTTTGTTATTATTATCTTCATTTAATTTGTCTTAAATGAAAAAACACAAAAAGAATTGTCCTAAAGCCAAATTGGATATAATTCCACACCAAACATAAAAAAGAGGTTGGACAAAAGTATTGGCACTGTTCGAAAAATCATGTGATGCTTCTCTAATTTGTGTAATTAACAGCACCTGTAACTTACCTGTGGCACCTAACAGGTGTTGGCAATAACTAAATCACACTTGCAGCCAGTTGACATGGATTAAAGTTGACTCAACCTCTGTCCTGTGTCCTTGTGTGTACCACATTGAGCATGGAGAAAAGAAGGAAGACCAAAGAACTGTCTGAGGACTTGAGAAACCAAATTGTGAGGAAGCATGAGCAATCTCAAGGCTACAAGTCCATCTCCAAAGACCTGAATGTTCCTGTGTCTACCGTGCGCAATGTCATCAAGAAGTTTAAAGCCCATGGCACTGTGGCTAACCTCCCTAGATGTGGACGGAAAAGAAAAATTGACAAGAGATTTCAACGCAAGATTGTGTGGATGTTGGATAAAGAACCTCGACTAACATCCAAACAAGTTCAAGCTGCCCTGCAGTCCGAGGGTACAACAGTGTCAACCCGTACTATCCGTCGGCGTCTGAATGAAAAGGGACTGTATGGTAGGAGACCCAGGAAAACCCCACTTCTTACCCCGAGACATAAAAAAGCCAGGCTGGAGTTTGCCAAAAAACTTACCTGAAAAAGCCTAAAACGTTTTGGAAGAATGTTCTCTGGTCAGATGAGACAAAAGTAGAGCTTTTTGGGCAAAGGCATCAACATAGAGTTTACAGGAGAAAAAAAGAGGCATTCAAAGAAAAAAAAAACACGGTCCCTTCAGTCAAACATGGCGGAGGTTCCCTGGTGTTTTGGGGTTGCTTTGCTGCCTCTGGCACTGGACTGCTTGACCGTGTGCATGGCATTATGAAGTCTGAAGACTACCAACAAATTTTGCAGCATAATGTAGGGCCCAGTGTGAGAAAGCTGGGTCTCCCTCAGAGGTCATGGGTCTTCCAGCAGGACAATGACCCAAAACACACTTCAAAAAGCACTAGAAAATGGTTTGAGAGAAAGCACTGGAGACTTCTAAGATGGCCAGCAATGAATCCAGACCTGAATCCCATAGAACACCCTTGGAGAGATCTAAAAATGGCAGTTTGGAGAAGGCACCCTTCTAATATCAGGGACCTGGAGCAGTTTGCCAAAGAAGAATGGTCTAAAATTCCAGCAGAGCATTGTAAGAAACGCATTGATGGTTACCGGAAGCGGTTGGTCGCAGTTATTTTGGCTAAAGGTTGTGCAACCAAGTATTAGGCTGAGGGTGCCAATACTTTTGTCTGGCCCATTTTTGGAGTTGTGTGAAATGATCAATGTTTTGCTTTTTGCTTCATTCTCTTTTGTTTTTTTTCATTTAAGACAAATTAAATGAAGATAATAATACCAAAGAATTTGTGTTTGCAATCATTTTCAGGAAGAAACTGAGTATTATCTGACAAAACTGCAGGGGTGTCCTTACTAAAGGAAAAGAAGCTCTGACTGAGGTAGCAGTTAGGATGAGTGGCCTACAGGAGGACTGCCAGGCGCAAGAGGACTTGGGTCCTGACAGTGCTACTGCTGCCATATCTTCATCCTCATCAGATGAGGAGTTTGACTTTGACAAGTATTTGGATGATATGGAGCAGGCAAAGCGTTGCTGCAAGGAAAAAGATTTCACTCCGTCTCCTCTAGCAAGCAGATTGACCATATTTCAGCAAACTGTTTCACTTGCTCTCAAAGAAAAAGAAAAATTCAACCGTTCATCAAAACTGACTGTGCATGAGGCAATTCCTTTATACCCGGAAATTGTTAGAGATGTTGCCCAAGCGGTTACGGCTTTGCCTCCAACCCAAGTTAGTGTAGAGAGGTTGTTCTCTGGCCTTAAAATTATTTGGTCAGATTTTAGGTCATCTATGAAGGAGGCTCTGATGGAGGCAATTCTATTTCTTAGAACAAATTCATAGACTGCACAAATGTAATTTGTAATGTTTTTGCTGAAAACTGTTTTTTGCCACTTACATAGTTTATATTATATATATATACACACACACAAAATATATATATATATATATATATATATATATATATATAAAAAAAATGAAAAAAAAAAAAAATAAAAAAAAAAAAAAAAAAAAAAAAAAAAAAATCGATATTACATAGTGTATTACATATTTACAATTTATTACAGTTTGTGATCTAAAGTTGTATTCCAATAAATATATATTATGTTCTATCTAAATGTCTTAATCATTGTATCATAAAAATGATTAAATGTCTGATGTTAACATTGTACTACAATAAATTTTTCATTTAAATATAAGCAATATATGTTGGAGTCGGAGTTGTGGAGTCGGTGGAAGGGAAACTGAGGAGTCGGAGTCGCAGGTTTGGCTTACCGACTCCACAGCCCTGGTTTTTATTGATAACATTTTGGGGTACATAATTTTTTTTATTCGCTTCCAGAATAAGGCTGGGATCACATACATTGAGTGCTTAGGTCGGAATTTATGTGTAAATCCCACAAAAATGTGGTCCAGATGAAACCTCAACAGAATCACTCACTCTAATGAGGCAGATGGAGACACTAAGGACTGTTCCGGTGGTGTTCATATCCATATGCGTGCACAGAGTTGTGGTAGTCCACACCTGTGCGCTAAAAAGATGCCTAAAATGATGGCACACTGGCAGAAAAGAGACCAGACGGAGTCCAAAGTGACTCCATCTGCCTCATAAGTGACTGGTTCCATCGAGGATTTTGTCTGAATCACATTTTGGGGGGGAATTAACACAGAAACGTAACAGTGACGTAAGCGCTCAGGGGAGAACGCAGGATACATGTGACCACAGCATTTTTGGGTGGCAGAATGAACATATAGACAACAGTACAAGAATAATTGTTTTTATTTTTGCGCGATTCAAAGTACGGTATAAATGAGAAGACTGCTTTATTCTTCAAGTCTGCGCGGTTACAGCGATACCAGATTTATATCAGGTTTTTATGGTTTGCTGCTATCACACAGTAAAAAATTTTTTTTATTAAAAATGCGACGAGTTGGGAGATTTTTTTTAAACCATTTTGGGGCACAACTTTTTGATTGCTTTTTAAACAGATTTTTCAGACACAGAATGAACAAAAATCAGCAATTCAGTGATTGTTTTTAATTTTTGCACCATTCACTGTGAGGTAAAAGCAATAAGACAGATTTGTTCACCTGGTCAGTGCGATTACAGCGATACCATATTTGTATCTTTTTTATGCTTTGTTACTTTTACAGACAAAAAAAAAATTTTTGCGAAAATTAATGTATTTGTGCATTGTAATATTTTGAGAGCTGCAACTTTATTTTTTTGCAGAATGAGTCATATTAGCATACCTCCCAACCGCCCCAGATCCAGCGGGACAGTCCTGATTTTGACAGTCTGCCCC
The DNA here is from genome assembly GCF_039654945.1 of Dendrobates tinctorius. Lineage (NCBI taxonomy): Eukaryota > Metazoa > Chordata > Amphibia > Anura > Dendrobatidae > Dendrobates > Dendrobates tinctorius. The sequence goes on from NW_027361684.1 coordinate 9,028,743, forward strand.
GCTGTCCCGGCTGCGAGTTTACTTTTCCGGCACTGCACTGATAAGCCGCCCCCCCATGCACCCACCCCATCCATTCCTCGCCCTCCCAGAGAGACCCACCGCAGCCCCTCACTGCTAATAAATCCCAGCAATGAGGTCGCTAAGCTGTTCTATGTGCACAGGACCTGTGATGAGGTCACCGGAGTCAAGAGTCACATGATCAGGGGCCTCAGTGTATGCAGGACTCTGCTGTGAAGTCAGGAGGGGTTTACGAGGTGTACGGAGCAGAGCCACGTGTGTACGGAGCAGAGCCACGTGTGCACGGGGTGTACGGAGCAGAGCCACGTGTGCACGAGGTGTACGGAGCAGAGCCACGTGTGCACGAGGTGTACGGAGCAGAGCCACGTGTGCACGAGGTGTACGGAGCAGAGCCACGTGTGCACGAGGTGTACGGAGCAGAGCCACGTGTGCACGAGGTGTACGGAGCAGAGCCACGTGTGCACGAGGTGTACGGAGCAGAGCCACGTGTGCACGAGGTGTACGGAGCAGAGTCACGTGTGTACAAGGTGTATGGAGCCGAGCGTGTACGAGGTGTACGGAATGGAGCCCTGTGTGTATGCAGTGTACGGAGATGAGCAGTGTGTGTACGGAGCGGAGCAGAGCCGTGTGTGTACGAGGTTTATGGAGTGGAGCCGTGTGTGCGAGGTGTACAGAGCGGAGCCGTGTTTGGACGAGGCATACAGAGCGGAACAGTGTGTGCAGCCGTGCGATTTTGATAGTCTGCCCCGCTGTCCCGGCTGGGAGCTTATTTTTCCCATGGACACAGGAGCACACGGCGGAGCCCCGAGGAGCACTTTAATAAAACTCGCACGTGACGTTCCATCAGAAGTGATGTGCTGGAAGCGGATCGGAAATAAGGTAATTTCGGGAGGAGATTGTTATGGAACCATGGAGGCACTTCAGGGAATGCTTCTGATCCATCACCGTGTCCTCCTCCGACAGCGCAGACAGCGGGACCGCCTTGGAATCGGGAATGCCGGCCATGTGAGCGGATCATGATATGTCCTGCACCGGGAGGCTCAGGTGGGCACCCTCAATGGGAGCCGGGCTGCTACAGTATCTTTATAGAATCATTCTTTCTTCATCTCTCTGTTCTTTCTTTCCCTCTCTAATCTTTCTTTAGTTCTTTTTTTTCTTTCCCCTCTTTCTCTGTTCTTTCTTTCGCTCACTGTTCTCTTTCTTTCTCGCTCTTCTTCCTTTCTCTCTGTTCTTTCTTTCCCCTCTTTCTTTCTCTATGTTCTTTCTTTCTCATCCCTTTCTCTCTCTCTCTGTTCTTTCTTTTGCTCTGTTTTCTTTCTTTCTTTCCCCTCTTTCTCTCTGTTCTTTCCTTTCCACAGTACCAGCCACTGTGCCCTCAGTTCCAGCCACTGTGCCCTCAGTACCAGTCAGTGTGATCAGCGAGGCGTGGATATGGGTGTGACTATATGTGAAATGGGTGTCGTCGGGGCGGGGCCTAAAATTTGCTGCGACGTGCTGCACGTGTCCCTCTTTCCCTTTTTCAAAAGTTGGGAGGTATGTATTAGGGCTTTTTTGAGTGGCATTTTCATCTGTAACATTTTTTTTCTTTACATATGACTTTTTGATTGATTTTTATTGAATTCTGTCAGTCAGAATGATGAAAGTGACCTTTCATTATTTTTTTTTTTTTTTTTACAGTATTTGCCGTAAGGGATCAATAACGTTCCAGTTTTGTAGATCTGGTAATTTCAGATGTGTCGATACCAATTATGTGCATTTTTCTTTTGGTTCATTTCTATTTTACGAAACCAGCTTTTCGTGATTTGTGTGAGCTTTTTTCATGTGTTTTTTTTTTGTACATATTTTAATTTACTTTGTCACTTAGCCCCACTGTGGGACATGTATATTTTATGCTTTGATCGCTGGTCTCATTCATTGCAGTACTCGTGCACTGAAGTGCATGAGACCTGTCACTGACTCAATGTTTGTGTCTGTAAGACCCTGCTTATAGCATATATTACAGGCCACCATACCTGGGGTCATCAGAGGACCTCTCAGGGTACCACGGCAACGACTGGCAGCCACGACTAAACTCGTGAGGGGGTCAATCCTGCCAAAGGTGGTCTTTTAACCACTTAGATAACACTGTCACAATTGACAACGGTATTTAAGGGGTTAAACATCACCGATCTGTAACAAAATTGGCATGGGCCGATACCGTAGAGTTTCAGTTGTCATGTACTGCTGCCACCCGTGTGAATTGTGCCCGCTAAGGGCCCTATCCACTTATTCCTCGGCACCGTTAAAAAGTGGCACTGAGGAATAAGGTCCCTTAAAAGGTGCATCGTCGGTGTTTAAAAGAATAAATATTTTGATTGGAGAGCTTCTTTAAAAATATTCTTCATTCAAAAAAGGAGTTTTAATAGTATAGTTTACTGCTCATTGCCCAGGTTACCAACCACTGCTCCAATCTCTCAGAAGTAGCCAGTCTCATAGGCAAGGAACGTAGCACTTACACGCTCTTTCCATAGCTTCTGCTAGAGCTGCTCTGAAGCTGGCTGGATCCTGCCAGCTTCAATGGCCTTGTGCTCCATCGATGCTGCAGAGGCAGGGCTGACTCTTATTGCAGCATAGGAGAGCACACAGTGTGGATTGTCAATTTTTCCAAACTTTTGTTCCAAATTGTCAGTCAGGAGCGGACTGCCCCCTGGCAACCAGGAAGCCGGGAGGCAGAGAAGCAAATTACTCCTGGAGAGAGAAGATGAGAAACCCTTTCAAAAGATTTTTTTTAACCTCACATCCATTAAAATGCTATGGGTTTTCCTAAGTGCAAGAAGAGAACAAGGAAAATTCCTTAATGAAATGAAAATTTTCATCCACCCGGTACCAAACTAGTGTACTTACATATACATTGAAATCTTTTTCAGATGAATATCCAATATTGCTGTGAAATTGGTGAGTGGTCCGATTCAAAAAGATGGACCTAGTGAATATCTGTGTTATTAGAGGGTTCACTGCATTTGGATAACTAACCCCATGAAATGAAATTGTGCACCGAGACTTCAGTACATGGAGATGTTAGGCCTCCTATGACTTATGCTTCATTTATTATTTTCCTGTATTTTCAATACAAGCTTATAATCTGCCATCACAACTAAATCTACAATTCCTCTAAATGCAGATGGAGTAATTGCAGATACTGGATTCCCTCTTAAATTATGACATACGGTGTAAAAATAATACCACCATAAACTACAGAGACTTCTTTGAGATGCAGATCGCTGTGTAGAAAGCAGCACTGAAATAACAAAAGGAAAGCAGGAATGTGCTGTAATATCAAAGTTATAAATCTGCCAAGAAAGCAGCACTCAGCACTGACCACTCAAGCCATCGGCTCCGACGCCCTAACATCATTTGTGACTTACTCAATATCCTTCCGCACTGATCCCAGGAGGTCTTCTCTTTCTCGAATTGCCTGGAAATTAGCTTTTGTTTTGTGGAATTCATGTGTGTAATCCTGTAAAACAACAATCTCATCTATTAATAACTGGGCTACATTATTTGTTACAAGCACGCAGATTAATATGTAATAAGGAAGAAATCAGAACTAGGAAGCCAAGTATTTTGCTAGAAACAGACACATTAAACATTTTTCATTTGTTTCTTCTACTTTTTGCTTTCCACGCAGGAGAGGTATCAGATACTTCAAAACTGATACTCCCTGGAGTAATGGAAACCCAATGAAAAACAACAGGATAAAAAATGGCGCTTAAAGGGACTTTCACACCAAAGTATATGATGATACCATTAAACTTACAGAACTATGGGGGGGCTGACTGCCGAGACCTGTAGAATGATGGGAAAGCTGGATTTTTTACCTTATTTCCTGCACAGTGCCTTACGCATTTGGGTGCTCTGCAAGGAAATGGATTGTCAGACCTAGACTTATCAGATTAAGGCAGAGTTAGGAAAGCTCCCGAGTAGGAAAAATATGCAAAGGGGATAAGCTGATCCATTAGCACTGCAGTCCTTCATTTTGATTGTGGGGATCCCACACTGAAATCACCAAAACCTTGTCAGGATATGTAATGCTGGAGGGTGGGGTAATATAGTACATTTACAGGGTTTCTGCATTATTTATGAAGATTATCTCTGTATGTAAACTACAAAACAGTATTCAGGTATGAACACTTATCACAGCTCCTTTTTACATCTAGATAATATCTAGATCAAGGCTGGGCATGAAGGAGAATTTACACTGAAAGATCATAGTAAAACGAATTTTCCTAGGAGTGGCCGTTTAACAATACTCTTGCAGTGTAAACAGGTTGTCAAATCACCCGATCACCTGAGAAACACCGATCACTCATCGGGAAAATGATTATGCTTTTTAAGTGGCCTGGCTGTGTAAATATAGCCTACTAAATTATGCTTAGTGCGGCCCGGCAGTTCTTCTAAATGGATCCTTAGCGAGGTCTAGGACACAGGACATAAAAGTTAGGAATCAAAAATGACACGCTCTTAACACTAGACAGTAGACACAACAACATTTTTAATCGCAGTCACAGCAGTGTGTCCAACTTTCTCCTTAGGCCTGTTTCACACTTCAGTTTTTTCCATCAGTCAAGATCCGCCGTTTTCCTAAAAAAATGGATCCGCTATTTTGTTTGTCGGATCCGTTTTTTTCCCATTGAGTTGCATTACTTGCGGATCTTGACGGATGGCCATCCGTCGGATCCGTTTTTTTTGCGGATCCGCCAATTTTTTTGCGTCCGCAGAAATGCCTGGACGGAGCTTGTAACTTTTTTTGGGTGAAGGATCCGCATTTTTGTACTGCGCATGTCCGGAGGAATGATCTCAGCCGGAAATTTAACCCCGAAACCATTTCTGGCGGACGGTAAAAAATTTTTTTTTTTGTTGTTTTTTCTCTCTCTCGCTCCTTTTTAGTGGCTTTAGAATTTGCACCATGTTTTAGACAGGTTCAAGAAATGCGTCTTTACAAAATGTGGCTTTTTTTGGTGGATCTCAATCTTATCCAGGGGTCTGAAACGCGGCCGGGAAAACGGGCCTCACATAGTAAAATTTTGAATATAACAGGCAGAGTTCTTCTCTGGACAACATGATGTTTTCAGCGATACTATTTTTGTTCTACATGCCTTTTTGTACCATTTTTGGTGTTTACCACATGTGGCACAAGTTTTAATTTCTAATTCAGTTTTTACATAAAACAATTTTTAGTGGCATAATATTTTTATTCTGAATTTTTAATTTATAAGAAATGTTTTCCCTTTTTTCGTCCTCCAGTTGGTCCCATACAGTTATATTGTTTAACAATTAGCCCCACGTAGTAATTCTAGCCCCCCCAGCCTGTTCTCCATTTTGTAGTAATGTCTCCATCCCGGTCCCCATCTTTTAGTAATGTCTCCATCCCAGTACCCATCTTATAGTAATGCCCCCCAACCTACTTCCTTATTGTAGTACTGTCCCCATCCTGGTCCCATTTTGTAGTATTGTCTTCCCCCCGGTCCCCATCTTGTAGTAATGTCTCCAGCCCTGTCCCCATCTGGAAGTAATGTCTCTATCCCGGTCTCAATCTTGTAGTAATGACCCCCATCCTACTCCCTTATTGTAGTAATGTCGCCATGTCCCTTATTGTAGTAATGTCTCCATCCAGGTCCACATCTTGTCGTATCTGCACATAAATGGTATCCTTAAAAACGCTAGCTCGGTACGCAAAAAATAAGCCCTCACCCAACCCCAGATCACGAAAAATGGAGACACTACGGGTATCGGAAAATGGCACAATTTTTTTTATTTTTTTTTAGCAAACTTTGGAATTTTTTTTCACCTCTTAGGTAAAAAAGAACCTAAACATGTTTGTGTCTATGAACTCGTAATGACCTGGAGAATTATAATGGCAGGTCAGTTTTAGCATTTAGTGAACATAGTAAAAAAGCCAAACAAAAAACAAGTGTGGGATTGCACTTTTTTTCTTGCAATTTCACCCCACTTGGAATTTTTTTCCCGTTTTCGAGTACACGACATGCTAAAACTAATGATGTCGTCCAAAAGTACAACTCGTCCCGCAAAAAAATAAGCCCTCACATGGCCATATTGACGAAAAAATAAAAAAGTTATGGCTCTGGGAAGAAGGGGAGCGAAAAACGAAGACGCAAAACCGAAAAAAGCGCCGGTCATTAAGGGGTTAATGATACCATTTTGGGGTGTATACGATCTTTTGAACGCCCGTTATTGCCTTTTAATGCAATGTTGCAGCGACCAAAAAACCGTAAGTCTGGCGTTTTGACTTTTTTCTTTCTGCTATGTCGTTTACCATTTGGGCGATTCTGAACGTACCGATACCAAATATGCATATTCTTAAATTTTTTTGTTTTATTTTGAACTAGCTGAAGAGCCGGCGCTGCCCAGGCATAGTAACTAACTACGGTTAGTTATAACAAATTATAATGAATATATATATATATATATATATATATATATATATATATATATATATATATATATATATATATATATATATATATATATATATATATAGCTGTGTATAGCCCCGCCCACTCCGCATAGCCCCATATACTATAATATCCCACATCATCCCATCAGCCAGAGCTACCGGACTACTACCCCTAATATCCCACATCACATCATCCCGTCACAGCCGCCGGACTACTACTCCTCATATCCCACATCATCCCATCAGCAAGAGCCACCAGACTACTACCACTAATATCCCACAACATCCCGTCAGCCAGAGCCACCAGACTACTACCCCTAATATCCCACATCATCCCATCAGCCAGAGCCACCGGACTACTACCACTAATATCCCACAACATCCCGTCAGCCAGAGCCACCAGACTACTACCCCTAATATCCCACATCATCCCGTCAGCCTGGGGTCAGAACCAGAACGCTGAGTGGAACGGTCGTAACTTCCATACCGGGGATCCCTTTAAGAGGGGCCTGGGGTCAGAACCAGAGAGCTGAATGGATTTGCCCTGACTTGCATACCAATGATCCCTTTAATAGAACCCTGGTGTCAGAATCAGAGCGCTGAGGGATTTACTCTAACTTCCATACCAGAGATCCCTTTAAGAAAGCCTGGGATCAGAACCAGAGCGCTGAGTGGATTTGCCCTGACTGGGGTCAGTACCAGAGCATTTGAAGGCAATTGCCCTGACTTCCATAATCGGGATCCCTTTAAGAGAGGCCTGGGATCAGAACCAAAGCGCTGGATGGATTTGCCCTGACTTCCATACTGGAGATTCCTTTAAGAAAGGCCTGGGGTCAGTAACAATGCGCAGAGTGGATTTGCCCTCACTTCCATAGCAATGATCCCTTTAAGAGACCCTGGGGTCAGAACCACAGAGCTGAGTGGAACGGTCCTAACTTCCATACCGATGACCCCTTTAAGAGAGGCCTGGGGTCAAAACCAAAGCGCTGGATGGATTTGCTCTGACTTCCATACCAATGATCCCTTTAAGAGGGAAGATGTGCCTATAGGATAGAGGATGTGTGATGGGTATATGGGCACCGGGAGGGGGGGATTCATTTCTGTCATGTGCTCTCTGCTCCTTTTTGGGGGGCAGACAATGGCTGGGAGCTTATGCTCCCAGGGATGCTAGATTTCTCTCACCATGTCAGTGTCTGCTGAGGTGTTGTCAAGTGGGAAAACTTGCTCATAGCAACCAATCACAGCTCAGCTTTTTTTAACCAGCTCTGGTGAAATGAGAGATGCTTAGTGATTGGTTGCAAGGAAAACTGTTGCTCATAGCAACTAATCACATCTCAGCTTCTTTTGAACAGCTCTGCTGAAATAAAAAATCCTTCGTGATTGGTTGGTGATACACACACCGTTTTATATATAGAGATGAGGCGAATGAGTGTTGATTTGAACTTTTATATATTTCTTAATTTTAAAATTTTTTTTTTTTTTTTTTTTACTTTTCACTTGCTAGAATAGTCTCCATGGGAGACTAGAAGCTGGAGTTGTCCAATCGCCTCTGCTACACACAGGCGATGATCAGATCAGTGTAGCAAAAATGCTCACTTGCTATGAGCGCTGACCTAAGCCCAACCTAATCCTTAAAATATCTCCCTATTGTGAACCAAGACAATACCTCATGAACCATTATTGAAGGGGGCTGCAGATGTGTAGCCAAAAGTGGTTGTACAATAGGCAATATGCTGTCTCCCAGCCCATCACCCCAACCTTGATCTGCCTTTTCTTGGTTGTCTGTGAAAGGGTTTTACAGATGCTGTGGGAAAAGATGCACTGTGTGTAATTATGCCGTAAAAAAAAAAATATATATCCTTTTTTTCAAGACAGAATAAGAAATATTACATCAAGTCATTCATTAATTGTCAATCGGATCATATAGTCTATTGCACTAAATGTCGAGCTTGTAAAGTTTGCCACATAAGTTATACCACTATAAAACTCAAGAAAAGGATATCGGAACACACAGCCAATATTATCGGGAACAGTCGGGGCTATTCAGGAGCAGCAAAACATGTTTATAGCCATGCATAAGAGTGATCTAACTTTTCCTTTTTGTGGCATTGGAAAAGTAACCTGTCCAATCAGGGGTGACAAGCAATGGCAGAAGCAATAGGCGCCATGCGTAGTGAACTGGATCCTGACACTGGATACAAAATATCCCAATGGGATGAATTACAATAACTTATTTTACATTTATTGAACTTCAATTTCCCTTTTTCTAAATATTTGAATCCGGTGTCACGATTCAATATGCATGTACCACTTGCCGCCTTTAACTAAGAGAGCATGAACAAGCAAAATTTTGCCTTGTTTCTCTGCACTTTTGGAAATGTTGCTATTACCTATATGAACGCACACAGATACAGCATTAATGGGGTTAACTGCATTGGAAAAACACACCTGATGGTGATAATTATTAATACACACAATTGTGATTGGTTTAATGCATGTGTATATATCTTGTGATTACCTCAATGTGATATCCTATGACTAAGGGGGTTCCAGTACTACAGAAACGCGTTAGGCCATGAGGTTTCTTTTTTTTTTTTTTTTAACCCGGTTTTAACTTTTTCAGTAAAAGCAATTTGATTTTACCTGGATGGTTGTACTGAAAAACTACTTATTTCTCCAAGTCCTTCGAGCTGTAACAGCAGGTACGGCACCTGCCAGAGGTTATTTTCGCTGCAATGGATTCTCGAACATTTGCAGCGTACCCAGCTCCCAACAACCCCCCTTTCCTTTACCTTTCACATCTCTTTGCCTGTATTTTAAGCAATATTTTATCTTAAAGACACAATTCGCTGTGATCTCATGCTGTCCTGTCTGTATACACTCTATAGACTCTATTTTACTCAATGGCCTAGTCGGCGCAAACGCATAAATCCAGTTTTTCAGAGGTCCGGACATGAGCCCCAACAGAGCCACTGAATGTAGTAGCAAACAATACATGAATAAAGCCTAAGACTGTGGCCGCAACACAAGTTGTACGACCAAAGATCTCTGGATGCCATTGCTACATTGCACCAAGTGGATAGAGTGGCATTACATCTCACAAAGTACCATGACAAGCAAGTTGCAAAAAGTCAGAACCAGTTGGATGTTTTGCGCCTTGCTGGTCAGAATGTGACCCTATTCACTTGTACTACACTGCAATATAGCAGCGAAATAAAGCGGCCACACATTGTGTGTTGTGACAAAAGCCGTAGCCCCAGCTTTATAACATCCTGATAGCCCTGCTTTTTAGATAAATTTTGACTAAATTTATTGGTACAAAAGCACATGATACGGAAGTTAACTATTTGCGCTAAATTTCTATACCCAGGTAACTGAGAAACAAATGAAAAAGTAACAATCAATATGCCCGCAGATCTTTTGTCACATTTGTAAAAACAATTGGCACTTTTATGTCATGTATAGAAATACTTCACTTGGCTTTTTCGGTACTTTCCCCAGCTTTGTATAGGTCAGTCCACCGCACATTAATGGGGGTTGTGCAAAATTAGAAAGGTGGCTACTTTCTTCTACCAGCAGCAACACATATGACCACAGGTTGCGTAATACTGCAGCTTAGGTCCATTTACTACAAATGAAGAGATACGAGCTAAAACCCATGGACAAGTGAGGCAGCTTTGCAGGAAGAAAGCAGCCATGTTTTTATAATTGTGCAATTTTAAGAAAAATAGTATTTGTAGTTGCCTGCGTTCTCTTGTTCATGTAACTTACCTGCAGTATATCTCGGTGTCTCTGCAATGTGTGCATTAAGGCTGCATTTATCGATGTCACTCCAGCTGTACTGCTATACTCAGCCATTTTATCATTCACCCCAGTAAGCTGAATTAATAAAAGACATGAACAGTTTTTTAATAACAGAAAATCAGCTCCAAATAGACTAAACATGAATTAACTTATCTACCCCATGTCTGCAACCTGGACTTTCCATCTACTATTACATTACATCCTCCTGCTCAGAGGCTGGTGCTGAGCCGCTATGCTACCCTTTCTTTAGTCAGGTAAGGTATTTTAGTTTTAATAACCGCATATAAGATATAAACAAGTGTAAAATGTGGGAAATATAAAGAAGTTTGAATGTTTGTTCGTGCCTTTATACAGACATACAATAAAATTCACAAATACCCATTAGGTGCTGTCCAGTTTAACCTCGTTAACCGCATACCGTAAAGATCCGTCATACGGTCGCAGGTGAAGTATGGAGTGGGACCATACCCAGCAGACATGTGCCTGTAACAGCAGTGGCAAGAGCCAGCTCTAATCGCTGGTCTTAACCGTTACTGACAGTGGCACTTGAATTGCCCACTTGCCAGTAAGCCCGTCCATAAATTATATAGAGATAGCAAAATATAAAACTATTTTAAGTCATAAATTAAACGCAGAGTAAAAAGAAAGAATCAAAATTGCAGAATTCCAGATTTTTTTGTCGCCTCACTCTACAAAAAATGTAATAAAAAGCTATCAAAGCATCATATATACTGTAAAATACTATGAATAAAACGGCGCAAAAAAAAGAGTTGACAGAAAAATAAAAAATTAAAAAGTTACAGGTCTCAGAACATTTTTTTTTTTAAGTCCTAACTTTTTTGACTACTAAAATAAAAAAAATAAATAAATAAAGAAGAAGTTTGGAATTGCCATAATTGTTTTGACTTGAAGAATCTTATTGTTGTGTCATTTTTACTGCACTGGGAAATCCATAAAAACATAACCCGAAGAACAACTGCGGAATTGAGAGGTCTTTTTTTCACAATTTTGCCGCACTAGGAACTTTTCCTGTTTTTCCAGTGCATTATATACTAAAGTGCATGGAGTCATTCAAGAATACAACTCAGCCTACAAAAAAACAAGCCCTTATAGGGCAAAGACAGAAAACCTAGGGCGAGAAAGGAAAAATGAAAAAAGTAAAATGTAAAACGGTAAAACGTAAAAATGGAAACCCGCCCAGTCATGAAGGAGTTAGCCTTTGCTGGTGATGCAAGTCTCCTAGCAAAAATAATTAGATGCTTATAACTTAAGAAGCAATGTTAGTACTCAAGTCAAGAATACATTGCTGAACTTGACCACCTATAAATATGCACTGAGACAGAATAGCCAAACCTCCATTGGAATAGCCCTATTAATCATCCAGCAACCCCAATAACTGGTAAGTGGATTTTCTGTACAGTGTCCTGAAGCTTATACAATCTCCTTATGCTCAGGCTACCATCTTAATCACTTTTAAAGGGAATCTAATCGGAGAGCAGTATGAGGTAGGGGAAGAGACCCTGATTCAAGCGATGTGCCATTTACGGGACTGCTCAGTGTAGTTTTTTCTGCTGTAGATGCAGCAGTGCTCAGAATGCGGAGCTCTGTAACACCCCACCCACATCCCTGATTGCAGCTTCATGTGTACACTGTATATTGTCAGGAAGCTACTGGTTACTTTGGGAGCGGGGCTACACAGATTAGTCTGACTGGCTTTGCAGTGATAATTTCCTGTTGTTAAAACACTAATTGTATTGAAACTACAGCAAGCTGTTGAGCAAGTGACATCCCTGGAATCAGGCTCTCTGTCCCTGCGGTCCTATGCTTGACAGAGCACAGTGTTTCGTGTGTTGGCATGTGATTACAGCTATCGCTAAACGCGTAATGGATAAGTTAACAGTGTGAACACTGCCTTGTACAGAACAGGCAAGTTATATGTTACCTTTGTCAGGAGCTGTTCAATCTCAACGGCCATGGTCTCAAACATATGATCCTGACTTGAGCCATTTAGGAGTGGAGTCGTATCAGAACTGTAGATTTAAAAAAAAAAAAAAAAAAAACATTTTCATCCATAAATTAATAATAATTTTCAGAAAGGCTGAGACAACATAAAAACATTGTGGGAGTGATTAGTCAATGAGTGATTTTTAACTGGTGTAAAACATTTTTATGCAAAAATGCTGTGACTTTTGGCACTTTTTGACCTTTACAGCAACACAGCAGAGCTGGTGAGATGCCAGGGAAGGATGTGGCACAGCTATGCCCACCTGTCAATCTGAACAAATGAGCCTGCAAAACACACCTTTGAGAAGATGTGCCAAAATCATTAAGTGTCGTGCACCTCTTAACGTATTCGGAGCATCATGCTACAGTGAGTGCCTTAATTAATCGGCCCCTTAACTATGGAAAGGTATCTATTTTACATTTCTTCCTATCAAACTATCTGATGTGTATGAGGGCCTCCTGACTGACCTCCGAAAATGAAGGGGAAAAAATGGTCGGCCATTGAAACATATTTAGGTTCATGTGTATGGGGGAGTTGGAAAAGATAGCTGCTCGACTGACAAGCCTACAAATGTGCATAGGATATCTCCCCATTCAAGGCCAGCTTAAATACTATGGGCTCGGTGTGCTCAAGCCAGGAAAGCTTTTCAAAGCTGTCAAGACATACAGTAATGTATAAACAAGCATTTTTCAACGCACTAGCATCAGGAATTTTGTGAAAATTGTCAGTAAGTCATAGTCATGAATGAAACAAAATGAAAAAAAAAAAAATACATAATGCTAAATAAATAACCGGTAAATGATGTCATAGTGTATATAGGGAATTTATAAGACTTCGATTGATTCATTTAAAATGGAGGTTAATGCAAGAAATGTTAATAACCTGTGGAAGTCCAGGAACTCTTCCATGCTTAGAGTAAATATTCCAAAATTAGAAGCAAGTACATTCAGATTTGCCTTACAGACATTGAACTGTCAGAATTGATTTTATGTATATAGTGATCAGTAATGAACATCGGGAGAAGAGAAATAAACGAATGCAAATAACGAAAAGCCAAACCACGTTTCCTCCTTGTAGTGGCAGCTGTATATAATACATATGTAAAGAGATTTAATACGAAAGTGTAAATGTTGTAAGTGTTGGATTAAAGGGGTTATCCCATCTCCAAAATCCAATCCCAATATGTAGTAGGAATAATAATAATAATAATAATAATAATAATAATGATAAATAATAATAGAAAATACCTCCAATTAGAAATGTAGCATAGTTCTTCTGATTCGCTATGTTACTTTCCCCATGTGCAGGGCATTGCAGCAGCAGCTTAGGTATCAGTGCAAAAGCGAGCTGTCACATTTCAAGGTCATGCTTACAGATGCCACTCACAATGCCGCTCTGCACCACCTCTACTGTATGACTGAAATCTCCCAGGAGAAATAAACATAATTTTCTACTAGCCATGTTTTCAGTAAGGTGGCCGGACAGAAATGTAACACAATTAACCCACGGGCTGACCCTATATCTGCAGGAACATTTGGGGACATGACAGATTAATTTAAAGCATTATTTTTGGCGTTTGTAGACCACACACAATTAAAACAAATCGAAAAATTTGCTGCATCTTCAAGGCTAAAATGAGCCTCATCCTAAAGGTAACCGCTTTCTCGTGTGTATGTCGAGGGTGTGAAGTTGTTTGTGTGATCTAGAATACATGTCATGATGGTGAAGTCTCTGGAGCGGTAACATCATCAGTGACTATGAGGAGTGGAGTTAGTATTAATCCAAGAATTTTAACCACTTAGAAGCTGCGGTTAATAGCAGTTTAAATAAAGATAATTGGAGTGATGACTTCAAAAATTAAACACGATTTGATTGATACAATGATAATTAACATCTTATACACAAAAATTATTGAGGAAGGAAAAGACAGGATCCACAATGTGAAGCCTTGTGGAAAAAAAAAAAAAAGGGGGGGGGGGATGGGGAAAAAAGCTTACGCAAAACGTGTGTCTGTAGTCGACCCCTGGGAATTCTGTGGTCTATGCACCGGCACTTTACAACATGGGTAAGTGTATGCAACCCTTTTAACGTAGGTACGGGCAGTACATTTACTTTATGCCCTTGCTTTCCACATTATCAGTTTATAATTAATGGTAGACCCTCTCAGCACAAGCACTTTATGATTGTTGCAATATTACTACATTTGCATTAGGAGAGTATATACTGTATACTTATGTAATTTGTGGAACTGCCTCTTACCCCAACCCCTTATTCCCAGGGCTTCTATTGTAGATCCTATCTTTTCCTTCCTCAATAATTTTTGTGTATAAGATTATGTATGTTACTTATCACTGTAACAATAAAATCATGCTTAAACAGCCATCGGACGGTTTAGTATGTCCCGCTTTGATGAGGGCTCCGGCGGTGAGTCCACCTCAAAGCTGAGACATGTTAGCTGTTTTGAACAGCTGACATGTGCCCGCAATAGCCAGGGGCAGAATCACGATCTCCGCCCGTGGCTATTAACTAGTTAAATGCCGCTGTCAAACTATTACGGTGGCATTTAACAAGCGATTCCGACCATCCGGACGAAAATACGCTCACTGGTAAAACGCGTCACGTGATCGCAGGTCACCAGTGTGTCGGCATAACAACCAGAGGTCTCCTTGAGACCTCTATGGTTGTTAATGCTGCAGTGCTGTGGGCGCCACCCTGTGGTCAGCACTCATAGCAAGTCAGTAATTCTGCTACATAGAGGTGATCTGAGCTAATTAGCAAAGCCACTAAAGAAGACTCAAAGTCTCCAAAAATTCAATTCAAACAGCAGACAAAAAGGCAGCAACACTTACCTGCCCAGATCTTGGAACAAATGCACTACAGGGAGCAGCCAGACAATAAAGTAAGATGTTAACAACACAGGTGCAAAATACCAGATCAACAGCCACTCTTCACCTACCCATTCCTGGAGGGGGTGACTGCCCAGTATACAACTGCACAATAAAGGCCCGATCTGAGCATCGCCTCTATGTAGCAGAGCCGAACGGGCTATGGCAGCTTCTAGCCTCCCATGGAGGCTATTGAAGCATGCCAAAAGTTAAAGAAAAATAGTTTTAAAAATATAAAAAAAAATAAAAGCTCAAATCTCCTTTTCACCGCATTCAGAATAAAACAATAAAAAAAAAAAAAACAAACACACATATTTGGTATCGCTGTGTTCAGAATCGCCCGGACTAATCAATACAAAAAAAAGGATTAACCTGATTGCTAAACGGCGTGGCGGGAAAAAAAATAAAACCGGCAGAATTAAGTTTTTTTGGTTGCCACGACATTGCATTAAAATGCAATAACGGGCAATCAATAGATCATATCTGCACCAAAATGGTATAATTAAAAATGTGAAAATGGAGACGCTACGGGCATTGGAAAATGGCGCAATTTTTTTTTTTTCTTTTTTAAGCAAAGTTTGGAATTTTTTTTCACCACTTAGATAAAAAGGAACCTAGACAAGTTTGGTGTCTATGAACTCGTGATGACCAGGAGAATCATAATGGAAGGAACCTAGCAAAAAAAGCCAAACAAAAAACAAGTGTGACATTGCACTTTTTTTGCAATTTCATCGCACCTGGAATTTTTTTCCCCTATTCAAGTACAAGACATGGTAAAACCAATGGTGTCGGTCCAGAGTACAATTCGTCCCACAAAAAATAAGCCCTCACATGGCCATATTGACGGAAAAATAAAAAAGTTATGGCTCTGGGAAGGAGGGGAGTGAAAAACGAAAACGCAAAACCGAAAAAAAAACTCCAGTTATGAGTGGTTAATTTTTGAAGTCAGCACTCCAATTATCTTTATTTATATCTTTCAGGAGTGTCTTCTATAATTTTTATCCTCATTTTTTTTTTTTATTAAGACTGCACTATTGATTATGGTCATTATATTAATCACGACTTGTCTTATAATCAATTACCCTATGATTTAAAGGGAACCTGTCACCCCCCTCTGGGAGTTTTTAACCTCAGTTTCTGACCCCCCAGTAACGAAGAAATATTAACTTTTATAAATAGGTCCTCATACCTGTATTCAGTCCCATAGGTATGGTGTGTCCCCCTGAAGCAGCCGTCTCCCCGACGTCAATCATGTCTCTGCAGAGTCTGGGCCCCGCCTCCCATAGCCGTTCATCATGCCCCTGTGCTGCCGTCTGGGCCCCGCCTCCCATAGCCGTCAATCATGCCCCTGTGCTGCCGTCTGGGCCCCGCCTCCCATAGCCGTCAATCATGCCCCTGTGCTGCCGTCTGGGCCCCGCCTCCCATAGTCGTCAATCATGCCCCTGTGCTGCCGTCTGGGCCCCGCCTCCCATAGCCGTCAATCATGCCCCTGTGCTGCTGTCTGGGCCTCGCCTCCTTCTGACTCCTATGCCGACGCCTGCTCTGTGAAAACAGCTCTCGGGCATGCGCAGTGCGCGCTGCCCGTGAACTGACATCAGGCGGTCACGCCTGCGTGTTGTGGAGGCCCCAGATCCTGCCCCGCAGTGTGTATGTTAGGATGTGTTCACACTTCGGGGCAGAATCTGGGGCCTCCACAACACGCAGGCGTGATCGCCTGATGTCAGTTCACGTGCAGCGCGCACTAAATAAGTGAGTAAAATAAATTACTATATATACACTGTATGTGATATATATATATATATATATATATATATATATATGCACATATATATGGCTGTTTGCGTCCTATTACTGTGTATTTTAATACAGTACAGCTTACAATGTAATGTATGGCCTTTTCTTGATTATTTTATGGTGCTCTTTCTCCATAGACGAAAGTAGAAAAAAACGGAACAGAGAGCCTGTAATATTGGTCAGGGTCATCCATGCAAAAAAGGAAAGAGGACAGAGCCAGGTTACAGGCATGTATGCAAGTACTTGCATAAAAATACAGTAATTATCCAGAGCCAGCATGGGTTTAGCAAAGAAGTCGTGTCAGACTAATTTCCTTCTATTATGGAATTTCTGACTGGGTGAATCAGGGAAATGTGGTAGATAAAGTATATCTCAACTTCAGCAAAGCATTTGATAAACTATCTCATACTATCCTTATTGAAAGAATGACCAAATATGGGATTGACAAGGCTACAGTTAGGTGGATTCATAACTGGCTCAGTGATCGTACTCAAATAGTGGTAATAAATGGTTGCACATCTAATTGGAAAAATGTTTCAAGTGGGGTACCAAAGTCTGTCCTGGCCCCAGTGTTGTTCCAACATTTTTATAAATGATCTAGATAAGGGAATTGAAGGTAAACTAATTAAATTTGCAGATGATGCAAAGCTAGGTGGGATAGCTAACATTAGAGAAGACAGAGAAAGGATTCAGAAGAATCTATATAAGCTTGAACAATAGGCAGAGACTAATAGAATGGTATTTAACAAGCAGAAATGCAAGATTCTACATCTGGGTAATAAAAACGAAAATGATATCTATAGAATGGGAGGAATAGAATAAAGCAACAGCACATGTGAAAAAGACTTGGGTATACTAATAGATCACAGACTGCACAAGTCAACAGTATGATGAAGCAGCAAAAAAGGCAAACAGTTCTAGGATGTATTAAGAGAAGCACAGAGTCTAGATCATGTGAAGTATTTATCCCCCTCTACTCCTCCTTGGTCAGGCCTCATCTGGAATACTGTGTTCAGTTCTTGGCACCACATTTAAAAAAAAAAAAAAGACATCAACAAACTGGAGCACGTTCAGAGAAGAGCTACCAAGATGGTGAGCAGACTGCAAAGTATGTCCTATGAGGAACAATTAAAGGATCTGGGAATGTTTAGACTGCAAAAAAGACTAAGAGGAGACTTAATAGATGTCTACAAATATTTGAAGTGATGTCACAGTGTGGAGGGAGGATCATCATCAATCTCATTTGCACATGGAAACACGAGTAGCAATGTAATGAAACTGAAAGCGAGAAGATACAGATTAAGATATTAGAAAAAAACTTTTTGACAGTGAGGGTGATCAGTGAGTGAAGCAAGCTACCATGAGAGGTGGTGATTTCTCCTTCAATGGAAGTCTTCAGAGGCTGGACAGACATCTGTCCGAGTTGGTTTAGTGAATCCTGCATTGAGCAGGGGGCTGGACACAATGACCCTTGAGGTCCCTTCCAACTCTAACATTCTATGATTTTATGTCACAGATAGTTCTTGGGATATTTTGAAGAACTTCCTTCAACTATTCAGACAATAGTTTTACTATTGTAGTTTCCTCGCAGTTATTTCAAACGTTCAGAAAACAAGCTGTGATGAGAATTAGCCATTAGAATTTTAACGTGTGAATGTAAAAAGTAATAGGAAAATTTGACCCAAAGAACAGAAAAACAAATTAATAAAAAAAATTAGGTAGTACCTATACCTGTCGCGTCTTCCCTCTCTTGAGTTACTGTGGGAGTAGCTTGTACAGAGTTTGCTAAAGGAAACTAATTTGAGATCTAGTTCATTTTCCAGTTGTCTGGCCTGCTTCCTCAGATCTGTGAATTGAAAAAAAGAACAAAGTTACATTATCACATACATAAAGTTCTGTTGATTTTTTTTTTTCTTAAACCAGCGTACGGTTTCAGAGATAGAGATTTTAATTTAGCGCTAATTTTTATGGTGTATACAAAAGGGTATGACTCACAGCGCAATTATTCAGAGCAGACTACAGACACGCCCCATTGGAAGACATAAAAAAAATTAGCACTAAATAAAAAAGTCCCACATCTCTGAAGCCATAAGGCAGTTTTGCAAAAAATAAAAAATAAAAAATAATTGGAAAACTCAAGAGAGCAGCGAGAATAAAACATGAGCAAAAATTGTCCACTTTTGACTTGGTGACATGGCATTACATGGCTTGGCTTCTCAGCTGTTATTTGAACAAGAACTTGTTCTGAAATATCTCAGGTATCCTGGACGCTCTCTCCATGATCACTGCAACCAGAACAAAGGAAAGCCCCCATAGAAAGTTTCCAGGTGAACAATCTCAAATATTGGATATGTCAGAGCAGCAATCATCATTTAACCAGAGGGAAGATGTGGGACAATACTTCAAATAAAGAAATGTACTCCCTGGTGGAAGGGAGAACACAGAACAATCTGGTAGATAATTGTGCTGAGGTTACTCTGTTCTGTAAGATAGGCCTTCAATATCACACAGGTGGGATCTAAAGATCTCCATCACATTGGATCAAGATCTGCCAAATCTCCGACTTCAGCAAGGCCAGACGACCAATTAATGAGTATGGCTACATCCCGACTCTTAAGCATCGGGTAGATGGCAAATCAATGCTCGACCCTTTGGTTTTTCAGAGATCAGTCACTGCCGGAAGTGTCCAGCAGCAGCTGGCTCCTCTTCACCCATAGAAAACACATGAAAGCTCAGCAGAGCCAAATGCTCTTTTGAATGACCGAGAGATCTGCCTGCCCAATGAGCGTTGGCACCCTGCTCTCAGGTAGGGCATGAGCTGCCATACCAGCTACAACCGTTACTAAACATACTTGTACACATTGTGTTATGTTAGTGTAGAGGGCAAATGTTTCTTTTTTTCCCCAATTAATTCAATGGGAGAGTATGGTGCATTCTGCATGCAAAAAAAAAAAAAACCCACCAAGAATTGGCATGATGTTTTGATTTTTTTCAACATTGAGTAAAATACATGGAAAAAAAATGCGTGATATGCACTTTGGGCAAATTATCCCGCTGAAATCAATTACAGTAGTTTTTAAGAATAACTAAACGTTCGTGTTTTTTCAAATTTATCAATGGTCGGCAGATTTGTGGGGAACTAAGTCCCGAGACCCCTCTTTCCCCCACATCACTCAGACTTACTTCAATATGTCCAAAAAAAAAAACAAAAAAACAGTGAGGCACTTCATTAATAAAATATTATGGCTTTAAATTTCAAGTGTGGGATCTCTTCATGTCCGAAGGCCACTGTTGTTATGGACTATAATGTTGGATCCCTCAACAGCCCCCTGAACAATGTACAATTCCTATGTGACTGAGCATACAGAGCGCGCAGAGATTCAATGGAAGCATAGACTAGTATTAGCGATGTGCGGTTGGAGTAATGTAGTATCGGCATCACTAGTGAGACTGATACATCTTGGGAAGAAAACAAGTGACCCCACAATATATTAGCAGATTTAGTAGGTAAAGGCAGCTTTGGCATCTGTTAGTAAATATGATTTTTTTTTTTTTGTTTGTTTTAGACTTTAAGAAAACAAAAACCCCTTCCGATTTACACATCCAGAGCAATCATTTCTAAACTTTTGTTAGTAAAGACATGAGCATGTAAATTCTTTAGAAATGCTGAGAGAGACAAACATTTTGACTTCAGGGGATCAGGACGTACAGGTTAAGCTGCAAATCTAGCAAATAGTTCTGAAAAAACCCAGACAACTGTATCTTTACATTGCTGCACATGGGGTATTGTCCTTATATTGTAGGCGACAAGTAAGCAGAAGGGCTCTGTGCAATCGCAATATTTGGAAGCATCCAATTCTGTAATGGTTCATTTAGATGCTGATCTAGACCCACTAAAGTGCGACGTTGATCGGCGCTCTTTTACTGGTCTGTGTACACTTACCAATGAAAACACACGGGAATTTATTCGCGATCATTGTGTCCCCATACAGCCTATGTTATCAGCAGCACGTCGCCTGTTTATGATGTGCAATATGCTGCTGCTAAAGATGACTTTTATGTTGACATGAATGATCTGCTCACATGATGAACAAGAGTTTTGCTCCTTCGTTGGGAAGTTTATATGGGCCAATAACTTGGGAACAAATATTCTTCCGGAAATCATGTCCACTCATTATTTGCTACTCTGAAACGTGGCATTAATCACAGAAGATTTGTGTAACTTCAAGATTGTGGGTGCTATGAAACATCACATTCTAATGTGACCATCAACCATCACAAAAAAGTGAAACATGTTGAAAGTACAATTGTGACTTGCATGAATCAGGTCTGTAAGTTGGCCTTTTTTTTTTTTTTTTTTATACAGCCAGATGACTGGCCTTAAATAAATGCAAGGGAGCAAGTCACAGACGTGTCACACTGACAGTTTTGGTTATGTGATATAGCCTTATTCAGCAGAGACAGCAGCACATTACAAAGGACAGTTTAACATGTTTGTGAAATGCAGACATGTGAAATGGAGCTAAGGATATAATGTGTAGCAAATCATGAAGACCACATTGAAAGAAGCTTCTATAGACATCAATGAAAATCACATTATATTACAACATATCTATGACTAGGTTGTATTATAACAGCTCTGAATCAGTCAGGGGACTGTAAGTCACAGAAATATTTTTGGTTGTACAATTGTGAGACTCGCTGCCGCACAGAACATCGTCATTTATCCCTAGCCTAAAGTGCTTCCATCTTGACACTAAAAGACTGAATCGCCTATCCCTGCGAGTCATCAGCGCTGTTACTTTGAACACAATTTTTCATTCTTCTGTAAATAAATCTTTAATTAAACAATATATTGATCTTGCCGTCAGTAAATAGCTTTTCTGTTTACACCCAGAGGTTAAAAGACTGTCCAAACCATGTCAGCTCATTACAAGAGACCGCTCAGACTAATCAACCAACACAACTGAGTCAGCAAAACATGAACAGGACAGGTCACCACGGAGCACGTAAAAAAGCTTTCACTCACTGAGAGCAGGCAGAGATCTTAAATTAATGTGGACTTTAAACATATTTAACCCCTTAGTGACGGGGCCAAATTTTTGAAATCTGACCAGTGTCAATTTATGTGGTAATAACTCTGGAACGGTTCAATAAATTCAAGTGATTTTGAGAATGTTTTTTCGTGACACATTATACTTTATGATAGTGGTAAAGTAAGGTTGATATCTTTTGTGTTTATTTATAAAAAATATCAGAAATTTAACAAAAATGTAAAAAAAATAGCAATTTTCAAACTTTGAACGATTATCCCATTAATACACAGTCATACCACAGCAAAACATTCATAAACAACATTTCCCACATGTTTGCTTTACATCAGCACCATTTGTAAAATGGTATTTTATTTTCTTAGCATTTTAGGAGGTTTAAAAATGTAGCAGTAATTTTTCATGGAAATTTACAAAATTTATTTTTTAGGGACCTCTCCAGGTTTGAAGTGACTTTAGGGGTCCTATATATTGGAGAACACCCAAAAGCGATACCATTTTAAAAACAGCACCCCTCGACATATTGAAAACTGCTGTCAGATAGTTTATTAACCCTTCAGGTGCTTTTCAGGAATTAATACAAAGTGACATGATAGGAATGAAAAGTTGATTCTCACCACCTAAATGTCGCTAACTTCTGAACAGGTCAGTGTAGCTGGCAGACTCTAAGGGCCCCGTCACACATAGCGACTCACCAGCGATCCCGACAATGATATCAACGTGTCAGGATCGCTGGTGAGTCGCTACATGATCGCTGGTCAGACAGCTTCACCGGCGAACAGCACCAGCGACGCCCAGCGTCGCTGTGTACTTAGTTACCAGCGCGCTGATGCAGGGAGCTGGTAACTAAGTTACACATCGGGTTTCTAAGGGACGTGCGTCACTTAGAAACCCGATGTGTACCTTAGTTACCAGCTCCCTGCATCAGCGCGCTGGTAACTAAGGTACACATCGGTTTTCTAAGCACAGCGCCGTGCTTAGAAACCCTGCGTTTACCTTAGTTACCAGCCGATCGCTAGTCTCCCGCCTGTCACACGCAGCGATGCGTGCTGCCCAGTGGGAGACCAGCGACCAAAAAAATGTCCAGGGCTTTCCTACAGCGATCAGCGATACCGGCAGGGTGTCGTCGCTGATCGCTGTCACACACAGCGATCTCGTTGGTAAGATCGCAGTTGCGTCAAAAAATTGGGACTTGTGACAGGGCCCTAAGGCCGCTATTTGCTCGTGAATTGCCACTGCAAACATCAGGACCACACAATCATGATCTCAGGGTGCCGATGGGAATAAAGAGGGAGAAGCCATACTCTTTTAAACATTTATATGATATAGTCTTTATTGAGAGCAGCATCTAAGGGGTTAAACAGATATGGACGGTGACAACACTGATCTTGGCTGATGCAGCAAGTTGTCAGCTATAATGTACAGTCGACATCTGCTGGATTGTCACCTGTATGGGGATGCTATTCTCTTATATATCAGGTCAGTTAAAAGACATATTGACGGTCATTAAGGGGTTAATAATCTTTATTTACATAGAAATAATAAAACAACATGGTGGTGAGCTTCTCTGGTTGCATGCCATGAAATTAACTACTGATTGTATGTGAGTTACATTTACTGAACGAAGTAAAGAGGTTGGAAATAGAGTGCCGATTATGTTGTCATGGCAGATAGTGGCCTACTTAAAGAAGCCCTCCCGTGAAAATTTGCATCTTGTTAATATGTTGCAATCATCATATGATATAGCACTGTGTACTTACAATTGCTCATTTTGCCTTTCAACCCAGTTTATTCTTCTCTTTTTCTCTGCTCTATGTACAAACAGGAAGTCTCTTTTCCCTACAGAAATCATTCCCCTCTTCTACTCCTGACCCAGCTGTTCCCTACTACCATTGACTTTTGCAGTGTCAGATGAGTCAAACAGGGAAAATTGACCTGCTGCTCTTTCTACATAGAGGTTAGGGTGCTTTTACATTGCGTTCGGGCACCCATTTGGTGGTTCCGTCAGAGCTTACATCTGAACCTCCAGTAAAACGTGATTTGGATGTACGTGCCAACAGGCCCATAGACTGTAATGGCGCTG
Source organism: Dendrobates tinctorius (assembly GCF_039654945.1). Taxonomy (NCBI): domain Eukaryota; kingdom Metazoa; phylum Chordata; class Amphibia; order Anura; family Dendrobatidae; genus Dendrobates; species Dendrobates tinctorius. The sequence continues at coordinate 9,052,837 of NW_027361684.1, forward strand.
GCAGAAAGAACATGAGCTCTGATGTAAGGGTGGATAAAAATCAATGTTTAAAAAAAAAAAAAAAAAAGATTTTTTTTATTTAAATTGGATTTTTTTCAATAAACTGCTTTTTGAGGAAAATATTTTACCATCCAAACGTTCTTCCATCATGAGATAAAGCTGAGTTGTTTAACTCAGTAGAATAAAGGCTGTATATGTGTAACATTCACAATGCCATGCTCTTCCAGAGGTTTCTGTAGGATTAGTGGGCAGTTTCTCTCCTATATTATCACAGACGCTCGCTTTACTTACGCAGTTCTCAAAACTGAATTTGACTCCGCAGAGGTCCCAGCCTCTTCTTCATGGCAAAAATGTTACAACATGAACAGAGTTGAGAAAAAGACCTTAATCCTATTGTTCTACAAACCTATGAATACAGAATCAACCCCTTCAGTGCCAAGTCCAAGAAGTTAGACAATATGTTTCTGATTGTTTGGAGTGGAATAGATCTGCACAACACAAGAAGAATGTGAATCTAAGTGTGAGGAGGAGGAAGGGCAAGCAGACAAGAAAATGAAAGTGAAACTTTGAGCACAATACTGCAGCATAGCCACAGACAGACAAGTCTGGCTCTGTTTGTGTGTACGATCTGAGGTTTATTACATTCTTTCCTTATAATGGCAGCAGGCCGTAAAAGAGACCCAGTTTGGGAATATTTTAATGAAGCTCCTTCGCCTATCGGTAAGGCAGGCATGCGTGCAAAATGCAAACGATGCAACAAAGATGCAAGGCCTGGTGGCGCGAATGAGGCAACATCATGAGAAGTGCGGTGATGAAGATGACCAAAGAAACACTTCTGAACAGGCAGGATCTTCAGGTTGGTAAACATTTTTATTGAATCCTATTTCTAAAGACTGAACTGTCATGTGTGAGAAAAATTATATTTCTTATTATTACTGCATGTTACTGTCATTTGGTACAGTTATGAAGAAAAACAAATATTCCTTTTGGGGCAGGGGCAGTGATGTGTTGTGTACAATAAGCAGAAATTGTATAAACAATAAAATAACAGCATTGACTTTTTTTGTTTAGGGGAATTCATGGATTCTGGAAACTATCCACCTCCAAGATCACCATCATCCTGTTCTACAGTTTCAGAGTTATCCATCCAGGATAGTGCTTCATTAGCAGCAGCAGCATCATTATCAGACACCCACAGCCACATATCACCATCACCCTAAAGGAAGAAAAAACCTTTACCTCCTGGAACCACCATAGATAGGTTTGTGATAAGAACTAGCAGATTAGAAAAAGAGTTGATTGATAAAAAAATTGCCCAGTTTATTTATGCAACAAACTCTTCTTTCCGTCTGACTGAGAACCCACATTTCATTAATATGGTTCAGTCACTGAGACCAGGATACAGTCCACCCAGCAGAGCTGATGTTGCAGGGAAACTGCTGGATCAAGTGTATGACAGAGAAATGGAGCAATGTGCAACAGCTCTGGAGGGTAAAATTGTTAACCTAAGTATTGATGGGTGGAGTAATGTCCACAATGATCCTAGTGTATGTGCTTGTATAACAACAGAAGAAGGTAAAGTCTTCCTTGCACAAACAACTGATACGTCAGGAAATGCACACACAGCAGAATACTTACAAGAAGTGGCAGTAAAAGCTATAACGACATGTGAACAAAAATTCAAATGTCTAGTACGCAGTTTGGTCACTGACAATGCTGCAAACGTATCCAAGATGAGAAGAGATTTAGAAGAGCAGGGAGGGAATACAAAGCTGCTAATAACATATGGTTGCAGTGCTCATTTGCTGCACCTCTTAGCCAAAGACTTAAGTGTTCCAGAAATAAAGGCTAATGTTGTTGAAATTGCTAAATACTTCCATAATAATCATTTTGCTGCAGCAGCTCTGAAAAGGATGGGTGGAACCAAGCTAACGCTCCCACAAGATGTTAGATGGAACTCTGTGGTGGACTGTTTTGAGCAGTATATCAAAAACTGGCCTATTCTGATGACACTTTGTGAAGAAAATCGAGATAAAATAGATGGCACTGTCACGGCCAAAATCCTCAACATTGGGCTTAAGAGAAATGTTGAACATATGCTGAGCTTCCTGAAACCCATCTCTCAAGCTTTAAACAAAATACAGAAAAATAGCTGTTTTATTGCGGATGCTGTTGAAATTTGGAAGGAACTGAGTGAACACTTAAAAACAGAACTACACATGGACAGAATTAAATTACAAGCAGTAAACAAACGAATGGGACAAGCACTGACTCCAGCTCATTTTTTGGCAAATATTGTCAATATCCAATATCAGGGTCAAAACCTAAGTGCTGAGGAAGAGGAGTTAGCTATGACATGGGTATCCAGCAATCATCCATCTTTAATGCCAACTATAATAAACTTCAGAGCTAAGGGGGAACCATTCAAGAAATATATGTTTGCTGAAGATATTTTAAGGAAGGTCACACCAGTAAACTGGTGGAAGTCACTTAAGCGCTTGGATTTAGAGACTGTTCAAGTAATGATTTCACTTTTAACAGCAGTAGCTTCTTCTGCAGGTGTTGAAAGAATATTCTCTTCCTTTGGACTCATTCATTCTAAATTGAGAAATCGGTTGGGACCCAATAAAGCAGGAAAGCTTGTTTTTCTTTTCCAGATTATGAATAGGAACAAAGAAAGAAGATGATGATGAAGATGACGACAAGTGAGCTACAGAGGACAGCAGGGACAGTAGTATTTAAGTTTTTCATGTGTCGGCTGGGCTGACAGTCTAAGTTTCTTAAAATGTATATATATTTTGTTTAGCCAAATTAGTTAACAAACATGGATGTTTGTTTAAGCAAATAACTTATGCTGTAATGTTATTGTTTCAGTTGAATAAATCTATTTAAATTGTTATTAAGGTCAGGATTATTTTTCTCCTTCCTAAGTACAACAGAACAGTGGTGTCCAAATATGAATGTTTAACCCATTAAACTGGGGAGAAAAAAGTAATATAAAAAGTGATTCTAAAAATCTTTATCTACTTGCATGTTAAAGTAGCAAGAACTAGTTTAGGTAGAAACTTTGATTTAAATCACTGATTTAAATCAAGCCTTACTGACTAGTGATTTAAATCGTGATTTAAATCAGTTAGATTTAAATCAAATCCACCCTGTCTGATGTACATCATTTTCGGAAGTGCACGCCTACTGGAGGAGGACACCCAGACGTAATAGGTGTACACTCTCAGGCTGTGTGCCCACGATGCGATTTTTAAGCGTTTTTGCCATGATTTTTGGCACGAAAATATTTAAAAATCGTGTACAGAACGTCCCCCATGCATTCCTATGGCATTCCGCACATGCTGTGCTAATGCTGCGCTATTTTCCGCGGCGGAATCGCATTGCAGAAAAAAAATAAAAAAAGAAAAAAGAAAAAAAAAGCGCAGCATGATCATTCTTTTGTGCGGAATCGCAAAGAATTGCCGCGATTCCGCACCCATAGGAATGCATGAGAATCGCTTACTTCCCGCATGTGGCTAAGCCGACCATGCGGGAAGTTAAGCGTCTCATGTGCGGTTAGTACCCACGGTGTGGAGGAGAGGAGACTGTCCTCCAGGCCCTGGGTACCATACCCCTGTAAAAAATATAAAAAATAAAAAATTGGGGTATATTTACCTTCCGACGTCCCGCGCTGCATTCCCGGGCCACAGCGTTCCCAGTAATGCCTTGCGGCAAGGTCCTGTGATGACGTAGTCTCGCGAGATCGCTATAGTAACGCGAGACCAACGTCATCACAGGTCTCGCAAGGCATCGCTGGGAATGCTGAGGCCCGGGATGGCAGCGCGGGACGCCGGAAGGTAAATATACCCTGATTTTTTATTTTTTTTTATCATTTTTAACATTCTATCTTTTACTATTGATGCCGCATAGGCGGCCTCAATAGTAAAAATCCGGTCACACTTGTCAAACACTGTTTGACGAGTGTGACCAACCTGTCAATCACTTTCCAAGCGATGCTTCAAATCGCTTGGAAAGTGCTTGAGAAAATCGCGGTAAAATCGCTGTGAAACCGCGCTAAAAAAAACAGCGCGATTTCTGGGAAGGAGTCCGGTTTTCAGTGTGCGTTTTAACACACAACGTGGGCACATAGCCTCATTCTACCTTTCTCAGAACGTTATTGCAATATTGCAAAAAATAACATTTCTAGGTTCACCGGGAGTACAAGTGTTCAACCTAATAAAACAACATATTATTTATCCCATAGGATAAACGCCAGGACAAAAATTGAAATGGTAGAATGCTGATTTATGGTCATTTTCCCTGACAAAAAAAAAAAAAATATATAAATGAATAAATATAGATCAGGAAGTTGTAAGGAACCCAAAATGGCCCCAGTAGGATCTAAGGCTCGTATCAAAAAATACAAGCCCTGATACAAGTAAAAAATAAAAGGAATAGTTTTTGGAGGGCGAGGAAGAAAATTCGGAAACAAAGATGAACGGACTGGGACCCTGTTGGCCGAGGGTATAACCCTGCCAGCGTCCCAATCCTGACATTTCTGGAGCATTATTACATGTGGTGCTTGTACAATGGAGATAGTCCTGGGCCTGGACATTATGGTCTGTGGAGGGCAGACTTCAGGTTGTCATGGTAACAGTCAGACCTCTAACTCACACGCTACATTGCTGTTATCACTTGTCTGGACGCCTCCACTGCTCTTCAGCCTCATTACAGCTCAGTAATAGGAAAGTCTTCCCTGCTGAGGTTTATTTCACTACACTGCAGGTTGATATCACTCCTCCACAGGTAAAACCGAGCAAGCAGCAGCCTGCACACAGTCCCCACACACACATTCTCCGGTGCTGCCCGCCTCTAGGATCCGTTTCTCACCTTCCCAGTAGTTACTGCTTCCCGCCGCCATCTTTGTTGTCCAACGTCACCCAGTCCGACTACTGACTGATAGAGGTGAGAGAAATTGGCTAGAAAGCCGCTCTGACGAGCCAAAGAGGTTCCCACCCGGCGGCTGCGAGACAGCGACACCTGCTGCCCGAAGGTGAGAACGCTGCTGTTTTGTTCCCAGGGTGATGAGCAGTGAACTCTCCGCCCGGCCTCTGACATTGTGGCAGAGTTATTCTCTGTGGTGGCTCAGCCTTCAGTTCTACCAGAAATGGCTTTTATTTATATAGCCCCAACAGATTTTACAATCACAGCACTTTACAATTAAGCGGGGGGACATGTACAGACAATCTTTGCGTCTTTCCAGTCTTTATGTTAGGTTACCTATTTAAAGGGGTTTTCCAGATTTAGAAAATAAAAACTCCCCCAGCTGCAGTTTGTTTTAAAATAAACCAACCCTTTCTTTACTCACCCTCCCCAGGTCCAGCACCGAGTCTCCTCTGCTGCTCACGGTGTGAGTGTTGTGCGCTGACGTTACATTGGTATTGCTGCAGCCCATTGGTGACCTCAGAGGCTCCTGCCGTCGTCTCCTCAGACAGAAATCACTGATTAGCTGCAGCACTATTAACGTGACGTCAGCGCTGCAGACGATAACACAGCAGAGACGCAGTGCTGGACCTGGGGAGGGTGAGTGAGGAAAAATATTGTTTTTGTTACAATAAACTGCAGCTGGGGTTGAAGGCCGGGGTCACACTAACCGATGCAAAATACGGTCCGTAGTTTACAGGTGTAATACGGATGAATGACCCCTAAATAGTGCTCCGTATGTCATCCGTATGGCGAGATTTTCTCGCCACCTTGCAAAATGGACATATAATGGAGCCCTATGACAGGGTTTCGAACAGAAACGAAATAATAGATATAGACACATAGAATGCATATATATATATATATATATACACACACAAGTCATTGAGACAAACATATATATATATTTATATTTCACAGAGTTCTTCATAGCAGAATAGCCGCTAATTAAATTGCCGGGTTCTATCAAATCATTCCCCAACCCGACATGAAATGACACATGGTTTACATTCAGTAAAGCATTTCATTTCATGTTTTATAATATGTCCCTGACTAATAATTAGATGAGGGTTTGTGTGCAAAATTTAGGAGTTGTAAACCATGAATGTAAACCATGTGTCATTTCATGTCGGGTTGGGGAATGATTTGATAGAAGCCGGCAATTGAAAAAGCGACTATTCTGCTATGAAGAACTCTGAAATATAAATATATATATGTGTGTCACAATGACATGTATGTGTATGTATGTATATATATATATATATATATATGTATTCAATGTGTCTATATCTATTCTTTCGTTTGTGTTATTAAACCTGTCAGTGTGCGTTTACTGTATAGCGCACTGAATTGCCGGCTTTGCTAAAAGACACCTGGTGCGTATTTCTCGCAAGTCACACGTGTGGTCCATGTGTAATGCGTATTTTTAGCGCACCCATAGACTTGCATTGGCGTATTACGGGCGTAGTACGCTGACAATCGCCGCATGCTGCGATTGGCACGGAGCGTAGAATACGGACGAGAAATATACGGCTGTTGGGAGCTGCCCCATAGAGAATCATTGGTCCGTGTGTAATCCGTGCTTTTAACGCCTCTCACTCGTCCGTATTCCTCGCCAGTGTGACCCTGGCCTCACATTACAGCCAGTCACTCACAGAAGTGAATATAGAGATGTGCTGCAGACTGTGACATGCAGGGCCACCATCAGGGCATTACTGCCCTGGCTGGCGTATGGGGCCCGGTGGGCAGAGGGGGCCCACATCGGGCCCGGTCTCCTCTGGTCACCGGGCCCCTACCGGTGCTCAAGGACCTTGTTTTAGTGATAGATATGGGTCCCAGAGGTGGGGCCGGCGTATATTAGACATTTGTGGAATATCTTGTGGATAGAAATACCACATAAACCAGACAGTGTAAATGCTGCATTTTTTCTGTGGGTCTTCTCTGATTATTGCATTTTTAATGCGGTTTTCCCCCTTATTTGATGCAGATTTAAAGAAGAATTTTTAACGCGTTTTATAGTACAGAAAAGCTTTGATTCTACACTTAAAAAAAGCAACTGGACTTTTTTTTTACATGCATTTTTTTCATGCTCCAAATAAAAGCCCATTGATGCAAAAAAAAAAATCACACCCCTTCCCGACATTTGCAGTCATACGTCATGAAAGGGAAGTACTTCCCGCCCAATTAAATATACACGTCATGGCGATCACCCGGCACACAGGGGATTGAGCGCGGGTGATCGACACTCGGCTGTCATGGCCAGGAGCGGTGCCCGCACCTCTCCCAAGGGTTTAACCCCCTAAATGCTGCGATTGGTATCTCTCTGTCCTCCGTTCGGCGCCCCGCAACGTCATAGTGACCCGACGGCTCTAGCAAGCTTGTCATGGTTTAACAAGTCTGTGAGAGCAGACTGACAGTTATAATGCACGGCAACGCTTGCGCATTGTAAAGCTTTATAACTGCGATAAGACTGCTGAAAGTGAAAGTGAAAGTCCCATGGAAGAACGAAGTAAAAAAAAGTTGAAAAATATTTTTTTTTAAAAATCACAAACTCTATAAAACTGTCACACTAGTTAACGCCTTCAGTGAACATCATAAAAATGCAAATAAAAAAAAGCAAGGCAAAAAAATGTGCCTTTATCAACATATTGCCAAACGAAAGGTGGAATAAAACACACAAAAAAATGTGACTGTCAATAAGAATTGTATCGCTGGCGTCATTTTGTCCCGCAAAAAAATGAGCCGCCATACAGCTCCACCAGTGGGAAAATAACAAAGTCATAGCTCTGAGAATAAAGCAATGCAAAAATATATTTTTTTTCTAAAAAAAAGTTTTTATTGTGTAAAATTGCCAAAGCATAAAAAAAATTATATAAATGTGGTATCGCTGTAATGGTAACACGTCACCACTTCTGTATTTATCACCCACTCCTGGTATTAGCTTGCAAATACTGAGGTAAAATACTGACCAAATACTGAACGTGTGAACGTGGCCTTACAGGGATGCCAAATATGTATGTGTTATTTGCTGATTTTTGATGTTTGTTTGTTATTTTTTTTAAGCACATTTTAAATGTCATTATTTTTAGTAATTTTATAGGATGAAAAAAATCTCTGACACTAATTTTACCTTTAATATACAGGTACATAGAAAGGCACTGTTATCTCTATGTACCTGTACCATCTGCCTGTAAAAATAAAAGTATACAATGCTCATTCCAGTCAGGGCCGGACTGGGACTAAAATTCAGCCCTGGCATTTGAAGTTACACAGGCCCACTAGTCACATGGTGACTATATAATATCTTTGTACAGTTGTAGTTTACAAGAAGTGAGAGATTAACACGACTATATAACATGTAGTCACAGCTGTGCCCAGTATTTCAGCTCAGTCCTATTTATTGCTTTTAGGTACAGTACTCCTCCCAAAGCGCTGTCCCCTTTTGTATGCATGATTACAGAATTCCTGGCAGAACTGCTCTCTATTGGGCAACCAGACCCCCTGGTCATAGCCGCCCCTATCATACCTCCCAACTTTTGAAGAAGGGAAGGACGGACAAAGACTGCGGCGCGCGCAGCGCGCCGCTGTAAATTTTGGCCACGCCCAACCACACCCATTTCACAACTAGTCACACCCATGTCCACACCTAATCGCACCCATTTAGCACTGCTGATCACACTGACTGGTACTGAGGGCACAGTGGCTGGCATTATGGGCACACTGACTGGCACTAAGGAAGAGAGAAAACAGAGAGAGAGAGAAAAAAGAAAACAGAGAGAGCGAGAAAGAAAGGGGAAAGAAAGAAAGAACAGTGAGAGACAAAGAAAGAACAGTGAGAGACAGAGAAAGAACAGAGAGAGAAAGAAAGAGGGGAAAGAAAGAACAGAGAGAGACAGAGAAAGAACAGAGAGAGAAAGAAAGAAGTAAAGAAAAGAAAGAAAGAACAGAGAGAAAGAGAGGAAAGAAAAAGAAAGAAAGGGGAAGAAAGAACAGAGAGAGAAAAAAGAAAGATTAGAGAGAGAAAGAAAGAACAGAGAGAGAATGAAAGAACAGAGAAAGAAAGAAAAAGAGAGAAAGAAATAAAGAAAGATTCTACAAAGATACTATAGCAGCCCGGCTCCCATTGTATTGCCCACCTGAGCCTCCCGATGCAGGACCTATCATGATCCGCTCACATGGCCGACATCCCCGATTCCAAGGCGATCCTGCTGTCTGCGCTGTCGGAGGAGGACACGGTGATGGATCTGAAGCATTCCTGGTTCCGTCACAATCTCCTCAAGAAATTATCTCATTTCCGGTCAGCTTCCAGCACATCACTTCAGGTGGAACGTCATGTGTGTGTTTTAAAATGCTCCTCGGGGCTCCGCCGTGTACTCCTGTGTCAGTGGGAAAAGCCCGCTTTGTATGCTTTGTACACACTTGGCTCCGCTCCGTACATCCCGTACACATATGGCTCCACTCCATACATACACGGTTCCACTCCGTCCACCTTGTACACGCGTGGCTCCTCTCCGTACACCTCGTACACGCGCGGCTCCTCTCCGTACACCTCCTACACGCGCGGCTCCTCTCCGTACACCTCCTACACGCGCGGCTCCTCTCCGTACACCTCCTACACGCGCGGCTCCTCTCCGTACACCTCCTACACGCGCGGCTCCTCTCCGTACACCTCATACACGCGCGGCTCCTCTCCGTACACCTCATACACGCGCGGCTCCTCTCCGTACACCTCATACACGCGCGGCTCCACCTCGTACACACACGGCTCCTCTCCGTACACCTCATACACACACGGCTCCACCTCGTACACACACGGCTCCGCTCCGTACACCTCATACACACACGGCTCCTCTCCGTACACCTCATACACACACGGCTCCACCTTGTACACTCGTGGCTCCTCTCCGTACACCTCATACACACGGCTCCTCTCCGTACACCTCGTACACGCGCGGCTCCTCTCCGTACACCTCGTACACGCGCGGCTCCTCTCCGTACACCTCGTACACGCGCGGCTCCTCTCCGTACACCTCGTACACGCGCGGCTCCTCTCCGTACACCTCGTACACGCGCGGCTCCGCTCCGTACACCTCGTACACGCGCGGCTCCGCTCCGTACACCTCGTACACACGGCTCCGCTCCGTACACCTCGTACACACGGCTCCGCTCCGTACACCTCGTACACACACGGCTCCGCTCCGTACACCTCGTACACGCGCGGCTCCTCTCCGTACACCTCGTACACGCGCGGCTCCGCTCCGTACACCTCGTACACACGGCTCCGCTCCGTACACCTCGTACACACGGCTCCACTCCGTACACCTCGTACACACGCGGCTCCGCTCCGTACACCTCGTACACACGCGGCTCCTCTCCGTACACCTCGTACACACGGCTCCACTTCGTACACCTCGTACACACGGCTCCGCTCCGTACACCTCGTACACACACGGCTCCTCTCCGTACACCTCGTACACACACGGCTCCGCTCCGTACACCTCGTACACACACGGCTCCGCTCCGTACACCTCGTACACACAGCTCCGCTCCGTACACCTCGTACACACACGGCTCCTCTCCGTACACCTCGTACACGCGGCTCCTCTCCGTACACCTCGTACACACGGCTCCGCTCCGTACACCTCGTACACACGGCTCCGCTCCGTACACCTCGTACACACGGCTCCGCTCCGTACACCTCGTACACACACGGCTCCGCTCCGTACACCTCGTACACACGGCTCCGCTCCGTACACCTCGTACACACACGGCTCCGCTCCGTACACCTCGTACACACACGGCTCCGCTCCGTACACCTCGTACACACGGCTCCGCTCCGTACACCTCGTACACGCGCGGCTCCCGTACACCTCATACACACGGCTCCTCTCCGTACACCTCGTACACACAGCTCCGCTCCGTACACCTCGTACACACACAGCTCTGCTACATCCACACTGTAAATCCTGACCCCACACATACTTACCTCAACCAGCACCATGACAACAGCAAAGCAGAGTCTTGCAGACGGTAGAGGCAAGGCTGAGCGCACAGGACCTGTGATGAGGTCACAGGAGGGGCAGAGTCAGGGGTGATATGATCTGGACAAAGGCTCCTGATCATGTGACCCCCTGACTCCTCCCCTCCTGTGATCTCATCACAGGTCCTGCGAACAGAGCGAGCAGGCAAGCGAGTGCGACGCTGTGAGTGGCTGCGGGGGGGAGGGGGGGCGTGGCGGCTTATCTCCCTGCAGTGCGGGAGGAACTTGAATCTGGCGGCAGGAGCCACAGTGGCCGCAGCAGCTGGCAAGCGGCCAGATGTTCGGGCGCTGCCGCCCGCGGCCCACTTGACAGCGGCCCAGCGGGAAAATGCCCGGTTGGTTATATTGCCAATCCGGGCCTGATTCCAGTATAGAAAGTTCTCCTATGCTGCACAGTGCTGCCTGCAGATCATGGGTTTTGCTGCTGCTTGCAATGATGCAGGTTGGGGTTTGAATTCTGGGGAGACCGGACTTCAAGAAAAGAGGAGTTATTTATACTAATGGAAGCGTGTAACGAGCAGAGAGAAGCTGGCGCTTCCCGATAACGAGGAGCTACAGTGAAATAGCCATAGTGATCTCCCTGCTCTACCACTTTCCTTTCTGTAGACCGCTGGTCACTTTATGCCTACAGTCTAGAAAATGGCAGAGTGATGCAGTGACAAAGGCGCCAGCGTGCGCACAGGACGTCAGAGTCTTGGCGCGGTGAACACATCAGAATCCTGGATTAGGTGAACATACAACTCTGGCAAAAAATTAAGAGACCACATTCAAATGTTCAGTTTGTCTGATTTTTCTCTTTAAAGGTATATTTTTGAGTAAAATGTAAATTGCTGTTTTAGTCTATAAACTTCTGACAACATGTCTCCGAATTTCCAAGCAATACATTTTGTATTTTTTTTCTGACAAAGAAAAATGGTCAAGATAAAATAAAAAATAAAAAAAAAAACCCCAGTGCTTTCAGACCTCAAATAATGCAAAGAAAACAAGTTCATAATCATTTAGAAAAAGCAATACTAATGTTTGATCTCAGGAGGAGTTCAGAAATCAATATTTTGTGGAATAACCATGATTTTTAAAAACAGCTTTCATGCGTCTTGGCTGCTTTCCACCAGTCTTACTCACTGCCTCTGGTGCAAACATTTAAGCAGTTCTTCTTTGTTTGATGGCTTGTGACTATCCATCATCCTCTTGATTACATTCCAGAGGTTTTCAATGGGGTTCTGGTCTGGAGAATGGGCTGCCCATGACAGGGTTTTGATGTGGTGGTCTCTTAATTTTTGCCAGAGCTGTATGATGTTTTTTATTTTAATTAAAATGTGTGGTGTGACTGTGGGGGCACCATAAAATATGGGAGCACCAATACATTGTAGGGACCAGGGGGTGCGCACATTGGAGGTCACAGTGAGGCTAAGTGCACACGTTGCATATTTTAAGCAGAATTTTCCTGATAAAAACCGCATGTAACCGCTCCCAGAAACCGCATGCGTTTTTTTTTTGCGGTTTTAAAAGCGTTTGATGTGCGTTTTTCGTGCATTTTTCATGCGGTTTTCTATGCGTTTTTTATGCGGTTTGCGAGCGTTTTTAACTTCAGACAAAGTTGATTGAAAAAAAAGGTTATGAAGTCATTTCCTGTTACAACCTCTATTCTCCATGTTTTTTTTGCAAATGGCAAGACAGTGAAGATGCGTCCATTGCAGAGCCTGTGTTTGAGCCCAGAAATGATGCTTATTTTCCATCTTACAACATTGATTTTGCTGCACCACCACGAGCAGGTAATGCTGGACACAGTAGCTTCTTTTCCCGCACCGCATCTATCGTTTCTTGTATCAGCTCATTGTGCGCATCTATGCGCATGCATGGCGTGCACATGGTCTTGGATTGTCCTGTGTTTAATGTGCATTTATGCACATGTGTCTTTAGTGTGCATTGACAGGGTTCACATTGCGTTAGGGGACAATTTTCTGACGAGTCCACCATTGCCCGCCATGAAAATAATGCATCATAAGGCATGTCCACGTCGCAACGTGTTATCAAGTAGGCGTTAATGATGCACCCTTGAACGCTGCTTGCCATTTTTTGGTTGCGTTGGTGAACGCACTTGTTGCATGTGCAAATGCTATGTTACCTGGGCGCTACCATATTTTTACGCAATCGCTGCATTAATAATGATGACAATAATGACATCTGCTGTACTGCATACAAAATGTTTGCTTTAACGCCATGTTAACCGAGCCTTAGGCCTGCATTGCTCATAGTTTTACTTTTGTGTCTGACAAAAGTCTTTGAAAAAAAAAAGGCCCAAGGTTTTATGTTTGAATTTTACAAAGTAAAGTACAATGGTCAATGGAAAAGCAGCGTTCGCATGTACATGTGTTTGATTGCGTTATGGTGTGCATGCATTCTTTGCGTACAGATTTGTACATACTATATTTTAACACTCGATTGCTAGGGCGCATAAATGCAAGCGCGTGCAACTAGTTTTATATTACATAGGTTTTTTGGTCACACAATGCGGCTTCAGAAATAATGCTAATGTTACAGTACCGTAACATAATGTCCGTATATTTCTTAATGGTTTATTCTTTTGATGTATTTGGGACTCATATTTAATTCTCCCATAGGAGCGATGTCGTACAAGGAAGAGGAGTACAGCTTCCAAAAGAATGTGGGTCCACCCAATTCTTCAAGAGCGTGTGGACAAGGGCCACTTCAATCTTCTTTATCAGGATTTAAGGAAGTAAGATATAGTAGGGCAAATTATGTTCTTTGTGACTCAGTGAGCAACTAATTTTGTTTAAATTTGTTTTGTTGTTTATTGTAATCATGTGCAATACTTTACCTGTGTTTATTTTTTTTCTTATTCTTGTTTCAGGTATCTTGAGAAATTTGTCCACTTCTGCCGGCTGACAATACCAGCATTTGATCGCCTACTCGACCTTCTTTCACCCGAGTTAAATTATCAAGAAACAGTCATGGGAAGACCCATCTCTGCTGAGGAAAGGCTGCTCATCACCTTGCGGTAATTTTTTTTCACATTTTACCCCTCTAAAGATCCCATCAAACATCAAGCAGATGAACGCGAAAGATTTTCCCAAAACAAAAAATTTAAAAAAAAATTCCAATGTATCTGAAGTATTGCCGTATACTTTTCGGTTAAAACATCGAGGTGCTTGCATCCAAACCAAGGAAGGTTTCAAAGTGGAAAAATAAAAAATAAAAACAGCACTACACACTACAGGGGAAAAATAGAGTGTCTTTATTTTACATGTATTTCATCAATACATATGTAGACATGCAGGACGTTAGAGGAATGCTAGGGGAGGGATGTGCTGGACAACGGCCGTTTCTCGCTTACTCGATTAAACTCACTTCCACGGGTAAAGGAAAGGTAGAAGTGATATATAGCGAAAAGGCCATTCCAATAACGTCCTGCATGCATATTATCCTTTATTTGTATTTTGATGCTTTACTTACATTTTCCTTTCCATTTTTTACAGGTTTTTGGCCACAGGAGAGAGCTACACATCACTGCACCTACAATTTAGGGTTGGTAAATCCACCATCTCTCAAATTGTTAGGTGTACATGTGCCGTCATCTGGCAGAAGTTGCAGCCCATCGTCATGCCATCGCCGACCGAGGAGACTTGGCTGCAGGTCGCAGCAGGCTTTCAGTCTGTGGCCAATTTCCCAAACTGCATAGGTGCAGTTGACGGTAAACATGTGAGAGTGCAGAAGCCACCACGATCAGGATCACCCTTCTTTAATTATAAGAAGTATTTCTCAGTGGTACTGATGGCGGTGGCTGATGCACATTACAAATTTGTTGCCATCGACGTTGGTGCCTATGGTAGTACTGGGGATTCTCGAGTGTTGCGATCATCTCAGATCGGACTGCAAATTCTTCAAGGTGGCGGAACGCTTCCAGCCCCAAGACCTTTGCCGGGTTCAACACTTCCAGTGCCCTTTGTGATGGTATCGGATGAGGCGTTTCCCTTAAAGACCAACCTGCTGCGCCCATACCCACGAAGGACACTGGATAACCGGCGGAGGATTTGTAATTATCGGCTGAGCCATGCACGAAGATATGTGGAATGCACCTTTGGGATCCTGTGTAGTCAGTGGCGTATCTTTCACACTGCCATCCAGTTAGAGACTGACACTGTTGACACTGTAATTAAGGTGTGCTGTGTCTCCACAACTACCTCCGAGAATACAGAACAGAGGTAGATGAGGAGTCACAGCTGTCTGAATTAGTTGCAGTTGAAACCTCGGGTCAGGGAAGGCTTTCAAACTCGGGTGTGCGTGTGCGAGAAACCTTCACTGACTACTTCATGAGTCCTGAAGGTGCCGTGCACTGGCAATACTCCAGTGCCGGTGTTGAGCAGCCTGAACAGCTGAGAAGAAATGATGAGTAATCCCAAGCAAGAAAGTGGCGTGCTGATAAAAACTTTTGGACAAAATGATAAAAAATTTATAAATTTTTTGGCTGGTCAACAATAAATCTGGTCTCTGCGAACATCTATTCTTTACACACCACCATTACCCACTACACTCAATTTTCACAACATATCTACTATTATTTGTTAACATTTTTAACATATAGCCCATGGTGCGGTACTTTCCAAAAGGTAACATACCAAATATCACTACAGTACACAAAGGAGGCAGTTGTTTGGGGTGTCACAGCAGCACATTGGTTGGTTGAGCTGGTAGCTCCAATAGTGGTGAGGAGGCAGCGTGTAGTGAGCAGAGTTTCTGTCAACAGCTGAGATTATGGAAGTTTAAGGTTGTCCGTAGTGGGCGTATAATGGTTAAAAAATATTGAACCTCTGTTTCTGTTTTTTATATTGATTACAGTGTGTTTAGTCTTTGGCACCAAAAAATATTCACACACACACTGAGTCTTGAAACCATTTTTTTTTATATAAACAGTATCTAAATTGTGAAAAACACATATAAAAACACTGTATGAAACATACTTCAACTGAACGACAAACATTGTCGGAATAAATTTTACCCTGTCAACAGGACAGGCAAGGTGTCTGGTGGCTACGGAGGTTTTTTGACCAGATAACTTGGTTGGTATCTAAAGTGTCGAAAGCACATATAAAAACACTGTATGAAACATACTTCAAACGAACGACAAACATTGTCGGAATAAATTTTACCCTGTCAACAGGACAGGCAAGTTGTCTGGTGGCTACGGGGGTTTTTTGACCAGATAACTTGGTTGTTGACTAACCAAACCTCAAAATTGATGATAGTCTGGATCATAGCTATACGATGGATATAAGTTTTGAGACAACACCTGACTCATTAGAGAGTTTCCATGTTGACCACTACTTTGTGATGAATTTGGGCGGCCAAAAACAAATGAATCAGGATGGTCAGGACGTAAGGATGGCGCCTGACCAAACCGCTGCGAAGCAGCTGCTGCAGGTGGTGGCGGAGGCACACTGCGGGGATTAAAAAGGTTTATAATCCCACTGATTATGTCATTTGGTAGATTTGATGGTGTGTCAACAGACATTATAAGATTCCGACGGTCCCGTGGCATGGACCTCAGGTGGCTGGCTATGTTTAAACCAAAAGTGTCTATGTCATCCTGATGTCTTACATTATCTATAAGACTGAGGGTTCGGCTAGTGAGTTGTTGAATTGCACTAATGGAAGTCTCAGTTGTTGTCCCTTTTTTTGGTGCCGCCCTAGTCGATGCCACGGAACGGCCAGAACCTGCCCGCATCCAAGTGCGCCTTGACACACCACCAGCTGAGCTACTGGTAGCGACAGGTGCAGGAGCAGCAGAAGTCGATTCAGACACCAAAGTCCCGTCAGAGGACACACTGGTGTCCAATAAAGAATCACAACCAGCTGCTTCAGATGCCATGGAGGACATCACTGAAGAAGGCCTGTCATCCGGAGGAGCTGGAGAGGAAGACATGTCAAAGTCCTGGACCTCCTCGGCCAGACCAGTTTCCGGGCTTTTCTGTCCAGGGGCTGTTGACGGGCCGGAACTTATATTTCCATCCGTTCTGTTGAAGGAAGAAACACAAAATTATACCAAAACTAAAAAGTCTAAGTTTATAACTAGGTAAAAATAAAATATACATAATATGTAAAAAGCTGAACTCGGGTATGACATGAGATTTTATGGAAATTTTTATGAGCTTAAAGTCCACCTCTCGGCTTACAAACAAGTGATCTAACATAGTTTGCAGCATATGGGGACATAGTCTATGGCCTAGCATATTGGGGAATAAACTATGGAGCATGTTATGGAGCCATAACAAGGATCATTACATGGGGCATATTATTATCTTTACCATCTTATGGGGCCATTTTAAAACTTTGTGCTGAAATATATGGCCTGTTTTTGGTATGGAGCATGTTATGTTCACCTCTTGAAGTGTATGTTGCGTTATATGTGGATCCAGAATTAATATTGATATGCAATATGTTTAATAATAAAATTATTAAACATCGTCACATCTCACAAACATAACAGCATACTATCCCGAATATCAAACAATGTCCAGTCGTCATCTAGAGGCAACGGACCACTACCACAAATATCCAATTATCGTGACGTTAGCCAGACACTACTCCAGTAATCAAAGCGCTAATTACCTCCGCAAATTCCTGCTGGTTAAAATAAACTGCAGCTGATCAGCATATGGAACCTTCTTTCTAGGAGGTGAACTTCCACTTGGTGTCTTCATTGACTTGACCAGCCTGTCCGTTATTGAGCGCCATCGATTTTTCACATCATCCACTGCAATAAAATCAAAGAAAAACATTAATGTATTTTCACAAATTGCAGGCCAACTTTTAAATAGTACTCATAATACAAACTTACTAATCTGTTTTTGTCCCGCTCTTGGAAGGTCCGGCCACCGCGGATATATTTCGGTGACAATTGCTGGCCAAGCATCCCTTTTATTGTAGGATCCCTTGTATGCCTCGCTGGCACGGTCCCACACTTCAGGATGTTTCTCTATCTAAAAAATGAATAATCCATGTTAATAACTGTTATTTAAAAAGAATTTAAAAACAAAAAGTCCGTTTTGTCGCTATAATTTGGTCAACACATGTAGAGATATATCCACACTGAAACACACACACCAAACCAATGTCGATATGTTTGAATCCTGCTAGACCTTCCCCCAAAAAACCAAAAGCAACCCTACACGGCTCTTTCAACATAATGTCCGTCACCACTTGAACCACGTGTAACCATTTGAACGCAAATGAGCTGGGATTCAGAGCAAGAAGCATGTTTCAAATTTCACCTTATGTCACTATACGTGATGCATAAAAGCCTTGGGCTATCCCTTTTTCCTCACATTATAACCAACCGTAGGCCCAAGTATACCCCTAGGCCAAACACTAACCCTCGACATGAACCTAGGCCTAACACAATGCCAAACCCCACACCCTCTGCATGTCCCCTGGCCTAACAAGGCATACGCCAAGGGTAAACCTTGGCCTACGCTTTCCCTAACACCACACCAATTCCTAGTCCTAAACATAACCATCAACATTATAATAGGCCTAACAATAGACATAACCCTATGCACATGCCTAAGGCTATTTTCACACTAGCGCCTTGTATCGCTGGGGTCTATGCGCAATAGAATATGTAATAATGCTGCATACGCTTTTCCATTTTGGGTTATAGATGCATGAGTTTATACCATTCTATAGCCATGTTCATGCATGCTATTTCTAAAGCAGAAGTGCACATGGCCATCCACGCTACTGTGTGTATTTGGCGCATAAAGGTGCATTTGTTTTGTTTATCACAGGTCACACATACAAATAGCGGATGTGCGCAGCACCATGCACACCAAATTTAAACATAGGGATGCCGGACGCATTCGCATGGACGCGCACGAAATGCAACCCTAAAAACATTATATTTTTTTCACAACCAATCTTAAGGCCCTTTTACATTTAGCGATGCACCAGCGATCCGACCCGGTCAGGATCGCTGGTGCATCGCTAAATGATCGCTAGTGAGCTTTCACACAGAAAGATCTCACAGCGATGCAGCAGCGACGCAGCGCACGATACTCACCTTTCACACACAGCGATCCTGACGTCCTCCCGCCCGCCTCCACGCGGGAAATGGAGCCGGACATTCTCGCACGATCAGCGATGGACAGCGGGGGAGCCGGTCGGAGGTAAGTATCACACATAGCGATATCGCTAGCAATATCGCTATAACGTCACAAAATCGGTGACGTGCTAGCGATATCGCTATGTGTAAAACCCCCTTTAGGCCAGACACGTACTTTTATTAAGAAATCTAACAACAAGATAAAAAAAAAAAAAAGGTTTACATAACATCCATGTAATTTTATGTATTATTCGTGCTAATTTTTTTATTTATAAGTTTGGGTGTCAATTTCTGTAAATAATCTGGAAAAAAAATGGCGTGGGCTCCCGCGCAATTTTTTCCACCAGAGAGGGAAAGCAGGTGAGTGACAGCAGATTTAAATAGCCTAAGAAGGGACCATTTTTTTTGGCCCCTCCCCGGCTAAAAAAATCTGCCCCCAGACACCCCATAAATGGCACATCTGTGAGATGCGCCTTTTATGGAACTTAACCCTCTCTCATCCCACAGCCATCGGGCAGTGGCATATGGGGTAATAAAGGGTTAATGTCACATTGCAATTGGAATTTGACATTAAGCCGGGTTAATAACAGATAGGCGTCAATCAGACGCCGATCCATTGTTAACCATGTATCTTGAAAGGGTTAAAAAAATAAACACAGACATTATTTTGAAATGTTTTTATTTAAATAAATACAACTTGTTTTTGACCATGTTTTATTGAACGCCCAATCCAAGATTTGAAGGGTTAAAATAATTTAAAAAAAACCACCCACCTCCATTGCTGACCTGAGATCAGCACAGGAGTGTGAGAAATTTTCCCATGCTCCTGAGTTCATCTCAGGACAGCATGGTAGTCCGCGCATGCGCAGACCGGACCACCCGAGTTCACCCGAGCAGCGCAAGCTGACTTCGGGTGAAGTCGGTAAACAATGAACCGGGGCGCTTTACGGCCCCGTTCATTGTAGCGGCGTCGGGAGTTTAGAGCGGCCACATGTTATGTGGCTGCTCTAAACTTTAGATCTTCATGGGACACTCATTTTTATGGGATGCCGTCGGAGGGTAGGTATTTTTTGTGGTTTGTTTTTTTAGATTTTTATTTTGGTTGAGCATGGTCTTCGGGGAATTAGCAGAATAGGTGAGTACGGGTTTTTTATTTTAATTTTTTTTAAGGTGGCGACGTCGGGGACAGGTAATTATTATTTTTTTCCACAGGTAACCACTGGCCACCAATGAAAAAAAATTATTGGACAAAAAAAAGGAAATTTTATGGAAAGGCTGTTGGGGGAAAAAATGATATATGTGGGGGAGGGGGGGAAACGGGAATTAAAAAGGCGCATTTTAGTGGGGACCCAAAACTCATATTGGTGGGGGGGAATGGGGCAAAAAAAAAAAATTTTTTTTATTCACAGCAGGAACAGCTCGATGGGAACTACTGCTCCCATCGCGCTGAGCCTGCTGGCACCACTGTATGGGAACAGACATAGGACTACTAGGCCCATCGGCCTATCGGCCTATGCCAGATAGCAGCAGCAGACACAGATGCCCCATACACCACATCCACGCCATATACACCACACACAGACACCACGCACACACACCACGCTTATCATGAAGGGGACATCTAGCTCCATCCTGTCGTACCACTCCATGCCTGTAGCGCCAGCCATGATACAGGAAGAAGGAAAGGATTATGGGATGTCCTTCTTCCTGTATGGGATGGTCCTTGCATTGCATGATGGGGCATGATGGGAAGGGCTACATGTCATTTCCTGGCCGCATGCGGTATTTACCGCGAGAAATATGCTGAATTTATTAAAAAATGCGGATTACATGCGATCCCATACAACCCTATGGAGCCGGAATCGCCGCGGATCCGCAAAATTAATGAGCATGCTGCGTTTTTTTCCGCAGTGCTATTCCGCCGCGGAAAAACCCGCAACATTAGCACAGCAGAGCGGACTCCCATAGGCTTGCATGGGATGCTTATTTTTAGCGATTTCGCAGCAGAAACGCGCAGGAAATAACGCCGTGGAAACGCGAAAAAAACGGATCGTGTGAACATACCCTGACTCTCCGACGCCTTCGCAGAAGATCCCTGAGTGCAGCATTCATAGAAGGGAGGATGAGGTATGTATTTCTGAGAGTGCAGGGCGCAGGCGCGGGATTCTGGGGCCAAAACTGACGTGCATGGGAGGGGGGTAGTATTGTAATAAGGACAGGAGGCAGGGATTTCTTCCAGGCACTGCACGCCCCGGAGCCTGGAAGAAATCATTAGCATAAAGACAGAATATAACATTTCTCAGCAACAAGATCGCTAATATAAGGCATACAGGTAGGACCAGTGTAACATTTCTATTACCTGTATGCCCATATTAATAGGTCACATACGTCCCAGGGGGTGACAGATTCCCTTTACATTATTCTTAAGAAATAAGATACAAAAATGTAAGCATCTCATTGTTTTGTATTAGTATCTTACTACTGATTGGTTAATAATTAATCCTCTGTAGTTGAATATTCATTTCTAATTAACCCCTTATAGGCTTACATTTCAAGCATCTAATTACCATCGTGTGCATACCGTCCTGGGGGTGTGTGTCTCAAACCTGGTCAATGTGAGCTGGACATTGCTTGCCTTCTCGGTAACCAAATTCAAGGCTACAAATAGAAACTATCAGACTAAAACATCATGTTCAGGAATAGTCTGAAGGCCAGTGCATGCCGAAAATGTTCTTTTTTGGAAATTCAAACATAAAACTATTGTGTTAGAAATTTATACAGAAAATGGATGTAATATTCATTTCTAAGATGGATGCCACCGTTACAAAAGCATGCGAAAATATCTTCCACCTCCTGATCTGTGTTCTATGTTCTGTTGTGAATAAAATATGGCTATAAGAGATTTCGAATTCTATTCTTGTTTTCTTTTCAATTTACACAGCGTCCCTCCTTTTTTTGGAATTGGGGTTGTACAAGCAATGTATTGTAAGCAAATGTTTCCCCCCTTGGTATATTATCATTTAGAATTGTGACTTTTTTTATGCAGGTGATGGAGGCAGTTTCCATTTGTGCGGTCAATATCACAGTTTGAGATCAATGTACTTCTCTGCTGATGCAGTAATGAGATTATTGATCATTTAAATCAAGTCTTGCCTTACCTGTGCTCTATATCATGCCCTATTATTTACTACTAATTGGAACAAATCACCCAGACATCTCTTCACCATGTACGAGACCCGTAGCCTGATGAGAAGTTAACAAGTGTGAATTGTGTGGAGAACTGCTGTTAATGTTAACAAATTGCCTGTGGGTAACTAATCCATATTTCTTAGAGAAGGAAGCGCTATATGGTATTGTAGATCACACACCGGCTATAATATGATGATATTGGGATTGGCTCAGTCATATTTAATAGTTCTTAAAACATATATGTACACTACTGTGCAAGAGTTTTAGGCAGGTGTGGGAAAAAAAAATGCTGGAGACTAAGGCCTCTTTCACACTTCAGTTATTTGCATCAGTTACAATCCGCCAAAAAGGCGGACAAGCGGATCCGTTCTCAACTGATGTGAACGGATGGCACAGGATCCGTTTTTAGACAGATCCTGAAAATGAGGAAATTTAAAGGAACCACTGGCCGAGAGAGAGCGAGCGAGAGAATTTTCCGTTTGGAAATCTTTGAGGATGTTGACGGACACTAACATTGTGGCGGATCCTCAAAAAAACAGATGCAACGGACGTCAATCAGTCAGGATTCGCCAATAATGAAAGTCAATGGGCAAAAAAACGGATCCGCAAAGAAAAATGGCAGATCCGTTTTTTTTTTCAAAATTGGCGGATCTTGACTGATTGTCAAAAACGGAAGTGTGAAAGAGGCCTTAGGCCCCCAAAAATACTGTATAAATATGCACTAACATCACTAATAAACAGGAAATCTTGTTATTCATTAAACTGGTCTGTAACTTTATTGCCTCCATCGTCGGCATTCATCTGTGACATACGGCTGATCCCTATTGTTACCATGACATTTTTTTGGTGGAGAATGCGGGAACTACAATAGCATCACCAAACTGTAGACCCTTGAGCACACCAGGACTTAGGAACAACTGCGGTAAGTAAACCATTGCGTTACTGCCTGCCTCCATAGCTGTGTAGTCTGGCCACGTGAATTGGTGCCTGCACTGTATCACAGTGAATGCAAAATTGTTTTATTTTCCTTTTTTCTGATATTATATGTGCTTGAGGGCCCCGTCACACATAGCGACTCACCAGCGATCCCGACAACGATATCAACGTGTCAGGATCGCTGGTGAGTAACTATGTGATCGCTGGTGAGCTGTCAAACAGACAGCTTCACCAGCGATTAGCACAGCGACGCCGCACGCGCGGCGTCGCTGTGCTCGTTAGTTATCAGCGCGCTGATGCAGGGAGTTGGTAACTAACGTACACATCGGATATCCAAGGGACGCCCGTCCCTTGGATACCCGATGTGTACGTTAGTTACCAGCAGATCGCTGGTCTCCCGCCTGTCACACGCAGCGATGCGTGCTGGCCAGCGGGAGACCAGCGACCAAAGAAAAGTCCAGAGGTTTCCCAGAGCGATTAGCGATACCGTCAGGGGGGCCGGTCA
Organism: Dendrobates tinctorius; assembly: GCF_039654945.1. Lineage (NCBI taxonomy): Eukaryota > Metazoa > Chordata > Amphibia > Anura > Dendrobatidae > Dendrobates > Dendrobates tinctorius. The sequence goes on from NW_027361684.1 coordinate 9,076,594, forward strand.
CTGATCGCTGTCACACACAGTGATCTCGCTGGTGAGATCGCTGTTGTGTCACAAAACTTGTAACTCAGCAGCAATCTCGCTAGCGAGATCGCTATGTGTGACGGGGCCTTTACTGTCTACCCAGGCGTATGATTCTGTGAGTAGTTGTGTGAGAGGTTGAAATAAGGGAACTCAGAGATATCTGGTTCATTCTACCATGCCACTGTTAAGACAACTCCTGATGGCGTCCCTGGGAGCGGTGCGGTGAGGGGTTTATTAGACTCCGAGAACTCAGTGAAGTGGCAGTGTATAAAACCGTCCCAAATAAATGCTAAGATCCCAGCATTTCTTCAGATGTAGTTGATGTCGTGGGGTCTGTCCTCTATATCCAGTCTGTCATGTAAATTGTTATGAAGGGTTGTGCGTCGCAGTTGTTGTAGTCCTGTGCAAAGATTTCTAGTGAGTACTGAAAGTCTGTGAACTGCTCCCTTGACTTCAAGTTTTGACATAGGCCTTGTCATAACCATCTGTGTGGTAGTGGCAGTTTTCTGTTCCGTCCTTTACAATAGAAAGTACGTAGATAGGTTCAGGTGGTTCCCAGCGAAGAAACCTCCTGAGGAAGACCAAGTAGCTTTGAAATTGCCTTGCAGTGGAGTACGGGTAGAGGTATCTACCCTTCGAACTTCAGAGTAGCGATCCTGGGTCTCCAGAGTAGGGACCTGGACCCCCCCATAACATACAAACAATGGTGTTTGTGTAGCTGGACGGGTGCCTAGCTGCCTATTCGATAGGCACACCATAGGAACCTCCAGGAGTGACCCTGAACCATGGGTCACTGCCCTAGACATTGTAGGTAGCATGAAGGGAAGTTTTGCCACTAAAGATAGCAAGCTATTGCTTAAAGGGAACAGGTCCGCCATGCCATTCAACCCAGCAGCATTCACCTATGTATGAGTAAACTCCCTGCCTAACCAGCCTGTATAATGTAATTCAGTTAAATGCTGTAAAAAAAGCCAATTTCCTATGCTAAAGCAGGCTTTGACTAGTCTATGAGGCGTTAGCGTCCCCAGACAAGTCAGCCCACTTTCCATATTCTCACGCCCCTGTGGGCGTGATAACATAATTTGCATGTGCCGGCTTCATCACCAATCATGCAAATCTAGCAAATGCATGCAACTCATTTTGGCAATGTCAAGCGTCTCTGAAGCCAATTGTATGCTTCCCGGCTTCAGAGACACACTGCGCATGACTAGAAGTTCAGAAAACGGCTTACGTAATCAAACTAAGTGTAAGAACGCAGTTGCATATCTTCCCCACATATTCCCTTCACTTCTATATTGTTTGAGGTTATTTTTTCTATATGTGGAATTTTTCTGCTGTCACATTTTAGTTGTGTAACTAAAGGTTTTGCCATTTTAACCACGCTGCTGAATTCTGGACTGGAAGCTCGATCAACTTCTCTTTACCTTGAAAAACTGATGATTGCCAGTTCAGCCCATCCACATCCAATTAAAACCTGATGCCAAACCAGTTTGTGTACGCCAGTACCCTTTGAACTCTGCTCAAGAGCAGGCTATAGGTGAGAAATTGCGGGAGCTTTTGGACAAGCCTCTGGTGGTGCTCGTCAGAAGCTCCTACAATGCAACTCAGTTTCCTGTTAAGAAGAAAGTGCGAAAGGGCCAACCACACACCCCCTACTTATCGTATGGTCCATGGCCTAAAAGCAGTGAATGCACCTCTACGTCCTTCAGGCTTGGATTTCTAAACATTCCTCGACTGTCCTACTGCAGCATACTGATGATCTGTTGCTGTGCTGTAGTGATTTGCCTCTCTGCAGTCGCCTTCATCGGTCTTGGCATCGCCCCCGGCGTCAAAAACTTGACTCCGGAGAAAATTGCTTTGATAAAGCAACACAAAATTCCTCACTCACCCAGGTCCCTAAGGGCATTCATTGGGCTTCTCGGTTATTGCTCCCCATGGATTATCAATTGCTCCAAACTCCGGCAACCATTGTATGATTGCTTCATCAAGGTCCCCCTTTTGCATTACTCCAAAGCCTTGGAATCATTCCGTGACCTCAAGGCAATCCTGACTAAGTCACCCACACTGGGAATCCTGGATTATATGAAACTATTCACCTTGTTTTTGTCAGGAGTGCGATGGCTTCGTTACTAGGGTGCTTACACAACTTCATGGTGGTACTTTATGTAACTAACCCTGATGCTATTTTGTAGATGGCGCCAAACGAGTGGAACAAGGACACTTTGTCACCAGGTATGCAGTAATCCAAGACTGTTACGTACTCATTCAAAAGACACTTCCCCAAATGAATCTAAACAGGAGGTGGCCCTGAAAGCACTTACTGATGCATGTTCATTGGGAAAGGGTTGAGAATTACCTATTACACAGGCAGTAGCTGTGCATTCGGAGTAGCACATGATTTTGGGGTAATTTGGAAAGCTAGGGGTTTTCTGACCTCCTCAGGCAATTAAGAACTCTGATGCTATGCAAAAATTGTTGTAAGTCTTGGAGCTGCCAATAGAAGAAGCCATAGTTAAGGTACCTGCATACACACAATCTGACACTACACAAGCTATGGGGAACTGCCTAGCTGACCAAGCAGATGCTGCTTTACCTTTAGTGGTCCTAGCTCTGCTGGTTCCACATATAAAACATAACAAAAAAAAAATCTCTTTTAGTTATTTTAAAAACCCAATACATAAAGACATAAATGCACCCATATTTGCACAGAAAACCAGTAATGTAAAAAAAAAAAAAAAAAAGCAGAAATGTTGGGAGATAGGAAGGGTATTGTGAAAGGCAAAACTAGTCCCCGACAGCGTAGGTTGACACCCCAAGTATGGCGCCCCAGCTCCTCATCAACTGTAGCCCTTCCACTCCTCTGACGGACCAGGTGATCAGATAATATGTAATGAACATATATAGAGATATCAGTATTTTTCAACAATCTGACCAGAAAAGTCTAAGAAGAAACATACAGTGGGTACGGAAAGTATTCAGACCCCTTTAAATTTTTCACTCTTTGTTTCATTGCAGCCATTTGGTAAATTCAAAAAAAGTTCATTTTTGTCTCATTAATGTACACTCTGCGCCCCATCTTGACTGAAAAAAAACAAAACAGAAATGTAGAAATTTTTGCAAATATATTAAAAAAGAAAAACTGAAATATCACATGGTCATAAGTATTCAGACCCTGTGCTCGGTATTGGGTAGAAGCATCCTTTTGCGCTAGTACAGCCGTGAGCCTTCTTGGGAATGATGCACCGCCATGGGGGGGTGTGTGGCTCAATCCTTGTCTATGTGAGCTGGACAATGCATGCCTTCCCGGTAACCAACTTCAAGGCTACAAATTGAAGCTGACAGACTAAAACAATGTTCAGAAATAGTCTGAAGGCCAGTGCAGGCACAACCACCTTGCTGCCCAATCTGGCCCCAATATTATCTTATGTAGGTTTCTCGGCGCTCAGTAGTCCTGGGTCTTTGACAGATTTTTCGTTTCATAAGGCATCAAATGTTTTTTATTAGTGAAAAGTCTGGCCTGCAGGCGGACAGTTCATCACTCAATCTCTTCTTTATGCAACGTGTAGTTCAGCATGGTCTTTCTGAAATATGCAAGGCCATCCCTGAAGTAAAAAGTCTAGATGGGAGCATAAGTTGTTCTAAAAGCTTTACTTGGATATAAAAAGTCTACACACCCCTGTAAAAAAAAAAAAAAAAAAAAAGCCAGATAATATAATAATAATAAATTTTATTTTTATAGCGCCGACATATTCCGCAGCACTTTACATTTCAGAGGGGATTTGTACAGACAATAGACATTACAGCATAACAATAATCACATACAGTAGATTATAACAAATACCAAGAGGAGTGAGGGCCCTGCTCGCAAGCTTACAGTCTATGAGGAAAGAGGTAGACACGAAAGGTGGGTGGTAACAGTTGCCCTGATTGTATGGACCAGCCATAATGTTAAGTGTGTAACAGTACAGACACAGAGGGCTAATGGATGCATAAAGCATGTGGGAACATGATGCTGGGAACCTGGTTATGGTAAAACTTTTGGCTCTGCCACACAGGGATAGGTTAGGTTAATGTGTTGAGGCGATAGGCCAGTCTGAATAAATGCGTTTTCAGCACACGCTTAAAATTGTGGGGATTGGGGACTAATCGTATTGACCTGGGAAGTGCATTCCAAAGAATTGGCGCGGCACGTGTAAAGTCTTGGAGACGGGAGTGGGAGGTTCTGACTATTGAGGATACCAACCTCAGGTCATCAGCAGAACGGAGGGCGCGGGTAGGGTGGTATACTGAAACAAGGGAGGAGATGTAGGGTGGTGCTGAGCCATGGAGGGCTTTGTGGGTGAGGGTAATAAGTTTATACTGAATTCTGGAGTGGATGGGTAGCCAGTGTAATGACTGGCACAAGGTAGAGGCATCGGTGTAACGATTGGTGAGGAATATGATCCTGGCTGCAGCATTCAAGACAGATTGGAGAGGGGAGAGTTTTGTAAGAGGGAGACCGATTAGAAGAGAGTTACAATAGTCGAGACGAGAATGAATAAGAGAAACAGTAAGAGTTTTTGCAGAGTCAAAAGTAAGAAAAGGTCGAATTCTAGAAATGTTTTTGAGGTGCAGATGACAAGAGCGAGCCAGTGATCGAATGTGGGGGGCAAAGGAAAGCTCGGAATCAAGTATGACCCCAAGACAGCGGGCATGTTGCTGGGGAGTAATAGTGGAACCACAGACGGAAATGGCAATGTCGGGTGTAGGTACATTAGTAGTGGGAGGAAACACAAGTTCAGTCTTTGACAGGTTCAGTTTCAGATATAGTGAGGACATGATATTAGACACAGCGTTTAGACAATCGCCAGTGTTTTCTAGAAAGGCTGGCGTGATGTCAGGAGAAGAAGCGTATAATTGGGTGTCATCAGCATAGAGATGGTACTGGAAACCAAATCTACTGATTGTTTGACCAATAGGGGCAGTGTACAAGGAGAAGAGGAGGGGGCCTAGAACCGATCCTTGAGGAACCCCAACAGTAAGGGGAAGGTGAGAGGAGGAGGAACCGGCAAAAGAAACAGTAAAGGAGCGGTCGGAGAGATAGGAGGAGAACCAGGAGAGAACGGTGTCCTTGAGGCCAATGGAATGGAGCATAGTGAGGAGGAGCTGATGATCCACAGTGTCGAATGCTGCAGAGAGATCCAAGAGAATTAGCATGGAGTAATGACCATTTGATTTAGCTGTTAGCAGATCATTAGAGACTTTAGTGAGGGCAGTTTCAGTGGAGTGTAAAGAGCGGAAACCGGATTGGAGAGGGTCGAGAACAGAGTTTTCTGAGAGATAGCGGATAAGACGGGAGTGGACCAGGCGTTCCAGGAGTTTAGAGATGAAGGGAAGATTAGAGACAGGTCTATAGTTAGCGGCACAGTTTTGGTCGAGGGATGGTTTTTTAAGTAGTGGATGTATGATGGCATGCTTAAATGAGGGAAAAATACCAGAAGAGAGAGAGAGGTTAAATATTTTAGTTAGGTGAGGGGTGACAGCAGGGGAAAGGGACTGGAGGAGATGTGACGGAAATGGGTCACTGGTGCAAGTAGTTGGGTGAGAAGATGCAAGGAGCCTGCTTACTTCTTCTTCTGTGACTGGTTCAAAATCAGAGAGTGAGTTAGATGCAGTGGGGGAGGGAGGACAGTGCATGGTATGAGGGGATTTGGAGATAATTTCCTGTCGGATCTGGTCAATTTTTTCTTTGAAGTAATTGGCCAGATCGTCAGCTCGGAGCTCCGTGGTTGGGGCCTGTACTCTTGGGTTGAGTAGAGAATGAAAAGTGTCAAAGAGACGTTTCGGGTTATTGGACAGTGAGATGATGAGGGTGTTGAAATAGGTTTGTTTGGAGAGGTGAAGGGCAGTGTTGTATGTTCTAAGCATAAACTTAAAATGGATGAAATCTTCGTGTAGATTGGATTTTCTCCACAGACGTTCGGCGCACCTGGAGCACCGCTGCAGGAAACGTGTTTGCACCGTGTGCCAGGGTTGTCGCCATCTGCGTTGTGGTGTTCTATTTATAGGGGGTGCAAATTCATCCAGGGCAGTTTGAAGTGTTTCATTGTAATGCTTCAATGCAGAATCAGGACATGAGAGGGAGGAGATAGGGGCCAATGAAGACTGCAAGTTCTTCATAAGTTTCTGGGTGTTAATGGCCTGTATGTTTCTATAAGTCTGGACAGTGGGGGTGACCTGAGCAGCCTGGCAGTTCTTTATAGACAATGAAAGAAGATTGTGGTCAGAGAGCGGGAGAGGGGAGTTTGCAAAATCATCCACTGCACAAAGCCGAGAGAAGACCAAGTCGAGGGAGTTTCCGTCTTCATGCGTTGGAGAATTAGTAAGCTGCGAAAGGCGAAATGAGGAGGTTAGAGATAAAAGGTGAGTAGCAGATGGGGAGAGGGGAAGAGCAATGGGGATGTTGAAATCTCCCATGATGAGGGTAGGTATGTCACAGGAGAGAAAATGTGGAAGCCAAGTGGCAAAATGATCCAGGAACTGATGGGAGGGGCCGGGAGGACGATACACCACCGCCACTCGCATGGAGAAGGGGGTGTAGAGTCTGACGGCATGGACCTCAAAAGAAGGGAAGACAAGTGAGGGTACTTGAGGGATAACCTGAAAGGTACATTTTGGTGATAGGAGCAGACCAACGCCTCCACCAGCTCTATTGTCTGATCTTGGGGTATGAGAGAAGTGTAGCCCCCCGTATGAAAGAGCAGCAGCAGCGGTAGTATCTGACTGCTGGATCCAGGTTTCAGTAAGAGCCAGGAGGTTAAGAGAATTAGAAAGGAAGAAGTCATGAATGAAGGAGAGTTTGTTACACACTGAGCGAGAATTCCAAAGTGCACAATTAAGAGAGACAGATGGCATGCAGGGAATATTAATAAGATTAGAGGGGTTTCTGAGTGTAGCAGTGGGGGGGTTTGACTTTCTGTAACATGGGGGACCAGGGTTGGGAGCAATGTCTCCTGCAACTAGGAGAAGGAGGATAGAGTGAGCAGATGGTTAAGTGATTTGTGAGAGCGTCTCTGGTGTTGAATGGTGGGACTGGCTGGATCTGTGCAATTTAACAATGTGAAAAGAGCATGAGTGCTATACATAGGAGAGGAAAGAAGCGAGGGGCCAATATGGATGGATTGTGGAGAGTTAATGCCAGGGCGGTGGATGTGTGTGAATGCAGCGGCCAGGATAAAAATTACACAAATGCATATGGTATATATTTGTTGTACTCCAAATGTACAGAGAGTAGATGTATATAAATGTCTTACCTGTCTCTTGCCCTGTCTAACTGCCATGTTATAACTGCCAGAAGTACTTTGATACATGTACTTAGATTACATGTGCATAAATGCCACCCCTGCATAAATGCTCCCCCTAGCTAGGTCTGAATATATAGGAGGTTAAAGCTAAGTTTTTGTTTTTTTTTGTGTCATGGAAAAACAATGATACCAAGTAAAATAATTTCACAACTTTTTCTACCTTTCATTTCACCCATAATCACACCAAATCTATTGAGAAACAAACTGAAATCATTTTGAGGAAGAAAATAAAAATAACACAAATAACATGGTTGCATAGTTGTGAACAACCACTTATAATTGTGGATGTATTTGCCATCATTTACAGTGATTCTAATTAATTTCCTGACATTTTCTTAGCTGCATTTTTACAGCAAAATTCATGGTCTGCCAACAGCTTATAACTCAGCAAAGGGATCTCACTGATCAACATTAATCAGTCAGCAGAAAAGCACAAACCTTTTTCCAAAAATCAGCTATACTATGGAACACTGTCATTATGTGGCTTAAAGCTGTCTGCGAGGATGCCAAGAAGCCTACAACTACACTAAAGGAGCTGCAGGAATTTCTGGCAACTATTGGTTGTGTACTGCATGTGGCAACAATCTTCTTTATCCTTCATATGTCTGTCCTGTGAGGTAGAGTGGCAAGATGGAAACTTTTTTCTTACAAAGAGAAACATTCAAGTCTGGCTATGTTTTGCAAAAGCTTAAATATAATCTGCCAAAAGAAAATGGAAAAACATTATTGATCTGACGAGACTAATGCTGAACTTTTTGGTCATAATTCCAAAAGGTAAACCGACAATACACATCACCAAAAGAACACCATGACCACAGTGAAGCATGTTGGAGGCAGCAGTAGGCTTATGGGCGGTTTTTCAGAAAGTAGAGATAGGGCTCTACTCAAGGAGGGAATTATGAAGTTTCAAATATTATTCAATTTTGCATCAAAACCTTCAGGCCTCTACTAAAAGGCTGAAGACAAATTTCACCTTTCAGCACTACAACAACCCTAAGCATAACTCCCAATCAACAACATAATTGCTGTGCCAGTAGAAGATCAAAGTTTAGAAATGGCCCAGCCAGAGTCCAGACCCGAATCAAATTGAAAATCTCTAAATTGACCTGAAGGCAGCGCCGTACAAAGGAGATACTCTCACAATAGGACAGATATGGAGTGCTGCCGAAAGAAAGAGTGGGCAAAGAAACCGTCACAAAAAGGCTGAATTCTGCCAAAGTCAAAGAAAATATTAGTTTAAGGGTGTGCATACTTATACAAACACTTCATTTTATTTATTCCTTTTCCACTAAAAAGATTTCAGTACGTTTTTTTCAAGTGAATTGGACAGATTGCAGGTAATATTAAAAGGCAGAAAAAGTTCTGAAACGACTCTTCTTTGTAACGATATATTATGCCTAGACTATATAGTGTATAATCAGATCACAGAACAGTTTTCCATTTTGCCTCAGTCCAATTCAAATGAGGTGTGGCCACTGGCCAAGAGAAGACGGCAGTGGTTTTTGGATTATGTTGACATATGACTTCTCCTTTGCATTATACAGCTTTAAAGGGGTTGTCCGGCCCAAATCAATAAGTCTGCAGTCACTCTGTGTGACTGCAGACTTGAGAATTCCCCCAGTGCACATACTGTATTGAGCGTGGCTGTGCCCCAACTAGTGACGCGGCCGTCCAGAGGGTGTTGCAGACTAGAGGGCATGGCCTCGCTCCATGCACGCTGGACAGGCTCTGGCCAGGAGTATGTATAACGCACACACCCCCTCCGGCCCCGGCTGAGAAACTGGCGAAACCTGGCTGGGGAGGTTCCATTAGTCTGCAGTCACACACAAATTGACTGCAAAAAAAAACAAAAAAACTTGGCACTCAGGTAAATGTTGGAAGACAATTTTATTGTGTGCAGTCAATCTACAAATAAAGACGACGTTTCAGTCATATAATAATAATAATCTTTATTTTTATATAGCGCTAACATATTCCGCAGCGCTTTACAGTTTGCACACATTATCATCACTGTCCCCGATGGGGCTCACAATCTGAATTCCCTATCAGTATGTCTTTGGAGTGTGGGAGGAAACCGGAGTACCCGGGGGAAACCCACGCAAACACGGGGAGAACATACAAACTCCTTGCAGATGTTGTCCTTGGTGGGATTCGAACCCAGGACCCCAGCGCTGCAAGGCTGCAGTGCTAACCACTGAGCCACCGTGCTGCCCTGACCTTCATCAGTCACACAGATTGCAGTGTGCACAAGGATACAGACAAGAACCAATGCTCTGGATAAGAATAATCTGCTTATCCACTTAGCAACAAATTAGCTGCAGAGAAATTGACACTTGCTGAGACTTAGGCAATGAGCACACGTTGCGTTTTCCCGCTGCGGAATCGCCGTGAAAACGCAAAGAAAACGCATCCCATGCAATCCTATGGGATTCCGAATTGCTGTGCTAATGCTGCGGATTTTTCCGTTGCGGAATCGCATAGTGGAAAAATACACATGTTCACATTCTTTTTGCGGAATCGTGGCGATTCCACACCCATAGGATTGCACTGAAACGCTCACTTTACGCATGTGGCTATGCCCACCATGTGTAAAGTGAGCGCTCAATGTGCGGATGGTACCCAGGGACTGGAGGAGAGGAGACTCTCCTCCAGGACCTGGGTACCATAATCCTGTAAAAAATTGAATTTAAATTTTTTTTAAAAAAAATAGAGATCTAATCACCCTCTGGCGGCCACCGAAGTCCTTCCCGCCTCTCACCACGCTCCCGACATCTTCCGGTCTCAGTAATGCTTTGTGATAATGACCGCTGATGACGTTGTGCTCTCGCGAGCGTGACGTCATCTCAGGTCCTTCGCGCAAAGCATTACTGGGACCGGAAGATGCTGTTAGCGCCTCAGAGCAGTTTAGGGTCCGTAGGAAGCTGAGAATAACAATATCTTTTAATTTTTTTATTATTTTTAACATCCTATCTTTTACTATTGATGCTGCGTAGGCATAGGCAGCATCAATAGTAAAAAGTTGGTCACACTTGTCAAGCACTATGCTTGACAAGTGTGAACAACCTGTCAATCAAATTTCCAAGCAATACTTGAAATCGCTTGGAATGCGCAAGCTTTCCGCAAGTGCAAAAACGTTTGCAAAAATGCGTTTTACCCGCGGCGGGAGTTGTGGAAATGCTGGGGACATTTCCGAAGCATTTCTGCACGTGTGCACATAGCCTTATAATTTTTTGCCATTTGTTTTTTGTGTTTTTTTTTAAATTAAATTAGAAAAATATGACTGTTAATGGTGGCGTTTCAGGCTGGAAGTGCTTAAAACAAAAATATCAGAGGGCGGCTAACAATTCATCATGGACCTGTAACGGTAGCCGGATTTGGCGTCATCTAAAATGAAGCGTTTCAATTCGGTTCTTTAAACTGGACGCTTGTGTGCGATTAACAGGTACCAGTAGACATCACATTGCTGGCCGCGCTCACCTCCATACCAAAGTGAGTGAAACTGCAATAATTCTGAAAATTCTTGCACGACATGTTATGTTTGAGGATCACCTTGCAGGATCAGCATGTCTTCATCCCTCCAGTTACATTAGAACTCCTGATATGATATTTGGCTCTGAAGTATTACTGGGGGTGCAAGCTTAACGCTGCTGCGCCCCACAGCATCACGTGAACATATCCTTAGTAGAGATGAGCGAGTATACTCGTTACTTCGTTACTCGAGTTTTCCGAGCATGCTCGGGTGATCTCCAAGTATTTGGCGTGCTCGGAAATTTAGTTTCTGTCGCCGTAGATGCATGATTTGTGGCTGCTGGACAGGCTGAATACATGTGAAGAATGCCTGTTTGTTAGGAAATCCCCACATGTATTCAGGCTGTCTAGCAGCCACAAATCCTGCAGCTACGGCGACAGAAGCTAAATCTCGGAGCACATCCAAATACTCGGGGATCACCCGAGCATGCTCGGGAAATCTCGAGTAACGAGTATACTCGCTCATCACTAATCCTTAGGGTATAGTATATTAACATTCAGCAGATTTGTTACATACTGGACTTTCGGAACTGGAGAATCAATACCATACATCTGAATGGGGTAAATTCTACAGCAAGAACATGGATTTCTGAAAACCCCATTTAGATGAATGTGACAGGAGCAGGAATGTCTGTGATAAATCTGCAACATATGACTGTATCAGTAGACATCCCACTGCCTGACCAGCAAAAGCTGAGGTCAGTATTTTTGCAGACGGAACTTCCTGTGAATACGTTGGTCTATGTATCCATATGGTGGACACATAGGAAGTCAAGGATTTCCCTGGAAACCCAAACCCACATGTATCACACACCAGTTACATCTAATGAAATGTGTGGAAATCTAGCAGGATTAGATATCTGCTGAATGTTGGGTCATAGTATCAAACTCGCTATATGTGGTTGTGTTGTGGCAGCACAACGCCAATTGGAGAGCAGCATAATGTAAAAAGAGACACTGACTCCAGTGATGTGTCACTTACTGAGCAGCTTGCCGTAGTTTTATCAGCAGATTATCACTAGAGGACTAGTAATCCTGCTGCCACGTAGTCCTCCATATTCATGAGCTCTGTATAACCCGCCTCCTACCACTGATTGGCAGCTTTCCGTGTCCATTGGCAGGAAGCAGCCAATCAGTGATGTGGGTGGGGTTATACAGAGCTCAGCTTTTAGAGAACTGCAGCAGAGAAAACGGATTTTACCAAAACTGCAGCAAGCAGCCCAGTGAGTGACATTTTCAGAAAGAATGAGTGTGCACACAGACTACTGTAAAGGCTCAATAGAAAGTCTACAAAGTCCATACACCGCTCTGATAGCGCCCTCCCGTGGATACTCTTAAAGATAGACTTCAAAAAGAGACATTCTAGAAATCACTGTCGTGCAAGATGGTTTTCAAGGATTTGATCTCTAAACCAGTGCGTAGATTGCCGAACGCGGCGATACGTGAGCACGCTGTTAGAAAAGAACACAACAAAAGAATAACGCAGACTTGGCTTTTTTTTTTTTTGGTTTCTTTTCAAATATTTAGTTACATAACTTGCAATAAATAAACATGACTTCTGCAAATCAGTCACATCAAAGGGTTCAGTTCTAACATGGTTTTAAAGGCAGGAACGGAAAAAATATTGACAAGGTGGTAAATTAGCGGCGTGACTCCTGCATCCTGGATTTATTTCCACAAAATTAGGACAAGATAAAAAGGAAAAAAAAAAATCAAGTGAAAATGAGCACGTCCATGTAGAATGGGCTATTAACAGGCACGAGTGCAATACATAATGTTGTACCAATTCAATGACAATATCCGGGATCAATTTCCAGCTACAACAAGACGATGGTTTCTTAAAGCAAATTACTGGGGGATTCCATTCATGAAATCAAATTAACCCCTTTTCACATGATAAAGCGTTGCAGCATTGTCGCGCACCATACCGGGTCTAGCAAATGCTGCTGCAACAAGGCACTTCAGGAGTTACGACATATCTACACAGCATGGAAGGGGGGAAAGCAAAGGTCCAGAGTGCCTCATTGGGATAAGCACATAATACTGCATGGCCTTGGGATGTACGGGGAAAATAGACAGAATGGGTTTGGTGATGGCAGCATATATTACACAGAGGCCAGAGAATGCAGCGTTCTACAAGAGATGTACCTTTACCAGTGCTAAAGTGACTGCATAAACAGCAACGCTGTAATAGATTCCTAATAAAGGGAAAATACAGAAAAATGTCACAGATGTGCGAAAATCTGATCTCGGACTACCAATGATTACTAGAAGTGATAGGGCTTAATAAAGAAGAGGACACTCTGAGCACAGTGAAAGGGGTTTATGAAAATCTAGCGAGTCTAATTACAGGATCATGTAAGTCAATGACAGTCTGCTTAGAATACAGCGTCAGATTTTCAGGAGAAGGCTCCAGGCGGTACCAAAGGGGGCCGAGCACTCTATACAGCCCTTTTGTTGAAGGCGAGGGGGAAAACAGTGGTGACCCGGGATCGCAAACATCACCTATATACAAGATGATCCACAGATTATTTCAACTCGGCGTGAATTAGTAAGACCATAGTTACTGATCGCAATAATTAATGCCCTAAAGGGGATAGAACCACTGCATGTAAAGTTATCACCTATGTAAAAAAAAGAAAACTCTCAATATTCAAAATGCAATATTGGAAACCGTGCAGGACAAATTAACGCATGAGGAACACAACCAATCTAAGGCTGAACTTAGAAAAAAAACACAACTTAAGGCAGTGGATTTGGCAGCGATCTGTTAATTAAATACTTCTTTTAAGTTTTAGTCCTGAATATTAATATAAAACACAAAACAACCTAAACTGTATGGTCATGTTCTCATGTTCGAAAACACTGCATTTTTTCTTCCAGTGTCTGACCTAAAATACTATATAGCGATCTGCTCCGATTATTGTATTTTTCCTTTGTTTTCTAGTGCAGATTAGATGAAGCATTTTATGCGTTTTTAGTATAGAAAAAATGGGATGTGTCACTTGCCCTAATTGCTCCTTTTTACACACATCACATCCACGCTCTTCATCTGTTTAAGGGCAATTGACTGTCTGCATAAAATAACAGTGGGGAAAAAAATGCAGCGTTTACTCCGAGTGGGAACTCGGCCTTACAATGAGGTTACTAGGATATACAGGCAAAGCAAGAACTGCATGAAGGGTCAAACAAGAAATAAGGTCAAAGGATCCGACAATGCGAGAACACATTGGTTATTGCAGATCTATTGCGAGAATTCACACACAATACAGGCTGCACATTATTAAAAAGATTCCGTAGACCTGATGAGGCTGGTGTACTTGATTTTAAAACCAATTTCAGCAACTTTTTATCATCCTTGAAGATAGTTTTACTGCTCCACAATAAAATGAGTTCAGCTATAGCAATAGTCCTAAAATACATTTATTTTTTTGGCTACTGAGCCAATAATTTAATGGCCGGTAGTCGCCAACTACCTTCCTGTTCCAACCCTGCGGAGATGTGTCCCGGTACAGGTGGCGATTCTCAGGCTTCACTTGACCCCACAGCAGCTCTCTCTCTTTTGCTTGTCTGTCGGCACAGGGTCACTACGGACGTCACGCCATTGTCAGCCGGCTCCCCGCCGTGTTAGGTTAGACGGTTGTCAGTCAGCATGATGTCAGCAGAGCAAAGCGGAAGAGAAGGCACTGCTCTGTCAACATGACATTGGAAGCAGGGGAATCGCCGGCAGGAGCGGTCCATGGCCACTTTGAGCCAGAACACATGTCGAAGGGTAAAAGAGGCAAGTAGTTGGCGGGTACGCTCTTATCCCAAAAAAATAAAAACAAAGTCCCAGATAAACCCCTTTCACTTTAGGAAATAAAGAATTTACATGTATTTATAAACTACGTACAATAGCCTCATTAGGTCTTCAAAACCTATGTAATAATATGTGCAGTCAGCATTGTGGAACATGACGACAGATCCGCTTTAAGTCTGATCATGGTCCACCAATGATTTCAAGAATGAAAGCTCTTTGTAAAAAGCACCAAACCCTTTGCCACGGCTACCGATACGGACAATTTCACAAGTTCCTTTTTGGGCAAGTCCAAACGTGGTGAATTAATCAGCAGCAAGTTACAGTCCTATAAACGTAGGTGAGGAAGACACCACTCACGTGTAATGGAAAAAACACCATGCAGATGTTAAGCCCACAGCATTTTTCCTCTTTTGCAGAAAAGCAAAGGATTCTCACTGTGGGTTTAACCTCTACAATGCAGAAAGGTAAAATACAAGTTATTTCCCTAGATTCTGCTGTGGAATCCCTTTATTCTGGCGTCTCTCGACTTACCCAAATTGACATGGTCCTGTGCTTTGAATGCTGTAGCAGAAAAAAAAAAAATCAAAGCCGTGATAAAGGGGTGTAAGCAATCTTCTAAAAAAAAAAAAAAAAAAATCAGTGACGGTACCAGAAATCGCAGACCTCACCAATGTGCTTTTGACACATTTATCTACAAAGTACCAAGTGATGAGTTGCAACCAAACCTCCTAATATTAGAATAATAATTCCAAAAAGTGGAATATTAGAACATTATTTAGTGTGAAATTTAGAGGATACAAATCAGAGGGTTTGTCTAAAGCTGGAGTCACACATAGCGACTTACCAGCGATCCCGACAACGATATCAACGTGTCAGGATCGCTGGCAAGTCGCTATGTGATCGCTGGTGAGCTGTCACACAGCCACTTCACCAGCGATCAGCACAGTGACGCCGAGCACGCGGTGTCGCTGTGTTCGTTAGTTACCAGCGCGCTGACGCAGGGAGCTGGTAACTAACGTACACATCGGGTATCCAAGGGACGCACGTCCTTTAGATACCCGATGTGTACGTTAGTTACCAGCTCCCTGCATCAGCGCGCTGGTATCTAACGTACACATCGAGTATCTAAGGGACGCGCGTCCCTTGGATACCTGATGTGTACGTTAGTTACCAGCAGATCGCTGGTCTCCCGCCTGTCTCACGCAGCGATGCGTGCTGGCCAGTGGGAGATCAGCGATGAAAGAAATGTCCAGAGGTTTCTTGCAGCGATCAGCGATACCTGCAGGGGGCCAGTCGCTGATCGCCGTCACACACAGCGATCTCGCTGGTGAGATCGCTGTTGTGTCACAAAACTTGTGACTTCCGACGGGGCCTTAAGTGTTCACTTTAAAGGGCATGTCACACTAAGAGATATCGCTAGCAATATCGCTATAACTAGTGACGTTATAGCGATATTGCTAGCGATATCTCTGTGTCTGATACTTACCAGCGACCGGCTCCCCCGCTGGTTATCGCTGATCGCGCGAGAACGTTCAGGACTGTTTCTCGTCGTCAGCTTCCTGTGGCGCTTCCTGCTGTGAGGACGAGCGACGCGTGGAGCCGGGCGGGAGGACGCAGGATCGCCTGGTGTGACAGGTAAGTAGCGATCCCCGTCCCCAGTGATGTCGCTGGTGAGATCTGCCTATGTGGCAGCTCACTAGCGACCACTTAGCGATGTACCAGCGATCCTGACCGCGTCATATCGCTGGTCGGGATCGCTGGTACATCTCTAAGTGTGACAGTACCTTTACTGCTAAGTTGACTAACTGATCAACAAGCATGATAGGAGAAACGTGCCAAAGATAAGAAAATGAAGCCTTGCTGACCAGTCAGCAGCTTGATGACAGAGGGCAGTCCGCTGTACCTGTCGCCTTCATTATTGTAGTGTTTAAAAAAGAACATTAAACTACACACACTCTTTGCTCCAGAACCCCATTACAAATACCTTGAGAACCTAAACCATCTTTGACTACTATAAAACTGCTCTCAGGCAAAAACATTCATTTTTTTCATCCCCCCCAAATGGCAGAAATAAAATCCGTTCAATACAAAATCTCACTCAGTTACCAAAAACAACAAGCTGACAACACGTTCACCCAAAAGTCATATAGTTCTTATGTACAGACATTATAGAGGAGAAAGAAGTACGGAGGCTCAGTGAGGCACCTCGCCGAATATTGCAATAGATCCTAAACCCCCTAGTAGGGGCCGCTGTGTGGAGACAATGCGGCTGGTAAGGCTTCATAAGCGATCCACTGTAGTTGTGATCCTTGGTTGTCCCGTTATTTTCCTCGCAGACAATGGGATCCAGACATACACAAAATTGTAAAAATGAAAAGAGCACTTAACACAGAGTAGTTCAAGAAAAAGTCAATGGCAAATGTGCAGATACAAAAGGCAGGATGATGCCGCAGCCAAATAGGAATTGTTCCCAATGGTGGGGACGTCTTGGGATTTTGCCTGGAGCAGCTCGTCCTGGCCGTAGCGTCTATTTAATGCTTGCTGGTATATAGTGTCTCCTCCTCAGTGTCGGTTTCATCCTGGAACTCATTACTTAGGAGAGATTTCTTAGAGCCGGCAGACATCAGGCGGATTTCGTCCTCGTAGTCATCGTTGTTTTGCCGCAGCCGATGGAATCCATCTTTGTGCCTATTGGACTTGATGGAGCAGACGCACCAGATGATGCAGGCCGTCAGAAGGAGAGCCGTCATTGTGGCTCCTGAAAAGAAACCGCAAAGATTCTAGTTTAACAATAAAGGCAAGAACATTTACAAATACGTAATTAGCGAGACGACAGAACAGTGGCAGCATGACACTATTAGGCCATGTTCACATGCAACATTTTTCCTGTAAATTAAAATGCGGCTTTTAACAGAAACAGGAAAAGCTATGAGATTTCAGAAATCTTGTGGACACGCTTGATCTTTTTTCCTTGACTGAATTTGAGAACTGCAGTGTTCTTGAAATCTGAACCAGGTCAATTCTTTCAATATTTTTGCAGTGTTTTTTTCACCCACAAAAAGCTAAGAGAACATATAAAAAAAAAATTTAAAAAAATGCAACAAACATTTTCATGTATTTCATTCCTGTTTTGGTGAATAAAACTAGCTTTATTAAAAATGTACTGTAGACAAAACACAAGTAATCAGCAGCTAAACAACGGTACCAAACTGGGTGTTTTGAGCACAGCGTTTTACTATCAGGAGAGCAGCCTAAGGGTAAAGCCACAAGCACAGATTTTACTACCAAAAATCCATGGTGAACTACTCCATGTAGACTCTGCACATTTCACTCTCTGCTACACTGAATGGGTCAAATCTGCTGTGAAAACCCAACAAAAACAACAAGGAAAAAAACAAAACAAAAGAAAAACCAGGGGCACCAAGTGAATCTCAGGTGGATTAAACCTCTGCCGGATGCCTGCTGCGGTAACCTTATGGTGGAGTTTTATCAACGCCAATACATAAAATCCACAGTAATTTCATCCTGTGTGAACTTAACCTTAAATAGTTAACATTTTCTTATTCACAGCGCCAACAAACGTAAAACCCCCTTAACTATACTTGCCTTAGATATAGAAAAAGCTTTTGATACCGTCACATGGTCATATATGTTTAATATAATGCACAAATTGGGGATATCGTAACAATTAATCAACTCACTCAAACTCCTCTACAATAACCCAGTAGCGTATTTAAAACTACCCTCAACTTCTCCAGAACCAATAGTTATTCATAGGGGAACTAGGCAGGGTTGCCCCTTGTCTCCAGCTCTATTCGCTATGGTAATGGAACCATTGGCGCAAAAGATCCGCCTACACCCCGATATCACAGGCCAAACTATAGGTAAACATGAATACATGGTCAGTCTGTTTGCCGACGATCTTCTTTTGACTGACGAACCCCCGTGTGTCCCTGCCTAATCTTATAAATACACTTAAACACTTTGAGGAAATTTCTGGTTTGAAGGTTAACGTTGATAAATCAGAAATCATGTTCCTTAATACCTCCCCTACTGAACAAACCTCAATATTAGAGAACTTCCATTTCCGCCATGCGAAGAGCTATATCACCTACCTAGGAATCAACCTTACACTATCCAAATCCACGTTATTTAAGCATAACTACACCCCTCTTCTTCAAAAACTAACGCAATCTTTATCAAAATGGTCCTCCCTGTATCTCGCTTTTTTAGGAAGAGTCCATTCGATTAAAATTGTCACTTTGCCTCAATTCCCATATTTGTTTCGATCTCTGCCCATTCCAGTGCCTCTGATGACTTTCAAAATGATAAACTCGCACATAACACGTTTTATCTGGAATAATAAAAAGCCCCGTATCTCTTAAGCAAATTTTGTTCAGACATAAAAGACAGGGAGGAGTCTCTCTGCCAAACTTTACTCTTTATTACAGGGCGGCTCAGATTGCCCAGCTGGCAGGGGTCAACGCAGAACAACACATTCCCATCTGGCCGCAAATCGAAAACTCACAGATAGCACCTTATTCCTTGGAGAGCCTAATCTGGGCCACAGGACAATTACCGAAGGATCTAGCCTTTCATTTGCCATCTACTTCTCACTCCCTGCATCTCTGGAGAGCGAACAGATTTCAGTTCGCACTACAATCTCACCCCTCCCCGCTTTTAAACTTGTTTAATAACCCCATGTTTCCGCTAGGAATTAAGTCTCGGAACCACTCGTGGTGGCACCAGAAAAAATTAACTAGGCTGCAGAATTTATCGACTCACTTTAAATAAATGTCAAAACAAGAGTTTGTCGCGAAATATCAAGTCCCGAGGTCTGAGGCTTTCAGACTGGAACAAATTTTCCACTTTCTGCAAAACCTAACAGTAGGCTCACCAAACATAAAACCTACAACGTACGAGTTAAAATGTTTATATGACCCCCTGGGTAATGGCCTTATATCCCATCTCTATTCTATATTTAATCAACCTAGAGACCGCTCTAAACTGAAATCTATGGAGCAATGGGAAGCAGCCCTACAAAGCTCCCTCACACCTCAAAGGTGGTACAGGTGTTACGAGAATATAATGAGGGGTAGCAATCACGTTTCACTCACCGAAAAATCCCTTAAACTGTTCCATAGGGTTCACTACGTACCTAGCTTCCTGCACAATATCTACCACTCAGTCCCTGGCGGTTGTTTTAGAGGGTGCACGGATATTGGGGATACCCTCCACATATGGTGGACATACCCGATAGTAAAGTCTCTCTGGAAAGATGTGGTAAAACTAATTGACAATATATTGGGTAAGAAATTGCTTCTGTCGCCGTCAGTACTACTGCTGGGAGACAGACCAATCAATGCCAGTACTGGGACCTGCCGTCTTACTGACTTTATTGCTATGGCAACGAGAAACCACATAGCTAGCAGATGGAAGACTAGTACGCTATCAATAACGCAGGTGAAGAGAAGGGTTAATTTGATAATGTTATACGAGAAAATAGAAGCCATCAGATCTGATTCACTTGACGCTTTTCGAAATATCTGGGACCCTTGGATTCAGGCTTACGGGGGTGATGACCTTTCCAGGATGATATCTTTATCTGCCTAGCGGGCTGACATGGTAGTTGTCTCTTACCATTATAGTCTCTAAAACAAACTCTCTAGTACCTCACGTCTATTTACTCTATATTATTGACACTCATTACATACTCCCCTCTCTCCCTCCCTACCTCGTTAAGACTAGATTAGTCGTGTTATAATTGTTCTTCTACAAATTTCTAAAAATTTAGATTACGAAGTCAAGGATAACATATGACATATTGTGTCTTTTCTTGTATATTTCCCCCTGTGAGGGGATCCTTGTACTCTAATATGAATGTATTCCATGTTTTATGATGTTTCCTTTTCAATAAAACCGATGAAACTAAAAAGTTAACATTAGTACTAGGCCACGTGCACATCCCATAAATGGAATATGTTCTTCATCAAGGAACAGTTTAAGGCACAAGGGAGAGGGGAATATTTATCTGCACCCCAGTTCTATGCCTTAGACCAAAGGTGGGCCAATTAATCTTCCAGACGGGCCACATGACTGATGTGGGGGCCGAACCAATAGGCTGAAATTAATTCTGCTCAATATTAATACACTTAATATAATTGTAATTAATATGTTCAAGTGTATCACTTAATATTGAGCAAAATTAAATACGATGACATTCCTCTATATACCGCAAGAGCCTTCACAAAGCCCCTATATACAGTTTGAGCACCCACATAGCCTCCTATATATACTGAGGCCCACATAGCCTCCTATTTATACTGTGAGGCCCACATAGCCTCCTATATATACTGTGAGGCCCACATAGCCTCCTATATATACTGTGAGGCCCACATAGCCTCCTATATATACAGTGTGAGCCCCACATAGCCTCCTATATATACAGTGTGAGCCCCACATAGCCTCTTATCTATACAGTGTGAGCCCCACATAGCCTCCTATATATACAGTGTGAGCCCCACATAGCCTCCATATATTATACACAGTGCCGGCCCGACATTGTCTCCTATACACATGCAAATATCCCATAAACATGGAGAAAAAACAAACAAAAAAGCCACCACATACTCACCTCGGTCCCACTCCCCCAGCGCTCTGCTCCTGCTTCCTGTGCACTAAGTCTCAGCAGAGAGATGAAATAACATTGCGTCTGCTGTCCCACACACTGATTGATGGAAGATGGAGCCGGTGGTCCTGACCTCCAATGTATTCACCACTGACTACATTCTGAAGATGCATAGAGTTTTCACAGCAGGCGGCAAAGCGGATGGACGATGGGCAGAGGAGGGCATGCTGCGGCCCATGGGCCACTTTTTCAGCCCTTCAGCTGTCTCGGTATGAGGGTTGGACTGGAACAGGAACAGTGCCAGATGTGGCCTGAGGGCTGCAGTTTGCCCAGGACAGCTTTAGAGAATAGTTGAGTCACTTAGGCTTGTTTCCGTGACACAGGGAAAGTCAGAATTCTCCGAACAGTAGATGGGTGTAGCATGCCTACATCCACAGAAGATGTGTGGTTAGTTCTCCAACCACCTGCCAAGTGCTTTGATAATATTTTGAAAGCAAAAGGAGATTACACCAAATATTGATTTATTCATTAACTTCAACACACTTTTGAAAGCATTACGCTGCAGCATTTTCTCTTGAATATAAAATACACCCATTCAAATGCCAAGTATTTGTCAAGAATAATTTCACAACTTTTTCCACTTTAGTGTCACCTATAAGGTGTACAAATCCAATGATATAGATTTTGGCAAAGCATAGCTGGGCTTGGATGTTTTTCATAGGTCTTGTCACCCTACCCCACCCATGTAGGTACGGTAAGTGATGTGAAAAGGGTTTTTATGTGTAAGCGCAACAAGAATTAGGATAAGTTCCTAATTTAACAATGAAATACTAGTCATACCTGCAATAGTTACAACCAACTCCCTGGGCAGTCCAAATATACGATTATCCATGACAAAAATGATTTCTACAAGGCTAGCTGCATCATGCCTAACGTGAACCTAAAAAGAAAGGTAAAGCAAGTCATGAAAGCAAACTATGAAGAGTGAATAAGGTCTATAAATACATATGGTGATAATCAAAGCAGCAATTAAAAAAATGAACTTGAACTTAAATCTACAGTATCCCCCCAACCCAAGTCACTCACCTGACAATAGTATCCACTACAATGGAATTATGTCTGTGCTGGACAAACCCTCCTCACTACTTCTGGACTAGTGGTTTGGCAGTATCAACCACAAACATTGTGTGAGCAAGGAATTTATTGCAGTATCAGATAAAAAAAATTCCTTGAAATGTTTCTATTTATTTTTTTTTATTAGAATTGGTAAAATAAGAAACCTTCAGACTAGAGCAAAACCACAACAAACCGGATTTTTGGGAGTTAGTAATGGTGCACCTTTTGGCTTTGTTTTTAATGTTTGAATGTACTCCTTTGGGATATGTCCACATGTTACAGTCATATCACGTCAAAAACACGTGAACACAGCCGACTTGCCTAAATATTTTCCAAAAGGGATTTGGAAGGGAAAGTTCAATGTCACGACTGCGTTTTAAATAAATAATTAAAAAAAAAAAAAAAAAAAAAAAGAGTGGGTCCCCCTGTATTTTTGATAACCAGCAAGGCAGTTGTCAGTTTTGCCTGGTGGGTCATCAGAAATACAGGGGAACCCACAACATTTTTTTACATTTTTTTTTTAAATTTACAGCGCAGATGCCGGCTGATGAATACTCCCGTCAGCTGCCGCCTGCTCTCACTGTTATTAGCGACAGCAGGCGTACTCTGACGGGAGTAGTCCCATCAGCCGACACCTGTGACAGTAGGAAAATTTTTTACCTCTGGTCACAGCTGCTGGCTCACGCTGTCATCTGACAGCAAGGGAGCTGCTGCGCTCTGACCGGTGGTAATGATCTTACTGCTGATCAGAGCGGCCGGTGTTTCTTGTGCTGTCATGCAGATGACAGCATGGGAAATACCCGGTATTCAGGGTGCCGAACCCGAGAAGTAACACGTACAGTACTTCCAGGTTTCCTGGTGAAGTCCATGTTCAGGGTCCGTGCCCGAACAGTAGGTGTTCGATACGGACCCGCACTTTACTGTTTGGGTTCGCCCAGCTCTAACCCTCAGCTACTTAAAAGTAAACCAACTACAGACTTTTAGGAAGAAGGGATAGAAAACATTTTCCCAGCTTTCAGTCTACCTCAGAGACCAGCCATATCAGAAAAGGTAATACCTGTGTGTGCTGCTGCTGGAATCCCTCAGCAATGGCGTTAATGTTATGGAACCCTGGTGCAAGCAGAACATGGAAGTATCCGCCCTCCTTAGTGTACACTCTCACTCCTTCATTGAAAATAATTGTAGCTTTCGGCACAGGTTTTCCTTTCTCATCCTTTACAATGCCATGTACGCCTTTATGTACCTGGAAAGACAAAAAAAAAAGTTGTTAGGTTCTCCTAACAATATGTATACCACCACTATTGCGTGACTTATACCTTATATGTGAGAGCGGCTTACTACACCCAATAACAAGACAAAATAATTGGTATGGGAAATCCTCCGGAAAAGAGAACGTAAAAGATCACAGCACATAAAGAGGAGAAGCAGTGCTATACAATTGGGGAACACTCACTCGCCTGCTAAGAGTGCTGCTGTGGAGGTGAGCGGAGCGACCGGGATTCAGTTCCTATCACTTATTGATGGAATCCCTTAAATCCACCTTCTATTACACGTTCAATTTCCATTTACGTTACTGCTGGCTCTTGTTACCTTGTTTTTAACCCTGTGATGTGCATAGTTTTACCTGAAGCTCTGAATAGTATTTTTTAACCATTCTACATCGTTTTTGGCACTTTAGACTTCCATTCTTAAAGAGTAACAGCACTTTAACTTTTTATTTCATGTATCAACAGTACAGATAAGCAACACTGTAATATATGAGCTCTAACAGTACACATTAGCAAAGCTGTAATATACCTTAAGAGGCAAGTTTGTTTCCTTCTCCTTTTGCATTGATTTTTAACTCATTTCATGAGTAATAAACGTGTAAAGAAAAAGAAAGTCGGCACTGCCAATACTACTGCCGACGTGAGACTCATGTCCATACTGCTCATGGAGGCTGAACCCTGAGATCTCGGGTGCTAGTGCAGAAAACACAATGTATGAATCCAATGAGAGGAAAGAATAGCATAGCACTCACCGATCCAGGTGACCCTGCTAGCAAGCACGAAACTGTCGTCGTCAGACATTGCTCACTCCTCCCTCCAGCCTCACGGCCAAGAAGTTTTAATGTGGATTTCTAAATAAAGCGGACTTTTTCACCTGGATTGGTGAGTGCTATGCTATTCTTTCCTCTCATTGGAATCATTTCATGAGTAAAGTATGTATTCAGTGAAGACAGATTTTCACATTACAGAAATAAAAGATGACAGTTGGTGCTTTTAAAATTCTATGTCGAGGGTAGGAGTTTGAGGCAGACACGGACGTTTTGCTGCAGCTCTTTAAAGGTGTTGTCCACTACTCAAACTCTCCCAGTTAGATAACACCTATACTCACCTTTGTTGCCGTTCCAGCAGCGCTGACTTTTTTTCTCCTCTCCTACAGACGTAATTGACTGCGAGAGGAAGTAAGAGCCGCGGCTGCTCTCACTTCCTCCAGATGTCTTGATTTGTCTAAAAGAGGGGCGAGTGAAGCCAGTATTAATTATGTCATGCAATCCCTGGGGTCAACGTCACACAATCCCCGGGTGAGACAGTGCAGACACTGCTGGATAAGCGCTGGCACCAGAGGCGAGTATAGCCATTATTTTACTGGGGGAAACATACGGATTCAGAAGGCATTGTCAGAATAGCAGACAAGCCCTATAAGCACTTTGAAGTGTGACATCCAACCAACAAAAAATATAACAAAGAATGAACATTTTTAGTGACATGGAAACAGTGGAAGTAAGCACAATCCTACACATGAATCTTGCTCCCCAAACTTACCTCTACCAGCATCGCAAGAAGTGATCGTTTGTTGTCCATCCAGAGGGACTTCAGCTGCCCAGCACCAGGAAATAAACAGCAACTTGTATACACTGTGATCTCTGGGCAATGACCGTGGGTGACACTGAAATCCTGCAACCAAAAACAAAGCAAAACAAATGTTTAGGTCGCAAAATCGCCCAGATATTCTTTGAGTACATTAAGGTCTTCATTTAATATACCTGAGGGGTGTCCTGTCCCCAATCACGGGTATGAATTCGAAGATAAACATTTATATTTTAAAATGATAAAAGAAATCTCCACTACTGCGATTTCTTTATAGAGCATTTGCTACTTCTCTGCAACTATTATAGGTGTACCGCCAACCTTTACCATCAGAGTGTTTTACCTGCTTGGGTTATTCCAAGAATCATACTCAGGGCAGTGGAGTCGGTGTCCATTTTGGTGGAGACGGAATAAAACGGACCAACTCCGACTCCTAAAGTATATAATACATTGGGTTCAGTATTACCAATGCAGGATGTGCTGTAAATTTTTTCATAAGAATTTGGGAAATTTATGAAATGCTCTATAAATGTCTGTTCTGTTCCTGATCTAAGGATCTGGGCTTTCAGTTGAAATGAATCTGTGCTGCACTTCATGCACACACTCAGTAGTGAGGCAGGGCTGTGGAGTCAGAGTCGGAAGTTTGGCTTACTGACTCCACAGCCCTGATAATACTCACGGCAAAAGTCCTAACGTGCTGCTAATAGTGGTTTTAAAGTAATTTGCATGACTGCGAGCATAAAAAGATACCTTCATCTTTTTTTTTTTTTTTCCCCTTGTTGCCGAGTTCAGTTTTCAGGCAGTTGACAAATATAGTCCATGCTTACTTCTTGGTGGTGAAGACTTCTTGGCTCTGAGGCCATGTTACCACAGATCTGCTCCGACCCGGAGAAGCAGGCTGTCCTGCCGTGCATAGAGTGGCAGGACACCAACTGTACAGAAGGAGTGAGAGCATGTGTGCCCACCAGCCCTCAGATCATTAAGGGAATCTGTCACCAGGTTTTCCAAGCTAATGTAAGAGCAGCATAATGTAGGGGCACAGACTTCCGCTCCAATCAGGTGTCATTAATTGGGCCGCTTGCTGCAGTTTTGAGAAAATCACTGTTTTATCAACATGAAATAATCACTAAATGACTAAAAACCTGCTGCCATGTAGTCATCCATATTCATGAGCACTGTATAACCCTGCCCCCACCACTGATTAACAACTTTTTGCCTATGCACAGTGTACACAGAAAACTGCTAATCAGTGGTGTGGGCAGGGGTATACAGAGCTCAGCATTCAGAGAACTGCAGCAGATGAAACAGGGATTTTATCAAAACTGCAACAAACAGCCCAGTAAGTGATACGATGCTGGAATCAGGGTCTCTGCCTCTACATCCTGCAGCTTTGAGATGGGGCAGCAAAAACTTGATTATGGATTCCCTTTAGGTGGATGTTAATATTGCAATAAACTTTGACCATCAAACTGTAAATGTAATAACTGCAAGGGAACATTTATTTTTTAACAAAATGTAAATGTAAACAAATTTTATGATTGATACAAGGAATTTGATATTTAATGGTGGTATTACAAGCCTAAATTTAAGAACAGTTAAGGCCATGCCGGTGAGACTTAACATACCTTCATGCTGCCTTGATGCCCTCTCCATTCAGCACCACTGATCACTCCTCCAGGAATATTCTCATCTATAGCAAAACACATGGTACAACAATGTCTGTCTCCCAAGTACGGTAACACAAGCAAACTAAGACTAATATAGATCATCAGCTATACTAACCAGACTTGTTAGGGCATCCTGGGTGTCCAAGATGAATTGTAGGGTGGTTATTTGCATAGACAGAGGCTAAATGTTTCAAAGTATCTTTATTCTCCACTGTTGAAAGGAAAAAAAATATTATGTAAAAAATAAAATTTTCTAATACACTATACCAATATATGTGTCATGCTTTCAAGACCTCTACTTGCTGTTATTCAGTAAGAACATTCAATATGTATAAATGTGACAAGAGCAGATTTTTATCCACACAAACAATTAAGAGAGATCATGACAATCAAGGAAAACTGGGAAAGAAAGAAAGATCGGAAAATTGTTCAACTTAGAATACAAAGAATAACTTACTGGCCGAATCTTTATTACCCTGAGTATTAAAGATGCCATAAAATGTAATTCAAGAAATTTGTAAAAGAAATCAAACAATTCTAAATATCTGCAAATAAATTGGAGATGGTGCATTTAAGACACGTTCCACTAGATGGCAATATGCCCCCAAGCTCACCTATGTGTACCGGGCTATCATATGGGTAGGTAACCAGCATGGAGCCCCCGTCTAAAACTACAGAAAGGGTGAAATCCTGCTTCAAGATTAAACTGTCAATGAGCACACTAGTTTCCTTTTCCCTTTCTCCAACAGGGCCAGAAGAGTTACCTAGGAAAGGGAAACAAAAGGTCGATAAGATGTATGTGTTTGAAAAACAAAAGGAGTGCAAACATCACAATTATATCTGTTTAAAAATAGAAAATAGTAATTTACACGTATTAAAAATAAAGTGAAAGCACCTGCCCCCTACCCTTACCGACTGTGCCCCCCCGGCCGCCCCCTCCCCTTACCGACTGTGCCCCCCCGGCCGCCCCCTCCCCTTACCGACTTCGCCCCCCGGCCGCCCCCTCCCCTTACCGACTGCGCCCCCCGGCCGCCCCCTCCCCTTACCGACTGCGCCCCCCGGCCGCCCCCTCCCCTTACCGACTGCGCCCCCCGGCCGCCCCCTCCCCTTACCGACTGCGCCCCCCCCGGCCGCCCCCTCCCCTCCCCTTACCGACTGCGCCCCCCCGGCCGCCCCCTCCCCTTACCGACTGCGCCCCCCCGGCCGCCCCCTCCCCTTACCGACTGTGCCCCCCCGGCCGCCCCCTTCCCTTACCGACTGTGCCCCCCCCGCCTCCCCTTACCGACTGCGCAACCCGGTCGCCCCCTCCCCTTACCGACGGCGCCCCCTGGCTGCCCCCTCCCCTTACTGACTGCGTCCCCCATTCGCCTCCTCCCCTTACTGACTGCGCCCGCCCCCTCCTCCTAATAACTGCGCCCCTCGCCCACCCCTGTCCCTTACCGACCGCGCCACTCGCCCACCCGTCCCTTAACGACTGCGCCCCTAGCCCGCCCCCTCCCCTTACCGACTGCGCCCCTAGCCCGCCCCCTCCCCTTACTGACTGCGACCCTCTCACCCGCCCCCTCCCCTAACTGACTGCGCGAGCCATCCCCTCCCCTTACCGACTGCTCCCCTCGCTCGCTCCCTTCACTGACTGCGCCCCTCGCCCGCCCCCTCCCCTTACTGACTACACACACCTGCTCCCTCCCCTTACTGACTGCGCCTGCCACAGATCTAGTGAGGTTCGGTTCTTTGGGAGAGGGCGGATTCTGTACAGTATCTGAAAGGTACATGGATCCTGGTGCACAGATCTGCAGGATTTCAGACAGACTCATCAGATTGCCTAGTTTAATCTTGTCAAGTTGCCAGTCCATTGAATACAATGGGAAATTCGTTTAACCTATTTTTCTTATAAATCCTCTTGAACAGATTCACAAACATGGGGAACCATTACAAGAATTAATCCCAATAAGCAGTAAATCATTGAGACAAAAAAAATAAATAAAAATCAGGTGACATCTTCCATCTTTAACTAGGAGTCCGAGCTTCCCTACATGCAGAAATGTTACCATATATAGCAGAAATAATGGACATTTTGGCAAAGATGGGTGAAACTGGTTTGAAAATGGCAGCAAGTGCAAAAAAGACAAAAAAAAAAAAAAAAAAAACATTTGGCAACATTTCAGTGTTTTCAGACAGATTTCATGAATTGGGCTCGAAATGTTTTGCTAATGATAAAGTTGAGAAAGATGGGTTCTCTTTAAATACAGACAATGGTAAATATCGTTAATCTGCTGTGGATGGCTCACCCATACAATGACTGCAATGGAGAAAATAAAAGCACATTGGTTTTGTATTACAGCTAATGAGAGCAGCAACACAAGAGTAAAGCTGCTCCCCATTGTTACCATGACATTTTTTTGGTGGAGAATGCGGGCACTACAATAGCATCACCAAACTGTGGACCCTTGAGCACACCAGGACTTAGGAACAACTGCGGTAAGTAAACCATTGCGTTACTGCCTGCCTCCATAGCTGTGTAGTCTGGCCACGTGAATTGGTGCCTGCACTGTATCACAGTGAATGCAAAATTGTTTTATTTTCCTTTTTTCTAATATTATATGTGCTTGAGGCCCCCGTCACACATAGCGACTCACCAGCGATCCCGACAACGATATCAACGTGTCAGGATCGCTGGCGAGTCGCTATGTGATCGCTGGTGAGCTGTCACAGAGACAGCTTCACCAGCGATCAGCACAGCGACGCCGAGCGCGCGGCGTCGCTGTGTTCGTTAGTTATCAGCGCGCTGATGCAGGGAGCTGGTAACTAACGTACACATCGGGTATCCAAGGGACGTGCGTCACTTAGATACTCGATATGTACGTTAGTTACCAGCTCCCTGCATCAGCGCGCTGGTAACTAACGTACACATCGGGTATCTAAGGGACACACGTCCCTTGGATACCCAATGTGTACGTTAGTTACGAGCAGATCGCTGGTCTCCCGCCTGTCACACGCAGCGATACGTGCTGGCCAGCGAGAGACCAGCGACAAAAGAAATGTCCAGCGGTTTCCTACAGCGATCCCGGCAGGGGGGCCGGGTGCTGATCGCTGTCACACACAGCGATCTCGCTGGCGAGATCGCTGTTGTGTCACAAAACTTGTGACTCAGCAGCGATCTCGCTAGCGAGATCGCCATGTGTGACGGGGCCCTAAGGAACGGCGCTGACACCGCACCTGATAAGGAAGGGATGGACAATAAATGAAGCATCGAAGCCAAAATATTATTGTGGCCACGTCAGTGTACGCTCCTAGAATTGTAAGCTTCGTGCAGGTTTTCTGCGGCTTTGTATAATTTATGGAGCAGTCCTGCAATAAGAAGAGCACAGTTTCCCCGGGCACGACCTTGTGATGTCTTTCATTGCTCATATTCAGGAATACTGGGAGTTTTACAGCAGAGTCAGCAGTCAGGCGGATCTCCAAAAATACCTGACTAGTCACACTAAAAATAACCCAGACAAATGAAAATGCATCATCAGGAAGAATGGAGAGCTCCTTACTGACGAAGTCCGTGTCCAGATCCTTGCCGTTGGCATTGGCTTGACCTATCTTCGAGGTGCAATCCTTCTCCGTTGCCCTCTCACGCCCATCTGGGTTCACCAGCGGCACGATAACTATTCTCGTCCGGTCAATGAGCTAAAAATATATAACAAAAACAAGTAGAAATAGAATCTGTAACGATGACACCAGTGTGGCTTCTAATGCTGCGGCCAGAAGGTTTCTAAGAGAACATACAGTCAGAAAACAACTACTGAAATTAGATTTTTCTTATAGATATCTATTTACACACTTGTAAGTGAATACATGTATGTAGGCTGTTATTTCTACATTCACTTTTGAAGGACTTTTTCCTAACATGCAAAGGCATCATCTAAAAAAAAAAATATATATATATATATTGTGGATTAGTGAGGGTTAAACAGCTCAGACCCCACCGATCCAGAGGAGGAGTAAAATACCATACCCTGCACATTATTCTCTATGGGACAACTGCAGATTGCTTTCTTGTAGGCCCATAAAGAATAAAGTGAAGCAGTACCACTCCATTCTGTTTTTTTGTTTTAAACATCTTTTTATTGGTTTAACAAAGATAAATAACATTACATGTAACTGATATGATCAAGCTTGATCTTACTAATCGTATATTCACATCTCATATATTACTGCTTGATACTTGTTGCTATGCAGTAAACCAGGTAGTATCCGTCTAAGTTTTATTGCTTAAACTCATGAGTCACAGACAAAATCTTTGATGTAGATCCCTGGAAAAGATGTACACATCAGTCGTAACAAAATAAAAACTTTTAACTGAGTAGAAAGAATAAAAGTTAGATAGAGAAGTAGAGTGGATAGAAGGGGGAGTAATTAAGGGTGGGATGGAGTAGGAATTCCAGTCAGGGGGTGATGTCCATTCGGCAGGGGGTTTTGCCCTATTGTCTGAATGGTCAACCAATGTTGCTCCAAGTTTAGTTGGTCTTAGGGCAATTTGATAAATTTTACTAAGGGTTTAGTAGTTTTAAGTATTCATCTGTTTCTCTAAAGAGTGTCCACGGCGCCCAGGTCAATCTGAATTTACCTATCTTAAAGGTCGTGCTGGCTATTATTTCTTCTATGTAATATATTTGGTTCACCTTGTGCAACCATTCTGCCAGGGTAGGACAGTCCTGTGATAACCAATGTAAGGGGATAAGCATTTTGGCTGCTGCTAACAAATACATAAGAAATTTTTTATGTTTGTATTGTGCAAGATCGCTTGCCCAGTTTAGAAAAATAAATTTCAAGGATGGGGGGTTTGGAAGCGGACAAAGTCTTGTTGCAATTTTAAGCACTTTCCTCCAGAATGGTTGAATATTTTTGCACTGCCACCATATGTGTAAATAAGATCCCCTCTCCCCGAAACATCTCCAACAATTAGAGGGTGCATCAGGCTGCCACTTCTTTCTAGTGTCAGGGGTGGTGTACCACCTTAGTAAGGGCTTTGTAAGAATTTTCTTGGACCTTCACACAGCCAGAAGGACCATGCGAGTTTTTATATATCTTTTCAACCTCCCAATCTTGCAATACAACCGCAAGGTCCCTTTCCCATTTCATTATAAACGCTCGTTTAACCGAGGTTGAGTGGGCCAGGAGCATCTGGTAAAGCTTACCCAACACGCCCCTTGGTTTATTTCTCTGAGTCAGCAACTTTTCAAAAGCAGTCAACACTCTGTGCGGAAGTCCAGATTGTAAATACGATCTGATCGCGTTTTTGAGCCTGTTGTAATGAAGAAAGTTAATATGATAGTGTGGAAATCTCATTTGTAAATCTTGCAGAGGGAGGATCACACCATCCTCCATGAAAGCATCTAGACTTTCATTTATTTTATGTAGAGAGTCTGTGTCCTTAAGAAAAGAGCGATCTAAATAGAGGCCAGGTAGGTCCCCTACTTTTATCAGGGGTGATGGAAGTGGCATTAGTGAGGATGAGAATCTGGCCCAGGTCCTGATTACATTTTTTGTTATTGCATTTGGGGAGAGAACCTTCTTTATAAAACCCGTTGGCGAGTGAAGGATAGTAGAGATTGGAAGCAGTACCACTCCATTCTGGTAGGAGTAATCTATAGCCCAAATGTAAGAAAGGGGTGGAAAATGCCTTTAAAGGGTAACTCCCATCTTCATAAAAGGGTATGGTCAGAAAGTGATTGTAAAAAACACAGTTGCAAGGTATTGCTTATTAAAATTTGCAGCCCTTTTGAAGATATTAATGCGTTAATTTTCTTCTGTATACAGCTCATTGCCATGGAGACCAACCACCACTGGTAGCAAGCAGAACAAGCCCAGTGCTTAAAAGATCTTTTCTATTAAGCTTGTAAGTACAGCTATGAAGTGGGCCAAGATCGCCAGCGTGTGCTATTAATTATCTATGAAGATGGGTGTGTGTACTTTGAAAATCCATGTCACAATGTGCATTTGCCCTTAATATAGAAATGAGCAATGTACGGTTCCAGCTATAAAGTGAGAGCTAATGAGTGCCAGTGTATTCAACCTCTGCCCACCCACCCAGCCTGACTGACAGCTTGTACTGAGAAGGGCGAGACGTCAGCAGCAGCAGGGAGGAGGCACACTGAAGAGCCGCTTCTGACATGGATTTTCAAAGTCTGTACAACAGCCTTGCCAGCTCTAAAATCTATTCAATAAAATATGTAGGCTTAAATTTTGAAATCTTATTACAGATCAACTTTATTGACTGTCAATAAGTAGTTTCAGCTTATTCTTATTATCCCAATTAAGTGTCTCTAAGAGTAACCCCCCCACAAGTTATGCATTTGCAGCAGAAACTTCTTGGCAAGAAAATTGCTATGCAAAATGCGCATGTTTTTGTTGTGTTTTTATACTTGCGTTTTATTGTTGCAGATTTTTCCCCACTCATTAGTTTGGTAGAAATCCACAGCAAAAACGCTGAAAGAATTGACAAGCTGCAGATTGAAATCTGCTTAAATTCTGCAAGGAAACAATAAGCAACATGTGCATGTGACTTCAGGAATCTCATGCACTTTGCTGGCATCACAAAATCCTTTGACAAAATGGAGTTACAAAAAAAAGCGAAGGATGTCTCTGACGTGTAGCCATACAATGAAAGTAAATCACACATATGATCCAAGTTTTTTTTGTTTTTTTTAAATAAAAGATAAATATGAACCATATTTTTTTAAATAAAAGATGCACTCATATTTCTGGAAAATAGAAAAAAACGTATTTCATATTAATTAAAATTTCCCTGGTTGTGTAGGTGTAAGAAAGTGGTGGTGTCCACACCGCTAATTTTATTGCAGTAGGGTAGAACAGGGAGGTGATGGATATAGTTAGTGTTTCTCTGCAAATTTTACTAATACACACAGATTAACGGCACGTACATTATGTACACTCTGCAACGCACACATACAGCACAGCTACATCATAGAAACATGGATTTTTGTGATAACTCACCGTAAAATCTTTTTCTCCGAGACGCTCATTGGGGGACACAGGTACTGTGGGTGTATGCTACTGCCGCTTGGAGGCTGACACTAAGTGAAAAAAAGAGGTTACCTCCTCCTTCGCCGTATACACCCTCGCCCCGATTGCGGACGGAAACCAGTTTGGTGCAAAAGCAGTAGGAGATCAAACAAAAATCAGACATCAACCTTAATACAGGTAACAACATGTCTAGAAAATAGCCACCCTTGTTTCATACAGAAAGCATAATTAAATAAACAGAAGCCACTTGGCTAATAGGGTGGGTGCTGTGTCCCCCAATGAGCGTCTCAGAGAAAAGGATTTTACGGTGAGTTATCACAAAAATCCATGTTTCTCCTTCGTCTCATGGGGGGACACAGGTACTGTGGGACGTCCTAAAGCAGTCCCTGGGTGGGAAGTTGACTCACCGACCCAAGCTACATGCACCTCTTGTCTAAAGGTGAGCCACTGCTGCTTGGAAAATCCTTCTACCCAGGCTCGCATCCGCCGAAGCCCGAGTATGGACATTGTAATGTTTAGTAAACGTGTGCAGGCTGGACCAGGTTGCTGCCTGGTGTCGAAGCGCCCGAGAGGCGCCCACTGCCCGAGTAGAGTGTGCTCTGATCCCTGCTGGAATTGGACACGATAGCATTCCTGAATAACAAAACAAATCCATCTGGCTATGGCCGATTTTGAGGCAGCGTGTCCCTTCCTGCGACCTTCAGGGAGCACAAACAGCGCGTCTGACTGACGAAAGGGTGCCGTCCACGACACAAACCTCCTGAGAGCTCTCACCAGGTCCAACGTATGAAGAGCCTTTTCCACAAGGTGCTGGACAGAAAGAGGGCAAGACAATATCCTCATTAATATGAAACGAGGAAACGACCTTTGGTAAAAAAAAAAAAAAAAGGAGGAGCTGGTCTAAGAACCACCTTGTCTTTGCAAAAGGTCAGCAACGGGGCTCGGCAAGATAACGCTGCCAGCTCCGAGACCCTCCTGATCGATGTTATGGCTACCAGAAACACCACCTTCCAGGAAAGGTATGACAAAGAGACATTCTGCAGCGGCTCAAATGGAGCTTCCTGCAGAACACTTAGGACCAGGTTAAGGTCCCAGGCGTCCATAGGTGCCTTAAAGGGAGGTACCAAGTGGGAGACCCCCTGGATTAAAGTCTTAACCTAAAAGTTGGTAGCAATCCTGTGCTGAAAGAGGACGGATAAAGCCGATATCTGTCTTCTGAGAGAACTGGGAGCCAAGCCTGAGTCTAAACCAGACTGGAGAAAAGCCAAGATATTAGGGATGGAGAATCTCAGTGGCGAACAACCTCGGCACCATGCAAAGAAAACCTTCCAGGTGTGGTGGTAAACTCGTGCCGAGGTAGGCTTTCGGGCGCTAACCATCGTAGCAACCACCTTGCGCCCGAACCCCGCCTGCGTCAGGATCCAGGATTCAATGGCCAAGCCGTCAAGCACAGGGCCCCTGAGTTCAGGTGGCAGATTGGCCCTTGACACAGTAGATCTGGGTGCTCTGGCAGGCGCCATGGCACGTCGACGAGCAGCTGCACTAGATCTGCGTACCACGCCCGATGAAGACAGTCTGGGGCCAGCAGAATCAATGGCACCACCTCTGCCTTGATTTTCTTGATGACTCTCGGAAGCAGAGGCAGCAGGGGAAACAGGTATGGGAGGCGAAACTGATTCCATGGCAGAACTGGCGCATCCACAGCGATTGCCTGCAGATCCCGGGACCGCGCGACGAACATAGACACCTTGGTGTTCACTCTGGACGCCATCAGATCCACATCCGGAGTTCCCCACCGTTGGCAAATCTGCTGAAAAACCTCTGGGTGAAGTGACCATTCTCCAGACGCAAGCCCCTGCCGGCTGAGAGTCTGCGGCCCTGTTCTCTACCCCCGGGATGTGGACCGCCGATATCAGTGAGCGGTTCCACTCGGCCCAGCGAAGCACGTGCCCTACTTTGCGCATGGTTTCCCTGCTGTGGGTGTCCCCCTGGTGATTTATGTAAGCCACCGCCGTGGCGTTGTCCGACTGAATCCAGACGGGGCGGCCTGCTAGAAGGTGATGGAATCGATGCAGAGTCAGCCGGATCGCCCGTATCTCCAACAAGTTGATCGGGAGGGCTGCCTCCTGCGGTGACCACCGTCCCTGGGTCGTGTGGTGGCGAAAAACCGCTCCCCAGCCGAAAAGGCTGGCGTCTGTTGTGACCACCAGCCACTGATCTGGGGGGGGGGGGGGGGAGGGTTTCCCCTGAAGCAGGGAGGAACTGATTGTCCACCACTCTAGTGACTGCCTGACCTGAGAGGACAACCGGCACCGATGATCGAGCGTGAATGTGTTCTTGTCCCAGGCTGACAAGAGGGCGTGCTGCTGGGGACGAAGATGAAACTGGGAGAACGGGATTGCTTCTATCGCTGCCACCATTTTCCCCAGAATCCTCATGCCGAAACGGATGGTGTGAGGGACTGGTTGGCGCAGTACTCGCACCCCCTGCCGGAGGGCTAGGGCCTTGTCTCGAGGGAGACCTACCAACCCTTGGCAAGTGTCGAAGGTCATCCCTTAAAATGAAATTCTCTTAGCTGGAACAAGGGATGACTTCTTTACATTGACCAACCACCCTAAGCGGGCAAGAGTATCTAGCGTAATGCTGACACTTTCCTCGCATGCCTGCCTTGAAAGGGATTTGACCAAGAGGTCGTCTAAGTAGGGGAATACTACTATGCCCCGGGAGTGCAGGATGGCCATGGGGATTGCCATGACCTTTGTGAACTCTGGGAGCCGTGACTAGCCCGAAGGGCAGCGCTGCAAACTGAAAATGTAGACCGTTGATGACGAAGCGTAGAAACCTTTGATGCGGAGGGAAAATGGGAATATGCAGATAGGTGTCCTGGATATCGATAGAGGCCAAATACTCTCCCTGCCTCATTGCCACTATGACTGAATGGAGAGATTCCATCCGGAAACGTCTGATCCTGATAAAGCCGTTCAGGAACTTTAGATCCAAAATGGGCCTGACTGTCCCGTCCTTTTTGGGAACTGCAAACAGGTTGGAATAGAAGCCATGCGCCTTTTCGTTTTCCAGGACTGGAATGATAACTCCGTTTTGAGAGAGCGAATCAATGGCCTCTAGTAGAGCCCTTGCCAGGGTATCCACTTTGGGAAGCCAGGAAAGAAAAAAAATCATCTTGGGGGGTAACTGACAAATTCTATCTTGTACCCTGTGGACACCAGCTCTCTCACCCATGCGTCATGCGTAAAATTGAGCCAGGCGTGGTGAAACCGGAGTAGGCGGCCACCTACCCCGCTGGTGCCACCTGACAAATGCCCCGAGTCATTTGGCTGAAGATCTTTGGGACCTGGATCCTCTCGACCTAGACTGGTTAGCACGCATCCTCCCCAATGGGTTGGCTCTATATGATACCTGCCGGTCCCTATTGTGATTGGGACGCCCTGATGCGGCGGAGTTAGCCGCTGTCGTCCACCCGGGGTTGCGAAAGGTCCGAAATCGCGCCTGCAACTGGTGACGAAACGGCGGCTTGGCCTTTTGCTGAGGAAGAAAGCCGCTCTTGCCTCCTGTGGAGTCAGAGATGAGCTAATCTAGCCTCTCTCCGAACAGGCGGCCACACTGGTAAGGGAGCGCTGT
The DNA here is from genome assembly GCF_039654945.1 of Dendrobates tinctorius. Lineage (NCBI taxonomy): Eukaryota > Metazoa > Chordata > Amphibia > Anura > Dendrobatidae > Dendrobates > Dendrobates tinctorius. Next base: position 9,114,222 of record NW_027361684.1, read on the forward strand.
CAAGGACTTTTTTGAGGCTGAATCAGCCCGCCATGTCCTTAACCGTAGTGCTCTCCTAATGGAGATTGCATTTGCGGCTGCAAGTGCCGAGCAGTTGGCCGCATCTAAAGATGCATTAATCAAGTAGTCTGCCGCCATGGCTATCTGATTTGGGATTTCTGATACTTCCGCTGGTAGGCCTAGGTCCTGCAAGGCTCTATTCTAAGTTTCTGACCAAGAAATCATGGCCTTGGCTACCCACGTTGCTGCGAATGAGGGAGAGAGCGCTGATCCTGATGCCTCAAACACTGAGCGAGCCAAGTTCTCTATGAGACTATCAGTGGGATCCTTAATAGAACCACTAGGCACAGATAGTAAAGTTCTTGTAGCCAAGCGCGACACCGGTGGGGATTCCGTCCACTTTTTACGGAGATGCGGAGGAAAAGGGTACTTCGCCTCGAGTGCCCTCTGACCAGAGAAGCGCCTGTCTGGCCGTTCTCTGTGTTTTTGCACTATGTCCTCAAATTCAGGGTGAGTGCAAAATACTCTATGGGGATGCTTGACACGCTTAAATGACACCTTATAGTCCGCAGCCAGAGAGGAATCATCATCAATCCCCAGAGTCTGGTTGACGGCTTCTATGAGACTGTCAACCGTTTCCTGACCACCTGGCGTATCTAGGTCAAGGGGTATATCCGAGTCGTAGTCCGAGCCTTGTTCGCTATCGACTGCTGGCGCCTGGGAGCGAGAAGCAGAGCTCACGGATGCTGAGGCACCGGATGGACCGGGAGACGCCATGTGGGTTCGTTTCCCCCGGGTCTGCCTGGAGTGAGAGCGGCCCCTGCAGGCCGGAGGCTCGTGTGAGGTAGAGGACCACTCTAAGACAGGAGAGCCACTGTCCCTGCCCCTATCTGGGGCTCGAAGGGACTCGATTGCTCTTGTAAGTGACGCCATAGATTGCGACAGTGATAACGCCCATTCCGGGGGACCTGTTACACTGGGCTCGGTCGCAGGGAAGGGCTCCTGAGTGCGTTCGGACTCGTAGGCTTCGCATACCCGTTTGGTCTGTGCCCGCGGAAAAGCCGACTGACAGGAGATGCATGCAGCGTATAGGAACGTATGTGTCTTAGATTTTCCTGACATGTTGTACCTGTCAGGTCTCCGTGCTGACAAAAAAAAACGCCGGGGCAGGGCGCTCTTTGTTCCTGATAGCGTGGTCTGTGGGGCTGGGTGGCAGCACTTACCCCAGTCCTGTGTCCCGTGTCCTCAGCGTGCGAGGCGCTGCTTTAATCTGCACGCCAGTACTGCAGGCTGGTCCCCGGAAGAAAAAGAAGGATCCTGGTGGCGGTCTTTTCTTTGCGGCCTAGTTCTGGCCTAAAGCCGTTGACTAAATTTCCTCCGGCGCCCGCCCAGGCAAGGGGGGCGGGGCCACCGTGACGTGATGCCGGGGGCGGCGACTTCCGGCTGCGGCCTAGCGCTGGCTGAAGCCGCGGCCTCGATTTATGCCCCCTTCCACCCGGGGGGGGGGGGCTGCGAAACCGCTGGACCACCAGAAACCGGATCCCTGGACGGCGGAGCCCTCCCTGGCCATCATTCCTCAGGTAGAGTGGAGGGGGCCCTAAACGATCAGGATGGTGCAGGCACCCTAGCTCCATCTAACCCCCTGAAGGGGTGAAGAGAGGGACCGTCCGCCACCTTGCCCCCCGCAGTCCTTCGCATTGGTGGGGCAGCGGGGCCGCGCAGACTACGCTTGTGCCTCTGTGCAGCCCAGGGTTTCAATACCCTGGGGTGGACAGGACTAAGTCCGGCATCATGTCCCACGGTGCGGGAGAGGATACGTGGAGGGACACTCACACGTGCTCACCCGTTGTTGGTTTGGGGAGATCGGACCCTTTCAATAGGGTCCGTCGCCCCGATCTCGTTTTCATCGTGAAAAAAATGGAACATCCGGAAAAAAATCCCCGTTGCGGGAGAGGATACGTGGAGGGACACTCACACCTGCTCGCCCGTTGTTGGTTTGGGGAGATCGGACCCTTTCAATAGGGTCCGTCGCCCCTGTCTTATCTTCATGGGGAAAAAAAAAGAAATCAGTCTTGAGACAGACCGACGTGTGCCTCCAACAGACACTAAGCAAAAAAACTGGTTTCCGCCCGCAATCGGGGCGAGGGTGTATACGGCGGAGGAAGAGCTAACCTCTTTTTTTCACTTAGTGTCAGCCTCCAAGCAGCAGTAGCATACACCCACAGTACCTGTGTCCCCCAATGAGACGAAGGAGAAACACACTTGGCTCAGCTACAACATGTTCAGGCACATCAACACACACACAGACTATACATTACCATAATTTGAAGTTCCTTCCAAGAACCTGAAAGGTCCCTGAAGCTTTCCCTCCTGCCCTGCACGGATCAGACAGATCCGTGTGGGGCAGGCGAACTGGGTGCAGATCTCTAAGTGAAGGACGCTGTGTATGCGCTCTCCTTGATCACAGGTAGCTGCCTTCAGATTATAAGACCAAACAACTTGTAGCACAATTTTTTCCTTTTAAAAAAGTGCATCTTATAGTCCAAAAAAAACAGGATTTTTTGTTGCTTACCGTAAAATCTGTTTCTCAGAGCCTTCATTGGGGGACACAGGAGACCATGGGTGTATGCTGCTGCCACTAGGAGGCTGACACTATGCAGAAAAAAAGTTAGCTCCTCCTCCGCAGTGTACACCCCACCGACAGGAAGTAGGATATTAAGTTAGTGAGAAAGCAGTAGGAGAAGCAATCTGTAAAGGAGACAGAAACCACAGAAAAACACCAACTCAAACTATAGCAATATAATACAGTAAATAGAGCTGTCCAACTTGGGAGGGCGCTGTGTCCCCCAATGAAGGCTCTGAGAAACAGATTTTACGGTAAGCAACAAAAAATCCTGTTTTCTCTATCGCTTCATTGGGGGACACAGGTGACCATGGGACGTCCCAAAGCAGTCCCTGGGGCGGGAAACAGCAGAAAACTCCAATCAGGGCGAAGAACTGACCTACGTCACCTGCCAGATTTTTCTACCCAAGCTGGCATGCCCCAAAGCTAGGCCTGCGCTCCGAGGAACCTTGCCAACAAGTGAAGGGTAGAACATCGCCCTGGAAAGATGCTAAGCGGAGGCCCTAAGAGTACCGCCAGGAGGCGCACCCTGCCCAGGCAAAGTGCGTCTAAATGCCGAAGACTGCGTTTGTTTTTATCCCAATGGTTGCGGAAAATGCACCACCGCTGCCACTGACTTCGTGAGACTCCGGGAGTGGATGAGAGCAAGAAAGGTAAAGCTATAAAATGAAAAAGAAAATGTACCCATTTCTCGCAAAAAAAACATGCAGGAATCTCTGAAGATCTGAAGAAATCAGGACCTGGATAAAGGCTTTATGGAACAAAAGGAAAATCAAGCGGTTCTCAGAAAGCCAATACTGATCTAAAGGACTTCCTCCTGCTGCAGAGGAAAAACCACAGAACGACGAGGTGTAGCCCGAGGAAGGAGAGAGTTCGGCCCTCTGGTGGCATCATTAGTAATTTGGTCCTATTGGAGCCAAACTAACAAAAAAAACTCCGAAAAGGCAAGTTGGTGAGGGGTCTCTATGGGGATACGTTCGGTCGTCAAGCCGTAGGCCAAAAGGTCCTTTGGATGGACAAGCTTTGCTGGCATCGGGAAGGTGGAAAACCATGTACTTCCCTGCAGAAAAAACTTTTGGTCAGCAAGGATGGTCGATTCATCTGACCAGTCTCCTGAAAGAATGCTCTGATGAGCAACCTAGCCTGCGCGTCTATAAACTTTGCAACCCAGGTGGAGGCAAGGGCAGGACACAGTGCAGCAGCAGCCGCATCCAAGGTCAACCCTGCTAAGGACTCTATGAGACCGCCATTGGTATCCCTGAGGGATGCATGTCTGGGAGAGGAAGGTCAGTCTAATTTGCATTGCGCTCAGGAGAGAAGAGATATACCGAGGTGCTCCTTTCTTTGGAAGCGGCTGAACTAAGATCTTCTGAGAGAATGCCAAGGAAAGACCTAAGAGTTGGCCACTGTGAACCTGCTAGACAGCCGAACGCTGAAAACGTACCGAGTGGACCTAGGGATACTCTGGATCTCATTGTCACGATGTAGGCTCAGACTGACTAAGCCGTTGGTCGATGAAAGTTCGTGAAAAAAACATGGAGTATGTCAGCTGCATGGAAAGTTGGGTCTAGGAACCACACAGACTCCAGAAGACAACTAGGCTGATGAAAGGAAGATCACTTCCTATGAAGGCCAGAGCGACCGTTGGGAGCTGTCCGGACCGGTGAGGGGATTGTAGCGTGGTGAACCGCTTACGTAAGTATAAGACACGAGGATAACAGTGAAAAAGATACGAATCTAGCTGAAGGAAGAAAACGTGTTATCACCAAGCTTCTCAGTGGATCCAGGACTGGAGCAACCTTCTACCATGGCCAATGCTTGCGGCGAGTAAGAACCCATTCCTGACCGAGGTGAGAGACTTGTTTCTGTCACGCTTGGAAGTCACATCCCGGAGCTGTTAGAGCAGGGGTCCCCAACCGCCGGTCCGCGGCCCAGCACCGGGCCGCTGCAGTGCCCTTGCCGGTCCGCGGACACAAGGGGAGCCAGGGGCGGTCAGTGGCATAGCGGGGGCTGGGGCGGCGCGCAGCAGTTCTTAGCGGCGGGCAGGGAGCGATCAAGCAGCTCCGCTGCCTGCAAGAGGGAATAGCAGGAGCGGAGCTGCAAGGACCCGTCCAGCTTCCTGCCCGCCGCCCGCGCTTCCTGTCTCTGACTGACACAGAGAGGAGCGCGGCCGCTGCTGTGTCAGTGCGAGGAAGCGCGGGCGGCGGACAGGTGAGAGGAGAGAGGTGGTGTCTGTGTGTATATGTATGTCTGTCTGTGTGTGTATAATGTGTGTACATGTATGTCTGTGTGTGTGTGTTGGTCTGTTTGTGTAGCCTGGCCCTGGAGGAGATGGGGACATGAGGAGAAGGCCATGAGGGGAGTGATGGGGTGAAGGCAATGATGGGGAGAAGAGAGTGATGGGGTGAAGGCAATGATGGGGAGAAGGCAATGATGGGGAGACAGCAGTGATGGGGTGAAGGCAATGATGGGGAGAGGGGAGTGATGGGGTGAAGGCAATGATGGGGAGAAGGCAATGATGGGGAGAAGGCAATGATGGGGTGAAGGCAATGATGGGGAGAAGGGAGTGATGGGGTGAAGGCAACGATGGGGAGACAGCAGTGATGGGGTGAAGGCAATGATGGGGAGATGGCAGTGATGGGGTGAAGGCAATGATGGGGAGAAGGCAATGATGGGGAGATGGCAGTGATGGGGTGAAGGCAATGATGGAGAGACGGCAGTGATGGGGTGAAGGCAATGATGGGGAGAAGGGAGTGATGGGGTGAAGGCAATGATGGGGAGATGGCAGTGATGGGGTGAAGGCAATGATGGGGAGAAGGCAATGATGGGGAGACAGCAGTGATGGGGTGAAGGCAATGATGGGGAGATGGCAGTGATGGGGTGAAGGCAATGATGGAGAGATGGCAGTGATGGGGTGAAGGCAATGATGGGGAGAGGGGAATGATGGGGTGAAGGCAATGATGGGGAGACAGCAGTGATGGGGAGAAGGCAATGATGGGGAGATGGCAGTGATGGGGTGAAGGCAATGATGGAGAGATGGCAGTGATGGGGTGAAGGCAATGATGGGGAGAGGGGAATGATGGGGTGAAGGCAATGATGGGGAGACAGTGATGGGGAGAAGGCAATGATGGGGAGAAGGGAGTGATGGAGCACTTATTCAAAACCTATGGTGAGTTGAGTCACATTATAAATGTTATTTAATTATAAGTATGCACTGCTACACTACAACCGTGTCCATAGCCCCGCCCCCTTATGACCAAAGCCCCGCCCCTGCCACACCTCCATCCCCGCCCTGCCGGGCCATGGAAGAATGGTTTTGCTTGAAACCGGTCCCCGGTGCAAAAAAGGTTGGGGACCACTGTGTTAGAGGCCATATCCGGTGTCTGCAAGAAAGAATATGTAAGTACTGGAAAAGAGATAGGGAGCTTCAATGTTGTAGTAGCTCAAGGGCCCTTAGGATAGACTAGAAACTTATAAACTACTATTGGCTAATCATTAATGATAAGCGTAATATCTTGGGCAGTTAAGATAGCCAGAGGGCAGTACTGTAAACTGACCAAATGGGTAGTTAGAGGTAGGCACGAATAATCAGAATGTGTGGAAAGGCCCCTGTGGAGCAACTCACACTTAGGGCACAGATCGTGGCCGAAAAAACTGCAACCATGCGATACCTGACACGAGTGTGTCTGACCTACCGGAAGCAGAGTATCCACTTATGCTGCTATCAAGGTCTGCCTTGTGGTACAGAGATCCACTCTGTGGTGCGAGGTGAATTTCTTGCTTAACTGTTGACAGACCACAGATGTTACTGAAAATGAAACCTACCGCCGAAGGTGCCTCTGACTCACCTGAAAGCAGCCTGCAACTGCTGCTGCACACCAAAAGTGATGAATACCAGAGACGTCTCACGAGTGGTGAATAGACGGGAGCTTAGGAAGATGCTGCAAAAGACTCTGAGGAGAGTGATAGAGGACGCTTCTGACTCACCTGACAATGGGACAGAAGAGCCGGACCGATGCAGTCAATCGACCCTGGGTACTTTTAAGCCACAAGAAGGATGGCCTGTATTGACTAGACGTGTCTGGTAGAAGACCATCTAGTCATAGATAGGGGATAGAGTACTGCTACAATTGGACGCGAGGAACATGAAGGCGAGTGCATCTGACTCACCTGAATACGGTACAGAACATCAGTACCACTGCAGCAGTAACCTGGAGACACGTCTGGTCCCCTGAAATACAACAGTGTCAAACTACCCTACTGTACTTGGTAGGTGGTGCGTCTGAAGCCTGGATAGCGGATAGAGCATGGCTGAATTCGACTCTCAGCATCCTGTGACCAAACCAGTGCGGAGAGAAACCTGGAGCAGGGTATAGGAGAGAGCCAATTCTGTGTTGCGGTCTAGCCCTGGACGCCAGACGGCATTAGGCAGAATAACAGCTTCACGTGTAGTAAGCCGCACCACGAAGTCTGTCCTGAAGTATATTCTGACATGTCATTTCTCCTGACGGTAGAACAGTAGGATTGGAATCAGAGGGAGACTAAATTCTACTCTCTGTTGTGCACCTGGGTTCAAAACCTTGGACCTTCGGTCAGCTTCTTTAGCCACTGAGCCACAGCAGACATTGCTGGGTAACACGAACTTCTATCCAACTGGAAATCCCAAGCACTGCAGTCGTGAAGGGGAAGGAGCAGCTGCCTTCTCTGCTTAGAGCAGTGCAATGCCAGCATCCGGAAGGGGACTGCAGGAGGATGCAGGGCGAGAACCTGTGAGCAGGTGATATGGAAGCATTTGATATGCCAGGGCTCTAGCATCTTTATGTGTAGAGCAATGGCCGGTCCTTACTGTGCTGATGATCAAGGCACAGATCAGCAATAGCAGAAATCACAACCGCCGTGTGACTGCATTGGAAATCACTGAAAAAAATGCAAATGGGACTTTCCACTAGGCAAACGCCATACAGCAGGTTTTATAATGGCCTATCTCCCTGGAGGGCGTAAAACGGGCGGTGGCACCGAAGACAGCAGCGTGGGGCATCTATTACGCCAGCGACTGCACAGCTCTAGATTACTATTACACCAGCGGCTGCACGGATGTAGAGCATTTATTACACCGCATTTATTACACCAGCGACTGCACATCTCTAGAGCACTATTACTTCAGTGACTGTCCGGCTCTAGAATACTATTAAGCCAGTGACTACGTGGCTGTAGAGCACTATTACACCAGCGACTGTACGGCTCTAGAATACTATTGCATTAGTGACTGCACGGTTCTAGAAAACTATAGCACCAATGACTGCATGGCTCTAGATTACTAATACACCAGTGACTGCATGGCTCTAGATTACTATTACACCAGTGACTGCATGGCTCTAGAGCACTATTACACCCACGACTGTATGCAAGATATAAGGTTTCTCTCAGCAGTCCCTGAGCCTTCGGGAGACTGGGGGGGTTAAAAGTGCTCAGAGACTGGGAGAGGGGGCGGAGCCCAGCGCGTAGAAACATGAAATCGGCTCCAAGCAGAGAGATGAAGCTGAGGGGGGAGGGCTAGTTGCAGGCTGGGAGAAAGCGAAAGTATCAAGAGACGGGCGGGAGAAAAGCCCGCCTGAAATGCAGGGAAGGGGCGGAGCCAACCCAGCCACTAGGCCTGAAAGAAGCCGGGACCTAGATTAATTTCTCTGCCCGCAGGAGCAAGGGGGAGCGGCGCGGAGGCCATAAAGGTACCCGAAAAAGATAAACCAGCGCCCTATTCTACCGGGAAACTAGGGGGAAAAAAGGCCCCTGACTCTAAAAGTGCCCCAGCACTCCAGCCATAGAATTAAATGATTTTCACTTGTCTTCTTCACTCCCAGTCTTCTTCACTCTGGAAAAACCTGGGGGATAGAGGGGAAGGAATGTATTTCTCCATCCAGGAATGTAAGACGTCCTCGCCTCCTAACACCGACAGGCTCTGGTGGGCAAGTGGGTGGGAGACGGGGGGCCAGGACCGTATCCGATCGCCTAAGCACGCTTCTGTGCTAGGGGTATGGGTCCTGCTGGCCAGACATATGAGGATACGGGGTGGCAGTACACACCGTACTCACAGTCTCTTTGTGGGAGTACAGTTGTGACTATTCACACTGTATCCCTCCGGAAACCTGAAAAGGAACGACGCACACTGAGGTAGATAAGGGTCTAATGAAAGACCCGTGTCCACCTGCGGAGGAGGAGCTAACTTTTTTTCTGCAGTGTCAGCCACCTAGCGGAAGCAGCATACACCCATGTCTCCTGTGTCCCCCAATGAAGCGATAGAGAAATACTGTATATTGTAAGGTGAACACTACAGAGACACACTTTGCCAAGGTCTAATCCACGCATCCCATAATAATGCCAGTCTCACCTTCGTAATTGCGCCGTTCTTTTTATAATTCAAGCAAAGGAATTCGGCAAAAGTCAAAAGCAACTCTGTGCCGACTGGTGCATTTCCATGAACACCGGCAACGAATCTGATCTTTGGCTCGTCTGGCTCCGAAACGTTTGGTTTATTTGATATTTCCAAGGACCATATGTAACGATATTCAACACTCTGACCCAACCTAAGAATAAGCACAGAGCTAGATCAATGATGGGATATGGCAAGGAGAATACACACAGGCAAGACTAAAGCTGATCTTAGTTATTTAGCAAACAGAGCAATGCCAGACCAAAAACGTGAAGGAATATAATGGCATCCTATACAGAAAGGCTGCCACCGGTCGGCATGGATAGCGAGACCCTGTTACGCCACTCCCCACTATTTCCTATTGCATACCTTTTGCTTTCCAAGATAGGTTTCTGAGTGAACATTGTCCACCACTTGTACACTACAATGAGTTTATTTCTTACTTTAAGGATAACATGGTTTGTTTTTATCATACACGGCATGCACCACCCTTCTACTTCTTCATGGGTTGAGTCTGGCATTGCCATATAGTATACTCCTACATTAAGATACAGCGGCCACTGTTCTGGACATCTCAGATTCTAGTTTACATTGGCACTACCTTATAACAGTAGCACTTAACTGGTCTCTTTACTTTCAGACAACTAATTGTGTCAATTCTCAAGCTTGCATGTCTATCTAAACTGTAAACGGTCATTAGAGAGGCCACCTTACAGTTTAGATCAGTCCACTGGAGAAAGGCAGGCATTCTGCATGACAAGACATTCTAGTACAGATAGTGCTGGCAGAATGTTGATAAAGAAAAAAATCGCCCACTCAAGCAAAGGATTGTGACAGAGCACGAGCATGGTGTCAGTTTTTGGACACATTGGACGTATATGTGTACCAAAAGCAGTTTTAATTTGATGTGGAGCATTAAGACCATGCTTTCCTACAGGTTTTGTGTGAAAGGAAAATTAGCTTTACTTTAAATCATGTTTAATGTCAGATATCTTTCTACATAAAATCAGCAATATGAATAATACCTGGTCAGTTTAGTAATGTTTGGATAGTTGAGATTCAGCCCGCGTAGCGACTCGGAGAGGTCATGATAAGGCCGATAGCGGTACAGGTCAATATCACTAGAGGTGGACAGCAGCAGGTGCTCGAGACCATTCTCTGCTGAAAGATCCTTAATTAGGGTCTCAAATTCCTGTGTGGTGGGGTCCAGCTTCTCGGGTTCTGTCACTGACACTTTTCCTCTCTCTTCTTTGTGTAACTCTGCACCGGAGCGAGTAAGTGTAAAATTCGTCACCAACGCGTCATCTTCTGTTACATTGAGCATTTTTGTAACAGGAACATATCTAAAGAAGGAAAAAAAAACAAAAAACCAGATATGATGGTATGACCTGCGGGTAAAAGTCTGCTCCATAGTCGCTTCAGATCACATAATATTACTGAGGTTAAAGTGCTAACAAGGTTACAGATCCACTGCCTTACACCGGTGTGATGGAGTCTTATCCTTGGGGCGACTCATTCTGAATCAGTTTGTGATGAAATCCGTTAGTGCAGATCAAAATGATTTTACTTTCTGGCAATAATGTCTCTATTGTGGTACAGAAAAGAAACAACACGGATAACTAGAGACAAGTACCCTCTTGCAGAGGCCGTGACTTTATACGATCCAGGGACCAACAATCTCCAGTAATCTCCAGCCTTGTCAGAGGTCACCGGGTGATTAATGTCCGCTACACGGATGGTTGCGTTGAAAATGCCTCTTCCATCTGTGGCGTCCAGCACAAATCCTTTGATGCCCTTGTGTACCTAAACAGGAATCCAGGTTAGAGTCTCGCACATAATATCTGGTGATAGACAAGCGGTTAGTATGGACCCACCTGCTGTATGAACCCCAGCAGAGACCTGCGGTTGCTTTCCCAGTAAGTGGGCAGTTCTTGGGCCATGGGATATTTCACACAACCCAACTCAATCGTCACCTCAAAGCAGTTAGTATTCAGATAGTTCCAGTCCTGCATCCCACCTACAACATAACAGGAGAAGGTGAACCCACCATAAGGCAACGCAATCATTTATGTTACAGGGGATTAGAAACCATTACACCCAATAGAAGAATTTAGTCGCCAAAATACTGTAAGTGCCAAACTTAGACAGGGTGGCAATAAGGAGGGATTCAGGAGCCCCCTTTACACATACATACATGCAATTAGCAACCATCATAACCAACCCCAGCGACACCACAACAACCAGCGCCATAATCAACAGCACAACCCCAAAACAATCAACACCACCACATCCACCTGAAGCAGCACAATTACAACCAGCATCAAAACCAGCGAAAGCACAACACAACCATAACCAGCATAACTACCACAACCATCAACCACCATAACAACCTCCAAAACCATCAACACCACCACCTGACGCAACATAACCACAATCAACCAAAAATCACAACCAACAACCACTAGCACCACAAGCAGCATAACGACCACATCCAATCACTATCACAACATCCACAACCACCTAATGGTCTCTTACCTGGGACATTATACCAGTTTGCCCCATTGGTGATACCTTGAGGGAAATTCTCATTGGGATAGATCTCCTTACATGGACTGCCAGTGAACATCTTACTATTTTCCTATGAAAAACACAAAAAGTACTTTAAAAAAAAAAAAACACTATCTTTCAACTACACCTTTTTCTGATGCCATTTTTCTCCCCACCCACCACATACACACAATATTGTGCCCTGTAGTAATCTGTTGTACAACTTAGGCTACTTGCACACTTGCGTTATCAGGCGCAGCGCTCTGCCGTCGCTAAGCTCTGCCCCCCTCCGGTCAGCTCCTCCTATGGGCGCATGACGCTGCATGCGACCTGCGTCCCCTATATTTAGCATTGGGTACGCAGGCCATGCGCTGGTATGTTTTTGCGAGCGCATGCGCCCTTTTGGCGCTGTGCCAATGTGCGCCAAACGCACTCTGTTGCATTTTGGTGCGCTCGGTGCAGTGCCAAAAGGGCGCCTGCGCCCGCAAAAACATACCAGTGCACGGCCTGCGCACCCAACGCTAAATATAGGGGACGCAGGTCGCATGCAGCGTCATGCGCCCATAGGAGGAGCTGACCAAAGGGGAGCGGCTGGGGCGGAGCTTAGCGGCAGCCAAGCGCTGCGCCTGATAACGCAAGTGTGCAAGTAGCCTTAGAGCACTTTTTTGGGGTACATGTGCATTAATTTAATTGATAACTCACTGACCCTTTACAATCAGTTTGTCATTTCACATGTCCTTCATTTTTATGGCTCAATTGTGAGAAAAACAAAAACAAAATTTGCCAATGTAGTGATTGGATCTGTTAAATAAATGAATGGGACTCTATTCGAATACTGTCCATTTTTTAATGTAAAAACGGACATTCACGGGCCAAAAATGGATTCAGGACACTGAAAGAAAATTGTCCATGTGCAAATTTGGTGGTTGTATTCCTTGGGAAAGCTTTTTTTTTTTTAATTTAATTTAATTAAATGTATATATTTTTGGCAAAAAAAATATTTTTGTAATTGGGTTATCTTCCATAACCTCTATGTTACACCATCTAATTCTGGTTGCAGAATGGGTTAACTGAGAATAAGTCAGTGAGCTCATTCTGACAGTTCATTAGGAAAAGTTTCTAAGGGTATGTGCACACAGTGCGGATTCTGCTGCGGTTCCGCAGCGTTTCTGCACCTGCGGGTCCGCAGCAAATTCTGCTGCGTTGTACAGTACCTTTATTTCCTATGGAGATAAAAAAAAAAAGCTGTGCACATTCTGCGTTTTTTTCCACGCGGTTTTGCTGCAGTTTACAATCCGCAGCATGTCAATTGTTTGGTGCAGAAACGCTGCAGTTTTACACCTCATCCATTATGAGGTGTAAAACCACAGGGCAAAACCGCAGATAAACCTGCGGTTTTCTCTACAAAATCCGCACACCCAAAAAACTACGTGTGCACATACCCTTACACTTCATGTTTCTGTTTTTTGAACTCGTCAAAAGGTGCTTTCATGACAACAGACCACATCAAGGTTGAACGTACAGGCAACAAAAAGACTGTAAAAGTCAAACAGGGCAACATTTTAATTAAATAGCAAAAATTAAGGTAAAAAAAAATTTAAAAAAAGATATTGTCTCTAGAGGTGAATTACCTGTAATAAAAATAAAATAAAAATACTGGGTAGTAAATATCACATGCACTCTCATTTTTGGTCATATGGTGGTGGTAGAATACAGTGAATAGCCTTGGCTGGAGGACAACTGTGATTCTTCAGCGCCAATCAGTCCAACATCCAGACCCTTCTTATTCAGACCTTTTACCAAACTGGGAATTCTTAACTCCCAAATAAAAAAAAAAAAAAATTCAGGAGGAATTACAATATTTACTTTGGAAAATCAATTAAGAACATAAAAAAGCTATTCTTATTAAGCCGCTACTAAGGATGAAATCATCTCATACCTCCTCTGAATTGAACTGTGGCCACATGAGCCCAGATTCCCCAAATAAAGGTGCCACGGTATAAGCTAAGCTCTGGTCACATCTGCACAGTGACTTCCAGGTCTGTCGAATTATGGACCCCCGTAGCCCCTCTTATCCCTGATGGCGCCCATCAGGTATTGATGAGGCGTGATATTGATCGCAGGCAGGTATAACCCAGACACAGACGCTCCCAGGGCACTGTGCCCACCGCTGGCACGGGCACAACACAGAGCTTTAAGCCTCACCTTGGAATAGGACAGAGCCAGCTGCTGGAAGATGGCATCATCTGGGGATTTACTGTACATAGATAAGCCCTTTTCATCGTCATCATACGGATAATTAACCACAAGGGAACCTGCAGACAAAAGTCAGGTCTGTAAGAAAATCATTGGAAGAAAAGAAAACCAGAATACACTCATGAATGGTGAGGGAAGTCATCCCAGACTCCAGCTGACAGGTCGGTGGATGATAAAGGGTTCTCTCCGAGGTGACTTTTGTATTCCTGCATCATGCAGCGCCCCCTCTGGTCCTGAACAAGGCATAGCAGCACGTTTTACCTGGATTATTCCTTTAATAATGCTGACCTGGTTGGTGTCCACTGAACTGGGACAGGGGCTAAATGGCAAAAAGCTTCCCCCCCACGTGACCAGAGCGAAGCATGACTGAAAGCAAATAAGAACTGTTTCACACTTCAGTTTTTTGTGTCAGTCAAAATCCGCCAAAAAGGCGGAAATCGGATCCGTTCTTAACTGATGTGAACGGATGCCACTGGATCCTTTTTTTTACAGATCCGCCGAATAGAGAGAGAGAGAGAGAGAGAGAGAGAGAGAGATTGATTTTGTTCGTCCGCCAGAAGTAATTGAGGGTTAAATTCCCGGCTGACTTCCTTTCTCTGGGCATGCGCACTGTAAGATGCGGATCCTGCAGCAAAAAAAACGTTGCAGAGTCCGTCCAGGCATGTCAGCGGACACAAAAAATTGGCGGATCCGCGAAAAAACGGATCCAACGGATGGCCACCCGTCAAGATCCGCCGGTAATGCAACTCAATGGGGAAAAAACGGATCCGTCAAAAAAAATGGCGGATCCGTTTTTTTAAAAAACCGGCGGATTTTGACTGATGGTCAAAAACAGAAGTGTGAAACAGGCCTAAGCAGCAGGTCCTTTCAGATGAAGTCAACCAGGAGATGATCCGTGAAAGGGAAGCACCGTGTATACAGAACTGAAAGCCCCTGATGGTGGAGGGGACCTCAGGGGGTCCTACCGTACTACGTAAGAATAAGGGCACCAGTTACACACCAACATGTATGATGGAAGAAGATAATGTTTAAAGCCTCGAACTAAGGAAAAATAATATACACAATGATCCATTAACTACAAGACAGAGAAGATGACTCAGGAACGTTGAGGTCACCAAATTAAATGACAATTGCAAAATCTAAGTTTGAACTTTAGCTTAAGTGGTTAATAAAGCTGAAGCGTATGTACAATATACTGTACAAATAACGGATTTATGACCTACATATCTAATGATCACTTGCATAGATGGTAATAGGATACAATGCACAAATACAAAAGCAGAGGGAATGGTGCGGGTGCAAATTGAAAAGAACTTTGATCCAAGAAATTCCCCGTAACTCTTGAATTAGACAGAGGGCACAATAAAGACGGGTAATGAATAACGTACCTCCGTGGAGATTAGCGGACAGGACAAATGGGTACATTCTCAGCCAACTCATTATGGCCAACGTCTCAAGTTGCGGAGGGTCTGTGATTTGGAAGAATTGGTCAGGGAAATTCCGATTAAGATCATAATTGTTGGTGTTGTTTCTGCCAATGATCCCGTCACGGTCCCCTGCACAGAGACGAGAAGTCATTTATAGTAACCTGGGAATGCTAGTCATGAGGAGCTCACCGCAAAAACCACTGCTGGAAATTACAGAGAAGGGAACCTCAGGAATGTACGTTTCTTCACAAGGAAAAAAAAATAAAGCTGTAAGAAAGTGTTCGGTATTTTAGCGCCGGTTTACTTTTTAGCCTCCTGTAGACAGCACCACTATATATCTATCTGCATGAACTGATGTGTAAGAGTTAAATCAGTCACTAGATTTCATAATGTAGCCAGGGATTTTGGGGATCACAAAAAAAAAAAAAAAGGGGTGCTAAAGAATACCTCTATTAACCACTTAAAAACCTCTGGGGAAATGCACATCAGTTTATAGACTGCTCAGCTTCACTCACTTGCAGGCTAGATTCGGGAGCCTGAAACTAATAAAAGTCATGTGATCACAGCAGCCTCTGCACGATTTAGTAGACTGTCTCTCACTTGACAATGAGAGGCGCAAGATAACCGCTAATGGATCAGAAAGAAGCCTGCAGCAAAAATATCTGAGCTTAGAAGAGACAAGTTCTATATTAGAACCGTATAAAAGTAACTGGATCTGTAGACACATAAATGAGATTTTAACATATAGGTCCAGATTCATCATTTGCTTTTCTTTTAAAGGGAACCTGTCACGTGAAAAAACGCTATTAAATCAGCAGATATTGGATTAATCTGCAGGTTGCTAGCGTTCTGAACCTGTCCAGCTCCAGCACTCAGAGCTCAGCTGTCAGGAGGAAATGAGCTTTATTCCCTACCGGCAGAATTGGGCGTTTAGTCACGGGGATGGCGCCGGCATGGTTTCAGTCAGCAGTCTGTGAATAGAGAGCGGTGGCAGTAACTGCGCCCTCAGCATGGACTGACAGCAGGATCAACATTAGAGTCGGCTGTCAGTCAGTGACAGTGACACAGTTACAAATAGTCACATCTTTTTGTTAAAATTTCTCAAAAAGATTCAATTTTTCAAAACCATGTATTCAAAATAAAGCATACTTGGTAAACCAGATGGCATGTTGTCAAAACTACAGCTGGAGGAGAGTTGTGCCAATTTATGCAACTTTTTTTTTTTTTTAAAAAAAAAGTTGCAATTTATGAATAAAATTAAGACAAAAATCAGGCATAAAGACAGTGATGAATGGGGGCCCTCATGTGCACAGTGAGGAGGCGATTATTACCTTCTAGTGCATTCTCGTAGCCGTCCGGATTCATCGAGGGCATGATATGTATTCTGGTGGTGTTGACCAGTTGTGTGACTTCAGGATCAGAGCCGTAGTTCTTGCACAGATATTCAATCAGGTTTAACAGCAGCTCTCTGCCCACCACTTCATTACCGTGCATGTTTCCAATGTATTTAAACTCTGGTTCACCTGCAATAAGATTAGGCACACACAAAACGCAAGACTGACATTGATCGCCGTAAAATTGATATATGTCAAATGAGATGAAAATCAACATTTTTTCTGGATGAAATGTGGACGATTTTTTTTTTTTTTTTACATATGCTCATGAACTTAGCCTGAGATTGCAAAAATACTCAGACGCAATGTTGCACACACCACTGTGGTACACACAACATGCATATGCGCTTTTCAGAATACCTGATTAGCTCTGTCTGCTATGTCCTCATTAATGATGAGCGAACGTGCTCGAATAATGCGTTATCTGAGCATGCATCGGGTACTAACAGTGTCTTCAGCGTGCTTGAAAAATACATTCCAAGTCCCCGCACCTGCATGTCTCACGGCTGTTCGACAGCTGCAACACATGCAGGAATACCTGTTTGTTAGGCAATCCCTGTATGTGTTGCGACTGTCGAACAGCCATGACATACGCAGGTGCGGGGACCTGGAACATATTTTTCAAGCATGCCAAACACTCTGTTAGCACCCAAGCATGCTCTAGTAACATATTATCTGAGCACGTTCGCTCATCACTAGTCCTCATCAATTAGTGTAGTTTATTGGCATCTTATACTATATTTTTACTATTGGTCTTCCATGATGTTTCTACACCAGTTGCTTTGCTATTATTGTGGACAGTGGTGTTGGTAAGTCTTCTCTTACTAGGACCCACAAATGACCCCAATACAGGCAATTGTTATTATATCGATATTGCCATGGATAAGTAAGAAGTCCGACACCCCGTAATGCATGCATCGCAGCCGATGAAGGATTCTGCTCCTATTTGTGCATGCAGACTGGTCTTGCATTTAATATTCCCACATTTAGATTTAGTCTGCCATGGTCATGCGCTGCCCCATTTTTGGACATCAAGATGAACTACCAGGTATTGCTTTTGGTAATTTGGTTTCTGCTTCATTACCTCATGCTGTCCATATAGGCCTTACTCAGATGACTGCTATTTCACGACATGTAGCACTGACACCAGTGCATTATAAGTTACCTGGCTCATGAACGCTTGGGTTGTCCGATATCGCCATCACGTAGAGCTCTCGGGATTCCACCGACTTGCCTATGGAGTACAGATGTGTGATGCTGACGTATTCACTGTTGTACATCCTCAGGAATATCTCCATGTCAGAGTAGTGATGATGGCGGAAGTCCTGGGGCTGGATGGATTTGTGAATTGGGGGCAGGTTGTCAGGTTTCGCGGTCACAGGAGACTCCATAGTAGGTGGTGGAGCACTGATAATGTCCGGTGTATCATCTACTGCAACTGACACTGTAGGATGGAGCTGAAAATCAACCACAGTAGCCGGACCTTCCTTTACTTCAACCTGAGAAATGGTTTGTGTCAGGTATCTAGTGGAAAGACGAGAAGTCACTATTACAGCTCCGGATTTAGGTCATGAAAACTCCTATAGTTAGAAAAAGAATACCATCAAAGGGACCGAGACCATAGTAATAGGTCACCATTTTACATATTAGATTCCTTCGCGACAAAGTATATGATATGTTGCCAAAAATTGGAAGATTGAACTCTGTTTGCTATATAACTATGTAAATGGCAAAACCCACAGTAAAAAAAAAGTGTGACATTTCACGTAAGTGCATGTACTCTGCCGTGATACCGTTTCTACATTGTGGGAACAATCATTAAGTAATGATTTTGACCATATTATTATGCAATTTTTTTTTTAATTTTTTTTTTTTTTTTTTTTTTAACTCCGCGATGTATAACCTTGACTGTTTATAGGATGAAGCAGATCAGATGATGTGTATTTGCGTAATGGGGGGGGGGGGGGGGGTGAAGCCTTAGGATACAACACCCTTTATAAAGGTGTGCAGAATTATTAGGCAGCCTGCTTCCCTCATACAAAATGAGCCAAAAAAGAGATTTAGCGGACTTTGAAAAGTCAGAAATTGTTACAAGTCTTACATAGGAAGATGCAGCACTTCTAAAATTGGTAAGAAATTGGGGCGATCCCAGAACCATAAAAAGTTTTGCTGCAGATAGTCAACGGGATCACAAAAACGTGAGGAAGACAGACGCAAGATAACGGCTGAAGAAGTGAGAAGAATCAAACCTGAAGCGACCAAGAGCCCATTATCCTCCAGAGCCCAAAAGTCTGAACCCCATCACTACTGAGCAAGACACAGAAGTGGAAACGTGAAGACTGGGCCAAGAAATATCTGAACACAGATTTTTAAAATGTTTTCTGAACTGATGAGATGAGAGTGACTCTCGATAGAACAGATGGATGGGCCCGTGACTGGATCAGTAATAGGCACACACTTCCACTCAGATGCTGCTAAGGTGAAGGTGGACACTGCTATGGGCTGGGATTATTAAAGAGGAGTTTGATGGATTCAAAATATCCAAACCTACTGCCAGATTTCAGAGACACTTCCTTCATGAAGTGGTATAGGAAAAAGTGTGCATCTTTGAAGAAAACCATGATTTTGTGCAGGTCAATGCTCCACCGCAGCATCAAAGTCTCCACCGCTCGGCTGCAAGTAAAGGTCTTGAAGGAAAGAATAAAGACATGGCCCCTTCCTCACCGGAGCTACTGAGAAATTGTGGGAGATTTATGGTAAAAGAAAACAGTCACCCCTCTGATCAGTATCTGGGAGGCTGTGGTTGGTGCTGCCCAAAACATTGATTATCAATAATCAACAGATTAAGAAACTGGTAGACTTCTTGGATGGCAGTTATGGCTGTTATTAAAAGGAAGGCCGGCCATATTGGCACCTGATGTGTTTTTGCACATTTTGAGCCATTTGGTTATTATTCTCACGTTAACAGACACAAATAAACAATTAAGACAGGAAAAGAAAGACAAAACCTCACTTTTATTTCCTGAATGCAGTCAGCACTGTAGTTGTTAAACAGTAATATTACCAAAAAGACAATTACCTACTAGCCGTGAGCACAATGTATAATAATCACACATTTTAGATGCCATTTCACGGACACAGGCCTCATTATACGTACAACATGAAATAATTATGTTCTAGGGTAAATTGAAGGAGAGAAACAAGGAAATTGAAAAAAAAAAAAAAAAAAAAAAAATTGCGGTGTGCGCTCTATCTGGCTGTGGGTCAGTGAGTCATCGCTGTGACGTGTCTGGAGCGTGGCTGGCTCCGCCCCCTGCTCTGACGCATCGGGCAGGGGGTGGATCAGTCACGTGAGACGCCGACCAGCCTGACGTCACACTCCCTCACAGCGGAGCGAGCGCCATTACAAGCCGCTGCCATCAATGCAGACAGGGCTATAAATAGACCTTCAGGATACTCTGCTAGTGACATTCACCCCCATAAGGAAGAAGCTACACGCGAAACGCGCGTCGGGGCGTCAAGACTGTTCACAGGTCAGGTACAGCTCTTCTGGTGCTTCTTTTCCACTCCTATTCCCGATATATATTAGAATCTCCATTATTTTTCAAATTGCTGGGCATGTTTTGCATTTTGCACATACAAATGCTATTCTTTGCACATTGATGAATAGTTCATATTTTTTCTCTATATTTAGTCTTACACTATTGCACTTTAATAGATTAATGAGAAAATTATTGCCATTGAAATTTATATTGAAATAAGTGCACTTTATAAAATAATTTAGCATATCGCAATTGGAAAAAACCTTCTCAGCTGCTAGGCATATTTTGCACTTTGCAAATCCATTTTTTATAGTGTGTTATCTTTTAGCAAAATTATTGCTGTATTAATAGTGAAATAATTTTTGAGTGGACACCTGTGTGTTTGTGTTCAATAGGGATTAGTCCATATTTGTTGTAGGAATGTGATTTTTTTGTTCCACATTAAAATAGTGTTTCATCCCTGCGAGAGTTTTACAAACACCATGAATAGAGATATGCTGTATTTTTATGACCTGTGTTAAACAGTTTCTTTTTGCACATGTATCTCCATTGTCAATTTTTTAAATGAATACTTTGTTTGAATAAAGTTGGATTATTGTATTAAAAATTAGGCGTTGGCTTCTATGGTTTGTAGCATTTTTGATTAATAGGAAGTGCCTCTTTTTAGGCCAGGCTTTTCTTTTTTTGACTATACTCTATACATGGTGATTTGAGCTTTTGGGAATACTCATTTTTACATCTCATTGGTTTATAATAGTATGTGGGGGACAAGTGAATAAGTGTTGTTCCATTTCCAGATAGGTGTAATTGTTGTATTTTGTTCACATTTAACAACCAATCTGTGTTATTTTCATTAACACTTACACCCACTGTATTGAATGCTGTATTGTCTTATAGGATATAAGCTACCACAAATTGCCTGTGTGCAATATTTGCCTTCTGGGGAAGTTATTTAGCTTTATTGTGGGCTAAACAGGGTTTGGTCATTGTCATGCTTTAGACTTTTTAAATGTTTTTAATTGGTTATGTCTGTTTTGTATCCAATAAAATTATGATTATCTACTCAGGTGATCCTCGTTTAAGTCTGTAGCTTTTCTCTTTATATTTCACAGTTTGCTGTTTTACAGACTTTTGGTGTATCCCTTTGTGTGGTGCCCTCTATTTCTCTTTATTTAGATCTTGGAAAGTGGTGGTGAGAGCCAATATAAGACCTGCTTTGTCCAGAGGAAAAGCAATATTAATAATGGTTCATAGAAGTTGCACAAAGGAGCAAGGAAACAATCGTGTAGTCGAGGCTGGGAATTCTAGTGCCATAATACGGCTGCATTTACACCTTTGCTCTTGGACCTGCTCTCCAAGTACAGAAGTGTTCTTACCCAGTGACTGAGGCGGTGATGTTGTAGATCCCAGGAGCGAGCAACCTATGGAAGTTTCCCAGCGCCCCAGTGGTAATGTTATGGTTAATCCCAGATACAGATACAGTCACATTCTCGATCCCCTTCTGAGTAACAGAGTCTCTTACAAATCCTTTAGCTCCAATGTGAACCTATAAAAAAAAAAAAAAAAGACCCACAATATTACCGCAACATACAAAAATAATTTGATACAATGTCACAACTATCCCATCACCACCAACAAAGCGGTGATCCTTGTATTACAATTATGTTTCATATAGACAGAATTACTCTAAACCTTCTATGTAACCACATTATCAGTAGTGTACTGATCCCGAGTGCTACTGTCATAATCCAGAGCTGTATTCACAATTCTGCAGCCTTCAGCGCTATACATTGCTGGCTGAGTGACTGCTCACAGCGTACTTTAGTCATTAGCATTTAAGGGGTTGCCTCATCTTTGTAAAAGACTAAAATTGCAAATGGCTTGTAAAAACAAGCAACTTTGCAATTTAGTAATCATTAGAAATCCTCTCCGTTCCCAAAAACTGAGGGATTTTTAATGTCAAAAGTTTCCAGCACATTGCTTTGGTTACTGGCTACTTCTGCAGTCTACTAGCGAGGGGCCACTTTAGGTAAGGAGTGAAGCACTTCCAAGTTCTTTGCTATAGGGCCTGTGAGTGCTGCTCTGAAGCTGGAGCTGGTGGGCTTCAGTGGCCCCTGCTTGCAGCAATGGAGAGAGCACGGTCTGTGCTAGCGGTAAAACTACGCCGCTGGTCCGAACAGAAAATCAATTAAGGGAGCAGTGTGCTCCTGAAGACAAGTTGAAAAAACAACCCTTAAAATGTAGATAGAGGCTGCATGTCATCTTTGGCCTCAACACAGGCTGCCTGGCTAAGGGACAGAATGTAATGAATGTGGTCACGTTGGAATAGGCAAGATACTGCGCCCGCAACATGTAAGGTTGCAGAAACACGTCACGCATTAATTTCTGGCAACATGAGTGCCACCTTTGGCTATGTGACATGTGTCGCAATCAAAGTCGCCATGCAGCCTCAAGCCTAACTTCAAACCCTCGATAGTAATCCAATGTAGTACAACTAACTACAATGCTTCACTCAAATCACCTGTTAAATTAAAGGGAACCAATCACCCCCTGGGACGCTTTTAAAGGGAACCTGTCAGCAGGATCGTGCTCAGAAACCTACAGACAGTGTCAGGTCAGCGCCGTTATACGGATTACAATGTTACCTTGGTTGATGAAATCCGTCTTGTGGCTGTTTAATCTTTATTTTCAGTTTTGAGTTAGTGATATGTTTGTGCTCTGGGGCAGCCTGTTTGGGGGGTCTTCATGTGTTGCTCTGACTAGGTATCAACCAATCTGAGCAACACATGAAACCTTGGTTTAATCAACCAAGGTATCATTTTAATCAGCATAACATGCCCAACCTAACACTGTCTATAGGTTACTGAGCACAATCCAGCTGACAGGTTCCCTTTAAGCTATTATGGGCATACAGGTGATAGAATTGTTAAATTAGTCCTACCTGTATGCCTCATAGCTGCTGTCTTGTTGCTGAGACTTTTAATCTTTTATGTTAATTAGTTCTTCCAGGCTCTGAGGCATGTGGTACCTGGAAGAAAACTCTACCTCCAGGGTTAATTTGCGCACCACCTTCCCTCCCACGGCATGCCACAGTGCCATGTGATGTGCGGTTGTGGCGCCGGAATCCTACGTATGCCCCCTGCAATCGAGCGATTATACTTACCTTTTCCGCCCTTCTATGGAAAGCTTGGCTTTCAGGATTCTCTGGGTCAGCAGTGTCTTTAGGATGATCGCATAATTACACTGTGAGCCACGTTCCATCG
Source organism: Dendrobates tinctorius (assembly GCF_039654945.1). Classification (NCBI taxonomy): domain Eukaryota; kingdom Metazoa; phylum Chordata; class Amphibia; order Anura; family Dendrobatidae; genus Dendrobates; species Dendrobates tinctorius. The sequence continues at coordinate 9,137,701 of NW_027361684.1, forward strand.
TAAAGAAAATCAAAATTAGCACTAAAATGTCCCCTTATCCCTGGAACCATATGGTGGATTTAAAAAAAAAAAAAAAAAAAAGACTCACTAGTGTCATTATGAATGATGCCGACATTTTGAAATCAACCAAAGCCGATAAGAACATCGGGTCAATTACCCTTATATTAAATCCACAGACTAAAATCTTAAGGCAGACTGTTCCTTTTGAGGGACACTGCAGCCAAAAACATGCATCACCCATGCATAATTAGATTGGTGATGGCACAACCTCTGGGATCCCATGTATCACGAATACAAAGGTTCCCAACGCTCAACCACAGCAATAATTTTCACTAGTGGGTCAGCAGTTTCCTTTGATAAACAAAAAAATTATTGTGTACGCTGCCTGTCTAATACTAAATTATCATGCATTTTCCCAACCTTCTCGAAAAGGCTCAAATTAACACTATGCCAATTATAACATAAGAGGCAGACGAGGCGTCACCGGCACTCGACTCATAGCAGGAAGAGTCAGTATTTCATCAGACATTCTGCAAGACTAAAAAATAAGGAAGAACTGGAAGTCACTTACAAGAAGAGGCGAGTGACACGAGGCCGGTTTCCCCCGAGTGATGACCTAAAGGAAATGCTTTCTTACCGGCATCGAGACTTCCTACAGGGGCTAGTAAGTCTATTGTGAAAGGACAGAATGCAAACGGCAAGAGTATACAAAAAATGCATGGGAATCCTTTAAAGGGAATCTGTCACCCCTTTTTTGAGATATCATATAATGATATCATTCAATTGTGTGTCACATAAGGATTCTCTTAGCACTTTTGCTTCCCCCTGACCCCGCACCTTTCATGCATAAATACCTTTTTTAATATCGGTTCAGATGTATGTAAACTGCCGCGGTCCGGTCCGATGGGCGGGGCTTATTCACCTGCTCCCCCCCTCCCTGTCTTGCTCTACACAAGAAGAAATGCGTAGAGCAAGACAGAAAGGGGGGGGGGGGAGCAGGTGAATAAGCTCCGCCCATCGGACCGCGTCAGTTTACATACATCTGAACCGATATAAAAAAGGTATTTATGTATGAAAGGTGCAGGGTAAGGGGGAAGCAAAAGTACTAAGAGAATCCTTATGTGACACACAATTTGAGATATCATATAATGATATCATTCAAAAAGGGTGACAGATTCCCTTTAAGTGAAAGCTGTAGTCTGAGGAGTGTGAATGGACCCGCAATGAGACCAGTTAAGCCCCGAACAACAGATTGTTGACAATTTTTCAGCCAACAGCCCACTCCCATGTCCCCCATACAGTGGCTCTAAAAGAGTTCACCATACACGGCCAAGAGTTCAAGTGCATCCAGTCACCTGTCAGAAGCTTGAGAACAAAAGAATCAGCTATCTGAAATCAGGTTTGCCCACATCCTTCTTGAACCCCTCCCCCCACCATACACAGACTATCGGTCAATATAGCGAGTTCTGCTGATGTTATTGTAATGTGTACGGTGTGTATGGCTTTATTCCCATCCATTGGTAATAGATCCAGTATTAAAAATATATAAATAAATGAAAAATGAATCCATTAAATAATGGATCAAAGACATAAGGAAAATGGAAACCAAAGTTCCATTCTTGGATGGATGAGTCTTTACCCCCTTTCATGACCTTTGACGCATAGGCATGTCAAAGGTCGTGTCCATGCCTTTAATGCAGACTGACGCGGAGCCCGAATCTTTCCCCGCACATGACAGCTGACCTGATCAGCTGAAAACAGAGGCAAATGAAAAATATTTTATGGACATTTTTCTTCAAATAAAAGGATACCGTACTGGAACACAATATTTCCATTTATTTAGACTTCAAAAATGGATATCACAGACCGAACGGACAAGGTGGAGAAAAATGGTTTTAAATAGGCACCTTATAGGGGATTTTTTGGGGTTGTTATACACGGGGCTTTAAGAGCGCTTAAAAGTTTCTCATTCAGGTATTCAAATATCACTTGCCTGATTCTTATGTGTTATGTGGGGCCTAATTTTTATATCTTTTTTTTATTATTTACTTTTCTTGCGGATATCAAGTAAAAGTGTAAATTAAGACCATTAAAATACATTTAACATATCTTTTACCTTTTTTTTTTTCAATGTGGGAGTGGTGAAAAGATTTCAAACCAACAGTGGCTTAATTTTAAAAAAGAAAAAAATATATACAGTAACAATATAATATACATATACATTTATTTTTCCCTCTCTTCTCTTTATTTTTACATTCATCCCACACACAGTGCCCGTACCATGTCATAAAAGACCTTTGGGGATATTTTAATACATTTTTTACAGCAGATTTCTTCAGTACCTGCAGCTAGCATATTCACCCCAGTTACAGGCCAAATTTACCCTCCTAACTGCATTAAGACACAACAACTCCTGCTCCCTCTCAGCACCAGGTGATCACCAGATGTCAATGCTCCCTAGAGTGTATACAGAGCGCTTGTTCAGTACTGTGTATACAGCAATCATGAATGCAGAGATAGCAATAAACCATCTCTGCCTTCTCTATGGGGAATACAGATAGTAATAAACCATCTCTGCCTCCTCTATGGGGAGTCTGGCTGTGTCTAACAGCCAGCTCCCAACTCCTGCAGCTGCTGACTCTGCAAGGAGTTTCTAAAAGATTCAAGTTAGACCTTCAAGCGTCAATAAATTAGAAATATTTTTTTTTTAATTGGAAAAAGTAGGTTGAGGGGTTTGATTACAATGAATAAGTCATCGCAGCAACATTTGTGAAGAAATCCAGGGACATTAAAAGACAAGTTAGGCAAAGAATAAAATCTTGAGATTCCATTACGACTAATAAGAAAATGGGCTGTAACCAAAACCAAGACGTAGACACAGAAATATTGTAGAGTAAAGGAAAATACATTTAAATAAGTAAAAGCGTGAACTTACCATTTCCATGAACTTGAGAAGAGATTCTCTGTTATTGTCCCATTCTTGGGCCAGATCAGAAGCTGGCGGATACTTGCAGCAGGACAGTTCAAATGTGACCTCCAGGCAATTTCCCCATACATAATTGTAATCCTGCATCCCACCTGTAGAGAGCAGAGAACACAATACTACTTACTATTCATCTTAGGGGCACAGTCCTATACTTTATATGTATAGTTGCTTGTGAAAGTAGTCACCCCCTTAGCATTTTCGTGTTTTTCTCCCTCACAACCTAGAATTTCACAGTTTGAGGGTTTGCATCAATTTATGTAAAAAGACAAAATAGCGCCGGCCGCACCTGCCTGCGGAAGGTGTTTTTTTCAATATATAGAATATTCATTATGTAAACTAGGGGGCAGGTCAGTGAGGGATCAGTGACCTGTCAGAAGCCATATTGATGAATAGCTAAGCAGAGCACCACATGAAGACCCCCCACAGGCCACCCCAAAACACGAGCATATCATTAACTGAAAAGATTAAATAACCAAAAGATGGATTTCATCAACCAAGGTATCACTTTAATCAGTATAAAGGCGCCAACCTGACACTGTCTGTAGGTTACTGAGCACAATCCTGCTGACAGGTTCCCTCTAAGGTTTGGGCTTTGACTAGGCCACTCGAAAACATTTATGTTTCCTCGTAAACCACTTGAATGTTGCTTTAGCAGTATGCTTTGAGTCATTGTTTTGTTGGACTGTGAACCTCCATCCCAGTCTCAAATCTCTAACCAATTGAAACAGCTTTTGCTCAAGAACATCCCTGCATTTTGTACCATCCATCTGCCCCTCGACTTGGACCATTTTCTCTGTCTCCATCCCCACAACATGATTCTGCTACCGCCATGTTTCACTGTGGGGATGGTGTACTTGGGGTTATGAACTGTGTTGATTTGGACATATAGTGTTTGCCTTGGTGACAAAAAAGTTCAACTTTGGTCTCATATGACCACAGCACATTCCTCCATAAATTTGGGGGTCTTTTGGCAAACTCAAAACAAGCCTCACAATTTGTGTGTGTAAAGAAAGGCTTTTTTTCTGCCCACTCTTTCATAAAGCCCACCTCTATGGAGTGTACAGTTTATTGTGGACACTTGGACAGATACTCCAGTCTCTGCTTGGGAACCCTGCAGATCCTTTAGGGTTACCTTCGGTCTCTGTGCCGTCTCTCTCTATTTAATGTCCTCCTTGCCCAGTATGGGAGTTTTGGTGGGTGGCGCTCTCTTAGCAGGTTTGTTGACGTACCTTGTTCTTTCCATTTGATAGTAATGGATTTGAAGGTTTGCGAAGAATCAAAACGTGAAGTGAGCAGGAAGCCAATCTCCTTCAGTGCTGTCATATTCCAGATCTACAACCTCCCTGAAGGGCCTGAAGCACAAGATGTTCAGTGCTCAGAGACATGGCAGCGGTCAAGGTGGTTGACACCCGACCACCACTGAGCAAGACACAGAAGTGAAAAGAAAATGTCAAGACAGGGCAGAGAGATATCTGAAGACAGATTTTCTGTTTTATGGACAGATGAGGCACACTGTTGATGGACCCGATTGATGGGCCCATGGCTGGATCAGTATTGGGCACAGACCTCCACTTCCAATGAGACACCAGTAAGCTGGAGGTGGCTACCGCTATGGGCTGGGAATATTAAAGATGAGCTAGTCAGACCTTTTTGGGTTGAAGATTGACTCAAAATAAACTCCCAAACCTGCTGTCAGATTTAAGAAGACACTTTCTTCAAGCAGTGATACAGGAAAAAAAAAAGTCTAATATCTTTCAAGAAAACCATTATTTTATGCAGGACAACATGCCTTCACATGCATCGAAGTCTCCACTGCTTGGCTGCAAATAAAGATTGTAAAAATGAAAGAATAATGACAAGGCCCCTTCCTCACATAACCTAAACCCTAGTGGGAACTTTTGGCCCTACTTAAACAGAATATTTACAGTGAAGGAGAACAGTCACCTCTCTGATCAGTGTGTGGGAGCCTGTGGGTGGTGCAGCCCAAAAATTTGATAATCAACAGATTAAGAAACTGACAGACTCCATGGATGGAAGGATTATACCTTATTGAAAAGGAGGACAGCTATATCAGTATCTGATTTTTTTTAATGACAAAAAAAAAAAAAAAGGAATTTTTGTACATTTTGAGCTGTTTGTTTTTTTTCCGTGAGAATAATGACCAAACAAATGAGATGGAAAAAAAAATTATGTTTCTCATTTAGTCACCAAATAATTCTACACACATATTCTCCTAAGAAAGACAAACCTTACTTTTACTTTAAGTATTCAGATTTATTAATCTTTTTGAATTGACGACGGCTTTGTAAATGTTCAATAATAAGAATAATCAAACTACAAATTGCCTAATAATTGTGAGCACAGTTTAGTGAGAAATATATCAAGCTGTAAATGGATTTGATTGCGAACAACACTTAAGGGCCCGTTACACATAGCGATATCGCTAGCAATATCACTGTAACGTCGCTGATTTTGTGACGCAGCAGCGATATTGCTAGCGATATCACTACATGTGATACTTACCTCCGACCGGCTGCCCCGCTGATTATCGCTGATCGCGCGAGAACATCCTGGACCATTTCTCGTCGGGCGCTTCCTGTGGCGCCGACGAGCGATGCGTGTGGGAGGACGTCAAGATCGCCTCGTCTGACAGGTAAGTAACGACCCCCGACCTCTGCTATGTCGCTGGCGAGATCTGCCTGTGTGGCAGCTCACTAACAACCACTTAGCGATGCACCAGCGATCCATATCGTTGTCGGGATCGCAGGTGCATCGCTAAGTTTAACATAGTCTCTCGATTTTCATAGTCTTAAAAATAATTGCCCAATAAGGTTTTTCAAGGACTGACGCAATCTGACATTTCATGGCAAACAGTTGGCAGCATATTCCAATTTACAATTAGTAGCTGTTCAACCTCAAGTCCCTCCAACCACCTAATGTGCATGGGGGACTTCAGATTCTTTACTGACAGATCATGACCCTTTTGCTCTCTGGGAGATAAGCTGCTTTCCCTACTGAAGGCTGATGAAGGCTCGGCCGGCTGATCACGGCTGTGAATAAGGGACTTGTATTGGTAGTACTGTTGGCTGAATGAAAGTCGTCAGTCGATGGTTACCGAATGTGCATGGCCAGTCCAAAGAGGTGTCACTGCAAGTAAAAGAGGCCATAAAAGGAGTACAAAAAATAAATAAATCAGAGTGAAATGCCCAGATCAACAAAAGGAAAAAAAAACAAAAACTATGCTCTGACAAGATCAGCAACACCGAAAGGCATTGTGGTGCAGAGACCACAACCAGCTTGGAAATTCAGTCGCCATTGTCAGGATTTATGTCTACACCGCTCTTCACCATAGGGACAATGCCAAAAATGTATAATGCTAATTTTTTTGTAATGACTGCCTGTAAGGAACATGCAAAGCTTTCCTGTGCTGCTAGACACAGCCAGATGGAGACCAAAAGAACAGTGTTGTCCTCAGTCCGGTGAATGGGGCAAATGGGAAAATATATGTTGGGAGTCTATCCCAGGTAACACTGTTTGGTACGTGTGCAAGCGCAGTGCCACTTAGCAATGGGACAGGTTCTAATGCAAAAGCAGCAATTGTTCCTGCAGAAAGACAGATGGATGGCAAATGCATTGTCATCCATAGGTCTTGTTTTTTACTTCTGCATGGCATCTGATTTTTTACATCAAAATAGAAAATATTAGAAGTCCAAATACAGTTTCCTATTTTAATAATTGCAATGGTTTTGTAAAAACTGCATGACAGACGGTAATCTGTAGGTGTGAAAAACTGATCACAACCATTGACTTATAATAGGAGTATCAAAGTAGTGCAAGCTGCAATGTGTGTAAAGGGTTAATACTAAAATCAGAGCTGAAGTTTCGTTTTGTCCATTCTCTGAAGGTTTCGTTTCTTCATTTTTGTTGCTGTAAGATAAATTTTTGTAATTGGCATGGGCTGTCATGAAACCAGACTGTTCTCATCAGGTGCAAAGATAAGGGAGGCGGGAGTGTAAAACTCTGAAGAATATGCCATTATACTACTTTCTATTTGGATACGGACATATATGTAGTTTCCGGTTTTCTTGCAATATTATTGGCTTACAAAGTGAAATGATGCTATTGGTACTTGAGAACCTTGCATAATTAAGCAAAAGATTATAAAAGATGTGACTAAAATAAAGGGGCTTAAAGTGATCTGTCTTGATCCTCCCGTACAGAGACCCCCGTCTCTGTGTGGTCATTTGAGTTGCTAGCAACACTGGAATAATTTGGAAATCACTGGCTCAACCGTGAAGGGTTAATTTAGCCCACCCAAAATAGCAACCTCGACAGTGGTGCCCAACGTGGGGCCCCCGAACAGGGACGCCTCTGCCCCCCGGAGGACAACACAAAGGACCCTCGGAGCGGACACAGGTGCTGGAAAATTGGGACTGATCACCCCCCCCACGACAACCACGGTAAGTTACTGTTCAGACTGACCGTTGGTGTGGTTTTCCTGTGCTTGTTGCTGCAAAGAGGATCTGAGGTTTGTCCCCTGGTGGGGTGATTCATGGGTGGAATCATATAGAGGTGTAGTCCCGTTGGGGGCCCAGTGCTCGAACCGTACCTCATAAGGGACGGGCACCCCGGATTGACCAGTGATTGTGACTCTTTATAGTCACAATATCCTGAAATTCCCGATCATTATTAGTATTGGGCGTGGTGAGTGATCGAAGATGGGTAGGATATGTAACTCAGGTATATATAGATAGATATATATAACCAGAAGTGTCCGGAGGGATAGTCTGAGATGCCCTCCTCCTTTCACTGAGTACCGCGGAGACTTTTGGGCTTCCTAGAGGGGGTTGACCCTGTGGAACAGACTGATACGGCCGCTCCAGATCTGTGCACAATTTAAGTCAGATACTGTTAGTCTTATGATTCAAAGACGAGCAAAGAAATCTGTCAGGAATGCAGGAAAAATATTTTCGATTCTGGGATTTCCTAAGGGCGGGAGGTTGCAGCCTACGCTATGGGATGAAGGAGTTAAAAAGAATAAAGGAAGGTTGACTGATGATGGATTACTTGAAGGCACTGAGGAATTCCGTGGCTTGGCACATGAATTGTATAATGAAGGTTATGTGGACATTGAACAGCAAGTGAATTCTGATTGTTTCTGTTACTGCCATGTTGAAGAAGGAAAATTGTCTATTATTATGACAAGGACGGGATGTATTGTGGTTCAAGCAAGTGACTGTGGTGTGAGGAAGTGATTGATTAAGAAGGAACTAAGATTGATACTGTGTTAGGCAGACAGATGGTTAAGAATGATTTGAAACAAGAAGTTTCCCTGCTAGATGATAAGGTCCCTCCCCAGGAAATCAAGCCTCTCCTCCCGACTAAGCTCTGTGCCCCTTAACCCTAAGGCACCGATGTATCCTGGAGTACCGAAACTCAGTATGCCCCCATCTTTCCGTTGTTGAATGCTGACGGTACCTATTATCATCCGCCGCAAGCCTCAGTCCCCGTTATTGCTAGTGGTTGAGTAACCACCCCTTCCATTTACCAGCTCCAGAGGAAAAAAAAACGGAGATTAGACCTACCGGTAATGTTATTTCCAGGAGTCCAACCTGACAGCACCATGGCCTTGTCCTTTCATCCTTCCAGGGACAGGAAATGCACGAGAGGTTAAAAGGTCCCCTCCCACACCACACTCCAGTGATTTTTCCAAGTACCACACCAGTATGATGCAATTAAATTTTATTTAGATTTAGTACAAGCATAATGATACCAATACAAATCATAGGGAGGGAACTACCAGTGCTGTCAGGATGGACTCCTGGAAATAACATTACCGGTAGGTCTAATCTCCGTTTTCCAGGACGTCCTATCCTGACAGCACCATGGGGAATACCAAAGTAGGAATTCGCTTAGGGTGGGACTACTGCGTGTAGCACTCTGCGACCGAAGGTCGCCTGGCTAGCTGATAGAGTGTCCAACTTATAGTGTCTACAGAAAGTATTTGGTGTAGACCAGGTGGCGGCCCTGCATATCTGTTCTACTGAGGCACCCGCCCTCTCTGCCCATGAAGTCGCTATCGCCCTGGTGGAATGAGCCCTAAGCCCTTCAGGTACCGGCAAGCCCTTGGCCTCGTACGCCAAGGAGATTATTGTTGTTATCCACCTCGCTAGAGTCTGTGTAGCCGCACTTCTACCTTTATTTTTTCCGCCGTACTGGACAAATAGTTTTGTGTCCTGTCGCCAGTCCCGGGTGACTTCCAGGTAACGGGCGACCGTGCGTCTAACATCCAAAGAATGAAACAATCTTTCTTTATCATTCTTTGGGGCTGGACAAAACGAGGGCAGGATTATTTCTTGGTTTAGATTCTGCGGCGATACTACCTTAGGGAGAAACTTTGGATCTAGTTTGAGCGTTATGTGGTCCTCGAAGATCTGAATGTAGGGATTCTGGATTGAGAGGGCCTGGATCTCACCTAAACGTTTAGCTGAGGTGATAGCTACCAAAAAAGCAGTTTTTTGTGTGAGCTTTGAAATGTCTATCTCTGAAATTGGCTCATAAGGGGGCCTACACAGCGCGTTGAGTACCAGATTTAGGTCCCATGGGGGGACAGTTTTCCTCAATGTGGGTCTTAGCCTCTAGGTGGCTTTAGTAAATCGCGCTATCCATGGATGAGAGGATAGGGAGAAATTAAAGAAGGTACTTAAGTCCGCTATCTGGACTTTGAGTGCGCTCGGGGTCAGGCCCCTATCGAATCCGGCCTGTAGGAAGTCCAGGATCCGAGGGATATCAGGCCGGGATAGGTCTAGAGGGGCACTACCACTTTCTGTACAGAATCTCTTGCAGATTTTACAATATATCGCTCTTGTCACCGGTTTTCGGCTGGCCTGCAATGTGGAGATCACCTGGTCCGAGAGGCCATTGGACTTTAGGATGTCCCTCTCAGGATCCATGCTGCCAGTTGCAGGCTTCCTGGGTCAGGGTGTAACACTGGACCCTGGGAGAGCAAGTCTGGTATTGTTGGTAGGTGGAGTGGCCCCCTCTGAGCCATCTTCCTGAGGAGGGGAAACCAACTCCGCCTGGGCCAAAAAGGTATGACCAGCATCACCCGGGCTCCTTCCTCCTGGATCTTCCTGAGGACCCTCGGTATTATGGCAATCGGTGGAAACCCGTATAGGAGTCCCCTTCCCCAATTCTGGTCCAGGGCGTCGATCTCTTCCGGATGGTCCGCCGGGTTGAGGGAGGAGAATCTCTTCAGCTTGGCGTTTTTTCTTGTCGCGAAGAGGTCCAGCTGGGGTGTCCCCCAGCGATGGCAAAGATCCTTGAAGATCTCCTCTTTTAGCTCCCATTCGGTGGTTCGGACTTCCTGTCTGCTTAGATAGTCGGCTATCCTGTTTTGGGAGCCTTCCAGGAGCACTGCTGATAGGAAGCGAGAATTGTTTTCTGCTCAGGTGAGGATGCGAGCTGCTAGATTCTGAAGTTTCCCGTGCCTTGGGCCCCCCTGGTGGCGTAGGAAGGCTACTGTGGTCACATTGTCCGACATGATCTTTATATGTTGGTTCTGTAGACTTGAACCGCTTTTCTTCAGTGTCTCCCAGACTGCTCGCAGCTCTCGGTAGTTTGAGGACTGTAAGCTGATACTCCTGGGCCACGTTCCTTGTAAGAATCTTCCTTCTAAGTGGGCTCCCCATCCTTCCCTGCTGGCATCTGTAGTGATGGTCACGCATGGAGACAGGATCCAAGGAACCCCCCGGCTGATGTTTCTGTTGCTGATCCACCATTTCAGAGATGATCTCAGCGCCGGAGACGGTCGGAACTTCTTGTCCAGCGAGGACTGCCGTCTGTCCCATTTCGTAAGGATCTCTTTTTGTAGGATTCTTGTGTGAGCCTGGCTCCACATGACACAGGGTATGCATGCGGTTAGGGTGCCCAGGACTTCCATCGCGGTCCTTATCGAAACCTGATGTTGGCCGAACTGCCGCACCTTGTCCATGATGGGCTTCTTCTTCACCTCCGGCAAGAACGAGACCCTTCTTCTGGTGTCTAGCATTACCCCTAGGAATTTTTTCTGGGTGCTGGGCCGCAGATCTGATTTTTCTCTGTTTAGGATCCAACCTAGGCTCTCGAGGCTGAAAATTATTGAGCTGAGTTGTTGTTTTAATTCGGACGCTGACCGGGATATTACCAAGAAGTCGTCTAAATAAGGCACAATGATTATGTCTCTTTGTCTTAAGTCTGCCACGACTTCGGCCACCAGTTTTGTGAAAACACGAGGTGCTGATGCCAGGCCGAACGGAAGAGCCTGAAACTGGAAGTGGTAGTGTTTGCCTCTTTTCTCTAGGGCGAAACGCAGGAACCTCTGCGATTGAGGATGGATGGGAACGTGATAATATGCGTTCTTTAAATCTATAGTGCACATGGACGCGTTCTGGTCTATTAGCAGGATGGCGGTTTTCAGGGACTCCATTCGGAACCTTTTGTAACGAACCCATTGATTCAATGGCTTTAAATTTATGATAGTTTGGCTTTCCCCCGATGGTTTTTTTTATTGTGAAGAGTGTAGAATAGTGGCCCTGACCTCTCACTACCTCTGGGACAGGAATTACTACTTCCGATTTTAACAGGTCTCTTATGTCTGCCCATATAGGGTCTATCATGGCTTCGGAACGGGGTTTTGTAACCACAAATCGTGCTGGAGGGGATCTTGTGAACTCGAGGGTATAGCCCTGGGCAATTGTATTGAGGACCCATGGGTTCTGGGAGATGCGCTGCCATGCCCCTGCAAAGTGTTTTAGGCGCCCCCCTACCGGCATGGCGTCATTGCCTTCTGCTCCTGGAACTTTGTCCGGAGCGAGACGGGGGAGCTCTACTTCTTCCCCCCCTCGAGTACTCCCAGCGAGAAGATTTCCCTTTCCCTCTATATTCCTGTCTCTGGTATGGACGGGATCTCTGAAAAGGGAAATTGCCTTTTCGTTTTTTCCTCTGGAAAACCTTTTTTGTCGTCGGAGGCACTCTCTAGAATTTTATCCAAAGCTGGCCCAAATACCTTCCCGCCCGAGAAGGGTTTTCATCCATATGCCTCGGCGGGCCGCGTTGGATAGGGAATTATTTCTGGCCGCAAACCGTACCGACTCTGCAGAAGCATCTGCCAGAAAACCGGTCGCGATTTTCAACAGGGGAATACTCTCAAGGATATCACCCCTAGGGGTTTTATCCTTTAACTGTTGCTCCAAGTGGTCGATCCATAGGTGCATGGATCTAGCGACCGATGTAGCGGCTATATTTGCTTTTATCACTGCCGATGAGGCCTCCCAAGCTCTTTTTAAGAGCACGTCGGCTTTTTTGTCCATGGGCTCCTTGAGACTGGAAGAATCTTCAAAAGGAATCGAAGTCTTTCTCGACACCTTGGCCACCGGTGAATCGATCTTAGGCACGTCGTCCCAAGTGCTGATGTCCTCCTGGTTAAATGGAAGTCGCAGTTTAAAGTCTCGCGGCACGATCAGTCTTTTCTCCGCATCTTCCCATTCTTCCAGGATCATTGCCCGGATATGGTCATTAACTGGGAAGACCTGACGAATCCTGGCTCTAAGTCCCCCGAACATTGTGTCCTGGATGGATTGTTCTTTCGGGGTTTCCTCGATCTGCATTGTACTTCTTACTGCCCTGAGCAGCTCTTCCGTGTTCTCTGATGTGAAGAGATACCTTTTCCCTGTTTCTAGGGGTTCCGAGGTAATCTCGCCCTCTTCCTCCGAGTCCGTGCCCCGTATCTCTTCTACCGATGATAGGTCGGACTCCCATCTAGGTCTTTTGGACTGGGACCGGCCGGAAGACTGAGTAGGTAGTATTCCAGAGACCGAGGCTTGAACTTCATCTCTGACTACTGCGCGCATCTCCGTGAGAAAGGCTGCCTGCACGCCTCTGACGATTCGGAGTGTGCAATCCTCGCATAGGGGCTTCTTCCATGCGCTCGGCAGTTTACTGGCACAGATGGGGCATTTAGGTTTGCCTGATGTCCTGGCTGTTGCTGGCGCTGGTGTCGCCTTATCCTAAAAAGACAGAAGTCCTCCCTTTAAAAAAAGTTCCTGTCTCCGGCCATCCTGCCCCTGTGCCCTTTACTCACGGACGCTGGTTCTGGCTGGTCACTGGTCCTAGCGTCCATGCTGGCGGCGTTTGACAGAAACTTAGGCGTCTGTCACCTCTCAATCTGCCTGGAGCCGGTGCGCTGGTCTCCCGCTTCCCCCCACTCTTACCCTACCTTGTCTTGCGCAGGAACTCTGCTTCTGCCGCCCTCTGACGCGTCCTCCGTGCCCCGACCGGAAGTAGTCATCCCTGGGCGCCCGGAAATGACGCGCCGCCACTCTGCAATCTGGGCCTCGCGGGAGCCGCGCTGGGGGAAGCGGGGATGAGTCCCGGAGCGACGCTCCACGGGACACCCGGCGGAGAACCCCCCTTAGGGGGGTGCCGCTTACATCGTCCGACCCGGAGGTGTTGGCGGTTAGGACCCCGCACCTCCTGGCCCCGGTAAGATCCTTTAGCTTGTATGCCGCGGCTGCGGCGCTCCCGTGCCTGTCCTTTCAGGGACAGGAAAAACACTGGAGTGTGGTGTGGGAGGGGACCTTTTAACTTCTCGTGCATTTCCTGTCCCTGGAAGGATGAAAGGACAACCCCATGGTGCTGTCAGGATAGGACGTCCTGGAAATAAAGTTTCCAGAAGACTTTAACCGCTCTGTTCAGCAGAGAGAGAAAAAAAAAAAGCAAGCTAGCAGCTGCTTCAGTACCCCCTCCCATCTTAGCCCACACCATATCCCCCTTCGCCCCCACCGCAGCTGCGAGCACACAGCCAGTCTCTTATCAGTATCACTGGAGCAGACAGCAAACTCTGGCCCCCCCTCAGACGTCAGCTCCCTACTCCAATATCTCTAATTCTATGAATAGGAGCCTTCCTCCCCAGCCCCTCCCTGCTAACTCCCGTTACTGCTCAGTTCGTGATCTCTCCCACATGTCCAGTAAATTTATTAGGGGCAGATTCATTATCACAGTTCCGCCCCGGAATACAATTCCAAGATGATGGTCAGATGGCTCTTACGTTATATAATCCCTATGTAGATGAAGACAGTGAGGAAATCTGTATTTTGCATGCCCTTTCTACAGTTGTGATGGCCCTGAAAGGCTCAGATCCACCCCCAATATTGCCTGAGGATCAATGACTCACCCCATACCTCTCAGAGATACTATCTAAACTCTGGTCAAAAGGGTCAAATGATATAGGGAAAATGCCTGTAGAACCAGTAAAAGTGTTTCTTAAACCTGGTGCCTAATCCTTATACTCTTTTGTCCCAAATACCCCAGGATGCTGCTTGGTTTACAGTTATTGATCTTACCAATGCCTTCTTTAGCATTCCGTTACACCCAGACTGCCAGTTTCTATTTGCATTCACTTATCAGGGCCAACAGTTAACATGGACAGTTATGCCACAAGGGGCCCAAAACAGTCCCAACCAGTTTGCAAAAATATGAGCAGGTGTCTTTTGCCATTTCTGCCACTGTTGGCCTCCTTAAGCATCTGGCAGCACTGAACTGTCGGGTTTCGGCCAAGTCAAGTGATATTCTTGGGTCACTGTCTCCTTCAGGGTGCCAGACACCTCACAGAAGAAAGAAAAATAGCTGTCAGCTCCCTTCCTTTCCCAAAAGATGAAACGGAACTCCAGCGTTTTCTTGGACTATGCATTATTGTTGTCAGTGGATACCGGATGCATCCTGCATAATGCAACCCCTTTACAATGCCTTGAAAGACGGTATAATGAACTATAAGGAAAGATGGCAGTGATGAGGATTACCTCCAATATGATTGTTCCCAACTTCTGATAGAAGAAACAGCTACTCCACCAAATATCAGTGAGAATCCACTCCCAAATCCTGATCTGGTGTTATACACGGATGGTTCAAGATATGCTGACGAGTTTGGTAGATTCCACACGGGATAAGCTGTTACCACAGAGGACACTGTAGTGCACGCAGCTGCGCTCCCGCCCTCACAGTCAGCACAAGAAGCAGAACTCCAGGCTCTGTCTACTGCATGTACTTTGGCCAAGAACAGACGGGATAATATATACACGGACTCACGTATGCATTTGGTATTGCTCACGATTTTGGGGCTCTATGGGCCAATCGAGGGTTTATTACTACTGCCGGAACCCCAGTGAAAAATGCTGAAGCTGTTAAAACCCTCATGGACTCGATCAAATTACCTACTCAGGTGGCCATTATCAAAGTTAAGGCGCACGGTCCTAGGAACAGTCCACAGACTGTTGGCAACGCATTTGCGGATATGCAAGCAAAAGCCGCCGCTCTCTTACCCGTTGAACCAACCATACCAACTATGGTGACCACACGCTCTCAGCATAAACAGTTACAAGAAGCAATGACCCTACAAGAACCTGAAGATCTACAACAGACTGAAGTTTTCTGTCGGACCCTGCGAGACCGCTTAATGACGATGCAGAGAATGTCTCCAAAGGAAGAGGTGAAGCAATGGAAGACTGATGTGGCACGAATGGATAATGGTCTCTGGAAAAAGGACCAACTTGTGTGTCTCCCTAAGCGGATGTACCCTGCTATTGCCACATGGGCACATGGACCTATATATCGAGGAAAGAATCAGGCCCTTGCACTGGTGCAAAAACTCTACTGGGCCCCAGGTTCTCCAGTTGGGCGGAAGCATTCCCTGTTACCAACATGACAGCAAAGATCACAGCGAAGAAACTGGTGATGGAAGTTATATGCAGATATGGGGTTCCAGAAGTTGCTGAAAGTGATCAAGGTCCGGCCTTTTCTTCCCATGTGTACCAAGAAGTTCTGACAATGCTTGGATCCACTGTAGCACTCCATACTCCGTACCACCCACAATCCAGTGGGGAAGTTGAGAGGCTGAACGGCACACTGAATGGACAATTGACCAAAATAATGCAGGAGACTACGGCTCCATGGCCAGAGCTCCTACCCATTGTGTTATACCATATTCGTACTACCCCTATTACAAAATATGGCCTGTCCCCATGAGATATTGTTTGGTACCAGGCCCCCAGTTGTAAATTTCCAGCCCCAGCAGTTATCAGAAGAAACTGACCGTGCTGTTCAATATGTTATTCAGCTTAGTAAAAATCTTGCTAACACCCATGGTCTAGTTTCTTCTTCTCTTCCAGATTCAGCAGAAACCGACACCTGTTATAACCTGAAGCCTGGTGATTTGGTAGTCGTGAAAAGGCATGTCAGGAAGCACGGACTAGAACCCTTGTATGACGGTCCCTATCAAGTTCTCCTCATCACCCAACAAGCCAATAGCAAATGAAGGGGCATAATGTTTTGGTTTTTCGCATTTTCCATATTATTATTGGTAGAAGTTAAAAGTTAAAGTTAGAAGATATTCAATGACTCAGAGATCAATACGATAAAGACAATGATTGTAATAAGGACAGTTGGTGGTCAGACACCTTCTCCTTTCTCAATCCAGCCAATTGATTTAAGGGAATTGGGGGCTGGATAGCTGGGATCTTACAAAGCTTGTTACACATTGCTGCCTGTATCCTTGTTGTATATGTGATACTAAAACTTGTTCTTTGGTGTATTTCTCTATGTATTAGGAAATTCTGCACTAAGCCAGCTAATGATGATACCAAAGGTGTCGTTGCCCCTACCTTTCTCTCCACCGATCTCAAAAGGCTACTTGATGAAGATGTTGAAGCCAAGCACATGCCTACCTACAAAAGATCCCCACCACCGTCATCAAAAATTGTTATTCATGAACTGCAGTATACAGGGGGATGGGTGCGCCGCGACAGCCATGGCTGATAACACGGCATCAGCCATGTGAAGACCAGTACCCCTCAAGCTGTTAGCTTGGGATAGCACCTCTGATGCTGCATATGTTAAAAAAAAAAAAAATTATCTAGGGGGGAATGTGAAGGGTTAATACTAAAATCAGAGCTGAAGTTTCGTTTTGTCCATTCTCTGAAGGTTTTGTTTCTTCATTTTTGTTGCTGTAAGATAAATATTTGTAATTGGCATGGGCTGTCATGAAACCAGACTGTTCTCATCAGGTGCAAAGATAAGGGAGGCGGAAGTGTAAAGGGCATGTCACACTAAGAGATATCGCTAGCAATATCGCTATAACTAGTGACGTTATAGCGATATTGCTAGCAATATCTCTGTGTGTGATACTTACCTACGACCGGCTCCCCCCCCTGGTTAACGCTGATCGTGCGAGAACGTTCAGGACTGTTTCTCGTCGTCAGCTTCCTGTGGCGCTTCCTGCTGTGACGACGAGCGACGCGTGGAGCCGGGCGGGAGGACGCAGGATCGCCTGGTGTGACAGGTAAGTAGCGACCCCCGTCCCCAGCGATGTCGCTAGTGAGATCTGCCTATGTGGCAGCTCACTAGCGACCACTTAGCGATGTACCAGCGATCCTGACCGCGTCATATCGCTGGTCGGGATCGCTGGTACATCGCTAAGTGTGACAGTACCTTAAAACTCTGAAGAATATGCCATTATACTACTTTCTATTTGGATACGGACATATATGTAGTTTCCGGTTTTCTTGCAATATTATTGGCTTACAAAGTGAAATGATGCTATTGGTACTTGAGAACCTTGCATAATTAAGCAAAAGATTATAAAAGATGTGACTAAAATAAAGGGGCTTAAAGTGATCTGTCTTGATCCTCCCGTACAGAGACCCCCGTCTCCGTGTGGTCATTTGAGTTGCTAGCAACACTGGAATAATTTGGAAATCACTGGCTCAACCGTGAAGGGTTAATTTAGCCCTCCCAAAATAGCTACCTCGACATGTGTAAAAACGTCCATATTAACTAGTCATTGACTTGCACAGTTCCGTGTTGTGCTATCAGTTTTTCATACGGATGTTTCATTTGGGATCTTGTGTTTCCTGACGGGATCAGTAGTCTCAGGTACTAGGTATAAATCAGATAAGGAAAGACAGACCTTTTAGCTATATCTTACATAATATCCAGTCGCTTCTCCACGAATCTGGTCATTTCCTAATTTCTACCAATAACAAAACTCCTCATTATATATACTGCTCAAAAAAATAAAAGGAAGACTATTGCATTTTCAACAGGCTGTTTGTGCTCCCTTTATTTTTTTGAGCAGTGTATATTTGCTCCAATCTCTGATGACAATGCTCCTCAGATTCGCTGAGACAGATGTTGTTCTTCTACACAGATTCCCATTGTTGCTGCCACATAATGGACAATTGTGACCGACGGCTAAAACAACATAATATCGGGACATGTTCATCTGTGTGTGGGCAAACTATTCATGTCAAATATTATCAGCAACGAATCCGGAATTAATGCATGAGAAACCACACACAAATCAACGGCGACATGGGAAAAAAGAAATCTGTATCTTATCGCGATTAGATTATCATCGGCACAGAGAAATTATTATAAGCCTGAATAAAGTTTACGTGTTGTGCCAACATTACCTAGGGCAGAGCCGAGACTGCAAACATAATTTGAGACATAAATGAGGTGAGGCCACATCTCACCACTATGACAGAGCAACTGGTGGAACATTGTGCCGTATAAAGGGCCAAAACAAATATTGGCAGCAGCGTGGTAATAGCTTTTACTATTTACTTTATTGTTACGACTAGGGGAAAAAATATTCTGTCCTTGGTATAAAGACATAAGGATTTTATATATTAGGTAAGCCAGTGCCATGTGATACACCATCTATACTGGAGAAGACGGGAATGCCGTTAACCAATGCCCCAATGGAAAACTAAAGAATCAGACATTAGATTTACAGTTGCTCAGTTCTTTTCTTCCCCCAACATCATTGGTCTAGGGATCTCTGAGACCTACATACACATCAAATGGATGGCAGGTCCTGCCAAAAATCACAGAATTTGGCCAACTTTTACTTATTCTGCAAGGGGGACCTAAGCCATGCTTTCCACCAGTGCTATCGTGTCGGAGTTATGGAGTCGGTGTTTATTTTGATCAAATGGACTGACTCAAACTCCTAAAATACACTACTCACAAAAAGATAAGGGATAGTTGGATTTCGGGAGTTTATGAAAAACGTCAAAAGGTAACAATACAGTGATATTTTATCATGAAAGTAGGACATTTAAGTAGAAGAAGCATGCAATGGTGACTTCCTCATCTCAACAAATTAATTGAAACAAAAGCCAACAACAGTGGTGGGTATATCCCAACAAAAAAAAAAGTCAATGTCTCAATAACCGGTCATGTGGCCTTGAGCATCAATTACAGCTTGACAACCACATGAATTTTCTATGGGCTTCAAGTCTGGAGAAAGTGCAAGACGCTCCATTTGAGGTACTCCAGTCTCCAGCAGCCATTCCCTAATGATAAGACCTTGATGAGATGGACCATTGTCTTCCATGAACATGAAATTAGGCATGTGTTGTTCATGCAGAGGCACAATGACTGTATTAATGATGTTACTCCAGTAGTAGGGGCTTGTCACTAACATTAATACAGTGTAGGACAGTTCTGTATTGAATAGACACCTGCCAACTGTATCACCACCACCAAAGGCTCGTCTGGTGACAACAGTGCCTCCTAATACATAGTGCTCTCCTTGACATCTCCAACATCATTGGCAGCCATCATTTCTGAGGCCCACTTGTCCCTCGTCCAGCATACACGTTCCCTGGCCCATAGAGGAGGATTACGCTTGTGACCAGTGCTGTGGTCGGGTACCCTTGCAGGTCGTCTAACACGCAGACCACGCTGATGTAAACGGTTTCAAATGGTTTGATGTGATACTTGGGTGGCTTTCATCTCCCTTAAATGTGCCTGGAGTTGTGTGGCATTCATAATCCGGTTCCGAAGTGCACTGTTCACAATGAAGCGGTCATCAGTGTGGGATGTGGCCAAAGGACGTCCACTTCTCTTCCTTTCTGTGACTCTTCCAGTCTCTCTGTGGCAACCTGCAGATGACACTTCGTGACACACCAAGCTCAGTGGTCACTTCCACCTGAGAACATCTTGCTTGAAGCCTCACAATAGTGAGGTACTGCTCATCAATTATTAGGTGTCGTCTTGGTCTCATGATGTCAAAATGTGAACAGCATGATGTGGAGGACTGTAATATCAATTCTAATTGAACCTGAAAATGTATTAGCCAGTTCATGGATCAAGCACCAGTAGTGAATTTTGCCATTAAGCTTATTGTTACAGAACAGCAGGTGAAGCAAAAAATACTGAAAGACTGAACAGTTGGACATGTGTATTTAATTAAAAAAAGTTCAGAGACGGTCACATTAAGATCACTTATAGAAAGGTTAGCGTACATCCATGTAAATGTTTTGATAATTATTTGGGAAGTTATGAAATGTCTGTTCTGTTCCTGATCTAAGGATCTTGGCTTTTAGTGGAGAGGAATCTGTGCTGCACTTTATGTACCGTCCATGCTCAGTAGTGACCAGCTTTGCTTTGCACATATTCTGTACTACTGAACAACGAGAAAACCATCAGTGGATGCTGGGACTAAAGATCAGGACCTGACGGCCCCTTCCCCCATACTGCAAAACCTATAACTAAGTGCCAGCGACAACAGCTCTCAGTAAGTAAAGCAGACGTCATATCAGTATTCTTCAGAGAATCTCTTATGTAAATTATAGAAACATTATTTTGAAAGTTTTCATGAATGGAAAAGCTTTCATCTTGTGAAAACATTTCAAATTAATGCAGATATTGAAATGTAGAAGTAAAACACCCTCATCTGCTCCAGATTAATATACCTGTGGCAAGATACAGTAATACCACAGACAGTCATACAATGCACAGCAGTGTGCAAACACAGACGGATAATATTAATCTTGGGCGACTGGTACGAAAATCTCAGTCTTAAAGTTAATTAGTGATCGAGGCTATTTTCTACTGTATCTTTGAAACTTTGGACTTTGTCTTCTCCTGAATTTCTACTGAGTCCAAACATTGGGTCATCCTCTATTCTACCATATGCAAACTAATTTTAAGGGAAGGTTAATTTTAACATTGAGAAATAGAATATCAAAAATAAAATCCAGAAAAACACATTGTATAAATTATATAAATTTGCATTTTGCAGTGAGAAATAAGTATTTGATCTGTAACCAACCATGAAGAGTTCTGGCTCCTACAGACAAGTTAGACGCTCCTAATCAACTCGTTACCTGCATTAAAGACAGCTGTCTTACATAGCCACCTTAAGAGTATGTGCACACGGTGCGGATTCTGCTGTGGTTCCGCAGCGTTTCTGCTGCGTTGTACAGCACCTTTATTTCCTATGGAAATTAAAAAACGCTGTGCACATGCTGCGGATTTTTCCGCGCGGTTTTGCTGCGGTTTACAATCTGCAGCATGTCAATTGTTTGGTGCAGAAACGCTGCAGTTTTACACCTCATCCATTATGAGGTGTAGAACCGCAGGCAAAACCGCAGATAAACCGCAGGACTTTTGTCCTGCGGTTTTCTCTCCAAAATCTGCACACCAAAAAAAAAAAATACGTGTGCACATAGCCTTATAAAATATTCCTGTCCACAGACTCAGTCAGAATCTAACCTCTACAACATGGGCAAGACCAAAGAGCTTTATAAGGATGTCAGGGACAAGACCACAGACCTGCACAAAGCTGGACTGGTCTACAAAACCATAAGTAAGACGCTGGTTGAGAAGGAGACAACTGTTGGTGCCATAGTAAGAAAATGGAAGAAATACAAAATGACTGTCAATTAAACTGGGGCACAATGCAAAATCTCACCTCGTGGGGTATCCTTGATCACGAGGAAGGTGAGAGATCAGCCTAAAGCCCCCGTTACACTAAACGATGTCCCAGAGATCCGACATGATGGGATCGCTGAGACATCGTTAGACAGCCCCAGCGATCAGGACCAGCGACGCTGGACGCTGGTTTCTAATGTAAACGTCGGGTATCCAGGAGCCGCATGACTCCTGGATCCCCGCTGTTTACCTTGGAAACCGGCGTACACGCTGGTTTCCAAGGTAAACATCGGGTATCTAGGAGCCGCGCAACTCCTGGATACCCACTGTTTACCTTGGAAACCGGCGTACACGCTGGTTTCCAAGGTAAACATCGGGTATCTAGGAGCCGCGCAACTCCTGGATAATCGACGTTTACCTTGGAAACCAGTGTGTTCGCCGGTTTCCAAGGTAAACAGCGGGTATCCAGGAGCCGCGGTTCCTGTATACCCGACGTTTACATTAGCAACCAGCGTCGCTGATCTCTCGCTGCCACACGCAGCGATGCGCGCTGGGCAGCGGGAGACCTGCGATCGAAAAACTGCCCAGGCCGCTCGAGCACGATCAGCAATAACTGGCAGGGGGGCCGGTCGCTGATCCCCGTCACACACAGTGATCTCACTGGCGAGATCACTGATGTGTCACAAAATCAGCAATCTCGCTCGCGAGATCGCTTAGTGTGACGGGGCCCTAAAACTACACGGGGGAACTTGTTAATGATCTCAAGGCAGCTGGGCACCAGTCACCAAAAAAAAACATTGGTAGCACATTACGCCGTAAAGGTTTAAAATCCTGCAGTGCCCGCAAGGTCCCCTTGCTCAAGAAGGCACATGTGCAGGTGGCCTGTCTGAAGTTTGCCAATGAACACCTGGATGATTCTGTGAGTGATTGTGAGAAGGTGATGTAGTCAGATAAAACAAAAATTGAGGTCTTTGGCATTCACTCAACTTGCCGTGTTTGGAGGAAGAGAAATGCTGCCTATAACCCAAAGAACACTGTCCCCACTGCCAAGCAAGGAGGTGGAAACATTATGCTTTGGGGGTGTTTCTCTGCTAAGGGCACAGGATTACTTCACCGCATCAATGGGAGAATGGATGGAGCCATGTACTGTAAAATCCTAAGTGATAACCTCCTTCCCTCTGCCAGGACATTAAAAATGGGTCGTGGCTGGGTCTTCCAGCAAGACAATGACCCAAAACATACAGCCAAGGAAACAAAGGAGTGGCTCAAAAAGAAGCACATTAAGGTCATGGAGTGGCCTAGCTAGGCTCCAGACCTTAATCACATAGAAAACCTATGGAAAGAGTTGAAGCTCCGAGTTGCCAAGTGACAGCCGCAAAATCTTAATGATTTAGAGATGATCTGCAAAGAGGAGTGGAGCAAAATTCCTCCTGACATGTGCACACACCTCATCACCAGCTACAAAAAAAAAGTCTTACTGCTATGTTTGCCAACAAGGGTTTTGCTACCAACCATTAAGTCTTGTTTGCCAGAGGGATCAAATATTTATTTCTCACTGCAAAACGCAAATAAATTTATATAATTTATACAATGTGATTATCTGGATTTTATTTTTGATGTTCTCTCAATGTTAAAATTAACCTACCGATAAAATTATAGACAGCTCATGTCTTTGTCAGTGGGCAAACTTACAAAATCAGCAGGAGAGCAAGTAATTATTTCCTTCACTGTATATACAGTTGTGCTCAAAAGTTTACATACCCCAACAGGATTTTTGCTTTCTTGGCCTTTTTTCACAGACTATGAATGATAACATCAAAACTTTTTTTCTCCACTCATGGTTAGTGGTTGGGTGAAGCCATTTGTCAAACTACTGTGTTTTCTCTTTTTAAATCATAATATCAACTCAAAACATCCAAATAACCCAGATCAAAAGTTTACATACCTTGATGATTTTGGCCTGATAACATGCACAGAAGTTGACACAAATGGGTGTGAATGGCTACTAAAGGTAACATCCTCACCTATGACCTGTTTGCTTGTAATCAGTGTGTGCATAAAATCTGAGTGAGTTTCTGGTATCCAGACAGACTCTTGCATCTTTCATCCAGCCACTAACTTTTTTGGATTGTGAGTCATGTGGAAAGCATAAAAATTGTAAAAGGGTCAAGGGGAAAAGGTAGTTAAACTGTATAAAACAGGAAAGGGATACAAAAAGATATCCAAGGAACTGATAATGCCAGTCAGCAGCGTTCAAACTGATTAACAAATGGAAAATCAGGGGCTCTGTAAAAACAAAACCAAGGTCAGGTATACCAACAAAAATTTTCATCCACAACTGCCAGGAACATTGTTTGGGATGCAAAAAAGAACCCACAAATAACATCAGCTGAAATACTGGACTACTGCACAATAAGGAGGCACCTTAAGAAAAATGGTCTGCATGGTTGAGTTGCCAGAAGAAAGCAATTACTGAGCAAATGCCACAAAGTGTTTCGCCTACAGTACGCAAAACAGCACAGAGACAAACCTCAAAACTTCTGGAACAAGGTAATTTGGAGTAATGAGACCAAAATTGAACTTAATGGCCACAACCATAAGGCTGAGTTCACACGTAGCGGTTTTTTTTTTGCGTTTTCACGGCATTTGTTTTGCCGCAAAAACGCAAAAAAAAGGCATCCCATACAAGCCTATGGCATTCTGCACATGCTGTGCTAATGCTGCGTATTTTTCCACGGCGGAATTGCATCGCAGAAAAATACGCAGCAGGTTCATTCTTTGTGCGGAATCGCGGGAAAATCCGCACACATAGGATTGCATTGTTCCGCTTACTTTGCATGTGGCTGTGCCCACCATGCGAAAAGTAAGCGGAACATTTGCGGATGGTACCCACAGTCTGTAGGAGAGGAGATTCTCCTCCAGGCTCTAGGTACCATATCCCTGTTAAAAAAAAAAAAAAAAATCATGGTATTCTCACCTTCCGGCGGTCCTCGCAGAGTCAGAAGGACTCAGCGACGCCCCCGGCAAGTCCCGTTCCCAGGGATGCCTTGCGACAATGGCCTTTGATGACGTCACGATTTCGCTAGACCGCGACGTCATCAAAGGTCATTGTCGCAAGGCATCCCTGGGAACTGGACTTGCCGGGAGCATCGCGATGATCGGGAACGCTGCACGGAACGCCGGAAGGTGAGAAAAACATGATTTTTTATATTTTTTTATTATTTTAAACTTATCTTTTTACTACTGATGCTGTAAAGGCAGCCTCAATAGTAAAAAGTTGGTCACACTAGTCAAACTCTATGTTTGCCGAGTGTGACCAACCTGTCAATCAGTTCTCCAAGTGATGATACAGATCGCCTGAAACACGCTAGCTTTCTGCAAGCTAATTACGCTTGCAAATCGCTAGTCTTTCGCGGTAAATACGCGGGAATTTAAAATGCGGATTTCTCTCGGAATGGAATTCCGGAATTCCCGCGGGAATTCCACTCGTGTGCACATAGCCTAAACGTTACATTAGGACAGTGGTCAACAAAACCTATGATGAAAGGAACATCATTCCTACTGTAATGCATGGAGATGGATCGCTGATGTTTTGGGGATGTGTGAGCTACAAAGGCACAGGGAACTTGGTCAAAGTTGAAGGAAAGATGAATGCAGCACGTTATCAGCAAACACTGAAGGCAAATTTGCAATCATCAGCCAGGAAGCTGCCCATGAGATGTCCTTGGATGTTCCAACATGACAACGATACAAAACACAAGGCCAAGTCAACCTCTCATTGGCTACAGCAGAACAAAGTGAAGGTTCTGGAGTGACCATCTCAGTCTCCTGACGTCAATATCATTGAGCCAGTCTGGGGAGATCTCAAGCGCATAGTTCATGCTAGACAGCCCAGGAATTTACAGGAACTGGAGCCTTTTTGCCAAGAAGAGTGGGCAGCTTTACCATCTGAGAAAATAAAGAACATCATCCACAACTACCACAGAAGACTTCAAGCTGTCATTGATGTTAAAGGAAGCAATACACGGTATTAAGAAATGGGGTATGTGAACTTTTGGTCAGGGTCATTTGGATGTTTTGGGTTGTCATTATGATTTAAAAAAAGAAAAGACAGTAGTTTGACAATAAACAGCTTCACCCAACCACTAACCAGCAACATGCCCGTTGTCTTGGGGTCATACTTGATTCCGAGCTTTCCTTTACCCCCCACATTCGATCACTGGCTCGCTCTTGTCATCTGCACCTCAAAAACATTTCTAGAATTCGACCTTTTCTTACTTTTGAGTCTGCAAAAACTCTTACTGTTTCTCTTATGCATTCTCGTCTCGACTATTGTAACTCTCTTCTAATCGATCTCCCTCTTACCAAACTCTCCCCTCTCCAATCTGTCTTGAATGCTGCAGCCAGGATCATATTCCTCGCCAATCGTTACACCGATGCCTCTACCTTGTGCAAGTCATTACACTGGCTACCCATCCACTCCAGAATTCAGTATAAACTTATTACCCTCACCCACAAAGCCCTCCATGACTCAGCACCAACTTACATCTCCTCCCTTGTTTCAGTATACCACCCTACCCGCGCCCTCCGTTCTGCTGATGACCTGAGGTTAGCATCCTCAATAATCAGAACCTCCCACTCCCGTCTCCAAGACTTTACACGTGCTGCGCCAATTCTTTGGAATGCACTTCCCAGGTCAATACGATTAGTCCCCAATCCCCACAATTTTAAGCGTGCCCTGAAAACGCATTTATTCAGACTGGCCTATCGCCTCAACATATTAACCTAATCTATCCCTGTGTGGCACAGCCAAAAGTTTTACCATAACCAGGTTCCCCGCATCATGTTCCCACATGGTTTATGCATCAATTAGCCCTCTGTGTCTGTACTGATACACACTTAACATTATGGCTGGTCCATACAATCAGGGCAACTGTTACCACCCACCTTTCGTGTCTCCATTTTTTTTCCCTCATAGATACTAAGCTTTCGTGTCTCCATTTTTTTCCTCATAGATACTAAGCTTGCGAGCAGAGCCCTCATTCCTCTTGGTATTTGTTATAATCTGTGATTATTGTTATGCTGTAATGTCTATTGTCTGTACAAATCCCCTCCGAAATGTAAAGTGCTGCGGAATATGTCGGCGCTATAAATAAAATTTATTATTATTATATATTATAACCAAGAGTGGAGAAAAAGTTTTGGTGTTGTCATTCATATACTCTTAAAAAAGGGCCAAGAAAGCAAAAATTCTGCCGGGGTATGAAAACTATTGAGCACAACAGTATACACACACACACACACACACACAAACAACTCACTTTCTCTGAACATAACCCTACATCAAACTAGTGACCAGCTCTTGCAGCCTTTATCTACCCCCAAATTCCCTCAAGATGTCTGGACCATCATTGGAAATAAGCACCTGTACTTTGTCTCCCCTCCCAACCTCATTGTAGTCTGTAAGCTCTTACGAGCAAAATCGTTCACTATTTCTGCTTTAATTATTGTATTATCTTTAACATTGTTACTTATGACTTGTATATGAACTGTTGAATTGTAAAGCGCTGTGGAATATATTGGCGTTATATAAAGATTACCGTATTTTTGAGTTCCTGACTCCATTAGTTTTACCTAAAATAACCCCGGAAGGCCAAACTTTGTTAACCGCTCCGGTTACCCCTAAAGAAACTTTAGATACTCTTTCCACCATCCCAAATGGAAAGGCCCCGGGCCCGGATGGTCTCCCTATCATATATTATAAAAAGTTTATAAAATCACTCTTACCTCAATTGGTGACCTTGTTTAATTCCTATTTGAAGGGCCAGCTTTCCCCTAAGCAATCATTAGAGGCATATATTACGGTTCTCCCGAAGGAGGGTAAGGACCCAAAATTGTGCGCCAGCTATAGACCAATTTCATTACTTAATACGGTGTGATAAAACACTCCGGGATCGCCTTTGCTGGGGTCAAAGGTCACGTGCGTTCAGCATGAAACTCAGGCGCAGAGCTGGGATTCGGGTGTAACTGACCCTGAGTCAGGTTTATTAACGATGAAAGCAATGCAAAAAGGAAATAAAACATAAAACAAATCCTTGCCTGTCCGGCACTAACTAAACAATGGACAACCTAACTACCAACTGGCGGGCTTCTCCCGTCCAGCCAAACCACAGTTGCAGTGGGCACTGCTTCCACTCACGTGTGTCTCCCACACAGACAGGCTCTCTGTGTTCCCAGGCTGAGACACTCACACAACCACCTGGCATCCTTTTATATCCACCTCCCATTATTCATTAGCAAGCAGGTGTGATACTGACCAGACTAGGCCACATAGGAAAGGAATCTGGGCGAGATATACCTGCCATCATCCACTATTCCCACATGATTCTCACAACTGACATAAAATTGTGGGCTAAAATACTAGCTGGTAGAATAAGCAATCTTTTACCCAAATTGATTCATGCGGATCAGGCGGGCTTTGTGAGGGGTAGGGAAGGGAAAGATAACTCCACTAGGGTCATACAGTCTATAATGTTTGCCAAAACCCGGCAGGTCCCCTTGGTACTCTTGTCAACGGATGCAGAGAAGGCTTTTGACAGAGTGTGTTGGAGATTCATGGAGCAGGTGTTAATTAAATTCGGTTTTCCTCCTCAATATATAACAGCAGTCCTCTCTCTCTACTCCCAACCGACGGCCAGGATTAGGATAAATGGCACCCTGTCTAAAAGTCTGGAGATTCACAATGGGACTAGGCAGGGATGCCCTCTGTCCCCATCTTTGTTCATTTTGGTTATAGAAACTTTGATACAAAGCATCAGACAAGAACAACACATAAAGGGGTTGACGGTGGGCCCGGCGACATTTAAAACGCTAGCTTTCGCAGATGATTTGCTTTTCCTAATATCCAATCCATCTCAGGCATTCCCGATCATCCTCCGAATTTTTCAACAGTTTGGTTCCCTCTCCAATTTTAAAATTAACCTAGCCAAATCTGAAGCGTTGAATGTCACTCTCCCCCACTCCCAGCTTTCCATTCTTCGTACGCAGACTCCCTTCTCTTGGGCTAATGGCTCTATCAAATACTTAGGTATATTCATAACTAGGGACCCCACTAACTAATTTCAAAGTAATTTCATACCCTTATTGAAGAAAGTTACTAATCTGATGCATAAATATAACCTACCCACTTTATCTTGGTTGGGTCGCATAAATGTGTTTAAGGCATATATTATGCCTATTATTTTGTATGCCATGAATATGGTACCGATTCAGATACCCCTGACCTTTTTTGGGTCATTAAAGTCACTAATAGGAAAATTCATCTGGAAATCTAAACCGGCTAGGTTGCCTTATAGGCTTCTTACTTACCCAGTTGCCTCTGGTGGATTGGGAGTTCCAGACCCACTGGTATATTATAAAGCAATCCACCTTGTCAGATGGTTAAAGGTAGTGTCTTGCACTGAGGGAGGGGAGGGAGCTTGTGTCGATCTGGCTTTGCTGGGTCCGAGGGGTTTGCCTTATCTATGGACTAGGGCTAAGCCACCGGTTACTCTTAGACTGGATGAGGTAACATCTACTACACTACGCACCAAAAGATTGATGTTGGGGGAATTACCGGAGGACACTTTTCCTTCGACATTAACGCCGATTAGCTCAATACCGTTTTTATTGGATTCTGATTTTCAGGATCCTTATAATCTGTGGTTTACCCTCCCTAGAGATACATTGAATAGCTTTTACGGTAATAAAATATTACAGGGAGAAGTTTGGCCATCAAATGCAATGAGTCAACCAACTAATTTTCTTCAGTGCCAGCACATTCGACGTACGCTTCTACAGTTTAGGAAGAAATTCCCGATCAAATCGAACTGGTCCTGGTTAGATATGATCAAACTCCCGCTTCCACGGCTAAAACTCCTGTCTCGTATTTACTCACATCTGATCTCTCCGGGAATACATTTTAAGCCCTCATTTATTTACTCCTGGGAAATGGAACTTAATACTACGTTCACAGAGAAACAAGTGTCTAGAATGCTATCTAGTGCACGGGGATTCTCCAGGTGTGTTCTTTTGCAAGAAAATTCTTATAAAATATTGACCAGGTGGCATTGGACTCACGCGAAGCTCTTTCAGAGGGGTCTTGCTGATAATGATGCTTGTTGGAGATGCCTCAACCCTGGAGGACATCACACACACATATTTTGGGATTGTCCCAAATTGAGACATTTTTGGGATGGTGTCGAGCTAGTTCTCAAGAATTTACAGCTAATAAAGACCAATCTCAGGGCTACGGAGGTTCTCCTTTCGTGCCCATCAAAAGATTTTTTACCAAGAAAGCATGGCCTACTCCCATTGATGCTAAGTGCTGCAAAACAACTGATAGCTGTTCATTGGAAAGATGTCGCTCCTCCTACTTTGGAGGAGTGGCGTGACAAGATAAATCAGATTTCTCGTCTGGAGGAGCTGTCTAGCTGGGAGGTCTTCAGCCACAAATCTTATGTGTTGACCTGGGCCCCGTGGACTAGATATCTGGGGGATAATCCTCGAGGAGAGAGATCAGATAATGCATGAATCTCACTTAGACCTGATGGCCTTGATCTTGGGGTAGCGGGCTCCAAGGTTACTTATAAAACTGTTCACCTACTCTATTTTTATAATACACTCATTTATTGCTAGTGTCGATGCCGACGACTGCTTTGTTTTGATATTGTGATTGTTTGCCATTATGCATCCCTCTTTTCCCTTCCCTTCTTCTTCTTCCTTTTCCCCGCCCACTTTCCCCCCCCCCTTGTTTATTCCCCCTTTATTATTCTTTACCACCTGGACGGACGTCTACGCAATCTTTAACCATCTGTATTTGTAATACGATGTTCTGTCTTATGATGTGGTTGAAATTTGAAAATAAAGAATTTAAAAAGATTACCGTATTTTTCGGACCATAAGACGCACTTTTTTCCCAAAAATTTTTTGGGGAAAATGGGGGTGTCTTATGGTCGCAATATACTTACCTGTTGCGGCGGTCCCGTAGCGGCGGTCCCAATGCAGCCTCCCTGTGCTCTGTGGTGCGGTGGGGTCGGGGCTCTGTAGTGTGGCTGCAGCGGGGCTCTGTGCTGCGTGAGGGGCTCTGCCGGCATTTCGTTAAAGCCCGAAAGCCGCCCCCAGCTCCGTTGCTGCAGCGCGGTGGCCTCTAGAAAGATGGCCGCCGGGAGTGGGGCATACTCAAATTCAAATCACGGCAACGAGATCTCGGGACAAGAACTCGTCTCCCGAGATCTCGGGACAAGATCACGTTGCGGAGATCTGAAACTGCACAGCGGCCATCTTTACGGAGGCCCCAGGCGGCCATCTGTCCAGAGGCCTCCGCGTCGCAGCAACGGAGCCCCCCACGCAGCACAGAGCCCCGCTGCAGCCACACCACAGAGCACAGGGAGGCTGAATTGGGACCACCGCCACGGGACCACTGCAACAAGATTTGTAAGTATGTTGTGACCAGAGCACAGCCCCCCCCCCCCCACAGAACACAGCCACCCCACAGAATTCGGACTTAAGACGGACCCCATTTGACTTTTTTTTCCCCCTATTTTCCACCCCAAAATTTGGGGTGAGTCTTATGGTCCGATGCGTCTTATAGTCCGAAAAATACGGTATTACTATAATTCATTCCCTTAAGTAGCTGGCACACGTGATCGCCTGGCAGCTGCAAGAAGCCGGCGGCTGCCTCTACTGTGCCCACTATTAAAAGATCAATGAATACTCACTGCTCCACACACCCACAGTCCCGATGAGGGGAGTAGTGAGTATTCCAGCAGCTGTCCGCTGTTTGTAAGCAACGCATGACATCACTGCCGTGTGCTGCTTCCAAGCATAAATCAGCTGCTGGCATCAGAACAGGAGGCTGCGAGAGACCACAGAGAATGTAAGAAGAATGGTTTGTCTTTTTAATGTTTTTCTAATGGGAGTCATGCACACCAGCATAGGGATGAGGGGGGGCTGTTGTGAGTTCATTCTCTGGTTCACCAGTTGTGAGTTCTCCTTCCAGACTCCCTCTGGTGGTAACAGGAGGTAGAGAGGCTGATTTGATCGGTGGAGATCTGCCACCTGAGAATGAGGATGACGATTGGATCTCAGGAGTCTCAGATTGGATTTAAGACAGCCGACGCCCTATTCAGTTCCTGTTGATTCCTTCTGGCTTGTCAGCTCTTGGTTTTCAGCTCTGTTCCAGTCATCTAAAGCTAAGTTTTTCTGCTAATGTCCACACTTTATTTTGTTGGTCTATTCAGTTTTTTGGTGTGGTCAGCCAGCCCCTGCTGGGGGCTGTGCTGAATGTCCACTCTTATTTATCAGTATTTTGCCAATTGGCTTTTTGTCCCTTACTAGTTCGGTCTCTTTTTGCTCTGTCTCAGAATATTTCAGAGTGCTGATATAGTGGGAGAAGTCTAGTGACTTCAGGGTTAATTTTGCTATCAGAAGTGTTGGACATGATTTTTGTAGGGTTTTTTTGCAGGTTGCAGACAGTCTCTCTCCTTTCTTGTCTAGTTAGTTTGGGCCCCATCATTTGCTCAGCCTATTTTCCTGCCTGTGTTTGTGCCTTCATCTTGTTTCACTGTCAATACATGTGTGGGGGCTATCTATTCCTTTGGGGTCTGCTCTGGGGCAGTTAGTTTTCCCTTTTCTTGCTTTAGGCTTATTTAGTCCTCCGGCCGTGGCGAGGAGTCTAGGAACATCGTAGGCACGCTCCACGGCTACTGCTGGTTGTGTGGCAAGATCAGGGATCTGCAATCTGTATAGTTGCCAACCTCTCTGGTTTTCTGTGATTTAGCTTGTTTTGCCTTTTTCTCCTCGGTGACCCATTCATAACAGGGGGCCATGCACACCAGGATAGGGATGAGGGGGCCATGCATACCAGGATGGGGAAAGATGGGACCATGTATACCTGTACTAGGGACACATACATACAGGGGATTTTAGTACAGAATTGACCACTTTTTTTGCTTCAATTTTTTTCTCTACTTTCCTCCTCTAAAACCTAGGTGCGTCTTAAGGTCCGGTGCGTCTTACAGTCCGAAAAATACAGCTATGTCTTGTACAATAGCAGTCAGACAATGTATAGAGCTGCATACACCCAAGTCTACACTTTTGGTGTACCCATCAGATTTATCCAGTTTACCATATCTGCCAAATTGTGCACAGAACTTAACCTAGCAGTCGCTACAAGGAGCTGGAAAACGGTCCGTCCATTACACGGACGATCCATTCAGTCCAACACACTCTGTGCAACTGACAGTTTCATGTCAGAATAGTATCAGACTGCTTCTCATGACTGCAAAGAGTCAGGATTGTCCAGATTGCAAATATCAGTTTTCAGCACTCAGACATTGTGGGACAAGGAATTATTTTATTTGGGACATTCTGCAACTATTATCGGAATCATCATGAATATGGAGAATGCAGGGAAGAAAAAAAACGCAACCTGACAGGTCATACAGTATCGAGAAAAACTACAAATACCAACAACTTCTAGGCGTTAAAGGGAATCTGTCACCCATTTTTAGTGATATCATGTAAAGATATCACCCAATTGTGCGTCCCATAAGGATTCTATTAGGACTTTTGATTCCCCCCCCCGACCCCGCACCTTTGATGCATAAATACCTTTTTTATCTTGGTGGAGATGTATGGAAATCACCGCGGTCCGGTCCGATGGGCGGGGCTTATTCGCCTTCTCCCCCCTCGGCTTGCTGAACATAATCTTCATCTGTGAATATCACAGATGCCGTAGTTTTCCGCGCTTGCGCATTGAAAAGGCCTCCGACGCTTGCGCAGTATGCTTTGCCCAACTGTGGGCAAAGCATATAATCGTTACTGCGCATGCGCCGGTATTTTTCAGCGCGGTCTATGCCCCGGAAGTCTTCACATGCAGGACACACTTCCGGGGCATAGACCACGCTGAAAAATACCGGCGCATAAGCCCCGCCCATCAGACCGGACCACGGCGATTTCCATACATCTCCACCAAGATAATAAAAAAAAAAAAAAAGGTATTTATGCATCAAAAGTGTGGCGTCGGGGGGGGAAATCAAAAGTCCTAATAGAATCCGTATGGGACGCACAATTAGGTGATATCTTTACATGATATCACTAAAAATGGATAACAGATTCCCTTTAAACGGAATCTATCAGCAACTTTTCCATTTACACTGTGTTTCAAATTATTATGCAAAAAATATTTCCTCATATTTTCTCTAAATTACCTATATGAATTGCAGTCATTGTTATTTTCCAGTCAATATTCTAGTATAATTGCAATGTTTTTGAACAAACTGCCTATTTTTAAAGAGAAACACTCAAAATGCATGTTCCAAATTATTATGCACAGCAGAGTTTAACCTTTTTATTTTTATTTTGAACAAAAAAAATGGTCAATTGTGAAATGATAAGCATTATCAGCTTATTACAAAATGAAATCAAACAGTTTTCAAGTCAAAACTTTATTCTAGGTGATGTTACATTTGCACATAGGACCCCTTGTTCGAAAGAAGCTTCTGAACTCTCTCGTCCATTGAATTTGTCAGTTTTTGGATGGTTTGTGCTTCAATTGTTTTGCATGTGGACAGAATACCCTCCCAGAGCTATTGCTTAGATGTGAACTGCCTCCCGCCATCATAGACACTCCTTTTGATGATGCTCCAGAGGTTCTCAATGGGGTTTAGGTCAGGGGAAGATGGTGGCCACACCATAAGTTTGTCCTCTTTTATGCCCATAGCAGCCAGAGATGCAGATGTGTTATTTGCAGCATGAGACGGTGCATTATCATGCATGAAAATGATCTTGCTGCGGAAAGCACAGTTCTTCTTCATGAACCATGGCAGGAAGTGCTGTTTTAGAAACTCCACTAGATTATGGAGTTCATCTTTACCCCTTCAGGGATCCTAAAGGGCCCGACAATCTCTCTCCCCATGATTCCAGCCCAAAACATTACTCCACCTCCTCCTTGTTGGCGCCTTAGCCGTCTTTTCATGGGGTGTCCATCAACCAGCCATCCTCCACTCCATCCATCTGGACCATCGAGCGTTGCACGGCACTCATCGGTGAACAAAACAGTTTGGAAGTCAGTCTTCATGTATCGTTTGGCCCACTGGAGCCGTTTCTGCTTGTGTGCAGTGGATAGAGGTGGTCGACAGGATGGCTTACGCACAGCTGCAAACCTCTGAAGGACCCTGCATCTTGTTGTTCGGGGGACGTTGGAGGCACCAGCAGCTTCAAAAACTTGTCTGCTGCTATGACAAGGCATTTTTGCAGCTGCTCTTTTAACCTGACGCAATTGCCTGTTGGAAAGAGTCCTCAATCTTTCCTTATCAGCACGCACACGTGTGTGCTGGCAATCAGCTACATACTTCTTGATTGTGCGATGATCACGATGAAGTGTCTTGGAGATGTTGATTGTAGTCATGCCTTGACCTAAATACTCCACAATTTGTTGCTTCTCAGCAGCCGACACATCCTTTTTCTTTCCCATTTTGGCAAAAAATGTAGGCTGCTTAATAATGTGGAACAGCCTTCTTAAGTAGTCTTGCCTTTATTTGGACACACCTGCCAAACTAATTTGCACAGGTATCTGCAATTGCTTTCAGTGATATAAAGAGCCCTGACACACATCACCATCAATGAGTTTAAATGACAAACAAAAAAATTCTAACCTTATCACCCCTAAACTCTTTTTGCATAATAATTTGGAACACAGTTTAATCTGAGAGCAGCGTGATGTATAGGCCAAGATCCTGATTCCAGCGATGTGCCATTTACTGGGCTGTGTTTCCTATTTGAATAGAATCGGTGTTTTATCAGCAGTAGATTATTACAGTGGGTACAGAAAGTATTCAGACCCCTTTAAATATTTCTCTTTGCTTCATTGCAGCCATTTGGTAAATTAAAAAAAAGTTCATTTTTTTCCCTCATTAATGTACACTTCGCACCCCCCCCCCCCAATCTTGACTAAAAAAAAACACAAATTAGAAGTTATTGCAAATTAAAAAAGAATAACTGAAATATCACATGATCATAAGTATTCAGACCCTTTGCTCAGTATTGAGTAGAAGCACCCTTTTGAGCTAGTACAGCCATGAGTCTTCTTGGGAATGATGCAACAAGTTTTTCACACCTGGATTTGGGGATCCTCTGCCATTCTTCCATGCAGATCCTCTCTAGTTCCATCAGGTTGGATGGTGGACAGCCATTTTCAGGTCTCTCCAGAGATGCTCAATTGGGTTTAGGTCAGGGCTCTGGCTGGGCCAGTCAAGAATGGTCACAGTTGTTCAGAAGCCACTCCTTTATTTTAGCTGTGTGCTTAGGGTCATTGCCTTGTTGGAAGGTGAACCATCGGCCAAGTCTGAGGCCCAGAGCGCTCTGGAAGAGGTTTCCATCCAGGTACTTGGCCACATTCATGTTTCCTTGAATTGCAACCAGTCGTCCTGTCCCTGCAGCTGAAAAACACCCCCATAGTATGATGCTGCCACCACCATGTTTCACTGTTGGGATTGTATTGGGCAGGTGATGAGCAGTGCCTGGTTTTCTCCACACAACGCTTAGAATTATCACCAAAAAGTTCTGTCTCATCAGACCAGAGAATCTTATTTCTCAAAGTCTGGGAGGCCTTCATGTGTTTTTTTTTAGCAAACTATGTGGGCTTTCATATGTCTTGCACTGAGGAGAGGCTTCCATTGGGCCACACTGCCATAAAGGCCTGATTGGTGGAGGGCTGCAGTGATAGATGACT
This sequence comes from Dendrobates tinctorius, assembly GCF_039654945.1. Lineage (NCBI taxonomy): Eukaryota > Metazoa > Chordata > Amphibia > Anura > Dendrobatidae > Dendrobates > Dendrobates tinctorius. The sequence continues at coordinate 9,174,216 of NW_027361684.1, forward strand.
TTGTGGAACTTTCTCCTATCTCCCTACTGCTTCTGTGGAGCTCAGCCACAGTGATCTTGGGGTTCTTCTTTACGTCTCTCACCAAGGATCTTCTCCCATGATTGCTCAGTTTGGCTGGACGGCCAGGTCTAGGAAAACTTCTGGTGGTCCCAAACTTCTTCCATTTAAGGATTTTGGAGGCCACTGTGCTCTTCGGAACCTTGAGTACTGCAGAAGTTCTTTTGTAAGCTTGGCCAGATCTGTGCCTTGCCACAATTCTGTCTCTGAGCTCCTTGGCCAGTTCCTTTGACCTCATGATTCTCATTTGGTCTGACATGTACTGTGAGGTCTTAAGGGTCTGTCACACTAAGCGATATCGCTAGCAATATCGCTATAACGTCACTGGTTTTTGTGACGTTACAGCGATATTGCTAGCGATATCGCTATGTCTGATACTTACCTCCGACCGCTCCCCCGCTGGTTATCGCTGATTGTGCGAGAACGTCCTGGACTGTTTCTCGTTGTCAGCTTCCTGCTGTGGAGACGAGCGACGAGTGGACGCGGGCGGGAGGACGTCAGGATCGCCTCGTCTGACAGGTAAGTAGCGACCCCCGCGATGTCGCTGGTGAGATCTGCCTGTGTGGCAGCTCACTAGCGACCACTTAGCGATGCACCAGCGATCCTGACCGCGTCATATCACTGGTGCATCGCTAAGTGTGACAGTACCTTAATATAGACAGGTGTGCGCCTTTACGAATCAAGTCCTATCAGTTTAATTAAACACAGGTGGACTCCAATGAAGGCGTAGAACCATCTCAAGAGGATCATAAGGAAATGGACCACATGTGACTTAAATATAAGTGTCTGAACACTTATGACCACGTGATATTTCAGTTTTTCTTTAATAAATCTGCAAAATTTCTACATTTCTGTTTTTTTCAGTCAAGATAGGGTGCAGAGTGTACATTAATGAGAAAAAATGAACTTTTTTGAATTTTACCAAATGGCTGCAATGAAACAAAGAGTGAAAAATTTAAAGGGGTCTGAATACTTTCCATACCCACTGTAAATACAGGACTAGGTCAGGCTGATCTATGTAAACCTATCCTGTTCATCATTGCTGACAATGCACAGGGTACACAGGAAGCTGCGGTTATGCAGAGAGCAGCATTCTGAGCAGTGCTACATCTACAGCCTAGAAAACAGGGATTCTATCCAAACTGCAGCAAGAAGCCCAGTAGGTAACATGTCACTGGAATCAGGCTCTCTGCCCCTACATCATGCTGCTGTCCAATAACAGAACAAAAACCTGCAGACAAAATGCCTTTAACACAACGTGATTTGCTCACAGTCTCCAGCATAAGCCTGCAGCTGCTGAATATGTCAACAGTACTAGTAGTAGACAAAGCTCTTCATTGGAGGTTATGTGAAGAAGTGAGAAGCTGCCCACTTTGTGAGGGTTGTGAGAGATAGCGGGTAGTAGAACCACTACCTCATGCCTATGAATGGACTTAGACCTTGCAATGTATGCGCAGAAATACTACTGCATGGAAATCTGATGTAAAGACAAATATCCATATGACACAGATCTGAGGCAGAAATGCCAGGAAAGAGATCAGCGTTACTTTTCATGAGCTAAGCAAACCGTATTCATGCTAAAACAAATATAAGACAGCCATATACAAACAACTGGAACAGAACAGGTGACCTTTACACACATCCACCCATTATGTACACCCCAGGAATCATCCCCTGCAGTTCATGCATTTATCGTGGTCAAACAACCATTCTTACATTGTTAGGCACCAGGTAAAATGACATCTAGCGTGCTGCATATTTGTAGACAATAGCAGGATCAGATAAACCCAAAGTGGCCCCCATAACACAATAGACAGCTATCAGCCGAATGATGGTTCAGCGACAGCCCTCTCCCAGCTCTCACACATAAGCGCTCAACTGTGGAGTCATCTACGAGGGGTGATGTCAGAAATCTCTAGTGGTGGCTGACTTCACAGAGAACAAATGGATAACCAGTCCGAAATCGGACATGCCAAAACCTTTTGTTTGGCGACAGCTGAAGATAAGAGGCCACAATACACATTAGACTGTCTGCCGATCCGGGTACTATTAGAGGGTTCAGGCGACATTAGTCTGATGTGTATGGGGTCTCCTAGGCAAGGAGAGTGAAGCTTACAAGCTTTTGTTCAATACAGCTTGTAAGCACTGCTCTGATGCTGGCCAGATCGTGGGTTCCTACCTGCTTCAGTGCCCTTGTACTCCATCAATGCTGAAGTAAAGCTGCCTCATATATAGCACAGCATCGGAACGCACATACATTAGGCGGCTAACACTGCAATGACGTTGATGGTCTGAACTGGCAATCAATCAGAACCACTCTACTTCTACAGGAAGCTCAGACGCTGGGGAGTGGTGATCAATACAGTACAACTCTAACAGAAAGTAGCAACAATGTCAAAAGAAACTATGAGAAGCATTTATCAAAGCTCTACATGCTGATAACCTGACAGGTCCTGGTACCTGCACAATGTATCCACCATGCTTTGTATTTGTTTGCATTTATTATGATATGGAGATCTGGATTCACAGCTTCACTGCTCAATACTGTTGTATGATGTGCCTTGTTGCTGCAGTAGCATGTCTTATACAAAGACAGGAGAGCAGGGATGTTAACCACCTGTTAAATCGGATCCCTGACTGCTCATTTGATTCGTTGGGTGTGGCACGAATTCATTGTTGCAGCGTGATGCACAAGAGATGTCACACCAAGCATGTTTTACTCCCCCCCCCCCCCCCCCCCCAAGAAACGTGCATGACAGAGTATCCAGCAATCACCTATCTCTGTGAAAAATAAACATACATAGGACGGTGGTGTCATTATCACAGAATCCCCCAAACAGCTACGCTTAACAGAAAAAAGTCACAAGGGTCTCATGTTTTAGTGCTGGGTTACATAAGCCACTAATGTGAAGCCTATTCAGGCTTCTGATAGGCTGAGAATTGGTTCCTTGTTCTGCAGATCACCATAACCTAGGGGGTACAAGGAAACAAGCGCAATCTGAGCAGTGGATAAATTATGGTTTCTCATTACATAGGGATCACTCAGCTGGCAGTGTATAGGATTAGATATTTTTACATAAGAAAAAAATAAAATGAAAATTAGGAGGTAATATTCCTCGCACAGGGAGCCCAGAAGTCCTGGACGTGAGACCCCAGCGGTTGCCTTGGCTTGGGATTGTATCTAGTCACAACAGATGTCCGGATTCTCGCTCAGTTGGACATTCATTTCACCATGAAGAGAGGCTTCATCTCCGGTCCACACATCAAACAGGCTGAGGTTTTTGTTGCGGTGGTCATTATAAGGCTGACTGATCCTACTATTCTGACTTCTAAAGGGCTTCAGGCAAAGATAAAAGCAGGAGATGGAAACTGACATCTATTTCTAGACCTAATTTACTTGGACAGGAAACAAAAAAAAAAAAAATCTAGGGTCACAGGTGAACATTTAGGACTTTTTCCACATGCTGGGTTTTTGACATGCTGAAAAAAAGCAAAGTAATTGATATTTCTGAAAGATCATGGACAAGCTACCAGTACTTATTTTTTCCTTGCGGATTTGAATTTGAAAGAATTTTGTTTTTTTCAAATCTGCAGCATGTCAATTCTTTCACTGTTTTTGCAGCAACTAAATTAATGGGGGGGGGGGGGGGACACTCAACCTGTCAATTATTCATGAGCTCTGTATAACCCCCCACAACACTGATTAGCAGCTTTCTGTGCACACTGTGCATAGGCAGAAATTTGACAATCAGTGGTGTGGGAGAGTTCAGCATCCAGTGAACTCGTGGATCTGCAGCAAAGAAAAAAGGGATTATGTCAATACTGCAGCAAGTAGTTCAGCAAATAACATATCACTGGAATCGGGGTCACTGATCCTAAATCATTCTGTTCTCAGATGGGGTAGCAAAAACCTGGCAACATATACCCAGAGGGACACCGGGAGGTGGGCCAGAGGGAGAGGCATAGCCAGGGCCTAGGAATGAGATGGGGACCTCTTGGTCAAGCTAGGAGTTCAGGAGTACAGGGCGAGTCATGCTCCGTTGCTTGTTCAGCTATCTAGGTTGTATGAGCACCTGAAATGTTTCTATTAGGGTACCGTTACACCTAGCGAGCTGCCACACAGGCAGATCTCACCAGCGACATAGCAGGGGGTCGGGGGTCGCTACTTACCTGTCAGACGAGGCGATCCTGCGTCCTCCCGCCCGGCTCCACGCGTCGCTCGTCGGCGCCACAGGAAGCGCCGCAGGAAGTGGCCGACGAGGAAGGGTCCAGGAGCTTCTCGCGCAACCAGCGATAACCAGCGGGGGAGCCGGTCGGAGGCAAGTATCACATGCAGCGATATCGCTAGCAATATCGCTGCAACGTCACAAAATCGGTGACTTTACAGCGATATTGCTAGCGATATCGCAATGTGTAACGGGGGCTTAACTCGCATATCTCTTATAAGAGATTAGCAGATCCATGATGTTCTCTCATCAAACATCTGATACGCGACCTCACTTTTAATTAAATTTAGAGCTCAAATTTCAGTTTCAGCTGCTAATAATAAAGTATACGGTTTCTCTGAGGCAGGGACTCAGGCTTTATGAATAGGACCTTGTTTTTACCTACTAATGTAGAAAAGACTTTATTGCTTCATGTTACAAGCATCACAAGATCACAAAACACTGAGGAACAAATGCCAAGAGTCACAACCCCAACTAACGAGGAACGTGCCATTCGCAATGTAAGGAGAAAAAAAAAAAACAAGATAAAAGGAGCTGTCCGATCACGTGGTCCGGTGTGCACACCATAAGGATTCAGAAGTCTGAGGTCACAATATACTGTATATACTCATGTTTTTTGCCACGAAAAACTGGGAAAACGTATTGACTCGAATATAAGCCAGGTATGCATTGTCCCCTCATCCCTGTCCTTGTATGCATGGCTCCTCGTCCCTGTATGCATGGCCCCCTCATCCCCTGTCCCTGTATGCATGGCCCCCTCATCCCCTGTCCCTGTATGCATGGCCCCCTCATCCCCTGTCCCTGTATGCATGGCCCCCTCATCCCCTGTCCCTGTATACATGGCCCCCTCATCCCCTGTCCCTGTATGCATGGCCCCCTCATCCCCTGTCCCTGTATGCATGGCCCCCTCATCCCCTGTCCCTGTATGCATGGCCCCCTCATCCCCTGTCCCTGTATGCATGGCCCCCTCATCCCCTGTCCCTGTATGCATGGCCCCCTCATCCCCTGTCCCTGTATGCATGGCCCCCTCATTCCCTGTCCCTGTATGATTGGCCCCCTCATCCCCTGTCCCTGTATGCATGGCCCCCTCATCCCCTGTCCCTGTATGCATGGCCCCCTCATCCCCTGTCCCTGTATGCATGGCCCCCTCATCCCCTGTCCCTGTATGCATGGCCCTCTCATCCCCTGTCCCTGTATGCATGGCCCCCTCATCCCCTGTCCCTGTATGCATGGCCCCCTCATCCCCTGTCCCTGTATGCATGGCCCCCTCATCCCCTGTCCCTGTATGCATGACTCCTTATCACCGTCTTTGTCTGCATGGTTCCTCATCCCTGTCCTGGTATGCATGACTCCTTATCACCGTCTTTGTCTGCATGGCTCCTCATCACTATCCTTGAGTGCATGCCCCCGCCTCATGAGAAAAGCATTAAAAAAAAAAAAAACCAAAAAAATAACTTCCTACTTACCTTCCCTGCGCGCCCTTGCACCATCATGTTCGTTCCGGCTTCCAGCAGCTCCTGCGGCCGAGCGATCACGTGTTCCCGCTCATTAAAGTAATGAATATTCACCTCTCTCCACGCACAGGGGACACGTGATCGCTCGGGTAAGGCAGAAAGAGAAAGTATCTGCTAATTAAAATGAGAACCTGCCAGCGCTTGAACCATACTATCTGCATTTAGGGAGAGTCCCGTCAATCAGACCAAGTCAGTCACAGAGAACCCAGAGACTTTTTAAAATGATGGCCCCGATTCATTAAGACTGTCATTCTGTATATTAGTCTAGATGGAGAGTGTGAAGGAGAAAAAGGAGCAAAGTGTGGGCCTCAATAATTCTGGTGCATCATTCGGAAGAAGCGCACTTCAGTCAGGGACTGGGGACACTCATGCTTAATTTGCTGTGAATCTGTAAATGAAAAATTTGCCCTCTGTAGTCGGCCCTCAACTCTCTGCTAAGCTCCACCGACTGTTCAAAAAGTTGGCGTGACTGGTGTAAAAAATGTCACAAACTTTTTAAGCAACTATAAAAATTCTTATGAAGCTGAATAATGAATTAGAGGCCATGTCTGCAATGCTGCAGCGGTCATCGGGTGGCCCGTCAGTAATTATGATCTCCGTAGTCAGGGCATTAGTGGTTTGGATGCGCACGGTTATACTGATGACTTTCTATAGATTGTGGAGGTCCGACACCCAGCTTATAGATTCATGAGCAAATCATATCACTGCGGGAGACAACGCCAAGAGCTGCTCCAGATTTTCAGCAAGAAAATTTATTATATGAAAAGTTAAGCAATTTTCTAAACACACTGTATCTAGTCGTCACCTCCATTACTGCTCGTGGTAAGTGAATTGTAACCTTCGATGTTGATTTCTGTAGGATGACAATCTGTCCTGTGATTGATGATCACTAGTTCCAATACTCACACTAGAATTGCCCTGTACCGAATAGGGACAGGCTACTTCGTTCAGGGACTTATGAATTCAGTGCTACGTTTTGCCTCCATTATTCCTTCTGGAATTGCATGAATAAAATAACTGGGTTTATGTAGCAGGCTGTTCTAGGTATATTTTTTATTTAAATTGATTTTTCTAGTTGTAGAAAAAAAATTAACGGTTTGATATAAAAACTCCCTTCTCCTCGGTCCATAGCGGAATCTCCACTGCTGCTCGGTCTCTGTTCTCTCTTTGACAGAGCTGCAGCCAACACTGAACTCAGTGGTGCTGTCAAGGTCATGTAAGGGCTGTAGACAAATAGAGACCAGGGCAGCTGTGGAGGGTGAGCAAAAGAAAAAAAAATGTGTTAAACTGTATGAGCGGTGGGAGAAAAACTTTTTTGAACCCAGAAAAAACCCTTTAAGTAATACTGCAGAAATCTTTTAGGTTGACATCTTGTAGTATATAGATTGAGAGTCAGTTGAAGGATGTTAATGGCCAGTTGATGGACAGGATAGTATAGGACAAGTTTGAGACCAGTTGTCAGTGAGTAGACTTGGTGATGTCACTGTCAAACATGACACACATTTATAGGACAGTCATCAATGTAAGGTGATCTAGGCTGCAGGATATCCTGGTGGACTATGATGATTCACACAATATTCACTATCATCTCAAAGTGCAAACACAGGCAAACTATGCAGGGTCTCAAATCAGTAAGGGAAGCGACGTAATAATGTCTACAGAACATCCACTACTGCCACAAATAGGAAGTCATCATAACTTAAGAATGGAAAACGATGACTGTGCCCACTACATCAGCTCTTCTAGGCAATGCCCTGTCCCTTCTGTATTTGGCAATAAAATCTGGTCACTTACCTTGGACATCATACCAATGGGCTCCATTGGTAATCCCATCTGGGAAATATTCCCCTTCTTCCCCCTTGCACCTCGGGTATCCTGTCTTCATTATCGGGTGGTTGGATGCATAGGCCTTGGCCAGGTACTGGAATACCTTGTCATCTGAAGACTTGCTATAGAATCCGGTTTCCAAGTGACTGCTGGAGTCGTCATAAGGATAACTGGCCACAACAGAGCCGCCATGGAGGTTACCAGAAAGTACAAACCTGAAGCGAAAATAAAAAATAGGGCATTGTTATTTTAGAAATATGAAATTATATCTACACAAAAGAAGGTTCTCCGAAATACCCCTGACCTGGCCACACATCACCAAATATAATGCTCGGTTAGAAAATACAGCTTATAGGGCAATAAATAACTATAAACTTGGAAGAAACAAAATATGTGGGAATTTTCCAAAATCCTGACGATCATTAAAGTACCCATAAAGTTGCTTCTTCAGTCACCACCAACTGCACATCTCTCAACTTCCCCATATACATTAACATTTGCCCAAACTTTCAATGAGAATTGAGGAGAAAAGCCACCACCAGAGGTGTGAGGCAGGGGTCATCTCCCCTCAAAACTATAGGTTTGGGCATTTACAATCAAACTGTCAGGAAAGAGTCAGGAGACCACCTACACAATGGATGGTCAGACAGCCAAGGCAAAATCGGCAATTTCTGCCAACTTTAAAGGGAATCTGTCAGCAAATTTTTTTGCTATGTAATCTGTAAGCACCAAGATGTACGAGTAGAGACACCAATTCCGGCGATGTGTCATTTACTAGGCTGGGTTTTGCTGTTTCAATACAATCAGTGTTTTACCAGCAGGATATTATCACTCGGTGACAATTGGCCTTTTGCCTCCTAGTCCTACCCCGCACCCAGCACTGATTAGCAGCTGTCATTATGCAATGTACACAAAGTTGTGGTTATACACAGCTCAATTACGGCGCTCTGCAACAGAACAAGCTGACTATCATAACTGCTGCACCCAGTAAACTAAGTAACATCCTTGGAATCAAGGTCTCTGTCCCTACATCATGCTGCTCTCAGATTACATAGCAAATACCTGCTGACAGATTCCCTTTAGTGTGTACGTGGGCTTCTAGCCAGTTCGATGATGGGTCGATCATGTGTGCGGTCTTTGCTGGTAAGCCAGCTTTGTGAGGACTCAGTGAGACGCAGAGATCTTCACCTCATAAATCCTGTAAGCCCAGTGGAAAGTACACTTCTAGAGAAACGGGGCCAGCTTACAGCAAACCCTGATTAATTTCCTGTGAAATTTATGCAATAGGTCTGTGCTTTCCACACAATTTAACTTGCAGAATGTTAGGGTATAAAGCCACATCCTGAGCTCTGAAAATTAAAGGTTAATTCCACAATATCATACTTCAGTGGCTCAAAACTCAAAAATTGTCACATTCAAATCAGATACCTCACTGCTCCAGATATCGCCCCCTGACATCCTCCATGTAGAAATGAAATGAAATCAGCTATCCTGCTCTCTGACCGCACCGGCTAGCTGTGATAAGCGCCAAACAGAGGGTGTGATTGGAGAACAGCCGTGACCGCGCAGATGACTGGAACAGAATGGGTTAAATAAAAGCTCATTTTCTCCTCTGACCGCTAAGTGCCGGCTATGACACAGACATGACCTCCATGGTAATTATAACCACTGTTCTGCCTTTACCAAATCAGAGACTGCTGTGCCAACAAGTTCCTTTGAACATACAAAACTTGATTTAAAGGTCATTTTTTGATGACATACATTCTCTCTAACGACAGAAAATGACTTTTTTTGCACCGGGTAAAACTGGTTTTACAGCTTTTTCATATAATGGAAAAGAATATACTAAGTGCCAAGGGCAAAAAGCAATAATAAAAGATCACTGCAGGAAAAATATAATGCTGCTCTATGGCAAATTAGCAGCGCGCTATATGTACCGTCAGAAATGAGAGGTTACAGGACATACAGACCCGCTGTGCAGGGAAACTTGTGTCCGCCGATCATGGGGTTAATGATGTTCCTTCTGCAGATATTACAGGTAAGGGCTCATTCACACAGTCATTCAAGTATGAGCGCTACCTGATTTTTTCACGGATAGCACTCGTACCTATGAAAGTCTATGGGGCTGTTCACATGTCCGTGATCGTTTTGCGGGGTTAAAGTGTCTAAATTCGGCAAGGAAAGTCACGGTGGAAAAAAAAAATTTGAGAACTTGGATGCCATCCGGGTGCTGCCTGTCACCGACTGATAGAAAGTGGATAAACTTTTTTTTCTCTCATCAGTTTAAAAAAAAAAATAAAACACTGAAACTTGGGACAAATTAAGATGTAACTGATGAAACGCGCAGTTTTTCTCATACAGGAAAATAACCTGACGTCTTGATGAAGCCTCAGAAGTGTATAACAATTAACACTTTAAAATGGATTAACTCTACACGTTACAACCACATACTGTATATACTCAAAAGGAACCTGCGATGTAAAAATAACACTATTAACCTGCAGATATGGGATTAATCTACAGGTTCATAGTGTTCTGACACTGTGCGGCGCCAGCACTGAAAGCCCCACTGCCAGGAGGAATAAGCTGTATTCCCCACAGCAGCCTGGCTCTTTCAGTCATAGGGGGTACGGCCGGCACAGATCAGTCACCACTCAGTGTGTAGAGAACAGTGGCCGTCACCGCGCCCTGGCACTGACTGACAGCAGTCCAGGAGATTGGGGGAAGCTATAGCTCTGGTTAATAAATGAAGATCATGAACATTTCTTTCCAGAAAATGTTATCCAGCATTAAACAATGACAACCTATCCATAGGACAGGTCATCAATATCATATTGATGAGAATCAGATACCAGGCACCCCATGACCAGCTCCCAGGGTACTCCACCCCTCCGTACACGGTGTAGGAGCCTTTCTTGAGTGCTGTAGCTCAGCTCCTCATCAGTATCTGACAACAGCCGCTACACTGTGAACGGAGCTGTGCTGTCCCTGCTCACTGCACCACTTACTTCTGGTCACCAGGGAGTTTGCAAAAATCTGATCAGTGTGGGAGTCAGTTGTCAGAACCCCACTGATCTGACATTGATGACCTGTCAGTTAGATGCCCAAAATCTAAATCCTGGACAACACATTTAAAGGGAACCCATCAGAAACGTTTACACCCTCTCCCCAAAAGCATTAATATGACTGTGTATCCCTTTATGGCCACAAAGTGATGACGCCAGCAGTTATGACTGGAAATGCATTGGGGCGTAATGATGCGCTTCCTTCTAGCTTCTCAGCCCAAAGCTGTATTCACTACCTAGAAGCTCACTCCCCTGGATTATTAACAGGTCATTTGCTCTGGCACCAAGCCACTAACCTGTTAACCAGCCACGGCAGCGTTCTGCTAAGTAAGAAACACAAGGTAAGTGCGCGCTCCCACTTGGGATGTAATCGGACAAGTGCACTCCAATAAAAGAATCAGATTGCACTCAGCTGAATGTTAACCTATGGGGCAGCTCACATGAGTGATTACTTTCTCATGCTGATTCAACATGCTGTGATTGCATCTGTGAATCGGATTGCACGTACCCATATAAGATCATGGGTGCATGTGAAACATCGCACTGCACTCTATCACCTGAGTGCAGGCCGGTGCCCGCCGCCAGCAATGGAAGAGATTGAAGAAATTAATTTCTCCGTCTCCTCCGCGTCAGAGCCCCGACACTCGGAACGCGCTCGCAGCAGCCGAGTGTCATTAGCATCTCGGTTCCGATGTGATACGCTAGCGAGACCCCGGCCTGAGGCTGAGAAGCTGTAAGTGCATCATCGCCTCCCAATAACATTTTCAAACAACTTCAAAAAGCAATTTCTCACTGCTGGAGCTTCGCTTCTTGTCATAAAGGGATTGACTAGGTCATCTAAAAAAAAAAGAGCTACAACGTCATATGGGAAAACCTATGCGAAAGGACTGAGATTCAGTTCGAAACATGCAGGAAAAGATCCCACATTTATTATTTTTTCAATTCTACAAACAATTTTTTTTTTTCAATTTTTCTATCCAAGTTGAGGATTTGCTGGCTACTTCAATGTGAGCGAGCTGGATAACACTTTTATACAGTCTTATGTGATTTCTCACAGGGTTGGGGCGGGATTTTTGACAAGTTGCCTTTAACTAAGGATTTGCAAACAGTCAAATTGGGATTTCAAAATTAGATAGCCCCTCTAAAAGATAAAGTCACTGTCAAGAGTGAGTGTTTATTAAATGCATGTATTTGGGGCTAAGAATACATTTTACAATTCAGCTCAATCAAAAATTCAGCATAATGAGCTACCTGACAATCCATCAGTGAGCTCATTCTGACAGAACTGGTAACTCATCTATCCCCCTTTTTCTGAGCTCCTTTCATCAACACAAAGTTCGGCTTACCTTCTGCTATGGTCTATGTCTAGATTTGAGACGGATTGATCTGTGGGACTCCAGTCCATCTGCCGCATCAGTAGTCGCTGGCTGCTGGATGGGAGGCTCGCAATTCTCTAACCTTCCGGGATCCCCGTCGCTGATTTTGATTCGCTGGGCTGGTCACGACATTATACTCAAAAAAATGCGTAAGTAAGATAAAAAAAGGACACGAGCTGGATAAATGTTCAAAGCTGCCATTATTTACTTGCGTTAAACATTCCTGCAAGATAATATAAATATACAAAAAAAAACTTAAAGGATATTTGCAAGGATTAGGGTAAATACTTGCTGAACAGAATAGACTTCAGGCCCAATATTACCAGAGAGAGTCCTGGGAGATGATCCAAAGTAGATTGGTGGAATGATCTACATCAGCTGTAGATACAACCAACCTGTCATGGAAACATCATACAGGGAATGGGGGTGCAATCTTGCACCAGTTGGGATGTTTCGGGGGGCGAGCACCTTTTTAAAGCAAACTCTTTTTTTGTACTTCTATCATCTTGTTAGAATGCTTACTACAAGTAGATAACAGCAGCTTTGAAAATTTATCAGACTTGTGCCCCTTTTATTTTGCTTTTTTCAGTATATGGTTTGTGTGTTTTTGGTGGCACAGCTGCTGCGTCACTTTTCCTGTTTGTTTGGCACAACACGACGCACAGGTGACGTCACAACAATGGTCAGACTCTTGATCTGGCAGATGAGAGTGGTGTACCAAGAATTGATCCGCCAACTCTCTGTGGCCATAAAGCACCAAAAATAACTCTGGACAGGACGGACAAAGTTACAAACTGCCCATCATGACGAGCTCACTGACGGATTCTCAGTTCATCTCTTTCTGCAGCCAACAATTAAAAAGGAAACATGAAGTCTGCAAAAACCAAGTGGCAAAAAATAGTTAATAACCTAAAAAAAAAAAAAAAAAAAAAAACACAACACAATTTTTTACCAATGCATTTTAATAAAATAAAAAATAAAATGCCCCTAGAGGTGTCCTAGCTCAGGCCCCCAGGCAGTCCACCTCTGATTATCACATTTGCTATGTGAATACTTTCATTACTTACCGACTCCTCTAAAAGCAAAGTGGGTAAAATATAGGATCAGCCAACGATACCCACGAATGTGTGACAGCGGGGTGGGTCTTACAAGTGAGAAGTCAGGGTGAAGGGCTGACACCCGGAGGAATACAAGACTGGCTGTCAGTCACCGGCCTTAGAGGTGATGCTAGCATGTACGGCACGAGACCGCTGAGCCAGTGATTGGCTGCAGAGGTTTCCTAGATTTGCGGCAGCAAAATGAACAGAATCCCAGATAACCCCTTTAGGACCTCACGCTAGGCGAAGGTTTCACCAACATTTCAGTTTGGAGTAGCTCTGGTATTAGAGGAACTGGTTCACATAACACTTACAGGGTGGTTATGGGAGACTATAATTATTAAGAGACGCTGACGCCCACGAATTGCAGTAAAACATATGGACGACTCATGTTCCCTACAAGAAAAAGCAAAAGCACGGAAACTTAAGAAAAAAGTTTACTCTCCATTGAACTTAATAGATATTTGTCTTTTTTCAACCATGTAATATTGCATACAACTTTCTGGCCTCCTTACTGTGCATCTGCGCCATCAGAAAAAGCTGTCGGCTGCTCCTGAAGTCCGGACCAGCGGCATGGCTGTGGCTGCAGGACCAAACTATGCGCTTTCTTCCCAGGCTCCAAGCAGAGGCAGCTCTGTCTCTGCACTATGGGCAGATTCCAAGAGCGAGTCCCTCACCCACCTATGATAACAATGCAGAGGTGACCGGTAACCTAGACAACACGCAGGAAACTAAAGAATTGAAAATCCCTCCGTTTTTGAGAATAGAGATGATTTTTAAAGAAGAGAAATTGCAAGTGGTTTTTTAAGAAGCAATTTACAATTTTACCCATTTAACAAGATGAGACAATAACTTTAAATTTGGTTATAATTTTTATTTTTTATTTTTTTTTTTACCAATTTCATAATTTTTCAAGTTACTACATAAAAAAAAAAATCTTGCCATGTTCAGATTAGTCAGTCGCCCCAATTTAAAATTCCTGCTGCGCATAAGGCCATTAGCAACAATAAGCCTGCCTGAGCCCCAGTAGCACATTTTTTACGAATACTGAGGCCCCAGAGGCTCAGCCTCACACATCATCACCATACTGGAGCTTTTAGGCTGCAGTACCCTGAATTTGATGTGAGGCACCATGATCTAGGCATCTGCAGTGTGAGGTCAGTGGCCCAAAGTCATTTAGCTCTTTCAGTAACGCCCTTCAGTGCCCACTTTGATGTCCATTTTTGTGCCAGTTTTCTGTTATAGCTGATTTTAAGCATGGTCACCTCAGGGCTCCCTGCTGCATTGTATTTTATTATTGGAATTTTTTACTTCTGTTTAACTTGTTAAAAAAAAAAAAAAAAAAAAAGAAACTGCCGAATAAGAATCCAACTTCAGCATTGTTTGGTATGTCACGTTATAAATAAAGCTGCTTTGCTTTGGATGCTTCTTGGTACATGGCTACAATAACACTTTATTGATAAAATCATGGGCGGATTACATGCGTTTTTATTGCATTTCCACTAAAGAAACATACTAAAAGCGCATATATGGTTCTCACCTGTGGATTTTTCCCATCTCATTCGAGCCTATAGGAAAATCCTCACAAGTGTATATTTACTGCAAGATACGGTGACATGTTGCAGATCCCAAACACGAACCACAAAGTAAGGAAGAAACACAAAGGTTACGTTCACTCTAGGTGGTTTTTTTCTGCAGCAAAACCTGATCTGTTGGCAGGAAAGAAGCTGCTGAAAAATAAAAAAAAGAATGTTTTCCTTGGTTTTTCTTTCCTTTTTTGCTGCAGTTTTGGCATGCTAGATTTGTCTCCTGTGCATCCTGATAAAGATCAGTGTTGGAAAAAAAAAAAAAAAAAAAGTCCTATTCTACAGAATCAGGTTTTGGCACTAAAAACACAGCAAAACATGATACCTGCATTTTTGGTGCAATGTTTCACCACCTATTAAGGTTATTGGGTGAAAAACGCTGACAAAAAAACGGCGAGGCCGAGTGCACACGCTCCCGAAGGAGCTGCACCTTGACGTAGAGCATGTTCGCTGTGTCCAAAGCGCTGCTGTCTACTGAATGCAAGGAAATCGGCATGTGATGACTGAGCCGGGTGGAATCACGGCGTCCTATACATTTTATAGATGAAATTTGTCTTGCGGAGACTCGTGTCTCTGCAAAAGAAACAGCCATGCTGCGGTCTGGAGAGACACGCCGTGTGTCCGTTTCCGCCGGTGATCCGTGCGCGCCTGTGGACACATAGTGGGCATCGGATTTCCTGACATCCCATCCACTATGCTGTAACATCTGGACGCTGCATAAATACTCAGCGTCAAACCCGCAGCAATTCTGGATCGTGTGCACCTACCCTGAAGGAAGGGACACGCTCCACTGTGCAAAAAAAAAAATACAAGCAAAGTACAAGACCCTGAGGACAAAAAGACAACACGTGTGCATAAGATTTCTGAAATCTCAGAGTTTGCTGGTACTGGAAAACTCTGCTGAAAATTTGCATTAAAAAAAAAAAAACACTGCAAAAACGCCGAGTGTGAACTCAGCCTGAAAGCACATCGGGCGCCAGATTTCTATAAATCCCATAAACTTTGCTGGAAATGTAAGCAACATGAGCAGCGTCAAATACAAAGCAAAATATTAGTTATGGGAACGTAGCCCACCCCTGCGGCCCCCGCTGTCAGCGCCCTGAGCCCAGCAGGTTAACCCCTCAGCTGCTGCGGCTCATGCTATCTAGATGTCGCTCGGCCTTGGCTGGGGGCCCTGGAATATGTCCCCACACAGCCCGCGCCCTCCTCACCGGTTCTCCTGGATCCACCTCATCATGGCCACCACCTCGGGCACCTGCTGCGGGTCCGGCGGCTGCTTCTGGGAGAACTGGTCCGGGAAGTTGCGGTTGAGGTCCAGGTGGCGGGCGTTGTTCCTGCCGCCCTTCTCCCCCGGGCAGTCCCCCTCCTGCGCCGCCTCGAAGCCGTCCGGGTTGAGGCTGGGCACGATGTAGATGTCGGTGGTGTTGACGAGCTGTGTGAGGCGCGGGTCGCGGCCGTAGCCGTCCAGGAGCAGCTGCAGCAGGTACACCAGCACCTGGCGGGACACCGTCTCGTCTCCGTGCATGTTCCCCACATACTTGAACTGCGGCCGGTCCGGGGGCGCCGTGTCCGTGTCCGCGGTCACCCGCATCACCCACAGCTCCCGGCCCTGCACGGACACGCCGAGGCTGGAGAGCCGGCACAGCTCCGGGTACTCCTGTGCCAGCGAGTGCAGCCGCTCGCCCAGCTCCGTGTGGTGGTAGTAGTGGTTGTACAGCTCCGGCCTTTCCTCCATCGCCTTCTTAATGTGTGCGGGCAGCACCGCGGACCACACCAGGACCAGGAGACAGAAGGGGAGCCAGCGCCCGGGACTCGCCATCCTGTCCCAGCCAGCCAGCACAGCTGCCATCATTCTGTCACCCCCACCTCCCGACTTCCTGCCTGCACCTAGCAACCAACCCACTAGCTTAGAGACCCTCTTTTCCGGTTTCCGTGCCCCACTTCCGGCGGGTCTGACATGATGGCTGAGCATACCTTGCCCCACTTCCGACTTCTCCTATGATTGACAGCTCGTACAGGACCTCCCCCTTTTTTTACGCATACCCACTCTGGACGGTAAGACACGCCCACAGAGTCACAGCCCAATAGTGGCTGGGGGGCGTGTCCTGTCAGAAAGAAATCGGAACGTCACTGCAGCTGCGGCGGGGCAGTGTCCCGCGGGTCCCGGTGGTGCAGCGGCGTGTTCACACTGGCATCTCTGCTGCACGCTGAAGCCGCGTCGCCTCATTGAGACCGAAATGTCGCAGGATTAGTTATGGATTGTTATCGCAATAAAATCTAGGTTTACATAATTCTATGCAAGGAGTGCAGAGCAGGGCCGGACTGGGACTAAAATTCAGCCCTGGCATTTGAAGTTACACAGGCCCACTAGTCACATGGTGACTATATAATATATTTGTACACTTGTAGTTTACAAGAAGTGAGAGGAGATTAACACGACTATATAACACGTAGTCAGAGCTGTGCCCAGTATTTCAGCTCAGTCCTATTTATTGCATTTAGGTACAGTACTCCTCCCAAAGCTCTGTCCCCTTTTGCATGTACGGTGACAGAATTCCTGGCAGCACTGCTATCCATTGGGCAACCAGACCCCCTGGTCATAGCCGCCCCTATCATACCTCCCAACTTTTGAAGAAGGGAAAGATGGACAAAGACTGCGGAGCGCAGCGTGCCGCTGCAAATTTTGGCCACGCCCAACCACACCCATTTCACAACTAGTCACACCCATGTCCACACCTAATCGCACCCATTTAGCACTGCTGATCACACTGACTGGTACTGAGGGCACAGTGGCTGGCATTATGGGCACACTGACTGGCACTAAGGAAGAGAGAAAACAGAGAGAGAGAGAAAAAAGAAAACAGAGAGAGCGAGAAAGAAAGGGGAAAGAAAGAACAGTGAGAGACAAAGAAAGAACAGTGAGAGACAGAGAAAGAACAGAGAGAGAAAGAAAGAGGGGAAAGAAAGAAAGAACAGAGAGAAAGAGAGGAAAGAAAAAGAAAGAAAGAGGGGAAGAAAGAACAGAGAGAGAAAAAAGAAAGATTAGAGAGAGAAAGAAAGAACAGAGAGAGAATGAAAGAACAGAGAGAGAAAGAAAAAGAGAGAAAGAAATAAAGAAAGATTCTATAAAGATACTATAGCAGTCCGGCTCCCATTGTAGTGCCCACCTGAGCCTCCTGGTGCAGGACCTATCATGATCCACTCACATGGCCGGCATCCCCGATTCCAAGGCTATCCTGCTATCTGCGCTGTCGGAGGAGGACACGGTGATGAACCTGAAGCATTCCTGGTTCCGTCACAATCTCCTCAAGAAATTATCTAATTTCCGGTCAGCTTCCAGCACATCACTTCAGGTGGAACGTCATGTGTGTGTTTTAAAATGCTCCTCGGGGCTCCGCCGTGTACTCCTGTGTCCGTGGGAAAAGCCCGCTTTGTACACACTTGGCTCCGCTCCGTACATCCCGTACACATATGGCTCCACTCCATACACACACGGCTCCACTCCGTCCACCTCGTACACGCGTGGCTCCTCTCCGTACACCTCGCACACGCGCGGCTCCGCTCCGTCCACCTCGTACACACGGCTCCTCTCCGTACACCTCGTACACACGGCTTCTCTCCGTACACCTCGTATACACACGTGGCTCCTCTCCGTACACCTCGTACACGTGGCTCCTCTCCGTACACCTCGTACACACGGCTCCTCTCCGTACACCTCGTACACACGGCTCCTCTCCGTACACACGGCTCCTCTCCGTACACACGGCTCCTCTCCGTACACCTCGTACACGCGCGACTCCTCTCCGTACACCTCGTACACACGGCTCCGCTCCGTACACCTCGTACACGCGCGACTCCTCTCCGTACACCTCGTACACACGGCTCCGCTCCGTACACACGGCTCCGCTCCGTACACCTCGTACACGCGGCTCCTCTCCGTACACCTCGTACACACGCGGCTCCGCTCCGTACACCTCGTACACACACGGCTCCGCACACCTCGTACACACGGCTCCTCTCCGTACACCTCGTACACACGCGGCTCCGCTCCGTACACCTCGTACACACGCGGCTCCGCTCCGTACACCTCGTACACACGCGGCTCCGCTCCGTACACCTCGTACACACGCGGCTCCGCTCCGTACACCTCGTACACACGCGGCTCCGCTCCGTACACCTCGTACACACGCGGCTCCGCTCCGTACACCTCGTACACACGCGGCTCCGCTCCGTACACCTCGTACACACACGGCTCCGCTCCGTACACCTCGTACACACACGGCTCCGCTCCGTACACCTCGTACACACGTGGCTCCGCTCCGTACACCTCGTACACACGCGGCTCCGCTCCGTACACCTGGTACACACGCGGCTCCGCTCCGTACACCTGGTACACACGCGGCTCCGCTCCGTACACCTGGTACACACGCGGCTCCGCTCCGTACACCTGGTACACACGCGGCTCCGCTCCGTACACCTGGTACACACGCGGCTCCGCTCCGTACACCTTGTACACACGGCTCCTCTCCGTACACCTCGTACACACGGCTCCTCTCCGTACACCTCGTACACACGGCTCCCCACCGTACACCTCGTACACACACGGCTCTGCTCCGTACACCTCGTACACACGCGGCTCCGCTCCGTACACCTCGTACACACGGCTCCGCTCCGTACACCTCGTACACGCGCGGCTCCTCTCCGTACACCTCATACACACGGCTCTGCTCCGTACACCTCGTACACACACTGCTCCGCTCCGTACACCTCGTACACACACGACTCTGCTCCGTACACCTCGTACACACGGCTCCGCTCCGTACACATCGTACACACGCGGCTCCGCTCCGCACACCTCGTACACGCGGCTCCCCACCATACACCTCGTACACACGGCTCCTCTCCGTACACCTCATACACACGGCTCCTCTCCGTACACCTCGTACACGCGCGGCTCCGCTCCGTACACCTCGTACACACACGGCTCTGCTCCGTACACCTCGTACACACACGGCTCTGCTCCGTACACCTCGTACACACGGCTCCGCTCCGTACACCTCGTACACACACGGCTCCTCTCCGTACACCTCGTACACACGGCTCCGCTCCGTACACCTCGTACACACGGCTCCGCTCCGTACACCTCATACACACGCGGCTCCGCTCCGTACACCTCATACACACGCGGCTCCGCTCTGTACACCTCGTACACACACGGCTCTGCTCCGTACACCTCATACACACACAGCTCTGCTACATCCACACTGTAAATCCTGACCCCACACATACTTACCTCAACCAGCACCATGACAACAGCAAAGCAGAGTCTTGCAGACGGTAGAGGCAAGGCTGAGCGCACAGGACCTGTGATGAGGTCACAGGAGGGGCGGAGTCAGGGGTGACATGATCGGGGGGTCTGGACAAAGGCTCCTGATCATGTGACCCCCTGACTCCTCCCCTCCTGTGACCTCATCACAGGTCCTGCGAACAGAGCGAGCAGGCAAGCGAGTGCGACGCTGTGAGTGGCTGCGGGGGGGAGGGGGTCTCATGCTACGTCGAGGATGGGGGGCGTGGCGGCTTATCTCCCTGCAGTGCGGGAGGAACTTGGAAACTATCACCGCCGTGCCCGCAGAGGGCCGGCGGCAGGAGCAACAGTGGCCGCAGCAGCTGGCAAGCGGCCAGATGATCGGTCGCTGCCGCCCGCGGCCCACGTGACAGCGGCCCAGCGGGAAAATGCCCGGTTGGTTATATTGCCAATCCGGGCCTGGTGCAGAGTCTTGAGCCACATTCACACATTGACTATTTGGAGCGGTTTTATCTCAGTATTGAGACAAATATGTCTGTAATATGTCTATACTAGCCAGTCTGTAAGCCGAAAGCAGGAGTGGGCGAGAAATGCAGGAGTGGTGATGTGGCGCCCCTGAGGCTCAGTCGCCACAGAGGTACTGCACCTTCTCCTAAGGTGTGGTGCCCACCATCCGAGTAAGGTGGGAACCCCTTTCCACGCTCCAACACTCGCACCCCACACAACAGAGTAGTTCAGCAAAACCACATTGCAGCTCCATGCTTAGAGAGTAGCAGAGCACCTTTGGTGGTTCCCTGCATGGAACACTGGACGTGCTGGAAGGTGGGTGGAGTTGAGATCCATATAAAAGAGCGGGATGGTTTAGAATTACAGGTCAGTCAGTTCAGTCTGACAGAAGGTCAGTGAGGGAGGAAGCCACTCGGGAGGAGTGAGGATCCCTGGAAGAAGGGATGGAGGAAGGAGTGCTGCTGCTGCCTCAGTGATCTGAGCCAGCTGGCACGGGAAAGGAACAAAAGGAGAAAGACGTAGAACTGCAACCTAAGCTTCCATAAGAGAGAGAAGGAACAGCACGGAACGAAGGAGCAGGAGAACAGAGAGGAGACGTGGGTTGGAAGAGGAACCCTGCCTATAGGTTCTCAGCGCAAGGCCGGGGCCCGGTCCCCGAGGTTGTATGGACACTTATGGTTCTGCAGCAGACACCGGTGGAGTAGTAGGCTGTAAATGCACTACTGCCATCTAAGACTTGGGGCACAACAGCATCTGTATAGAGAGCCGGGACTCAGGAGAAGGGAGTCCCCGAGCAGGCTACAGCTGTCTGCCATACAAGTAGAGTTCTAGGGAACATCTAGTAAGAGGTATTCCGGGGTAAATCAGTACTGGAGTACTTCACACCTTAAGGCGCATTGGCGGAGTCATTCAGGAAGGTACATGTTGGCGGAGTGTTAGGCTGTGTGCACACGATGCAGATTTGCAGCGGTTCCGCAGCGGATTTTACCGCGAAGAAACGTTGCATATCCGCATTGTGATGTACAGTAGCCTTCAAATCAATGTAAAACAAAAACCGCTGTGCAGACGCTGCGGATTTTTCCGCGCGGTTTTCCTGCGGTACAAAATCCGCAGCATGTTACTTCTTTTGTGCAGTTTTCCATCTCCCCTGTCACCAAATCCGCAGGGGGAAAACCGCAATGGAAAACCGCATGAAAAATGGAAGAAATCCGCAGGAAAAATGCAGGTCATTTGACCTGCGTATTTCTTCCATTCTGCGTGGAAAAATCCACAGGGCCAAAAAGTACGTCTGCACTCAGCCTTAGAGAGGAGAGTCCTGACTTGCCCGGGAGGTTGATTGAGTCTCTGCCCCGGAGGACACGGCACGGAGGCCGGCACCAGTATGTACCACAGACTGTGAGTTAAGCTTTGGAACTGCAAGCCCTGGTGTCTTCCATTCATTTGTGTGCTAACACCGTCAGCACCGCTACATCTGGGTACCAGCATTCCTCACACCGCCTGCGCCTATCCTCATCCATTGCAACTACACTGCCCTGGGGCTACAGCTTCACCTGTGGGGAGCTATACCATCTCTGCTGCAACACACCACCAGCCCCAGAGGATCTGCGTGCAGCGTTGGCTTAACACCTTGCTTGCCAAACACCACAGGTGGCGTCACAAACTATTCACATAAACCACATTAAAAACCACCATTGATTTGGGGGTGCCCAGGGCCACGGACCAGGTCACCGCCGCTGTGACACATTCCCCCTGACACCGGCCCGGTACCGAGTACCCCGCTGCCCTGGGAGGGCGACCCAGTGACGTTCACACTAGGTGTTTTTTCAGCAACAAAACCTGTTCTCTTGGCAGGAAAAAAAAAGCTGCAGAAATTTTAAAAGCATGTTATCCTTGTTTTTTTTCTTGCATTTTTTTATGCATTTTTTGCTGCAGTTTTGGCATGCTGATAAAGCTTAGGGTTGAAAAAAAGTCCTATAGATTCAGGTTTTGGTACATGAAAAATGCAGCAAGACCTGATACCTGCGTTTTTGGCTCTTTTTTCAGCGTTTCTTTCACCAACCATTCATTTTAATGGGTGAAAAACGCACAAAGCACAAAATCCTGATGACGAAAAAAAAAAACTGCATGAGATTCCTGAAATCTCATAGGCTTTGCTGGTACTGTAAAGCTGAAAATTTGCATTAATAAATGCGCCCCAAAACCGCCTAATGTGAACTTAGCCTTGTATTTTTCCCTCTGATTGTCCCAATCCTGGGTTTGGTTTATAAAATATCATATATCAGTATAAAAATCACCGTTACTGTAGATTTTAGTAATTTAGCTTTATATAAACTGTATAAATGCGTCGTTTTGACGGTGCGGAGACCTGCGCCAAACAATGTGTTGCATTTTGGTGCAGTTGCCGCACTGTCAAAACAACGCATGTACATCAGTACGGCCTGCGCCCCCAATGCAAAAGATAGGGTACGCACGCCGCATGCCGAGGTAGGCGGAGCTGACGGGAGGAGGTGCAGCAATACGCTAGTGTGAAACTAGCCTTAGGGTGTGTGAACACGCTGCGGATTGGCCCGCGGTTTTGCGGTATATCACCTCTACAATGGAGGAGATGGTAAACCGCAGCAGAATCCGCAGAAAAGAATGACATGTCAATTCTTTCTGCGGATTCAAAACCGCAACTTTTCCGCATTTAAAAATACGCAGCATGTGCACAGCAGAATGTAAATCACATAGACTTACATTGTACTGTACACTGTCTGCAGAACTGCTGCAGATGCCGCAGCGGATCCGCAGCGTGTGCACATAGCCTTAGGGTGTGTGCACACGCTGCGGATTCTTCTGCGGATCCGCAGCGGATTTGGCCCTGCGGATCCGCAGCAGTTTTTGCTGCGGTGTACAGTACCATTATAACCTGTGGAAATCAAAAACCACAGTGCACATGCTGCGTAGTTTTCCGTGTGGATTTGCTGCGGTTTCAAAACAGCAGCATGTCACTTCTTTCTGCGGAATCCACAGCGGTTTCACACCTGCTCCATTGTAGAGGTGTCAAACCGCAGGGGTAAACCGCAGGCTAATCTGCAGATACCTGCGGATTTTGTTAAATCCATGCGGAAAGTTCCGCAGGTGAATCCACAGCGTGTGTCCACAGCCTTACAGCCCTCGATTTGAAGCACTGTCAGGTGTAAATTCCCAGCCGTGAGCACACTGACACTGCAGGACCAAGAGCTCAGGCAGTGGAGCATTATCGTCCCTCTCCTGTGTGTGGTGGCCGCTTGCTGCACACGGTCATAAAGCAGCGGGCAGGAAGTGAGAGTGCACTCAGTGTCAGTGTGCACACACTCATCCCTCTCCCATGTCTGGGGGCCTCTCACTTCTGTGTGATCCTTGGTGCAGTGACCGTCCGCTACACAGGAGAGGGATGATAACGCTCCTGCGCACACTGACACTGTGTGAGCTCTTGGTCCTGCAGTGTCAGTGTGTTTAAGGCTGGGGATTTCGATTGGGCAGCTCTCCAAAGCGAGGGCTGGCAGTTACCGTAATGGGGTGGGGTGGAAGGTGGTAATTGAAAGAAAAGAATGTTGCACTGAAGACTTGGCCAAAATTAAGGTACACAGAAGCCCCCTCATGCCTCACTTACATATCTAATAAACTGTTTTTATATAAAGCTAAACCACTAAAATCTACAGTATCAATATCATTTTAAGGGGGCTAAGTCACTAATATGAAGGTCTATACGGTTCAATTCTAAGGGTCACCGGCTCCATTCAAAATCAGCACCATGGGTCAATTTCCATGCAGAAAAAAAAATCCCCAACTTGTGGATGAGATTTGTTGAAATGACGTCCTCACACCTGACTCTGTAACCTGCAGGTAAAATCCACAACATTTATGGTTCGTATGAATTTATCTCTAACACCTGCAAAAGTGCATACTATAAAATTATACAGGAAAGATGATATCTTTGTGCGGTGTTAGCCAGTAGATAGACGAATATTCAGAATTGAGAGTCCTCAGTGGTTGAGGACCAGGGCCGGACTGGCCATCTGGCAATTCTGGCAAATGCCAGAAGGGCCTGTCTGGTTATGGGCCGCCTTGTCTGCTACGTTGTTAACAGAATTGGTGTTCTCAAGACACCCATACTGTTAAGAGTTGTGACGGTCTGACGGAGCACAAAGTCGCTGAGACCTTCACTTACCCCAGAAGCTAGGGTATCATTTGAAATATTCTAATTATGCAAATTGTCTCCAGAGACAATTTGCATAATTAGCATATTTCCCAGAGGAGCATTGCGGCTTGAAGTCTCCTCATCTCGACATGCTTAGCATGTCAATCTCCGCAAGGAGAAATGATACTTCTTGGATATTTGAAATATTGTTCTTGTAGTAAATCTTGGTTTCCTCGATCCAGGGTAATATTAGTAATATATCCCATCTTGTGCTTAGGGACGGGGACAGCATGGGCCTGTGTGATTTCAAAGACCAAGGCTGAATTTCAGTCTCAGTCCGTACCTGTTGAGGACTCTCAGTTCTGAATATTCTTCTACTATAAAATGAGAATCGTTCTGTGATTGGTCTTTGCTCGCCCCCTGGTGGTACAAAGTTTTATTGTTCTTTCTTTGTCTAATTTTATCAATAAACCCAAACTAATGCAATGTCTATGTCACATGAAGACAATCACTCTATATATACCACTTTCCGGAAATTTAGACAACATAAAGAGGGGATCTCCCTTCGTGAGCCAGAATAAGGAGCCATGTTATCAATGGAAAAAATAAAGCATTTGATAACAATACAATGTGGCATAGAATGAATGTTTTTTAACGTAGATTTTGAATACGATCTACTTCAAAATCCATACCAAAACCTAATTCAAACACTCTTTGTATACTTATTTTTTATTTTGAAGATTGGAACTTGGAAGGTTCAAAAACCATGTAAAAAAAAACCAGAGGCAGCAAAAAAACCAGAGGCAGCAAAGCAACCCCAAAACATCAGGGAACCTCCGCTTCTTACCCTGAGACATAAAAAAGCCAGGCTGGAGTTTGCCAAAACTTACCTGAAAAAGCCTAAAACGTTTTGGAAGAATCTTCTCTGGTCAGATGAGACAAAAGTAGAGCTTTTTGGGCAAAGGCATCAACATAGAGTTTACAGGAGAAAAAAAGAGGCATTCAAAGAAAAAAACACGGTCCCTACAATCAAACATGGCGGAGGTTCCCTGATGTTTTGGGGTTGCTTTGCTGCCTCTGGCACTGGATTGCTTGACCGTGTGCGTGGCATAATGCAGTCTGAAGACTACCAACAAATTTTGCAGCATAGTGTAGGGCCCAGTGTGAGAAAGCTGGGTCTCCCTCAGAGGTCATTGGTCTTCCAGCAGGACAATGACCCAAAACACACTTCAAAAAGCACTAGAAAATGGTTTGAGAGAATGCACTGGAGACTTCTAAGGTGGCCAGCAATGAGTCCAGACCTGAATCCCATAGAACACCTGTGGAGAGATCTAAAAATGGCAGTTTGGAGAAGGCACCCTTCAAATATCACGAATCTGGAGCAGTTTGCCAAAGAAGAATGGTCTAAAATTCCAGCAGAGCATTGTAAGAAACTCATTGATGGTTACTGGAAGTGGTTGGTCGCAGTTATTTTGGCTAAAGCTTGTGCAACCAAGTATTAGGCTGAGGGTGCCAATACTTTTGTCTGGCCCATTTTTGGAGTTTTGTGTGAAATGATCAATGTTTTGCTTTTTGCTTCATTCTCTTTTGTGTTTTTTCATTTAAGACAAATTAAATGAAGATAATAATACCAAATAATTTGTGATTGCAATCATTTTCAGGAAGAAACTGAGTATTATCTGACAGAATTGCAGGGGTGTCAATACTTTTGGCCACAACTGTATATATATAATGTATTTAGTGGGGGACGCAGATCGCTCACCACTATTCCTCAGTTCACAGTAAATAAGTTCAATCTAAAATAGTTGGTAATTCACTTTCTGTCTCATTTTTTCTCTATCCAGGTTTTCCTGGTGAATGCACCCACACCAATGGTCTTGAAAAGGATTGGTGCTCCATCTATTACACCAGGGGTGAGGAACGTTCGGATTGCAGGCTTTATACGGCCCGTGATATCATCTGGTGCGGCCCGCTGCCACTTTGTCCGTTTTTTGCCCACAAGCCCTTTAATTCTTCAGAGGTGTGCACGGACGGCCGCTATGTGGCCCGGAACTACCCCCATCGCTCATTCAACTTATTAGCATCGTAAACGCCGAAACAGTTGAAAGCAGTGATGGAGGAGAGAGGGTGTCAGACACTCCCTGTCCCATCACTCCACCTCTGCTTGTGACTCAGCAGGTGCGCAACGACGTCACTTCATCGTGCGCCACGCTTTACCATCAGTGGAGCCGATGAGACCGTAGCAGCAGAGCCTGGAGCAGTGCAGGGAACAAGGAGGAGGGGTGAGTATTGTGTGATTGTGTGTGTGTATGCAGGGGCTGCACTTTACTGTGTGCATGTGTGTTTCTGCAATATACTGTGTATTGGGGGAGCTGCACCTGCACTATACTGTGTGTTGGGGGAACAGCCCTATACTGTGTGTGGGTGGAGCTGCACTATACTGTGCATTGAGGGAGCTGTGCCTGTATTATACTGTGTCGGGGGGGGGGAGCAGCAAGTTATTTAAATGTTTGAATAGATATAGTTGGCTAATGTTTAAGTTAATAATTTTATATGGCCTACGAACGCTATTATAAAATTCAAAATGGCCCTTGGCAGAAAAAAGGTTCCCCACCCCTGCATTACGCTTTCCCAGTGACAGATATCTGCTTGGTAATAAGAGACATCATCATTTGCAATTTTTTAAAGTCACTTTTTTTGTGGAATTTGCTGATTTTTTGGGGGGCCACATTCATCAAAAAGACAAATGCAGTTCATAAATTGGTGCAAAATAAAAAATGCTCTTTTTTTCTCTAAAGGGGTTGTCCAGGCTTTTTAGAAAGGTATGCAGTGTCTCTATCAATACAAGTAAATTGAGCGAGGCGACAAATGTCTAGTTAAAATGTGGCCAGCAGCATGAATATCACATACTTGCGGGTCAGATGACAGTCTTTAACAGTGCCAAAACGAAAATCCACCCAAAACCTTACTTTAGGCAAGGACCTAGAGTGAGATGCGCTAAGGAAAAATGCAACATTTTAAAAAGTTTTCATGAATCTGTCTAAACCATCTAGATATGTAAAGTTGACAAGGACAAATCAAAAAGAGCCTTAAAACGGAAAGACAATTTAAAAAAAAGGTGCAAAACACATAAAAAAAATAAGGCACAAGATCTCAAGCCACTAATGAAGAGTTTTTTACACCAGAAAACAATGATGAAGTGCAGGTCCTCAAAGTTCTGGATTAAAAGTTGAGTAGAGTACAAGTTGAGTACAAAACGATCAACTTGAAAATTACCTGCTATATTTGGTCAAGTATTTAATTAACTCACCCCTCCTTTGATGGCTGTAACTGCTTCTCTTTTGTGGGGCTGAGATGTTAGGTTCTATAAATGATGCTGCTTCTCAGAACTATTTTCCAGATTTGCATCAGGGTGGAGCGCAGTTTACTCTTTGTTGTTATAAGTTTTGTAGTTTTTTAGAACTCAAGCAGTTGGAGATCTGCAGTATACATCACATAGGATACATCGAGACTGCCGTATACACATCACATAGGAGACACTGAGTCTGCTGTATATACATCAAATAGGAAACACCAAAAAAGTTATGATCCCTTTGGGGCTGATTCATCAATAGATAGGCCATCCGTATAAAATGAAAATAAGGAGAATCCAAATGTTTTTCAGATAAAAAAAATATACAGCTCTATACAAACTCTATACAAATATACAAACTCTGACAGCGGCATTTAACAAGCACTTCCAGCAATCGCGCCGGAAATACACACACCGGTGACCCCGTCACGTGATCACAAGTCACTGGTGTGTCGGGATGACAACCCAAGGTCTCCTGGAGACCTCTATGGTTGTCAATGCCGGCTTGCTGCGAGGGCCACTCAGTGGTAGGCGCTCATAGCAAGTGAGTAATTCAGCTACATAGAGGCGATCTGATCATTGCCTCTATGTAGCTGAGCTGATCAGGTTGTGGCAGCTTCTAGCCTCCCATGGAGACTATTGAAGCATGCCAAAAGTAAAAAGAAAATGTTTTTAAAAATATAAAAAATATATAAAAGTTCAAATCATCCCCCTTTCGCCCCACTCAAAATAGAACAATAAAACTAAAATCAAAGATAGATATATTTTGTATCGCCGCATTCAGAATCGCCCGATCTATCAATAAAAGAAAAAGGATTAACCTGATCGCTAAACGGCGTAGTGGGAAAAAAATCAAGACGTCAGAATTTTTTTTTTGGTCGCCGCGACATTGCATTAAAATGCAAGAACGGTCGATCAAAAGATTGTATCTGCACCAAAATGGTATCATTAAAAATGACAGCTTGGCCCGCAAAAAATAAGCCCTCACCCAACCTGAGATCACGAAAAATGGAGACGCTACTGGTATAGGAAAATGGCCCTTTTTTAACAAAGTTTGGAATATTTTTTCAACACTTAGATAAAAAAGAACCTAGACATGTTTGGCGTCAGTTTTAGCATTTAGTGAACGTAGCAAAAAAGCCAAAACAAAAAACAAGTGTGGGATTGCACTTTTTTGCAATTTTTTTTCCCGTTTTCTAGTACACAACATGGTAAAACCAATGGTGTCATTCAAAAGTACAACTCGTCATGCAAAAAACAAGCCCTCACATGGCCATAGTGATGGAAAAATCAAAAAGTTATGGCTCTGGGAAGAAGAGGAGCGAAAAATGAAAACGCAAAACTGAAAAAAGCTCCGGGGGTTAAGGGGTTAAGCTACTTTTTTTTTTTTACAGTGATTAGTGAGTTCAGCAGGTGTGGGTGGCAGGCTAAGAAGTGTGTGATGAATGGGGAAATAAGCTGATTTCTCTGATAAGATCCATTACAAAGTTTCTTGTAATTGCCTGTCCTATTGATTTATTCAATATCTGTTGAAAGCATAGTTCCTTTGTAATGATATATTGCACAAAATTGATGATGGAAAAAATATGAATATTGAAAAAAAAGCAATTTTTATTAAAAATGTTCCATAGGAAGCACTGACTGTCAGGCAGAGTGTTGAAAAGAATGGATATATTGTGTGTAATGATCCTGTTTATATACTTTTGACTTGTTGACATCTCCTTTTTAATGTTGCCCAGTTATTTACTCCTGATTTGTATAATGAGTATATCTTCTGCAAACCTGAGCCAGGATCAAAGCAAAATGGCTGGACTCACACACCACGTTTTGAAGCTTTTCACCGCATTTCTGATGGCTTTCTAACATTTTTTTTAATGCTGTGACAGATGTTATTTTAAAGTCTATGGCCGCTCAGGAAGAAGTGACAGCGAAACGCGCGTCAGGGTTTTCACTCCTGAGCACCCTTAACCATACAGGTATTGGCAGCACTCTTTACAACCCCTCTGTTGCAACTCTATTGTTGCAATGGTCCCTCTGCAATTTTAAGCACTTGCACTTTAATATAGTACCCACTATTGATTGTGTTAGACATTATTTTTTTACCCTATCACATGCAATATATTAATTTTACACCCACTATTTCATGTTATGCATGGGCTGATACTTAATATTTATCCACACTTTCCTAGTGCTTTGCCAGCATATTTTTATGTCTAGTTTTATATATTTGCATTACAACTGTGTTGACAGTTATTTTTCCACTGGGTTGATATTATTTTATTCACAGGGTTTGTTATATATATATATATATACATACATATATATATATATATATATATATATATATATATATATATAAAATGTTGGCATAAATTTATGTACTTACCTGCTTTACTTGAATGTTTATTATATGGTTGCTCGGAGGTCACTCTGCTTCAGGTTCTATGTCCCTTTCTATTATTTTCTCATGAAATTTGTTTTTATTTTATTTCTATCAATAAAATATCTAGATTTTATTTTGGGTTGTGTACTTCCCTTCTTTTGGGCATATTATCTATCTTTGGAAGTTTCCCTATTAATTCTCTTATATGGTCTTTATTTTGGTTTTTGACTTATTTTAAAGTCTGAAGCAAATTGCTAAAAATCTACATACATAATATTTTTGGTTTTGTGGCATTTTTGCGGGGGGTTGTTTTTTGTTTTGTTGTTTTTTTTAATAGCAGTAAGCTCTAGTTATGTCTTATTTCTGTCATTTTATCAAACACTTCTGTACAGGTCATGAAAACTGTGGAGAAAAAAAATGAATGTTTTTAAATAGCAACAAAAAACACCATCAAAAAAGCTTGTAAAAAAGCAAACAAACAATACAACATATACATTTTTAATTGAACTGTTTTCTCTTAATTATTCAATTGAACTTTTTACTGCTAAAGAGTTATTAGCATCTCTGCCTTCCATAGTCAAATTAAAGGGGTTATCTGGAACTTTTATTATTTTTGAATATGGGGCTAAGCTCTTACAGTTAAGCAATTGTTAACTACCTGCCTGTTTTTCCCAGCGCCAATCAGAGCGATCACAGACCGTTCCCGCTGGTGAATCTGCAGATTCCGCTGACTTCACGTTGATAGAGCAGTGTGTTCTCTTCCGCTCTGCTCTGTCGTCAGGGCATCATTGTGGATGTAATGTTGATTTACAACCTGCTCCCCTCTTCATAACAGCGGGCAGCAGGCTGTCAATCAGCATGACATCTGGTGAAGTGGTAGAAAATTTGCAGTGGTAAAAATTTGTCTTTGCTAAGTGATGAATATACGTGGGCGATTGGTTCATTACATGACAGTGCACTGATAGCTTTATACCAAGGCCTCATTCACACATCAGTATTTTCCAAGTGCGAGGAAAATGCAACAATATTTTTGCTCATACTTTGTAGGCCGAGTGATCAGTTTTTGTCACAGTGCTCACTGAACGCTGTTAGGATTCTCTCGTGCCGGTAATTTACATACATGCGGTCACATGCTGACTAGACATGTGTGGCCTCACTTAATGAAAATGAACTGAGCGAGGCCGGGCACGTCTAGTCAGAATGTGGCCAGAAGTATATAAATCACATACTTGTGCTGACATGACTGTACATCGGCAAGGGAGAATCCTAAATGTGTCCAGTGCATTAGTTGTGAGAATTCAGAAGCTGCAATGTCAGTTTTCAGCTCTGCAGGTTCCAGTACTCATCACATGGACACTTCACTCATATGCGATTTTCATAGTTATGGTCCTGTGACAACGAGCTTCTCCTCCTGCTTTCAGTTTTTTACTGAACATTGAGAGCATTAGGAAGAGCAGCTTGCGGGTACATGGCTAAGTGTGCAAGTCGCACATGTACTTGAGGGGGGGGCGGAGGCGAACCAAATTCTTGCCCCGGGTGTCAGAAAGCCTAGATACGCCTCTGACAGATGATCAAATCTCCACTTACTGACTGCTGTGCTCACATGATACCCCAAACCCTCACCAGATGTTAATGTCCCAAAACTGGGGGATACAGTAGTGAATGTGGAGGATCAGTTCCAGTCTGGGAGGTGAACATAGCACTTAAAGCATCTTGACCTCATTGAGTTTAAATTGTTAAGTAGCAGACAACTTATTTAAAGGTAGTTCCTGGGACAAAGATATTGGTGACCTGGATTGGATAGGTCATCAATATTAGATTAGTGGAAGTCCAACACCTGGTACCAGTGGTGTAACTACAAAGTTATGGACCCCGGTGCGAACTTTCAAATGGGGCCCCCCATGCCAAAATACACGCACATCTCAGCTCCGTGCACCCCGTACACACGCGGCTCCGCTCCGTACACCTCGTACACATGCGGCTCCGCTCCGTACACCTCGTACACATGCGGCTCTGCTATATCCACACTGTAAACCCCTCCTGACCCCACACAAACTTTACCTCATCCAGCACCATGACAACCAGCACAGCAGAGTCCTGCAGACACGGAGATCGTGTGACCCCTGACTCCTCCCCTCCTGTGACCTCATCACAGGTGGTCCTGTGTGCACATTGGAGAAAACAGCCTAGCGACGGGCTGCTGTGAGTGCGGTGGGTCTCTGCAGGAGGGAGAGGATGGGGTGCATGGGGGGGCGTGGCGGCTCAGTGCATTGCGGGACACGGGTGGGGGTCAAAAATGAGACTGTCCTGCGAGAATCGGGACGATTGGGAGATATGCCTGCCGGGCCCCTGACTCCCCCCAGGCCCGGTCGCAGTGGCGACTCCTGAGACGGTGGTAGTTACGCCCCTGCCTGGTACCTCCACTGATCAGCGGATACCTGGTGCCATAGATGCCAAAAGTTCACAGTGTATGATGCCGACATATCTGATTCACTTCAATGTAATCTGAGTTGTAGGACTCAAGAATGGCCATTACACTGCTTATAGAGCTGTGAAGTTCTTGCTCCCTACACTATGGATTTCTTCTGGTTGTGGCATCAAGTATCAGCTGCTGGGTGTGGGACTCCCAATCATGTGTGATATTTTTCTACTTCTTCGTTAGAAAACCCATACAGGGTATGATGTAGCATCTTAAAAAAATGTTGGGCTTTTAAATTTGGATTTCGAGAACAAATTGTGGAATGGTTTTACCAATAAGCCATATTTCAGGACAAAAAAAAAGTCTATTTTCTAGTTTCACAAGCTTTTGTAAATTTACAGGGGTGAATGGCATAGAAATTATTCTAGATGCCAGAAATCTTTGCATTTCTCAGCGACAAAAGCCTCGCCCAAAGTCATTAAATGGAGAAGCAACAGGTTTGTCCTTACTCAACAATGCTGAAGCTTTTTCTTGAGAGCTGTTTTATATTTACTCAGGGTCCATAAAACGGTGTAGACCTTGACCTGTAACTTCTCAGGCATTGACCCTGACGTCAATAAAGAACTTAAAGAGAACAAGAACAGAACCAAGAACAGAAACATTCTCACATCACAGCCAAACGGAGGTTCTCCAGGATCATCACCCACAACGTAAGAGATTTTTGGAGCTGAGGCAAAAAATCAGGTAGACGTTGACATCCAATTTTTAGGAAAAATAATTTAAGGGTTTATATTTACTTGGGATTTTTGGATTCCAGCTGGAAATGTATTTAGTAAAAAGAAGCCAACTCTGACCCTGGAGTAGTTTATGTGGGTCATTCTGGTTAGGCTGACCTTATAATACATGTCAAGTTTGAAGGACACTCTTGACCATCTCAGATGAGTAGGCTATAGATGTAAAATGTGTCAACGATTTGACTAGCCTTTTTCTGCCTGATCTTGTTAGATGGGAAACAGAGAACGAAGTTTCCTATAAAACAATTTTAAATAATTTGTATTGTGAAAAATTGTATAGTATTGTGCTCTGATAAATGGAACATTTTTTCTATTGTTAGTACGTTAGACTCCAAAATGACCATTCACAATTATATCTTGAAATTACAACTAGAGCATAGAATTGTATAGATCAAAGGGAAGACTATATGGTAGATTTTCAAAATCTCTAGTAAATATTACGCTCAGAAAATACTAAGAACACTTTTTCTACTCAGTGATATTTTTTCAAATTATTAATTTATATTCTTCATATAGCTCGTTTCCTGTTATAACTTTTTATCTGTTTCTCAAACTTTTTTTAAGCTTGTAAGGCTGGTTTCACACTTTTTTTCCTATACTTTACATGGGGGTGCGCATACACATGCATTTGTACGTGTTTGTATGCGCATGCTTTTTTTTGTAGTGTGCGCTCGGGTGCACAAAATGCATCCTGTTGCATTTTTTGTGCGTTCGACTTGCCCCCCAAAAAACGCATGCGCACGCAATGCGTTTTTTTTCACCCAAACACACATTATAGTCTATGGGTGCGCATACGTGTGCATGGTAATGCGCACGTATGCGCAAAAAAAGCATGCGTTTTTTTAAAAAACGCACACAAACGCATGATGCGGTTTTTTGTGCGTTTGCACTGCGCACGGTGAGCAGCGCAAAAAAACGCAAGTGTGAAAGTAGCCTAAAAGATTTAAAAATTTGGACAGCAATGTTCCTTTTGATATTTACACAACCAGGACAATGAACTTACATGAAGACAAATGGCTAATTTATTATTAGTTAAGTTCTTGTTTTACATGTCGATGATTCTTTTTGCTTAGCGTTTTAGCCAATCTTTTTAAAGGGAATATGTCAGCAGGTTTTTGCTATGTAATCTGAGAGCAGTATGATGTAGAAATTGAGACCCGGATTCCTATGATGTGTCACTTGGTGGTCTGTGTGCTGTCATTGTGAGGAGGCACAAGGCAGCTAGTCCTGATTATAGTAATGATTATATCATGCTGATCAAACACAGTTTGATTTTTTTTCTATTAAAACAACAACACAGCCCAGTAAGTGACACATCATTGGAATTAGATGCTCTGCCTCTACATCATTCTGCTCTCAGGTTATATGACAAAAACCATGTGACAGATTCCCTTTAAAGTTTGCAGGCTGTGGAGATAGTTTTCTATTGCTTTAAACCTGTTCATAGAAATCTACAATATTCCTGGAAGCTTCAGTAGCACTCGCAATCACCCCTCTCTCCATATCTTATCAGATTATGAGGACTGACATAATCGGATAGCGATGCTTTTGACTTTTTTTTACATAACAGTAGCAAGAATATTGTAGTGTCCGTATAGATTACTTGATATATGATGAAAATCTTAATGTTTGATCTTCCCTAGTCGTTATATTCTATATAATGTTTACATTTATGGTAATTCTTATTGCTTACATGTTGTAATTTACATATATTATACCAGTTCCCAACGCTGCTCACAATCTTTTCTCTCCTGCAGATATATACCGTACACACACAGAGATAATTTCATTCAAATGCAATAAATAATTTCTTTTCTTTTTGTCCTAGCTCTGAGTAAGAATGAAGAAACCCCTAATCATATTAGCAGTACTTTTGTCTCTTTTGCATAAAATTACAGGTGAGTAACAGCCCCAAAATTATGCAATATAATGAACATATAAATGTAAAGTATATACTGTCCTAGGCAAACAATATAAAAAAATATTTGTGTACATCACCATGGAAGTTAATGGCGCTGTGAAATAAATAATACACAAAGCAGGCACCAGAACTTGGCAAGATCAGGTCTTCTGGAAGGGTGGGCCATTTGCTGCACTCCCCTCTTTCTTTCCTATGTAGTTTCTCTACAAAAGACACTGCTGTTTTCCTATATTTTGTGTGGCTTCTCTTATACAGAACACAGTCTCAAAATTACAGCACCCAAATTTCCATTAGTAAAATAATTAAATTGCAAACTTTGTGGTATACAACTATGTCCCTTCTTTTCAGATTTCCTTCTGTGCCTTTTCTTGATAGGAATGACATAAAATATATATGTATGTAATTAAAAAAAGTATAATAATAATCTTTATTTTTATATAGTGCTAACATATTCCCAGGGGCGGACACTGACAGCTTGGGGCCCCCTTCCTTTTATGGCGTCAAAGAGATATATATACAGTATATATATACACACACACACACACATTGCCACAGAAGGTTCAGATATCGGTCAGATGCCGGAGAAGGCCTGGGCTGTGAGGAAGATTTGTTCTCTGGGCCAGTAGAAGACTGCAAGAAGCTCCAGGCTTGGTAGACAGTCCGGCTGTAGCAGAGGACGTTCCTGTGGGCCATTGCTTCCACTGCAGGTGTACGGTACAGAGTATGGGCTGGGGCTGTGCTTCATGGTACGGCGATGGCCAGTGTATATCCTGTGACTCGCATATCTAGGACTTGGGGACTAGCGGGAAATACCGGTGACCCCCGCTAGGGCCAGTGTACCGATCACAGGAGTTTACGGAGACTGATGGGGACAAGCCTAGTACTGAGAGTGACACCCGTCAACACGTAAAGGCATAAACAGCCATTTAACTTCTAGAAAATAAGACCATTCAGAAGTGTATATAATAGAACACAGTGTCAGACTGGTGTGCCAAGGGCCCACCAGTAACATTGACTTTGGGGGCCCATTTTTCAGCTACATACAAATATTACACAACCCTGGTTAACAAATTTACCTCTATCTCTATATAATAATAAATTGGGCAGTTTGGTTAATGAATGATGAGATGCTGCTTTTTTCTGAATAGAGTGAATAAAGTGAATTATGACAAGACCTGCCCATACAGTAAGGTTGGGGCCCCGATTTGGCACAGGGGCCCCTGTTACCCTATGGGCCAGTCCAATCATGATAGAACGTGTCATAGATGTTATAGTGCTGTGCAATAATATACTGTAGTGACCCTGTTAGTGTAACCCCCCATATGGTGCTTACTTATATACACTGATTTTCCTTTTTGTGCTAGTTAGATGGTGCTGGCTAACGTCCACCATCTCCTCACTGTCTGCGCTGTTAGATCCAAGTAACCTGCTCACATGTGGAAGGAAACCGAAGGACCCAGAGGAAACCCCCAAAAACTCCGGGCAGATGTAGTCCTTGGTGGGACCCCAGTACTGCGCTGCCCATTCTCTGACTTATCACTCAGCACTGTCTGGCATGGTTATAATTGGAGATTTGGTGGCGCCATGACTTTGGTTGTATGACACAGTAATAACTGAAATATTAGATGCCGGTACTGGCACTTTCTTTGCCCCTATAATATAGGGGTCTCGGAACACTATTATTTGGGCACCACCTGACTATTTATTGGCTTGGTATTATGGGGGTCAGGCTTCCCCCATAAGGCTCCCTTTTCCTACAGAATGTTAGAGGTATGTATTACCAGAGAGTAATACATACACATACATCCATGCACACACACACACACACACACACATCAATACATACACACAGTGACAGCACCTGTCCGCAGCATCTCCGCCTCCGGCTGCTTCGGCTTCCTTGCTCTCGCACAGTGACAGGAAGGCGCTGGCGCCGGGCAGGAAGGATCCTTCAGCTCCGCGCCTGCTTCCTGCCCGCCGCACATGAGGGCAATCTGGCCAGGGGCCGCCTGGACCCTCGGGCCAGGAGAAACCGGCCAGATTGCCCTCATCATTAGCTGCCCTGCGGGGGCCCCCTAGGGCCTCTGGGCCCCGGTGCATTGCACCGGTTGAACCGGCGGTATGCCCACCCATGCATATTCCGCAGCGCTTTACAGTTTGCACACATTATCATCACTGTCCCCGATGGGGCTCACAATCTAGATTCCTATCAGTATGTTTTTGGAGTGCGGAAGGAAACTGGAGAACCTGGGGAAACCCACGCAAACACGGGGAGATCATTCAAACTCCTTGTAGATGTTGTCCTTGGTGGGATTTGAACCCAGGACCCCAGCGCTGCAAGGCTGCAGTGCTAACCACTAAGCCACCATGCCGCCCAATATATAAAAAAAAGTGACAGCAGTAACTCGCACGCCCCTCCACTCACCTCGTGGTTTCTCCCCATGTAATGGTGGGTCGCCCTCCCAGGGCTGCGGGGTACTTGGTACCAGGCCAGTGTCAGCGGGATGTGTCACAGCGGCGGTGACCCGGTCCGTGGCCCTGGGCGCCCAAGTAATGGGGGAAATTCGTATTGTAGTTAGTTTGAATGAATAGTTCGTGATGCCACCTGTAGTGTTCGGCAAGTGAGGTGTTAAGCTGACGCTGCTTGTAGATCCTCTGGGGCTGGTGGTGTGTGGCAGCCAAGATGGTAAAGCTCCCCACAGGTGAAGCTGTAGCCCCAGGGCAGTGTAGGTGTAATGGATGAGGAGAAGCGCAGGCAGTGTAGGAGCTGGTACCCAGATGTAGTGGTGCTGAGGGTGTAGGCGCGATAATGAATGGAGGACACCGGGGCTTGTAGTTCCAAAGCTTTGCTCACAGTCTGTAGTGCACACAGGTGCCTGCCTCCGGGCTGTGTCCTCCGGGTCAGAGACTCAGTCAACCTCCAGGCAAGATGGTAGGCTCCCCTCCATCACTCCGCCAACATGTACCTTTCTGAACGACTCCTCTATAGCGCCTTAAAGTGTGAAGATCTCCTAGTACGGAGTTACACTGGAGTTCCTCTCATCAGATGTTCCCAAGATCTCTCCTTGTACGGCAGACAGCTGTAGCCTGCTTCCGGGACTCCCTTGTCCTGAGTCCCGGCTTTCTATCCAAATGCTGTTGTGCCCCAAGTCTTAGATGGGAGTAGTGCATTTACAGCCAACTACTCCACCGGTATCTGCTGCAGAACCATAAGTGTCCATACAACCTCGGGGACCGGGCCCCGGCCTTGCGCTTAGAACCTATAGGCAGGGTGCTTCTTTCCTACCCACGTCCTTTCTGTTCTATTCTCCTTCGTTCCGTACTATTCTCTCTCTCTTATGGATGCTTAGGTTACAGATCAGTGTCCTTCCTTCCTTCCTTTCCCGTGCCAGCTGGCTCAGGTCACTGAAGCAGCTGCAGCACTCCTTCCTCCATCCCTTCTTCCAGGGATCCCCACTCCTCTCCAACTGACTGACCTCTAATTCTAAACCTTCCCATTCTTTTATGTATTCTAACTCCACCCACCTCCCAGCACGTCCAGTGTTCCAAGCAGGGAACCACCAAAGGTTCTCTGCTACTCTCTAAGCACTGAGCCGCAATGTGGTTGTGCAGAACTTCCCTGGTGTGTGGGGTGTGAGTGTTGGAGCGTGGAAAGGAGTTCCCACCTTACCTGGATGGTGGGGCACTACACCTTAGGAGAAGGTGCAGTACCTCTGTGGCGACTGAGCCTCAGGGGCGCCACAATGGCATTCATTAATGTGTTCTCCGGTCAGATGCAGCAGTGTTGGGAACTGCCCTGGCGCGATACCTGGTGACTGTTTACAGCCAAGCCTAACCTTACCTACCACCAGAGGCTTTATCGAAGACCCGGTAGTCGTTTAGTCACACCACTCCACGGTAAGCCCGGCCTGTGGTGTAATGGGTCCACACCCACCGGTGTTACAGTGACAAATGCGTCCTTGGTAACATTATTGGTTTGGAAGAAAGTCCTTTAGACAAATGAAAAATGACATAAACCAGGAGCCAGCCCTCAGTATAAGTCAGGTGTGACTGGGATCTATCCTAAAAATTTGGGGTTTACATTAAATATTGTGTTGCCCATGAAAGTGTTATTATGGTCTCTTTAAGAGACCAGCTAGGACGGCATATAAGACCTATAAGAAATTATCAGAAGTCATTGTTAATATTGTTGGTTTGGCGGCTAAGCTAATGTGGCCATTTTTTTATGCTGAAGATTGTGTATCATGAATATTTCCATGTACTATGAAGACCACCACAACCACCATGTTTTACAGATGCAATGAAGTTTTTATGCTGTTATGCAATGTTTTTCTTTTGATAAATAGGACGCTTCTCATTTAAACAAAAAAATACCATTTAGGCTTCATCCATTAAGAAAACATTGTTCCTTAGGCTGTGTGCACACGATGCAGATTTGCAGCGATTCCGCAGCGGATTTTACCGCGCAGAAATGTTGCATTTCTGCATTGTGATGTACAGTAGCCTTAAAATCAATGTAAAAAAAAACGCTGTGCAGACGCTGCGGATTTTTCCGCGGTACAAAATCCGCAGCATGTTACTTCTTTTGTGTGGTTTTCCTTCTCCCCTGTCACCAAATCCGCAGGGGGAAAACCGCGATGGAAAACCGCACAAAAACCGCATGAAAAATGGAAGAAATCTGCAGGAAAAATGCAGGTCATTTGACCTGCGGATTTCTTCCATTCTGCGCGGAAAAATCCGCAGGGCCAAAAAGTCCGTCTGCACTCAGCCTAAAGCCTTATCGCTAGTCTAATTGATTTTTCGCAAACTGCAGCCAGACAGTAATGTTCTTTTTGGAAGGCAGTGGTTTCTCCTCGCAATCCTTTTTTGCACAACATTGTTGCTCAGTGAGTGGAACTATCAGAGGAAAAGTATAATATAAACATGTCACCACTTCTGTATTTATCACCCACTCCTGGTCTGACTTACAAATACTGATGTAAAATACTGACCGTGTGAATGTGGCCTATGGGTAATTTGTTGTCTGGAGCACTGCTGAGCTGCTTTCCTGGCGTCACCATAGTTAATGTGTAACCTGAATATTTTATGATAAATGTTCTGTTACCTTGGAGACATTACTTTCACCATTAGAAATATGTAGAATTCATACCTTATATTGAAGGTCTTGCTAAAAATAATCTAGGGAGTTTTCACTGTTGTGTAACTGTAATCATTCTTTAATAATATACGGTAGTCTTCAACCACATTCCTCCATAATGTCGCTTTATTCCCATTATATCTGGACCTACTCTTGTTCATAGTAGTAATGATAAAAGAGATCTGAACAGGGATATAGTTTATGTTTTAGACTGCAGCTCCATAAACATTTGGCAAGTGACAGAAATAAAAGAGGAGAATTTCATATCAAAGATTAAAATGGTCCTCCATTCTGACATCTGCTTTCATCCCGCAGAACATATTCCATTTAGTTCCATCTTGATTCCTATTTCTGTGATCCATGGGGTCATTTCTCATTTGCTAACCGTTCAATTGTACAGATTCCCGCCACTCAGTATTAAAGGTTGTTTTGGTCGCCTCTGCCCAAGGGCTTTGGTCTATCTTTATGGTGTGTACATGATGTTGCTACTTAGTCAAAGTAAAACTGTGGAATAATCAGAATGTTCCTTAATGTGGCCTTAAAGTTTGACCAAGGTGACTTTTTTTTTTGTAATGTCAGGAGTTTGCCTTTAACGTTTTCCCTATAGGGAACATTGACGTCCCGTAGCAGGTGCAGCTATCTTGCAATTTTAGAATGACTTACCAGCTTCATATAAATGAATTTTGTGCAGATTGTCTCTGACACTCAGTAAGGGCTAACTCAGATGTCCGTGACAATCGGTCTGAGGGTGAACCGCTAAAAGCCCGGATTGACAGCGGCTCTCCCGACCTGAGCATGATCGCCTCATATATTTCTATGAGGCTGTTAGGTTAGGAGACCCGCATCCAGTCTGTGCATTGCGGTCCGGTCTCTGACTGATCTGCACTGACATTTGAATGAGACCTAAGGGTGGATTCATACATGGTATACTTTAACGCCATAGATTTCTTCACAGTTAATTTTGAAAAAATTTTCATGTGTTATGCGAGGATTTTGCAGATCTGCACTGGCTTATTAGGAAAATCTGATGCATAAACTCACCAGATAGTTTGGCAGCTTAAGATTCTAGTTTTACTAATGATATTATTTTGGATTCCTGCAGCCTTGAATCTCTTGCTAAACAATGCAACCTATGACAATCGACACAATGCCAATCTCAGCGATCCAGCATTTCTCCGCTGTGAAGTTGTTAACAACATTAACGATGAGAGCTTGATCTGGTACCGAGGGACCCAACAAGTGGATATTAAGTCTGAAAACAGTGTGAACGTCAGTAGCATATGCATCCCGGAGCTGACCATTGAAGACAATGGAGTGAGCTTCACCTGCCTATTGAAGCAGAACACCTCCACGAAGCTGTCCCTACAGATGAATGTCCTGTGTGAGTCCCACAATTATTCAGATCTAGCAGAATCTTCAGCAGCATTTTATTATTTTACACTGTGAGACCTAAGAGGAAAAAAAAAATGTATGAATGCAATGAATAGAGGAAACACAGATATAGGGATGTTGTTTTGGATTTTACATTTTTCGACTTCTGTTAAAGAGTAACCATAGTTTTATTTTATTTCATAAATCAATAGCACACATGAAAATGACACACTTGGGAATATGTCTTATTAATGAAATCCACTTTTTTCTCCTTCTGGACTGATCATTAATTCTTAACATTTTTCAGTGAATATAGATTTTCCCATTAGTTAGATGGGAAATGTCAGGTGCTGCTCATAATGTTTAACTGTAACTGTTGTTTTAGTAAAACTTGCAGTAGCACCTCTGTCTGTTTCTGCCTCTAGCTCCTTCTCCTCCATAGAATTTTAAAACCATCAATTGCCATCTCCTGTCGCAGTAAAGGGAAATCTGTCAGTGAATACAGATTTCTATTCTTTGAAAGATCAGTCCAGGAGGAGAAAGAAAGCAGATTTTTTTTCATATAAGATACAGCAGGTAAAAAAAGTATTGAACACGTCACCAATTTTCTATGTTTATATATTTCTAATGGTGATTATTAACATGACATTCTCACCTGATGTCGGTAACAACCCATCCAATCCACACAGGCAAAGAAATAAAACCATAGCTATCCATAAATTAAGCCAGGGGTCTCAAACTCGGCAGAGTAAATGGGCTGCACATAAAAAAAAATTTAAGCTGGCGGGCCGCATTCATTTCAAACTTAATACAGTCACAATTGATAGCGGTATCTAAGGGGTTAAACGGCCGCGACCGATGCTAATACCGAACGTGGCCGTTCAAATAGGTTGTCATCTGCGATGTATAGCGTACCTCAGTGGATGATAGTGTCAGCTCTGCATGTGAGCCGACGCTATCACCTCGCTGTACACGCACAGCCACAGTCACCTGCAAAATCCAGCAATGGGGGGGGGGGGGGGGGGGGGAAGTCACATCTCTGCGCACTGGCGTGATGTCATTACACAGCGTCAGAGGGATGTCATCACGCAGGGCCACGGCCGCTATGGAGCGGCGGCGCACTCCTCCTCTCTTCTAGCGTGAGCAGTGGCGTAACTACAAAGTTATGGGCCCTGGCGCAAACTTTCAAATGGGGCCCACCCCATGCCAAAATACACACACATCCGCTCAGCACACCTCGTACACACGCTGCTCCGCTCCACACAGTTTGTACACACGCGGCTCCACTCCATACTCACGCGGCTCCGCTCCCTACACCTCGGTCCTTGTACACACGCGGCTCCACTCCCTACACCTCGGTCTTTGTACACACGCGGCTCCGCTCCTTACACCTCGTACACATGTGGCTCCGCTCTGTACACCTCGTACACACGCTGCTCCTCTCTGTACACCTCATACACACAGCACTGCTACATGCACCCTGTAAACCCCTCCTGACCCCACACAGAAACTTACCCAGCACCATGACAACCAGTACAGACAAAGACAGTAGCGTTCTGCATACACTGAGGCCCCTGATCATGTGATCCCCTGACTCCTCCCCCTCCTGTGACCTCATCACAGGTCCTGTGCACACAGAACACACAGCCATCGCCGCGCTCCTGGATGGCTGCGTGCCTTCCCCCTTCTACCTGCCTCAGGGGGTGAGACATGTGGTGCACCGCGTGCCACAGATGACTGCCTCAGGGGCCACGTGTTTGAGACCTCTGAATTAAGCTGTATGTAATAATG
Organism: Dendrobates tinctorius; assembly: GCF_039654945.1. Lineage (NCBI taxonomy): Eukaryota > Metazoa > Chordata > Amphibia > Anura > Dendrobatidae > Dendrobates > Dendrobates tinctorius. The sequence goes on from NW_027361684.1 coordinate 9,218,106, forward strand.
AGAAATTACACAGAGAAAAAGTATTAAAAACATGAAGAAAGAGAGGTGCAACAAGCCATGGAAAGTAATGACACCAGCTGAAATCTATCAATAATTAGAAAGCAATTCTTCCATGTAGTGAAAAGTAATATCATCTGGTTCAACCGATGACCTCTAAAAAGGTGTCTCCTTACCAAGGTGCCACACAATGATGGGTAAAATCAGTGAGCTGTCTCAAGACCTTCGTAACCTTATTGTTGCAAAACATACTGATGGCATTGGTTGTAGACGAATTTCTAAACTACTGAAGGCTGCACAAAGCAGCTATAGTCACCTCTCACAGCGGAAAGTGTAATCACTCCCAGCTCTGCCCTTTTCACGGATTCATTTTCTCCCAGTAACTGCACTTTAGGTATGGTGGCCTGGCAGCAGCGGAACACCATTTCCCTGCAGATTAACTCTATATCCACACAGTGTATTCCAAGGATCCCTTTAAGACTGATAAGGTCAATATAAGCTTGGTTTACCTATGAGATCCTGCACTTAATGCTAAGTTCAAGACCCTCATCTATTATCTAGAGCGGAGAGCCACTAAGATAGAAAATCTCTCACATGTAAGGAAATTCAGTGCTGACAATTATATATAACATTGCTTCACCCTTGACAAGCACCCCAACATCAAGTTCTTGTTGGACTGGAGAGTGGAATGTTCACATCCACTGATCTACAAATACAGAATTTAGTGCCCAATCAGATCAATATCAATCTAAGTTGTCCTTAATTATGAAGATTATACTGTAGATTACATGATGATTTTTTTAAATCAAGATAGTCCCAAGTGAAAAAAGGGACTTCAATCAAGACATGACAACAAAAAAAACAAAACCCACACGAGGTGCATGAGGAAGAACAAGAAGCAATCCAAATCAGATACAATTAAAAATAATTTTTATTCAATATATATTAAAAACATATTATAAAATACCAAAATGCTGTAAAGGGACTATAAGCAATTAGTGAGGTAAACAATAATGCACTTATTCACAAAGGGGATAGGTGAAAGTACAATGGACTCCCCGAGTGCTAAATATAAATATAGTAGCACCTAAACAACCCTCACATAGTGGCAATACCAATAAACAGGTAAATGGTGTAGCAATGAAACCAAAGATTCAAAATAGGATATGACTCCCTATATTAAAACTGGTAGCTAGACCCAAAGGTAATTGCTGTAGTAGCCAAGATAATGTGATGCCGCCAGCTAAATACAAAACTGAAGTAAAGATAGACAGTAGAAGTAATTTAACAGTGTAATGGTGGCCACAGGTGATATGCTCGGTGTCCCCTCACCCTGACGCTCGTTTCGCCTCCAGCTTGTTTTGGGGGCGTGCTGATTTGGATCGCTTCTTGTTCTCCTGCATTCACCTTATTAATGGGGGGGTTCATTGTCATATGATGATTTTTTTGTATATTGATGGTCTATATTGTCTAATTTGGGTGGCTCTGTGGTAAGCATTGTTTCCTTGAAACACTAGGGTCCTGGGTTTGAATCTGGCCAAATTTTGATTTCCTCCAAAATGTCAAAAATATAATGACAAGATAATTGGCTTACTATACAAATGCCCATTGTGTGTCTAATTTGTAAGGTATTGCGTCACACTCTTATGGATAGGGACTGATGTGAATGGTGTCGATCTAGATATAACTCTTCAGAATAAGTTGGCACTATATAAGCAATGGGTAATAATAATGGTATAATCAACACTGGGAGAAATGTGTGTAACCCTAAGCAATGCTGTCCATTACATTTATGTTGGCATATTCTACTAAAATTGTTAGATACAACTGTCCCGCAACATTAGTTTGGGAAGTGGCCATATTGTTTTTTTACCTGATATTTTTTGTGCTGGTGACTTTTCTTCCAAACTGATCGTGCATGTCCATGGGAAATTCTGTGAAGGATACTTTGTGTATGGCACAGACCTAACACTGATTTCATCATTTATCTTTATAGTTCCTCCTAAACTTTCCGGAGAAACAAAAATCCTTGCACAAGAGGGTAAAACTGTCCAAATCACATGTGGCTTCAAGGCCAACCCGGCAGCCGCAATGTTTTGGAGACAAAATAACAGCCTCTTCACATTACCTTCCCACTACAAGCAGTACATGACCACGGAGACTCTGCAGCTCACGATTGAAACGGCGACTAAGGCAGATAGTGCCAATTACACATGTGTAGCTTTATCCAAGGGCAATGAGACCATCAGAGTGATCGAGCTAATTGTTGGAGGTAAGAGTCAACACTAGTTGTGCTTCCAAGCTTCTTCCTGACACGTGTAACCTTTTTTTTGCCTCCTGGTAGTTTAGCTTCTTATAGTTTATAATTGGCCTTGTGTTGTGGAGGGATTCTTCTCTCCTTCACATTTTGGAGATATGTTTCTTGGCAGGGGTGGAAAATTAATTTTCACCAAGGCCCACATGAGAGACCGTGACTGTTGTGGATGACCTAACAAAGGCTGAAATTAATTCTGCTCAAATTACTATTAACATATTAATTATAATTTATATTAATATTAATTGTATCACTTAGCTTTGAGCAGAATTAAGTATGCTGACATCTCTCTCTATATACCATATGAGCCTGCACACAACTCCTATATAGTGTGAGCCCCACATAGCCTCCTATATACATTACGAGCCCCCACATAGCCTACAATTTACAGTATGAACTCCCCCATAGCCTCCATATGTACATACAAATATCCCATACACATGAAAAAAAACAAAAAACAACACATACTCACCTTGCTCCCGTTCCCTCAGCGCTTTACTCCTGTCTCCTGTGCCTCCTCAGCAGTAGCATTATGAAATTACATCATGGCATCTGCGGTTTCACATTTTGATTGGCGGAAAATGAAGCCAGCGGCCACGTCCTCCACCAATATATTCACCGCTGTATGCATCCAGAGGTTGCAGATAGTGGTGACAGCGGGTGGTGGAGTACATTGTGCAACCTGTGGGAAACTGTTTCAGTCCTTTGGCTGTCACAATCCACAGGACTGGAACAGCCAGAGAGACGGATGTGGCCCACAGTCTGCAGTTTGCCCAGCTCTGTTCTAGAGTATATTGCCTTAAGGGCCTGTCACACTAAGCGATATCGCTAGCAATATCGCTATAACGTCACTGGTCTTTGTGACGTTACAGCGATATTGCTAGCGATATCGCTGTGTCTGATACTTACCTCCGACCGCTCCCCCGCTGGTTATCGCTGATCGCGCGAGAACGTCCAGGACTGTTTCTCGTCGTCAGCTTCCTGCTGTGACGACGAGCGACACATGGACGAGGGCGGGAGGAAGTCAGGATCGCCTCGTCTGACAGGTAAGTAGCGACCCCCGCTATGTCGCTGGTGAGATCTGCCTGTGTGGCAGCTCACTAACAACCACTTAGCGATGTACCAGCGATCCTGACCACGTTATATCGCTGGTTGGGATCGCTGGTATATCGCTAAGAGTGACAGCACCTTTACAGAGACATTATAGAGAGGCACAAAGAGTTCTACTGGTCTTGAATATTTACCTGAAAAGACTCCATGTATAACTGTATTGAACATGTGCACAAACTTTATAGAAAACCTACCATCAGATCAAAACTTGGCAGTTTTTACTTTTATTGTATTCCTGCTGCTCCTCTGAGTATTTAGGGGCTGTTGTTATCACACTTTTTTTTTGGTTGGCTTTTTTGCTAGGTTCACTAATTGCTAAAACTGACCTGCCATTATGATTCTCCCGGTCATTGTGAGTTCATAGACACCAAACATGTCTAGGTTCTTTTTTATCTGAGTGGTGAAAAAAAAATCCAAACTTTGCTGAAAAAAAAAAAATTTGTGCCATTTTCCGATACCCGTCGCGTCTCAATTTTTCGTGATCTTGGCTCAGCTGAGGGCTTATTTTTTGTGCGCCGAGCTGACATTTTTAATGATACCATTTTGGTGCAGATACACTCTTTTGATCACCCATTATTGCATTTTAATGCAATGTCTCAGCGACCAAAAAAAATAATTCTGGTGTTTTTAATTTTTTTCTCTCTACGCCGTTTAGCGATCAGCTTAATTTTTTTTTTTTTATTGATAGATCGGACGATTCTGAATGCTGCGAAACCAAATATGTGTTAAATTTTATTTTATTTTCTTGTTTTATTTTGAATGGGGAAAAAGGGGGATGATTTGAACTTTTATATTTTTTTATGTATTTAAACACTTTTTTTTTTTACTTTTGTCATGCTTCAATAGTCTCCATAGGTGACTAGAAGCTGGCACAACTCGATCGGCTCAGCTACATAGAGGTGATCTGCTCATCGCCTCTATGTAGCTGAATTACTGACTTGCTATGAGCGCCAACCACTGGGTGGTGCTCATAGGAATTTGGCACTGACAACCATAGAGGTCTCCAGGAGACCTCCGGTTGTCATGCCGATACACCGGTGACCCACGATCATGTGACGTGGGTCACCGGTAAGCATATTTCCAGCGCGCTTGCCGCAAGCGCTTGTTAAATGCCGCTGTCAGCATTTTACAGCGGCATTTAACTAAATAGCCGCGAGTGGATCGTGATTCCACCCGCGGCTATTGCAGGCACATGTTAGCTGTTCAAAACAGCTGACATGTCCCGGGAAAGATGTGGGCTCCGGCAGTGATACCGACATCGGTGTAATAATACATCAGATGTCGGTAAGGGGTTAAAGAATGAGAGAGGACAGAAGATGAATTTTAGCCTAACAGGGGATCATACTGGAACTCATGATCATGAAATTGTCTAGCTTCAGGATGAACATGATTCATCAAGACCAGCGATCTTCATGCTAGTCTTGGGAATGAATGGAGGCAGAGCGCAGACTCCGTGATGAGCGGTGACTTCACCGCTAGTTACTGAGCATGGATCGGCTGCTTCCATTCATTCCCCAGTAGTTTACAGTCGGAGCGGCTAAATTAGCAGCCCTCCACCTATAAACTGATTAACCCCTGAGATGGATTACGCCATGGAATGTGACTGATCGCCAGACAGGTATGGATATTGTTGGTTTATTATTTTATACTCTTTTACAGGAGAATGATGGCGTTGATATGGAATTAGGAGTATAATAAAGCTTTAAACACTGTGTGTAGTGTATTATTTAATTAAAATACTTTATTCTTATTGTGTGTGTTTATTTAACCCTCTTATTACTATAGGATTAGTAATGGATAGGTGTCTTATTGACACCTCTCCATTACTAAGCTGGGCTTAATGTCACCTTACAATAAAAAGATGGCATTAACCCCTTAATAACCCCACTTGCCACCACTACGGGGCAGTGGTAAGAACCTGGCAAAGCTCCAGAATAGGTGCATCTAATAGATGTGCCTTTTTCTGGGCAGCTGGGGGGCTGCCGTTTTTAGGCTGGGGGGGCCAAGATCAATGGCCCCTTACCAGCCTGAGAATATCAGCCCTTAGCTGTCAGCTTTAGTCAGGTTGGTTGTCAAAAAAAGGGAGGACCCCATGCCTTTTTTTTAAATTATTTATTTAAATTAAAAAAACAGCGTGGGGACCCTCTATTCTTGAGAATCAATCTTGAGAACCAACCTTGCTGCAGTTGACAGCTGAGGACTGTAGCCCCCAGCTGTAAGTTTCGTCTGGTTGGTTCACAAGCAGAGGGGGACCCCACGTCGGGTTTTCATTCATTCTTCTCTCCTGCTCGCTGTTGCCGGCAGAGCAGGAGAGAAGAATGACAGCCACGTTCATCACCAGACGCAGGGGAACAGCGCTTACAGTAGCGCTTCTTCCCCGGCAGCCGTCCGTGAGCACGGAGGACAGTGTGAACTGTTCTCCGTGTGCACGTGTTCAGCACTTTTGTGGACCATGCGCTCCCACAAACATGACATGTCGCTGTGTTTTTCACACGGACCGTGTGTCCGTGAAAACATGCTGACATGTGCAGCGATACATTCATTTTAATGTGTCTATGTGTGTCAGTGTCTCCGGTACGTGAGGAAACGGTCACTACACGTACCTAAACCACTGACGTGTGAAACCGGCGTTACTGAAATAGGTGCATCTTACAAGTGCTATGCATCTCCGCCAGGGATGTACGCCAGTCTGGGATTGAAGTACACTTTGGCGTAAGTTAGGCCACTAAACTAACTTTTCATGAATTAGAGCGGAAGACATAGCCACAACCCGTCCTGACAATTTGGCAAAAGATGGTTAGCCTGACGTATGAACTGCAAAAGTCACAAATATTTTTTGCAACTTTCAAGTTCCACTTTTTAAGGTGTTCTGTCATAATTCTGGTGTAAACGTCTTAATGATTAAGGTCCAATATTCCTATCAATACAGTGAAGTGGAGGAAAAGGGTAAAAACTATTCTCAGTGTGCCAGGGAAAGTGACAAAATTTAGAATAGATGTCATCATTTTTGGCTAGATAGATCAAAAATGAAATTTTTATAAAGTAATAGCATAAAGCTGCATCCACACATAATTGACCCATGAGTCTCCACATTTGCAGCCTAGCTCTTTACACATTTCTCCAAAAAAAGATTATAATCGTCATGTCTGACCCTTAGGCACTTTGGCCTCCATTCATTCATTATTTTGGTGTGCATTCCAAAATTCTGTTCTAAAACACCTTAAATCACAATTTTTTTTTGCACAACTCGGAAATTGCCTCAAAATATTATGGGGGCGATTAATCAAGACTGGCGATTCTCTCGCTGATCTTGATGAGGGGGCGTTCTTGAGCAGACCCTATCGATTCATTAACTGGCTTATACCTCTTAATGAATCAGGTGAGGCGCGTAGTGGTGTGAGACTCTATGTACGCCTTGCCACATCTTACTGTAGCCCCTGCTGGGGTAAGATTTGTGGCATAGTGAACACCGCAACTCATCATAAATTTGACGAGTGGAGGTCGTAATGTCCTGTCCTGCCCAGCTGCACCCGCTTTGTTGAGGCTGGAGTGAGATTGCCAAATCATATTTTTGCACAACCTCTTTTCAAAGCTTTTTCTAGGCATTTATGCTCAGCTATTCCAATATGGGTCTAGCTTGGGCTGCCTCTGGCTATTCATGCTGTACAGATTCATGAAAAACGATGCCACTTAATGGCGTAACTTAATTCAGGAATCTTTGGAAGGACATTTCTGTCAGTTTATAGAAGCACCTAACACATTAAATGTTGCGCTCCTCTTGATGAATTAGGCACGTACTCCACCAATCCTGTTCATTGAGACCGGGGTGTTATAAATGGGTCACCGAGGAGGATGGCAGGAACAGGCTAAGCCACCAGAAGACCAGAGAGGTTGGTAACTAAGCGGATTGCAGACCCCTGATCTTATCCGCACAACTAGCAGTAGCCGTGGAGCGTTCCTACGATGCCCTGGACACTTCGTCACAGCTGGAGGACTAACTAAGCCTAAAGACAGAAAGATGAAGCAGATCCCCAAATGAATAGAAAGCCCCCAAACATATATTGTCGGTGAGACAAGATGAGACACAAACACAGGTAGAGAACAGACTGAGCAAACGGTGGGGCCCAAGCTGTCTAGACAGGACAGGACAGGACAGAAAAAGATGCTGTCGCAATCACGCACAAAACCCTGAAAAAGTCCAACACTTCTGATATACAAAAAAACCTGAGATCACACGATCTCACCCCTGCTAGATCAGCACTCTGGTATAAACTGGCAGCAAGCAAAAAGATACTAAGATAACAGGGGACTGAACAAGCTGCAGCATATGAAGCAGGGCCCAGCTGTTGTGAACTCTCTTAATCCGACTTTTGAGGCAAGGCTCCCTCTGGTGGATACTGCTGGTAGTGGAGCTGGTCAACATGATGTTAACCCAACAGCTGCTGAGGATAATTGGAGGAGTGGGGGTAGTGACTGGGACTACATAAGTGAGCAGACTTCTCTCAGTGGCTGTCGGTGATACTCCTTTCTTTGCTTATTGAGGATTTCTGTCTCCTGCCTGATCCTGCATTTTTCAGCTAAGTGTCATTTGCTAAACCCTTTGCATCTGATCTTGCCTTGCTGTCAGGGGTCAGCTTGCTCCACCTGGGGCTGCTGGCTCCTGCCCTGTATTTTTGTATCTTGTGTTTGTTTGCTCAGTCCCCTGCTGTATTAGCCTGTTGCTAGCCACCAGTTCACACCTGTGTGCTGATATAGTGAGGGCGAGGTTATGCAAACCTCAGTATTTTTGTACATCAGTTGTGTTGGAATTTTTAGGGTTTTTGCGTGATTGCAGACAGTGCCTTTTCTGTCCTATCTAATCAGTGTGGGCTTGTGCTTTATCGTGTCTCACCGACAATATATGTTTGGGGGCTGTCTATTCCTTTGGGGATCTGCTCCGGGGCAGTTTAGATTTCACCTTTCTGTCTTTAGGCTTAGTTAGTCCTCTGGCTGTGATGGAGCGTCTAGGGCAAAGGAGGAACGCTCCATGGCTACTGCTAGTTGTGTTAAGATCAGGGGTCTGCAATCCGCTGAGCGACCAACCTCTCTGGTGTTCTGGTGGCATAGCCTATTGCGCTCTCCTCCTCGGTGACCCATTCATAACACCCAGCGCTGCCCCCAGCAGGGAGCACGCTGAAGCCTTACAGCAAAACAGAAAGCCAAAAAAAGACACAACCAGATTAGATGCAAAGGATTAGCGAAAGACTCACTTAGCTGAACATGCAGATCAGGCAGGGGACAAAAGAGCTCCAAATGCACACAGAGGAAAAAATCACCAGCAACCTTCAAGAGCAGCCAGCTCCACTATATGCTTCCCAGCCAGCAATCCCAGATTCCCAATTATCATCGTCAGGTGGAGAACCTCCATCCACCTGGCCAGCTCCACTACTCTCAGTAACCACCAGAGGGAGCTTCGGCTCAGAAATCCGAGCAAGGGAGTTCACAATACCAGGGTGCACAAGGCTTGTCATAATGGATTGGTATCTCTGTGCAAAGCCATATATAGTAAGAGCACAAATCAGGATGGATTCCATATTATGGATTCATAGAACATAAATCTATAACATAATTGTAAGAGTAAGCTCTATTTCTGTTCCTGTTACAAATTTGGTACCGTGCAAAGTCAACAACATTGTCATGCTAACAACATTTTCGCTAAAAGCCATTCGACCACTCAATGCTAGTATTCATGATGGATGGTTCTTGGTTTCTGTGAGCAATACAATCCAATAACTTTGGGTATACAAAGGTGGTATCGATGTACTGGAGATTATTAGGTTACTGAGTCAATGTAGTCAAAATAATATGTAGTGTCTCTTTAACAGATCGCCAACCCGGTCTTCCAGTGGAAGCGATCGCGGCAGCAGTGGTGGTAGGAGCACTTATAATCTCGTTTGGAATGTTTGCACGAAGAGACAAAGTATTTAAAGCGGTGAGTATTAAAATACTATGCAAAAAAAAGGATTTATCATAAGATAGGATGAGAAGAATAAAATGTGTGTTTATGTATATATCCTGTCATGAGAAAAACTAAGTACACCACAAATTGAATTCTATGGGGTTTTTTTTATATATCAAGACATAATAAAAAAATGATCCATAGAAGGTCTTAAACTAGGTAAATATGTAAATACAACCTCAAATACTCAATAACTTATAACAAATTACACTCTAACAAAATGTAGTGAGTGAAAAATTATGGAAGTAGAGTGTAAGTAGCAGCCAAGTGCTGCTTATCAAATGACCTTAAGTGTTCATCAGCAAGTATGACCACCTCTATAAGGGTGTGTGCACACGCTGCGGATTCTGCTGCGGATCCGCAGCGGTTTTGGTCCTGCGGATCCGCAGCAGTGTCTGCTGCAGTGTACAGTACCATTATAATCAATGGAAATAGAAATCCGCAGTGCACACTGTGCGTAATTTTCCGCGTGGATTTGCTGCTGTTTCAAAACCTCAGCATGTCAATTTTTTGTGCGGATTCCGCTGCGGTTTGGTACCTGCTCCATGGCAGGTGTGAAACTTCAGGGTAAACCCGCAGGCTAAACCGCAGAAAATCTGCAGATAAACCGCAGGTCTTTTGACCTGTGGTTTTACCTGCGGATTTACACAAATCCGCGCGGAGAGTTCCGCAGGACAATCCGCAGCGTGTGCACACACCCTAAAAGTTTATAGAAGTTTTTATAGTTTTGCTAATATGGAGCAATCAGGTATGTGTTAACTCGGAACAAAGGAGGAAATACATAAGCAATTATCTTGAAGAAGCATTTGTTGCTGCCAATAAATCTGGAAAGGGTTATAAGGCCATTTTGAAACAATTCTGAGTCAATCATTGTTAAAGATTATTCACAAATCAGTGATAAAGATTATTCACAAGGGGAAATCATTCAAATCATTAGCAATCTTCCAAGGAGTGAAACATCCCAGAAAATTTCCCTCATGCTCAGAACGCGCAATGGTCAGGGAAATTGCAAAAAAAAAAAAAAAACAAAACGGATTACTTACCGGTAATACTCTTTTGTAGAGTCCACGACAGAACCCACTGAGAGAGGGGATCCGCCCCCGGAACAGGAAACCTACAGAGAGATAAATGGGGCGGTCCCCCTCGCTCCCTCAGTTTGTGTTACCGAGAACGGAGGAACCGCCATACATGTTTTAGTCAATTTGTTTGGGCGATTCATCTATCTTACCCCTATGTAGTTTTATGCTTACTAAGTTTAATCACATATCTAACTTAACTCATAATCTCCACCACCAAGGAGACCCATGTGTGAAAAATTCTTACGGGAGGGAAGTGAGCGGGTGCTGTCGTGGACTCTACAAAAGAGTATTACCGGTAAGTAATCCGGTTTTTCCTCTTCGCCACGACAGCACCCACTGAGAGATTTCCAGAGATAATCACTTGGGAGGGCACACCGTGTTAAGGACTGATCTACCAAAAGTTAGATCCTCGGTAGAGGACAAATCTAGTCTATAGTGACTATAAAAGGTAGACGGAGAAGACCAGGTTGCAGCCTTACATATTTGTTCAATTGGGACGTTCGCCCTCTCGGCCCAGGAGGATGATATGGCTCTAGTAGAGTGCGCCTTAATCCCCAGTGGAGGGTCTTCTCCTTTTGCCAAATATGCCATTGTGATCGCATCTCTAATCCATCTGGATATTGTGCCTGATGTAACTGCAGACCCCTTCCTGTTACCCTGGAAGGAGACAAAAAGAGACCTACTCTGCCTCCAGGGACTGGTCCTATCTAGGTAGGCTAGCACCGCTCTTTTCACATCTAAAGTGTGATATTTCACCTCGTCCTGTGTTGACGGGTTCTCATAGAAGGAAGGTAGGTATATCTCCTGAGATCTATGAAATTTAGTTGCCCGTTTTGGAAGGTAGGACGGGTCTGTCTTTAAAATCAGACTGTCTCGTGTTATTGACAGGAACGGAGGGTCTACTGATAGAGCGTGAAGATCACTCACTCTTCTAGCCGATACTAAGGCTACTAGCATAGCAGTTTTTAATGAGAGGCACTTCACTGATGCTGAGCTTATGGGCTCAAATGGTGCCTGAGTGAAAGCATCCAAAACTAGAGTAAGGTTCCATGCTGGTAGCTGAGGAATATGCATCGGTTCTGAGCATTGACAAGCTGAGATGAAACGGGTCACCCATCTATTCGCTGCCACGTTATAGTTAAATAGGGCTCCTAGGGCTGACACGTGGACCTTTAGAGTGCTTACCGAGAGCCTTAATTCTCGGCCTCTTTGCAGAAATTCTAGAATGGCCGTAATGGGTACTTCACCGGCTAGTTTTGCTGGGTGAAAGGCCAGGAACTTTCTCCACACTTTAGCATATATTTTTGTTGTGGACTCCTTCCTACTTTGTAGCAGGGTATTGATTAGGTTCTTTGAGAAACCTCTCTGCCTCAGTAGCTCCCTTTCAAATTCCAGGCCGCTAGGTGCAGGGCTTTGGCCTGTGGATGGTAGCAGGGTCCCTGCGAGAGAAGATTCTGGTGCAGCGGCAGGATCCACGGGTTGGTTACTGACATGGCTCTCAGCCATGAAAACCACGGTCTTTTTGGCCAAAAAGGGGCTATCAAGATGACCCTCGCTCTCTCCTGTCTTATCTTCCTGACTACTGTTGGTAGTAGACCCATTGGAGGGAAGGCATAGGCTAGCTGGAATGTCCAGGGTGCTTGGAGGGCATCTAGAATGTCTGGGTTGTCTGACCTGTAGAGTGAAGCAAACCTTCTTACGTGCCTGTAGGCTCTGGTCGCGAATAGGTCTATCTCTGGTCTGCCCCATTCTGACGCTATCATTTCGAAGACGTGCCTGCTGAGGACCCACTCACCCTGATATAGGGCCTGGCGACTGAGATAGTCTGCTCGGGAGTTGTCTACTCCTCTTATATGGAGTGCTGACAAGGAGAGAAGATGTACCTCGGCCATTTCTATGATCTTTCCCGCGATAGACATCAGTGGCACCGACCGCGTGCCTCCTTGCCGGTTTATATAGGCCACTGCGGTGGTATTGTCTGTCTGGATTCTTACGTGGGCGCCCCTTAACTGCGGGAGAAAATGAGATATCGCATAGAAAATCGCTGTTAGCTCCTTTACATTAGAGGAGGTCTCTATTTCATCATTACGCCACCAGTCTTGTACCATGTGCTCCTCTAGATGGGCCCCCCAACCTAAGGGGCTGGCATCCGTGGTGAGTATTTTGGAGGGAGTCACCCACCATTGCACTCCCTTCGATAAAATGGAAGGATTTAACCACCATTTTAGGGATTCAACCACCTCGGGCGATAGGGACATCTTCCCCTCCAACCGCCCCTGCAGTCTGTTTTCCTGCAGAATAGCCCACTGTAGTTCTCTGGAGTGGAACTGGGCCCATTGCACCGCTGGAATGCACGATATCAGGGACCCCAGCAAGGACATACCCTGTCTCAATGATATTACGGGTCTTCCTGTAGTATTCCGTATCTTATCGACTATGGCTATCAGTTTGGCGTGTGGCAGAAAACATTCCTCAGTTACGGAGTCTACTTGCAGGCCTAGAAACCTCTGACAGGTTACTGGTTCTAGCCTGGACTTCTCCCAGTTAATTAGCCAACCTAGTGTTTTTAGGGATGAGATAATCTTAGCTATTCTGGCTTCGCACTGTGAAACAGACTTTCCCACTATGAGTAGGTCGTCTAAGTAAGGGACAACTAGGGTGTCATTCAGCCTTACATACGACATCACCTCCAGCATCAATTTTGTAAATACCCGAGGAGCCATGGATAGCCCGAATGGCATTGCCGCAAACTGGAAATGCTGAATCCGACCTTTGAACCAGACTGCTACCCGCAGGAACCTCTGGTGCCCACGATATATGGGGAGATGGTAATAGGCGTCCTTTAGGTCCAAGACTGCCATATAACACCTGGGGAACAAAAGCTTTATTGCAGACTTTATCGACTCCATTTTAAACGACCTCAGCTTTAAGAAGGTATTAAGCTTCTTTAAATTTATTATAGTCCTGTAAGAGCCATTTGTTTTTGGGACTAAAAATAGAGGAGAATAAAAGCCCATTCCTATTTCGTCCTCTGGGACCTCTACTAGGACCCGTTTAGTTAGCAGTACTGCAATCTCCATCTCCAGCGCTTCCTGCTGTGTCCGGGACTTCATAGAGGTCAATAGGAAGGAGTTCGGTGGATGCCGAACAAATTCTAATTTTAGGCCTGATGACACAATATTTATGGCCCATGGGTTTGATGTCACCTTCTCCCATTGGCGGCTGAATTTTAATAGCCTGCCACCTACCGGTATAATGGTTTTATCGGGATCTGTCTCCCCTGAAGGGACGTTTCCCGAATAGGTTGCCCCTTTGTTTGGGGTCCTTATTTCCCCAGCGGTCCTGGGGTCTAAAGTCCTTCTTTTTACCAAACGGCGGCTTCCTGTAGGCCCTCCTGTTAAACGGAACATACGGGTTAGGAAAACCCTTCTTCCTCTCCCCCGCTTTTGTCAAAATCTCATCCAGTTCCGTGCCAAACAAGTACTTACCCTGGCAGGGTATAGCACACAGTCTAGTTTTTGTTTGTGTGTCTCCTTTCCACCCCTTCAACCATAAGGCCCGCCTGCCTGCATTGGTCAGTCCTGCCGCTCTAGCCGATAACCGGAGAGAGTCCGCGGAGGAGTCGGAGAGGAAGGCCGCTGCTCCCTTAATGAGGGGCATAGAGGAAAGGAGTCTATTCCTAGCTACTCCATTCTTAATATTGTCTTCCAAGTCATTCAGCCACACCAACATTGATCTTGCCGTGCACGTGGCTGCTATTGCGGGCTTAAAGGCTGCCGTACATGCTTCCCAAGATCTTTTAAGGAATGTATCGGTTTTACGATCCAAAGAATCAGCCAAAGTTCCCGAATCCTCTACCGGCAGGGAGGATCTACGAGAGGTAGAGGCCACTGCCACATCCACCTTGGGGGCTCTCGACCAGGCTGTAAACTCCTCATCGTCAAAGGGGTACTTACGCTTTGACGTTAAGGGGAGGAAGGTTCTCTGACCTTGTTTTTCCCACTCCCTTTTAACTAGCTCTTTAACAGCTGGGACCACTGGGAATGCCCGGACTTTTCTATGGGAAATGCCTGCAAACATTATGTCTTGTGGGGTCTTGGGGTCCTTACTCTCTGGCAGCCCCATGGTATTTCGGACAGACTTCACTAAATTACTGACACTGTCCGTGGGGAAACACGTTTGGTCCTCGTCCTCTGAGGAAAGGTATTCCTGGGACTTATCGGAATCTAGTTCCCCGGTTCCTAACGGCGACTTTGACGCCAGCGAGGCTCCTCCTCTTGGCGAACATATTTCTCTCACGGAGGAGTGACCCCCCCAAACTACTGGAACCGCCTAAGGCCCGTAGCTCCTCTCTTATCATTGCCCGGATATCCTCCTTCTTTCGTGAGGACTCCTCCTGTAAGGCCTCCTCAATACATGATTCGCATAATCTCTTAGGGTGGCCGTCTGGGAGGGGCTGAGAACATAAGGCACACTCTCTATGTTTCGCCTTCTCCGTTCTTTTAGCCTAAAGGGGGTATGGACCAGAAAGAGAAGGCCATCAATTATGTATTCTGACCGCAAAACACCCACCCGTGAGTTTCGTCAGTAAACTACCGGCTGCGGGGTCCGCAACCCAGGCTGAGGCGAGGCATGGGACGACTTCTTTTCTTTGCGCTTTTTCTCTAAGGGCTCATCTTGCCTGGAAGGTCCACTAGATTCCTTCCTGGAGCTGCCACTTTTTCTGGGGCTACTGCTTCTCCTTGTAGCACTGCTCTGTCTACTGCCATGTGGGGATTCCACTGGCTGACCTAACGGGAGCGAAGCTGGGTCATCTAAGGACGACATGACTGCGCACTAGCGCTGTGTCTGTGGCTTCCTTTTAAAGCCTTTGCTATAGCTGCTCCTCTTCTCTTTTTTTTTGTCCACCATTTTTTTTTTTTTCCTCTGGTCTGCGCATGCGCGGGCGTTGTCCCGCGGTCTCTACCTCCTGTCCTGAACCCGGAAGTCCTTTACCACTTCCGGGTTGCCTCTCCTGGGGAACGCTCGGTCACAGCGATTAGTGATGCGGCCGGCGATGCCCACCGCGCCTCTGCGCCCCGCCATCAACGCACGGGGTCCTCCTCACGTTAACCCCTGCTGCAGGTATGACTCCCGGTGGCGCTGCTCAGCACGAACGCTCGAGCTCTTCTGCCTTTCGGGGGGGGGCGCGTGGCCCAAATGGTATTTGTAATGCGCCTGCCCCCTCGGGGGGGGTATAGCCATGTCCCCCCCCCCCAGTGAGCCTTGGCACCACTGTCACCTCCGGCCTCACCTGCATTACCAGCTCTGGGGGGGGAATACACCTCTACGCCCGACGCTGCCTCCAGTCCTGGGGCCCCTGCTGCTCATATTCTGCACGCAGGCGGCTACCAGACCAGGAATCCTCTTCTGCGGGTTCCTTTCCAGGAACAGGAAACCAAAACTGAGGGTGCGAGGGGGACCGCCCCATTTATCTCTCTGTAGATTTCCTGTTCCGGGGGCGGATCCCCTCTCTCAGTGGGTGCTTTCGTGGCGAAGAGGAAAAAAAGAGCTAAATAAAGAGTCTAAAGGCCTCCGCATGTTAAATGTTCAAGTTCATGACAATACAATTAAAAAAACTGGACAAGTATAGAATGTTTGGAAGGGTTGCAAGGAGAAATCCTCTTCTTCCTAAAAAGAACACAGCAGCACAAATAAAGTTGTATCTGAACAAATTACAAGACTTCTGGAATAAATATCTTTTGGACAGACAAAACCAAAGTGGAGATGTTTGGCCATAATGCACTGTGATACTTTTGGCTAAAACCAAACACAGTATATCTGTGACTATAACTGTCTGGTGGTGGAAGGGTGATGATTTGGTTGTGTTTGCAGCCACAGGAACTGAGGAGCTTGCACTCATTTAGCTTACCATGAACTCTTCTGTATAATAAATTGTTTTAGAGTCAAATGTGAGGCTATACGTCCAAAAGATAAAGCCAGACCAAAACTGGGTAACGCAATGGGGAAATGATCACCAGCAAATCTATATCAGAATCTGAAAATGAAAAGTATCAAGGTATTACAATGACCCAGTCAAAGTCCAGAATTCAGCCCGCTCTGGCGAGGTATTAGGAGAGATGGGCATAAAAAAATGCCAACAAACCTCAATAAACTTACGGTAATCAATGCGGAAAAGAAGAGTTATCTAAATTTCTCCAGAATTACGTGAGAGACTGATTCATACAGAAAATGATTACTTCATGGCTTTTCTGTTAACAGTGATCCTTCAAGCTATTGATTCATGTGCTTAATTTTCTCATACTATTTGTGCATTTTGGCTTAGTTTTTGTACAAAAAAAAAAAAAAAAAAAAGACTGCATTATGGGATATGTCGTTCTTCAGATAAATTTTAAGACTTTCTAAGCGCCAGATTTTTTTTTTTTTTATTTCTTACATTCTTATATGTAAAACTGTAGAATTTACAGAGGGTGTACTTAGATTTCTCATGACTGTACTTATACTGCTCAAATTAATAAAAAGGCTTAAATCGAACATCATATTTTGATTAATGAAAGATTCAAATTGAAAAATCTGAATACATTTTATAATGTGTTGATAAGAATATGACGTATCAGTGGTTAGAGGAAACCAAAATCATCACACAATTGAGGGTTAGATTCCAAATTCCCTGAAGATTAAAGGAAAAAAAAAATAAAATCAAAGATGGATCTCATTTGCGTGAATTACACCATGGAAACTCATAATTTGACTCGATAATGTTTATGGCACCCACTTGTCTGTACGCACTCCTGATAACAGCTGGTCAAGATATTGATGACATGGCAGATGATGTCCTGGGGTATCTCCTCCAAGTCCTAGATCATGTTGGGGGAACACGAGGGCCAGTCAATGGCATGAATGTCTTTATCATCCAGGAATTCTCCATGAGGCTTGGCAAAGTCCTTCAAAAGGAGGAATCCATGGCCCACTGCATCAGCGTAAGGTTTGACAATGGCTCTGAGGATTTCATCCCAACATCTAACTGTGGTCAGGGTACCATTGGCTGTCACACGGAGGTTTGGTTATGCAATCTGGTCATGCTGAATGAGGTTGCAGGCGGCATATCGTTCACCACGACATCTCCTGACTAGTTCATATCTGTCACGTGTTCTGTCAAGAGAACTGGGAGCCAATGGTGGTGTTCTGTTCTCACTAAATGAGGCAGGCTCAAGTAGCAGACAGATAAACCGCTATACCGGAGTCCAATAAGGAGACTGTGGTTGAGTCTGTGCTTTTATTGAACATTATGGTATATTGATGCGGTGAAACTATAAACAATCATATACGTACAATCACTGCATGGTATAGCAGAAATACACATTATACATGTTATACAGTCTGCATGAAGGTTACAAACTTGAACAGACCAGGGATTCAACTGACTATGCTAGGCTAAAATTAGAGCAGAAATTAACTATAGGAAGCATAAATACATACCAGCAATGCAATTGCAAGGGGGATGTATTGGGGGAGTCTTTCCTTGAATGCGGAGTGAAGGAAAATGGAGGGAAATGGAGGGAGATGGAGGTTGAGCTACCATAATGCATAGCAAAAAAATGGGAGGAGATTCAGACATAAGAAATAGGAAAAAAAACAGTAAAAAGGGACCGTGAACATGACTGTGGCCGCTAGAGGAAGCCAAAACACTGCAAACAAATAAAGATTATGAATATGCAAGTTTCTCTATACTCTTACTAATAAATTTCTGCAAAATTATGCAAACAGATAATCAGAGATGACAAATTAGATGTCAGAGACAGGACAGGTGGATTGCCATTTTTGGTGTTCTCCAGTGAATTACACAATGCTGGGATGTAAACAGAGCTCCCATTAGAGAACGTTGGGTCCTGGATTCTGTTAATGTCAACTTGATAAAAAATAAGCACATCAGTAAATCGCTGAACAGCATTTTGTAGTACTCCGGTGGTGCTCCTCACGTTCCTCCAGACACAAAGGAGTAGATGCCAGTCCTGTTCCTGGGCAAATGCAAAACGAAAAACTAGAGGAAAATCAGTCAGGAAGGATAAGTAGAGAGCAATTTTATGTCTTACCATTGCCTCTCCAGTACAGCAGAGCACAATGATTCAAAATCGTTTCTGCTTTGCACATGGACAGATTAATAGCTATTGTCTATAATTCATTTGTAGTTATACTATGATGCTTATGTGTTCCCATCATATTTAGATGTAAAAGCACAGATAAAACAAATATTTTTTTTGTGCAGCATAATCTTATATTGTGGTGGTAAAACCACTATTGTTGAGCCCCATCTCTGCATCTGACGTACTATAGCCTAACCTCATATTATTCTAAGAACCTCCAGTCATTTCTGAGTGCTCACACTTCTTTGAACTGAGCAGAGCATTGTCTCAAGTAAAAATTAACCCGGATCAAATATACCAGTGAAGTAACAGAATATTCTCTATAACTGAACATGATGCTTTCACAGTTCTTTGGTCATTCTGTTGTATGGAGATTTCCCATGTAAGATTAGTGACATGTTGTTCTAACATGTGACATCTAATATCTCGCATTCCCAGAATATTCAGTCGTTCTACAAAAAGTCGCTTTCATAACTGCAGGATTGCTTCTTCACAAGCGTACATAGGGCCTGGTTCATTGAGACTGGCATTGTACTCGACAATCTTAATTAAGGGGTGTTTGAGTCAGATACAAAGAATTGATTAAAATATTCTAAACCCTTTATGAATTCTTTGCATCTTAACTATGGCGTGCCCTCAGAGTCTTACTTGGGTTGGACTCTAGGAGCCCATCTTACAGCTATATGCAAATACCTGTTAGACATTATCCCTGTTATAATGGATTGTCGACTGTAAAACAGAGGCGGCTCCTGTACATCTACGGTGTGCCCCCCTAACTGGGATGTACAGTGTCGGTAGTTTGCATTAGAGAGTTCTTTGATGAAAACAGGTTGTCACCGATCCACAGGTTAGGAAGGAGATAACTTATTTTTCAGTAGAATCCGACCACTGGAAACCGCACCAATTGGAAGAATGGAAAACTTTTATCCTTGACAGGGAACTTTTTATCACCATTTTAAAAATGGAGCGGCAGATGGGATATCTGACCACTGCTCCAATCATCCTCTTTTGCGGCTTCCAGAAAAAGTCAAGCGCAGCCACTTAGGGAATTAATGGATCAGTGGTCAAGTCATATATGCCGCTCCATACTAATGGGGATAAAAGTTGCACATTCTGCAGATCGGTGCAGGTCCCAGCAGTCAATAACTTTCATCGTAGAACCCCTGTAAGTGCAGGGTAGTTGCTTTCACCGTAGAACCTACTGTGTAATATTCAGAGAACAGGAAGGGGTTAAACATTCAGGCTATGTACCCACATATGCAGAAAAAAAACCGGACTCCTTTCCAGGAAAAACAAGCGTTTTTCGCGTTTTTTAAGCATTTTATTTACAGAAGCATCCACATGCTCATAGAATATAGTTGGAAATGCGTTTTTTCTGCAAAATCAATGAACATGCTGCGTTTTTTCCGCGATGCATTTTTTCTGCGGAAAAAAACGCATCATGTGCACAAAAATTGCGGAATTCATTAAAAAGATTGGGATGCTTAATGTATGCATTTTTGAAGCTTTTTTTGCCGGGAAAAACGCTTAAAAAAACGTGCAAAACACACTTACGTGGGTACACAGCCTCAAATATTTAATCTCTATTGGAAATCAAGAATGTTCCCCTTATTGATATCAGATAGAACAATGGACCGTCATTCACAATACAATGCACTATACCGAGACCAATAATACCACATACAAGGAAAAATTACTGCCACACCGTGACCAGACTACATATTATCACCACACACTGACCGAATAATAGAACATGCAGGGTTTAAATACCACCACACTATGACCAGACCACATATTACCACCACATAGTCACTTAATACAGTCACACCATGACCAGACCACATATTACCACCTCATAGTGACTGAATAATACTACATACAAGAGAGAAATTCCACCACACCATGACCAGACCACATATCACCATCAAATAGTGACTGAATACTACAATACTGATCATTAACAAAAACCACAATACTAATTAGTGATCACCAGTGATATTATACACAGTAGCTCTGTGTATAGTGTCAGTGTACAGTTAATATAGTGAACACCAGTGACATTATACACAGGAGCTCTGTATATAGTGTACAGGTACTACAGTGACCACCGGTGACATTTTACACAGAAGCTCTGTATATAGTGTCAGTCTACAGGAAACACACTGACTCACCAGTGATGTCTGTAGTTGAAGTCAGTCATCTTCACCTTCTTCTTCATCCAGTGCAGACCACCATCACTTCTTCAAGCCAGGACTAGTCTCTGCAGAAAATAACAGTTATCTATAGCTGGCTGCCTCCAGAGTACATTCCCCACTTTTTTTTTACCCAATTTTTACAACACATCAGATGAAGAAAAAAAGCAACATAGAGCCGCCCTGCACAGTAACAGGACCCCTTTTTGTCCTCCCTCCCATGGAAGGCAGTATCCCCAAAATAAATGAAATTACGGCAGTAATAATGTCCTCTGATTGGCCCCTACAATAATTATTTTGCAACTTGTCACCATAAACCAATAATGTATGTTCCTCATCCTGAATCCCATACATTAGGTCACCCCTTTAATAAGGTCCCAGATCTTGAGCCCCTTTATTTAATGTCCCCATACTAGGCCCCTATGTACACGTTAACCCCTTTACGACCTATGATGTATATATACACATCATAGGTCGCCTCTCCATCTTTGGTGCCAGCACCTTTTCCGGCACATGACCACTGATCTGATCATCTTTCATGTGCCCCTAACAACCACGGGTGGAATCGTGATCCACCCGTGGCTGTTAACATGATATTGCTAAATGCCGCTGATAATGTCTGACAGCGGCATTGAATCTGTACAAACCAGATGCACGTCGCTAGTTCCATCCATTGGCGTTCCTGTCACATGATCGCGGGGCGTCAATGGGTTGTCATGGCAACTCGGGGTCTGCAGGAGTCCCCTGTGGTTGTCATTGCAGAGATGAGCATTTTTGCAACACATAGCAGCGCTACAGCCCTGCTATGTGTAGCACAAGCGATTGCAGCATCAACTCTTCTAAGGAGACTATTGAAGTATGTTAGAAAAAAACAGTTTAAAAAAAAAAAAATTATTATAAAAAAGTTCAAATCACTCCCCTTTTGCCCCATTTAAAATATAGAAAAAAATAAAATAAAAAATAAACATATTTCAGAATACACGTTCAGAAATGCTCGATCTATCAAAATCTAAAAATAATTCATCCAAATGGTAAACAGCGTAATGAGAAAAAATAAAAATGCCAGAATTACATTTTTTTTAATCACTTAAAAAAGAACCTATACATGATGACCTGGAGAATCAATGGCAGTTCAATTTCAGCATTTAGTGAACATGGAAGGGGAAAAAAATAAAAAATTGTGGAAATGCACTTTTTTTTTTGTAATTTCACCTTGGGAGTTTTTTCCAGGACACTATATTGTAAAATCAATGGTGCTGTTCAAAAGTACAACTTGTCCCGCAAAAAACAAGCCCTAAAATGGCTCTATTGATGGAAAAATGCCCCTTCCAGTAGTAATATTCCTATCCTGGACCCCTTTATTTAATGTCCCTATATCAGCCTCTACATCCACTACACTTCCCAATCACAGAGGGGGTGGGGGGATTCTTCTCACCTTCCTGCGCTCCCCCGGTGTCCTTTCTTGTGGCTTTATATTCGGCGGCGGCGGTTAAATGGCCAACAACTGCAGCTGTAACACTGAGCTTTGTGACAGGTCGCGTGCTGACGTCACATAACAGTAACATTGAAAGACCACTGGCCTATCAAAGGCTGAAGCCCTCAGCATGCGGCCTCTGATAGCAGTTGTGCTAAACAGCCACCGGCCTATGTGACGTCGGTGCGTGGCCTGTCAAAGAGCAGAGCGCCCTGTCACAGTTGCAGCCGGCGTTCATCTTGATGTGCGTCGTCGCCAGGGCCAGCTCCAGGTTTTCGTGGGCCCTGGTCGAAAGAGTCTCAGTGGTCCCCTTTAACACATTCCACGGATTCATGATGCACAGATAAGAAATATAGGGATAGTACAATGCCGAATTCTTGCAGCGCACACAGTGACAGCAGACTTAATACTTTAGATCTGACAGTATAGTCCTCCATACAGTTTTATGGGCACCACATATTTCTCCATATAAAATTATAGACACCACATAGTCCTATATACAGAATCATGGACACCACAAAGTCCTCCGTACAGAATTATAGTCACCACATAGTCCTCCATATTTAATTAGGGGCCTCATATAATGTTCCATACAGTATAATGGGCCCCATACATTGCTCCATACAGTATCATAGGCCCCATATATATTGCTCGATACAGTATAATAGGCCTCATATTTCTCCATACAGTATTATAGGCCCCATATATTGCTCCATACAGTATAATGGGCTCCACATAGTGCTCCATACAGTATAGTGTCCCCACAGTGCTCCATAAAGCATAGTGGCACCATATCTTATTCAATACAATATAATGGGCTCCATACATTGCTCCATACAGTATCATAGGCCCCATATATTGCTCGATACAGTATAATGGGTGCCATATACTGCTCCATACAGTATAATGGGCTCCATATATTGCTCCATACAGTATAATGGGGCTCCATATATTGTTCCATACAGCATAATGGGCCCTATGTATTGCCCCATATAATTCTCTATACAGTATAATGGGCTCCATATATTGCTCAATACAGTATATTGGCCCCATATATTGCTCCTTAAAGTATAATGGGCCACATGTATTGCTCCACACACTATATATTGCCAACATATAGCGCTCCATACAGTATAATGGGCCCTATATATATATATATTGATCCATACTGTATAATGGACCCCATATATTGCCCCATACAGTATAATGAGCTCCATATTTTGCTCCATACAGTACAATGGACCTCATATATTGCTCTTTACAGTATATGATGCCACAAATATTGCTCCATACAGTATAACGGGTCTCATATAATGCTCCATATAGTATAATAGGCCCTATATGTTGTTCCATACAGTATAATGGGCCCCATATAATTCTCCATACAGTATAATGGGTTCGAGAACTTGTTCCATACAGTATAATGGGCCCCATATAATGCTCAGTACAGTATAATGGCCTCCATATCTTGCGGCATATAGTATAATGGGCCCCATGTAATGCCAAATACAGTACGATGGGCTTCATATAATGCCCCATACAGTATATATTGGCCACCATATAATTCTTCCAATGGCTCCATTTATTGTTCCACACAGTACAATAGCCCCAAATGTTGCTCCATACAGTATACAATTTCCCCCATGCAATGCTCCATACATTAAAATGGGCCCCATATATTGTTCAATACAGTATAATGGGCCCCATACATGGCTCCATGCAATATACGGTAATCCTCCCCATATATTGCTCCATACAGTATAATGGGCCCCATATAATTCTCCATACAGTATAGTGGGCTCCATATAGTATAACTAGCTGAAGAGCCCGGCACTGCCCGGGCATAGTAACTAACTGTGGTTATAGAAAATTATAATTATCCTCCATCCCATAGTCCCGTGCCCATATACCCATCATACATATCCACTATCCCATAGGCCCGTGCCCATATACCCATCATACATATCCTCCATCCCAAAGTCGAGTGCCCATATACCCATCACACATCCTCCATCCCATAGTCCCATGCCCATATACCCATCATACATATTCTCCATCCCATAGTCCCATGCCCATATACCCATCATACATATTCTCCATCCCATAGTCCCATGCCCATCATACATATTCGCCATCCCATAGTCGAGTGCCCATATACCCATCATACATATCCTCCATCCCATAGTCGAGTGCCCATATACCCATCATACATATCCGCCATCTCATAGTCCCGTGCCCATACACCCGTCATACATATCCTCCATCCTATAGTCCAGTGCCCGTATACCCACACATCCTCTATTCCATAATCCCGTGCCCATACACATATCCACCATCCCATAGTCCCGTGCCCATATACCCATCAAACATATCCTCTATTCCATAGTCCAGTGCCGATATACCCATCACACATCTTCCATCCCATAGTCCCGTGCCCATATACCCGTCATACATATCCTCCATCCCATAGTCCAGTGCCAATATACCCATCACACATCCTCCATCCCATAGTCCCGTTCCCATATACCCATCATACATATCCTCCATCCCATAGTCCCGTGCCCATATACATATCCTCCATCCCATAGTGCCGTTCCCATATACCCATCATACATATCCTCCATCCCATAGTCCGGTGCCCATATACTCATCACACATCCTCCATCTCATAGTCAACCATTATGACATCATAATGAGCGGCGGCGGGGCTTGCAACCTTTGATGACATCAGCGTCGCCATGGCAACCATTGTGACATCATAATGAGGGGCGGGGCTTGGCGCGCACACACTGCTTCCCCAGTATGCAAATAGGGGCATTGTGACATCACAATGATGGGCGGGGCTTGACGCACACACACTTTTTCCCCCAGTATGTAGATAGGGGCAAAATTGTTTGGTGAATTGGAACGCGCGGGGTTAAAATTTCGCCTCACAACATAGCTTAGGACGCTCTCGGGGTCCAGACGTGTGACTGTGCCAAATTTTGTGGCTGTAGCTGCGACAGTGCGGATGCCTATCCCGGACATACAAACAAACATACACACACACATACACACATACATACACACATACACACTTTGAGCTTTAGTGACTCCCATATAATGATCCATATAGTATAATGGCCCATATGTTGCTCTATAAAGTATAATAGGCCCCATAGAATGCACCATAACGTATAATGGGCCCCATAAATTGCCCCATACAGTATATAATGGCCCAATATAATGCACAGTATAGTATTCCATACAGTTTTATAGGTACCATATAGTCCTCCATACAGAATGTAGGCACAATATAGTCCTCCGAACAGTATTATGGGCACAACATAGTCCTCCATACAGCATTATGGGCACCACATAGTCCTCTATATAGAATTATGGGCACCACATAGTCCTCCATATAGTATTATGGGCACCACATAGTCCTCTATACAGTATTATTGGCACCACATAGTCCTCCATAGAGTATTATGGGCACCATATAATGTTCCATACAGTATAATGGGCCCCACAGTGCGCCATACAGTACAATGAGCCCCATATATTGCTCCATACAATATTATGGGCTCCATATATTGCTCCATAAAGTATAATGGACCCCATACATTGCTCCATACCGTATACTGGGCCCTATGTATTACTCCATACAGTATAATGGCTCCATATATTGCTCCATACAGTATAATGGGCCCCATATATTGCTCCATTCTGTATAATGGGCCTCATTTCTCCATACAGTATAATGAGCTTCATATATTACTCAATACTGTATAGTGGGCCCCACATAGTGCTCCATACAGTATAATGGCCCCACACAGTGCTCCATACAACATAGTGGCACCATATATTGTTCAATACAGTATAATGGGCACCATACATTGCTCCATCCAGTATCATAGGACCCATATATTGCTCCATACAGTATAATGGGTGCCATATAATGCTTTATCCAGTATAATGGGCTCCATATATACATAGTATACTGGGCCCCATATATTGCCTCATACAGTTCTCCATTCAGTATAATGGGCTTCATATATTGCTCGATACAGTATCATGGCCCCATACACTATATAATGCCCCCATATAACGCTCCATACTGTATAATGGGCCATATATATTGATCCATACAGTACAACGTGCCCCATATATTGCCCCATACAGTATAATGGGCCCCATATATTGCTCTATACAGTAAAATGGGCCCCATATATTGCTCTTTTCAGTATATAATGGCCCCCATAAATTGCTCCATACACTATAAAATGCCCCATATAATGTTCCATACAGTATAACAGGCCCTATATATTGATCCATACAGTATAACATGGCACATATATTGCTTCTTACAGTATAATGGGCCCCATATAATGCTCCATACAGTATAATAGCTCCTATATAATGCCATATACAGTATAATGGGCCACATATATTGCTCCATACACTATATAATGCCCTCCTATAATGCTCCATACAGTATAATGGGTCCTATATATTGACCCATACAGTATAATGGACCCCATATATTGCCCAATACAGTATAAATGGCCCATATATTCCTTCATACCATATAATGGGCCACATATATTGCCCCATACAGTATAATGGGCCCATACAATATATGGCTTCATACAGTATTTAGTGACTCCCATATAATGATCCATATAGTATAATGGCCCATATGTTGCTCTATAAAGTATAATAGGCCCCACAGAATGCACCATAATGTATAATGGGCCCCATAGATTGCACCATACAGTATAATGGCCCCATATTCTCCATACAGTATAATGGGCTCCATATATTGCACCATACAGTATACAATGGCCTCATATATTGCTTCACACAGTATTTAATGACCCCCAAATAATGCTCCATACAGTATAAAGACCCCATTTGTTCTATACAGTATAAGAGGCCTCATAATGCACCATACAGTATAATGGACCCCATATCATCCTCCATACAGTAGAATGGGCGCCATATCTTGCTCCATACAGTATAATGGGCCCCATATAATGCTCAATACAGTATAATGGGCTTCATAGAATGCCTCATACAGTATATATTGGCCCCCATATAATTCTTCATATAGTATAATGGTTCCATATATTGCTCCATACATTATAATGGCCCCCATATATTGCTCCATACAGTATATAATGGCTCCCATATAAATCTCCATGCAGTGTAATGTGCTCTATATAGTATAATGGGCCCCATATATTGCTCCATATAGTATAATGGGCCCCATAGATTGCACCATACAGTATAATGGGCCCCATATTCTCCATACTGTATAATGGGCTCCATATATTGCTCCATACAGTATACAATGGCCCCATATATTGCTTCATACAGTATTTAATGACCCCCAAATAATGCTCCATACAGTATAATGACCCCATTTGTTCTATACAGTATAAGAGGCCTCATAATGCACCATACAGTATAATGGACCCCATATCATCCTCCATACAGTATAATGGGCTCCATACAGTATAATGGGCCCCAAATAATGCTCACTACAGTATAATTTGCTTCATAGAATGCCTCATACAGTATATATTGGCCCCCATATAATTCTCCATACAGTATAATGGTTCCATATATTGCTTCATACATTATAATGGCCCCATATATTGCTCCATACAGTATATAATGGCTCCCATATAAATCTCCATACAGTGTAATGTGCTCTATATAGTATAATGGGCCCCATATATTGCTCCATATAGTATAATGGGCCCCATATATTGCTCCATACAGTATATAATGGCTCCCAAATAAATCTCCATACAGTGTAATGTGCTCTATATAGTATAACTAGCTGAAGAGCCCGGCGTGTTATGAATGGGTCACCGAGGAGAAAAAATCAAAACAAGCTAAGTCACAGAAAACCAGAGAGGTTGGTAACTATGCAGATTGCAGATCCCTGATCCTACCACACAACTAGCAGCAGCCGTGGAGCGTACCTGCGATGTTACTAGACGCTTCGTCACAGCCGGAGGACTAAATAAGCCTGAACCATGAAAAGGGGAAAACTAACTGCCCCAGAGCAGACCCCAAAGGAATAGATAGCCCCCACACATGTATTGACGGTGAAACAAGATGAAGGCACAAACACAGGCAGGAAAATAGGCTGAGCAAACGATGGGGCCCAAACCAACTAGAAAGGAAAGGAAAGACACTGTATGCAACCTGCAAAGAACCCTACAAAAATAATGTCCAACACTTCTGATAGCAAAATTAACCCTGAAGTCACTAGACTTCTCCCTCTATATCAGCACTCTGAAATATTCTGAGACAGAGCAAAAAGAGACCAAACTAGAAAGGGACAAAAAGCAAATTGGCAAAATACTGATAAGAGTGGAAATTCAGCACAGCCCCCAGCCGGGGCTGGCTGACCACACAAAAAACTGAATAGACCAACAAAATCAAGTGTGAACATTAGCTGAAAAACTTAGCTTTAGATGACTGGAACACAGCTGAAAACCAAGAGCTGACAAGCCAGAAGGAATCACCAGCAACTGAATAGGGCATTGGCTGTCTTAAATCCAATCTGAGACTCCTGAGGTCCAATCGTCATCCTCATTCTCAGGTGGCAGATCTCCACTGATCAAATCAGCCTCACTACCTCCTGTTACCACCAGAGGGAGTCTGGAAGGAGAACTCACAACTGGTGAACCAGAGAATGAACTCACAACACCGGCGCTGCCCGGGCATAGTAACTAACTGTGGTTAGTTACAACAAATTATAATTATCCTCTATCCCATAGTCCCTTGCCCATATACCCATCATACATATCCACGATCCCATAGGCCTGTGCCCATATACCCATCATACATATCCTCCATCCCATAGTCCCATGCCCATATACCCATCATACATATTCGCCATCCCATAGTCGAGTGACCATATAACCATCATACATATTCGCCATCCCATAGTCGAGTGACCATATAACCATCACACATCCTTCATCTCATAGTCCAATGCCCATATACCCATCATGCATATCCTCCATCCCATAGTCCCGTGCCCATATACCCATCATGCATATCCTCCATCCCATAGTCAGGTGCCCATATACCCATCATACATATCCGCCATCCGATAGTCCACTGCCCATATACCCATCACACATCCTCGATCCCATAGTCCCGTGCCCATATACCCGTCATTCATATCCACCATCCCATAGGCCCGTGTCCATATACCCGTCATACATATCCTCCATCCCACAGTCCAGTGCCCATATACCCGTCATACATATCCTCCATCCCATAGTCTGTTGTAAAGGGCCCCTAGGGCTGCCACCTGAACTTTTAATGTACTGGTAGCTGAGCCTTGCTCTAATCCCATCTGCAGGAACTCTAAGATCTTTGATAGAGGTACCACCCCCCTGCGCTGGTATTTGATACTGAGAGGAACTTCCTCCAGATCCTCCCGTACAGTCTGAAGGTTACTGGTTTCCTACACCGTAGGACGGTGGACACTAAATTTTTGGAGAAGCCCCTGTTGGTCAACAGCGCCCTTTCAAATTCCAGGCCGTCATATGTAGGTTCTCCACCTGGGGGTGTAGTACTGGGCCCTGCGAGAGCAAGTTTGGAATATCCGGGAGGACCCAAGGGTCGGAGATGGACATTCTCCTTAACCACGAGAACCACGTCCTTCTCGGCCAGAAGGGGACTATTAATATTACCCTTGCCTTGTCCTCCCGAATCTTCCTCAGAACTGGCCATCTTGTGGTCACTTTTCAGTACTACACCCTCCTATCCGGCCTTTCCTAGCTGTCACCCTTCTATCCCGTCAATCTCCGTCTCTGGTGTACAAATCGTCCCCTCCTACTGCCAGTCACATCTTTTCGTCAAGTCACCTTCCCCACACTAGATTGGTTAGTGTTTCTATAGTCCTGTTCAGCTGATCCCTGCAGTGAGAAGGGGAGTTGCCTATCACTAGAAAGTCATATAGGTATGGAACTATAAGTACATCCTGCTCCCTTAAATGTGCCATGACTTCCGCTATGATTTTTGTGAAAACTCTCGGAGCGATGGCCAGCCCGAATGGGAGAGCCTTGAACTGGTAGTGCCTTATTTCTCCTTTTATAGTAACTGCTATCCCGAGATACTGGCGATAGTCCGTGTGTATGGGGACGTGATAGTACGCGTCTTTTAAGTTGAGTACTGTCATAAAGCAGGCTGGAAACAGCATTTTTACTGTGGATTTTATTGTTTCCATCTTGAATGGATGGATTATCAGACACTTGTTTAATCTTTTCAGGTTTATTATCGTCCTGAATGTACCGTCTGGCTTCCTCCTCAGGAAGATAGGGAAATAGAAGCCTTCTTCTTCCTGGCGGGGGACCTCTTGTAGCACTGATTTCTCCACCAGGGTCTGAATTTCTTGTTGGACTGCTTCTTGCTCTTCCGCTGACTGTCTTTGCGGGGTCACTACAAAAGAGGGTTTGGGTGAGGTGTGGAAGGTTAATTTGAGGCCTGTTTTTATCATGTTTAGGATCCAGGAACTGTTTGATATTTTTTCCCAGGCTGGGAAGAAGTGGCCTAATCTTCCTCCTACCTGGGAAACACCTTCATTGGGGTTGTTTCTTGTCCGCTAGTTTCCCGAACATGAACCCTTTCCCTTTTCCTCTCCTGTCCTCCCACTTATCCTGGGGGTTTCTAGGCAGTTTTCTCTGGATAAATTTCCTGCTCCGAAAACTTTTGAAGGGGAAATTGGACTGGTTGGGGAAGGATTTCTTTTTATCCCCTGCTTTGTCAAGGATGTCGTCCAACGTGGGGCCGAACAGGAATTCGCCTTCACAGGGAATAGAGCAGAGATTGGATTTTGTCTGCAGGTCCCCCGTCCAGCATTTGAGCCAGAGTGCTCTCCTTGCCGCATTTGAGAATGAAGCTGCCCTGGCTGCCAGTCGGATTGAATCCGCGTCTGCGTCTGCCAGAAAGGCTGCAGCTCCTCTCATCAATGGGACGGAGTCTAAAATTGCGCCTCTTGGGGTTTTGTTTTACAGATGGCTCTCCAATTGATCTAGCCACACCATCAAGGCTCTAGCCGTGCATGTGGCGGCTATGGTGGGTTTCAGTCCTCCTCCGACTGCCTTCCAGGAACCTTTTAGGAATGTTTCCGCTTTTTTGTCCATGGGGTCCTTTAATGTTCCCATGTCTTCAAACGATCGGGCGAATTTTTGATGCTTTCGCTATAGCTACATCCACTTTTGGTGCTTTCTCCCAATAAGAGCAGCTTGGTTCTTCAAAGGAATTTTTCCTTTTTGGAGTCAGGAGGCCCTTTTTTTCAGGCCTTTACCATTCATTCTGTTTTAGTGCTTGTATTTTCTCGTTCATAGGGAATGACCTTCTCTTCTTTTGTTCCAACCTGCTGAACATGGCGTCTTGGATAGTTCTTTTGGGCCTGGTGTCTACCAGCCCCATAGTTGTTCTAATTGCTTTTACTAAGTTATCTGTTTCTTCAGTGGGGAAACAGCTGCGACCCCCTTCTTCGGAGGACGAGGAGTCGGATACTGAACTTTCCGAGTTTGATGATGATGAAGGTTCGCTCTCCCTGTCGCTGAGGTCTGACTCTGGGTCTCTGGTCTTAGCTTTCCTATGCTTTTTGCTTCCTCTCTGAAGGGTTTTAACGGTGTTTTCTACCTGGTCTTTGATTAGGTCCCTCAGATCGGAGGCGAACCTTGGAGATTCTTTACAAATCGTGTGGTCAATGCACGCTTGGCAGAGCCTTTTCCCCCACCCTGTGGGAAGCTCTTGTTTACAGAGTGGGCAAATCTTATGGTTAACCTTCTGCGTGCACATATTTCCCTAAAAGAGAGGGACCCTAGTTACAGTCTGTACATTCACGTAGTCCACTTACCCACCAAGCCGAAGGATACCGGATCTGAAGGGACCACCGGGTCTGCCGAAGCCTTGTCTTTTGGGGCTCCTTGCTGCGACGGGACTCCGAGCGGCTGCTGCTGCTGTGTCGCTGCGGCTGGTCCTTGGGATCCTTCTTCCGGCATTGCTGCTACCGCGGTTGCCGCTGGCGCCCTGTATCTGAGGACATGTCCGGCTGCGGTTGTACCTCTGGAGACTCACTCATTCTTGCAGCGATTTTTTTTTTTTTTTTTTTTTAATATATATATATATTATACATATATACGCACATACATACACACACGGCATCCCCCTCCTCCCCCCGGTCCCTGCCGTATGGGGGAGCGCGCTATTTTTTCCCCTGCCTGGGTGTGCGCCGCCACTGCATCTTTCCCCGGCATTGCGGGGTTCCCAGAGACGCATTGCGCGCCCGGCGTCTGACGTCACTAGGCCCCATCCCCCACGCATGCACGTTGCGATCCTTCCCAGAGATGCATAGCGGTGGTGGTGACGTCCGCAGGCCCCCTGCACGCCGCCGCTCCCAGCGTTGCAGCGGCCCCACTCCACCAGAGCTGCTGACGCCGCTGCCCTGGAGTGCTTTTTCCCCCCTCCTGGGGACTCCTGGGTGAGGCGGTCTTCAGCAATACTTCTGCCGCCTCACCAACCTCCGCACACCCTGAAGGCCCGTTGACCTTCCAGCGGTGGGGCCTCGGGTCACCACCCCAGCCGGGACAGGGAACCCCCGCTGTCGCTCCTCTGAACTGGTCAGCCCCGGCATCCATCGGCGACTGGCGAGTCCATAGGTTCCCTGTGGGGACATGAAACCAACTAATGCGGGAGAGAGGTACCGCCATTTTGTCTGTAGATTTCCTGTCCCCGTGGGGTAGATCCCCTCTCTCCGTGGTGCCGTCATGGGGGAAAGAGAAATCTGCATAAAGGCTCATACTCACTTGCGATTCTCGTGCGAGTCTCTCGCATGAAAACCTGGCAGTCGCTGGCACTTGGACCGGAGCGTGCGGCTACATGTATTTCTATGCAGCCGCATGCTCCGGTCCTAGTGCCGGCGGCTGTGCCAGGTTTTCATGCGAGAGACTCGCACGAGAATCGTGCGAGTCTCTCGCAAGTGAGTATAAGCCCTAAAAATTATGATATGGTCAAAATACTCACTGCCTAATAATATATAAGGACCATGATTTACATACATCCATATATCTTTACGTACATGCGGTATCACTCAGAGAAACAAAAAATTCTTGCCCTGTCCCAACTATACCACGTTATAGGAATATTTGTATAGATGTCTTCAAAGGAGACATCCTATAGTGACACATGGAGTGCTCAGGGCACTTGGCGTGCCACCATTCAGGCTCCATACACATGATCCAGTATGAGTTTGCTTATGGTTGTATTTGATTTGTTTCAACAAGTCTTGTTAAGCTGGAACTAATAGTTTTCATGTGATAAAAAGATCTAGCCAAAGGTATGTGCTCTAATGGATTAACGTCAGATCTAATGATAACAGCTGTCCAGTGTCCATGTGGAGATTGGTTGCCCTTGTTAAGGTTCATAGTCACGATGTGAACTCATTTCCTTGGCTCAGGATGCTTGTACTTCTCAGTTTGACTTGCTGCGTCTTGCAGGGAATGTTCTGTGGCTTCTCTCCTACTCAGTGCAAACTGAATTATGACTCATGACAATTAATTATATAAGTGGAAGGTTGAAAATAGGGTCACGATCCTCACAGCTGCATGTACTAGTACTATCGCACCCACCGGCCCCAATAGGATCATGATCCTCACAGCTGCATGTACTAGTACTATGGCACTCACCAGCCCCAATACGGTCACGATCCTCACAGCTGCATGTACTAGTACTATGGCACTCACCAGCCCCAATAGGGTCATGATCCTCACAGCTGCTCGTGCTAGTTCCATGGAACCCACCAGCCCCAATAGGGTCACGATCCTCACAGCTGCTCGTGCTAGTTCCATGGCACCCACCGGCCCCCATCACGTCACTATCCTCACAGCTGCTCGTGCTAGTTCCATGGCACCCACTGGCCCCCATCACATCACGATCCTCACAGCTGCTCGTGCTAGTTCCATGGCACCCATCGGCCCCAATCACGTCACTATCCTCACAACTGCTCGTGCTAGTTCCATGTCACCCACCGGCCCCAATAGGGTCATGATCCTCACAGCTGCTCGTACTAGTTCCATGGCACCCACCGGCCCCAATAGGGTCATGATCCTCACAGCTGCTCGTACTAGTTCCATGGCACCCACCGGCCCCAATAGGGTCACGATCCTCACAGCTGCTCGTACTAGTTCCATGGCACCCACCGGCCCCAATAGGGTCACGATCCTCACAGCTGCTCGTACTAGTTCCATGGCACCCACCGTCCCCAATGCTGCATGAATCCTCTCACATAGAGCCAATTGGCACCTGCAATTATGTTTTTTTTCCCATGCCAGAAAGGTTTTAATTGCCACAAATTTTAATGAATACCTTATACCTGAAACTTCACCCTTCTGTTTGGTCTTGCAATGTACATATTAAAAAGGGTAGGTGTAACTACAATAAAAGTCAATGTACAGCGAGGTTATTTCATCCTTATTATGGAACATTTTTACATTACATTCACGATATTTCTTACAACAGGTTATATGTAGATACAACTGGTAGAACTGTACAGGAATGAGCCTTTCTATGCAGCTTTGGACCATATTCACATGTAGCGTAAATACTATTTTTTTCTGATGCAGAAAATCTTTTGCTTATAACAGTTTAAGCAATGTCCATATGATTTAATGAACCCCTTTTGTGGGGATTTTTTTTTTTTAGAGCATTTTTCAATTTTTTTTTAATCTATTGAATTCTATAGGGAGACTGAAAAGCATCATGTAAAATCATTATACAACGTGTGCATAATTAGTAGGCAAGTTGTATTTGAGAGGATTCTTTTTATTATTGAACAACAACTAAGTTCTCAATCAACCCAAAAGACTCAGACATCAAAGATTAATATTTTTGGAAGTTGGAGTGGGATTTTTTTTTAGATATGGCTATCTTAGGAAGATATCTGTTTTTTCAGGTAACTATTACTGTGCAGAATTATTAGGCAACTTAATAAAAACCAAATCTATACCCATCTCACTTGTTTATTTTCACCAGGTAAACCAATAGAGCAACACAAAATTTAGAAATAAACATTTCTGACATTCAAAACAAAACAACAACAAAAATCAGTGACCAATATAGCCACCTTTCTATACGATGACGCTCAACAGCCTTCCATCCATAGATTCTGTCAGTTGCTTGATCTGTTTACGATGAACATTGCGTGCCGCAGCCACCACAGCCTCCCAGACACTGTTCGGAGAGGTGTACTGTTTTCCCTTCCTGTAGATCTCACATTTTATGAGGGACCACAGGTTCTCTATGGGGTACAGATCAGGTGAACAAGGGGGCCATGTCATTATTTTTTCTTCTTTTAGACCTTTACTGGCCAGCCACGCTGTGGAGTATTTGGATGCATGTGATGAGCATTGTCCTGCATGAAAATCATGTTTTTCTTGAACGATACAGACTTCTTCCTGTACCACTGCTTGAAGGTGGTGTATTCCAGAAACTGCCAGTAGGTCTGGGAGTTGAGCTTCACTCCATCCTCAACCCAAAAAGGTCCCACAAGTTCATCTTTGATGATACCAGCCCATACCAGTACCCCACCTCCACCTTGCTGGCGTTTGAGTCGGAGTGAAGCTCTCTGCCCTTTACTGATCCAGCCTTGGGCCCATCCATCTGTCCCATCAAGAGTCGCTCTCATTTCATCAGTCCATAAAAGCTTAGAAAAATCAGTCTTAAGATATTTCTTGGCCCAGTCTTGATGTTTTATCTTATGTTTCTTGTTGAAAGGTGGTTGTTTTTCAGCCTTCCTTAGCTTGGCCATGTCCCTGAGTATGGCACACCTTGTGCTCTTTGATACTCCAGTAATGTTGCAGCTCTGAAATATGACAAAACTGGTGGCAAATGGCATCTTGGCAGCTTCACGCTTGATTTTCCTCAATTCATGGGCAGTTATTTTGCACCTTTTTTTAACAACAGGCTTCTTGCAACCCTGTTGGCTATTTGACATGAAACGCTTGATTGTTCGGTAATCACGCTTCAAAAGTTTGGCAATTTCAAGACTGCTGCATCCTTCTGCAAGACATCTCACAATTTTTGACTTTTCAGAGTCCGTCAAATCTTTCTTCTGGCCCATTTTGCCAAAGGAAAAGAAGTTGCCTAATAATTAAGCCCACCTTATATAGGGTGATGATGTCATTAGACCACACCCCTCCTCATTACAGAGATGCAAATTACCCGATTTACATAATTGGCAGTTGGCTTTCATGCCTATATAGCTTGGAGTAGGACAACATGTATCAAAAGGATGATGTGATCAAATACTCATTTGCCTAATAATTCTGCACCCAGTGTAGTTTTTAAGCCCAGAATAGCAGAATTTCAACATTTAAAAAAAATGCTGCTTGAAATGTATAAATAAAGCAGATTGCTTCTGTGTATGTTGGATTCAACTCCTGCGGAAAACATGCACAAAAGTTCAGCATGGATAAATGTGTTTTCTGGAAGTGGAAATATGGTCTAAAAGTGCATGAATCTGGGGGGTGTCTTATGGTTATTGTACACAGTTTCTGAAGTCTCCAAAACAGGTCATAAAGATGACACACAGAGGCCCCCATAGCCAGTAGGGTCAACCCATCAAAAGGAGAGTGGAGAAATCTACATGAAAAAATAGGAACAAGTTAAAGGGATTATCCAGCCTATTAAAATTAATGACATACCCTCAGGGCTCATGCATTTTCAGTCCGAGTGTTTTCCATTAAAAAATTTTATTCAATGAGGCAGTGCAAATTAATTTTTTCACTGACCAAATGTCTGCAAAAAAAATTTACAGCATGAAAATCCTGAGACTCACCCATTCAAGTCTATGGGTGCAAGAAATAAAATAATCAGATTTCATACAGAGCAGATTTTTACAGACACATTACAATTGTAACAGGAGACTGTAATGATTAATTGCTGCTCCTGTAAAAAATTGGATTGTACACAGACTGCACATTGATGTGAGAAAAGCAAAAGTCTCACTTTTGTGGATGAAACTCTGGACAGTTTTTCATACTGTCAATGTGAACCCATCTTCAGGATAGGCCTGATGGAAGTTCCCGGTGATATTTCCATTTCCCCCTGTTGAGGCTTGGAGCTGTAGCAGTCGGCTATCTTCCTCTTTGGTATTCCTGGAGGACTTCTGTGTTATATCTCTGAGCCTACTCAAGATAAGTGTTCCCCGTGTTTGTCTATCCCAGCTGTCTTTAGTGGTAGTGGGGATTGACTAGTGCTTATTTGGTCCTTTCCCTAAGCAGGGCTTATTGCCAGGGTCAGGCAGGGATTTGGTTCCTGCTCGGCGATAGATGCAGAACCTATATAGGGATGGTTAGGGCAGAGAGGATGACTTTAGATCTGCCTAGGGGGTCTCCACTCCCCTTCTCTATTGTTGTGCTCCATTCCCCTCATCCATTCGTGTTACACTTAGTCTTTCCTACACTGTGCATGACAGTGCTAAGTTCAACCTAAGCGAAATATAACAGAAAGGGGTAAGGCTAGTTTCACACTAGCGTTTTGAGACGCAGCGCACGCTTGGCGTGAAGCTCCACCCCCTGCGGCGCATCCTCTGGTCAGCTCTGCCTATGTCCGCATGCGACCTCCGTACCCTATCTTTAGCATTGGGTACGCAGGCCGTGCGCAGGTATGCTTTTGCCGGCGTGCTGGCCACACCAAAATGCAACGCGATGCGTTTGGCGGAGGTTGGCGCACCGTCAAAAGGACGCATGCGCCGGCAAAAGCATACCTGCGCACGGCCTGCGTACCCAATGCTAAAGATAGGGTACGCATGTCGCATGCAGCGTCATGCGCCCATAGGCGGAGCTGACCGGAGGATGCGTGGCAGGGGGTGGAGCTTCATGCCGAGCATGCGCTGCGCCTCAAAATGCTCGTGTGAAACTAGCCTAAGTGATAGGAGGGTAGGGAATATAGCCGCTCAACTTAGACTCTGAAATCCACCCTACAAACCATATTTATTAACAATCCCTCTGAACCCAGTATGTATCCTAAAGGTTCCAGATGCCTCAAAAGGAGTTTTATCTAATAAATCTGTAAGATATACAAGACATATGAAGCAAGGAATAACCGAAATGCAACGCTTTTATGGTGGGTGGGCCAATCTCCATTTGGATGCTATTAAACATCTTGTAGTAGGAGATATTAGGACTTACGGTTTGTTACATTCACCTAAATGGAAAAAGACAAATACCATACATTGCCGGTAAGAAAAGTACATCTATTTATGTAAAAACTATACTTTTACGACCATATTAAAAATTCTTATTATATGGCGTTTAGAACCATTTTTATATAAGATATTGGAAACCTGAAAATATTGAAGCAAATTTCACATATTCCACAATTGGTAACCGCTTGTTTCTTTTTGCAGTGCAAGAAGCGTCATCATGAGACCGCGATGTAGACCAACCTCTGATGTTGCACTGATGCATTACAACATTCTGCTTTCGACTGCTGGATTTATAAAAAGAGAAGCCAACGATTTCCATAAGGATTCCATGTCTATATTCATTAATGCAACTCCTTTTGTAAGAAACTTTATTCCAGTTGCATCTGTTCTGAGCTTACCCTTTAAACTAGACCAGATGAAAGACGCGCTCACCATCCCGCTGATTTACAGGAATTGGTTTACAATGCACCCTTAGATGGGGGGCTGAGCTAGGATGGGCAGTGAACTTCTCAGCAAGTACATTGCCATTAAACTCATTCGCAGCATGACTTATGAACATTACAAAACCATGTATTCTCTCCGGGTGTAATTCATTATTATTGATGTCATATTGTGAATTGCGGTAATTACGCCAGATACTTTCCATAAAATACCGCTCTATTGCCTTCCCAGTATCGGGTTTAAGGTTGACCTATTTACCTGTTTGGCAGAGATAGATTTATGGGAAATTTTTTTTACAGCAACTTCTTGATACACCTCCAAATTATTATAAATCCAAACTTACCATTACAAAACAATGGCTTTGATGAAATATTAGTAATAATAACACCCACTGTAGTGGATAATATTGTGATGCAAGAAGTAAATTTACCTGGAACGTAAATCCTGTAGCAGATGAGACACAGATTCAAAATCCACACAACACATGCAACAAACGTAGAACCAATCAGAGTCTTGGATTATAACCAATATCTTTGAAGTTTATACAGAACTTTTGGTTCAGAACTAAATGACCCTTTAGCTTGTAACTTGGCTATCTCAAGCTTTCTCTGCTAATGCATAGGAAGTACAAATGAGAGAACGTGCTGGAATAAGGTGTTATCTGCGCATGCTCGTGTGCTAATCGAGTGTCTTGGGCGTGCTCGAAAAATACGTTCAAGTCCCTGTGGCTGTTCGACAGACACAAACATGCAGGGATCACCGGTTTGTTAGGCAATCTATGCATTTTTTGCAGCTGTCTAACAGCCGTGGGTACTCAAATGCATTTTTCGAGCACGTCCAAGAGAGAGCATGCTCAGATAACACCTTATATGAGCACGTTCACTCATCACCTATAGGAATCAATATGTCTACCGCGCACACGTGTATTATTTTCTTAATGATAGCTATAGAAGTGCTGTAATCATTGGCCAAGAGACCTGGAGATTTCCATGTCATCATCCATAAGGGCAAATTGATCATTTTTAAAATTGCCAAATCTGGGGTAAAATCTGTATTCAGTGAAGACATATTGTTACATTACTGAGAAAGGATCTTATCAATAGCAGCTGCCATATTTTATGTAGTCGGTAGAGGAGTGGATAGAGACACAGCACCTCCTCCTACCCTTCTACATAGAATCTTACTAGTAGGAGCTCTCATCTCCTATCTCAGTAATGGGAAAGTCTCTCTTCACTAAATACAGATATTACCCTAGAATTGAGAATTTTGAAACAATGACTATTCAATCCTGTCCGAGAAAGTAGATTTCTCCGATATTAGTTTCTTATTTTAACGTGTGTTATTGATTTATTGAATACAAATTAAAATGGTTACTCTTCAAGTGCTCTTTCTAGCAATTAGAGACCTCTCACTCAGCCAGATAAAACCTCCTGCTTTGCACTGATGAGGGGCACACACTCTGAGGCTGAGAAAGAGAAACAGACCGAAACTGCCTAAAGGAACTGTGCCATAAACTTAAAGCATGAGTGAGAGTCAAAAGAAGAGTGTGTAAAATAGGAACTAGTATCCCTATAAGATAATATGTAAACCTGAATAATGTAAATTAATTATTTTTACTATGGACAAAGTGAACAGACATGTATAACAGATTGTAAAATAACAAACAACTTAATCTCCATAAAATATTGTATATGGCGAGCCAACCCTAATTCCTAACTGACCAATACTAAACATCCTCCTTCTATGACAGAATCACTGACTGGGTGAATCGGGGAAATGCTGTAGATATAGTATATCTTGACTTCAGCAAAGCATTTGACAAAGTATCTCACACAATCCTTATTGAAAAAAATGACTAAGTATAGAATGCACAAGGTAACTGTTAGGTGGATTCATGACTGACTTAGTGATCGGGCCCAAAGAGTGGTCATAAATGGCTTCACATCCAGTTGGAAGAATGTCTCAAGTGGCGTACCACAGGGCTCTGTCCTGGGCCCTGTATTGTTCAACATCTTTATCAACGATTTAGATGAAGGAATTGAGGGTAAACTGATTAAATTTGCTGATGACACAAAGCTAGGAGGGATAGCTAATACTAGAGGAGAGAGAAGATTCAAAAAGATAAAATAAACTGGAGCAATGGGCAGCAACTAACAGAATGTTTTTTAACAGGAAAAAACTGCAAAGTACTACATCTGGGCAATAAAAATGAAAAAGCATATACAGAATGGGAGGAATAGGACTAAGCAACAGCACATGTGAAAAATATTTGGGTATACTAATAGATCACAGACTGAACATGAGTCAACAGTGTGATGCAGCAGAAAAAAAGGCAAATACATGAAGTCATTATCCCCCTCTACTCCTCTTTGGTCAGACCTCATCTGGAACACTGTGTCCAGTTTTGGGTAGCACATTTAAAAAAAGACATCAAAGTGGAACAAGTTCAGAGAAGAGCGACCAGAATGGTGACTGGTCTGCAAACCCTGTCTTATGAGGAACGGTTACAGGATTTGAGAATGTTTAGCTTGCAAAAAAGAAGGCTGAGAGGAGACTTAATAGCTGTCTACAAATATCTCAAGGCCTGTCACATTGTAGAAGGATCATCACGGAAAGACTAGAAGCAATGGGATGAAACTGAATGGGAGGAGACACAGATTAGAAATTAGAAAAAGCTTGACAGTTAAGGTGATCAGTGAGTGTAACAGGCTGCCACGAAAGGTGGCGAGTTCTCACCCCTCAATGGAAGTCTTCTGAGACTGGACAGACATCTGTCTGAGATGATTTAGTGAATCCTGCTTTGAGAAGGGGGTTGGACCAGATGACTCAGGAGGTTCCTTCCAACCCTACCATTCTATGATTCTAAGCTAACAATGTCACAACACATGGGTAACCAAAAATGCAAGATAAAAAAAGCAATATGATGGCTGTCGTGAACCAATAAATCACATAGGTAAGAAATAATCACATATAGAGATAATACAAATTACTGATCCAAGAAGGCACAAGACCTAATGGTGCTACCTAGAGAAAATAAAAGGTGGATAGGCCATATCAAGGAAGAGGAAATCCGGCAACATGTCCATGTGTGAATTCACAATAAAACCAACATTTATTAGATGAATTTTAAAAAATGAAGCAAAAACATGTTTAAATAAACTCCTAGGAAGCGGGCATACACATTGCTAACAAGAAGTTGTTATTCATACCTTGGATTAGGGTATGAGCCCCAAACGTTACGCCAACAAATATGGTTTTATCAGGGGTGTTCCTCACTCTTCTTTTGTCTCTCGTGCACACATCCTGAAACATGTCTGCAAATGGAGTGTCTGGTATGGCTTCTTATCCCAACTCCTATAGCAAGGCTTGTTAAAGGGTCGATATAGACTTACATCTATCTAATAGGTGGTGCTTGAGTTCAAGTCCTCTTTCTTTCTAAAGAGTCCTCACTTTTGGACTCTCATTATAGCACAAGTAGTTTTTAAAGCTAGGGATATACTTTATGAATTCTCCATCACCTAAGGCTATCCACGTTGCGGATTTTGATGCGGATCCGCAGCGTTTTTTTCCGCTCGGATTTGCATAAAATCCGCAGTGTAGTGCACAGGCAATGTCAATCTATGGTAAATGAAGAATTGTTGTGCACATGATGCGGAAAAATCCATGCAGATTTGCAGCGTTTTTTCCCGCAACATGTCAAAAACGTATTGGAATCCGCAGGGAACCAGTATCAATGCTGCATGAAATCCGCAAGTGTTTTCCCCCGCGGTTTCTGCCAAGAGATGAGGATTTTGTGCAGAAAATTCCGCAGGCTAATCTGCAACGTGTGCACATACCCCAACACTAGTTAGATTACAGGCAACATGTGGCAGCTGTGTGCTCAGGACAGGTTCTTCATCCCACAAATGATGTTATCTAATATAAGAACCAAATTTTCAATATTTAGGCAAAAAGTTTTGGAACATAGAGTTTTGTCTTGATTCAAAGACTGATCAATCAAGATTTATACATACACTTGCTTTTCTGGATGTAGATCGAATAGCCAAGAGTTTACTGTCAGGGTAGAATTAGATTATAAACTAATTTTATGTATGGAAAACAAACATTAGAAGAGTGAACATTAAGAGCTTTAGGCTCAGATTCATCATTTGCATTTTTTAAGTCACTTTTTTTGTCTTGCGGATTTCATTGACAAATTCTTTTAAATTATGCATGTGTCTGGAATTTTGCACAAAATCCAAAATGTTTCTTTTTGTTTTTGACCCACTTAAGAACTTAGTTTTTAAGCACAAAGACTTGAATGTTTTGCAAAAATTGTCACTTGGGAGAAGAGCGGGGTAATGGAGTACATTTGTACCAAATTTTGTGACTTTTTAAAAAGTTACAATTGTGGAATCAAACATCCGGAAAAGTCACATTGGAATAGGAAAATAATAAAAAAAAACTAAATAGAGAATAGCTGTAAAAAGGCACAAATCCCTTGATGAATTTGTTGAAAATCAAAAAGTCGCCAATTGAAAGGCATTCACACCAAAAAAAAAAAAAAATGGTGAAAATGCAATAATAAATTTGGCCCCTAGTTTCTTCCTTTGGCATTTCCCTTTCTCTGTTCCTATATTCTCCATCGCCACAAGAACTTCAGAATGGGATTATAAAATGACAGATTAGCTAGAATCTTTGCCTAAAGGGTCACTTTGAACATGCTAAAAAGACATTTTTGACACATTTTATCCAGCAATTATATTTAAATTTTGTCTTAATTAATGTAAAAATAAATTCAGCACAACAGACTTGAGAAAATAAATAAATGAAGTATATTCTCTACAGCCTGCAGTAAACATTGTTATATTTTCATTATAAGAGAATAGTCACGCAGAGGGTTTTTTTGTGGGTTTTAAAGCAGATTCATTACAAAATTCACATCTGAGAGTATTCAAAGGTACTGTGTTTTTTTTTATATTTCATGCAAGGTGTTCACCTTTTCCCAGCAGATGGCAGTCAACATTACATTCAGACAGGGGAGAGGTGCACAGCGCCATGCTCTTCTCGCCACTGCTGACTGACCTGTCCGGCTGTAACAACTCGTTTTGAGGAAAAAATCCAGCAAAGGCAGCGAGTGTGTGTGTGTGTGTGTGTGTGTGTGTGTGTGTGTGTGTGTATGAGTGAATAAACAGATTAGTCATTACATTAAAACCATATCTACCAACTTTGAAAGATAAAGGAATTATGATGTCCCACCTGATAAAATTCACGCAGAAGCTATGGGACCCACTTCAGTTTGCCTATAAGGAGAATCGTTCGACAAACGACACTGTCAATCTGGCACTGCAGTACATTTTGGATCATACAGATGAACTGCACTCATATGTCCGGATTCTTTTCATGGACCTTTAGCTCAGCGTTCAATACCATTGATCCGCATTTACTTCATAAGAAAATGGTAGCTCTTGGAGTCCCTCTCAACTTATGCTTGTGGATTTATAACTTCCTGACAGCCAGGATACAGAGTGTAAAAGTTGGACCATTCACTTCGGACACCTTGGTCACAAGCATCGGGGCACCTCAGGGGTGTGTTTTGTCCCCGTTACTGTTTTCTCTCTATATGAATGATTGCATCTCTTCAGCAGACTCAGTAAAAATCTTGAAATTTGCCGATGATATGACACTGATTGGTCTCATCAGGGGAAATGCTGAAGACTTGTATCAGAGTGAGGTGAAAAGAATATGTGACTGGTGTAAAGCCAATAATCTTGTACTCAACACTAAAAAAACTGCTGAGATGGTTGTGGATTTTAGGAAAGATCAACATGAGATACTTCCAATCTACATCCATGACGAAGTGGTTCTTAGGGTCACAGAGACCAAATTCCTTGGTGTTATCATCTCTCATGATCTTAAATGGGGGAAAAACGTGGATGCTGTTATAAGAAAAGCACAACAGAGGATGTTCTTCCTGCGTCAGCTGA
Source organism: Dendrobates tinctorius (assembly GCF_039654945.1). Lineage (NCBI taxonomy): Eukaryota > Metazoa > Chordata > Amphibia > Anura > Dendrobatidae > Dendrobates > Dendrobates tinctorius. The sequence continues at coordinate 9,263,052 of NW_027361684.1, forward strand.
AAAGATATGGTTTGTCTAAGAATCTGCTAATCTTATTCTTTAATGCTGTCATCAGATCTGTGATTTGTTCCTCTCTGATAGTCTGGTATGGGGGAGCCACTGCGCATGACAAACTCCGCTTACAAAGGACTTTCAGAACAGCAGAGAGAATTATAGGTTCCTCCCTGCCTAACATGCAGGATCTTTATAAGAGTATCCGATCCCTCTCACCCGGGACACTCCTCATTCCAACTACTCCCTTCAGGACGTCGCTTCAGAGTCCCCAAATGCAGCACCAACCGCCATATGAACAGCTTCTATCCACTCTCTGTTCAACAATTAAATCGTCATGTGTAGACTATATACTGTATCTGTCTTGTTAGATGTTACTTGTTGTATCTGTTATATATTATGTTGCCTCTTTACCACAAAGAATTCCTTGTATATATGTAATATGTACTTGGCGATAATAAATTTGATTGATTGATTAAGAGGTATACATATTGTGGCATGCATAGCACACCATGGAAATTGCTGTTTTATGGCAAGCAGATAACTCAAGGTTGCCCAGTCCTTTATATGCGCCCACACTGACCGCTTTCATGGCCCACACAGTACATTCCTCCATGCACAGTATGCTGTCCACTCAGCCCCACACATAGTATGATGCCTACAGTCCCATTCACCCCCCCCACACACAGTATGATGCCCCCCAAACATTGTATGAATCCCCCCCACACACAGTATAATATCCCCTCATATATTGTCTTGGATATATTATGATTTCCTCACAGTCACAGTGGGATTCCTCCACAGCCTCTCACACAGTATGACACCCTCACAGTGAAACACACACACACAGCTTTGCTTCATCAACATATACACATTCACAGTTCAGCTTTATATACATATACAGTTATCCTAAATCAACATACACACAGTTCCCAGAAAAAAAATTAAAAAAAAGAATTTGCCCTGGGAGCAAAGAATATTTGACTTAGGAGAAAAAGAATTTGCTCGGTGAAAAAAAAAACTTGTCAGGGGAGGAGTAATAAATTTAATTGGGAGCAAAAAGAATGTCTTTGAAATGGGTCCTCATCCCGTACTTCCAACTACGCATACAGAGCAAATTTACCATGCCTCCCAACCAGTAAGATAACTCTCACGGTGGTGGGGGCAGAAGACCCTGGACCACTCACTCAGAGACCCACCTGGCACTGCCACCACACTTAATTTTATCAGCATGTACAGTACTCCGATACACTTACATTGTCTTCCTGCACTACTGCTGTCTTCTGTAGGCCACAGGTATGTATAAGGGTGTAGACCTGTGGCCTACTAAATGGCAGGCAGATGCATTGGATGAGTCCTAGGTGGAGGAGAAGCGACATGATGACATCATCGTGCAAGGACTCAACATAAGCGCGACTCAGCGCAATGATATTGTGTTGGTCCACCCACGTCTTGCCACTGTCTGCTAGCTGAATCGCCAGGATCGGGGGTCATAGTAACATAGTTAGCGAGGCCGAAAAAAGACATTTGCCCATCCAGTTCAGACCGTAATCTATCAGTATAAATCCCCAGATCTATGTCCTTCTAACCTAACAACTGTAAGATACAATATTATTACGCTCCAGGAAGACATCCAGGCCTCTCTTGAACCCTTCGACTGGGTTCGCCATCACCACCTCCTCAGGCAAGGAATTCCAGATTCTCACTGCCCTAACAGTAAATAATCCTCTTCTATGTTGGTGGAAAAACCTTCTCTCCTCCAGATGCAGAGAATGCCCCCTTGTGACCATAACCTTTTTTGGTATAAACAGATCCTTGGAGAGATTTGTACTGTCCCCTTATACACTTACTAGATGGTGGCCCGATTCTATCGCATCGGGTATTCTAGTGTCTCTGTTAAAATAAAAAATAGTGATATACTCACCTTCCGACAGCCCCCGACTCTTTCTCTCCTCTCCATGCTCCCGGCACCTTGCGGTCCCAGTAATGCTTTGCGCGAAACACCACTGATGACGTTGCGCTCACATGAGAGTGACGTCATCTCCGGCCCTTCTCACTAAGCATTACTGGGACTGGAAGATGCCAGGAGCATGGTGAGAGGCTACAGAGTCCAGGGGCCGTTGGAAGGTGAGTATATAACTATTTTTTTTATTTTAACAGACTCTAGAATACCCGATGCGATAGAATCGGGCCACCATCTAGTGTATTATACTCCTGTTACACCCGGAGCTGCTGTCACTGTTCTGCTGTTACCTAATGTATTGTACTCCAGTTACACCCAGATCTGTAGTCACTGTTCTGCTGTTGCCTAATGTATTGTACTCCAGTTACACCCAGAGCTGCAGTCACTGTACTGCTGTTGCCTAATGTAGTGTACTCCAGTTACACCCAGATCTGCAGTCACTTCTGCTGTTGCCTAATGTAGTGTACTCCAGTTAAACCCAGATCTGCAGTCACTTCTGCTGTTGCCTAATGTATTGTACTCCAGTTACACCCAGAGCTGCAGTCACTGTTCTGCTGTTACCTAATGTAGTGTACTCTAGTTACACCCAGAGCTGCAGTCACTGTTCTGCTGTTACCTAATGTATTGTACTCCAGTTACACACAGAACTGCAGTCACTGTTCTGCTGTTACCTAATGTATTGTACTCCAGAATATGTACAGGACTGTGCCTGTGTAATGAGCGACGCAGCAGTGATGCCTTTAACGGCTGTAATGTGCCTGTACAATAAGCAATGCAGCCGTGTTGCCGCGACGACTAAGCAACTGTCGTTGATTGGTCGCGGCCTAACTTCCGCGACCAATCAGCGAGGTGGGATTTCCATTACAGACAGACAGAATTAGACAATTATATAGTAGATATGGTTATTAGATAGAGAATGTTTAATTGTTTTAATAGTACTTTTAGTGGGACTGAGGGGGCATCATACAATACAGGTGCGCATTTTACTGTGTACAGTGTGTTATGGGGCATTATACGGTGTATTGGGGCTGTAATAGTGTGTATAGAAGGGATTTGGAGGCATTTTACTGTGAGACTAGTGTGGGTTGCTATAATAGTGGGGGGTGCATTGTTGGGTGTAGGGCAATGTTGGAGGTATAATACTGTGTATTGGGGCATTACAGTGCTTATACAAAGTTATGAGAACATAGTGGAGTTATTGGGTCATCATACAACACATGGGGCATTATACTGTGTATAAGGACCATAATAGTGTTTATAGGAGGGCTTTGGGAGCATCATACAGTGTGGAGACTAGTGTGGGTGGCCATTATACAGTGTGGGGAAGTATTAGACCATGTGTAGGGTTGCTGTGGGACCATTATACTGTGGATAACGGAGTGGGGGGCATTAAACTGCATATAGGGGAGCTGTGGAGAAGTGATACTCTGCATTGGGGAGCTGTAGAGACATCCTACTGTAAATAAGGGTGCCGTGGGAGCATCACACTGCATAGTATAGGCCTCATACTGTGTATAGAGAAGCTGTGCATGGGGGGACTCAGACATTATTATTGTATGTAGGGGGGATTCAAGGGACATTATTACTGCATAGATGATTCAAGGTACCTTATTACTGTAGAAAGTGAGCCTCAGGTGACAATTATTGCTATTGGGGCATTCAAGGTATTTTAACAGTCAAAGGGGAACACAGGGGCCATTATTACTTTCTAGAACACTTGCATAAAGCACTAATTTCTATCGGGCAATTTTCCTACATAGTTGGCAAAAAGGAGACATTTTACGTTGTAGGAGGAAGTGATGGGTATTATGTGGGACATAAAGAGGAGCACTTAGGATACCTGTTGCCACACAGCAGTTGCAGTAATTGTTTGTGACACATACAACAGAAGGCTCAGAATTGGGATGACCGCAGGATGAGAAGTTTGTGTTGGTTGGGAATAGATGGGGATAGTGCTGAAAATGTGAGAAGTTAAATTCTGCATACGAGTCAGGAAGATGTTATGTTAGTCTGGGTCAGATGAAAAAGCTCAAAAAGTGAACGACTCCATCAGAAAAAACATCACCTGTAAGTCACTATCTGTAATATCTTAGTATGTTCTGCAGGATTGTTCTCTACTACTATATGGTCATCATATGGCGGTAATATCAGGGTAGGTCACTGTAGAGCGTTATTTTCAGTAACAGCATTATCTGCTGAGGTTCCTATATAACCATTAAAAAATGCTGCTTCAAATTTGCACCAAAACACAGAGGAAGAGACTTTTTTTTTTTAAATGTTTAAAGAGTTTAACATAGAGAAAAAAAATCAATTACACTTTTACCTATCGTAAACTTGTTCACTTTATTGTACTGGTTGTTCTGATTACAGGGATCCCAACATGTATGTGTTTCCGGATTACTGATAAGTCCACTATGTAGCTCTATGTACCAGTACAATGTGCCTGCAAAAAAGAATACAATGCACATTTGAGTGTAGAAAATTCTCCAATAGCCATTGGTGCTGCCTCCAATGTTACAGGTTGGGAGTTCAAATCCTGGGAAAGACCACAATTAAGAACAAAAAAACACAAAACAAAAAAAACACGCAACCCCCCCCCCCCCCCCCCCCCGAACAATTAATTCATAAATGTGAGGATGTACAGAGCACAGAGATTCCAGCCGTATACCACAAGGAGGAGGAGGCAGAGTACTGGGCAAAGAACTCAGTAATACGCGCACTGAAACCTACAATGAGAAACTTTGCACACCGTGAGTGAAAATCAGGAGGTAGCCCTAATCTCCCGGGACACTGGAAAAGCGCCGCCAGATCAGAGCTGTTCCGCCGGATCTGGGATGTATAGGAGTCCTTTTAAAACCACCAATGTAATATTGTGACTGTCAATTGTGCAACTAAAAACACCTGTGATCTGTGGAGACATGGACTCCACGAGAATTCTGATGTTTCTTTGTACTACCCAACAAAAACACATTGAGCGCAAGGTCCTAGGAGTAGTTTGGACTGGTCAGAGTTGTTTTTCCAGCACATTTCAGAGATGCTTGAGCACCTAGAGCAGGGTTTAGTCCTCAAGGCACACCAACAGATCATGTTTTCAGGATTTCCTTAGTATTGCTCAGGTGATAATTGCTTCACCTGTGCAATACAAAGGAAATCCTGAAAACATGATCTGTTGGTGGGCCCTGAGGACTGGAGTTGGGGAACCCTGACCTAGAGAACCAAGTTATTGGGGGGCCAAGTCAACAACTTTAAATTTTACATTCACGTACAATTTTTTCAATGTGACAGAGCATGCTATCCTGCTGGAAGAGGCGACTGCCATCATTGTTGTCTAATTACACAAACATCAACCAACTAGTGCTGAAACATGTTGGTTGTTCATCCCAGCTTGTGGTGACCAGGATTCATGTCTTTATTGTACTACTGTACCGAATAAAAAAGTTTTTTCATTTTTTTTACAAAAAAAGATAACTTTCCTTCTTGATTTCATCGCTGGAGGTTTCTTCCCCCACCTTTTTCTCCTGACTATAAAGGTGCAGACCGAGTCAATGCGTGGTCTGTCGTGCATCATTTTCGGGCGTATATGCCTATTGGAGGCAGACACAAAGACTTAGGCTGTGTTCACACACAGCGTTTTTTAGCGGTTTTTACTGCGGTTTTCGCCATAAAACCGCTAAAAATAAGCTGTACAGTCATTTCTATGCATTTTGCACTTTTTGTGCACATTGATGCGTTTTTTACCGCGAAAAAACCGCATCGCTGTAAAAAACGCAGCATGCTCATTAATTTTGCGGATTTTCCCCGTTTTAGGCCTCTTCCATGCGGTTTTAAACCGCTGCGGAAAAAAAACGCATCAAAACCGCGCAAAAAACGCAAGCGGAAAAATAGGTGCGGTTTCTGGGAAGGGATTCAGGTTTTTGAGCAGAAAATTTCTGCAACGTGTGCACATACCCTTAAGCCCCAGTCACACATAGCGATCTCGCTAGCGAGATCACTGCTGAGTCACAAGTTTTGTGACGCAACAGCGATCTCACCAGCGAGATTTCTGTGACAGCTATCAGCGACCGAACCCCCTGCCGGGTATCGCTGATCATTCATGAAAGGTCAGGACTTTTTTTGGGTCGTTTGTCTCCCGCTGGCCAGCAAGCATCGCTGTGTGTGGCAGGCGGGAGAGCAACGACCGGCAATCAGTGCGCTGGTAACCAAGGTTATAGTCGGGTTTCTAAGCAGTGCGTGGTGCTTAGAAACCCGATGTGTACCTTAGTTACCAGCACGCTGATGCAGGTAGCTGGTAACCAAGGTACACATCCTGTTTCTAAGTGACACGCGCTGCTTAGAAACCTGATGTGTACCTTAGTTAGCAGCTCCCTGCAGCAGCGCGCTGGTAACTTAAGTACACAGCGACGCCGCGCGCTCGGCGTCGCTGGTGCTGATCGCTGGTGAAGCTGTCTGTTTGACAGCTCACCAGCGATCCTGACAAGTTGATATTGTCGGGATCGCTGGTGAGTTGATATATGTGACGGGGCCCTAAGTCTACAACGTCTTGGTGTCCACCTCCTGTAAGCGTCTGAACAAGATGCACAACAGCACACAGTGACTGTCGACACCGTTATAGTAAGTGACTGTCGGTGCATACGCCCAAATCCAGTCTTGCGGGGGGGTACGGTTGTTTGGACTTAAGCCCTGATGGGACGTATGAATGTGGGACACAACACAGTGTGAAAGGGCCCTTATAATAAAGTTATGGAACATTACCAGTAAAGCACTAGGGTTCAGTACCTCAAACATTTTTTTTTTCACCTTCTATGTATAAAGATCAATGTTACAATGATCTTACTGAATGTGACAACTTTAAAGGATTGCTACACTCCATGTGATCTCACCATCTGGCAGGCTGCAATCTTCTGCCACACTATACCACCCCCGAAGTATGGCGCATGGGTCAGACTTCAACATGTCACAATGAATAGTAAGGGGTCCATTCATTACAAACTTGAATTGCACACGCCAGTCTTAATGAAGGGCAAGCTGGAGTAGGAGGTGCAGAATTAAGGAATTCAACACATCTTCTCTCTGGCATTAGCCTCACCAGAAATGACCCCAGTCTGTTCTGGTGCTTTTAATTAATTTGAGGGTCGTGTGTAGTCACTTCCCAGTCCCTTGGGAGTTTCACCCATTTTGGCGTAGCTGCTTCAATCTGACGTGAAAATGCGAAATGTTCCAATTTTTATGACTTTTCGAAAGCATTTTACGTTAATCATTGATGAATCGGCCCCATCGAGTACCGCATATATTAAAGCCAAACAAAAGCGGACAATACTACTACTACTCGTACTTGCTCGTGGGACAGCAAGCTAGATCCAATGCACCATTGCATACATCATGAGCTGATATGACTAGACATCGAAGACTACTACATTAAATGCCCCCATACACGAGATAAATGCCAGCTGAAACCATAGATATCTGTGAGAGTAGCCATCCATCTGATGTGTATGGAAGCTCCCTGACAAATTTCGGGGAGAACGATCGGGCATTTTGAATTTTAGCACCCGACCCTTGTGGTTTCAGTGAAAGAATTTTTTTCCCCAATGTGGCGCTTAGGCCGGGTTCACATAGCGTCAACACAGCCCGTTCAACGCATAGCGTTGACGGGCTGCGTTAACGCTATAGCATAACGAGATATGCATTATGCTATACCGCTAGCGCTGATGATTCATCAGCGCTAGCGGTGACGGAGCCTCAGATGCTGCAGACCGTGTCCGAGGCTCCGTCAGTGAATGATGGCACATTGTGAACACGTGCTGCTTTAAGGCATACTTCGCGATGCGCCACATAATGGGGGTCAATGGCAGCGTTAAGGGACTGCGTTACACCACGATATACCACGGTGTAACGCAGTCCGTTAAACGGACTGCCATAACACAGTGTGACCCCAGCCTTATTGTTTGCCGCATGTTTTTTTTTTGCCTTCCTCTGGATCAACATGTTAGGCTATGGGTTGAACTAGATGGACTTAAAGTCTCCCTTCAACCTTAAATACTATGTTACCGTAGTTGTGCCTCCAGGAGATTATTCCTCCATCCCCATTGAAAATGCAAAGCTCGACCAGTCGAGGGAAATTTTAGAATGAACCAGTAAATGAAGCGGTATGGTGGGTCAGAAAATGGGGACCTCTGTGTTCATGGGCAGATGAAAATTTTTTTTTCTTATTGTGTCTCACAGCTGAAAGAATGGCAGACAAATACAGGCATACATATCAGGGAGGGGAAAGAAAGCAGAACACAGACGATTTTAGGTATTTTTGTTTATTCTGGTTTAATATTCACAATGTAAACAATAAATTTCCTCAACCACAGTATTTTCTGTAAAAGACAAAAGAACAGCGTTTGTACAAAAATGCCCTTAAAAAAAACCCCAACATATTGTGTTTACATTTTACAAAAGAAAACTTGCCGAAGAGTGAGCTGCTATGGAGAGTCTCTGTGTGGGCGCTCCTCTCTCAGCAGAGGCCAGACCGGGATACACTGACGCAGACAAGACATCCAATCAGATCCAAAACCCTTACTCATCCACAAAACACAAACCTTGTCTCAACACATTCCCCCTCCTCTGGTGTATTAGGGGCGCTGCATCGGATGCTCTACCAAACTGGAAATGTTGACCAGACTGTGAAAATAAAACCCAACGGTAAAACGTAGATCCGTAATAGTTGGGGTAGATTTTGGTCATTTCCAAACAACTTGGCAGGCACATTATGCCGCAGGGATAGATTGCTAATGTGTAAAGTAGGGAGGAAGATTACAGGCTATAGACAAACTTAACTCAAAGCGAGATACTAAGAGTCATAGTTCAAGAATAGCTGGAAAGCCAGTGTTTATCTCAGCCCATAGAAATCTGATCATTTGAGGAACATGTCGGTCTTGAGGATAAAAACTCCCAGCATGGCTGGAGGAGCAGGGACGGAACAGGTATCTGTTTTCAGAGACTGGTTGGCGGCTTACAGAAGGCATTTAAAAGGCAACTAAACCTAAAGGGCCAGTTCATCCAAGTCTAAAAACCAGGATTTCCATTTAGCAATTGTATACTTCTTCAGGCTATTACTCATGGCTGGGTATTGGAAGTCTACACTGCCCTGCAGTATAAAGACCACCTGCTTTCTAGACATGTTTTCCCATCCTACATAAAACAAATCTGGAGCTTCCCCCCTCATACCACGTCCTTGTGCTATTCCCAGAGTTATTCCTCCTGGACATTTCTACAGTCAACAGGCCATCTGGCTGCACATTACCAGCAATGATTAGACTGTATCAAACTCTGTAGGCATGTCCCTAATGGGAAAAAATAACACAAAAAGGTGTTAACGTATTTATGGATTTACAGGGACCACAACAGAGGAGCGGCACATTGGAGGACTCAAGAAAAAAGGTGCACTTGGATTAGTATTTTCTGGGGAAAGCAAGTATGTGCTAAAACTGACATGTCAGAAGTGGTAACTGCGCCTCTTTAAGGCAGCTCAATATAGTCGATCGTTCTGACACATCGTGCATATAAAGAGTAACAATGTATTATTATTATTATTGATCAGTCTTTGCAAAATTATGAATGTTTCCTGCTCTCAAACACCATGATGAACTTGCTTTGTAACTGTCTATTTCATGCTCCTTTAGAAGCCGCTTTGAACTGCTCCTCTAGCAACAATCCTTACTCAAACGCTATTTACAAACATTCTCCCTTATGTGCATTTCTCTTCATCCAATCCCTTACGCTCAGACAAGAAGAGTGGTTCTAAGTAGTGTTTGAGAAGGGTTCCTTGGTAAAGCAGCTTCTAAAAGAGCATGAAGTAGGCAGTTGTAACAGAACTTTCGAACATGGTGTTTGAGCGAGAAGGAAGCAAAGTAGGGTAATCGAGTATATTGCAAAAACTGATCAATAATTAAAGAAAAGCTCAAAATACAGCCTGCATAATGACAAGATTATGGCTTCTGGGGTTCTCAGCTAGAATGGATTGGCCATCGCACATGTGCACTAATGCTCCATTCAATGTCTATGTTACTAAACATTTTTGTCAGTCCCATAGAGTTGTAATTGTGGCACAACCCCCCGTTAAGTATATCCGGAACATCTTTCGTATGACAGACAGACTAATATTCCATTGTCTTATCCCCATAGATCCAATAACCCAAAAATACAGCCCCAAAGACAACTTGTGGTATCTCCATGCATTTCAAATGCTTTTCTTTACCCTGCCTCTGCAATATGACCATAGCAGCAAATGAAAAAAAACAACTGCTAAAAACGGAAATGATCAACGGTAAAACATTACTATATTGGAGTATTCCAGTTTGCAGCAAATCTTGCTATTAAAAACCCCAAACGTCAGTAAAAGTGTAATATAGAACACATATATTATATGTATGCATTTGTATGGATGTTGCGGGCATGTATATAGATGCCCACAAATACACCTATATAATATACTTTTAGGTCTTCACACAAACAATTTAAAAAAAAAAAAAAGGAAAAAAAAAAAAAAAAAAAAAAAAAAAAGGAGAACACGGTTTCCAGGAAGGCCGAACCCTTTGTAGCTTTGCTTTGAAATCACACACACGCAAACACTATGTAACATATACAGGTGGTTTTCGTACAGATAGGCAGCACTGAGAGTCACGAGAATTACAATGTGTGAAGTACAGCAGGGACGAGTGGATCAGTAGAAAGAGGTGAAAGGCAAAACAAGGAAAATGGCCATAAACTCCGACAGTTCACAGCAAATTCAAGTAATGAAGGGTCAATCCCCATAGAGTAGACCAACGAGTAAGAGCACATTCCAACAAAGATTGTGCTATTCTTCTCCTATTTATATTGCTATGATTTTCTGAGATGTAACATTTACTACTTCATGAAGATCTTCTTATAAAAGGAGAAGTGGCTATGTTCAGCTAAGACAGGGCCTAGGTTTCTCTTGTCTAACAAGTACAAGCCGCTGCCTCATACTGCAACGTTTAGGAGGCTGTGGGGACAACGTGGATGTTCAGCAAAGATTCCCTCCCTCCAAAAAAAAGTATGTCAACACCTTACATGTTACTGTCCTAACAAGCCACAAAACAGGCATCCTCTTGCTTAAAGTAAGGTTCGTAGTGATATGTAAAAGTCAACAGCCACATGGCACTCTGGATCCTACTTGCCGACAGCATCTGTAAATGCACGGCGGCACTGTCGACCCCAAAAGGCATTAGGTACAAAATGAAGAGATGGATTGGGACTTTTCTTTAAGAAAAAAAAAAAAAAAAGAAAAGAAAAAAAACCTCTTTTAATGTAAGCTTTACATGCAGCCCACAGAGGTGGCAACTTTACAATATAGCGACACCAGTAATAAAACCTCGGACTACCCTAAAACTTTCACAGTTCGGAAAAGATTGAACGGTTATCTACCCTCAGATAAAGCTTCGATCTAAGGATTCGAAGAAGCATTTGAAAGTGCGCCTTGTTCCTACAACACTGACGGACACATCCGGCGGACAACAGGGTCCGACGACCATATAGGAACAGTTACCTGCTTTTTACTAAAGGATCTCGTAAAGCGAATATTTGAGGTTTCATAGTTAAAAATAAAAAAAGAACATAATAAAAACACAATTATATTTATATATGTACAATGACTTACATGTGTGCAGTCAGGAATTACTTACAAAGGGAAGGAGAAGTACGGGAACCCAATACCATACATGCATCAGGAACAGTAAAACAATATGTCAAAATATATAAAATTAACTAATAAAGTGCACATTCCTCACATATTACACCTGCCCCTTTATAAGAATGAAAAAAAAAAAAAAACACTAAAAAGTTCCAGGATTACATGGTATTGTATAGTGGATTGGTTGTTCTCTTCTTCTCATTGGTCTTTTTAAGTCTTCTCAAAGGATGTGTTTTACCATGTTCGTGCTTGGGAGTGATAGTTATTATTGGGACTGAGGGGTCTAGTACCACCGGTGGGTGAAGGTGCCCCTGGGAGACAGTCAATTCAGACTCAGGACTTGCTATACCCTGCTGAGTTGAACCAAACTCTTTGGCATACTGCACAAGAGGCTTATCTACTGGCTTGCTCTTTGCGACACACTCTGCAGTTTTGATCTGTTCTACAAAATGTTTTGTGGGTTCCCGTCCCGAGGAGGGCTGCACGGACAGAATACAAAGCTTTTCGGGTGGATCTTCTGATTTTAAATCCAAATCAGATTCATAATTTCCTGGCACGATCCTGAGAGAACTCTGAAGCACGTCAGGGTAAGTCTGATTATTTTCCGATGAGACGGAGTCCCTCTCTGACAAATCATCTTTAGACAGTTCTAAACAGCCCAGTTTGGCCAGAGAAGCTGAACGTTTCATCTGGGACGGAGTGGTGAGACCAGCTTGCCGAATCCGTGCCTCGATTTCCTTAGCTCTTTGTTTGACAACGCCAGGATTGCTACTACAGTCTTTGATGCTGTCACTACTTGAACTATGAGGAAGGCCAAAAGAGTAGGCGGAAACATCCAACACTTCACGCAGTTCTCGTATGTTCTCAGTAAGCTTGTTGATTAAATGAAGATCTTCATGGCTCAGCTGGGACAAGGCACTGTCTGCTTCCCTTTGCATTAATTCGCCAAGGCCCATAAAAGTGGCACCTTGATACTTGTCTGGATAGTTCGACAGGATGCCTAAACTCTCATCAGTACTGGTGCAATCTTCAGTGGCACCTTCTAAAACGATGGTGCAAGGGTGACACTGGTAATTAGAGCTAGGGACACTCGGACTGACAACACTTGTATCCTTTAAGTCAATTACAAGATTGTGCTCTTCCTGGGCACTGTCAGATAGAAAAGTTACATCCAGTGAACCCAATTTCAAAGGTAGACTTTCTATTTGTGCAGAGGACATGCCCGATGCACTTGGACAGACATTTTCCAAAGGCAATTCTAAAGATGGAGCCTTCGACTCTAGAACTACGTCTTCACTACTGACGCTGAATTCATGGTGACTGAGGTTATTGTCATTGCTATCATAACATTGAAGTACAAGGTTATGTTCCAGATCTTCTACTTTCTTTGGACACTGTACTGAACCATCCTTCTCTAAAGGTTTGGTAATAAGTAGATGATTCTCGTTTCCTTGCCCTTTAGCTTTAACTGCTATATCTGAGTGGCTTGTGTCTTGCTTCACTTGCACATGTTGATAGTCAGACAACAGAGATGACTGTGACTCTGTAGATGGCTCATATCTGAGAGGTTCTGAAGAGTCTAACCCTGTAACTTTTATTTTGACTTTTTTATCCTTTTCACTATCTTGAACATCAAGCAAAGAGTCTTCAAGTTTATGTTTTGGAACAGAATCACAAAAAGAAGAGTCATTCTTGGAATTTTTCCTTGTTGGCAAAGCTGCGGTATGCTGCTGCTGTTCCTGCTCTTGCCGTAAACGCTCCTCAAACTCCAATGTGGCCCTTCTGACGGAGCCAGCACACCACTTGGAAGCCTGGCTTGGAACGTCCGGGTGGTCATTCGTTTCACTTGAGGTTTCAGAATCTTCCTGAGAACTTTGTTTGCACTTCTGGTCATTAGACTTGTCATGTGGAGGTGATGTGCTGGCCTCACTTTGCTCCTTGCAGTTGCTTTCTGGCTCCCAAGCAGATTCAAGTGACAGATCGTGGATTGTATTTCTCTTTGGTGCTTGTACTTGGCTAGACAGATTGTCTGTTTTCTGTTGGCACTGGCCTACTCCCTGGTTGAAAGACTCGATCTCTGTGATTATTTCCTTCACAGATATTGCATTTTCAGAGTGGGATTTGGGGAGATGATCTTGAACACCTGGTTCAGAGATCTCCTAAGAAAAAAAACAAACAGTTAGTACCATATACCATTAGCTAGAATGCAATATTAATAGGCATAAGGCCAATAAATATTTAATGGGTTCTTCAGGAGTTTTGTGGTGCCAGGGATGTAGGGTCCCACCAAACATTGATGGTCTTTCTGTAAAACCCCTTCAATAAACTAAAATTCACATAAGAGACTTTCTTAAAGTCAAAAAATTGAAATTCTAAAATGCAAAAAACCATAAAGCAGATTTCCAGTACCAGTTACCTAGTGATCAATCCACATCAATGCTTCCAATTAAAGTAACACACCTCATTATATACTCTCCCAAAGAATGTAATATTAAACCTATACATGTGTGTTGGCTCAATCTGACATTTTCTGTGAAATTGGTCAACCAAATAAAATGCGTGGGGGCTTCCCAACTCTAAGAATCAAGACACCTGGATTTCAACTACCCAATACGTCTGTCAGTAAATTGATATGGCCATACACAGAAGATTAATGACATCTCTTCTGACTGCCTCTAATCTAAGGTGTACGGAGCCTTTATTCCCCTCTGAGAAGTCATTTATGTTTGGTCAAATGTATTTGTCTATAGGAGGAGTCTGGAGACAGTCATAGGCAGAGTACTGGTCTGATTTTTACTGCTTGCCTTATAATGTAGCATTATAACAGGACTGAACGTAGTAGGTTTGTAGGGTGCATTTACCTTTGGCTGCTCCTCATCTGTAGACGAGTCTTCTGAGGCCTGAGTGGTGCTAACATCTACATTTCCTCTCTGTTTATCCGTAAGACTCTCAAACATGGATGCTTCTGGCCAAGAACCCTTCAGAACACCATTCCTAACATTGCTGATCTGCTCATCTATTCGGGTGCTAGAGCACGTCCGAGGCCGATTCTCCTGAGATAATTCTACAAACTTCTCCAGTGCACTTAGGAAATCAATTCTGTCCCCACTCATGTCCTCAGATTGGGAGGTAAAAGAGGACTGATCAGGAGATTCAGGGAGATCACTACTGTGTGATCCTAGATCCTTTAGTGGCAGGAGATGGCAGTTAACCTCATTCTTCAGTGCATCCTTCTCCATGTCTTCCAGTGTCAGGTCAGGTAGCTCAGACTGACCAGTTAAGCTTTCAGAAATAGGAGACAAGTCTTCCATGTGCCGGTCAGTTCTACAATTGTCCAGAAAGATGGACGACTCCTCAGAGCAGCATCGCACTGAGCAGCCATTCACTGTGTTGAGATTTAGAATATCCTCTATTTGTCCAGTGTGATAGTCACAAGGTGTAAACTCATAGCGTGTTTGCGTTGTGTTGCACAAAGAGGTGCTGAGGGGGCAAGTTTGGTTACAGTTATCAGTTTGGGGTCCCAGTGTAAAGGAATGATGCGTGTCCGAGAGCTGCTCAGCCGACGATGTAATGTCCTTTTTGCCCACGTCCATTCCGGTTTTCCCAATGGGTTCATGGTGATCAGATAGGTCGCTGTCTGAGTGAGAACGCCACAGCTTGTTGTGCCTCTGTTTGCTGCAAAGTAAAGACGACAACGTTACTACATCAGCAATTATGCAAACACACAACTGTAAGACGATAAATTATTGGTGCATAGGTAATGGGATCAATTGCCAAAAAGACTATGGTTACCATGCACAGCAATTTTGCCAGAATTAAGAAGAAAATTGCTTTTGAAAGCTTACAAATATTTTGCGCAACTTGGAAGTTGTGCAAAAAAACCCAAAAAAAACAAATTGGGTGCAGCTGAGGTGGGATGGGGGCGTGAGTGGAGTAAGGTTTGTGGTGATGTGCACGCAGCTCGTCAGACACCCCTGATACTTTAAGAGGCGAGCACCTTCATCAAGACTGGAGAGAAAATTGCTAGGCTTGATGACTTGGGGCCTACAATGAATGAATAAAATGAATGCATACCAGTTAGGCCTCATTCACACGTTTGATTTTCTCATGTACACGAACAAAAAATGGACCGATTTTGGCCAGGCCCTGATTAGAGTTTTTCCTCGTACGATTCTCCGCTTTGTCATACTATGTCATCAGAGATGGGTCGGATTTCTTCATGGACACATAGATTTGCATTGCGAATTTTGATCCAACCTTCGGCTCAAAATCAGACATGCCTCCGCGATCAACCAAGGGCACGTAAATGGTCCCATGAACCATCACAGGTACAAGATGGACATCAGAACGAGGGCTTTGACTCTAGATGTTGCACACTTTTTTAATTATTAATAAACGTAACCAGATTCTGGAGCTGGCACACTGCCGCAGTCACTTGGCAGAGCTGAGGATCTCGATATCGATATAAACGAGTGATATGAATATGCCCGAAAAGTAGATATTGGCAGGAGCTTCTGTCCAGGACATGACAAGTCAGTATGACATGCAGAGAGGGATCACATGAATAATACCCATGAACACCTGTTGTGTCTGTCACTGCACCAAACTTTTCCTGGAAGGAGACAAGTACGCTGTGAACTTCAGATGTGCTGGCTCACATGGAAAAATAAGGGGTTGAAGAGGTCGCTACCTTGAAACCTTACCCCATAGTTATATATGCTGTAATGTGGCTTCTGCTTGATGGACAAACATTTGTCAGCAACTTTTTAAACTTAACGTCTTGACAAATATAAAACAATGTAGAAATGCAGGAGGCACCTTGTGAGGTCACCAATTTCTCCACAATTCTAGAATATTTAGAATTGAGAGTCCTTAGTGGTTGATACCTTTTAATGGCTAGACTAATACAACATCTGAAGGATAACATATTTATACAAAAGACAGCATATTCCTTCAGATTTTGTATTAGTCAATGCCTGATGAAGAGACCTGCGTAGTCTCGAAAACTTGCAATGTTACCATCTTTTCAGTTAGCCATTAAAAGGTATCAACCACTGAGGACTCTCAATTCTGAATATTCTTCTATCTACTGGCTAACACGGTACAAAGATATAGATCTTTCCTGTTCCACAATTCTATGCATTTACATCTCATATACGCACTTGACATGAAATTAAAGGCTCACCTTGCTAGCAGAATGCCCTGATATTCCTCCAGTTGCTTCATAAAACTAGGGTTAGGTTTGGTAACGGTTCGCCTTTCCTTCACGTAGTCAAAAGCTCTATCCAGGTTCCAGCCGTACTCCTTCATAGCATAAGCAATCACAGTGGAAGCGGAGCGGCTGACTCCCATTTTACAGTGCACAAGACATTTAGCTCCATGTTTTCTGCAAGACAAACAGCATAATAGAAGATTATTATTACACTGCACGATGCCTAGACTGTAAAGACAGTAATTGTATCCAAGTATAAAAAAATGCAGGACAAATAGAAATACTGTGAAGCTGAACTGTTTCACCACTAGAGGGCGATATTTGCCGAATAACGATCTACATCCAGACTGCGAGGCACAGATGTTGGCAGCGTGGCGGCTTAATGATAACGCAACACTCGGACACGTGTTTGGATGTTTATAAACCAGTGATAATATATCAGCTTGTGTTTCATCAACATTAACACGAGAGCTGGGCCTCTCATTTCAGGACAACATGACACAGAAACGCTTCCGGCAAAAACATCCCTTTGAAAATAATAATAGTCAGTTCAGTAATATAACCAATCTCTCTACGGAAAAGGAAAAATAGACTCAAAAATCAGGATATTACATGAAAATCCCCTAAACTTTTGCAATTCAATGCTCTAAAGGAGAAAAGTAATTACTTCCAAAGCTAATCTTGTGTAAAACAAAAATATACTAAAAGGTGGCCATACATATTAGACACAGTTTGGTTAACGGGGTTGTCCACTACTTGGACAACTCAGTCTCAATCAGCAGCTTTGACCGCAGGGACATAATAACCCTTATAATACTCCACTTCCAGCCGTGTCAGCACCGTCTCTCCCGGGGCTTGCCTCACATTGCTATGTCATGCGATCACTGCAGCCAATCACCGCTGGCTTCGCACTCCCCACCTTTAAGGCCCAGTCACACATAGCGATCTCGCTAGCGAGATCGCTGCTGAGTCACAAGTTTTGTGACACAACAGCAATATCACCAGCGAGATCGCTGTGTGTGACAGCGATCAGCGACCGGCCCCCCTGCCGGTATCGCTGCAATAAACCTCTGGACATTTCTTTTGTCGCTGATCTCCCGCTGGCCAGCACGCATCGCTGCGTGTGACAGGCGGGAGACCAGCGATCAGCTGTAAAATAATAAAAAAAAATTAAAAATATTATTCTCACCTTCCGGCGTCCCGCGCAGCATTCCTGCCTCTCTCCACGCTCCGGTCCCAGTAAGCCTTTGCAAGAATGACCTCGAGACTTCGCGATCCCGCGAGAACGGACGTCATCGCGGTAATTCTCGCAAAGGATTACTGGGAACGGAGCGTGGAGAGAGGCGGGAATGCTACGCGGGACGCCGGAAGGTGAGAACAACAATATTTTTTATTTTAATTATATTTTTTACATGGATCCATGGCATCAGCGCTAACGAACACAGCGATGTCGCGCGCGCGGCGTCGCTGTGCTAATCGCTGGTGAAGCTGTCTGTTTGACAGCTCACCAGCGACCACATAGCGACTTACCAGCGATCCTGACACATTGATATCGTTGTCGGGATCGCTGGTAAGTCGCTATATGTGACTCCAGCCTTAGACATCAAGAAAAAGTGAGCGTCAGATCTGACTTCCTCTTGATATTTGATTTGCCCAAAGACGGGGAGAGTGAAGCCAACGGTGACTGGCCAAAGGAAGGGCGTGACAATGTCAGGCGATCCACAGGAGAGCCAGCCCCAACATCGCAGGAACGGCATTGGTGTAATGTTGGCAAAGCATTTTTATTTTACCAAGAGCAAACATGCGGCGTAAGACAGGGTTGTCGAGTAGTGGACAAGCCCTTTATACGTGTGATTTCAGCAGAACTGGACGACTGTCTACTGTGTATGGAGTATCAATGTGTATGTCCTGACGTTCTGTTGGATCTCAACCTGTCCGCTCCTTCTGTTCTCGGGAGATAAGCAGAAGCCAGGGGCATCTAGCATTTCCCTTCTGCCCATTGAAAAAACATGCATGGTTGGCCGCAACAAGTGAGCATGTGTATGTGAGATATTCCCACTACTATGATGTTGGATTACCTATCCATAAGCTAGGTCAATCAAGATGAGATCAGATGCGTTCTGACATCCGCAACGCCCATCAATCACCTGTTACCAGCTCCGGCAGTGACTGGATATAAGTAGTGTACTGAAAAGAACATCACAGCTCTGCATACTATAGCGGCCATTGCCAGGTACTGCTTTATCAGCTCCTATAATAAGACTGCCTCTGATAGGATACTGACAAACTATCCCAAGCATACATCATCAGTATCATACTAGTGGAAAATCCCGTTAAATCAAGAGTTCTTAGCACAAGGAGGTACAAAAGATCAATTCTAGAGAAGAGCAAAAACGCAGGCTCATGGTCCAAAGACCACCGTAAAAGCGCTGTGAACCTCCTGCTGCCTGGGGTCATCTCCAGGGCCTATTCCAATATGTAGACTTGGCATGATGTCATCATTGCAACATGATGCACGCACGATATCACGCTGAGCCTGCTAGTCAGAAAAGGACTTGAAGATTCCACGACGGGGTCACAGGACCCTCCAGCTGCCATGAAATAGTGACGTAGCCGCTAAACCAGGGTCCTGCAAATAGGATTCGCTCAATACACAGAAAATGGGTCAGATTTACCAAGCAAAATAATCCACAATTTAGTACTATACATTCTTTACATTTTCACTGGAATGTTTTAGAAGGAGTCTTATGAAGGAGTCATGGGTAAAGGGAGTTGGAAGATTTAATTGTGCAAAATATAAGTCGAAACTAAGAAATCCAAGAAGTGGCACGCAGAAGGGAGAAATCGTCAAACATGTCTGCTACAGAGTACGCAATGTATCATTCAGCCGCATGCGTCACCGTGTTTAATTTGGGGCAGTGTCTGTCCTTATTTGGGACAATTATTTATCCATGTACTCACTTAGCTTTCGAGATGAATTTGTATGTATCATTCCAATACGCCAGCAGGTCCGTGCCTTCCTCATCATACACTCGGATATTGTGATATTCAAAGACTCCAGGAAAAAAATTATCGATCTCCCTTGTGACGTTCAAAATGTATCTGACCCTGTAGGAAAGATGAAGGGAAAATGGATTAATGTGGTGACCTTACAAAACAAAAAAAAAAAAAAAAAAAAACTTTATAGACACCAAGGGCGGGGAAAAGACTTCTGCAGATCTCACCATTAAAGTAAAATAATATAGGAGGTTTAGGGTTAAAGGTTAACATCTCCTTTCATTAGACATCTGTTTTACCGCACTGCTCACCTTTCCCATAAGGTTTTCAAAAACAGTCGTAACCGCATAAAGGTTATGTGAGAACAAATGGTTCACAAAAGTAGTCGTAGTTTCACAGCCCGCACATGGCACAGCACCGATAAAAACAGGGCCATAAGCTAACCGTGCACAAAAATCAGTCTGTTATGACTTGGTGCATGGTTGTACCGTGTGCTGTTCAGACACCGTGAAAAATGCCCACACAACCTATATCTGGTTTACCTATGAAAAAATGACTGGGTGTATGTGCCCAGACCTGTGTAAAGACCACGTCACATTACAGAGAATCACTGGCACCATGGTCACTCCCTATAAAAACAGCGCCCCTTTTATCCAGGCTATCCATAGCATGGCAGCTTAAAGGACATCCAAATAAACTTCAATACCAGATACAAACCAAGGGTAAAACCGGCAAAGACTCTTACAAAAAAAAAAACAAAAACCTGACTGCTTAATTTTAATTTTTAAACCCAAGATATGTTTTGAGATTATTAATAAAAGTGAATGACCTAATTAAAGGAATTGCTGATTACTACTAGTCCTATTACAGGGACCAGTCCAGAAGCCAGAGCTGTGAAATGCCTTGTTTGACAGTTCTCTCCGACAGACCCATAGCTGATTGTGTGTGTGTGTGTGTGTGTGTGTGTGTGTGTGTGTGTGTGTGTGTGTGTGTGTGTGTGTGATGTGAACGGCGGGGGTCCTAGCGGTAAAAAAAAAAAAATCTTGAAATGGATAGGAGACATCCTGATAAGCTGGGACCTCTCCTTTACGGTGCATCCATGCACATATCCAAATCCTTCTCGTTAGGGTAAATTCACAAGAGCTTAACAAAATTAAGAAAAAAAAGTAATGAGATTTTATTTCCCTCGTTTGTCATCCGCATACAAAATAGATGTATATAAAAATTGCTCCTCTGCACTGCCCCATAGGATAACATTTGTTTGAGCGCCGTTCGTTGTTTTCACGGACATCACTCGGACTGAAAACACGGTGTTGTGAACGAGTCCCATACACAATGAAGTCTCTTACCCTCTGGTCTGCAGATCTTCCAGATTGGAGGCGTTCCACTCGGAGCCCTGTAAAAACAAACACCAATTCAGTAATGACTCCAATGAGCTCACTCCAATTATTTAGTAAGAATTCATCATTCATCTATATAAAAAAAAAAAAAGTAAAGAAATTTAAAAAAACAACAACCATCTGCCAAACTCCTAATGTAACAAAGGGGAGATCTACAAACTCTACAGAACAGATATTTCAGTGAAAGGGTTAACAATTAAAGTTCCTTACTGTTCCAAAAAGCTTTGCTAAGGCAGGAATAACACACAGAAACATAGCATGAAGGCAAACAGATGACCTCAGCGTCCATGTAATTGGACCCATCTGAAAAGCCCTTTCCAGAGAGGAACAACCTGTCAGACCAGGTACATCCTCCAGTGAAGGTCACGTTTCCACTGGTCTCACAGGAGCTGTAAGAAGCCGCTTTCAGAGGTCCCTAAGGACCACCAGGATGTATGTGTGCGCAGGGACAATGGCTGAACACAGCTGCATCCTGGTGCCAAACAGGCAAAGTCCGGGAGACTTACGGGACGCTACACAGCAAGGCTGGCCAAAACTATCTGCCAGGAGAAAGTGTGCCACCATGACCACCACATTACAACATGTTTAGTCCCCCTTACGAGTCACATGAACCCTGGAGTATCAGACAGATCACAGTGTCACAAATACAGACGTCATCCAGAGCAACTCAGGACAGGTCCCTGATAACCATCATACGGCAAAGTGATAATGACCAGTGATGGAAGTCTTCCCGGAGTCCTAGGGGTCAGGTATGACCATAATCACAAGCACATGCTGGACTTTCACTGACCCTACTGGATCTACTGCAGCTCTGGGCACGTGACCGGTAAAAGATGGGCTTATAAGGGTCAATGAAACCGCCGTAACATTAAAGGAGTTCTCCGGGATACGCAGTATAACTTATGAAAAAGAGAATTTTTTTTTTTTTTTTGTTTAATATTTTATCCAGCATGGAATGTTACAAAACTTTGCTAATCACATTATTAGGGAATTTGGCTTTATTCCTCTTAAAAAAAAAAATAGCATGTAAATGGCTTCCAAGCCCATTCCATCTTCCAGTCTATTTGCGTCCCTTCAGCTGCATTTGTATCAGAATGTAGTCGCTTGGAGTACAGATGATGGTAGTGACAGGGTCCACACCTGTCTCCTCCTCGATGTCCTCAGGTGTGGACCGTGCCATCATCTGTACTCCAAACGACTACATTCTGATATGAAAGCAGCTGAAGGCACGGAAATAGACTGGGAAACTCTCTTGTGTTTATCAGAATTATCTACGGCAGTAGTTTATCTCAAGAGGTAGGGCTCGTGCAGAAGTTTGTGGATCTTGGTCCGATCACACACTGGCCGCGGGTCTCCCGACCTCATAGAAAAATATCAAGTGGTCATGTTCCAGTGAAGAGCACCGAGACCAGTCTGTGCATTGTGATCAGTGATTAGACATTGATCCACAGACATCTGCTTGAGACATAGGTGCCAAGCTGACCCTTCACTGCCATCAGCTGTACTTCAAAATGAGTACATCCAGAAATAAATGCAGCGTAGCAGGCAGACTGGGAAACAGGAATTCTTTTTAGCAATGACGACAAATCCCCCAATTAAGTGATTTGCAAAGTTTTGAATATGAATATATATATGTATGTATGGTCTGTACAGTGTGGGAGGAAACCAGAGCACCCGGGTTGCCAGATTTTACATTACTATTTGCACAAAAACGTTACAAACTTTATACCACTTGCAGCCGGGACCTGCAACATGAGAATCAAAGCTCAGCCCAATCATGGTGTCCAACCTATACATATTCACACTACATGTGACCGGTATTTGTACACTCTCTGCTCTATGACTATTAGAGGTCACATTGGCTACGGAAGCAGCTAAGGGGGGCACAGCCCTGCACTTCGCTATGCAGCTGCTGTGGGTAGCAAGAGTTGAACCCCATTGATCTGATAACTATGCTTTATTTGTAAAGCTGGCCATACACAACAGATATCCGTCACAACAGATATCCGTCAGCTGAACCATCATTCAGTCATCTCCTCTTTTCCCTCTATGACAGAGTCGCTGCCGGACACCCTTGTCCCTTAGAGCAGCGGTTTATCAGCACAACAAACAGAAGGATGGACTGTTAAAATTCAGCAGGACATCTCCCCGTTATCGGTCAATGAATCAGGAACACCCCATATGCAGTGACAGGTCAGTCGATCCCACCAAAATTGGTGGGTTTGACAGACTTATCTATCCTGTATGGGGGCCCTAAGCCCCAGATAACCCCTTAAAATGATACAGATCAAGTAGTCACTACAAAGAATCCCGAAACCAATGCCAAATACCAGTCGTCACTTGGAGCCGGCCTCATGCTTTATGCTAATGTGCAGTCATTGCATATTTGCTGATGTTAGGACTTCCGCTAATTTTTTTTTCATGAGCGATTCTTCCTCAAGGTGCCGTCCATATCTTGGCAATGGTCCCTGGAAAGATTTTATAGCGCTTTGGGATGAGTTATCCCTACAGGGTCTACGGGCAGCTGCCAAGAAGGCTTCTTACCCCCATACACCCAGCTTTGAAGCTAGTCTTCCTAGTACAACAAAGCCTGCTGTCTCCACCGCGGCTCACCGTCCTCCTGTTACCAGTGATGGAGATCAGTGTCCTCGCAGTGTAAATAGTCTCCCGTCCCTAGAGAGCCTGCCGGTCATATGGCATTAACCTCGCCTGGCTTCTAAGCACTGCTGCTGTTTCCTGCTCTCTGATGTGATAAAATAAGCCTCAGGGATCCATTCCTCCAGAAGAGAAGGATAAGCGGGGCCTGCGACATGTCCTCTGCCTCCAGTGGTGAACACAGAGCTGAGGAACTGTGGGAACAGACCGGATGTTATACCGATGGGGGCCTACACTAATGGCGAGAGTACAGGACCTTATAAACTTGCTCTACGCATCATAGTTGGATGTAAATGGATTTGTCTCAATAGTCACAACTCACACAGTGACGTGACCCAAAATTAGAGCAGACGACCTGATCCAGCTACCACGTCACTCAACATTTCATCTGCATCAAAACTACACTTGCCCATGAGATACCATTATAATTTGCCCATGGATCCTAGTTTTGAGCTAAAAAAAAGTACACAACCTTTTAAAAAGGGGTTACCTCCACCTCTTAAAAAGGGTGAAATTGCAAAGTGCTTGTAAAGGTAAGGAACTTTACCATTTGCTTTTTATTAAGGACACGATCTGTTAAAAGAATGGAAAGGTTTTTTATTCTACAATTTACTGCTCATTGCCGAGGTTACCAGCCACTTCTGCAGTTTATTAGGCCGGTCTCCTAGGCAAGGAACACAGCAGTTCTTACAAGATCTACTCCATGGAGCTTGCTAGCGCTGCTTTGAAGCTGTCCAGAACTGTCAGTTATCAGGAGAGCATTGCCCCAAGTCACGCAGGAAGCCAAGAGATAGGGCAGTGGCGCACTCCTGAAGACAGATGTTGATAAATCTCCTTTACGACAAAAGTATTAAGGATTAAAATCCTAGTCCGACCACGGGCTAAAAAAACCAGAGGGGACAATCAAAAGGATCCGTAAAGCAGTCGGCACAGGTGCTATAGAGGACAAATCATGGCACTTCTAGAGTAGGTGCACAAGTAGGATCCTGGGTTGTAATTTAATAGAAAGAAGACTTGGCATTCAAATATGGTGAAATAATGTTGCTTTAGAGACCCGGTCGGAGCAAGACTTTCATCCCCAATATGGGTGCACAAATATGCCCATCTGAACCTGTGAGAAGTGTCTATTGAGAGGGAAAACGTGGGGTACGATAAATGGATCAATGCCAAACTCAATGCTTCATTAATAGCTGCTCAACGTGCAGATTTGCACACAATCTCACCACCAGCAAAATCCAGCTAAGAAAATTCATGTTGAGCGCGGCTGGCGGGGATGGTTTTCCCGCTGAAATGAGGCACTGATGTATAATTTTGATTTTTGTTTATTTGTGGAGCCATGTTGTTTATAGGCTCAATTTTATGCAAATATCTGTGTTTTGAGATTTCTTCTTTTTATTTATTCTTACACAGGAAGAGTTTTACCCTTTAAATAATATTTGCTCTCAATGTAAATTTTACTAGCTATATAAGATGTCATATTCTTTCTGTATTGATTCCTGAATGTTTAATAAAAAAGATCTGATTCAAAAAGAAAATTCATGTTGAAACCTTCTTGATAGTAAAGGCATCATCATGTTGCAGGAAATCAATCTTACGCATTGAAACCACTTCCCCCATAAGAGGACAAATTAGCAGAGAATATAACAGAAGTACGTCACATTTGGGAAGTTCATAATCTGAATTCGGTTAAGAAATAATTCGTAACAGGGTGAGGTCGGCATTAAGCAAGTTTGTGACGTACTGAACATTGCTGAATTTTATGAACCAGAAGAAGCAGCACCGGCTGAACATGGAGCGCCATCCTACAGTAAGTGTCTCTACAGAGAATGCAAAAAGGAGCTCTTACCAGGTACACATGGTCAAAGATTTCAGTAGGGCTATCCATCTGTCCTAGGATCACAATCATCTCATTGTCAATGAACTCTTTGAATTCTCTCAGGTTACACACCATCTGCATCTCCAACTCGGTCCGGATCTACAAGAGTAGAATCAATTATTGACTGCACAAGTATAAAATCAGGGAATATGTCAACTTTCAACATGGCTCTTGACTACGCCAAATGAAAATATCACCTAACTCTGCAAGATGCTTGATGATTACACCCCAAACTGCATCTTGGTATATCTAAATATAATCTAGGATGAAGATATGTGGACAGATCTGTGCGCAATCGTGATAGAAACTATATAGTAATAAATGTAATAGACCAAAAAAGTTACAGATGCAATACCAAAAGGACATGAAGGCAACCTTAAAAAAAAAAAATAAAAAAAAAATGCTGGGTATTTTTTTTTCCTTGAATTCCTTTGAAGCCCCTTAGGCGAAACGCAGATATTCGTGGAGAGACTAGGAAATGATGTCCAGACAGGTTGAGGGTCTCCTGTCCACGAAGCAGCAGCGTCATGCATGCCTATGAGGTTGTCACGTTAGGGTCAGGAGCCCCCAACCAGTCTGGTCACCACTCCGCAATCTGAACACACTTCACAGATGTCAGAGTTCGGCGTTACACTTTGAAAAACCCACCCTGAAAACAGATACATCAGATATTGCTACGGGTGATGTGAACAGTGTTCTGATAGATCTCACTGGGACGAGAAGATGACAGATTGAAAATCATCGTTTTTCCTCACCTCTTTGGATGTGATGTTCTCCAGGTCCTTCTGCATCATGATTTCTCTTAATTTAATTTTAATCAGACGTTCTGTGCGTTCTCGCTCGGTCGGGCTGTTAAAAGACAAGTGCCAGTACTTAATTCACTGTGCGTTACATGCCATGTTATCATAGGGACAGGTGCTGGAGTGCTGCGAGGTGAACATTCCCCATGTTATGTCATAGGGTCATTATGCAGAGAACGGCCAGTTATGTTCTCATGGCTGCTACACGACGGCTCATGTCTCCCCCACCTAGCCAGGAGCTGTATGGTCGCAGGCCATTTATGGTTCTGTAAAGTAGCTAATCGCATGCCGTTAACCTCGATTCCTGAAGCCTTATCACTCACTGCAAAAATAGCTCAAGTAATCACTTATGATGCTGCTGCAGGACATCTCTGCAAAAGAGAAGACAGGTCCTTTTCATGAAGTGTCCACTACGGCTAGGCGACGTATTGATGTGGCTGGCCATTTATTATTTAAAATAGCACCTGCTGCCCCCTTACAATGGCACCCAAATATTCATGAAAAGCACATATGGCAGTGGAATCAGTGTTAGAAAATAGACTGCACCTATATTAAAATAGGCTGGCCTTAAGGAGCGTCAATGACTACGGTGTTGCACACCAATACACAGCTCCTTGGGGGAGGACATGTTTTCGTAGCAGAGATCCAGTGGTGTAGGCAGTCCTGACTAAAGAACGTCCTAAAAGAAACATGGAATTTAGGGTTCAAAAACAGTCTTAGTGCCACATATAGGCAGCCATCCTGTAAGTCACTGCTTCAATCCACAGTAGGTGTACTAAGAACATCATTTAACCCAGAGATCCCGGCCTGTAGACTGCTGTTTAAGTTCTTTCTCCCCATCATTACAGAGCAGAGTACTGGTAGGGTGGAAAAAATAGCTTATGATGCAATTTTAGGGTACAGAAGTCATGCCCAATCAACTAGTATTCTGCTTTCTATTGACAATTAGCAGGAACTCCAAAGCAGCCATCTACACATGAGCATCTCTAGTAAAGTGTAGGGCTTGTACCTATAGAAGACACTAAAGACCGTTTTCTTCCTTCTTGAGGAGAAAATAAGCAGACCAATACATTCACCAACTAACCACACATGCCTTCCAAAAGCCACGGGAAGAGATACATGTAGGAACTTACACGTCAGTGAAGAGCACCGGTGAATCGGAGCGGTGAGACTGAACATCTTGCATAGCATTCCATTCGTTGACCGACGTCTGGTCAGAGTTAATATGACTTTCGTAGTAACTAACCCACGTTAAGAAAAGGCTGCCTGGGTAGTAATTGTTGGCACGAGCTACCTCGCAGGCTTTATGTAAGCTTTGCAATGCAGACCTGCAGAAGAAGAAGAAAAAAAAAAGAGCTCCATTAGGCTCAAATAGAGAACACAAAATGTAATAATAAAAAATTGCAAAGTAAAAGGAAAGACGAGACTCTCAACCTACCACATGGCTTGAACGGACACTGGTTTAAATATGTGAACCCTGTTGTCTGTAGATACACTGAACCCCCTAGAAAGCAAGTACAAAGAACTGGGTGAAACCTTCTAGATGGATAGGAGAACAGAAGAGTAAGGCACAGCTGCGTCTATATCTTTGCTTAGACGTTCGCTTCTCTAAGGTCAAAAGTAAAACTACATTTACAATGAATATATCTTCATATATTCAATTATTCAGTGAAAACCTTTAAAAAAAAAATGGACTGAAATGTTCTATTCATGGAGAAACAGGACCCAGAAAGCAAAGATGGAAACCACTAAAGCTGAAACCTTCATAAGGCCTCATTCAGACGTCACTGTTGCATGTACGTGTTCTATGCATGTTTTTCCACTAATACAACACGTACCACTATATTCTCTATGGTGCTGTTCACATGTCCATGTTTTTAACGGACCGTGTGTCAGTGCAAAACTCATGGAGTTTTTTTTTTCCAGGTATGACGGATGAAAATGCTCAATACGAGTCTATGGGTCCATGTAAAATAAGTACAGCACACGTATGGCATCAGTGTACGACCCACGTTCAGCCCGTACTTATCATAGAAAAAGAAGTGAAGCTGTCATTTTATTCATCCATCAGTGAAAACCACTGATGGTAAAAACGGACACACTGACCACACACACGTATCATGTTTTTACATACGTGTTTAAACCCAGACGTGTGAATGGGGCCTAAGACTGAATAAACTGAAGCCATATCATTGAGTATTTGCCAACAGTCACGACATTCCCAAAGCTGTCCTACAGACCGGACTGCAAGGGGTGTAGAGTTTGTGATTATATAAATGAGGGGGTGATACTTGGGGAGTTTCTTAAGCTAAATGGTGGGTCATGAAACCCTAAAAGTAAAAGGTATATTTGAATAAAATGATTTGAAGCTTACCCATCTCCATCCAGGTGTATAAGTGTGTCACTCCACAAAGGAAGAACTAGGCCCATGGTGCAAGAACTGTTAAAATACAAAAAGAATACAAATAGGTTAAATACTATATGCACCGAGAAACCAATTTTCGACACTATATATGAACCGGTATTGAAGGTTTGATGGTCTCTTAAAGTTCTAAGGGTTAAGACCCCGTCACAAGTTTGGTGACGCAACAGCGATCTCACCAGCGAGATCGCTGTGTGTGACAGCTATCAGCAACCGGGCCCCCTGCCGGGTATCGCTGATTGTTCATGAAAGGTCAGGACTTTTTTTGGGTCGTTTGTCTCCCGCTGGCCAGCACGAATCGCTGCGTGTGGCAGGCAGGAGAGCAACGACCAGCGATCAGCGCGCTGGTAACCAAGGTAAACATCGGGTTTCTAAGCGGCGCGTGGTGCTTAGAAACCCGATGTGTACCTTAGTTACCAGCTCCCTGCATCAGCGTGCTGGTAACTAACATACACAGTGACGCCGCGCGCTCGGCGTCGCTGGTGCTGATCGCTGATGAAGCTGTCTGTTTGACAGCTCACCAGCGATCATGTAGCGCCACACCAGCGATCCTGACAAGTTCATATCGTTGTCGGGATCGCTGGTGAGTCGCTACGTGTGACAAGGCCCTTAGATTTTGTGATTTAAGACACCTCAAAAAGGCTCCTGTTCTTGTACGTCACGCCTCACTGATTTCTTTTTTGCCCTAATGAATTGTCAGGAAGAATACCGCACACAGTTGTTACACCTGGTGGCCTATAATTGATAAAAAGCGATCGTTTACAGGTCACCGAGCTGTCTAAAAATGCTGCTCATCTCCAAGATGAATCTCAATGTGACACGTGTCTTGATGACCTGAAGAAGTCATTTTCTCAGGTCGTGTGGACTGTGAATGTGATGAGTGCATGGAAAAAAAAAAACAAAAAAAAAACAAAAACACACAAGGATCTCATGGTGCGAGGGATATTTTTAGTGAGAACTGATTAAGGAAACCTAGCAACCTTCTCAGAAACCTGTCATAAATATTGAGGCCTGTAAGCCTGCGAAACTTGACCTGTTGATCTAAAAACAGCTTGGCTTCTAAATAGAGTTCTCTGCTCCGGCACGGTCACCACACATAATGGACATCATCTATGCTACATTACGTCCAGGGAGCGTAGAAACAGTCCAAGGTGAAGTCAAAGATTTTAGCCTCTTTGGCTGAAGAGCACTCTGAAGATACCACCACAGGGGCACCACTGTGGTGTATTGGAGTCAGCCTACCTTATGTGTGTGATTGATGTTTTACCTATGCAGAGGCATAAGAAGAATATCAAGTGGCTTTAAAAGCATGTCAAGTTTTATCAAGATAAAATCTGATGTTTTTAGAGTCAAGTTGTGAAAACAAAAAGACCTGAAGAGCTGGATAAAAGTGAGAAAAATGCATGTCCAAAGTTCATAAGATGGCCAAGATAAAACACACAAAAAATGTGATTGTGCATATCTAAAAAAATGATAAAATGATCACCATGGTACCTGTCCATGGGGACCGTGATCCCAACCAGGGAATGGAAACTCCAGACTGATGGCTCTGATCAAAAACTATTTTATTGCCTGGAGTAATTACTAACTCCAGGCAAAAATTAAATTTTCAGTTTGGCCTATTGCAATCACTATAGTTCATACTGAACCTGGTCCTCATTTGTGAAAATATCCATCAGTGCTCTGACTATTAGCCATTGGCCTGCAGCAAAAAAATAAAAATAAAATAAACCACAGCAGAGCTTGCTTTTTGTAATCAGCTTTTTTTTCCCCAGAGAGCAGGTTTTGGCTGCAGAAAACCAACGTGTGAACATAACCTTGTATGCATTTTGTGTAATTTTTTTAAAATCATTTTCCTTTTACATTGGGGCAAGTCCTATTACATATTAATGTAAAATCACAGGTTCCATGACTAAAGGTGCGGTTACGTCTGTCGATTAAAATACCGCCGAACATCAACTTGTTTGCTGATCGAGGTGGTTTATTTGCTTGTTTACACAGATTAAGGGTACTGTTACACATAGCGATGCACCAGCGATCCCGACAACGATATGGATCGCTGGTGCATCGCTAAGTGGTCGCTAGTGAGCTGCCACACAGGCAGATCTCACCAGCGACATCGCAGGGGTCGGGGGTCGCTACTTACCTGTCAGACGCGGCGATCCTGACGTCCTCCCGCCCGCGTCGTCACAGCAGGAAGCTGACGACGAGAAATGGTCCAGGACCTTCTCGCGCAACCAGCGATAACCAGCGGGGGAGCCGGTCGGAGGCATCACATGTAGCGATATCGCTAGCGATATCGTGCTGCGTCACAAAATCGGTGACCTTACAGCGATATTGCTAGCGATATCGCAGTGTGTAACGGGGGCTTAATGCTAAATGATCTGTAATAGATTGGCTGCCAGGGCAAATCCTGTTTACACAGGACTATGTGCTGCAGAGAAGTGTGATCTTTTTGTGCAGAACATCCGAAGAATGAATAAATAGCGACTGCTCAGCCAGTTTAAGCTGAATGATTATTGATAAATCGCAGTTCCGAAAAAAGCTCCTTCACGATAATCTTGCAGAGTAAATGGACTTTTAAATGTTCAGTTATCAAACAATGAAGTCACAAGAGAAAATTTCCTACTAGTGGGAGGAAAAAGTACAAGACAACGCACTACTATAGAGAAGTTCAAACACCCGTAGATGAAGATGGCCGTCCCGGTCTCCACGCACACCCTGTCTGAGGGCGCTTGTTCAGCTGTCTCCTTCCTCCCCCGTTGAGTAACAGAATGACTTTTTTTTTATAAGAGAGCAGAGGAAGACATCAGCACTTCAGGAACATAGCAAATATGATGGTTCTCCGCTGAGAGACCATTGGTGACCAAACATCACATGCCGGTCGGTCTCGTGTCGGAGGGCTGCGGATCTTACACCATGCGCAGGTGGGGTTTCAAAACAAGCAGTGAAATATTTTCCATAGCGACCAGACTACAAGGCTATGAATAACATTACACTTCAGATTCCTGGCATAGCTGATCCGTGCTTTTCCCTCTCGCTGCTGGCTAGAAAGATGGATGAGAAGTGCGGAGCTCTCCAGCTGCCAGAGAAAACGGGAAATCAAAAGGAAAGAAAAACCCGAGACCTGCGACATCCAAGAAAGAAGGGAGAGTAAACAGAAGCCCGAAGTGTGAAATTTGGGTGGTACCTAAGAGGAAAGAACATTCTGCAAATCGGTTCCATGACAATTGTGTACAAGATAATTGTGTACGGACAATTGTGTACAGAAAATTGTGTACAGGCCAATTGTGTCCAAGGACAATTGTGTACAAGGACAATTGTGTACAGGGCAATCGCCTTGTACACAATTGCCTTGTACACAATTGTCATTGTACACAATTGGCCTGTACACAATTGTCTGTACACAATTGTCCGTACACAATTATCTTGTACACAATTGTCCTGTCACCCTGCAAATCATGACAAATTCTGGGAAGTTGTGTTCCGATGGAAAGTAAAAGCTCTGTTCACACTCCAGATTTATTATAGACCGACAGTATGATTTCTCACAAAAAGGTCTGATGTCCTTAAGACGATCAATCTCATGTTATGCAGCTAATCAGTGAGAATATGGAGCTTGCTACCAATTCCGAGATATTATTTCAGGATGCAAAAAAAATTCCATGCAGATAAGTCTAAGTGAACAGGCCAACTAAACACATACATGAATTGAATGCAGACTGCCAAAAAAAAAAAAATCTGGATTTTGACACGGAACCTGTACTAAAATCAGTGTTAAGTCCTGATTTTTGGAATGGACCCCAACAACTGAGAGAACAAATATTAATCCAAGATACCAGATATTACAGGTGCAGTTGAAACTCTTGGCTCAGTTAAGCACTCATATATGGGTATGCCCCACTTATTATTACGTACCTGTCATTACAAGCAAAATCCATCCCCAGCACAATGCTCTCCTCCGTATCCTGCCTTCCGTTTGTTGATACGACCACCATATAACGGGTACGGTTTTGATAGGTGCTTTCCAATTTTACGGCCTAGAACAAAAACCATATAAAAAAAAGGTGACTACCGAGGACTTAAAATAAGTACAACACAGCAAATAAACCCAGAAAGCGACAAATGGAAACCAACCTGCATGTTACCTTGCAGGTCCTACAATGATCAGACTTGATCAAGTGCGCTAGAAGCAGCAAAGTTTTTCACAAGGACAGAAGCTGATGTACTTTCATCACAATAGATGACGGCAATCCAGCGGGCCGGGACATCGTTACGCCATATGAACACATTGCCAAGAGGAATTAGCAAATATTAAAGTCTCTACAGGTTGTTCTGACATTGGGCGTGGGGAGACAAGTGCACGCTAGGTGCTACACTTATCGAAGTAAAACTGCAGATTACAGCGCCTACCACTGGAGAAGCGCACCTAAAAGTATTGTACTGGGCACAAATGAGCGCCGATACAATTTTATATATTGTGTGAGGTAGTAGCCATTATATTCTACTACCCCAGAAAGTATAAGGCAAAGCGAGTGCCAGCGAGCATTACATACGCCAGTGCAATACGGCTCAGGATTTACATAGTGACGGCTGCCTAGCGCTTGCTTGTACGTCGTCCTCAGGAAAAAGGCTCTTCCTGAACAGAGTGCCACATCAAAGAGGACATCTGCATGGTCGTGAGACACCACAGGGATTACACTCCATTGTATTCTCACGCTCAACTCTGCGCCCAGTCAGGGCTGACTCTGCAAGAACACAAGCCTGAGCAGTGCCAAGTCGTCAGGAAACGCCACAGAGTGCCTGCGATTCCAAGAAACCAGCAGGCATCACAAGCGGAAGAAAGCAAGAGAACAATACTGATCAATCAAGGTCAGAGCCAAGACTGGTGGTGGGACAAAAATAGGTAAAATTAATCTGTCCGAATCAGAAACGGTTCTAATTTAGTACATTTGCAACAAATAACACATCTATGGATATAAATCCACAATGAACATTGCTAGACGGGGACGTCAGTGTTGTATACGGCCACACTGAACAGAATGTATTGCTCTGCATGTCAGACACTAGCAAACGAAGTATCAGTAGTAGGTAATTTGGGATTACGGTATATTGCCAGTTATAGGATCTGATGGCGTGTTCTTTTCCTGCGGGGCATACAATACTACTTTGTCTCTTTACAGGGATGATGGCCAATGAGGCTTGGGTTGACCTCTGAATCTAAAGACCATGTAGACAAAGTGCAGAGGAGGCAAATCATCGACCCACAACCACCGGCTAATACGGCGCCGACATGCCAATGCTAAAGTGAAACAGGTGCACGTGCATCTTCCCAAGGAACTTTTAGTGAAGGTCTCGTTCTGGCATGAGCAAACTCAAACATCAATCCTCCACTTACTTTTGCATTATATGTCAGGAGTCCGCGACATATAATAATCTTACATGAATGGTGTCATTAAAAGGGAATCTGTCAGTAGGACCAACCCTCCCAAGCAGTCTATAAGGGCATGCAGGTCATAGGAAGCGGAATACAAAGACATCTGGGTATGTGCAATCCAATGACTTATTCCAGAAGATCTATGGGCCGTACATAGATCTTAATGAGAATCTGCCTCCAGAGCTGTACCAGAGGAAGTTACCAGTGCATGTAACCACCGACAGCCTTCTCTTCTGATCTACATGTCTTGCACTGGTAACAGTCTTTAATTTAAAATTTATTCTGAAGGCAGATTATCGGGAAGATCTATGTCTGGCTCGTTGATATTAACAGCTCATTTACATAAAAGAAAAATAAGCATTTCTCTGGAATAAGACATTATATCACATATCAAGTTATTTTATTCAAATTTCTAAAACCCACATGCCCATACAGACTGCTTAGAAGGGTTTTCCCCATGAATCGCCAATAAATATTATTCTTAAAGGGAAAATCTTCCATTAACCATAAATGGCAAAACCAATTTTCATTTTTTTCCTTTTAAGAGCCATAACTTATTTTTCTTTTGACACACTGAAGCTGTATAAGGGGCTTCATTTTTGTGGGACATACCATAGTTTTGACAAGTAGAATAAAGTGACGTGTGCACAACTATCGAGGGTGCCAGAGTAGGTTCCCACACCATAAATATGTATCAAAAGACTCGGCACTCAACTTAATATGATCAATGACGATATTTAATGTTGTCCACAGCATAGTAAACAGAAAACTAGGGTTGAGCGAAACAGGTCGGTCAGATTCAAAAGTCGCCAAAGTCGGGTTTCCTGAAACGAAACCCGACCACAGTGTGAAGTTGGCCATGCGGTCGGCGACCCAAGCGTCAAAGTCGGGTTTCGCCGAATGCTTGCACGTGACTTTTTTCAGCCAATGAGAGAAGCGTAGCAGAGGGAGAGGGAGAGAGATTTTGCCGCCTCAGGGGATAAAATTCATGCGAGGTGTTTGCAGTCCTCCACTCACTGACGACTTTTCTCCCCATTGACTTGCATTGGGTTTCGTGTTTCACGAATTTTCCCCTATAGTCGGCCGATTTCGTTCGACTCGACTTTTGAGAAAGTCAGGTTTCATGAAACCTGACTCGACCCTAAAAAAGGCAAAGTCGCTCATCTCTACAGAAAACGTTTCGTCAAAAGTCAGACCTTCATCAGTTACCGTTCTTTGTTTTAATAATGTCCATAGACAATAGAGTTAGCTAAAACGGAGTAATAGCCAATGAAGCTATGTCACGTCAAATGGGAGTGATACTGCCTGCATCGGTGAGGCGGATCTGTGTGGTGGTGCATATCACGATGTGTCAGAAGCGGTATCCACAGCTAGTCCTGGATCTAGCATTAGCGGTGGATACCGCGTCTGGCACATTGCACTGTGCACCACCACACAGATCCGCCTCACCGATGCAGGCAGTATTACTCCCATTTGACGTGACATAACTTCATTGGCTATTACTCCAATTTACCTAACTACAAAGCTAACTCTCTTGTCCATTGGACATTATTAAAGCAAAAGTAAACAGCAATTGATGAAGGTCTGACTTTTGACTGAAACGTTTTCTGTTTACTACGCTGTGGACAATATTAAATATTGTCATTGATCATATTAAGTTGAGCACCGAGTCTTTTGATACATACCATAGTTTTGATTGACACCATTCATTTTACCCTGCGAGTTACAAAAAGAAAATGCAATTGCATTGTTATTTTTTATGTTTTCATTTTCTTTGCATGGCAAGCTATAGTTTTTAGTGGTACCATGCTGGGGTAAATTTGATGCTTTGAATGTTTTTTTTATTGCATTTTTTGTGAAAGATGCAGCAATGTAAAAACAGCAATTTTTTGTTTAGATTTAATTTTTTACAGAGGTGACTAACTTTTTTTTTTTTTTTTTTAAGCTGGCCGATTTGAATTTTTACTTTTTTTTATATTTCTATCTAAAACTATTAGGCTATGTGCACACGTACCGGAACTCTCGCGGAAATTACCACGAGAATTCCATTCCGCGGGAAAATCGCATTTTAAATTCCCGCGATTTTCCCGTGGAAAAAATAGCATTTTGCAAGCGTAATTAGCTTGCAAAATGCTAGCGTTTTCCAAGCGATATGTAGCATCGCTTGGAGAACTGATTGACAGGTTGGTCACACTCGTCAAACATAGTGTTTGACAAGTGTGACCAACTTTTTACTACTGAGGCCGCCTATGCAACATCAGTAGTAAAAGATAAAATGTAAAAAAAAAATAAAAAATGGTGTTATTCTTACCTTCCGACGTCCCGCGCAGCCGTTCCCAGTAATCCTTTGCGAAAATGCCAGCGATGACGTCCGTTCTCGCGGGATCGCGATGTCTCACGGTCATTTTTTACAGGGATATGGTACCCAAAGCCCGGAGGACAGTCTCCTCTCCTCCGGTCCGTGGGTACCATCCGCAAATGTTCTGCTTACTTTCTGCATGGTGTGCACAGCCACATGCGGGAAGTAAGCGGAACAATGCATTCCTATGGGTGCGTGATCGCCGCGATTTCGCAAAATTAATGAGCATGCTGCGGTTTTTACCGCGAAGCGATTCCGCCGCGGTAAGAACCGCAGCATTTGCACAGCATTGCGGAATCCCATAGGAATGCATGGGATGCTTATTTTTCGCGTTTTCGCGGCAAAATCGCGTGGTTAAAACCGCCGCGGAAACGCGAAAAGAACGCCACGTGTGAACTCAGCCTTATAATTCCCAAAGGGGACATACATTTCTGATTGCTTGGATCCCTTCCCACGTACGGTGCTACAAGATAGTAACAGTACAATGTACTGTTACCATGTAGCAATGCTATATTCTTTGGTATTGACCACAGGAGGCAAAAATTTAGCGCCTTAAATGCAACGGTCACACTGAAAATCAAAGATAGAACACACACGGATGTGAGAAAGAGACTTAAGGGTGAGTGCACACACCGAGTTTTTTTTTTAAAAGATTTTTCTACACCAAAAACCAGGCCGTTCACCAAAACCGCTGCGTAAGATACTTGAAATTTTAATTGTATTTTTTCCCCTCATTCACTTGAATGGGAGACATCCTGTGCAAAAAAAAATAATGAAGTTTTGAAAAAATAAAATAAAAATAAACGCTATGATGGTTCAAATCCACAAGGCATAAATAGACAGCACATGCAGAAATCTCATTCCCAGTGAAGTACAGCATTTTTTCCCCACTTCAAAGCGCACGGAAAAAAAAGGCATAATGTGAACAAGCCCTAATGTGTGTTATAGTCTGTTCCTGCAACTAACAAAATAACCCGCAGCTGGTCATATTGCCGAGTAACAAGATGAGTGGAGGAGGAAAACAGAAAAAATACATTCCTTGAAATCCAGAGTCATTAGATGACTATATGACTAGAGCAGACACTAATTGGGTGAGAGGTAAATAATATGTCCACAGCGGGACAGATTGCATGGTGCGTGCGAGTCCTGCTTGACGTGACCCGTCTGGGTAAATGGAGAACAGAAAATGATCAGTTCTAGGGGGTTTACACCAATTCTCATGCCTAGCAACGAGAAAAGCAATGGTAAAGTAAACTGCAGTAACCAGTAATTCACATCAGAGGATGTGTACATTACTGATACTTGTGCCAACCCCATATTCACTACAGCACCGTGGATCACGTCATAAAGTGACGGCACGCAATGATGGATCTGATTGAGAGGAGATGTTGGGGTGCAGAGGACTCTTACCGACATCCATAGTCATGGCAGCAGTTCTAGGTGCGCTATGGAGGCTCGGATAACCCTTCCGCACACGTAGGGTAATGTGCATATTGCGCCTTTTTCAGGCTAACCCGCCTGAAAACGCTCCAAAGAACGAACACATGCATTTCGATGAATAAAAGACTTGCTGGTTCTATGTTCAGGCTTTTGAATTTCCTTGAAGCAGTTCAGGTTTCTGGTGTTTTCCGCTAGGAAGATTCTCTGTACTTTATAACGAGACGAGTCAATGATCCGGTCCGGGAGTTTTTATTGTCCTGAACAGTTTTTGATCGCTCCTAATTAGGAGTGGATTGCATTAAAAGTTCGCTACAAAGAAGTGACTGTTTCTCACTAGGTATTTTTTCAAATTCTAAAAACAAGAAAAAAAAAAAAAAAAAAAAAAAACACCTCTACCACAAAAACGAAGAAGCAAGAAAAAAAAACAAAACCCAAAAGACCTCCTACAGAACAGCGAAGAGGATTTCACAAAGTAATGAATAGGAAAAGTTTTCCAAGTACTTTCAAAAAGTATTTTAGAGCAGATCGACTCCTGAAAAGCAAAGTAGCTGCTCGTCATCTGCTGTACAGCCACAAAAGGAGAAAAAATAAAAAAAATAAAATACATAAATCGCAATTTATTGTTTCACTGCAAACTTTGCCGTTTTGAGGGGTGCACTAAAAAGAAAATAAATAAATAAAAGCACAGACAAAAACCAGAAAGGAAAAAAAATTGCATCAGTTTGGGAAAAATCAGAATGATTTTGTGATACTAGGCCACGGTGCACATTGGCCACATTAAAGTCTTACAGCACTCTGATGTAGTGAGTTATATATATTTTTGGTGTAAGGCGGTGTGCCCACGTTGCTTTTTTAGCGTTTCCGACGCGTTTTTGCAGCTGCGGAAACGCTTAAAAAACGCATCCCCATGCAATCCTATGAGATTTCGCAGTTGCTATGTCAATGCTGCAGATTTTACCACTGCGGAGTCGCATAGTGGTAAAATCCACAGCATGTCCATTATTTCTGCAGAATCGCTGAGATTCCGCCGCCATAGGATTGCATTGAAAAACTCACTTTATGCATGTGGCTATGCCCACCATGCGTAAAGTGAGCGCTTCATGTGTGGATGGTACCCAGCGTCTGGAGGAGAGGAGACTCTCTTCCATGCCCTGGGTACCATATTACTGTAAAAAATAGAATTAAAATAAAAAATAGGGATATACTCACCTTCTGTCGGCCTCCGGAGCCCTCCCGGTCGTCATTGGCGCTGGCAGCAAGATCCGTTCCAAGGGGTTCATTGTGTGAATGACCTCTGATGATGTAAGGCTGAGTGCAGACGTACTTTTTGGCCCTGTGGATTTTTCCGCGCAGAATGGAAGAAATCCGCAGGTCAAATGACCTGCATTTTTCCTGCGGATTTCTTCAATTTTTCATGCAGTTTTCATGCGGTTTTTGTGTGGTTTTCCATCGCGGTTTTCCCCCTGCGGACTTGGTGACAGGGGAGATGGTAAACCGCACAAAAGTAGTAATATGCTGCGGATTTTGTGCCACGGGAAAACCGCAGCGTCTGCACAGCGTTTTTTTTTTTACATTGATTTTAAGGCTACTGTACATCACAATGCGGATATGCAACATTTCTGCGCGGTAAAATCCGCTGCGGAACCGCTGCAAATCTGCATCGTGTGCACACAGCCTAACAGTCTCGCGAGCGTGATGCTACGTCATCAGAGGTCATTGTCGCAAGGCATCCCTGGGAACGGAACATGCCGCCAGCGACAATGACGACAGAAGGTGAGTGTATCCCTATTTTTTTTCTTATTTTTAACATTCTATCTTTTACTATTGATGCTGCATAGGCAGCCTCAATAGTAAAAAGTAGGTCACAATTGTCAAGCGCTAAAATCGCTTGCGAAACGCATGCAAATTCTGCATGCATTTTACCTGTGGTAGGGAGCTGCAGACATTTTCGCAGCATTTCTGCAACGTGGGCACTTAGCCTAAGCGCTCCATTATGTGTATAAGCGTTAAGTGAGCGCTCTGGTAAGAAGCAGCCAGCAGAATTGTGAATGCAGCTGTGAATGTCAACACTGAAGAATACTGATATGCATTTAGAGTTACTCATTATAGTGCTACGAAAATGTCGGGTAAGAGCGGAATTTTCCCTAATAAGAGCCTGTCAGAGCGTGCTGAACAACCAACTTTACCAAACTGTGTAACCAGTTACACCATTTATTACCCCCTCCCCACTAACAATAGATCATAAAGAAAGATCCCAGTGACATCCCAGTGGGTGCGGTGCTCCATGGAAACTTATCTATACACCAAAAGAGCTCTGATTAACCTTTGGCTGCTCCGAGTGATTGCCTCAGCAGAAGTTGTCACGTGAGCCAGACTTCAAAGCTTGTTATTTTATATGGGAATATCGTATGAATGCGGCCGCCCCTCAGGCAGCATTCCTGTATGGCGTGTGATACACAGTCCGGAGCCGCTCCACTCACAACTTCGGGTTTACAGAGTAGGATCTCTTAATAATAATAATAATAATAATAATAATAATAATAATAATAATAATAATAAAGATTTAGCATTTTTTATTGCGCAATTAATGGCATTGTCCGAATTCGAGAATAATTTGCTTCTTTAACTTAAATGCAACCAATAAAGGCTGTAAAATTCTTTTTACAATTGGATTACATTAAAAACGTTGCACCATTTACCTTCTGCAGCCTCAGTGTTGCACACTTACTGGCTGCAAAATGAGTCAAATGGGAATCTGTCAGCTCACTGCGATAGTCATCTTTTTCTGATCTCCTTTCATCTGATACTGTATATGAACATAGACCACATCAAAGTGGAATTTGCAGGAAAGCAAACATCCTAGAAAAGTCAAATGATGCCAATTGTCTAAGGAAACCCAATTGCAAAAATGATTTTTAGCTCCAAAAAGTTTTTAAAGAGCTTGTCCACTACTTTAATATTGATGGCCTAGGCCTTTCTTTTGGATAGGTCATTAGTGATGAGCGGACGTGCTGGGATAAGGCGTTATCCACACATGCTCGTGTGCTGACCGAGTGTCTTCAGTGTGCTCCAATAATGTGTTTGATTAGGCAATCCCTGCATGTGTTTGTGGCTGTCCAAGAGTCACGAGACGTGCAGCCACAGGGACTCAAACATATTATTGGAGCATGCCGAAGACACTCTTTTAGTACCCGAGCATGCTCAGATAACACCTTATCCAAGCACGTTTGCTCATCACTACAGGTCATGAATGTCTCTTCGGTGGGGGTTTGACACTAAGGCCCTGCCAATCAGGGAATTGCTCGGTTACGGAGCTGCTCCTACTACAGAGAGTGGCCGTGGCCGGGTACTGCACATCTGCCTCCCATTCAAATCAATGGGGAGTGGATGTGCAGTACTCGGTCGTTGCCACTATCAGTACACAAGGAGTAGCTCCGTAAGAGCAGTTCCAGCCGGCAGAGGCTCCTAGAAAAGCTGATTGATGGGGCGTTACGGTGTCGCACCCAAACAGAAGAGACAATAAGGTTAGGCCTAGGCCATCAATTCTAAAGTAGTGGACAATCTCTAAGGAAAGG
This sequence comes from Dendrobates tinctorius, assembly GCF_039654945.1. NCBI lineage: Eukaryota > Metazoa > Chordata > Amphibia > Anura > Dendrobatidae > Dendrobates > Dendrobates tinctorius. Next base: position 9,304,876 of record NW_027361684.1, read on the forward strand.
GAAAAAAAAATGGCCCTCAAGGTGAACAATCCGTTTAATGTGCATGGAGTTCAGAAAAACTATGTGTGAATGTACACTAAAGATGAGCAAATCAACTAGCTGGAGCCTCGTCCAGGTAAGTATTCATGGCCGCTGGGTGGCAGCCGTGCGAATCGCCCTCTTAAATGATGGCATCAGCGGCTCCTCTTGATTTGCAGTGCTGGTGCAAGGTCATTGTTGCAGAGTGCCGCACACACAACGCCAGGCTGGATAATCAAAAGAAGAGCCGCGGATGCAGTCAGGCTGGAGGCAGTTCACAATAACATGTGGCCGCAAATACTCACCAAGCGGATGTTGTCCTCGGGGCGGAGGAGTGTAAACATGGCTTGGAGGTGTTGCTGAAGGTCCCCTGGAAATAGAGCATACGGCAGGGTTATACCTTGTTAATTCCACAGGGAAAAAAAAAAAAAAAAAAAAAAAAAAAATCACAAACATCATACACAACATGACCAAGCACCAAGAGAATGTTTTGGTCCGCGCATTTTTCTTTTTACTCCTTTGTGTACAAAACCACATGCAATGATTAATGATTTTATAACATTATTAAAGTGTGCAGAGGCCTATAAAAGGACAGACACAGAGCCAAACTATGTCCTAAGAAAAGAGTGCGTACAACTGATTGTCGGCACACTGTGTCCAATGAAAACTATCTAAAAGCACACAACATGGAGAACGTGCACCCATAGGGACAAGTCACCTGTCTAGGAATGCTTTCCAACACTGTACATGCACCTCTCCGGTTCTGTTCATGCTGCGTCTTGCAGGTTACATTATATGCACTGCATGCGCTCGGTGGATCTCCCACAGTAAGTCAGACGTATGGCACTGTATAAACATGGTGCCATAGATCAGCTAGGACACTGTGTGCTTGGAAACAGTGATTGATCTTGGTGTAGAGTGGACAGGGAGCCATTACGTCCCTACCCCTCCAATGTCTATCTGTCCTGTAGGTCGCAGGCTGCATAAGGTCCACAAGACGTCAGCGTCCCTGAACAAGTAGGTCACGGCATTCCACGGCCCGCCTGCTCTGCACAGGGGAGAAAGGGACGCTCGGATTAGGGGAGGAGAAACCTATATTGCAGGGGGTTGGGCAAAGGTGGAATTAATAGTTTTGGTTGTACACTAAGCAGGCATCATCACCTTTTTAGGAATCATTAAAACGTGTTAAAGATTGTTATGGGTGGCAATACTTGCTTTGCCATTGGGTGCTGGCAACCTATGTACTGGTCAGAGACGCCAAAAATGATGAAAATTCTGCTCTTTGTAGACTGAATGGGGTCCTATGGCCATGTTACAAGCTGAGAGCTTTCCCAATGCTTCCGATAAAAAAGTGAACGCTGGAAGTGTATGAACCTATAAGTCAGGACATGTTATTAAAGGGGGTGTCCAATTTCAGGAAAATGGAGACCAAATGCTGTGAAATGCCTAAAATAACAAAACAGCATGTACTCTGCCTCCCTGTGTCTAGTGATGGCTCCCCGCAGATGCTCCGGTCTCAGTGGTTTGGCTGCAGCGGTGATGTTCCATCGAAAGTGCATCATTGATTTAAGCCCCCGTCACACATAGCGATCTGAGTCACTGACCAGCGACCGGCCCCCCTGCCGGGTATCGCTGATCGTCCTGGAACAGCCAGGACATTTTTTTGATCGCTGATGTCCCGCTGGCCAGCACGCATCGCTGCGTGTGACAGGCGGGAGACCAGCGATCAGCGCGCTGGTAACTAAGGTGAAAACGCAGGGTTTCTAAGCAGCGCTTAGAAACTCGATGTATGTGTACCTTAGTTACCAGCGCGCTGGTGCAGGGAGATGGTAACCAAGGTACACATCGGGTTTCTAAGTGACGCACGCTGGTTACCAGCTCCCTGCACCAGCCCGCTGGTAACTAAGGTACACAGTGGGTAACTAAGCGACGTGCATCGCTTGTTACCCACGTCTCGCTGCTGCTGAAGCTGCCTGTTTGGCAGCTCACCAGCGATCATGTAGCGACGCACCAGCGATCCTGACACGTTGATATCGTTGTTGGGATCGCTGGTGCGTCGCTATGTGTGACGGGGCCCTTAGCCAATCACTATCTCGGCCTAGCCGCTGAGCTCAGCGATTGGCTACAGCAGTGATGCGCTCTGTCCACGAGATGTCACCCAAAACACTGAGGACTGGAGCAGCCGGGGAGAGCCGTCACAGGAAGGGCGTGTACCAACTGTGTTTGATATCGTAAGTATTTCATTGCAATTGGGGTCCACTTTTCTGAAAGAGAAGAGCACTTATATCTAAAATATGCATTACAGAATGCAACTCTAGGACCGTGCAACCATTCTGGTGACAGTAGCGGTCCATATTTTGCACTCATTTATTTCCTGATACTAGTGTAACACCAGCATGTATATTACATACAGATCAGGGTTTGTAGCCACCGTTTCAGGCCTCATTGAGACTCGACCACTAGATGGCGCCACACAGCGGCAGCCTATGGATGTTTGCTCGGACGCGCGCTCTCTTCTATCTAAATATATAAAGAAATTAAAGTTCCCAGGAGAAAGTACATAATCTAAAATGGGAAACAAATTATAGAATAAACACACCAAAGGGGGAAGGCAGCTTATAAATAAAGCAATATTGCCGACAAAGTCCAGGTAAGCATTTCCGGGATTTTATAGCAATTGTCTTGTGAGCAGACAATACATGTATAGGATAATGAAGGGTGACGGCCTTTGTTGGGCGTCTCTGGCTGCGCTGTATTTTTCCATCGTGTTGGGTATTGTTCGATCATGTACTGTATGTCACACAACGATCGACAAAGGAGCGAGAGAGCACCTGAAGCCAAATACTTGGGGAAAATAGGAGAAAAACTAAATAAGTGACATCTTCCTGCAAAACCAGTTCTCACAGTGTACATAGAAACATCCACAACATTACTGCGCTCCGACTATGTATTTCTTGGAAAGATTTACCAAATATACACATCTACAGGGTCACAACATACCTACACATTTTTTTTTTATTATATGATGCATACAACGGAGAGGTCACTGGAGGCTTTATGTCATTGTGTCAATTTGAAAGCAAGAAAATTTGTTTTATTTTTGTTTTTTCTTAAATTTCGAGCTAATAAACAATTATTTCTTAAAGTCAGTAAGTCATTTTAATGACTTTTTGAGCATGCAATTAATGAAGAAATGAATTACAGGCACCTTAAATGTTACCGAGGCCGGTTACATGCATCCATGAAACACGGACCATCTTCAGATCAGAATACCTGGCCTGGGGGGGGGGGGTCTCCTGGCCTGAGCCTCCTGCTTCACATGTGACTGCGATGGAGTTGGCTCAGGTCAAGAGACATAGCGGTCAGGCCAGTGATTCCGATCTAAGGACGGTCCATGAACACATATATATATATATATATATACACATATATACACACACACACACACACACGCACACATATACCTATGTATGTAATATCCAAATCATAGACCACCAACGTCACTTGTCTGAGAATTGGTGTTTCGCAGACCATCACCGCGCAGTCGTGTGACTTCAACGGAGCAACAAGTCACAAACAAGCCACACACTTTCAGGCGTGCAATTTTGTAGTAGATGGGCCCAAAAATCAGCAAATTCAGGAAAAACATCTACATAATAGAGATCAGCAAACACCTACCTGCATGCTTGTTGCGCCGATGGCTGATTCTTGGGGTAGATGAGCCATTTCCACGTGGAAGGAATAAGGCAGCACCTTTCACCGTCAGGAAACTTTCGCTGATGCTGTAATGATGAAAGCAAATAACATTCAATTAAATCTGTATTATAATATAATTTTCACAGATTATAATTGGTGCAGTAATGGTTTTCTAAGGGCATGTTCACACAGTATTTTTGAAGATCTTTTTGGAGTGGAAAGTCCAAAGATTTCGAGGAGGATCTGGAGAGTTTATGTGCAGTTTTTGCTCCAAAAACTCGTAAAAAAAAAGTTCTATATAGTCACTCATAACCGTTCCCGCAAGAATCCATTCAGTCAATTGTTATTCTCTATGTAAGCTGCTAACAGACGTCACTCTCTGGGATCTACTAGGAGAGAAAAATTGGACCAGGCATATTGAAAAGCAGCATGCCCCATCTTTACTTCCCTCACTGTGAAACAAGAGCCACTGACTTGCCTGTAAAGTGAATGATCAGATTTGCAGGAGTGGGCACAAAAAATGCCTGTCTTTGCAGAAAGACTCCCAATATCACAGAATGAAATGTAATATTTTACCACATTTACTATATATCAGAAAGTTAGGGCACTTCTATTGTACAAAATCATTAAAAAAAAAATAATAAAAAAAAAATCACAGTTTCCTAGGTATACAATAGAAATGTATGTATCCATAAAAATTGGATGCCACTTGGATGATTGTTTTTATGCATCCATAGACTTGAATGAGCTAGTGTCAGAAGACGGTAAGGGATGCTTCTCACGAACAGAGATAAAAAGAAATTGCCCATCTGAACAGTCCTATGGAATAACATGGGACAGTGACGTCTGATTAGAAATCGGACATGGTGCATCCGATTCTTACGCTCATCTGCATGAGCCATACAGCTGGTTTTAGCTAGTGGTGAATCCTACCTGCTCTTAAAATTTGTAGGTTTTTAGCCCAGGGGAGATCTATCTGAAGATTAAAGATGGGCTTGCGGTGGTTAATGGGCACACAAGAATTGGCCAATTATGGCACTGAGTTACCTCAATTGAAGTATAGTCTATTCGGCAGTAATGAAGCTTATATTTCATGCATTGGTTGGTCCATATCCTGGCGGACACAGTGTGCTGCTGCTGCAGTTTGTATTTGTATATGCGCACCTGTTCACACTAGCTTCGTTCTGGTGCTAGTCAGTTTTTTGTTTCTCGTAGCGTAGGGCTATGTGCACACGGTGCGGATTCTGCTGCGTTTCCGCAGCGGTTTTGCCCCTGCGGAAACGCAGCAGTTCCGCAGACCAAGTACAGTACAATGAAACCCTACGGGTTTTCAAAAATGCTGTGCTGACGGTGCGGTTTTTTCTGCGGTTTACAAACCGCAGCATGTCAATTGTTTGGGCGGTTACCCACCTTTAACATAGTAGAGGTGTGAAACCGCAGGGCAAAACCGCAGACCAAACCGCAGGTCACTTTACCTGCGGTTTTACTTGCGGTTCCGGACGGAAAAAACTGCAGGTGAATCTGCAACGTGTGCACATAGCCTAAGTGAGGCAATGACAGTTCCCCGAAATCGCTGGGGCCAGCAGATGAATGAGTGCTCTGCAGGCAGAGCTGTGCTGCAGCATGTAAGGTATTTAAGCGGTGCCCTGAACGTGAACCGTATGGCTGGGAGCAGCACAGCTGCCTGGGATGGAGGAGTAACATGGGCCCGTCACAGTCCTTTCTTTACTAATCACTTGCAATTAATCAGTCTCAGATATGCATCGCATTCAGCTAAGCCGCAGTTACATAAACCGCGGCAGGTGTTACTACGTAGAAACATTCGGCCCCATTCGCAATGGAGCCCTCGAACCAAGAAAAAAAAAAAGTCTAGAATAAGTCATTCCCGAAAAGCAAAGTCTCAGCCCATTCAATACGCTTCTATTTCTTGATAGAGTCAAGGACGGTCTGCATAAAAAACGCTGCAAATTTCCACATCTGCCTTCCCATTTGAATAAATTTGCTTTTCAGGAAAATCGGAAGGCCACCATCATGTCTACTGGGGGGGTTGTCACCCTCAGAATCCAGACTGCAAACCTAACCAGTATTGCAGTACTTTACGCCATGTCAAGGTCTGTAGGAAAGCCGAGCGGGCAATAAAGGCAGCCACACGGACCGTCTCCCAGCCCCAAACAATTCTACATGTGAAATGTGATGAAGGAGTTAAATTTCCAGTCTTGCTTACAGCGTTTCTCTTTTACAAGGTTTCATCATGTACAAAGTAAAAGGATTTAATACTGCGGCAATTAGTCGGTATAAAATTACCACTTCCCCCATCGAAAGAGGAACAAATAAGAAAGACACCTGAGTTTTGTAATACGGTCACTTATGCCAACTCTGCTTCCATAACCCTCACTTCAACCCTCAGCAGAACGGGCACAGACCCAGAAGTGATGCTTTTCCGCAGATCACTTCAAAAGAAAGAGGAAACCATGTTAATATTGCTAAACATCACCAGAAGCCTCCGGGCTGTAACGATCTGCCGTACTGTATGTGTGATGTGCCCAGCTGCGGAGGAAGTGATGAGGGATGACGATAAGGTGGCCTCATCGGGGAGCCTTCCTCCCGCCTGACACCACCACAATCAAAACAATAGTGGCGAATCCTCAAATCCCATGAAGTACTACCTATAATGAACATCTGCCCAGCAAAATGGAAGACATTTGGTTACTTAAAGGGAACCCACTGTTGGGAAACAAGCAAAAGAAGGAAAAAAAAAAAAAAAAAGATATCAGGTTATGCAACTATAGAGGGGACTGATTATAACTGCACAACAAGGAAAAACATTAACAGAAACATGTCTGCTTCCTTCCAGAAGCCACACCACACTACTCCAGAGGTTGTGTTCAGCTTGGCGCAATTAAATTGGTCTTTGCTGTAATACCACACGCAACCTGTGGACAAGTGTGTGCATAACATAAAGAAGGATTTTTCCAGCGTCTCCAGGAGATAAAATAATAATTGCTTTATTGAGAATATAAAATCTTCATACCATCAGGTAAAAACGACATAAAGAGGCGTATGGAGGGGAGCAATTTCCTACGCGTTTCACCCTGAAAGGGCTTAATCATGGAATGCCATGATTAAGTGTGGTGCTGTTTTTAAGAGAAGACAGACAAGTTCTCCCAATTATGGATAACGCCATGTATAAAAATTGTAACTACTTGACATAAGATCACAATAAGTTATATATTCTCTAGTAAAAATGAAAAAATCTTTGGAAATTTGTTTTTCAGGTGGATCCGCCCAACGTCCGCCGGCCGATCCGCCCAACGTCCGCCGGCCGATCCGATCTAAATTTGAAGAGACATTTATAACACCCTGGAGTCTTTCCAGGCCCCCAAGCATAAGAAATCAAGGGCCGAAAAAGTGTTAAAATCACCTGATCCCACCATAGCTCCATTCCTCTATGCCGGTGTTTGGCTCTTCTGGCAAAGATAATCAAACGGTCACGTTATGGGCAAGGCACGACATTTACGTTTACAGTAGGAAAAGCGCTGTGCCCCCAAGCGTACAGTGAGGGTCTCAGCGCAGGAAATATTGAAGACCTGCATATTGGTCTGGGGCTCTGACGTAACGAATAAGGAGTCAGGTGAAAGCCTAGGATGGGTGCATTTTTTTTAAAACAACTTCTAGGCCCTAATTTTCAGGAAATTTCTTACAGATGCAATGACTTATCCATTCAATAGTGAGTTTTGACTATAGGTGAAAATAGAGAGTAGCGCCATGTTCCATTACTCAAGTGTATTTTTTGTCAGGGAAGAAGGCGGAAGGTAGCGTGAGAAATCATTTTGTGCTTTTCTGCAGAACTGAAGATAAGCAGAGTATCGGGCCTGTTTCCTCTCTGAAGGATAACTCCTTTTTTTTCGGCACCTTTTTCCTCTCCCTGGAAATCTGGGCTCTCCCTGTGTCAGCAGAGGATCCTGCACAAGCTCACGGGGGCCCAGATGTGATCCGAAGCAAGATATCATCAAAAAACCACTGCGACCACAAACTCAGCGCAAATGTAGGTCTTGTTTTATGACATGTGACAAACAGTCCATCACTCCGCCATGGCAGCTATAAAAAAAAAAAAAAAAAGGAAAAAAAATCTACACAATATCACAGCGGACAAAATGGAAATAGCGACAAACGGTAGAAAAAAAAAAGATGCACCGGGGTGAAATGGTGGAGGGACGGCGTCTCCTGAGTGAGCAACATGAACAGCGAGCGTGGGAAACTGTTCTGTAAAAATATATATTTGCATGAAACATCTGTGAACCAAAGACCTCAGCGTGTGTGCGGGAATTAAGAGGGCAGCGCTGTACATTAACCCTTTGTTATAATAAGCAGAGCGTGGGCAACCTGAGCAATACCCAAACCTCAATGCCCAAAGCCATGTCATACTGATCCGCAGGCAACCTGCACATTCAAGAAATAAGCAAACATAAAAGCAGACAATGAAAGGTAGTGTAATAGTAATGCAATTATCTATATAAATACCTTTCGCTCATTACATTGTCTGCGCACGGTAATGACTAACACTTTTTTTTTCAGAATCTATTTTTTGTACAAGATTATGGAGGCAGCTCAGTAGAGAAAGTGTTGTAGGCATGTGCTGTGATCTGTGCAGAGGTCGCTGCGCAGGGAGGGGAGCGGTGACCATCGCCTATTGCAAATGCCAGATCCTGTGGTTCCCACATACTGTAGGTGTTACCTTCCACCGAAATCCTGTTTGTGATGATAACCAGATGAACGAGAAGTGGTCTCTACAGAACTGGAAGTAGAAGTCAGAGGCCAGAGTGAAAACTTAATACTGGCACAAAACAGATTCATATGCTGTCTGATCATATAGAAAACTAGAGGCTCCTCAATTTCATCTGAAGCCACAAAGCTTCAAAGCCTCCCCCCTCCCCAGATTAGTCATTAGTCCTTCACGAATAGACAATCTCCAGCCTCATGAATAGGATCATAGTCTTCACATCGATGACTGGCTGATAGTATGCAGTAAACAGGGGACCCGCCACTGACTTCTTCCCGCTCGGTTACTATTTTTAAACCTCAAGACATTAAAATATTTTGCATTTTCAAACAGGGCCGCACTTTCACAAAACAGCTGCAGGGTCACGAGATGAAAAATCGTTCTGAAACAAACCAAGGGTCGGTCACATGTTTCCGTATGAGACTCTCATCCGGGATACATGGCTGAAACGTGTAACCTGAGGACTGGAGAGATGGTGGAAGCAGTTAACAGAAATGTTGGGATATTGAATGAGGACAGAAAACTTCATGTACCATATATGATCAACCACAAGAGAAAAGCAAGGAAGTGTGTAAATGCAGTGGAGTTTTCAGATGGAAAATTAGCATTTTACTGTACGAGGGTTCCGCATGAGAATCTAGAGGTCGCAGGCACTCAACTGAAGTCAGCAGCAGGTTCATTTATCCTGCGGATGTTACAGGAGATTTCTCCGGCTGTAATGCCAAGGACAAAATTAGCAGCTAAATGGTACAATTTTGACAACATTATCAGCAGCACAGCCTAATCGCTAGGGCGAGTTACTGCAGCAGTAATACAATGTGGGAATATACTCTTTGGCCAGTTTTTAGGAACAGTCAAGGGTCTACAGACCCCAACAACATCCTCATAAGCCTATACTGGAGGTTGTATTTTGGTCTGGAAACCGGCCATACACATTACATGGCTGTAGGCCGAACGATGCATTGGCCAGCTCTCCGATACATAGGAGCACTCCTGGGTGCTTTATGAAAAAGCTGCCATACATATCTGACGACTTATTTCCACAAAAACAAAGATCGGCATCCAAAATGGGCCATGCCCAATCGACAGCTCCCCCGACGATAAAATGCCTGGGACCCCTACTACACATTAGACTATCGATATCAGCGTGTTTAGCTGACAGTCTAAGGCAGAGGTTCCAAACCTGTGGTTGCCTGCCAGCTTGGTGCATTAGCACCAGATCTAGCCAACTATGAAGAGCAGGTCTCCAGACGGTGAGTTTTGTGAGTAGCCCTGCACAAAAGAGCAAATCTGAATGTATATATTCTGGGTTTAGAGATAATTTAAGTATGGTACGCTAGAGACCAAAAGATACTACCTGTCAGAGGAGGTGCTTGAAAATGGATGTGACACAGTATGGTGGGATTGACTGATGCAAGAATACTGAATGGAGGCTACTGTAGGAACCTGTGGATCTTGGTACACTGCTTTGGGGTGATTTCTGTGGAAAGACTTTAGCTGTTATACCAGTAATGGGGGTGGTGTGTCGCTACTGTGACGGGGCCCGAGAGCTGGATGTGGCTCGCAACCCTCTTTCAAAGCTGAATGTCTGTAGGAACCTGTGGATCTTGGTACACTGCTTTGGGGTGATTTCTGTGGAAATACTTTAGCTGTCATACCAGTAATGGGGGTGGTGTGTCGCTACTGTGACGGGGCCCGAGAACTGGATGTGGCTCGCAACCCTCTTTCAAAGCTGAATGTGGCTCAAGGTCAGAATGGTTGGGGACCACTCGTCTAAGGGTTTCCATGGTAAATTTCTGCTGTGGATGCCCCTTGGAAGCGAACTTCTAACATGTAAATTAGCCGTGGCTTTTTTGATGAAATTTAGAAACCCAAAAGTCAGTAATTTTTCAAAAACCCATAATTTATACTGTCCGATATTCTGATAGAAAGGATATCAGTTTATAATGTCATTTCCTTAAATAGATTTGGTCAAAGAATCACACATTCATAGAATGTTAGCGTTGGAAGGGCCCTCCAAGGTCATCGTGTCCAACCCCCTGCTCAATGCAGGATTCACTAAACCATCTCAGACAGATGTCTGTCCAGCCTCTGTTTGAAGACTTCCATTGAAGAAGAACTCACCACCTCTCGTGGCACCCTGTTACACTCATTGATCACTCTCACTGTCAAAAAGTAGTTTCTAATATCTAATCTGTATCTTCTCCCTTTCAGTTTCATTCCACTGCTTCTCATGTTTCCCTGTACAAGTGAGAATAAGGATGATTCCTATACACTGACAGCCCTTCAGATATTTGTATGCCGCTATTAAGTCTCCTCTTAGCCTTTTTTGCAAGCTAAACATTCCCACATCCTTTAACTGCTCCTCGTAGGACATGCTTTGCAGTCCGCTCATCATCCTGGTAACTCTTCTCTGCGCTTGCTCCAGTTTTTCAATGTCTCTTAAAATGTGGTGTCCTGAACTGGACACAGTCTTCCAGATGAGGCCTGACCAAGGAGGAGTAGAGGGGGATAATTACTTCACGTGATCTAGACTCTGCTTCTCTTTATACATCCTAGAACTCCTAGCTTAGCATCGTCTGCAAATTTGATTAGTTTACCTTCGGTTCCCTTATTCTAGATCATTTGTAAAAATGCTGAACACCACTGGGACCAGGACAGAGCCTTGTGGTACACCACTTGAAACACTTTTCCAATTGGATGTGCAACCATTTATTACCACTCTTTGAGTGCGATCACTGAGCCAGTCATGAATCCACCTAACCGTAGCCTTGTCAATCCCATACTTTGTCATTTTTTTCAATAAGGATAGTGTGAGATACTTTATCAAATGCTTTGCTGAAGTCAAGATATACTATATCTACCACATTTCCCTGATCCACCCAGTCAGTGATTCTATCATAGAAGGAAATTAGATTAGTCTGGCATTTACCGTATTATTATCCAAGTGCTTACATACATGGTGTTTAATAATTTGTTCAAAGATCTTTCCTGGTATAGAGGTAAGGCTGACTGGCCTGTAATTTCCTGTCTCAGACTTCTTTCCTTTTTTGAAGATAGGGACAACATTTGCCCTTCTCCAATCTTCTGGGACTTCTCCCGTTTTCCAGGATTTTTCGAAGAATTTGGCTAGTGGTTCCGCAATTTTTCTGCTAACTCTTTCAGTACCCTATGATGTAATTCATATGGACCAGGAGATTTAAATTAATTTAAAATAGCTAAGTGTTCCCTCACCATCTCTCTGTTTATGGATAGTGTGGATTCTTTTATTCCTTTGATGGCACTGTGAAGATCAGTTGATGTTGCGTTTGTTTTCTTAGAGAACACAGATGCAAAATAGGAATTTAAAAGTTCGGCCTTCTCAACATCATTTTTGACCACTTTATCCTTTTCATCCTGAAAAAATCCTATAGCATCTTTGACTTTTCTTTTGCTTTTGAGAGTCTGTGTTAAAAAAAGTTCAAAATAAGTGAAAAAGCAAATCTCCTAAAATAAAATTTACGGTTCCAACATTTGACTTTTTTTTGTCATATTTGCTCTGCTAATGGAAGAGATGTTTGACAACCAATATGGCCACCACTACAGATCCTACTAGGGTTGTCACTTCAGTTTTCCCACAGTCACCAATAGATTTTATTTTTCAGCGTGCAAAAGTTTTTAAAGCAGTTAATTCCTAGAACAACTAGAGCTTATGGAGCAAAGTAAACTTCTCAGTACTTTTCCTGTGCAAAACTAACATCCAAAGCATTTTGAACAGTATGTCGCTGTACTGTGGCCAGCTGGCATTCAGCGCCACTGTCCGTGTCAGAACATTTATGAAGCTGTTCAATGCTAAGGGACAGGGCGTCTACTGTACGGTGAGATTGCCTGAGGTCAATATACTGTCCCTTTCCATATTAGTCAAGTGTAGACAACACTATATTTAGCTTGCCAGAACTTGCCAGCTGAAAAAAGCAGCAAGCCCCCTATGACTTTGTCTGAATTAGGTAGCGGACTCTCTTGCTCTCAGGAAAGGAGAGGAGAGGAATACTGAACAAGTACTGTAAAAAAAAAAAAAAAAGGGTATTACTAAGGGGATCATCCACTATGGGTGAAAAATCTGACCAGCATTATAGATGGGATTTTATTTCCAGGGGCTGCAATGAAAATTTGCAATAGAAAATGATCGGCGCTGCGGATCTGAAGTCCATGGCACGACATGTTATTGTAGTTTCCCTATGGATTTTACCTTCTGAAAGGCAATGAGGTCAATCTGTAAAACTTCCGAAACAAGTTAATGTGAACTTTGCAGCTGCAAATTTCTCGGCGCCATGTCCTGAAAGCACATTTCATAAACTTAGCATTAACAACCCATCTACAGTATTATCGTATAGCCACACACATAGACAAGTACAGTATACTAGGCCAAGTGCAGGGCCGAACCGGAAACAAAAAAAAAAAACGAATGGTCAATTAATTATTGCATTTTTTTTTTACTGAGCTTTTGGCACCTTGTGCTTTTTTTATTGCACTAAATTCTTCTATTTGCACCTGTTTATTGTTTTTTTGGGGGTGAAAGGAGAGTGGCATGGTGGGGTTTATGGTTTCCATCTGATTTATCATTAGTGACTTTTTGAAAAGATGAAAAATTTGCTGCAAATGTACTCCATTACCCCTCCTCCTCATCCACATGATTTTCTGTACACCAGAATTTTAATCAGCAATTTTTGCAATACTTGCAACTTTTTGCTTTAAAAAGTACCAAAAATGGTTAATGGCATAAAAAAGGAAAAGTGTCACTTTGATGAATTTGCCACAAAAACCATCAGTAAGTGCAACAAGAGAAAAAAAACGGAACGCAAATGATGAATTGGGCCTTAAGTGTCAAGAACAGATCACTGTTCTAACCAGGGATGTGGAGTTGGTAAGCCAAACCTCTGACCCCCGACTCCTCAATTTCCATGACACCGACTCCACCAAAATGGGCTACGACTCCACAACTCCGCAGCCCTTCCAGGGCTGTGGAGTCGGTAAGCCAAGCCGCCAACTCCTCAATTTCCATGACACAGACTCCGACAAAATGGCCTCAGACTCCGCTAAGCCAAACCTCAGTTGGTAAGCCAAACCTCCGACTCCTCAATTTCCATGACTCCAACTCCACAGCCCTGGTTCTAACAGTGTAAGACCGGTTTGACACGTCTATGGCTGCCTGGACCATACGCCAATATACTAGGTCCAATGTTGGCACTTTAGAGATGGAGAAAAGGACCCTGCATGTTGGGTTACAGATTTACGATCCTTTTGATCTATGGGAGATACACTGCTGTTAGAGGAGTTGGGCAGTGGCTATCTCAGAGAACAGAGGAAAGTTCAGCAGTGCGTCGGGTGTATATGGGGGGGGACTTGGTCAAACCATCGTTTAGCCCACAGCCACCTAATGTGTATGGAAGGGGGGCTTTAGATGGATTTTGAAACAATCAATCCAATTTACACAGACTCCTTAATGAGCTTTTGCCATCAAACAGAAGTTTATCTTGTTGTGTATCTAAAGCAACTCCCCTGGCCCCAGCAAATGAAGAAGTGCAGTAGCAAACAATGCAATGGCTGGTCTCATCAGATGTAAAAGCCAGGCACCAGCCTGCTGAGCCCCCTCATCAATACAATGAGATCTGGAACAATGACCGGAAAGATTTCCAAGAATCTGTGCTTCTGAGAAGATAAACCATGTGTTTAGGTCAACAGGCTCTTAACCACTGTCATGCTACAACACTTTTGAGGCTCTGCTGATTGACAATCCCAAGAACTTCACTTCACATACTTGGAAACCGACCATACATACAGCTGTGCGTTCTACTTATATAGTGATATATAGTAAGAAACATCCACTATAGAGACCATATGAAAGTACCGAACTACTGACCAGAAAATTACGCCAAAACTAGAGAATCTCATTAAACGCTGAGTTGACAACAGAGGCAGAGAACGAGCCTGATGTATATCATGTCTGGATTTCCCAAGGCGACTTTTCACTTACCCGGAAAGTTGAAGGATCCCCTCACTTACTGCGTGAAGAAAGAACATGACTGAGATCATCTTGACATGGTTTAAAATAAAATAGCGGCTTAGACAAGAATAGGGATTATAATGTCCTCGCCCATGACAAGGCACTCTATATTGTAATGCCACTCGTGGGTGACGGGATATGAATATGTACAGTTTTTGGGCACCAGTGAATAGCAGCCTACGGCTATTGTCCTTTGTCTTCTACCATCTGACCTGCTTATCATGCACAATTTCTTGTGTTGGTCAACAGATTCCTTGTTTCAGGTTTAAAAAAAATAAATAAAAAAACAACATCTTTGGCTCTTAGCGTGGTTAATAAAGAGGAAAAAAAAAAAAAAAAAAAAACTGCAATCAGAGCTTGTAATCGTAAAACTTTGTGAGCATAGGAGCAGTCTATGGGCCAAGTCTCAGCAATACAGCCTGGGGGAAAAGAAAAAATAAACTATTCGGTTAATGGTTAACGTGGAAACAAACCGTAGCTGTGTGGACAGGTGCACAAGGAACCGGCCAGCCATATGGATAAGTACAGGGGCAGCTAATGCCACTGATTTACTGCTCAGGCTGGCGGTCAGGGCTGCTGTCGGGGAGCCCCATACACATTATTAGTCAGATGGCTGATCCCAACTAGTCAGCTATGTGGTAATGTGCAAGTTTTAATGCGCTTATTAAACGGGGTTATATGGATACAAAAAGGGTTTGATTTTTCTTACCCCCTAGAAACCCTGTACAGCGACCTGTTAACTACTTACGAAACAGCATGCATATTTAGACCATGGGATAAATATGTGTAACCTTTACTTATGCACAGCTTTAATCAGTATCACAGGTTCACAGAAATGCTGCCTCCATGACATTTTCCTAGATATTACCCTTCGGGGCAAAAAATTTCTTGAAAACAGAATTCTAAGAATACTCTCTCTTGGATGAGTGTTCATTTCAACTCGTCAAGCCTGTACGACCAGTGCTGACCTGTGAGCTGTACAGCAAAATACACCAAAAACATAACCAAGTAAAAGACACTACACAACAAAATAGATAGAAAAAAGGAGAGACTTTCTCTACCTACATAGTATAAATCTGATGCCTGCCATCAGAATGCTGAACTCCATCGGAGGCCTCTGGGTTTATGTTCCGCACCTACGGGGGTCATGTACAATTGTTACAGCGGGTCAATGGCGACAGTTTGTAGCCAAAATCCAGAGCGACCAAAGAGATGCAGGCTTTGACCAACGACATTTAGAACTCTTTTTTTCCCCCACTCGTTTAGCTACAATGAGACAACCTCTTGACATGGTCTTGGTTTTTCAGGCAATTTGCTTGTTTAATAATGTTTGCAAATTACTTTACCCTTCAAAAAAAATAACTTACGTGTCACCCAATAGGTTTCAACCTTTCATCCAACTTGCTACCCACTGCCTGTTGTCAGGTGTAATCCATCACTATACTGAGAGACAGATCACAGGAAGTGGATCTTTGTCTTTGTACGGAGATTTCAGTTCTGTGCAGGAAATGGCAGAAGCAATACAAGCTGGGATGCAAAGGAAAGGAAGAGCAGCACTTATAGTGCTGGCAGCATTCTGATTAAGAAGAAACACCCATTTTAAAGTAGTGAATGGAACATTACAAAGCACCGGAACCAGGACAGATCCTGTACATATTAAACAAGTATAAGGGGGATGAGGACAGCAAGAACTTCAGTTTTGTGTACACAAGCAGTAAATTTGACTAATTTCTTGTACTGAAATATGCTCCAAAATGTGAATTGGGTTGTTTCTGGATCAGTATAACCCTGCATCTATTCAGTTTTATGGCACGCTTTGATGATCAGATATTAGGTGGACAAGTGTCTGGGAGTCACCCGACAAATATGCAAAATGCTCATTTGTTGAGAGATTGGCTCAATAATGCTAGAAGTTCCTTTTGTAATGGCAGCACATCGTTCTGTCCTGTGGACATAATATTGGTGATCACTCTGCCCCATCACTGTTAATAGACCGGTATTACTGAGCTGTTAAACAAGTGTGGGCCTCGTAAGGTGCACTGATGTACCGATTTACACCTACATGCACCATTACATAGCAGAACACCACATTTCTGTCCCAGACTGGCCCCATGTGAACATGACCCAAGAGCCCCGAGCTGTCCAGTACGTCACTTTACAATGGGTGTCAAATGTAACATGACTAAACACAGTTCTACCATGTGTGCTAACAAGTGACGCGTCTTGTATGACACCTCGCTGGGTAAACTGCACGGAAACACAGGACGTGATTAACAAGTCTGCTCGACTTTGCACTTGAGGTAATACTTTCTGCTCATAGGTCTGCGGGAGTAACATAACAAAGGAAGAAGCTGACACACTATACGGCCAATTACCAGGAATGATATGGCACCACGGCACAACGCTAATCCTCTCCTCACATAGGTGTCATGGCTTCCAACATTACCTGATCTATGACAGTCCATTGGGTAAGGAAACCTGAGGGATCCCATTCCAGGTTCATTTATGTTCCTGGAAAGCTGGGAAAAAAAACAAACAAAAAAACAAAAAACAAAAAAACAAAAAGACCCATGAGGTCCAACTACATCTAATGAGCAGACGTTGAAATCCTCCGATTCAAAACATTGCGACGTCCTATTGTGTCTGGTCATTGTGCCCCATTAAAGCCGGCCAGACCTCTGGTCTATGGCAAATCAGCCTTGTGTGAAAGACAGCATAAATCTGAAGCAGAGGGCTTGATCAGTTATATTGTTTTCTGGCACCCAGATAAAATGGGGCAAATTAGGCCTCATTCAAACGACATTTTTTTGCATCTGTGTCTGACTCCCGTAGTTCATGTACATGGCTGCATTAAGACACTGCTCGGTACAAGACAATACGTTCTCCATAGCGGTGAATGACCCTTTACTACTTTACTTACTAGCAGTTTCATACAGCTGCATATTCAGTAGGAAGAAATATATAATGTGGCATGCTCCAACACTATGTACAGAAGTATTCTTGTACTGAATTCACACGGTGCAATGTAGAAGCTTAGTGTATATACAGCAATCCCTGCTAGCCTTAATCCTGAGCTTAGGGTGAGCACCGCAATACATCACTAGATATGCTACATCAGTGGAGGTTCGGCCAATGTGACCCCCGCTGACCACCAAAACAGAACCCCCAAGTGCAAGTTGCATTTAAAATAAATGGAGCTAGCACCCAACAGTGACAGAAAAAGCAGAGCGCTTTTCACTGGTGTACCTCTTTAAGATATTCATCACCATTCCAGTAAATGGAAAATTTAATTAGCATCAAAAAGGATGGTCAGGATGTAAACCTTTCATAATCTTGATTTGCAGGCCAAAAACCATTCTAAAGAGGAAGCACAATATGCTGACCAAATACTGAAGATGACAGCGGCCTCCCGGAGAAGAAAGCATTGATTGCCTTGGTTATCTGCTAAAGGCCCCTTTACATTTAGCGATGCACCAGCAATCCCGACCAGCGATATGACCCACTAAATGATCGCTAGTGAGCTTCCACACAGGAAGATCTCACAGCAATGCAGCAGCGATCTAGCGGACGATACTTACCTTTCAGACGCGGCGATCCTGACGTCCTCCGTCCGCGTGTCACCAGCAGGAAGCGCCCGACGAGCAATGGAGCTTCCCGAAAAACAGACAGCGGGGGAGCCAGTCGGAGTTAAGTATCACACATAGCGATATCGCTGCTGCGTCACCAAATCGGTGATGCTTTAGCGATATCGCTATGTGTAAAACCCCCTTAAGAGGGGAAAACCAACCCAATGTCTCTTATTATGATCTAAAAATACCTATTGAGACCACAAAACTTTTAGGCTCCAGCAACAATATATTGACAAAAACGTTATTCAGACAACTTTGTTTTGTCTACCTGAAAAAAAAAAAAAAAATTCAACTGGATGTTTTTATTTTTTAACATTGAAAAGTCTATGGAAAACCTCTATTACATCCGTTTTTCTCCCATTTGAAAAGGATTCATTTTTTGATCACTGGAGGTAGAAAAAATAAATTTCATAAAACTACTGGACATGTGAACTTTCAAGTAATCAGCTATTTGACACTGAACCAGTAACAAAAAATATGGGAGAAAAAAACAGATGGCTAATTAACAGATCCATTTTCCACAGAATTCAATGTTAAAAAAAGCAAAACAAATCTAATCTAAAAGTTCTAACTGGATCCGTTCTAACTGATGATTACTGGCCATGTGAACACTGTGGATATAAAGCTTGAACGCCAAGGTCGCTCAAAGTGTTTCTATGTCGTCTTGGCCAAAAGGTTGCCACCTAAAAATCCAACCAAACAAAGATAACCAGCAGGTTACCTGGATACTGGATGCAGGCAAGGCCAAAGTAAAGAGTAAAACAGCACCGCTTGTATTGTCTTTCCATTCCACGGAGACAAATAAAAGCCTGCGGTTAGGTAAACTCAGCAATTAGCGCAGCTTATTCCCATTGGCTTTAAGTCAAGTCTAGACTACATACAGAAACACCTGCAGTCCTATGTAAAACGCAGGCAAGCTGCGATATATCCCCTTGAGTTGTTTCCAAGTGACAAGCTCGCCTTTGCTACATCTGTGAGATAAAGAGTAGCAATATTTCCCATCTTCCTCACCAAACCTATAGCTTTCCCACCATAGAGGAAGTCTGGTGCTACGAAAGTATCCAACAAGAGAAACATTCCACAAAAGAATTTGCAAATAAACAGGAAGCTGAAGATAGATAAGAGCGGAACAGTGTTAAAAAAAAAAAAAAAAAAAAAAAAAGAGGACAGGCGGACATATTTGAAGACTGTCCTCACAAAGGTCAGGTCCTTGAGAGGAGCCATGGATATGACGGCAAGACCAAGAACCAGGATTTATACCAAGCAGAAAAAGAGGGTCTGTTTTTATCAGAGAAATAAATGAAGACCATACTAATGAATTGTCAAACACTGCTAAACACTTACTTTCAGGGTTAATGCTTCGACACAATATCTAATGCCTAAGGGTATGTGCACACGTTGCGGATTGCTGTGCGGAATTTTCCGCGCGGAATCTGCATATTTTGGCTGAATCCGCAGGTCAAAATCCATGTGGATTTCGCCTGCGTTTTTACACCTGGAGATTCCTATAATGGAATGGGTGTAAAAACGCTGTGGAATCCGCACAAAGAATTAACATTCGGCAGAAATAAAAAATGCTGGGTTTCCGTGCGGATTTTTCTGCAGCATGCGCACAGCGTTTTTTTTCCCCCACTGAATAACATTGTACTATAAGTCACTTGCGGATCCGCAGCAAATCCGCAATGTGTGCACATGCCCCAAGAGATGCCAAGTTGTCATGCGCACAGTTATTGCAATAGCTTTGGACAGGGCACGACGCCACAGCAGACAGCGGCTGCAAAGAGAATTTCTCACCCTGGAGGACCGGTCATATCTGTGCATTGCATAGACAACATTGATTTCAATATGCCATACTCCTATTTCATCTATGGTAGTGCTACAGGGGGTTGAACGCTTGCTACTCCAGCAAATCCTATGTGATCACAGCAGGACATGATAGGATAAAATCAGATTATAAAGGACCCCAGCAAACAGGAGTTGTCCAATCATGAGTCACAGTGGAAATGATGGGAACCACATAAACCGCCCCTCTACGGCTCCTGGATGCTTGCAGCAGTCCTCCAGCAGGACATCCTGTTTCCAGAACAAAAAGCCAGGAATCCAGCAGAAAATTGCTCCATGTTTACAACAGCACACCTGATGTGAAATAGGGGAGTAATGGAAAAGCGTCCTGGTAGTATTTATAGGGGTTACCGGAAAACGTCAGGAAGAGGGAACACAATCTGCTCCTTCCATTTAAGAAGGGCCCATAAACCCACACAAAATAATGACTACTAATTGGTCATTTATTGTACAGCACAAGTGTGTGAACACTGCAAAACCAAGAGACACAAATTAGAGTAAACCTACATGGGCCCACCAGCAAGAGCGGCAGAATAAAAAGTTCTGAAGCAAAGAAAATGTATGTATGTATATTGTTATACACGTTATATAGGTATACACACACTACATAGCTACAATATATCACACACACACATATATATGGATTCATATGTAAATACATGGAGCCATCCAATGCCTCCGAGTTGTACTAGACATTTGATGCATGCAATAAAGAAACAAATACATCCATTGAGTCGCATTCTGTATCAATAGGAGTTTGTGACAAGCTTGCCTGAAGTGGGCATGAGGCTTGTACAAGATCTATTGTTCTATGTCTGAAACTATGTGCCCCGGGGACAAGCTCCCTGGGATGTGACCTAAGGAGGGAGAACAAGTAAAATTACAGCTAATAAGACCCCCGGCGGTAGCTGCACCGTTCTAGAACTGCTTTATTTTGCACGCTACAGTTCAGCACTTCTCCATTATCTGCCGCCTGCAATGGACAGGACATGAGGGGAGTGTCTGGACATTCATCAGCATTGAATTATTCTACTATTTTACATCACTGTCCCCATAGTACGGTACAGCACACAGGCACAATAGGAATCAGAGCTGAAGAGAAGATCCTTGGGGGGGAAAAAAACCCTGAGCAATCCCTGGTGAGGTGCATTGTCACAACCACATACAGAGTTCCTCCAACTAGTGACCCAGATTACTTATCACCCAGCCATGGTGACCAACCAGACCACAGATCGACCAGCTACAATCACCACTACACCACAGATCGACCAGCTACAATCACCACTAGACCACAGATCAACCAGCTAGTCACCACCAGACCACAGATCAACCAGCTACAGTCACCACCAGACCACAGATCAACCAGCTACAGTCACCATTAGACCACAGATCGACCAGCTACAGTCACCACTAGACCACAGATCGACCAGCTACAGTCACCACTAGACCACAGATCAACCAGCTACAGTCACCACTAGACCACAGATCAACCAGCTACAGTCACCACTAGACCACAGATCAACCAGCTACAGTCACCACTAGACCACAGATCAACCAGCTACAAACACCACTAGACCACAGATCGACCAGCTACAATCACCACTAGACCACAGATCGACCAGCTAGTCACCACTAGACCACAGATCAACCAGCTACAATCACCACTAGACCACAGATCAACCAGCTACAATCACAACTAGACCACAGATCGACCAGCTACAATCACCACTAGACCACAGATCAACCAGCTACAGTCACCACTAGACCACAGATCAACCAGCTAGTCACCACCAGACCACAGATCAACCAGCTACAGTCACCACTAGACCACAGATCGACCAGCTACAATCACCACTAGACCACAGATCAACCAGCTACAGTCACCACTAGACCACAGATCAACCAGCTACAATCACCACTAGACCACAGATCAACCAGCTACAGTCACCACTAGACCACAGATCAACCAGCTACAATCACCACTAGACCACAGATCGACCAGCTACAATCACCACTAGACCACACATCAACCAGCTACAGTCACCACTAGACCACAGATCAACCAGCTACAATCACCACTAGACCACAGATCAACCAGCTACAGTCACCACTAGACCACAGATCAACCAGCTACAATCACCACTAGACCACAGATCAACCAGCTACAATCACAACTAGACCACAGATCGACCAGCTACAATCACCACTAGACCACAGATCGACCAGCTACAATCACCACTAGACCACACATCAACCAGCTACAGTCACCACTAGACCACAGATCAACCAGCTACAATCACCACTAGACCACAGATCGACCAGCTACAATCACCACTAGACCACAGATCAACCAGCTACAGTCACCACTAGACCACAGATCAACCAGCTACAGTCACCACCAGACCACAGATCAACCAGCTAGTCACCACCAGACCACAGATCGACCAGCTACAGTCACCACTAGACCACAGATCGACCAGCTACAATCACGACTAGACCACAGATCGACCAGCTACAATCACCACTAGACCACACATCAACCAGCTACAGTCACCACTAGACCACATATCAACCAGCTACAATCACCACTAGACCACAGATCAACCAGCTACAGTCACCACTAGACCACAGATCAACCAGCTACAATCACCACTAGACCACAGATCAACCAGCTACAATCACCACTAGACCACAGATCGACCAGCTACAATCACCACTAGACCACACATCAACCAGCTACAATCACCACTAGACCACAGATCAACCAGCTAGTCACCACCAGACCACAGATCAACCAGCTACAGTCACCACTAGACCACAGATCGACCAGCTACAATCACGACTAGACCACAGATCGACCAGCTACAATCACGACTAGACCACAGATCGACCAGCTACAATCACGACTAGACCACAGATCGACCAGCTACAGTCACCACTAGACCACAGATCAATAATGAAGGTTATGCTCACAATGAGGGGTTTTTTTGCTTTATGAAGTGGAAAAAAAGCTTCAGGAATCTATTATGTTGAGATTCTCTTTTCCGAAGAGTCCTTTGCAGCCTTCTGATTGGACACTGATCAGCTCAAATTCCATCAGGATCCTCCAAGAAATGACCTAAAAAAAAAGCCCCAAAAACTCCTAATTATAGCACAAGTGGATTCCCCATAGGAATGAATAGGAGGAATTTTCCAAGAGTTATTGGGAAAGAAGTTGATCACAGATAAGAAAACCAGACCACTGATCACTGAAGCCGATCACCAGGGACCACAGATCAGTCACACATACCACTGGTTCAACCAGACCCCAGATAACCGAACTTTAGTCCGGATCGAGCGCCCCGATCAGCAGGACACAGAGGAGCCGTCACCGACCATCAGATCACACAGGACTGCGCGGTCCCAGGCTGAGCACGTCGCCGGCCACTTACAGCTGGTGGATGGTGTTCTGGGAGATCACGGCATTTTCGGAGAAGTGAGGGATCATCTTCCCCCCGCAGGTGGCACAGAGGTGGCCGCTTCCTTCCTGCCTGTCCCCGGGTGACTTGCTGCTCACTGTCATGGGGACCCGTCCTGCAGCGCTGCCCGCCCTGCTCTGCCCGCACCGGCACATAAGCTCAGCGGCAGCCGCTGCCTTCCTGCCCGGTGCTCCGGCTGCACATCCCGCGGAGAGGTCACTTATGGTGGAAACTTGTGGCGGCGCCCGGAGCGGCCGGTGCGCGGTGACACGTGAGTGCGCTCACTGCTGGCCGCCGGGGAACAGGGGCAGGAACAAGTCCGAGCACAGAGCCCCGAGCTGACACAGGCCAGCCTGAGCCCGGCACACTGCGCCTCCTCCCTGCCGCCCCGGCTCCAGCTGCCGCGCATGCGCAGCTCACCCTCAGTCCACCACCTCCTCCTGCTCCCGGGTGAGGGGGCAATTCACCACTATCCCCACTGCTGCCCTCGTAGGATTTGGCATAAATGGGAAAACACCATTGCAGTGTAAGATACAGATTTGGAGACAACGATCACAGAAATGGATCCAGCAGGACGGACATGTATCAGCATTCCTTTTAAATTTTCCACTCACAATTCTGACAACAGGACACCAAAAAAACATTCCCCCAATAGAGTATCGGGCCGAAAAACTTCTGATCACTTGAATTAGTATTTTGCTGTACAGGGCAACGACAATGTGTAAAGGCGCGTCTAAAAATCAGCGGGGATTCAGATGTCAGACCCCACATGGATAGGGACACTATGGCGGCATAGGACACCCTCAGATATAGAGACGGATCTACATTTAATATTTCGATATTCAATAAAACTGACAAATGCATCTTCACTATCTACTGCCTCAGTGGTAATGCATTGCTATGCACGTGCAAAAATGTTCAAAAATTGTGCTGATAGAGATATATATAGATATATATATATAGATATATATACACACACACACACACACACACGTGGACAAAAATTGGTGGTAACCTTGCGATAGGCCGGGGCCACACAACCGTAGATTCTGTCATCTGAGAGAATCAAGTCCATTATGGTCCTGACACTCCGATCAGACTATGTGAGAAGATGGAGAACAAAATATCTCCTTTGTGTGAGGCCGCCAAAAAAGGTCATCAGCGTACACACACTCATTAACTTGCATGGGCAAGAGCGATTGGAATATTGGATCAAACTTTGAACGCTGAGATTTTTTTTGGCCGAGGGAGAAAAAAAAAAAAAAGTCAAACATGTGCCCCATAGCGCATCATTGGTCCGAGTGTGACCCGCTGTTGTTGGATCGCCATCAGACTGACAATACGGTGGGTACGAGTGTGAGACATTAAAGAAAAGCCCACAATAGCAAGAACATGTAACTGAAGAGTCATTTTTAGTTTACATTTCCTGAATATCAACTAATAAAAATCAGACATTGCTTTGAAAAGAAAAAGAAATAATGAAAGATTGCCAGGACAAATATGATGGCTTTTTTTAAATTAATATTTACTATTTTGAGGCAAATCGCTGCAATCCAAGTATTTCTGTGACTCTCGATCAGACGTCTGCACTAGTCCACAGGTATTTTGTTTCACTCCTCGTAAACAAACTGCTTCAGCTGTCTCAGGCCTCATTCACACATCAGTATTTGTATGCCAAAACCAGAAGTGTCTCCAAAACACAGAACAGGTGTCAATTTTTCAATTATATAGCTTTTCTGTTCCACTCCTGGCTTTGGCATACAAAACATTGATGCAAACTACTGACCAAATACTGATGTGTGAATGAGGCTTCAAGTGTGAAGGTGCCTTCTCGAGAAATCAGGTTTCAGCTCCCATAGATGTTCATAGGATTTAGATAAGGGATCATAGAAGTCACTTTAGAAGAGTCCATTGCTTTACTCTTAAGCCCCCGTTACACACTGCGATATCGCTAGCAATATCGCTGTAAAGTCACCGATTTTGTGACGTTGCAGCGATATTGCTAGCGATATCGCTGCATGTAATACCTCCGACCGGCTCCCCCGCTGGTTATCGCTGATCGTGCGAGAAGCTCCTGGACCATTCCTCGTCGGTCACTTCCTGCTGCGCTTCCTGTGGCGCCGACGAGCGACGCGTGGAGCCGGGCGGGAGGACGCAGGATCGCCTCGTCTGACAGGTAAGTAGCGACCCCCGTCCCCTGCGATGTCGCTAGTGAGATCTGCCTGTGTGGCAGCTCACTAGCGACCACCTAGCGATGCACCAGCGATCCTGACTGCGTCATATCGCTGGTCGGGATCGCTGGTGAGTCGCTAGGTGTAACGGTACCCTTAGCCATTCTTGGATGTTTTTAGTGTTTTTTTTTCACCTATTATGGTGAACTATGACCAGTGACTTGGATCAAGCTTTCTAACACTAGGCAGCGCATTTTGTTCTGAAAAGCCTCGCTGGTCTTGAAATGTTATTGTACACGGCACAGATTCAAGTCACACTGTGCCGAATGCATGAAATCAGAGCAAAACATAACCATGCCTCCTCCATGTTTCACAGTAGGTACAATCTTTTTTCTTTGTTTACTTCATTTTCGGGTCTGTGAACAATGGTCTGCTGTGACTTGCCAAAAAGCTCCAGCATGGTCTTATCTGACCAAATGATGTTCTCTCAGAAGCTTTGTGGCTTGTCAATATGCATTTTTTCTAATTCCAGGCTCACTTTTTTAGGATTTGCTTTCAACAGTGGATTTCTCCTCAGTCAACTTCTATGACTTCAACTTCTATCCACTATGGCCAAAACAGCGGCAGAAGGTGGGATCTGACACTGATGTACTTTGAAGTTCACCTCTAATCTCTTTGGAAGTTGTTCTGGGCTTTTTTGTTACTACTCGTATTTGTCCCTTCAACTGGTCATCGATTTTCCTCTTGTGGCCTCGTTGAGGGAAGTTGGCTACTTTAGACTGTAAACTATTTTAACAGGAAAATCAAGCTGTTTGGAGATGGTTTTATAGCCTTTAACTTAAAGATGTTTCTCTACAATTTTCTTTATAATCTTCTGAGACTCTCCTTAGCTTTCTTTGGCCCAGTGTGGTATACACCATAATACCAAACAGCACAATGACTACTTTTCACTCTTTAAATAGGCAGACTGACTGATCACAAGTTTGTAGAAACCTATAATGTTAATTACACAGCTTTATTTAAACATGTCTTTATAACTCTTTATAAGTAAAGTTATTTTCAATCTTTTCTAGGTGTAAGGGTACCGTCACACTTGACGACGCACCAGCGATCCCGACAACGACGCGACCTGGTAGGGATCGCTGATGCGTCACTACGAGGTCACCAGTGAGATGTCAAACAGTCAGATCTCAATAGCGACACAGCAACGATACGGAACGATACGACGGTCGTTGAGGTCGTTCATCGTTGTCCCTGTCAAACACAGCGATGCATGCTGGCCAGCGGGACACCAGCGATCAAAAAAATGGCCCAGGACATTCGTGCACAATCAGCGACATCGCAGCAGGGGCCCAATCGCCGCTATGTGTCACACGTAGCAAGATCGCAGGCGAGATCGCTGTTGCGTCACAAAATAGGTGACGCAACAGCAATTTTGCTAGCGATCTCGCTATGTGAGACGGGGCTTAACATCATTTTTTGTCCAGGCAATTTGTATTAGTTTATTATCACTGTTTTACATTTGTTTATTATTTTTTACTTTGACAGAAAGGTACCAACAATTTTGGACACATTTAATGTCAACTGTTGGGAGTTCATTTTCCCCTTCATTACTGAGGCCCGAGGAACTCCCTCTTCTGGTAAAGAAAGGTAGTGAGCCTGATTATCAAACACCTGAGGCTGATGATGATGACTGGCTGAGTGGAGTTACTGACTGGATATAAGGCTGCCGACGCCCTTCTGCCCTGCGGGTGATTTCTCTGTGGGATCCTTGGAGACCAGTCTGAATTCCTGCTCCTCTGAAGCTAAGTTTGCTGCTCGGCCTGGTGCTTTGACTTTGTTTTGCTTTGTTTTTCTGGATTTCTGCCATTCCCTGCTGGGGTGTGCTGAATTCATTTAGCTCTGTCTTCTGAAAATACCTGAGTGCTGATTTAGTTTTTGAAGCCTAGCTGCTTCAGGGCCTTTTTCATATCAGCTTGTTGGCTTATGTCTTTGATAGGGTTTTGGCAGATTGCAGACAGCAGCCTTCCTGTCCTTTCCTATCTAGGTAGTTGTGGGGCCTCGTCTTTGCTCAGTCTATCTTTCTGTCTGTGTTAGTATTTTCATCTTGCTTCACTGTCATTATATGTTGGGGGCTGCCTATTGCTTTGGGGTCTGCTCTGGGGCAGTTTAGATTTCCCCTTTCTTTCTTTAGGCCTATGTACTTCTCCGGCTGTGATCGAGGGGTCTAGGGCATCGTAGGAACCCCCCACGGCTACTGCTAGTTGTGTTGATAGGTTCAGGGGTCTGCAATCTGATAGTTGCCAACTTCTCTGGTTTTCTGGACTTAGCTTGTATTTCTGCTTTTGCCTCCTACGGTGACTCAATTCATAACAGTCAACCGTGTTTTTAGTGGGCAACACCTTTGCTAGCGGTAGCAGGCCAAGAAAAATCTCGACATTTGGGCAACTTCCGGCTGAGGTCATATTGCTGGGTTACTAATAAAATATTAAATTGGCTCCTGAAGTGGCCAAACTGGTTCCCATATAGTACCTTATTACGTCCATCTCGTAGGGAATTGCATAAACCCAGATTCTTTGTTGTATAATTATTATCAGAATTGGAGTCTAAGTGGAACATGATGAGAATTTGGATATTGCAACAGGTAACCTGCAGGTACACAACATTGCTATGCTGTGTTCCCTTCACACACATGATTAGCAGAGTCAGATAAATGAATGTTAAGCTGACAGCTATCTAAGTATATCGGCACCTTAAAGGAACTGTCAGCACAAAATGACTGTTTAAAGTATGTATTTGGTTTGGACTTTCAGTTTGTGCTGACAGAGTCCCTTTAAGTATAAGAACTCATCTTATTTTCTGGGGACGGTGCACATCTGAAGATTGACAGTTCAGACCAGTGGCATGGTCTCGCCGTTGGTCTGCACTGTGCACTGTCTCAAGCAGAGGCAGCTTCAAATATACAGCATCAGAGGAGTGCCAGAAAACATCAGGGCATGACTTACAAGAGTGCATTGCTTGCCTAGGAAACAAACCACCTCTGATACACTGCAGAGGTGGCTGGTAACCTAGGTAACTAGTATGAAACTATGGAATTAAAAATCCCTCTTGTTATGATTCGGTCACCAAGGAGGATTACCGGGAATCAGCTAAGCAACCAGGAAACCAGAAAGGTTGGCAACTTAGCGGATTGCAGACCCCTAAACCTAACAACACAACTAGCATTAGCCGTGGGACGTGCCTACGATGCCCTAGACACTTCGGCACAGCCAAAGAGTTAAGTAAGCCTAAAGCAAGAAAGGGGAAAGCTAAACTGCCCCGGAGTAGAACCCCAAAGGAATAGCTAGCCCCCAAACATATATTGTCGGTGAGACAAGATGGGGCACAAACGCTGGCAGAAAATAGAGTGAGCAAATGTTGGGGCCCAAACTGTCTAGATAGGACAGGACAGAAAAGCTACTGTCTGCAATCACGCAAAAACCCTAAAAAATCCAACACGTCTGATATGCAAAAACACTGAGGCCACACGACCGCTCCCCCACTAGATCAGCATTCTGGGGTGAACTGGAAGCAGAGCAAAAGATACGAATATAACAGGGAATTAGCAATACTGAAAAGAAAGACATAAGCTGTGATATATGAGCGGGGTCCAGCACAAATCCCAGCATGGAATAATGCTGAACCCACACAGCAAAGCAGAGAAAGGCAAAAACTATTTCAAACGCAAAAAGATTCCAGCAAACAAATAACTTATCTGAATGATGCAAGACCAAGGAGGGGAAAAAGCAGACTTCACAATACACAGGAAGAGAAACCAAATCACCAGCAGCAACTGAAGGAAGCTTGCTCACTTAAATCCTCCCAGTCAGTAACCCCTGACTTCCAATCATCGTCTTCAGGTGATAGACTTCTGTCAACACGAGCAGCTCCACTACCCGCATCAACCACCAGAGGGAGCCCCGACTCAGACGTCAGATCAAGAGAGTTCACAACACCCTCTGTTCTTGAGAAGAGAGTATGTATTCTTATTAAGAAATAAACTGTAAAGTTGCTCGTTTTTCCAAGCACTTTTCAATTTTATCAACATGAGGCAATCTCTAACACACCCAGATATTGATAATCAGACCCTGAAACAATTTTTTTCAGTTATGGTATATTCACAAGGCAGATTTCTTGCAGAACACCACCAGTAAAACGAAGACGCTATTTACAAAATGTGTGTGCCGATGGGCAAGTTCGAAGGCTGCAAGTCACGCCAATGTCTCTCAGCTCCCTCACGGCTTTGTTGTGTCTGACGTGTAAAACAGCGCCATCTTTGTTCACAGGTTGGTTTGGGTTTTGCAGCGCTACCCATTTCAAATTAATGGGGCTGAACTGTGAGTCCAACCAAACCACAGACGAGTACTACAGTTTCTGAAAGCATAAAGAGAAACAAAAAAACAAAAACTCCTTTAAGAGTGTGTCTTTTCAGCGATTGTCTTAAGTTCTATAAGAGCGGGTTTTCTGACTGTGAATCTCGACAGTGTGAATAGTGAAGGAAGGATTGTTCAGGTGTCGTATTGTATAACAGGGCAGAAATCTTTTCAATAAAATCTCAATAAGTATACATATGAAGCTGGGGGGATATTTATAGTTTGCTGTACGCGGGGCATTGTATAAGAAAAGCATTTCAGGCTACCAAGGGTTTTCATATTATTCTATTCATGGCGACAGAGCGAGCATGCGGCGCAGGGCTTTCAATCAGCCTTCACAATGACGCCATGCAGAGGTTGGCATGGGCTGATTAGAAGATCACCATCTGGAATCTGAACTGGATTTACATAACACCAGATTACTGTATATTGCCGTGTTTCAGATAACAAAATCTTTGGCCGTGCAACCTGTCATCGTGCAGCCCCAGCCTAAGGGCTCATTCAGACTATTTTCACGTATGAGAAAATTGGTCTGTGTTTCATCAGTTTGGTTTGTTTTTTTTTTTAAATCAGTGTCAAGAGTTTCAGTTTTTATCATCATCAGCCTTTAGTCCAAGTCCCATCAGTTTTTCTTGGAATGGAAACAGACAGTTTATTCATCTTTTCCTATCTAGCAGTCTGTGAAAAACAGACAGAATATGGATGGCCTACAAGCGATGTCTGATTTTTTTTTTGTCACAGACTTGCATTGCCGGTTTGGATCAGACACAAGGATCAATATTGGATCGGTTTCCATAATTTTGCATTGAAAAATCATGGACATGTGAACGGCGCCATTCACTATTCCACAGGGTTTCATCTGTAAAAAACAAAGATGGCACTCTTAAACAAAAACGTCCGTCATATAGAGTTCCTAGAGCATCCTGATAGTAGAGTATTCCTGATCCTAGATTAGTTCCTAATAGTCTTTGTAGCAATACTGCAGGGAAAAAAAAAAAACGCATGGCCAGACACAATTTTAGCTAGTGATAATTGCCAATGGCAGGTAGTCTCAGAAGAGGGCTAAAAGTTTCCAAGCAGAGTTGAGCAGATTTTTCAAAATTCGGTTCAGATTGCGATCGGCGGTGAATACTGAATTTACAATGATCACCAAGCACAGGCGAGCGTCAATGGGAGTAGAAATGAACGAATATGTTCGGAATCGATCGTCAAACATAAAATCGGCATAAATAGGTTCACCAATATGGCAAATTCAGATTCGGCGACTGATTCCGACCATATTTGCTCAACTTTAATCCTAACACACTCAGATAAATGGCTCATGAGTGCTAATATAGGAAATATATTGTTGCTTGGTTAGTGTTATAATCTAGTGATGAGGGAATGTGCTAGGACAAGGTTTGATCTGAGCACACTCGGGTGTTATCAGAATATCTTGTCTGTGCTCGTATATTACGTTCCAGTCTCTGCGGCTGCATGTCTCGCAGATGTTTGACAGCCTCAACACATGTGGGGATTCCCTAACAAACAGGAAATCCGGGCATTGTTGCGGCTGTCTAACAGGCACAAATCATGCAACCGCCGGGACTCGAACATATTATCCGAGCCACAGAAGATACTCGGATAACCCGTTATTTGAACACATTCACTCATTACTACTATTATTCTGCTGTTCACTGCCCCGACAATAGGGTCTTCTGTATAGTTAATGTCACTGCACATCTGTTCTTCATGTGGACTGATCTGTTTGCATATCCTACCGCACAGACCATGGACATGCGGTCTGCTCCCATGTCTATGTACCGCACGTACTCCTGCATGTGAGGGCAGGACTGCGAGACAAACTAAAAATTGTTTCCAAGAAATTTGCCGAAGTGTCAAATGGTCTGTGACAACTGGCGGAATATTAAGAGAAAAGTAGGAATCCTAAGGATACGTTCCCACGATCAGGACGTCGTAGCCCTTTGGAAGCAGGGTATTTTCGCTGCGTTCTAATCACGCAGGTAAGTCCGCATGTGTTCACGGAACAATGCGGATTCACCGCATCCAAAACAGTTCTATTGTGGAAAATGACATGCTGCGGCTCGTAAACCCGCGTCATGGGTGAGTTTACGCAAACAGAAGCACAGTGGGCATTTCTATAAATCCCATACAGTGTGCTTATAATGTACAAGGCAACGCAAGTGCGCTGCATCCAAAACACTGCTATTCCTGATCATGGACCGGTACCCCAAGAGTCTCTGTCCACGGCAAAAATGTAGAGATTTTGTGGCTGCAGATTTTCCCTTAGAATTGCAGATAGAACTAGAGACATTTACTTTGTTGATGAGAACGAGCTGGAGACTTACGCCAAGGACTGATAGAAATACTTCCGAGCACAAGAATAAAGGAGGAGCCGTGCTACGAGCAGTTTAGCTTGGCTTCCAGCACATGATCAGCAGCTGATACAACATCCACGACCCCTCACTTTGATGCCTGAAGAAACAATAAAAGCTGCAGTGCCTGTAATGCGAAAAGTGTATTATTCACTTTTAAAATTGTGAGAAAATACAAGAGCGGTTTCTATAACGAACTATTCCCACCACAGACCCAACAGATGGGACATATCTGTGATGGAAATACCCCTTCAAGAGGGCATCTTAGAACAAAAAAAAAAAACCCTTGTGTTGAAGGTATATCAATAACAAGGAGGGGAAAAAATAAGCAGCATGTACATGAGAGGTCAGATCTCACTCACTTTGCTGGTACTGTAAAATGCTGCATTTTTTATTCCATGCAAAAAAAAAAAAAAACACAAACAAACGCAGAGTGTGAACAAGCCCTTCAGTAGGAGGTTCAAAAATTCACTGTAAATTAACAGGAAAATCCTCCTGTGTGATATGCTTGTTATGCTGCGGTTTCACCACCGTTTCATTTCTGCTGCATTGAAAGGGGATGTCCCCTGCGACATGAAGGGACAACGTTACACGGCGACATTGCTGGATTTGTGGCCACAGGTTTATCGTGATTGCAAACATACAAACCCAGTGTTGCAACCTAGCTGGAATTTTTTTTCCTATTAGTTGAACAACTACATTTACCTAGATTGTAAGGACATATACCTGAGCTAGCTGTATACACCCAACCTTAAGGCTGGTTACATGATCACTATATTTAATGAATAGTAGGACAGAGGACAGCAGGCATTAGGGGCGTTCATTACTTATAACAGTGCCGTGCGGAGATCTCAAGCCTCTACATGACTGCAGATATTTCACTACGCCATTGTTTTAGGTCAACAGACATGTTGTGAAATTTTTCATTATTGCCCTCCTAGTGAATATACAGGGAATTTGCAGCATATCAATACACACTAATACATATATATATATATATATATATATATATATATACACATATATACACACATATATACACACACACACACACACACACACACACAGTACAGACCAAAAGTTTGGAGACACCTCATTCAAAGAGTTTTCTTTCTTATCATGACTATGAAAATTGTAGATTCACTCTGAAGGCATCAAAACTATGAATTAACACATGTGGAATTATATAATTAACAAAAAAGTGTGAAACAACTGAAAATACATGTCTTATATTCTAGGCTCTTCAAAGTAGCCACCTTTTGCTTTGATTACTGCTTTGCACACTCTTGGCATTCTCTTGATGAGCTTCAAGAGGTAGTCACCGAAAATGGTCTTCCAACAGTCTTGAAGGAGTTCCAGAGATGCTTAGCACTTGTTGGCCCTTTTGCCTTCACTCTGGTTCACACTTCTCGATTGCGTTCAGGTCTGGTGACTGTGGAGGCCAGGTCATCTGGCGTAGCACCCCATCACTCTCCCTCTTGGTCAAATAGCCCTTACACAGCCTGGAGGTGTGCTTGGGGTCATTGTTCTGTTGAAAAATAAATGATGGTCCAACTAAACACAAACCGGATGGAACAGCATGCTGCTGCAAGATGCTGTGGTAGCCATGCTGGTTCAGTATGCCTTCAATTTTGAATAAATCCCCAACAGTGTCACCAGCAAAGCACCTCCTCCATGCTTCACTGTGGGAACCAGGCATCTAGAGTCCATCCATTCACCTTTTCTGCGTCGCACAAAGACACGGTGGTCGGAACCAAAGATCTCTAATTTGGACTCATCAGACCAAAGCACAGATTTCACCTGGTCTAATGTCCATTCCTTTTGTTCTTTAGCCCACACAAGTCTCTTCTGCTTGTGGCCTGTCTTTAGCAGTGGTTTCCTAGCAGCTATTTTACCATGAAGGCCTGCTGCACAAAGTCTCCTCTTAACAGTTGTTGTAGAGATGTGTCTGCTGCTAGAACTCTGTGTGGCATTGACCTGGTCTCTAATCTGAGCTGCTGTTAACCTGCGATTTCTGAGGCTGGTGACTTGGATGAACTAATCCTCCGCAGCAGAGGTGACTCTTGGTCTTCCTTTCCTGGGACGGTCCTCATGTGAGCCAGTTTCTTTGTAGCGCTTGATGGTTTTTGCCACTGCACTTGGGGACACTTTCAAAGTTTTCCCAATTTTTCGGACTGACTGACCTTCATTTCTTAAAGTAATGATGGCCACTCGTTTTTCTTTACTTAGCTTAGCTGCTTTTTTCTTGCCATAGTACAAATTCTAACAATCTATTCAGTAGGACTATCACCTGTGTATCCACCAGACTTCTGCACAACACAACTGATGGTCCCAACCCCATTTATAAGGCAAGAAATACCACTTATTAAACCTGACAGGGCACACCTGTGAAGTGACAACCATTTCCGGTGACTACCGCTTAAAGCTCATCAAGAGATTGCAAAGAGTGTGCAAAGCAGTAATCAAACCAAAAGGTGGCTACTTTGAAAAACCTAGAATATAAGACTTATTTTCAGTTGTTTCACACTTTTTTGTTAATTATATAATTCCACATGTGTTAATTCATAGTTTTGATGCCTTCAGAGTGAATCTACAATTTTCAAAGTCATGAAAAGAAAGAAAACTCTTTGAATAAGGTGTGTCCAAACCTTTGGTCTGTACTATACATACATACACATGCAATATATATATATATATACACATACACACAAAAAATACGCTAAAAAAATAAAGGGAACACTAAAATACCACATCCTAGATAGGTCTACATGAAATTTTCCAGTTGCAAATTTTTATTCATTGCATTGTGGAATGTGTTCAGGTTCATAATAATAGAACATCATTATTAATGTTAGTCAAAATGAATATCCCATGGAAGTCTGGATTTGGAATGATACTCAAAATCAAAGTGGAAAATCAAATTAGAGGCCGATCCAACAGTGGAAATGCCTCATGACAAGGAAAAGATGCTCAGTATTGTGTGTGTCCTCCACGTGCCTGAATGACCTCCCTACTGTACAATGCCTGGGCATGCTCCTGATGAGGTTGCGGATGGTCTCCTGAGGGATCTCCTCCCCGACCTGGACTAAAGCATCCGCCATTCCTGGACAGTCTGTGGTGCAACATGACGTTGGTGGATGGAGCGAGACATGATGTCCCAGACATGCTCAATTGGATTCAGGTCTGGGGAACGGTCGGGCCAGTCCATAGCTTCAATGCCTTCATATTGCAGGAACTGCTGACACACTCCAGCCACATGAGGTCTGACATTATCGTGCATTATGAGGAACTCGGGGCCAACCGCACCAGCATATGGCCTCACAAGGGGTCGGAGGATCTCATCTCTGTACCAAATGGCAGTCAGGGTACCTTTGGCTAGCACATAGATGGCTGTGCGGCCCTCCAAAGAAATGCCACCCCACACCATTACTGACCCACTGCCAAACCGGTCATGCTGAAGGATGTTGCAGGCAGCAGATCGCTCTCCACGGCGTCTCCAGACTGTCACGTCTGTCACATGTGCTCAGTGTGAACCTGCTTTCATCTGTGAAGAGCACAGGACGCCAGTGACGAATTTGCCAATGCTGGTGTTCTGTGACAAAAGCCAAGCATCCTGCACGGTGTTGGGCTGTGAGCACAACCCCCATCTGTGGTCGTCGGGCCCTCAGACCATCCTCATGGAGTCGGTTTCTAACTGTTTGTGCAGACACATGCACATTTAAGGCCTGCTGGAGGTCATTTTGCAGGGCTCTGGCAGTGCTCCTCCTGTTCCTCCTTGCACAAAGGCGGAGGTAGCGGTCCTACTGCTGGGTTGTTGCCCTCCTACGGCCCCCTCCACTTCTCCTGGTAGCGCCTCCAGCCTCTGGACACTACGCTGACAGACAAAGCAAACCTTCTTGCCACAGCTTGCATTGATGTGCCATCCTGGATGAGCTGCACTACCTGAGCCACTTGTGTGGGTTGTAGAGTCCGTCTCATGCTACCATGAGTGTGAAAGCACAACCAACATTAAAAGTGACCAAAACATCAGCCAGAAAGCATTGGTACTGAGATGTGGTCTGTGATCCCCACCTGCAGAACCACTCCTTTATTGAGGGTGTCTTGATAATTGCCAATAATTTCCATTTGTTGTCTATTCCATTTGAATAACAGCATGTGAAGTTGATTGTCAATCAGTGTTGCTTCCTAAGTGGACAGTTTGATTTCACAGAAGTTTGATTTACTTGGAGCTATATTCTATTGCTTAAGTGTTCCCTTTATTTTTTTGAGCAGTGTATATTATCTCTCCATGGTCTAAACTTGTAATAGCTATTATGCCATTTACAATGTTTATTTCATCACACATAGCTTTAAGGTCCCGTTACATTTAGCGATGCACCAGCGATCCCGACAACAATACGACCCGGTGCATTGCTTAATGGTCGCTAGTGAGCTGCCAAACAGGCAGATCTCTCCAGCGACGCAGCAGCGATACAGCGATCCGTCGGGGGTCGCTGTTACCTGTCACACCGCAGCGATTCTGATGACTTCCGCCTGCGTCCATGAGTTCTGCGACATCGCTAGTCAGCGCCGAACACAGCAATGCATGCTGGCCAGCGGGATGCCAATGATCATAAAATGGCCTGGGACATTCGAGCACGATCAGTGATATGCAGCGGGGGGGGGGGGCTGGTTGCTGGTATGTGTCACACAAAGCGAGATCGTTGTTGCGCCACAAAATCGGTGACACTTTAGCTATATCGCTAGCGATCTCGCTATCTGAGAAAGGCCCTTTAGTTTTATGTTTGCTCAACCTTTTAAATAATTTAACATACCCAAAAATAAACAAGCAATTGATAATCTGCATATGTACACATCATGTGCATCAGTATCTATGTGATATTTATCTACAGGTTAGCGCGCAAGAAAGATATGCAGAACACCAAACTAACAAAACTCCACACTTAAGAGTAAGGCTATGTCTACACGTTGCATTTTTGCTGCGTTTTTTTAATGCACATTTTAAGCTGCGTTTTTTTGCAGTACTACCACCAGATTTCAGAAATCTCATGTACACAAAGTGTTTTTTGAAAACTGCAGTGTGTCACTTCTTTCAGCAGTTTTGAAGGGTTTTTTCATCCAAAGAGTATGTGCCAAAACGCAGCAAAAAAAAATGCAGGTATCAGGTTTTGCCGTGTCTTTGGTGCAAAAACCTAAGGAAGGTGCATCAGGTTTTTTTTTTGCGGCACTAAACTTTAACATCATGCACAACAGACAATGAAAACGTAGCAAAATGCTGTAAAACCTGCTTTTTTTTTTTTTTTTTTTTTTAAACAGCTTCTTTACTGCCAAGAGAGCAGATTTGGCCTAGAGAAAAAAAAAAAAAAACCGCGCAGCAAGAACGCAACTTGTGAACATAGCCTGAATGGGACACGCTAAACTACTGGTTCCACTTCCATTCCATCTGGCAGTCAGACTGCTTTCTGCTTTTCCACAGAGAAATCCCCCTTTATCCCCCCAACATAACCACAGCCTCAGCTCTTCGTCTTGAAGTTTGTAGTAGTTGTATAGCAGGTTGGAAAAACAAACCTGATGGGTCTTAAAACTTAAAAGTTTTGGGAAAGTTTTTTTTTTTACAGCCCTAGGGAGGTGTACCGTTTAGCAATGTGGCACTACCCCGCCCACACACGCAAGAAAGCTACACACAAAACATCGAACTGAGGACAAAAAAAGCATATTTTGCGGTTTTCCTTTAAAGTAAAACCTAATGTAACTATACAAGTAGTCTTGGTAAAAAAAAAACTAAACTGTTGTGCTACCAACAAACACTGTCAGATCCTGCTGTCATGCGCTACTCCCAAGTTGTGATCAAACATACTGCCAATTATTGTATTCCATATGGATCCATAAGAAAAGGCTTATATGTCGCTATATAACATAAAACACATAAGTGTTTCATGATCCACATGGTCATGTGTGTGTAAGGCCTTAAACCGGACTGGTCCCTTGCGATGGGTTGTGTTCCTCCTGCCCCTCCCATTCCTAAAATTTGCTTTTTTTTTTTCTTTCTTATATGTTAATCTGGTCTTTTATTAGGGGTTTTAGTGAATCTGGCATTGTTTTGGTTTTCACTGGATTGTTCGTCCATCTCTCCGATCCCAAGATGTGGTTCTCTCTTTCCTGTATGTAAATCTTAGTCTATTTTTTTTTACCCAACGGGGTGTGATCCTCAAGATGACTGCCTCGGAGAAAAGATGAGGACTAGTGATGAGCGAACGTGCTCGTGTACTAACCGAGTGTCTTTGGCGTGCTAGAAAAATATGTTCCGAGTCTCCGCGGCTGCATGTCTCGCAGCTGTTCAACAGCTGCAACACATGCAGGGGTTGCCTAACAAGCAAATCCTGCATGTGTTGGGGCTGTCGAATAGCTGCGAGACATGCAGCCGCGGAGACTCGGAACATATTTTTCGAGCACGACAGTTGGTTAGCACACAAGCATGCTCAGTAATACCTTATCTGAGCATGTTCGCTCATCACTACTGCGGACAACACCCACTTCTCTTAAAAAAAAAAAAAAAAAAAAAAGACTAAAATTTAAATTAAGTGAAAGAAAGACAAGTGCAAAATAAAAAAAAAGATACATTTTTATGGCAAACGACATATCCTTTTTAAAAGGAGTATTTCAGCCTGAAGAACTGGATAGCTGATAATTGTCCGATCAGTATGGCTTCCCCTCACCCCACAATGGGGGTCTTGAGAATGCCTCTGTTCTCCCCTTGCAGGAGATGAATAAACAGAATAGGGGTCCTCCAGGGTTTCATCGTCCAACCAGTGTGCGATTCTTGCTGCTCGTGGTTCAGGCAGCATGAATATGATAGAAGGTTCCCTTTAAGCTGGAATACTCCTTTAATTTAAAAGGAATAGCTCTCTTGTTTCCATAGAATACTATAGCAAGGTCAAAAAGTATATCGAATACATCAGAAGAAAATTTATATGTATGGTGTGAACATAGCCTCACCAAGTGTCACTTGTGAGAACAGTCTCATATCATGGTTCAAGTGGCGGTGAAAGGTCTGTGAGTGACAGCTGTAAATCCTCCAGGTTGGACCCAAAGAAACTGCACATTTTTATTTGGTTGCTCATTCTACATGGGTGGAAATTCCCACCCTCGACTCTAGGCACGACTTGACCTTACACCATCACTACCTTGCTATGACAGTGGTAGGTTCCCATAGAGACTGTAGCTGCACTTAGTGTATAGTGCGCTTTCCTATCCCACTGAAGTACCTGAGGCGGTTCTGTAACATAAGACTGTCTAACACAGAAAAGATCACAACTGGAGACACAGACCTGACAGACAGCACAGGGAGGGAACTCGCACAGCAAGTACGCAGTCATGACGAGTGACAAATGGAAGATCATACTATTGTAGCAGAGCAGAAAACCATAAGGAGAAAAACGCACTATCCATCACCGGATGCGGACTCCAAGAAACGGGGGAAAAAAATATATAGGATGAGAAGACAGCAATGATAATAGATGTGGCAGTGCCAAGTGACCGCAACATCAGAAAGAAGGAATATGAGAAGCCGGAGAAGTATGAGGACCTCAAAGGAGAACTGGAGAAGATGTGGACGGTGAAGGCAACAGAGATTCCAGTGGTGATAGGACTGTCCCGATCAGAGTCACCTTGTCGTGGTGGGATGGCTTTTAAGCGGTTTTTGATCAAAAACAGTATTACTAAAAACTCTTATTTAAATGCACTTTTTGCTTTTTATTTACAGGAGGGATTTGGCTCATTTTTTTCTCTTGTAGGTTTTATACAACTCATAACTTATGTGAATAGATTTTTGGATGAACATTATTTTTTTTTTACACTAGAAAGCAGTGATTTACAGTCTAATAACCCAGTGTATAAGCTTGTAGTGTTACCTGCCTAGAGAAAGACTCATTTACAGGACAGTAAGGCTACGTTCACACATCAGGTTTTTTCTGACAGGCAGGATCCGGCTATTTGTTATAAAAACGGATCTGGCGAAAGCTGCTGCCGGATCCAGTTTTCTCTCATTGAATTGTATTAGTGCCGGATCGTGCCACATGGCCTTCCGTTTCTTCTGGTTTTCGCAGGATCCGGCTAAATGTCTCATTTCGGCTTCTGGAAAAAATGTCTCTAGTAATGTTTTTGGTTTGCGGCAAAAAAAACCGGACAGTGCCGGATCCGTTTTCTTTAAGTCTGCGCATGCTCAGATCCAATTGGCCAACCCCCAGGAAACAGATATAAACCTGCTAGACGGATCCAGCAGAAAAACGGATCCGTTTCTTCAGTTCTCCAAAATTTACGCCGGATCAGTTTTTTTTAACAAATGGCCGGATCCTTCCTGTCAGAAAAAACCTGATGTGTGAAAGTAGCCTAATGCATATGGGATAGAAATAAAAGAAGGGCATGTGCATTCTCAAAAAACTTGTAAGGTTTCAGAGGGGTAGAATCTTTGTTTAGACTTAAGAAGGTGATGATCACATATGACAACATGTCTGGGGACGAACATTGTGATTGACCATAGCCCTGGAGATAAGACATCTAGAAAAGATCACAAAGTGGTGCAATAGATTCTGAAGGATTTTGCTAAAAATACTTGTGCTGGTGGTACAATCTCCAGATGAGGCAAAGTGACTGGCCCATGAATTAACACTTGTGTGAACTAAAGGCCCCTTTACATTTAGCGATGCACCAACGATCCCGACCACGATACGACCCGGTCAGGATCGCTGGTGCATCGCTAAATGGTCGCTAGTGAGCTGCCAAACAGGCAGATCTCACAGTGATGCAGCAGCGATCGAGCGGTCGTTACTTACCTTTCAGACGCGGCGATCCTGACATCCTCCCGCCTCCACGCGTCGCTCGTCGGCGCCAGCAGGAAGCGCCCGACAAGAAATGGAGCTGCGCGATCAGCGATAGCGAGCGGGGGAGCCGGTCGGAGGTAAGTATCACACATAGCGATATCGCTAGCAATATCGCTGCTGCGTCACAAGATCGGTGACGCTTTAGCGATATTGCTAGCGATATCGCCATGTGTAAAACCCCCTTTAGCCTAAGGTGGGGGGAAAGCTTCTGCCAGACACATGTGGCTCCGTTCGTCCCCCTAACCCCCCCCCCCCCCATGAAAGCAAAGAATTCTCTTGGGGGACAACCAGGATGTCATAATACAAATAAGACTGTTGGCAGGATCTAGATTTTTTTGGTTCCATACAAATACCCAGTACCTTGGGGTACCGTTACACTAAGCGACGCACCAGCGATCCCGACAACGATATGGATCGCTGGTGCATCGCTAAGTGGTCACTAGTGAGCTGCCACACAGGCAGATCTCACCAGCCACATAGCAGGGGTCGTTACTTACCTGTCAGACGAGGCGATCCTGACGTCCTCCCACCCACGTCCACGCGTCGCTCATTGGCGCCACAGGAAGCGCCCAACGAGAAATGGTCCAGGACGTTTTCGCACGATCAGTGATAGCCAGCAGGGGAGTCGGACGGAGGCAAGTATCACATGTAGCGATATCATTAGCAATATCGCTGCTGCGTCACAAAACCAGTGACGTTACAGCGATATTGCTAGCGATATCGCTATGTGTAACGGGCCCTTAACAGTAAGGGTACGTTACAATTAGCGACGTACCAGCGATCCCGACAACGATACGACCTGGTAAGGATCGCTGGTGCGTTGCAAAATGGTCGCTAGTGAGCTGTCAGACAAGCAGATTTACCTAACAATGCAGCAACGATACGGCGGTCGTTGGTACGTTGTCACACAGCAGCGATTCTTGCGACTCCCACCTGCGCCCATGATTTTTGAGTCGCTAACGAGGTCGCTCGTCGGTGTCAAACACAGCGATGCGCGCTGGCCAGCGGGACACAGATGATCAAAAAATGGCCCATGACATTCGAGCACGATCAGCGACATCACAGTGGTGGCCTGGTCGCCGCTATGTGTCAGACGTAGCGAGATCGATGGCAAGGTCACTGTTGCGTCACAAAATCAGCGACGCTTCAGCAATCTCGCTATGCGAGACGGGTCGTTTAGGCTGACTTCAATTGTGTAGGATTTAGGCTAAGTGCACACGTACCGGAATTCTCGCGGAAATTACCGCGAGAATTCCGGAATTCCAGTCCGCGGGAAAATCGCATTTTAAATTCCCGCAATTTTCCCGCGGAAAAACTAGCACTTTGCAAGCGTATTTAGCTTGCAGAATGCTAGAGTTTTCCAAGCGATCTGTAGCATCGCTTGGAGAACTGATTGACAGGTTGGTCACACTCGTCAAACATAGTGTTTGACGAGTGTGACCAACTTTTTACTACTGAGGCCGCCTATGCAGCATCAGTAGTAAAAGATAGAATGTAAAAAAAAATAAAAAATATTGTTATTCTTATCCTCCGACGTCCCGCGCATCCGTTCCCAGTAGTCCTTTGCGAAAATGCCTGCGATGACGTCAGTTCTCGCGGGATCGCGACGTCTCGCGGTAATTCGAATGACCGCGAGACTTCGCGATCCCGCGAGAACGGACGCCATCGCGGGCATTTTCGCAAAGGACTACTGGGAACGGAGCGTGGAGAGAAGCGGAAAGACTGCGCGGGACGCCGGAGGGTGAGAATAACAATATTTTTTATTTTTAAATTCTTTTTTTTACAGGGATATGGTACCCAAAGCCCGGAGGACAGTCTCCTCTCCTCCGGACCGTGGGTACCATCCGCAAATGTTCTGCTTACTTTCCGCATGTTGTGCACAGCCACATGCGGGAAATAAGCGGAACAATGCATTCCTATGGGTGCGGGATTGCCGCGATTCCGCAAATTAATGAGCATGCTGCGGTTTTTACTGCGAAGCGATTCCGCCGCGGTAAAAACCGCAGCATTAGCACAGCATTGTGGAATCCCATAGGAATGCATGGGATGCTTATTTTTCGCATTTTCGCGGCAAAATCGCGCGGTTAAAACCGCCACGGAAACGCAAAAAAAACGCCACGTGTGAACCCAGCCTTATAATCATGTTCCCACATGCTTTATGCATCCATTAGCCCTCTGCGTCTGTACTGTTACACACTTAACATTATGGCTGGTCCATACAATCAGGGCAACTGTTACCACCCACCTTTCGTGTCTACCTTTTTTTCCTCATAGACTAAGCTTGCAGCAGGGCCCTCATTCCTCTTGGTGTCTGTTATGATCTATGTGATTGTTATGCTGTAATGTCTATTGTCTGTACAAGTCCCCTCTGAAATGTAAAGTGCTGCGGAATATGTCGGCGCTATAGAAATGAAATTTATTATTATTATTATTATTATTATCATCAGGACAAATCCATTATGCTTGGGGCAGATGAATTTTTTTTCATGAGCGGTTCTATTTCAAGATACATTAATTTTGAGAAATAATCCAACTAGTCACAAACATAACACGGAGATGAATCTAATCTGTAAGGCTAGTTTCACACTAGAGTTTTTTAGAGCTGCGCTTCGTGCGCAACAGAATTGCATACAAAAAACGCATCATGCGTTTTGTATGCGTTTGCTTTTTTTAGGCGCATGCGTTTTAACCAGTTTCGAGCCATGTTAACTCTTAAAACGCATGCGATTTTAAACGCAGGCGTGCGTATGTCCATTCACATCCCTGCATTACCATAGACTGTAATGTGATTCTTTTTGCGCATTCCGTGCGCAAGCGTTTTTTTTTTTTTGAGACATGTCGGACGGACCAAAAATGCAACAGGTTGCGTCCGGCGCGCCTAGGCGCACACTACAAAAAACCGCATGCGCACGAAAACAAATACGAACGCATGCATACGCTAGACCATGCGCCCCCATGTTAAAGATAGGGGCGCAGGACGCATGCGCGCGCACGAAGTGCAGCACTAAAAACCCGTTAGTGTGAAACCAGCCTAAGAACAAGACTTTAGACAAGGCTGGTTTGTGGACTTTATTGCTTTTCTCTAGAAAGGCTGGTATGTTGTGATGTGGGTATATCTGCCCAGAATCTCTGGCGGCAGCCTAAATACCATCAGGTGGGAGAATGTGTAAAG
This sequence comes from Dendrobates tinctorius, assembly GCF_039654945.1. Taxonomy (NCBI): domain Eukaryota; kingdom Metazoa; phylum Chordata; class Amphibia; order Anura; family Dendrobatidae; genus Dendrobates; species Dendrobates tinctorius. Next base: position 9,349,351 of record NW_027361684.1, read on the forward strand.
GCACAGACAATAAAACATAACTCACACGGGGTATTTACACCATGTTCACGATCAAGTAACATAAGGACGTCTGTTTCTTCTGGGAATCATTTAGCAATTATTCATCCTTGAAAGAACACAGAGCGCGGCAATTCTGTGTAATCTAATGGAAGCCCGAATCGTCAGTTTCACATGACCTAATTGCCCGGGAAATCTACTAGTATCTCGCAAAGAAGGGATTGGCAACAGATATTGCATAATCTACTGACTTACATTAAAATCATTAAAGGGATTCTGTCAGCAGGAGTTCAACTCCCAAACTATTTACGGTATATGTGCATGTAGCTCTTTCAAAGACAAGTCCAGCAATAACTTTACATGGCCAGTGTGATCCTCAGTAGTTACTAGAAAATCAGCATTTTAATCTATATGCAAATAAGGCTGAAGATCTAGCATAGATCTGAAAGGTCAGTCATTCCAGCTCTGCTCCCCACCCAGCGCCTCCTCCTCCTCCTTCTTGCTCGACACGAGGTGCTGGGCAGGGAATAGAGCTGGAGTGACAGAGGCTTCAGATTTACAGCCTAGGATTGTATATAAATTAAAACTCTGTTCCTCAGTTACTGAGAAATCAGACTCACCATGTAAAAGGTATTGCTGGATTTGCCCTTGAAAAGAGCAACCAGCACATATAAACAGTTTGGGTGGGTGGAATCCTGCGGACAGATTAATTTTATGGAGTAGTCAGACGTCCGTATAAATCAGAATGCGATCGGAACGCAGTGCACAGATGGGATAGCATCTGTCACAATCAGGGTCTGTTAGATGAAAGAAATACATGCAGGTGTCGCGTCCAGGTTGGGAGAGCCACCAGCCAGTCCAAGCACTGCGTTCCGATTTTTGCTCCAAATTTATACGGCAGTCTGACTGTGCCCTTAAAGAAGTTGTTTCCTGAAAATAACACCTTTTAAAATGTAAGCTTTCCTAACCCCAGCAATTAGCTTAACGGTAACCCTGTCATAAGGATTTTATATCCAAAACTAATGGCATGTGGGTAAATGCCCTTTAATGCTGATTAAATTGTAACTTTGTTTGTAGAATTTTAATTTTAAATGAAAAATTCAGAATTTAAAGATTATATTTATGAGCCACAATTGCGGCGGAGTAGGATACTGCACTTACAGCTCTCCTGCCTCTCTCCTTATACCCTGCCCACCACCTGCCTCTGATTGAGAGATCACTTTTGTTTCAATGACCTGCTTCACCTGCCTGAGATTTTGAACAAGCGCCATTAGTGCCTGTGGATCATCATCTTTGAGGGAGTTGCAAGAGCTGGACTGTTAATCTGCGCATGTGCCATGTGATCTGGACCTTACTGTGCATGTGCCATGTGATCTGGACCTTACTGCACATGTGCCATGTTATCTGGACCTTACTGAGCATGTGCCTTGTGATCTGGACCTTACTGCGCATGTGCCATGTGATCTGGACCTTACTGCACATGTGCTATGTTATCTGGACCTTACGGCGCATGCAATGCTCCAGGCATTTACGATTTCAAGAAATCTCAGGCAGTGGAGGCAAATTGCTGAAACAAGAGTGACTTTTCCATTAGAGACCAGAGGCAGGTGATGGGCAGGGCTTAGGGGGAGTTTACAGGTGAGCTGTAAATGCAGTGCCCATCCCACTGCACTTGCGAGCGCATTAGCATATAATTAAAAATTTTTTAAAAACATTAGAAGGCTGCAGACTTTAAAAGCTGGATTTTTTTAACCATTTTCCCTCTATAGATTTCACCCTATGCAGAGCTTTTTAATAGGGTAGGATGAAATTTATAACACAAAAAGTACAATTGTAGAATGGAGACCAAATCTACAACAAAAATTTTCCACAATGTGTAAACATGGCCTTATTTTCCAGAGTAAAGCCCCTGTCACACTAAGCGAGATCGCTGCTGAGTCACAAGTTATGTGACGGAACAGCGACCTCAGCAGTGATCTCGCTACGTTTGACAGGTAGCAGCAACAAGGCCCCTGTTGCGAGATTGCTGGTCGTGTCGGAATGTCCTGGACATTTTTTTGATCGCTGAGGTCCTGCTGGGTAGAATGCATGGGTATGTTTGACACCTTACCAACAACCTCCTTAGCGACTCAGAAGCGAGACATCGTTACAAAGGTCGCTACGGGTCGCCGTATCGTTAGGAAGATCTGACTGTTTGGCATCTCACCAGCGACCACACAGCAACGATCGCTACCAGGTCGTATCGTTGTCGGGATCGCTGTAGCGTCGCTGAGTGTGACAGGGGCTTAAGTTTCACCAGGTTTCCAGCTTACACTGTAGCAGCCAAATATGCAAGGACAAGCCAGGTTCACAGAAGTGAGAGCCATTCTTGCAGATCTCCAACTCATTGCATTAGGTCGGGTTCAGAAGATCATAAGAAAAATCATCCAATTTCATCTGCATTGCATCACTATGACATCTATATTTGTAGTTCAATAGTTTGAAATTTACATGGTCAAATACATTTTTGTGTTTAATAATGGAAGTGTATCAATGAAAAATCGGATGCAATTACCCATGATCAGTATGGGATCGTTTCACAAGACCCTCTGCCCACCCACGAGGCTTACAGGTTATTTACAGCCCTTTATTACGGTGTTACGAACTACAGCTTTGTGTCGAGTTACCAAATTGTGAGAGAGCTCCAAAATTCAGGTAACAACGATTCAGCATGGGGCGCTGTACTGTACATTCAGATCTTGCTAAGCGGTCACAGATCTCTGGTCAGTATTCACACTACACAGGATTTGTGCCAATGAAGGATGCCAGCTTTCACAACACGTGAAACTGCTACCATCTCTGTCCAACTTCTGGGTAACTTGTGCGCCAAAGAGGAGAGACGTCACAGCAATCAAAATATCACAAGGCCAAAATCCTGCTAATCTGTGTCATGTAAGCTGATAACTAAAACTGACCCTGCAAGAAAACTTTGTTTACAGTCTGGTCTTTAGATCCTTCATGGAGTCAATGGTAATTACTCTACCAAAAGGAGGTGGATAAAAGGCGGTGATGCTATCAGTGCAGGACAGTAGAGAAGAATAAATAAGCTGTATGGCTTGTCTGGTCTGGAGACGGCAATCAGACCACCTATCTGAGAAATAAGCCACAGATGCCCTGATGTCAGCACTTCACAATGTATCACACAGAGAATGAAAACTGAGGATTTCATCTCAGTCACACGAATATACACGTGCCTACTAGGCGCAGCACATGAATACCTGCCGCCTGCATAAAAGATGCTGAATACTTACACACATGGTCAAAATTGTTGGTACCCCTCGTTTAATAACAGAAAAACCCACAATGGGGATAGAAAACTTGAATATGACAAAAAAATCTATGAAATTGAACAAATTAAAGTCAGACATTGCTTTTCAACCATGCTTCCACAGAATTAAAAAAAAAAAAATCTCTATATATAAAATTGAATGTGTGTATGTGTGTATCACCAATCACGAAGCATCTTTAATTTCACCAGAGCTGTTCAAAAGAAGCTCAGCTGTGATTGGTTGCTATGATCAACAGTTGTTTCACTGCATGACAACACCTCAGCAGACACTGACATGGTGGGAGAAAGCTAGCATCCCCAAGAACATAAGCTTCCAGCCATTGTCTGCCGCCCAGAAAGGAGGAGCACAGAGCACATGACAGAAATGAATCCCCCCTCCCGTGGATCAATGGTATGCAAGTTAGGGCAAATCCACTCTGTGCTTTGGTACTGACCCCGGGCCTTTCTTAAGGCATCTCCGGTATGGAAGACATTGCAAATCCATCCAGTGCTTTGGTTCTGACCCCAGCCCTCTCTTAAAGGGTTCCCCGGTATGGAAGTCAGGGCAATTGCCTTCAAATGCTCTGGTACTGCCCCAGGCTCTCTTAAAGGGATCTCCTGTACAGACGTTAGGCCAAGTCCCTCAGCGCTCTGATTCTGACCCCAGGGTTCTATTAAAGGGATCACTGGTATGCAAGTCAGGGCAAATCCACTCAGCGCTCTGGTTCTGATCACAGGCTTTCTTAAAGGGATCTCTGGTAAAGAAGTTAGAGTAAATAATAATAATACTTTATTTTTATATAGCGCTAACATATTCCGCAGCGCTTTACAGTTTGCACATATTTTTATCACTGTCCCTGATGGGGCTCACAATCTAAATTCCCTATCAGTATGTTTTTTGGAGTAAATCCCTCAGCGCTCTGATTCTCACCCCAGGGTTCCAATAAAGGGATCATTGGTACGGAATTCACGGCAAATCCACTCAGCGCTCTGGTTCTTACCCCAGGCTGACGGGATGATGTGGGATATTAGGGGTAGTAGTCCGATGGCTCTGACGGGATGATGTGGGATATTAGGGGTAGTAGTCCGGCGGATGTGACGGGATGATGTGGGTTATTAGTGGTAGTTGTCCGGTGGCTCTGGCTGACGGTATGATGTGGGATATTAGGGGTAGTAGTCCGGTGGCTTTAACAGGATGATGTGGGATATTAGTAGTCCGGTGGCTCTGGCTGATGGGACGATGTGGGATATTAGGGTAGTAGTCTGGTAGCACTGGCTGACGGGATAATGTGGGATAATATAGTGAATGTGGCTATAAACTCAGAGAATATATATATATATATATATATATATATATATATATATATATATATATTTATTGAATTCGCTTTCTGGCCTACCTCTGGTTACTAGTGGAGCTGGTTATATTGACAAAGGGGTCGCAAGTTCTCTTTCTGGGCTCCCTCTGGTAGGTTACTGGAGGTAATGGAGCTGATCTGATTAACAGAGGCTTGCCACCTGATGAGGAGGACAATTGGAGATCTGGAGTTTCTGACTGGATTTAAGACATCCGACTCCCTCTATCCCTGCTGGTGATTTTTTCCTGCCTCCTGAGGTCTTGGTTTCCAGATCAGTCCCTGCATGCTCAGCTAAGTGTTCTTTTGCTATTGTTAACATTTGATTTGGTTTTGTCCATTTCAGTTTTGTGTGGTCAGCCAGCTCCGGCTGGGGCTGTGCTTAATCTCCATCCATAGGTTACTGCTTGTGCCAGTTTGTATTTGTCCCTTATTAGATTGGCCTCTTTTTGCTCTGCTTTCAGAATATACCAGAGTGCTGATATAGTGGGCAAAGTCGTGCAACTTCAGTATTTTTCTATCAGACGTGTTGGACATTTTTTGCAGGGTTTTTTGCGTGATTGCAGACAGTGTCTTTCCTTTCCTGTCCTGTCTAGTTAGTGTGGGCCCCAACGTTTACTCAGTCTATTTTCCTACCTGCGTTTGTGTTTGCATCTTGTCTCACCAACAATATATGTTTGGGGGCTATCTATTCCTTTGGGGTCTGCTCTGGGGCAGTTTAGATTTCACTTTCTTGCTTTAGGCTTATCTAGCTCTCCGGCTGTGTCGAGGCGTAAAAGATCATTGTAGGTACGCTCCACGGCTACTGCTAGTTGTGTGGATAGGATCAGGGGTCTGCAATCCGCTTAGTTACCAACCTCTCTGGTTTTCTGTTGCTTAGCTTGGTCTTTCTTTCCTACTCGGTGACCCAATCATAACACATATTTTATATATATTTATATTTTAGCTGAAGAGCCCGGCGCTGCCCGGGCATAGTAACTAACTGTGGTTAGTTATAGCAAATTGTAATTATCCTCCATCCCATAGTCCCGTGCCCATATGCCCATCATACATATCCACAATCCCATAGGCCCGTGCCCATATACCCATCATACATATCCTCCATCCCATAGTCGAGTGCCCATATACCCATCACACATCCTCCATCCCATAGTTCACTGCCCATATACCCATCACACATCCTCCATCCCATAGTCAACCATTATGGACATCATAATGAGCAGCGGGGCTTGAGGACATCAGCATCGCCATGGCAACCATTGTGACATCATAATGCGGGATGGGGCTTGACACGCACACACTGTTTCCCCATTATGTAGATAGGGGCAAAATTGTTTGGCGAATTGGAACGCGCGGGGTTAAAATTTCACCTCACAACATAGCCTAGGACACTCTCGGGGTCCAGACGTGTGACTGTGCCAAATTTTGTGGCTGTAGCTGCGACGGTGCGGATGCCTATCCCGGACATACACACACATACAAACATACACACTTTGTGCTTTATATATTAGAGATAGGGATATATATATCTCTCTATCTATCTATCTATATGTGTGGTGTAGTAACCACTGTGTCCGCTAGGGGGTGCTGTGTGGATGTCCCAGGAGAAAGGATGAATGGCAGAATACTGAATGGCCATTATGTATCTCAAAGTGGGTGGCTTTGAGATGGAGACTTATGTGTTGATCAGCAGTGATACTGCTGAGGTGCTGCTTTAATGTGACAGGGAGAAGTCTCCAGGTAACACGGGAGATGGGCGGGCCAGTTACCTACAAACCCACCCAGGGGGTGGGTTTAAAGAACACTATTGTAAAGAGTGTAAGTGCTTGAAGGACCTGTGATGAGGTCAGAGTCATGTGACCCTGTGGGCGTGGCTATGAACCATATAATGTGGCCAAGGTAGGTCACATGTGGTGAATGCTGGGACCCGATTGGTCCAGTGTGGAAGGTCCCGCTGAGATGGAGCTTCCTAGCTAAACAGCCTGTGAAGTGGCTGTGGTGAATGGCTGCACGTGTCTGAGAGTTCCCAGGGGAGGGATTGAACGTCTGCAGTAAGCTGAAGCAGCCATGAGGAAACCCGGATGTGGGTGAGATAAGTGAGGCTAAAGGCCCCGTCTCACTAAGCAATCTCGGTAGCGAGATCGCTGATGAGTCACAACTTTTGTGACATAACAGCGATCTCACCAGCGAGACTGCTGTGTGTGACAGCGATCAGCGACCGGCCCCCCTGCCGGTATCGCTGATCGCTGGAAGAAACCTCTGGACATTTCTTTGGTCGCTGGTCTCCCGCTGGCCAGCACGCATCGCTGCGTGTGACAGGCGGGAGACCAGCGATCAGGTGTAAAAAATAATTAAAAAAATAAAAAATATAGTTATTCTCACCTTCCGACGTCGCGTTCAGCCATCCTGCCTCTCTCCACGCTCCGGTCCCAGTGATCCTTTGCACGAATGACCGCGAGACTTTGTTATCCCGCGAGACTGTGACATCTCGCGGTCATTCTCGCAAAGGATCACTGGGACCGTAACGTGGAGAGAGGCGGGATGGCTGAACGCGACATCGGAAGGTGAGAATAACTATATTTTTTATTTTGATTCTATTTTTTACAGGATGGCCAGCGATGCCGAGCGCTCGGCATCGCTGTGCTGATCGCTGGTGAAGCTGTCTGTGTGACAGCTCACCAGCGATCACATAGCGATTTACCAGCGATCCTGACACCTTCATATCGGTGTCGGGATCGCTGGTAAGTCGCTTAGTGTGACGGGGCCTTAAGAGAGCCTGTATGCTGGACATTGTACAACCTGTGTGAACACAGGGTTTACAGAGTGAAACTCTGCCATGGACGCTCTGCTGTTTATATGAAGTTTTGTTGCTGCTGTGGGTTTATGATGTTGAATAAACCGCATGGACTATGCTTGCTTTATGGAAAATCTCTGCCGGATCTGATTTTGTGGCTGCTGAGCGAGTATCCCCAACCCGAATAACAGAGCTACCTCACTATATATATACACACTCACTGGCCACTTTATTAGGTACACCATGCTAGTAAGGGGTTGGACCCCCTTTTGCCTTCAGAACTGCCTCAATTCTTCGTGGCAGAGATTCAACAAGGTGCTGGAAGCATTCCTCAGAGATTTTGGACCATATTGACATGATGGCATCACACAGTTGGCGCAGATTTGTCGGCTGCACATCCCTGATGCGAATCTCCCGTTCCACCACATCCCAAAGATGCTCTATTGGATTGAGATCTGGTGACTGAGGAGGCCATTTGAGTACAGTAAACTCATTGTCATGTTCAAGAAACCAATCTGAGATGATTCGAGCTTTATGACATGGCGCATTATCCTGCTGAAAGTAGCCATCAGATGTTGGGTACATTGTGGTCATAAAGGGATGGACATGGTCAGCAACAATACTCAGGTAGGCTGTGGCATTGCAACGATGCTCAATTGGTACCAAGGGGACCAAAGAGTGCCCAGAAAAAATTCCCCACACCATGACACCACCACCACCAGCCTGAACCGTTGATACAAGGCAGGATGGATCCATGCTTTCATGTTGTTTACGCCAAATTCTGACCCTACCATCCGAATGTCGCAGCAGAAATCGAGACTCATCAGACCAGGCAACATTTTTCCAATCTTCTACTGTCCAATTTCGATGAGCTTGTGCAAATTGTAGCCTCAGTTTCCTGTTCTTAGCTGAGAGGAGTGGTACCCAGTGTGGTCTTCTGCTGCTGTAGCCCATCTGCCTCAAAGTTCGACGCACTGTGCGTTCAGAGATGCTCTTCTGCCTACCTTGGTTGTAACGGGTGGCAATTTGAGTCACTGTTGCCTTTCTATCAGCTCGAACCAGTCTGCCCATTCTCCTCTGACCTCTGGCATCAACATGGCATTTCCGGCCACAGAACTGCCGCTCACTGGATTTTTTTTCTTTTTCGGACCATTCTCTGTAAACCCTAGAGATGGTTGTGCGTGAAAATCCCAGTAGATCAGCAGTTTCTGAAATTCTCAGACCAGCCCTTCTGGCACCAACAATCATGCCACGTTCAAAGGCACTCAAATCACCTTTCTTCCCCATACTGATGCTCGGTTTGAACTGCAGGAGATTGTCTTGACCATGTCTACATGCCTAAATGCACTGAGTTGCCGCCATGTGATTGGCTGATTAGAAATTAAGTCTTAACACACAGTTGGACAGGTGTACCTAATAAAGTGGCCAGTGAGTGTATATATATATATATATATATATATATATATATATATATATATATATATATATATATATATATATATATATATTACACACACACACATACACACAGTTGTGGCCAAAAGTATTGACACCCCTGCAATTCTGTCAGATAATACTCAGTTTCTTCCTGACAATGATTGCAAACACAAATTCTTTGGTTTTATTATCTTCATTTAATTTGTCTTAAATGAAAAAACACAAAAAGAATTGTCCTAAAGCCAAATTGGATATAATTCCACACCAAACACAAAAAAAAAGGGTGGACAAAAGTGTTGGCACTGTTCGAAAAATCATGTGATGCTTCTCTAATTTGTGTAATTAACAACACCTGTAACTTACCTGTGGCACCTAACAGGTGTTGGCAATAACTAAATCACACTTGCAGCCAGTTGACATGGATTAAAGTTGATTCAACCTCTGTCCTGTGTCCTTGTGTGTACCACATTGAGCATGGAGAAAAGAAAGAAGACCAAAGAACTGTCTGAGGACTTGAGAAACCAAATTGTGAGGAAGCATGAGCAATCTCAAGGCTACAAGTCCATCTCCAAAGACCTGAATGTTCCTGTGTCTACCGTGCGCAGTGTCATCAAGAAGTTTAAAGCCCATGGCACTGTGGCTAACCTCCCTAGATGTGGATGGAAAAGAAAAATTGACAAGAGATTTCAACGCAAGATTGTGCGGATCTTGGATAAAGAACCTCGACTAACATCCAAACAAGTTCAAGCTGCCCTGCAGTCCGAGGGTACAACAGTGTCAACCCGTACTGTCGGCGTCTGAATGAAAAGAGACTGTATGGTAGGAGACCCAGGAAGACCCCACTTCTTACCCAGAGACATAAAAAAGCCAGGCTGGAGTTTGCCAAAACTTACCTGAAAAAGCCTAAAACGTTTTGGAAGAATGTTCTCTGGTCAGATGAGACAAAAGTAGAGCTTTTTGGGCAAAGGCATCAACATAGAGTTTACAGGAGAAAAAAAAGAGGCATTCAAAGAAAAGAACACGGTCCCTACAGTCAAACATGGCGGAGGTTCCCTGATGTTTTGGGGTTGCTTTGCTGCCTCTGGCACTGGACTGCTTGACCGTGTGCATGGCATTATGAAGTTTGAAGACTACCAACAAATTTTGCAGCATAATGTAGGGCCCAGTGTGAGAAAGCTGGGTCTCCCTCAGAGGTCATGGGTCTTCCAGCAGGACAATGACCCAAAACACACTTCAAAAAGCACTAGAAAATGGTTTGAGAGAAAGCACTGGAGACTTCTAAGGTGGCCAGCAATGAGTCCAGACCTGAATCCCATAGAACACCTGTGGAGAGATCTAAAAATGGCAGTTTGGAGAAGGCAAGATAATAATACCAACGAATTTGTGTTTGCCATCATTTTCAGGAAGAAGCTGAGTATTATCTGACAGAATTGCAGGGGTGTCAATACTTTTGGCAACAACTGTGTGATATATATATTTTCACTATAATTTGTTATAACTAACCGTAGTCACCATGCCTGGGCAGCACCGGGCTCTTCAGCTAGTAAACAAATGAAACGCAAGAAATAGGCCTGGACAGAAATGATGGTACCCTTAACTTAATATTTTGTTGTACAACCTTTTGCGGCAATCACTGGCATCAAACGATTCCTGTAACTGTCAATGAGACTTCTTCTCCTCTCAGCAGGCATTTTGGCCCACTCCTCAAGAGCAAACTGCTCCAGTTGTCTCCTGTTTGAAGGTTGCCTTTTCCAGACGTCGTGTTTTAGCTCTTTCCAAAGATGCTCAATGGGATTTAGGTCAGGGCTCATAGAAGGCCACTTCAGAATAGTCCAATATTTTCCTCTTAGCCATTCTTGGGTGTTTTTAGCTGTGTTCTGGGTCATTATCCTGCTGCAAGACACATGACAGGCGACTGAGACCAAGCTTTCTTACACTAAGGCAGCACATTTCTCTCTAGAATCCCTTGATAGTCTTGAGATTTCACTGTACCCTGCACAGATTCTAGACACCCTGTCCCAGATGCGCAAAGCAGCCCCAGAACATAACAGAGCCTCCTCCATGTTTCACAGTAGGGACTGGGTTCTTGTCTTGATATGCTTCATTTTTCCATCTGTGAACATAGAGCTGATGTGCCTTGCCAAAAAGTTCCATTTTTGTCTCATCTGTCCATAGGACATTCTCCCAGAAGCTTTGTGGCTTGTCATCATGTAAAGTTCCAGTTTGGCTTTATGATTTTTTTTTTTTTTCAAACAATGGTGTCCTCCTTGGTCATCTCCCATGAAGTCCACTTTGGCTCATACAACGACGGACGGTGCCATCTGACACTGATGTTTCTTGAGCTTGAAGTTCACCTTTAATCTGTTAAGAAGTTTTTCTAGGCTCTTCTGTTACCATTCGTATTATCAGTCTCTTTGATTTGAAATCAATTTTCCTCCTGCGGTAATGTCCAGGGAGGTTGGCTACAGTCGCATGGAGCTTACATTTCTGAATAATACGTGCTACTGTAGTCACAGGGACATGAAGCTGCTTGGAAATGGTCTTATAACTTTTACCTTTAACATGTCTGTCTATAATGTTCTTTCTAATCTTCTGAGACAACTCTTTCCTTCGCTTCCTCTGTTCCATGTTGAGTGTGATACACACCGTGTCACCAAACAGCACAGTGTCTGTATCCCTCAATACAGGCCACTGTCATGAAATCATTTTCTGCTCCACCAGTTGAGAGTTCCCCTTCCGTTCTCCCTCTGGTGGTGACAGGAGGTAGTGCGGTTGGTTTAAGTAGTAGTGATCTGCCACCTGATGAGGAAGATAACGATTGGATCTCTGGAGTATCAGACTGGATATAAGACAGCCGACGCCCTATCCGGGTGTTGGTGATTCAGTCTGCTTCTCAGGTCCTGGACTTCAGCTCTCTTCCAGTCATCTCAAGTTAAGTTTGTTTTTTGCTAATGTTCACACTTGCGCTTGTTGGTCAATTCAGTTTGTTGTGTGATCAGCCTGCCCCTGCTGGTGCTCTGCTGAAATTACACTCCTATTAATCAGTATTTGCCAATCTGCTTTTTGTCCCTTATTAGATTGGCCTCTTTTTTGCTCTGTCTCAGAATATTTCAGAGTGCTGATATAGGTTTAGAAGTCTAGTGACTTCAGGGTTAATTTTGCTATCAGAAGTGTTGGACAATATTTTTGTAGGTTGTTTTTGGCAGATTGCAGACAGTGTCTTTCCTTTTCTGTCCTTTTTAGTTAGCCGGGCCCCATCGTTTGCTCAGCCTATTTTCCTGCCTTTGTTTGTGTTTTCATCTTGTTTCACCGTCAATACATGTGGGGGGCTGTCTTTCCTTTGAGGTCTGCTCTGGGGCAGTTAGTTTTCCTCTTTTCCTGCTTTAGGCTTATGTAGTTCTCCGGTTGTGACGAGGCGTCTAGGACCAACGTAGGAACGCTCCACGACTGCTGCTAGTTGTGCGGTTAAGGTCAGGGATCTGCAATCTGCATAGTTACCAACTTCTCTGGTTTTCTGAGACTTAGCTTGTTGTCTTTTTTTCCTCCTTTGTTTCCCATTCATAACACCACTCACTGATTCCAAGACTGTAAACACCTGTGATGTGATGCTAATTAGTGCGAACACCTTTATTTAACATGTCCCTTTTGTCACATTTTTGTCAGGGGTACCATCATTTCTGGCCAGGCCCATTTCATGACTTTTTTTATTCTGTGAAAGCATGGTTGAATAGCAATGTCTGACTTTCATTTGTTCATTTTCATATATTTTTGATTTATTATTACTTTTGTCAAATTCAAGTTATTTCTGTGACCAGTGTGGGATTTTCTGTCATTAAACTAGAGCTGCCCAGGTGATCATCTTCTCAGACACTTGTCATGGGATCAAAAAGTCGTCCAATTACAAATGTCATACACGGGAGCTGGTATAATATGCTGATGGACAAACAGTATGGTGATGTGATAGAAGATCAATGTGCGAGTTCTCTGCATGCTACTTTCCTAATGAACTTCTCAGTAAAAAGGACTGAGGACTAATATTCTGTAGATATTAAGAAGTGGAAAATCCACAGTGGCAAAGTCCCCACCAATTCATGTGGATTTGGTTTTCTTTATCTCACTGCTGCATATTTGCTGCTCCTTTCACCCAATTTATGCCAGAATTTTGGCAGTCAGATTCACTCAACAAGGGTATCATCGTATCTCCCCCATTACAGATAAGTAAAAAAAAAATAAAAAAAAAAGGTTCTACATACAATAAGGGTATACCGTATATGGTAACAAAGTTTAAGCAGATGTGGAACAAATGCTGAAAGAACGCTTTAAAAAAAAAAAAAAAAAATGTGTTAAGTTTTTTTTTTTTTTTTAAATGAATTAAAATGCAAAGAGAATGAACAAGAGAAAGCAAAAATCAAAATTTCATGTGATGTCCCCCTTTTCCTTCAAAACAGCATCAAATCTTCTAGGTACACTTGTAAAGAGTTTTTGAAGGAACTCGGCAGGGAGGTCGCGCCAAACATCTTGGAGAACTAACAGCAGATCTTCTGTGGGTGTAACCTTGTGTAAATCCTTCTGTCTCTATGTCATCGCTCCAGACAGACTGGATGATGTTGAGATCAGGGCTCTATGGGGGCCATATCATCACTTCCAGGGCTCTTTATTCTTCTTTACACTGAAGATCTAGTTTTTAATGTCATCGGCCATATGTTTGGGGTCGTTGTCCTGCTGCAGAATAAAATTTGTAGCCACTCTGGCGCTTCCTTTATCATACTGTTTAATGTATAAGTAAATAACTATTACTGCCTTCTCTGACAAATACTAATAAGTGCATTTTAAAAGACAAGCTCATTTTATTTTGGAGGATCATACATTGATTCTCAAAGTGAGCACACCAGCTTCACAGAATCATAGAATCGTAGAGTTGGAAGGGACCTCCTGGGCCATCTGGTCCAACCCTCGGCTCAAAGCAGGATTAGCGAAGTCATTCCAGACAGATGTCTGTCCAGCCTCTGTTTGAAGACTTCCATTGAAGGAGAACTCACCACCTCTCGTGGCAGCCTGTTCCACTCCTTGATCACTGTCAAAAAGTTTTTTCTAATATCTAATCTGTGTCTCCTCCCATTCAGTTTCATCCCATTGCTTCTAGTCTTTCCTTGTGCATATGAGAATAAAGATGATCCTTCTACAATGTGACAGCCCTTGAGATATTTGTAGACAGCTATTAAGTCTCCTCTCAGTCTTCTCTTCTGCAAGCTAAACATTCCCAAATCCTGCAACCTTTCCTCATAAGACAGGGTTTGCAGACCGGTCACCATTCTGGTCGCTCTTTTCTGAACTTGCTCCAGTTTGTTGATGTCTTTTTTAAAATGTGGCACCCAAAACTGGACACAGTATTCCAGATGAGGTCTGACCAAAGAGGAGTATAGAGCATTAATGACTTCATGTGATCTAGACTGTATGCTTCTGTTAATACATCCTAGAATTACATTTGCCTTTTTTGCTGCTGCATCACACTGTTGACTCATATTCAGTCTGTGATCTATTAGTATACCCAAGTCTTTTTCACATGTGCTGTTGCTTAGCCCTATTCCTCCCATTCTGTATATGCATTTTCATTTTTATTGCCCAGATGTAGTACTTTGCATTTTTCCCCTATTAAAAACCATTCTGTTAGTTGCTGCCCACTGCTCCAGTTTATTTATATATTTTTGAATCCTCTCTCTCTCTTCTCTAGTATTAGCTATCCCTCCTAACTTTGTGTCATCAGCAAATTTAATCAGTTTACCCTCAATCCCTTCATCTATATCGTTGATAAAGCTTCATCACATCTAATAGGTCAATTCAATAATGTATACAGTCATGGCCAAAAGTTTTGAGAATGACACAAATATTATATTTTCACATGATCTGCTGCCCTCTGGTTTTTGTGTGTTTGTCAGATGTTTTTATCACATACAGAAATATAAATGCAATCATATTATGAGTAACAAAAGGTTATATTGACAGTTAGAATGAGTTAATGCAGCAAGTCAATATTTGCAGTGTTGACCCTTCTTCAGGACCTCAGCAATGCTCCCTGGCACGCTCTCAATCAACTTCTGGATCAAATCCTGACTGATAGCAGTCCATTCTTGCAAAATCAATGCTTTTATTTTGTCTGAATTTGAAGGTTTTTGTTTGTCCACCCGTCTCTTGATGATTGACCACAAGTTCTCAATGGGATTAAGATCTGGGGAGTTTCCAGGCCATGGTCCCAAAATCTCTCTGTTTTGTTCCCTGAGCCATTTAGTTATCACCTTTGCTTTATGGCAAGGTGCTCCATCATGTTGAAAAAGGCATTGTTGATTGCCAAACTGCTCTTGGACGGTTGGGAGAAGTTGCTCTTGGAGGACATTCTGGTACCATTCTTTATTCATGGCTGTGTTTTTAGGCAAGACAGAGAGAGCCCATTCCCTTGGCTGAGAAGCCACCCCACACATGAATGGTTTCAGGATGCTTGACAGTTGACCTGAGACAAGACTGGTGGTAGCGCTCACCTGGTCTTCTCCGAATAAGCCGTTTTCCAGATTTCCCAAACAATCGAAAAGGGGATTCATCAGAGAAAATGACTTTACCCCAGTCCTCAGCAGTCCACTCCCTGTACCTCTTGCAGAATATCAGTCTGTCCATGATGTTTTTCCTGGAGAGAAGTGGCTTCTTTGCTGCCCTCCTTGAGACCAGGTCTTGCTCCAAGAGTCTCCGCCTCACAGTGAGTGCAGATGCACTCACACCTGCCTGCTGCCATTCCTGAGCAAGCTCTGCACTGCTGGTAGCCCGATCCCGCAGCTGAAACACTTTTAAGAGACGGTCCTGGTGCTTGCTGGTCTTTCTTGGGCGCCCTGGAGCCTTTTTGGCAACAAGGGAAGCTCTCTCCTTGAAGTTCTTGATGATGCGATAGATTGTTGACTGAGGTGCAGTCTTTCTAGCTGCGATACTCTTCCCTGTTAGGCCATTTTTGTGCAGTGCAATGATGACTGCACGTGTTTCTTTAGAGATAACCATGGTTAACAGAAGAGAAACAATGATGCCAAGCACCAGCCTCCTTTTAAAGTGTCCAGTGGTGTCATTCTTACTTAATCATGACAGATTGATCTCCAGCCCTGTCCTCATCAACACCCACACCTGTGTTAATGTAGCAATCACTGAAATGATGTTAGCTGGTCCTTTTAAGGCAGGGCTGCAATGATGTTGAAATGTGTTTTGGGGGATAAAGTTCATTTTCTAGGCAAATATTGACTTTGCAAGTAATTGCTGTTAAGCTGATCACTCTTTATAACATTCTGGAGTATATGCAAATTGCCATTAGAAAAAATGAAGCAGTAGACTTTGTAAAAATTAATATTTGTGTCATTCTCAAAACTTTTGGCCATGACTGTACAGCTTGTATGGTGAAATTTTGGGGAAAGATCTGCTTCAAAATTCTCCAATGTTGCCCTGTAACATGGAGTCGCCAAGCCGCAGAAAGAAATTCAATATTTAGAAGGGCTGCCCTGTGATATAGTGAAATTTTGATTATTATAACATATGCTATGTATTCGGGCATTGCCTAAATATGTTTAATGTCGGACTACTAAAACTCAGGACAGAAAGCAGACATGTAGACTGACGTCACCCCCCATTCTTACTTATCCTAAAGCCTTACATGTGGACTGTACGGGACACTATAGGCCGATTCTACAGATACACATGGGCTTTGTGATGGCAGAGACCCAAACAAGAGACAGGCGCATCCATCTATCACATAAGATTACGTACATTACTGCTAATTTCAGTGAGGGTTCACTGACAGACATGTTGGTTTCATTAGCTGGAAACCGAATTAGAAAATGGGTTTTTGGCTACGAGCCATCGGTAATCTCTCGTGACACACACAAGGGGATGGCTTTGATAAAATAATACGGTATATGGAAATTTAAAAAACAAAGGAAAAAAAGACTTAAAAAGGGGCGATTCTTGAATGGGTTCCAAATATAGACGGTGTAATAATACGGCCCCCAATAGGCCGCACTGAAGCTCTCTTAAATAGTCGGTGTTGTCGATAGCAACAAGACTTCGCTTTTAATATGTCCGTTCATTGTGAAAATTCTTAGTGGTAGCTATGGCAACCGTGACCATTTTGGTCTGAAGATAGACCACTAATATGAGGTAGAATTGGCACAAGTCAACACTGTGCTATCTAAAAAGAAACTGGTGACTGTCTGTATAACCAGGCCAAGAGATAAAGCTCACATTATGGAGTCCATGACAAAGTCTAACTCCATAACTAAGTGCTAATTGTTATATTGTCTTTTATGCAAACGTCTGTGCGCCGAGAGATACCGGCGGCTGGATCTGTTTTCTAACACAATCAGCAGACTGCACTTATTGTCAATTATCACCCCCTTCAAATAATACTGAGAGCTCAGCGGCCTGTGATCATCACAAAGGCCTATTATCACTTGTGACCACCGAGTCCAATCACACACATGGGTCAATATACTGTATTCATGGGGGAGGATGAGAGCGGGAGATAAAGACTGCCTAATCTACAGCGCACAGAAAGGAAAATGAGGAGCTAGAAATATACGATGCATTTTTTATTACAATATATACGGTACTTGCTACTGGGCCGCATTCAGAACACACTCATTATAGTCTATGGTACTGGTCACATGACAACTTTTTTTTTTTTTTTTTTTTTAAGATCACGTGATCTCTGCCACCAAAGAGCAGTCACAAACTGCTCCTGCTGACAGTTAAGCAGCTTCCACTAACGTCATGTCGACAGAGCAGTGGCTTCTCTTCTCTTCTGATAGCATGATGTCGACAGTCATGCCCTGATTGGTAGCCGACTCCCCATTGTTTAACTTGTGGGGAACCTGCTGTCAATTAGAATGTCAGCAGTCACGCCCCATCAACAAAGCAATGTGGAAGAAGAAGAGCTGCCCTGTTGAACTGGAGCAGCTGAATCGCCGACAGGAGCGGTAAGTGTCCACTCTGAGTAGGCGTCAGAAAAACAGGCAAGTACGGTAATTACCTCTCTTAGCAATTGCCTGCTTGTTAGTTTTTAGGCCCATAGAAAAAATAAAATAGTCCTGGAAAATCCCTTCAAAGGCTTAGTGCACAGGGCTCTGCTGTGTGATTGTGCCATGTATTCACAAAAAATCCTATTTTTTCTGGCTGCATATTTTTCAATTAAGGCAAAACTGCTACAATTTCTTAGAAGAAGGGTACATTTTTTCCCCCAATTGATTTCCTTGTCACATCAAAACAATAACTGCAGTTACTAAACCCCTACTAGGAACCCAAATTGAACCTGGAATGTCACACTGCCCATCCATCTATTATAGAGCCAGGGAAAATAACCACGTTACTTCTGATATCTTGTATTAGTACTTCCATAAACGTTTTATCCTCTTGGAATCATCATATTATATAGCACTGTGTACTTACAATTGCTTATTTTGCCTTTCTACTCAGATAACTCTTCTCTTTTCCATTAGGTCTATGACATATTGCGATTAAAAACTGACTAGTTGAATCCTTCTAAGCTCTAAGTAGAAACAGGAGGTCAATTTTGTCTGCACAAGTCATGAGTCACTGCAAAAGTCCATGGCAGGAGCAGGGAGGAGGGAGCAGCTGGGTCAGGAGTTGAAGAGGGGATGACAAATGCAAGGAAAAAGGGACTTCCTGTTTCTAGATAGATCAGAGAAAATAAGAATTAGCTAGGTAGAAAGGTTAAATAAGCAATTGTAAGTGCACAGTACTGTATAATAAGATTACTGCAATATATTAAATAGATAAAAACGGATGGGAGTGCTCCTTTAATATCTGCCTTTAAACTAATTTATAAAGCCAAGTAAAAAGATTTGCAGTGCCTGGCACCATATTCAATTCAGTCCTCTATGGCAGCCGGACCAGGCCAGTCTTCACTACAGCTGTGGGCATCGTTGCCTTGGCATCCTGAGCGACCCTCTGGTGTTTACTTGGCCCTGTGATGCTATGGGGCCTAGTTTACGCCAGGTTGAGCTCAGGCCAAAGATGTCGGCCACAGAAGTGAAATGCCCTAGTCAGACTGCCACGGAGGACCAGACTGAATTGTTTTGCTCCACTGTAGCCCGAGCATAGTAACTGCCATCCCGCTCTCTCCCTCCGCCGTCACGCTCTCTCCTTCTGCAGCCCCACTCCCCAATCGCCATCCCGCATTCTCCCTCCACAGCCCTGCTCTCTATTGGCCGTCCAGCTCTCTCCCTCCATAACCCTGGTCTCCACAAGCCATCCCGATCTCTCCCTCAGCAGCCCCGCACTTCACCCGCCATCACGCTCTCTCCATCTGCAGTCCTGCTCTTCACCCACCGTCCACTCTCCACCCGCGTCCCACACTT
Organism: Dendrobates tinctorius; assembly: GCF_039654945.1. Lineage (NCBI taxonomy): Eukaryota > Metazoa > Chordata > Amphibia > Anura > Dendrobatidae > Dendrobates > Dendrobates tinctorius. Next base: position 9,368,641 of record NW_027361684.1, read on the forward strand.
TCCCTCTGCAACCCCGCTCTCCAGCCGCCAGTGGGCGGGGCTATATGGATTGAGTGTGGCTTGATACTCACACATATATACATACACTCAGCTTTTTATATATAGACTTTAACGCTGTAATAGCTGGCATTACTGCAGAGGAAGTGGGAGATCCTCCATTGTTGGAATATACACATCTCTTCCATGTAGATGGTAAACTCACATGATTTTACCATTATGACCCCCATAAACATTAGATAGCAGTGGGAAGAGACTGTCATCTACCCCAATTTCTCCATATACAAGAATGCTTTGTTCAACCGCTCCTGTATTCTCCATGGTAGTGCTGCCAATCTCCTCTGTTGGCGGCTTATCTCCCAAAGAATAAAAGGATCAGTCATCAGAAATCTGACAGGCTGGATACATCTCTTTCCAAACATCACTTGTTGGGGAGAAGAGGCAGGAGACTCCCATATACACTAGATCAGTTTAGTGTTCCCCAACTCCGGTCCTCAACAGGTCATATTTTCAGGATTTCCTTATTTTGGCTGAGCCCGTAGAAACGGGGCTGGGTTGGGATGGCATGCGACAGTTCGTCTAATTCATGAGGATCTGTGGTGTTCCTGTATGCCAGAAATCACACTCCAGTCCCTGACCGAAGTAAGATTTTGCCTCTCATCAGATTTATGAAGCGGTGTGCACACCTCATCGTCAAGACCGGCAAAAACAACTTCAGTCTTGGCGATTCAGGGCTTCAGCATTTCAAAAAATCTCTTCAGCCACAGGCCCCACACAGTAGATAGCTGCCGGGCGACATACTGTTTGGCTGACAGCCATCTCCGCTAACTTCTCCATACACAGAAGCGCTTGCTCTTTCACATTTGGAGAATGGTGGAGACATTTTTTTTTATTGAACACAGTTCATATCAAGATCTTAAACTATTATGCAACGTTATGAAATTTTGAAATAAATAAGTCCTTGCTCATTAGATATTTTGCAGTCATTTCTTTTATGGGTTTACAGGAGAAAACCGTTTACAATTGCATTGATTACTAGGTTTACTTCCAACCATCCCATGCTTTTCCTAACATTCTCTCTGCCCAGGGTGGATTGCAGGGATCATGCTCATCCATAATAACCGAGCTACACTTAATTTCGGAGATCTCCAATAATATCAGTCTATGTATCTGCTGAGTCTTTCCGGCACTTATCCTGTCAGGGCATTAATACTATTAAGAAACGAGGGGTATGTGTAAGCAGCCCTATGACCCCACGTTATCTGCTCACATCCTGTCCTGTTAGTCACTCGCAGAAAAACTATGAAACCAGTGTGACTTGTAGGAAATAATGGCTTCCAGAGGAAATAAGACGCGCAGAGAGGTCAACAAACACGTGTTATCGCAGGGGGACAAAGTGTGCGGGGCACAACCCCTGGACATAGCCTTCTATACCTTTATGGCAGAATATTTTGGACAATTACATTTTTCAGTTTGTTCTAACGGAAATGAAGACTTATTTATGGCCACCAGCAGGGCAGGAATACTGCCGGCTCCTTGGTTTCCATTACACTTCTATGGTTTTGTAGCCCCTGGCTTACAGCTTACAACGTCTTTATGGTATTTCCTAACCTATACCTTTGAAGTGTGTGGTGGGTGAAACTTAATTAATGGAGATCTACGGTTTGACTTCTTTGCCTATGTGGATCGGTTTGGTTGTTACCGACATCGGGTGACACCCTCGTTGTGCTGTACAGGCATCAAGGCATGACTCTTGCCTGAAGTTCCATGTCCATACATCACAAAGTAATGCAACTACATTACGTGTAATATTGCATGCAAGTTCAGTGCGATATCACGTCTACATTACATTCTAATCCTCTGTCACCTTCCATGTTTACTGACATTATTGTTCCGCCTTATTTTAAACCTAAAAGCCCAGACATTGCCATCTTTGTTGTATACGATCATGTTTTTACATATGGGTTCTGTGGTTGTAGATACTGTGGTCTGACTGCACTTCTGAAGATGGGAGGATACTGTAGATTTCAGGGCAGGGTTCGCAGCCTCTTCATGTGGAGAAGGAGATAAGATAAAATGTATGAGAAATGGATTTCGTAAACCGCATGGAGTGAAAACACAAAATAAGACAAGGCTCTCTGGCTACACTCTGGTGTGACTTACTAACTTCTTGGGTAACTTTCACACTCTCAACTCAATAGCCACAGACTTTCCCTCCCGCTGAATTACCACAATATTATACATCGATCTTGTACATAAATGTGCTGAATGCACAGAGCTGAATACTCCCTGAAGATAACGACCATGCCAGACAAACAAGGAAGACCTCTCCTCTTCCTTCCAGCAGACTTCAGATTAAGATCTACTAAAATATAGTTAAAACATTGAATATGTTATACAGTATATATGATCTATACTATACCCGAATTTAGGAAGATGTTCCCTTAGGACAAGGATACAGATGAACTAAATGGTGGAGCAGAGAACAGTCAGATCTCTGCTCCACCATTCCATCTGGGTAGAGACTGAAGGACCTGCAGGGACCTACAGGTCACGAGACATTCTTCGGGCAGGAGAAAGCAGCTCTGTAGCACAGGAGCAGGAATATTATACTGTGTGTAGACAAATATCATATGGTTAGCACTGTGGGGGCCATGAAACTAGTCACACTAAGAGATATCGCTAGCAATATCGCTATAACTAGTGACGTTATAGCGATATTGCTAGCGATATCTCTGTGTCTGATACTTACCTACAACCCGCTCCCCCGCTGGTTATCGCTGATCGCGCGAGAACGTCCAGGACTGTTTCTCGTCGTCAGCTTCCTGCGGCGCTTCCTGCTGTGAGGACAAGCGACGCGTGGAGCCGGGCGGGAGGACGCAGGATCGCCTGGTGTGACAGGTAAGTAGCGACCCCCGTCCCCAGCGATGTCGCTGGTGAGATCTGCCTGTGAGGCAGCTCACTAGCGACCACTTAGCGATGTACCAGCGATCCTGACCGCGTCATATCGCTGGTCGGAATCGCTGGTACATCGCTAAGTGTGACAGTACCTTAATATTGTGCTGTGTGATAACACTAATGGCCTTCAATAAAAGTAATATTTTTGTTTTTGCAGAGTACAGAACGAGGTTAGGGAAGTGGCTTAACATAGAAGAAAAATTGCAGTATGCATCCCCTCTTTCCTAAGTTTGGCAGTAAGTACATAGTGGAAGAATGAATCACGGCTACATTTTATATAGTTTGCACCAGATGATGAATATATAAACTATCTGGGGACGATATGCAGATGATATGTCCGCAGATAAGACAGAATATTGCATATTTATAGGGCTTCCATTAAAGGTGTGCATGCTGTGTGTGTTTTCTTAGCACAATTTGCTCCCTTTGCATATTCAAACTACTGTCGTTTGTTCAGTGATGGATGTGGATATCTGACTTTTCTTCCTGTTTCACCTCAACCACAACCTCTATTCTGATTCAAATGACACCCGGCATGACGCCGTCTGTGCTATGTGCATAACAGGAAACATACATTCTCTTATCTAGATGTAGAAGTTGTGTAGTGAGCAGCTCACATCTGCCTCTTCCAGATTTATGGGGCTTACACCAGAGATGGGCAAACTTTGGCCCCAAGTTTGAGATGAACTACTGACTACATCCGAGTGTCTGCCTCCTGTAAGTGATGCATGGCAGAGCGCACATTTGCTTTGCCGGCACCAATATGGTCTATGGCCTCGTCAGTCAGTACGTCTTATTCACTTTTTGGTGTGGGGGGGCGATCGGACGAAAGCCACAATGGGACCCTCGCACGTGAAGATCAGTGCAATATGAGAGCAATCTGGTAATAAATTCTTAAGCTATACAATAGAGACACTGTAGCTATAAGCTGAATGCTCCAAGCTAGTGATGAGTGAACGTCCTCACAGTGTCTCCGGCGTGTTCGAAAAACATGTTCCACTCCCCGCGGCTGCATGTCTCGCAGCTGTTTAAAAGCCGCAGCACATGAAGGGATTTCCTGTTTGATAGGCAATCCGTGCATGTCTTGCAGCTGTCTTACAGCTGCGAGACATGCAGCCGCGGGGACTTTAACACATTATTTGCGCAAACAGAGAACACTCCGATAGCACTAGAGCATGCTCAGATAACACCTTATCCGAGCACGTTCACTCATCACCACTACCGACTCCAACTGGTTTGCACAGTTGAGCTTGCATGTATATTTTATCCAGGAAATACATAAAATACCATTGTTATTCTTGTCTAGCAATTGGTTATTTTACAGGATAACAAAATGATTTAACATGACCAGTGCCCTTTCCCCCAGCAATTTGTATCGTTGACCAGAGGCAAGCCCCACATATATATCAGATATTTGACCAATCCAGTAGAAATCATGAGATTTCTCAACTCTTATTCCATTAGTGCAGAGTTGGAAATCCAACAAGACTTGAAACGTATTGCACTTACCGTGTGCAGCGGAGGGGTAAATTTTAGACTAAAAGTGACTACTGTATGTCTCGCCTGTAGTCTGGTGAGGAGTCTGCAGCACAAATGCATTAAAATTCCTGGAAACCTCATACTCCTAGGCTAGTATTACAAAGCACCACTGCTGCAGGAATTTATATTTATGCAATCCTCCAAATCTAACTCCGATTGTTAGCAGAAAATGACCCATTCTAATAAAAAAGTAAAAAAATAAAAAATAAATAAAAGGACATTCTGAAATCTTGCAAATAATCTCTAAAAACACAGGCAGGATTACAATAAAAAAAAAAAAAGGTATCACTATTCATAATGGGTGATAACACAGGATACACAATTCACAATAGGTGATGTCACAGCTCACCTCCTCCCCCTTGCTGCACAAATCATACGGCAAACACTCATCCAAAAAGTTTAATGGGCATTGACCATTGCTGTCTATGGTCCATGTAGCTGCTAGAAAGCAACTTGGCCATACACAAATGTACAGAAAATAGAATAAAACTAAGGCTATGTGCACACGTATGCAGAAAATTTCTGCATGAAAACCGGACTCCTTCCCAGAAAACGCGCGTTTTTCCCCGCGATTTTTTCCGGAGCGTCCCCAGACACAGAAAATAGCCAGAAATGCGGAATTTACCGCAAAATTAATGAGCATGCTGCGTTTTTTTTTACCGCAAAGCGTTTTTTCTGCGGTAAAAAAACGCATCAATATGCACAAAAAGTGCAAAATGCATTAAAATGAATGGGAAGCTTCTTTTAGGCGTTTGAGCGGATTTTTGGGTAAATCTGCGGGAAAAACGCGAAAAAAACGCTGTGTGTGAACACAGCCTAAATCGTATAAAAAAATTGAGAGAATCTTTCACCGTTTCAATCATTTAAAGAAAAAAAATATACGTAATCCATTAAAATGTGGACATTTAATGTAAGTCACCAAAACTTTTTTTTTTAAGTTCTGTTTTAGTACAAGTGATTTTTATGCGGGTTCAGTGCACTTTTTCTTGAAGTTCCCGAGATCTGAAAACTAGAGCTGTGCTTTCACTTCCAGTAAATTGATATACTCTGCAGACACTTTTCTAGGGAAGCGGTGTCTTTACAACAGAAGAGCAGACAGCGGAAGTGCTTACCATATGAAATTCAATATAATGTTTGTTGAGTCACTATTTCATATTGGTAGCTAAAAAAAAAAAAAAAAAAAAAAGTGTAGAGGGGGATACCTGGTTTTGTAAACCCCCATTTCTACTGGGGCACATTTTTCTGGGCATCTATACCAAGAAACACTGAGCAAAAGCAAAGATCCTAAAGCTGCAAACCTGAAGATACGATAGGGCTAGGAAAAATAAAAGGTAGATAATACAGCACCTGAAATCCGCTGCCTAGGAGTAACTCTCGACTCTGTCCTGTCCTTCAAACCACACGTCCAAACTCTTGCCACCTCCTGTCTCCTCCAACTCAAAAATATTTCCAGAATCCGTCCCTTCCTCAGTCCTCAATCTACTAAAACTCTTGTACATGCCCTCATCATCTCCCGCCTTGACTACTGCAACACTCTCCTCTGTGGCCTCCCCGCCAACTCTCTTGCACCACTCCAGTCTGTCCTCAATTCTGCTGCCCAACTAATCCACCTCTCTCCTTGCTACTCCCCATGTCTCTCCCCTCTGCAAATCCCTCCTTTGGCTACCAATTCCTCAACTAATCCAGTTCAAACTACTAACACTGACCTACAAAGCCATCCACAACCTTTCCCCTCCCTATATCTCTGAACTAATCTCCCAATACCTTCCCTCACGTAATCTTCGATCCTCTCAAGACCTCCTACTCTCCTCCACATTTATTCGTTCCTCACACAACCGCCTCCAAGATTTCTCCCGAATATCCCCTATCCTCTGGAATGCCACGCCTCAACACGTCCGATTATCCACCACCCTTGGATCCTTCAAACGGAACCTGAAAACCCATCTTTTCAGGAAAGCTTACAGACTGCAATAACCATTCTGCCGCCTCACCACCACCACCCGAGCTGCTGCCTCACCACCACCAGAGCTGCTGCACCCCCGACCTTCTGTCTCTTCCCCACTATCCCGTAGAATGCAAGTCCGCAAGGACAGGGCCCTCTCCCCTCTGTGCCGGTCTGTGATTGTAAATTGGTTTACTGTTAACGATATCTATAACTTTGTATGTAACCCCCCTCCTCATGTACAGCACCATGGAATTAATGGCGCTATATAAATAATAAATCAACTAGAAACATGTTGCTGGCATCTATGTTTGCCATGAATGCCAACAATAATTCTTATTGCCCGATTGCATTAATAAAAGAAAAAACATATAGTAGCTCCTGGAATAATAGTTATACTGACTTTCACAAAATCTACAGCAATTTCTTCAACTCTACTTTTTTGGCCCAATTAGCCTGTATTACCTGCATGGTGACGAATCAGAAAGTAACAAAAAGCTTTCACACTAAGAGTATTTTTGCAAAAATAAAAAAAATACCGCATATAAAATTACTACTACTAATAATAGGGTACATTAATTATTGCACTTGCAGTAGAATAAAAAGTTGTCAATGTTCACACACAATGTTTTTTTTCTTTTAAGAAAAGTGAGGGCTTAGCAGATTTTATGCAAGGGAATGTTTAATTTTTTTTTTTTTAATAAAGATGGGGATAGAACTGAATGTCTTATGTAAATGCGTCCCTAGTCTTTTCCCAGGACAATGTGGCTGCCAAGATCCCATTGTTGAAAGGCACCACGCTTTTAGGCAGGAGAAGAGGAAAGATAAATAACTGCAGTAATTAGTACTTCTTTGGGTTCCTTCACGCGGCCATATTATAGCCATAGACACTACATCCACTGCCATATGGAAAAATTAATTACCCAAGTGGAGAATTGATGTAGAAAGCCGGTCTCCAACATCCATGAAGCACGGGCCATTCTCACATCAGAAGACGCGGCACGACTGCAGTCTCCAGAGCTATGAAGCACAAGGCCGGAGAAGGGCAGTTGGGCTGGTCTGTAATTCACAGTTATGTGTAGGCATCCTAAAGGCCCCTTTACATTTAGAATCATAGAATCATAGAATCGTAGAGTTGGAAGGGACCTCCTGGGCCATCTGGTCCAACCCCCTGCTCAAAGCAGGATTCGCTAAATCATCCCAGTCAGATGTTTGTCCAGCCTCTGTTTGAAGACTTCCATTGAAGGAGAACTCACCACTTCTCGTGGCAGCCTGTTCCACTCATTGATCACTCTGTCAAAAAGTTTCTGTGTCTCCTCCCATTCAGTTTCATCCCATTGCTTCTAGTCTTTCCTTGTGCAAATGAGAATAAAGTTGATCCTTCTACAATGTGACAGCCCTTTAGATATTTGTAGACAGCTATTTAGCGATGCACCAGCGATCCTGACCACGATATGACGCGGTCAGGATCGCTGGTGCATCGCTAAATGATCGCTACTGAGCTGCCACACAGGCAGATCTCACAGCAACGTAGCGACGCAGCAGCAGTCGTTACTTACCTGTCAGACGTGGCAATGATGACGTTCTCCGCCCGTGTCCATGCGTCGCTCGTCGGTGCCAGTAGGAAGCGGCCGACGAAAAATGGACCTGGACGATCTCGCGCGATCAGCGATAACCAGCGGGGGAGCCGGTCGGAGGTAAGTATCACACATAGCGATATCGCTAGCAATATCGCTGCTGCGTCACAAAATCAGTGACGCTTTAGCGATATTGCTAGCGATATCGCTATGTGTAAAGCCCCCTTTTTACTGCGCCATACTATAGCACCAAGCTGCAGATACTCAGCCTGACCCAATACAAACTACAGCACGTGTGTGAACTTGTCCTAAGGTTCTATCCATTTCCTAAATACAGCTCTGTTACGTGATACAGTAAAGAAGACTTAAAAAAAAAAAAAAAAATTAGAAATCCGCTTACTATATTCACCCCAATATATTTCAAGGACTTTCCACCTTCTCGGTGTTACATTGCATCTGAGCCCAAGATATCTCCAGCATAGTAATAGCACATGTAAAGCAGACAGACCTTAAATAGATATAGCATTGATGAAGATGAGAGGTGCAAATACTAGTAACGCTCCGTCAGCACATCAGACGGTAATAAAGCAGATGCAGCGGTCAGGAAAAGCTAATCCTGTTCCTCCGAAAGTTCTAAATGAATCTTGGAGAATCTATGTTAATGCCTAAGTATCTGTCAGCAGGTCCCTAACCATTAAATGGATTTTCAAGGGCTCCTTATGCTCCTTATCAGATGAGTGAGGATCTGACTCCCAGAAACATCCTTCCCCGATCAGTGCTTTAAAAAGGTCCAGCGCTCACCCCTCCTTTACCAGGCACATATACATTTATTTTGTAGCACCTATATCTGCTGTTCATCCCCAATCAAGTCAACAGGACTTGTCTGCGATAGCAATTGTACAGAGCAGCGTCTGCTCAGTGCCACTCAACTGAGCGACGGATGTGACAAAAGTCCGACCACCACTGATCATGACTGAATATTGACAGATTGCAACTCCAAGATCGATATCCAAGTCCCAGAACATTAAGCATGGCTGCTTTCTTCTAGAAACAGAATAAGAGCTGTCCGTGGGTTAGGTCTGGTATTGCAGCTCAGCTCCTTTAAATGTGAATATCGACGTCAAGCAGTTCTGGGCAAATTTCTGAATTGTTTTGCATATTTTCATGTTAATAACAGTGGCTGGTAACAGAAAACAGCAGCCTGCCTAGCACATGCAAATGTTTTGTCCCAGCGCAGCAGTACAAAGCAGTATAACTAGTTGTGTTACATAAGGAATGATTAACTTGTGCAGGTTCATAAAGGGAAATAAAATAAAAACACTAGTGAAACATCAGTTGAACAGATCAGAGTCCTGTGAGTGGAGATCGGGGTGTTCAATGCCTCCATTTTCAGAATGCAGGAGAATGGGGAACCCTAAATTTATGAAAATAGAACTTAAAGATCAGTAGAAATATATCTGCTGATTGGACCGTGCCGTCCATCGTCACTACCGACCGGATCGGTCATACTCCTCAGAATGAGGACACTGGAATCATGCAGGTGAGAAAACCACAAAATCCACGGCAGGACCTCACGGATCTAATGAGAAGTGATTGAAGGCCATACAGCACCAGCAGTACCTGACATACCTGGGAGGCAGAGCGCACGGTGGGACCAACAGTACTAAGAATATGGCCTAAATGGCCCATTTATATGGGATCGCTGGTTTTCAGATAAAAATCTACCTGTCAAAACAGGTCAGCAATCTCTCGATAAATGCTCAATTGTTGGGCGAGATATTTTAAGACTAGCTTAAAAAAAGTATAATCTTTCTCTGCAGTGTAATGTCCTGTGTACAAATTAGGGTGCTACCGAGAACACTGCTCTATATGCAAAAAGTGATGGAGATTAACAGTCGTTCTGTGCACAGGTAGGTGCTGTTCGCCTGTCTAAACAAGTCAACAATCGGTTGTCGTTTAAGGTCAGCCCGCTTAAATAGGACCTTGATTACTTAGGGCCCCTTCACACAGCGGTTTTGTCTCTTCATACATCATCACTGTCCTCAATGGGGTCTTTGGAGTGTGGGAGGAAACCCAAGCAAACACGGGGGAGAACATACAAACTCCTTGCAGATGTTGTCCATGGTGGGATTTGAACCCAGCGCTGCAAAGCAATAGTGCTAACCACTGAGCCACCACTGATTTTATCAGTATTTCTTTAAAGAAGAGACAGCAGTAATAGCAAATCATTGAGGCTATATAAATTAACGCTGTAAACCCATACAGAATGGTATAGATCAATTATGTAACCTCACTGATCAATCAACTGCTACATATACAAACTATCAAGAAACCCGTACAGTGAGTCACACACTATAGAAGGGTGTAGGACAGCCTAGGATAGCCAACCTTACCTAGAAATAACAATATTGTTACAGCAATTAGCCAGCAAGTGGACACAGTAATAGGCGATTACGTCTCAGACGGGTGAATCACGGATACCGGGACACATTGCTCGCACTTCCTGTTATTGATGATATCTTAATTATACCCTGGTGACAAATTGTCACTGTCTCTTCTGTATGATCTAAGGTTTAGGACAAAGACAAATTCTATAAAAAATATATACAAATATGTATACACAATCTTTGCTGAGATTATCCTTTATAATGAATGGTTTCAATGTAAAACAGGAGATACTGCCGGCAACTTTTCTGGTACAGCGTAATCATGAAACCCTATGTGGTTCCAAAATCCCCAAATACATGGACACCCTCTTCCACAAAGCGAGTGAAGATCGAGCCAGGAATGTAGCGGATATTTGCTGAAACAAATCCACACAAGGACAGTATGGGCATAACTATAGTAGGTACAGGGGTTGCTATCGCACCTGGATCCCAGTGGCGCACAAAAGGTCCCTTCAGCCCATCTGAAAAGACTACTACCACTATTACTACTAATGACCTGTGAAAGTAGGAGGGCTCCATTGGAAATTTTGCATCAAGGCCCATGAACGCCAAGTTTCCCCAATGCCTGACCGTAATCAGAGATGGACTTGTGGTCTGAAAACTAAAACTTAAGAACTTTTAACGTGAGAGTTCTAATCTCAGTATAGATGGTTCATTGATTTCCTTCTCGCATGTATCCTTTAAAGGGTTATTCTCATTCCACTGGATAAGGGATAACTTTCTGATCACTGGGGCTCTAGAACCCAGGATTTGTAGAGCCCCATCTTGACTGAAGAAAAGGAATACATGCTCGAAATCCACTCCACTGAATGTCTATGAGACTGAAGGAAACAGCTGAGACCTGCATGGTTTTCTGCAGTTGTCCCATACACAATGAAAGGAGCAGAGATAGAGCACAAGCAATTCTGCTTCATTCAAGTTGGGGCTCTGCCTGGGTTCCAAAGCCCGATTTTTAGGATCACTAGGATCCAAGTGGTCCAGTAATTTATCCCCAGTTTTCTGAATAGACAATTACTTGCGACTGGTCCATTAAAGACAAATCTGTCTGCAGGATTTCAGACCCCAAACAATTTATATGCACATGCACCCACCTTTCAAAGCCAAGTCCACCAATACCTTCAAATTGACAGCCTGATCCACAGGCATGCCTCAGAAGGAGGTGGAGCAGATCAGAGAAAAGAGCTGGAACGACGGAGGCTTCAGCTTTACAAATAGCTCTTCAGCCTGATTTGCAAATCAATTCGAACACTGATTTCTCGATATTAGAGGATAGGACTGACCATGTAAAAGGTATTGCTGGACTTGTCTTTGAAAGAACTACATGTGCATATAATTAGTTGTGTGTGAGGGAAAGTGGGGTGGATGGAAACTTGCTTAATGATTCCCTTTAAAGGCTTCCTTTCCATCTGCATAGGCTGCAAAAGTACTCCAAAAACCTATCTCCCTAGTCTTGACCCAGTATGTCCAGCACACAGCCCATTAAAAATCTACACAGAACATCAGTATCTATTTAAATACCTCAGAAAATCAACGAATTACAGCAGTCAAGGCTCCATTATTTATAGAAGCCATGACACTAGTGTGAATAGACCCCATACATGTGGTAGGATACTCCTCGTTAACATTGGTCCCTCAGCAAATGATAACCTATGCCAACAGTCTTCCTATGGACCACAACCACATCTGTGTGTCACGGAAGTATTGTGTCAGAATACCGGAAGGAAAATGTTGCAGTCACTAATGTAACCCAAGTAAGGCCTGTTTCACACATCCGTTTGTCACCATCAGTCAAAATCCGCTGATTTGCAAAAAAAACGGATCCGCCATTTATCTTGGCGGATCCGTTTTTTTTCCCCGTTGACTTTCATTATCGGTGGATTTTGACAGAGGATCGTCCGTTGCATCCGTATTTCTGCAGATCCGCCAAAATTTTGGCGTCCGCTGAGATCACCGAATGGACAATGCAACTTTTTTTGTTGTCCGGATACGTATTTTCCTCTTTTGCTACATGTTTAACCCTAAATCCAATCTGGCTGCTGGATAAAAAAAATCTCTCTCTCTCTCCTCCACTCACCGCCTCATCGCCCGAGATCTCGCCTTCTCTGACCGCTACATCTCCGGTAGTCATTTTTTCTTTTCAGCCGCAGTTCCTTTAAAATTCCGAAATCGGCGGATCCTGGCGCACCAACGGTCCGGTGGCTCCCGTTGGCGTTTCATTGCCCACGGATCCGTTATCCGCCATTTTAGCGGCTGCCAACGTACAGGAAAAACGTTAGTGTGAAACAGGCCTAAGGCGAGTTGTGCGATTAGAATATGGTTATCCACCGTTGTATTAGGGAGTATAGTCACCCACAGATATTAGAGTTGGTGTGAATAATTTTACAGGACCAGGTCCTGCAGCCACATCAGTAATCTGTGAGCCCTGCAAACCTTTCTTTACTCAACGGCATCCCTTGCTCCTCTTGATTAGTTGGCCTGGCATCATAGAACCGCCATGCACTTGTGAGATGTCACCCCAGGCCAGCTAATTGAAGGAAGAGCCACAGATGCCGACAAGTAGGAGACAGTTCACAGGGCCGGCAGCATCAAATTACCGACTTGGCCCCTGGACCAGGATCTACACCACCTCTACTATTTTCTTTAATAGTTCAAGACAATATAATACTGATCTTTTATTTTTCTCTTGAAGCAAATATTGGTGTCTGTGGGTATATATAGTTCCCTTCAATGCATTATACATAACATAAAACACATTAAAGGGAATGTGACAGCTAATGCACGTTGCTCGATCCATGGTCAACATTTATCACACGTTGGCTCTATGATCTCAGCCAGATATGTTTCACTTTGAAACTTTGCGCCATTGCAGAAGAAAACAGTATAATAGACGCCAGAGAACGAGCTGTCTATTAAACTATGACATCATACAGTTTTTAATACACATGGATCAGGCACTGTGCATTACCTTTCAGGTTCTCTTTTAGGCCTCCTCACAGCTTTAGAAGAGCTTCCAAGTGATCCAAAGGGAAAAAACAATAAAAAAACTAGTCTTTTTAAAATAAATCATTTTTATTGAAAAATTCCCAAAACACAAAATGTTCCATCTTTCAAATAACAATTCCACAATATAATACAAAAACAAAGTTACAACTTCCATTCCCTAACCCAAATCCCAACATTCCAGGGACGACCATTTTCAGAGCAAATAAAACTACTAACAATGACTGTCCATTACACATCACGGATGTGATTAATACTATAGAAGATGATGACAACCACTCCAATATTACAAGGTATTACCACTCCCTGCCAGGCAATAGGAGACCCCCGTTATCCAGCAGAAGCAAGTCCTTCGTCAGCCACATCTTTCCATGTAAATGCGTCTAAACGTAGAGACTCCATAACGGCATCTAAGGGGCCTTAAAACTTTTTTGAAAAGTCAACCCTTTTTTTTCCTGAGGAATGTGGAGACAAGTTACAGCTCATAGGCTAATGTTAGTTAGACTATACCTAAAGATTAATGAAAAAAAAATGAGCTGAAAAAATGTGTGGTTTCCCATACAATATAAGGTATAGTCTCTGGATGAGGAAAGTATATGGTGCTGAATGCTACTTGCAGCTCTCCACATAACGCCAAGTCCATCTGTGGTTTAGGCAAGGTCTTCCCTCTCGATCTCAGTACAATCTTGTTATTCATAGTAATTCAATGTTTCTTAAGAAAAGGCTGAGGGTAGAAGGCCAGGCGATACAGCGCAGCTAGAGCGACTAAGGATCCAGAAAATATGTCCATCACAAACGCTTTCAGATTCAAGATGGAATTTGAGGAGGAGTGAGGATTACAGCTGGCGACAGTGAAATAGACCAGGAAGTCTATAACAAAATATTCTAGAAATAATTGGAACCTTCCTCTTGGGTTTGATTTTGTTGTTGCGGACTTAAACCCTCCAACAATTTCCACAAAGGGTCCTGGGAATCAATGTAACCCAGACGTCATTGAGAGGTTACAAGCCGAGCATTTCTACCCAAGGGAAGAGAAGATCTGCTTTGCATGTCTGGTGATGGAAGAACACTACTTCATGTGAATCCAGCACACCGCTTACACGGCATCTTACACATAGGCTAGAACGGCATGCCTTAAAGCGGAAATTTTTCATGTTGAACTGGACACAGGATGTAATAGTGGCTACAATGATTATTTTTTTTTTTTAAATTATTCTTATTTTTTAAAACTTCACCTGTTCATTGCTGATCTACTGGTATTAGAAAAAGTATTGGCACCAACCTGTCCACTATTTTACCATTGATGGCCTATCCTTAGGATAGGTCATCAAGGTCTGATCAGTCGTGGTCCAACACCCGGCACCCCCTGCTGATCAGCTGTTATCCGTGTCGGCGGTGGCCAGCCATAAATACACACTTGCGGAGAAGGCCATCTTTTGATATTGGCCGCTACAATACACTTGACATCCACCTCCTAGTGACATGAACAGGGGGGTGGATGTGTAATGCCAAGACTTGGCCACTGTCAGAAGTTTGCCAGCTTCATAAGTGGAGTATTTCCGGTCGGCAGCCGCCACAGAAACAAATAAAAGCTGATCGGCGAGGCGCCAAGAATTGGACCCCAACCGATCAGGAATTGATGACCAATCATAAGGATTTCCACTGAAGTTGGATCAGCCTGTAATTTGATTTTCCACTTTGATTTTGAGTATTATTCCAAATATACCTTTGTAAGATATTAATTTTGATTTACATTAATAATTTTTATGTTTTATTGTTCGCAAAACATTCCACTATGTAATGAATAAAGACTTGCAACTGGAATATTTAATTCCGTGATATTTAGGTTGTGGTGTTTTGGAGTTCCCTTTACTTTATTAAGAAATCACAAACACATTTTAAGTCTACTGTGAAATAAGATGCAAAGTGAATGAACAAAAGAGTAATCTAACAAATCAATATTTGGTCCGACTACTCTTTGTCTTAAAACAACATTAGTTCAATTCAGAATACAGCTGTTCATTTCCGGTCAGGGTTTGGCTGTACTCCTGCAGTTAGGAAAAAAAACAGGTTAGAAGCCCCATTCCAGTAATCAACAGGGTTCCCAGTGGCCAGACATACACAAATTTAATTAACACCTATTTAGAGGATGGGTGATAATTTACTTAAACTGGAAAATCCCTTTAACTTCTTTCATATCAAAACCATTAGAGAGCAGATATCCTGTGGGAGTCCATAACAATGCTGCTAGAGATCCTCATTGAATAAAGTTTTCGGTGTTTTCCGTTTGGGAATACAAAATTAAATACAGTGAATAGATTTTACAAAATAAAGTCATACAATCAAATCATTCTCCGGTAAGAATAAAGACACGCCGTTATGTATAGGACTCGTATAATGCTCTGAACGTGACTTATTTGCATAATTAAAGCTGAAGGCTCAGGTATGTATTTGGGGCGCAAGAACTGGGGAGAAGAAATTTGCTGATCACTGCGGAAATTATTCAATAAACCTGGAATCTATGGAAATTGTTTCAGAATCGAGGAAATAAGGAAAGACATCTCCATCCAGAAAGTGAGCAGCCATGAAGCAAAGAACTGTGCAGCTACAAATATACGTTTATTAGGGGAGTCATGGTCTGATATATACAAGCAAAATAGGCAGTTTAGGCGATAAGTCTGATGAGGAGAATAAGGGAAAATTCATGTTACAGAAACCTCTGCGACAAATAGTCAAATCCAGATAATGGAGTCAGTTTAGTGGCAAGAGAAGAAGGAAAAACACCCGGTCCATTTCCCCCATTTTTACAGCTACAATCTAAGATGTACAGGAAAGCAGATTTTTCAAAATGTGATGTCCAAAGAACTGAAAGTGAAAAATCAATAAAATTGTTCACACCGTACTGATAATTTAGTTTTTATGACTCAAGTTTCTGTTACATGTGTGACTGATTAGTACTAGCAGCTCAATCTGTTACTCTGATCAGCAGCTAACCAAGGTAAAGTTCACCATCTATAAGTGGCCATTATTAGGACAGCAAAGAGATTTCAACCTATAAGAACCCGTGCTACTGACAAAAGAGAGGTCCATAAAATGGTAAAATAAGCCAATTATAATACCATTTGACTCAAAAACTCTTAATTGGTATTCCTTACAAGTTAAGGAGGTTATCGGGGACATCGTTCTTAGCCCCATAGAGAAAAAAAAAACAAAAAAACACCAATCTGTGCAGTCTCTGTTTCATTTGACCTCAAGTCAACCAGAAAGCACCTTCTCTTCTGGTCTGCTCTGTCGACAGGGCATCACTGTAGACGTCATGCTGATCAACAGGCAGTGGGGAGCAGACTATCAATCAGGGCTGTGGAGTCGGTAAGCCAAACCACCGACTCCACAGCCCTGCTATCAATCATTGTGACATTTAAGGCCCTGTCACACAAAAGGTACTGTCACACTAAGCGATATCGCTAGCAATATCGCAATAACTTGTGACGTTATAGCGATATTGCTAGTGATATCGCTGTGTCTGATACTTACCAACGACCCGCTCCCCCGCTGGTTATCGCTGATCGCGCGAGAACGTTCAGGACCGCTTCTCGTCATCAGCTTCCTGCTGGGCTTCCTGTGGAAAGACGAGCGACAAGCGTGGAGCCAGGCGGGAGGACGCAGAATCGCCTAGTGTGACAGGTAAGTAGCGACCCCCGTCCCCAGCGATGTCGCTGGTGAGATCTGCCTGTGTGGCAGCTCACTAGCGACCACTTAGCGATGTACCAGCGATCCTGACCGCGTCATATCGCTGGTCGGGATCGCTGGTGCATCGCTAAGTGTGACAGTACTTTAAGCGAGATCGCTAGCGAGATTACTGCTGAGTCATTAGTTTTGTGACGTTATAGTGATCTCACAGGCAAGATCGCCATGTTTGACAGTGAGCAGCGACCAGCCCCCCTGCCATGTATCGCTGATCGTGCCCGAAATGTCTGGACATTTTTTTTGGTCGCTCATGTCCCGCAGCGTCGCTTGTATCGTCACGTTTGACACCAAGTCCAACGACCTCGTTAGCGACTCACAATCAAGATAAAGGCGTGGATTTGCGTTCCCGTTTCCACACCTCCCTCTGCTCCGATTGGTGGTCACTACAGCGTCCTGATTGGCAGGCTTCCTTTTAAAGAAGCTACACATAGTAGCGCTTCAGTTCTTTGATCTTGACCCGGGTTTGTCCTAGTTGAGATCCTGTTTGCGTCCCAACGGCTGCGACTCCTGCGACAGCCGGTGAACGCTAATAGGACACCGCTGATCGCAACTAGGTTCTGCTAGACAAAATACTACGTGTTCAGGAACAATGAAATGAAGCGCTAGTGTGTCAACTTCTTTTAAATGCAAGGTCGCCAATCAGGACGCAGTAGCGTCCACCAATCAGAACACAGAGGGCGTGAAAAAAGGGAGCGCAATCCACGCCTGTGTAAATACTGCGTCACATAGTAACATCCCTCATCGAGGTGTGAATCGTCAATGGAACACGCAATGTGACAGGGTCCCAACGACCACCGACATCGTTACAAAGGTCGCTATTATGACACGTGACACGCCAGGTCGTTGGATAGATCGAACTGTTTGACATCTCAATAGCGATCACATAACGATGCAGCAACGATCCCTGTCATGTCGTATCGCTGTCAGGATCATTGTAGCGTCACTAGGTATGACGGGAGCTTAATAATAATAATAATCTATTTTTATAATAGCACTAACATATTCCGTTGCGCTTTACAGTTTGCACACATTTTCATCACTGTCCCCGATGGGCTCACAATCTAAATTCCCTATCAGTATGTCTTTGGAATGTGGGAGGAAACCCACGCAAACACGGGGAGAACATTTAAACTCCTTGCAGATGTTGTCCTTGGTGGGATTCGAACCCAGGACTCCAGCGCTGCAAAGGAGAAGACGCTACTCTGTTGAAGTTACGTCAACAAATGCTTCAAAATCTCCACCGAGTTGGCTTCTGCCAACTCGGCGGAGATTTTGTAACATTTGTTGACGTAACTTCGACACTGACTTGAATTGGCATCGAGGAGAACAGGCAGGTAGTTTTTGGCTACACAATAATCAAAGTTCTTAGTCCCATAAGAAAAAAAATACAAAAAGTCCCAAACAACACCTTTAATGGGACGCCATCACACGATTCACACCACTCAAACCTCAAGCTCCACTCACTCCCTCCTAGACCCTTCACAGTCCGGCTTCCGCCCCCCACATTTGACTGAAACTGCACTCAAAGTGACCAACGACCTTCTGACAGCAAAATGTAACGGTGAACACTCTCTGCTCATTCTCAACCTTTCGACACTGTTGACCACTGTCTCCTACTCTCTAGGGATTAAGGACACTGCTCTCTCCTGGTTCTCTTCCGATCTTTCTGACCGCTCCTTCAGTGTTTTGTTCGCTGGCTCCACATCATCTCATCTCCTCTTCTTCTCGCTGTCGGGGTACCTCAGGGCTCAGTCCTTGGCCCCCTTCTCTTCTCTCTACACGGCCCCAATTGGACAGACCATCAGCAGATTTGGCTTTCAGTACCATCTTTATGCTGATGATACACAACTATATACGTCATCCCCCGACCTTACCCCCGCTGTACTACAGAACGCCAGTGACTGACTGTCCGCAGTCTCCAACATCATGTCCGCTCTCTATCTGAAACTTAACCTCTCAAAAACTGAACAACTTCTGCTCCCGCCGTCTACTAACCTCCCTAAATCTGACATTTCCCTCTCCGTGGGTGGCACCATAACAACAACCCGGCAGCAGGCGTGCTGTCTGGGTGTTATGTTTGACAACAATCTCTCCTTCACATGCCAGATACAATCTCTTGCCCGTTCTTGCAGCTTACACCTAAAGAACATCTCCAGAATCCGCCCTTTTCTCATCATGGAAACAACAAAAACCCTCACTGTCGCATTGATCCACTCCCTCCTGGACTACTGCAGCGCTCTATTAATTGGCCTCCCCGTTAGTCGACTTTCCCCTCTCCATTCCATACTTAATGCAGCGGCCAGGGTCATCCATCTGGCTAATCGTTACTCGGACGCGTCCGCTCTTCGCCAATTGTTACACTGGCTGCCCATTCATTATAGGATCCAATTCAAAGTACTTGTTCTCACCCACAAAGCTCTCCACAGTGCGGCACTCCCCTACATCTCCTCCATCATTTCTGTCTATCGACCTAACCGACTGCTACGCTCTGCAAACGACTTTCGACTAACCTCTGCACTAATCCGCACCTCCCACTCCCAGCTACAAGATTTCACCCGCGCTGCGCCAATCCTCTGTAATGCTCTACCCCAAGAAATTAGGACCAGCCACAATTTGCATAGTTTCAGGCGCTCCCTCAAAACGCATTTGTTCATAGCGGCCTATCACGTTCACTAATCAAAGTCATTTTATGTGAAAGTGTGTGTGTGTAGCCCATTCACTATCTCCATCTATCCCTCACTCCCTCAAGATGGCTGGACCATCATTGTAAATACACACCTGTACTTTGTATCTCCCCACCTCATTGTAGATTGTAAGCTCTCACGAGCAGGGTAGTCTTATTTTGCTTTAATTACTCTATTGTTAACGTTGTTACCTATGACTTGTGTTTTGAAACTGTTTAACTGTAAAGCGCTGCGGAATATGTTGGCGCTATATAAATAAAGATTATTATTATTATTATTAAGCTGCAGGAATCAGAGCCAGGTAAATTGGTCCCTGAAACGCTCAGGCAGTTCCAACAAAATATACTTTAAAAATCAAGTGGGGGACAACACTAGTACCAGTACTACCCCCAGACTTCAAGACCTTATGTCTTCCTCTAGTCACAACTTTTTGCATGTGTGCCAATTTTTGTTTAACTTTTCTGGAAAGGTATTGTTTACAGCAGACAATTCTACAAATTTACCAGTAACCCGAGTCCGGTACTTCCCTGATTTTGTTCTAAAGACGAGAAATGTGGCCAAAGAGGAAGACATTAAACAACTGTAGAAATTAATAGGGAACACATACAACAACATTGTCACACCATTGCTTTACATCTACAAACATGTCCAGATCTGTGAAAACCATGCCATGGTTAATAGATTTCTCATTCCTTTATTTAACCCCTTAATGACAGCCAATACATCTTTTTACAAACCTGAGATATAAGAGAATATCATCCCCATACAGGAGACAACCCAGCAGCTGTCGGCTGTGCACTATAGCTGACAACTTGCTGCACCAGCCACGATCAGTGTTGGCACCGTCCTTATCTGTGTAACCCCTTAGATGCTGCTGTCAATCGTGACTACATCATATAAATGGCTAACAGAGTGTGAGGGCTCCCTCTTTATCCCCAACAGCATTTTGAGATCATGATTGTGTGGTCCAGATGTTTGTTATGGCAGTTCATGGCCAAATAGCGGCCTTAGAGTCTGCCGGCTATAGTGGCCTGTTCATCAGTTAGTGTCACTTAGGTGGTAAAAATACACTTTTTCATTCCTTTCATGTCACTTTGCATTAATTCCTGAAAATTACCTGATGGGTTAATAAACTCCTTGACATATTGAAAACTGCTGTCAGGTAGCGCTATTTTTAAAATGGTATCACTTTTGGGGGGGGGGGGGGGGGGGTTTCCAATATATACGACCTCCAAAATCACTTCAAACCTGGAGAGGTCCTTATTAAAATAATTTTGTAAATTTCCTTGGAAAAAAGGAAAAATTGCTGCTATATTTTTAAACCTAACATGCTAACAAAATAAAATAACATTTTACAAATGGTGGTGATGTAAAACCGACAAGCGGGAAATGTTATTTATTAAACCCTTTCTGATATTGGACTTACTATTCCGTCCATGTGCCCTGGGACTTAATGCCCATGGACGGAATAGTACGTCATACGCGATCAGCCACGCTCACGGGGGGACCACGGCTGATTGCAGCCGGGTTTCAGCTGATTCTCACAGCTGACACCCGGCATTAAGTGCCAGGAGCGGTCACGGACAGCTTCCGGCACTTAAACCCCGGCACACTGCGATCAAACAAGATCGCAGCATTACGGGAGCAGGCAGAGGGGCGTTCAGCTCTGACAGCCCCTCTGCCTTTGGATCAGAGACTCCGCGGCATGACGCGGGGTCCCAATCGCTCCCATGGTAACCCGATGGAGTCATGACGACATACGGGTTACCAGAGCTCAGAGACTTCCCTGTCATGCGCAGTGCATGTCAGGAAGTCTCTGAGATTAGTGACAAATCCCTGCAGCGCTGACAGCTTATAAGGCATGCAGATCTGCATGCGATGTAAGCGATCAGCCTGCACTAAATGAGTGTCCCAAAGTGAGACACAGTGTAAAAATAAGAATGAAATACATTCTTTTTTAAAATAATTGTAAAAATATTAAAAAAATAAAATTATAAAAACAAAAAACAAAACGTAGTTACTCACCGGTTAACGGTATTTTTCGGAGTCCATGACAGCACCACCTGAGAGAGGGGATCCGCCCTCCAGGAACAGGAAATCCTACAGATACATAAGGGCGGCACCTCTCCCACGCATCAGTTGGTTTACAGAGCACAAGAGGACCACAAAGTTAATAGCATAATTTATATACAATACTCTTACACGACTATTAATTACCCGTGTACATATAAGAGGAAGAAGTGCACACCCAAATTTAACTAAAGGGAGGGAATATACGGGTGCTGTCATGGACTCCGAAAAATACCGTTAACCGGTGAGTAACTACGACTTTATTCAATCGTCCATGACAGCACCACCTGAGAGAATTACAGAGAGTAATAATTACTTTAGGGAGGGACTACAGCCTGCAGAACCCTGACAAAGCACCCAGGTCTAGTCTATAATGGTTGTAGAAGGTGCTCGGAGAGGACCAAGTAGCTGCCTTACATATCTGGTTGATCGAGACCTCCGATCTCTCTGCCCAAGAGGTTGCCATGGCCCTGGTGGAATGCGCCCTCAGTTTGCCAGAGGCCGGTTTGCCTTTTGAGGTGTATGCCAATGAAATGGCCTCCCTAATCCTTCTCGCTAGTGAGCTTTTTAAAGCCCTAAGGCCCTTTCTAGTGCCCTGATAGGAAATAAACAAGGCATTATCTTTTTTCCAGGGGTCGGTAACTGCCAGGTACTCTAGGAGACATCTCCTAACGTCTAGCATGTGTAATTTCCTTTCCTTATCGTTCGTGGGATTAGGGAGGAAGGATGGAAGAACTATCTCCTGAGTTCTATGGAAACTGGAGGCTACTTTAGGCAGGTATGCTGGATTGGTGTAAGTATTACCCTGTCGTCCCTGAATTGTATGTAAGGAGGAAGTCTACACAGCGCCTGGATGTCACTAACTCTCCGAGCTGATGTCAACGCTACCAGGAGAGCCACTTTAAAGGGACAAGTTTTTTGTGGGAGCTGATGAAATAGGCTCAAACGGGGCCTCTGTCATGGCCGTAAG
Organism: Dendrobates tinctorius; assembly: GCF_039654945.1. Lineage (NCBI taxonomy): Eukaryota > Metazoa > Chordata > Amphibia > Anura > Dendrobatidae > Dendrobates > Dendrobates tinctorius. Next base: position 9,391,572 of record NW_027361684.1, read on the forward strand.
GACTAGGTTTAGATCCCATGGCATAAATTTATTTCTCACTACCGGTCTGGACCTGCCTGTTGCTTAATTAAACCTATTGATCCAATAGTTACTGGCGATGTTGCAGTTGAAAAGCACCCCTAGAGCCGACACCTATACCTTTAGGGTGCTGGTGGAGAGTCCCATGTCCAGACCTTTTTGTAAGAACTCTAAGATCTGTGCTATGGGAGTGGACTGCCCAGCTACTACCCCTGAACCCCGAAGGAATCTTTTCCAGATCCTAACGTAGATTTTGGTTGTAATCGGTTTTCTGCTTTTGAGCAGGGTGTTAATTAGGGCCGTGGAGAACCTTTCTCCCTTAGTAGTGCCCGTTCAAAATCCACACCGTCAGATGTAGGCCAGCTACCTGAGGATGGTAAACTGGGCCCTAGGATAGGTGGTCTGGGATGTTTGGTAGGACCCAAGGGTCGGACACCGACATGGTCCTGAGGCATGAGAACCATGCCCTCCTGGGCCAAAACGGGGCGATCACTATAATCCTTGCTTTGTCCTTCCTGACCTTTCTCATCACCAGGGGTAGTAGAGCCAGGGGAGGGAAGGCGTATGCTAGCCCGAAGTCCCATTTGACCAGAAGAGCATCTACTAACAGAGGATTCTCCCTGGGATTTAGAGAGCAGAACTGAGGCACCTTCCTGTTCTCTCTGGTGGCAAAGAGGTCCACTTCTGGCTGCCTCCATTTTTGTACGATTCGGTCGAAGATGGACGTTTTTAAGGACCATTCCCCCTGCTTTAGAAGGTTGCGGCTTAGGAATTCTGATGTGGTGTTTTCTTTTCCTTTTATGTGCAGAGCTGTTAAAGACAGGAGATGTTGCTCTGCCCATTGGAACAGCCGTTCTGCTACCTCGATCAGGGGCCTGGAACGAGTCCCATCTTGGTGGTTGATGTAAGCCACGGTGACCTGATTGTTGGAGAATATTCGAACATGGTGACCCTGTAGATACACAAAAAGGTTTTTGACTGCCTGCTCTACGGCTGATAGCTCTTTCAAGTTGGAGAATATTCCCAACTGATGGCATTCCCACAGGTCTTGGATCAAGATTTCCCTCAACCCGTAGGGCTTGTGTCTGTGGTGACTACCCGGGTTACGTTATATTCCCAGGGCACCCCTCTAGCTAGATTGAGTGGTGGCTTGACGAGAACAAAGGATCTCAAGGTATGTTGGGATAGAGTCAACTGGCCTTCTAGATAACCGCCCAGGATCTTCTGATGGCGTAAAACCTCGCCCTGTAGCACCCTTGTATGGAACTGGGCCCATCGGACCGCGGGGATGAAGGATGAGAGAGAACCCAGGAGGGACATTGCTTTCCTGAGAGACATGGTAGGGCTATTGGAGGCGTTCAAGACCTGCTGACGTAGGCGAACTAATTTTTCGGGTGGAAGACAACACTCCTGATTCTGCGAGTCTAGGGTTAAGCCCAAGAACTGCTGGACTTTCATGGGCTGTAGGCGGGACTTCTTAATGTTTAATAGCCACCCTAACCGCTCCAGAGCTGATTTTGCTTTTTGCAATTGATCCAGACAATGGACTGCTGTTTTGCCTACAATAAGGAAGTCATCCAGGTAAGGGATTACTAGGATGTTTGCTTCCCGCAGATGGGCCATAACCTCAGCTATAACTTTAGTGAACACCCGGGGGGGACGACTGCTATACCAAAGGGAAGTGCGACATATTAAAAATGCTGTAACGACCCCTGTAAATGAACTGCCACTCTAAGGAAACGCTGATGAAACGCATAGATGGGTATATGGTAATAAGCGTCTTTTAAATCCAACACCATCATAAAACAATTTTCAATCAAGTTTTATTGTGGTCGAATGACCAGGTATCTGTTGAGTGCCTTCAGATTGATTATGGTCCTGTAAGAATTATCTGGTTTACGGACCAAAAAAAGGGAGGGGGGGGGGGGGGGGGGAGTAGAATCCTTCGCCTTTCTCCGCCTCTGGTACCTTTATCAGTACTCCTTTCTGACATAGGCCAACAACTTCGATCTCTAGGGCAGTCTGTTCTGCCAGGGAAGACCTGAGCGGGGTGACCCTAAAACTGTTCTTGGGGACACAGGCAAATTCTAGCTTTAGGCCTGAGGCTATCAACCCCAGGATCCAGTTACTGTTTGAGATCCCCTACCAGGCTTGGCAGAAGGCAGATAGTCTACCTCCCACCGGGGCCTCTAGTCATTGGGGAGGTTTCTTGGTCTCACGGGATGCTTCCTGGCATCCCCCTCCAAACATAAACCTGATACCTTTTCTCTTTTTATCTTCCCATCTGCCCTGGTCCCTGGATGACCTTCTCCGAAAAAATCTCTTCCTAGCAAAGGGACATCTATAGGAAGGGGTGGGCAGGGAAGGGAATTTCTTTTTATCGTCACCAGCCTTCTCCAGGAGTTCATCTAGGACTGGTCCGAATAGATATTCCCCCTCACACGGGATGGAGCAAAGCCGGGATCTGGCCTGGATATCCCCGGGCCAGCATTTCAGCCATATAGCCCGTCGGGCTGCATTTGATAGCCCTGCGGCCTTGGCCTCCATTGTTGCGGAATCTGCCGAAGCGTCGGCTAAAAAGGCTGCCGCATCCTGGATAGTAGGTAGAGTTTTCAAGATACATTCCCTCGAGGCTCTGTCCTCTAGCTGCGTTTCCAGCTGGTCCAGCAAGACCATCATAGATCTGGCAGTGCAGGTGTATAGTAAGGGTTCCAATGGATTGTGATGAATAAAAAAATGCTCACACAAGAATTGTATTTACTAAATTGATTTACTATATAAAAGAGATAAGATTAAAATATAAAACTATAAATACATATGCATTAATCAGAAACAGGCATTATTCATACATTACATTATTTAGATAGACATCGACCAGTCATCCTCCAGGAGCCAAAAAGAGAGAGAGAACATGTGTCCTAGTTCTTTTAAAATTTCCAGCTAAAAGGTGTGTCCAGCCCCATCATATGGGGAATGATGTCACAAGTCTATTGTCCATTGGCTATAAACACATCCCCTCAATACCTGTTTTAACCAGTATATAATACAGGAAGCTGGAGGAGGGGGTCTCATGTGTGCCACATGGCAGAAATACAGCAAGATGGAGGAGGGGCTTCGGAGCACACGATAACATCCATGGGGAAAGTTAACACACCCAATCTAATTAGGGTAATTGCCTTGAATATCAATGGTCCTTTGTTGATGGATAAACAAATGACCAGTAATTTACATTCCTTTATCTTAAGTAAGTTTCAGTGACCTTTTGCTTACTCATCTCAGTGTATATTATATTAAACTGATTGAAACCATATAAAAATAACTCATAGTATACAGCAGGTAGCTGCTACTGCTGGTCTCAGGGTGCCAGCTGACATTTCCCATGTGCCTTTCAAGTAGGAGTCAGCCTTTTTATCCAGTGAATCCTTTAAAGAGACCATGTCATCAAAGGGGATAGCGGATTTTTTGGAAGCCTTAGCCACTGCTGCATCCAATTTCGGGGCTTTGTCCCATTTATTTACCACGGGGTCCTCAAAGGGATATCGCCGTTTAAAAGATGGTGGTAGGGAGCCTTTCCTTTCTGATTTCCCCCATTCCCTATTAATCAAATTTTGGACCTTGTCGTTTAACGGGAACGACTTACGCTTCCTGGGGTCTAAACCCCCGAACATTAGGTCCTGCGCTGACCGTTCTGGTTTTGTGTCCATTACTCCCATGGTAGCCCTAACTGCCTTGACTAGTTTGTCCACTTGTTCCAGACCTAGGCAGAAACGACTGGCGTCTTCCTCTGAAGAGGACGCAGATGCGGAGGTGGAGGGCTCTGAGGAGTCTTCATTTCCTCTAGGGTCAGCTGAAGAGCCAGATCCTGAGAAACTTGCTCTCTTTCTCTTCCTAGACGACTCCCCCTTGGGGAACGCATTTTAGGGCTTTAACCTCCATCCTGATAATTTGCCTTAGACTTGTAGCGAAGTCAGGGGTTTCTTCCGCCACCTACAGGAGAGGGCACAGGGCAAGGAAGTATGCCTGGTAATTTTTTGTGACTACGCCCCCTTTTTTTTTTTTTTTACCGTCTGCATGACTGGCACAGCCTTTTAGGGTAGGCATCCGGCAAGGGGCATTTGCAAAGGGCGCATTCCCTGTTTTTTGCCTTGTCAGCACATTTCTTCCCCTATAAGAGGAAAACACAAGGGGAACACTGCATCAGGGCACATTCACGAAGATCTCTTACCCTGAGCAGAAGGCGTAGGTACCGGATCACGGGGGGGTTTGCGAGCTGGATCCTTCGGCCTGGAGGAACTTCTATGGCCGGATTGTCCAGTTCATTTTTTCTTTTGCTGGGAGCTGGTTTGGGACCTCTGTGAGGTACGTTCCTGCTCTCCGTCCAGCTGGGCCACGGGAGCCTCCGGCTCGTCCATTCCTGCACCTGAGCTGAAGCCGCTCTGCAGTGCTTCTGTGCCCTTTTCTTCCCCCGGCAATCCGGGTTCACAGGTGTCATGGCCAGGGGCTGATTCTTGCCCCCCCCTTTCCCTCCGACGTCCATGGGTACTTCCCCCCCGTGCGCCGACCCCCCCGCCGCTCTGTCGGCGCCCGCACCGCTGCGCCCGGTGACGCATGGGGAGAAAAAACGTCCGGCATCCGACTTCCGGTCCGGCACTACCGGCCCCAACCCCCCGCGTCACTTCCAGTCTAAGGGGACGCACAGGCCACCAGCGCCACGGCGCCTGACCCCGCACAGCGCTCCCCGCACGCCACCGAGGCACAGCCGCACGCCCCTGACCGTGGCCCGGACGAAGGGAGACCGCACCAGCAGGACCGTGGTCCAGGGGGAGGATCCATACTTAGTCGCCGGCGCAGGAGACGGGCATCCGCCGGACCCCGCTCCCACCTGCCCCGCACACTGACGTGGAACCTTACCCGGGCCACCGTGGCGCTTCCAGGGGACTCCGCACTGCCCAAGGTAGGAGACCCCCCCACTACATGAGTCAGACAGCCGGCCTGGGGATTCCTTCATCCATGATGGCATGATCTGTAGGGAATCCTGTCCTCCAGGAACAGGAAACCAACTGATACGTGGGAGAGGTGCCGCCCTTATGTATCTGTAGGATTTCCTGTTCCTGGAGGGCTGATCCCCTCTCTCAGGTGGTGCTGTCATGGACGACCAAATAAAAATCAATATTTATTCTATCATTAAATCAATATTTTAATAAAAAAAATCTAAATAAAATTACACATTTGGTATCCCCGCGTCAGTAACAACCGGATCTATAAAACTGTCTCACTAGTTAACCCCTACAGTGAACACCATTAAAAAAAAAAAAACACAAGGTAAAAAAAAATGCGTAATAATCATACCGCCGAACAAAAAGTGGAATCACACGTGATCAAAAATACGGATATAAATAAACGTGGTACCGCTGAAAACGTCATGTCCCGCAAAAAAAAAAAAAAAAACGCCATACAGCATCATGAGCAAAAAAATAAACGTATAGCTCTCAGAATAAAGCGATGCAAAAATAATTAATTTTTTCTAAAAAATAGTTTTTATTGCATAAAAGCGCCAAAACATAAAAAATGATGTAAATGAGGTATCGCTGTAATCGTACTGACCAGAAAAATAAAACTGCCATTTTACCACACATGGAACGGTGTAAACGCCCCCCCCCCCCCAAAGAAATTCATGAATTGCTGGTTTTTGTTCATTCTGCCTCCCAAAAATCGGAATAAAAAGCAGTAAAAAGAAAAAACGTCATGTGCCCGAAAATGGTACCAATAAAAACGTCAACTTGTCCCGCAAAAAAACAAGCTATCACATGACTCTGTGGGCCAAAATATGGAAAAATTCTAGCTCTCAAAATGTGGTGATGCAAAAACTTTTTTGCAAAAAAAAAAAAAAAAAAAAGCATCTTTTAGTGTGCGACAGCTGCCAAACATAAAAACCTGCTATAGATAGTAAATCAAATCCCCCCTTAGTTAGGGAAAAATAATACAATTAAAAAAATGTATTTATTTCCATTTTCCCATTGGGGTTAGGGTTGGAGTTAGAATTGGGGGGTTTCCACTGTTTGGGCACATCAGGTGCTCTCCAAACACGACATGCGTCTGATCTCCATTCCAGCCAATTCTGCGTTGAAAAAGTCAAATAGTGGGCCTTCCCTTCAGAGCTCTGCCATGCGCCCAAACAGTGTTTTACCCCCACATATGGGGTATCCGCATACTCAGGAAAAATTGCAAAAAACAACTTTTGTGGTCCAATTTCTCCTCAGTTTTCTAGCATTTCCAAACCTCTGCGAAAACTAATTTTTCAGTACCAGATCATTTACCGTATATTATGGTCTTCCCATGCACCAATTTCTCTAAAACTAGAGTAGAGTAATGCTGCCAAATTTTACGGGTAGCTTTGTAGTACTAAAACAAGTCCATGTAGGTTCTCATGTGGTCTAAATTGTCTTTGAAACACGCATCATTCGCAGCAACCTATATTCATTATTAATGAAAAATTATAGGGGTTGACTGTACAACTCATACAACTCTTAATGAGGAGCCTGTAAGTGTAAAATCATGCAAAAATGTTCATGAAACAAAATTGCAAAAATGATTTCAACATTAAAAAAATATAATTAAAAAATAAATGTCCCAAGAGGTGGACAACACTTACAAATTAAGAATAACTATTTAGCTCTAGCATAATAAAATGATGGTCTAACAAAGTCTTGATAGGTTACAGTAAGCTGAAGGCCAGCAAGTAAAACTGGCCATGCACGCAGGTGTGATCTGAAAGGGCAGATTTTTACTATATTGGTTGAGCAAAGTTATATGCACCGCATTCAAAACAACAACTTAGGCTAGGTTCAGATTTGCGTTCAGGAGGGCTGCGGATGGCAGCCTACTTCCTCCGTGAAGCTCCGCCTACTTCTGTATGTGTTCTGCGTTTCCCTGCGTACCTATCTTTAACATTGGGTATGCAGGGACATGTGCTGTATGCGGATGTGTCCGCCTGCGGCAATTTGACGTGTGCAAAATTTTGCGTTGCCGTGCGGTCGCTGCACATGTCAAATCGCCGCATGCGGACGAATCCACATACAACGCATGTCCCTGTGTACCCAATGTTAAAGATAGGTATGCAGGGAAACGCAGGACGCATACAGAAGTAGGCGGAGCTTCACGGAGGAAGAAAGGAGGAAGTAAGCTGCCATCCGCAGCCTTCCTGAATGCAAATCTGAAACCAGCCTTACACATTCAAACTGGCCCTCACCTCAGCTCAACAGGTTAATTTCACAACCCTTGGATCTTCTTTATCCCACAACCCCAAACAGCTGTTCAACACTAAACTCCCTCTCTACCCTCCCTGATCTCTGAAGTTGACTTTGCTCCATCACAATTCCTATCTAAAAGGCCACTGCCTCTTCTCCATGACCTTCCTCCCCAAAATCACTGAAGGACAGCTCACTTATCTCTTATCCAAATCGCATCTCATCCCTTGTGAACTTGACCTTATCCCATCCTCCCTTTTCCCCAACTATGCTTATTCAAGCCCTAACCCATCTCTTCAACCTATCACTAACCTCTGGTACCTAATCTTCTGCGTTCAAACATGCCACAATCACATTTGCTTTGAAGAAGTCATCCCTCGACCCGACATCTACGTCCAGCTTTCGCCCCATGCCACTGCTCCCGTTCGTCCCAAAACGCCTCAAACAACATGTCCATGCTTAACTTGCCTACCATCTCATCTAACTCGCTCTTTGATGACCTACAGTTCGGTTTCCATCCCCATCATTGCACTGAAACTGCCTTGACCAAAATTACTTATGACTTACAGCCAGAGCTAACAGACAATCTATACTCCTCCTAGACCTGTCCTTGCCTTCGACACAGTCAACCACTCCCTCCTACTAAAAATCATCTTATCCCTTGGTGTTAAAGACCTTGCCCTCTCCTGGATCTCTGCATACCTCTCCAACCACGCACTTAGCGTCTCTCGCTCCAACACTCTTTCCTCATTATGCCTTCTCTGTTGATGTCCCTCGAGGCTCTGTTCTTGGGCCCCTACTCTTCTCAATGCATTTGGCCTGAGACAACGCAAAGTCCCATGGTTTCCAGTAACCATACACAAGCTGACGATACTCAGATCTACCTCTCTGTCCCAGACGTCACCTCGCTGCTGTCCAGAATCCTAGAGTGTCCACCAGTCCTATCCTCCTCCTTATCACGCTTCTTAAAGCACAACACCTTTTTGCATACGATATCCTCTCATGTACAGAACCATGAAATCAATGGTGCTCTAAAAATAAATAATCTAGACTTTGCGATGACCGACAAAAAAAACTGCTGCTGTTTTTGGTGAAACCGTAGTCTGTCAACGTTGAAATGTTTTGTCTACAGTTTATGGTTGAACATTCAACACTTTGTACGAGCCCCTTGATGAATATTTTTTAATGAAATACACAAAAGTGCCTGACATAGATTACACAAAGTTTCTAAATCCTCAGGAGCCCAAATCATAGTATATATATATATATATATATATATATATATATATATATATATATACACACACAGTTGTGGCCAAAAGTATTGACACCCCTGCAATTCTGTCAGATAATACTCAGTTTCTTCCTGAAAATGATTGCAAACACAAATTCTTTGGTATTATCTTCATTTAATTTGTCTTAAATGAAAAAACACAAAAAGAATGGTCCTAAAGCCAAATTGGATATAATTCCACACCAAACATAAAAAAAAGAGGGTGGACAAAAGTATTGGCACTGTTCGAAAAATCATGTGATGTTTCTCTAATTTGTGTAATTAACAGCACCTGTAACTTACCTGTGGCACCTAACAGGTGTTGGCAATAACTAAATCACACTTGCAGCCAGTTGACATGGATTAAAGTTGACTCAACCTCTGTCCTTGTGTGTACCACATTGAGCATGGAGAAAAGAAAGAAGACCAAAGAACTGTCTGAGGACTTGAGAAACCAAATTGTGAGGAAGCATGAGCAATCTCAAAGCTACAAGTCCATCTCCAAAGACCTGAATGTTCCTGTGTCTACCGTGCGCAGTGTCATCAAGAAGTTTAAAGCCCATGGCACTGTGGCTAACCTCCCTAGATGTGGAATGAAAAGAAAAATTGACAAGAGATTTCAACGCAAGATTGTGCGGATGTTGGATAAAGAACCTCGACTAACATCCAAACAAGTTCAAGCTGCCCTGCAGTCCGAGGGTACAACAGTGTCAACCCGTACTATCCGACGGCGTCTGAATGAAAAGGGACTGTATGGTAGGAGACCCAGGAAGCCCCACTTCTTACCCCGAGACATAAAAAAGCCAGGCTGAAGTTTGCCATAACTTACCTGAAAAAGCCTAAAACGTTTTGGAAGAATGTTCTCTGGTCAGATGAGACAAAAGTAGAGCTTTTTGGGCAAAGGCATCAACATAGAGTTTACAGGAGAAAAAAAAAGAGGCATTCAAAGAAAAGAACACTGTCCCTACAGTCAAACATGGCGGAGGTTCCCTGATGTTTTGGGGTTGCTTTGCTGCCTCTGGCACTGGACTGCTTGACCGTGTGCATGGCATTATGAAGTCTGAAGACTACCAACAAATTTTGAAGCATAATGTAGGGCCCAGTGTGAGAAAGCTGGGTCTCCCTCAGAGGTCATGGGTCTTCCAGCAGGACAATGACCCAAAACACACTTCAAAAAGCACTAGAAAATGGTTTGAGAGAAAGCACTGTAGACTTCTAAGGTGGCCAGCAAGGAGTCCAGACCTGAATCCCATAGAACACCTGTGGAGAGATCTAAAAATGGCACCCTTCAAATATCAGGGACCTGGAGCAGTTTGCCAAAGAAGAATGGTCTAAAATTTCAGCAGAGCATTGCAAGAAACTCATTGATGGTTACCGGAAGCGGTTGGTCGCAGTTATTTTGGCTAAAGGTTGTGCAACCAAGTATTAGGCTGAGGGTGCCAATACTTTTGTCTGGCCCATTTTTGGAGTTTTGTGTGAAATGATCAATGTTTTGCTTTTTGCTTCATTCTCTTTTGTGTTTTTTCATTTAAGACAAATTAAATGAAGATAATAATACCAAAGAATTTGTGTTTGCAATCATTTTCAGGAAGAAACTGAGTATTATCTGACAGAATTGCAGGGGTGTCAATACTTTTGGCCACAACTGTGTGTGTGTATATATATTTTAGTGGCAGTGTCACTGGCACAGTATACGAGGAATGAGGAGAGATATGTGTCACTGCACGTGTTGGCGTCAGTGGTATGAATCCAGGATATTTTTCCTCCAGCACACTAAGTGTTGGGAGGGTTAAGGAAAGCTGCATACATGGGCTGGTTTTATGCGAGTACCAGAGTGGGAGGGAGAGTGCTCACCATATCCCCTCCTGTGGTGATGTCACAATTATGTTATCACCACATGGTCCTGGTCACCTGGACATGAGAGACAGTCTAGGTGGTGTCTTGGGGAGAGGAGGTACTCCCATGGGTGTATGCAGGTTGAAACCTGCAGAGAAAGGACTCTTACTATTTATCTGTCACGTGTGATATATTAAAAAAAATATAATGTAATATAATATAATATATTATATACACACACACACACACACACACACACACACACACACACACACACAGTATATATATTATTTAGTCGTTCTCCCACTTAAAATGATGAGAGAGGCCCATAATTGACATCATAGGTAGAACACAACTATGAGAGTCAAAATGAGAAATCAAATCCAGAAAATCACCCTGTCTGATTTGTCAAGATTTATTTTGCAAATTATGGTGGAAGATAAGCATTTGGTCACCTAAAAACAAAAGATTTCTGGCTCTCACAGACCTGTAAATTTTTCTTTAAGAGGCTCCTCTGTCCTCCACTTATTACCTGTAGTAATGGCAGCTGTTTGAACTTGTTATCAGTATAAGAGACACCTGTCCACAACCTCAAACATATAACGTGGCACTACTGTGGAGGTGCTCAAGTAGGTTACCCAAACCCAGTAATTAGCAAGAAAAACTTGGCACTCAACTTGTATCTTATGGATAATCTTTATTCTGCAGTCCATAAAAGAAACGTTTCGGTCCCACATGGACCTTCTTCGGTCTGACTGCTTGAAGTAGAATAAATGAAGATATGAATGGAGATGGAGAGACAAAAATGATGTTAAGTATTCTATTTCCTAATGTAATCTTATATAGTATAGACAGGCAACCGTATATGTTCAAGAATTAATAGCCTGTGCTCTATGTTAACCGTGGATAAATTACGCCGCTTGAGTAGGATTAGAGGTTACATCAAAACATATTCAGATTTGGGTTCCAGTATCATCTCTATGCTGATGACACCCAATTATACACTTCTTCCCCTGATATCACCCCTACCCTATTTCAAAATACCAAGGATTGTCTGTCTGCTGTCTCCAACATCATGTCCTCCCTCTATCTGAAACTAAATCTCTCCAAAACTGAACTTCTTCTGTTTCTCCCCTCTACCTAACATCGAAATAACCCTGGAGGGTTCAACCATAACTCCCAAGCAGCATGCCCGCTGTCTTGGGGTCATATTCAACACCGAACTCTCCTTTACTTCCTATATCAGATCACTCACTCGCTCGTCACCTTTGAAACTGCTAAGACTCTTAAGGGGCCTTTACACATAACGATATCGCTAAAGCGTCACTGATTTTCTGACGCAGCAGCGATATCGCTATGTGTGATACTTACCTCCGACCGGCTCCCCCGCTGTCTGTCGCTGATCACGCGAGATCGTGCAGCTCCATTTCTCGTCGGGCGCTTCCTGCTGGGCATCCTGCTGGCGCCGACGAGCGACGCGTGGACGCAGGCAGGAGGACGTCAGGATCGTCGCGTCTGAAAGGTAAGTAACGATCGCTGCTGCGTATCTACATCGCTATGAGATCTGCCTGTGTGGCAGTTCACTAGCGACCATTTAGCGATGCACCAGCGATCCTGACCGGGTCGTATCGTTGTCGGGATCGCTGTCACTCTTATTCATTCTCGTTTGGACTACTGCAACTCTCTTCTGATCGGTCTCCCTCTTACTAAACTTTCTTCTTTCCAATCCTTCTTTAATGCGGCAGCCAGGGTCATATTTCTATCCAGCCGCTTCACCAATGCCTCCATCTTGTGCCAGTCATTACACTGGCTACCTATTCGCTACAGGGTCCAGTATAAACTCATCTCTCTCACCCACAAAGCTCTCCACAGTTCTGCACCGCCTTATATCTCCTCTCTCATCTCTGTCTATCGCCCTACACGTGCTCTCCGTTCTACAAATGACCTAAGACTAACATCCCCCGTAATCCGAACCTCGCACCTCCGTCTCCAAGACTTCTCTCGTGCTGCGCCAGCTCTCTGGAATGCACTTCCCCAGACGATCAGACTGATACCTAGCCCCTACCTATTCAAGCAAGCTTTGAAAACCCATCTCTTCAAACAAGCCTACCACATCAACTACTCAGTAAACTAACTTTGCCCTGTTCCCTCCTTCCAAATATTATTCTGAATCTGCACCCTACAATTCATCTGTCTCCACATCCTCAATGCACACGATAACGGCACTTGATACTTTACTATTGCACTTAAGCACACGGGCTGATGACCGGATCATGCAGCTTTATATGAAAATCCCTATTTATTATAATTGCCAGACCTGAAATAACAAGCACTTTTCACCTACTGTGTCCCCCACCCCCCATTTCCTTGTAGATTGTAAGCTTGCGAGCAGGGACCTCACTCCTAACGTCACTGTTTAAACTGTCTTAACTTGTATTGAATTTATTGTCTGTACATGTCCCCACTTAATTGTAAAGTGCTGCGGAAATATGTTGGCGCTATATAAATAAAAATTATTATTATTCAACCATGTAGTCACTGCAGTATGAATGCGGCAGTGGTGGTCAGTGGGTGTCCCCTGTGTATAGCGCTGTGTCCACCGCTCCCAATCAACTGTGGGAGCAATAACAAGAAAATTGAAGACATGCAAGACCACTGAAAATCTCCCTCGATCTGGGGCTCCACACAAGATCTCACCCAGTGGGGTCAAAAGGATCACAAGAACGGTGAGCAAAAATCCCAGAACCACACGGGGGCACCTAGTGAATAACCTGCATAGAGCTGGGACCACCGTAACAAAGGCTACCATCAGTAACACACTACGCTGCCAGGAACTCAGATCCTGCAGTGTCAGATGTGTCCCCCTGCTTAAGCCAGTACATGTCCGGGCCCGTTTGACATTTGCTAGAGAGCATCTGGATTATCCAGAAGAGTATTGTGAGAATATCATATGGTCTGATGAAACCAAAGTTGAACTGTTTGGTAGAAATAAAACTTGTGTTTGGAGGAGACAGAATGCCGCCGAGTTACATCCAAAGAACACCAAACCTACTGTGAAGCATGGAGGTGGCAACATCATGCTTTGGGGCTGTTTCTCTGCAAAGGGACCAGGATGACTGATCCATGTAAATGAAAGAATGAACGGGCCACGTTTCGTGAGATTTTGAGTGCAAACCTCCTTCCATCAGCAAGGGCATTGAAGAGGAAACATGGATGAGTTTTTCAGCATGATAATGATCCCAAGCACACCGCCAGGGCAACAAAGGAGTGGCTTCGTAAGAAACATATGAAGGTCCTGGAGTGGCCTAGCCAGTCTCTAGATCTCAATCCCATAGAAAACATTTGGGGGGATTTGAAAGTCCGTGTTGCCCAGCGACAGGCCCAAAACATCACTGCTGTAGAGGAGATCTGCATGAACGAATGGGCCAACATACCACCAATAGTGTGTGCCAACCTTGTGAAGACTTACAGAAAACGTTTGACCTCTGTCATTGCCAACAAAGGATATATAACAAAATTTTGAGATGAACTTTTGTTAATGACCAAATACTTATTTTCCACCATAATTTGCAAAATAAATCTTGCCAAATCAGACAAGGTGATTTTCTGGATTTGTTTTCTCATTTTGACTCTCATAGATGTGGTCTACCTATGATGTCAATTACAGGTGGCCGCTCTCATCTTTTTAAGTGGGAGAACTTGCACAATTTGTGGCTGACTAAATACTTTTTTTCCCCCCCACTGTATAGTGACAAGCAAGGATTGACATTTACATCACGGACGAGGCCAAATCACTTCTGAACGTCTGTACTAGTAATTAAACGACTCGATGACTCAGAGGTAACAGCGATAATTGGTTGCGCTATTTTCTGGCAATAAACCGGACTGATTCAATTACATTTCGGTTCTCCCACAAGAACACCCACATTTTGGCATCCATTGTCCACTAGCAACAGGTTGCATAAATAAACCCTTAAGAAACATAAGGGAACAGTCACTGGTTACCGGGGAACAGACACAAGCGTTTTACTGAACGGCAGCGAGTATGCGGCTTTAGCTTATTCTAAAAATTGTACTGTCCCCAAGAGACAGGGTTTTCCTTTACGTTGCCTTAACTTCACCCAGTCAAAAGGGTGCGGGACATTCCAGTGAGAAGCCAGCGTGCTGAGTCAAGTAACAGATGGAGCAGAAGTGGACTGGGCTGCCTGCCAGCTGTTTTAAAGGTGTGCCAGCCTTTTGCCAGTCTGCCATGTACAGCTTGTCTGGGCTCCCCAGCGCAGTTTGCCAGAAGAGGAGTAAGCGCCCTCCTTACACACAAAAATGCTCAGTTGTGCTTACCAGGAGGTTACAGAAAGGTTATAGTAAGAAGAATTACAGATCCGTTTTTCAGCCTGCTGATCACTTCTATACTTTATTTTTATAGACTTTTGAGAGGGAATCCATGACAATTTTAGGATCATGTTGTGGGCACAATATTTGGACACTTCTCTGAGCTGGGTGTCACGGTTCGTGATCAGCTCAACTTTACACACGTAGTAAATCCAGAGAGGCACCCCAATACATTAGAGGTGGTGGCCGAACTAGAGACCATGAGTCTCAGATGACTAGTCGTAGGTAGGCCCGTGGTGGCTTCCCCCTGTCCTGATCCTTTTCATTGACAGGTCTCTCCTCATACACACATGGAGATACCGGTCAGTCCAAGGGCAGCTGCACCTGAAGTGTGCAACTCCAACTGGGAAACAAAAAAGTCTGATTATACTGATCAAATTGTGATCAGATCAGAGTTTGACCAGTTTTTGAAG
Organism: Dendrobates tinctorius; assembly: GCF_039654945.1. Lineage (NCBI taxonomy): Eukaryota > Metazoa > Chordata > Amphibia > Anura > Dendrobatidae > Dendrobates > Dendrobates tinctorius. The sequence continues at coordinate 9,406,748 of NW_027361684.1, forward strand.
AGGCGAGGCAGGGGAAATGTTTCTCCACCTTCTCCATTTAGTCACTGAAAATCGGACCATACTATGATGTCATCTGAGTGCAGTCTAATGTTTTCCATGGACCCAAAGACTTGCATTGCCAATTTAGATCCAACACTTGGATCAAAATTGGACGTCATCGATTTTTTTTCCTTGGACCTATGAACAGCCCCATAGAACAACATGGGTACGAGTGTTCGCCATTAAAACGATGGATAGCACTCGTCTGATATAAATGGTTTTGTGCATGAGCCCTAGGGGAGCTAGGGGGGAGAAGCCACCAGGGAAAGCCCGTGCTCTAGTCATCTGAGACACATGGTCCCTGGCCGGCTTTTCAGAACATGTCTTCTCCAAAATGCCACAGTGCGGTCAGATAATATTTACTCAAACAATCGTGCATCCCGGCTCGGATTCATGCCGCTCGCGGTTCATGAATCAAATGACTGGATCTCTTTAAACTGAGACATCAATAGCTTCCGATGGATCGGCTAAAAAGTGAAAGTCTCCTTGTGTATCTCTCAGAGTGGAGAACAAGCGGTCTCATTCTCCATAGGTCTATTTCATGTGTATTAATCATTTTCATGATCTCTTTTGTGCTGAATAATGGCCCCGTGATTGGACTTGTTCTGTTACATACGGTAACTCATGACCCAGACTGCCGGCAGACAGTAGAGGACATGTCAGGCCTCAGCAAGTCTATAGTTCATCCTCAGGTCTCATCTGGTAGAAAGAAAGTCAGCGGAAACATGAGGATATAAAAGACAAATACACACGATGACTAATAGTCTGCTATTTATTCTACCTGTCCTTCCTCCATGTATAGACACAGAGCCACAGGGAAATCACGCTGCTCACAAAGAGGCAGAGTCAGACTGTCAGCCCCATAGGGGACATGGACTGATGTGAGCGATTGCAGTCTTTGTGCAGAAAGATATGTTTTAATATAGAGGCTAAAGGAAATAATCAGACCATACTGTCAGATGGGCACAGGTGACTTTCTACAATCATAACTTTACTCCTTATGTGTAATTCACCATAAAGTTTACCCAAGCTGCTCCAATAGCACGCACACTAAAGAAAAGCCACATGTGCCTGTAACATAGGAGGAGGGTAAGCTGCTGACGGACCCCACTGGGGACGTTTAAAGGGAATCTGTCACCTGGCTTTGGAGGGCTATTTAAATGAGGTATGCCCGGTCCAATGGGCGGTGTTTCGGATCTTTGCCGCCTCCCCATCCTTGGCCGCCGTCCGCAGTTTTTTCATTAATAGGAGTCGGTGTCCGCCATCTTTCGCGCATGAGCTAAGCATTCTTGGCTCGCGCATGCGCAGTATGCTTTACCCAACTGCGGGCAAAGCCAAAAAGCCTTACTGCGCATGCGCTGGTTAACTATGCCCCGGAACACAGCAAAATACTTCCGGGGCTTAGTTAACCGTCGCATGCGCAGTAAGGCTTTTCGGCTTTGCCCGCAGTTGGGCAAAGCATACTGCGCGAGCCAAGAATGCTTAGCTCACGTGCGAAAGATGACGGCCACCTACTCCTATTCATGGAAAAACTGGACGTCGTCCAAGGATAGGGAGGCGGCAAAGATCCGAAACACCGCCCATCGGACCGGACAGACCTCATTTAAATAGCCCGCCAAAACCAGGTGACAGATTCCCCTTAATGTTCACCATCAGCAGAGACTTTGATAAAGAAAGACAGATCATATACTTCTTTATCCAGGAGACTGGTACTCCCCAAAGGCATAAGAAATCAATGGCATGCACGGCCTATATTCAGGAGGGGTGCCCACCTTAACCCCTTCACCACTTTGGGATTTTCTGTTTTTTTTCTTTTATTATTATTTAAGCGGTGAAAAAAATCCAAAGATTATAAAAGAAAAAAAAAAAAAGTTATATTTTCCAAGACCCTCAGCGTCTCCATTTTTCAGGATCTGGGGCTGGGTGAGAGCTTAATTTTTGCACACAGAGCTGACGTTTTTATTGACACTATTTTGGGGTAGAGAATGTTATGAATGTTTTGATCTTCCTGTTCTTGCATTTTATTGTAATGTTGTGGCGACCAAAAAAAAAAAAAAAAATGTAATTGACGTTCTGATTTTTTTCATTTTTTGACATCGTTTATCGATCAGATTATTTTTATATTTTGAGTGATAGGCAGTTTCCAAACATAGCGACACCAAAAATATGTGTACAGTATTTTTGTTTGATTTTAACTAGGGCAAAAGGGGGGTGATTTCAAACATCTATATATGAGCCTGGAAAGATGCGGGTTCAGCGCCAGAGCCCGAACCAAACTATGATGTAGTTATACATCCTAGGTCGTAAGGGATTAACAATGGTATCAGCTTACATTCACTACCACTGATCACTTTAGCAAGAAACTATTACAAGTCCCCCAAGAAGTTATTAAAGGGGTCATTCAATACATCCACCATGTTTTTTGTTTTTTTAAATCCTGGACAATACCTATAGGCATTGCTCCCATGCCATGATGAGTTTTTGGAGAAGTTTTTTTACACTGCTTAATTAATGAAAAACTGAAAATAACCTATTTCACGTAATGAGGGCAGAAAATCTGCAACATTAAAACCTCACCAAAAACTCATCGTGGGAATGTAGCCTTACATGGCAATAATGCTTCTATTATTATCTAGATCTACAATTACTATGTACACCAGCCTAAAAAATACCTTCAAAAGTTTAAATCTCCACAAAATTTGGTACAATATATAAAATTATAAGCTTGTGCTTTGTGGGTAGATTTTGTCCAAAATTGAATGTACAAACTGAATATTTTCTCATAAATCACCTGCTATTCACACACAAAAAAAAAACCCCAATAATTATTATCCTGACATCTAAATGTGTTCACAATCTTTACTTAATCATTTTAATTCAGCATTATTAACCTATAGGTAAAGCTAAATGACTATGTACACATTAAATAAAAGTCAAATGAACCCACAGATTTCGTCAAGACCGGTCGATCACCTCACAAGTAGGGGGTCCTCCTAACACTACTACAAAAAAAAAAAAAAAAAAAAAAAGGATCGAGCCTCTGGAATTTGAATCACCCATCATTTTTGGTTTCAGGGGGAGATAAGCCACTGCCGGATGTGTCTCCCCGAGATGGGGGGAGAACGCGGCCCGCCACAGCCAACAGTTCTAACTAGAGTTGAGTGACTTTGGTCGGATCGGGTTTCATGAAACAAAATTTGCTTCAGATGAAACTGGTCCGACTAGGGCAAAAAAAAGTCGGAGTTTCGTCCGAAACCCGACCCCAATGCAAGTCAATGGGGAATAAAAGTCTGCATTGAGCGGATGACATTCATCCACTCAGTGCCGACTTTTATTTCCCATTGACTTGCATTGGGGTCGGGTTTCGGACGAAACTCCGACTTTTTTTTGCCCTAGTCGGACCAGTTTCATCTGAAGCAAATTTTGTTTCATGAAACCCGATCCGACCAAAGTCGCTCAACTCTAGTTCTAATGTGTGTAAGCGAGCCTTACTGTTGGGTATCGGACCACCCCTGTCATAATGGGTGCAAAAACACATGACACCGGGATCACATTACCCAAGAATCACAGCCCAGAGGGACAACCACGAAACTGAGACCTCTCACAAAATATTCATCTAAATGTTCATTTTAACACACTGGTAGAACTGGTGTTAAAATAATAAATAAATATGTCCGAGAAGTAAACCTATAATTAGAAACATAGGATATCAGTGATGGAGATTAGAGGAATTAAATCCTCTCTTGTCACAATATACATCTGTCATAATGACAGAAGAGACGCACTCTAGCTGGAAACATGGGTTGAAAAAAAAAATCCTAATTGGCAGGTAGACACTGCGCCTTGAAATCGGATATTGATGCTTCACTTTTTTTTTACCATTTTAATTTATTAAGGTCTATGGAAATTCTTACTGATGAATAAACTGCCTCCTGCGATCCATGGTAATTTGTCTGACCAACTATAGGTACTTGACCTTGCTAAAAAAGGCACGCCGTTTAGTCAACAGTAATAATAATAATAATAATAATAATAATAAAGCCATACACGCTTTATTCCTCAATAATTCCATCATTTTGATTTTATCTTTCATTAAGAGAAAATGAGTAAACGATCATTCTTTGAATAACACGTCTTTGTTAAAAAAAATAAAAATAAAAAAAATTGAAATTTTTAACAAATTGCCAACATATTGTCAATTTTATAATTCCTAGACAATCCCTTTGTTTTTTTCCCCAGATAGAATACCGATGGTCATTATTGTGAGATAGGGGAGGGCACCAGGGTGATGGAAATGCAGCTTCCCAACGTCCATGAAGCCATTTCAGCTGCCGAGGAGTAGTGGGGGGCACATTCCTACTGATCATATATCAATGACCTATTTTAAAAGGACAACTCCTTAGTGCTTTATCCTGGAAAAACCCATTGATATGAAAGTCTGGAAGCTAATTGTTATGCATTTGTGTTGTAACGGAGTGGCCCAGCCTTTCTGGAGAATTGGTGACTGCACGTGATGTTGAACAGCAAATATATATTTTCTACATCTCAAGATCAATGTGTAAACACGTTCTCACCCGGACATTCAGAGATTATAGTGTCTGGCATCAGACTGCCATTAATGGCCAATAGCGAGAGTACGGCTTCACTCCTACACTCGACAAACAGCAATGACCTGCCGAATACACAGATCTCCGCACAGATCCAGCTGCGGTGGGACGTCTACCACTCATCCACACCCAACCGAGCAGCAGCGGAAACTTATCATTACCAAGCAATTTGGGGATGAAAGAGACAGACGGTTACTTGTAAGACAATGGGAAATAAAATGCAATATCTGTTATTTCTGGCATTAACGGTAGTTTACTACTTTCTTTTATGTGGAGACTAGATTTATAGGGCATTATGAAGTATTGAGGAACGCGGCCTATAAATCTCATTCACACAGGGTTTGCCTCACAATCGTTAGGAGGAACTAATGAGGGACAATCGACAGATCACAGAACAATTATCTCCTAGCACAAATTATTTTCAAGAATGTTCTTTATTTATTGGCTTTTATGCTTATTATACAGAGCCACCCCCCAAAAAAAGTAAAAACTTTTTCAGTACAAATTAGGCTTTTGAATACATTTATATAATTGGATATAAAAGCTTTAAACCAACAAAAACAACCTAAAAAAAACTCATTGTTCTAACGGTCTTTGCTTTAATGTGTATGGCCATCGTAAGAATACATATAAAAGAGGATGGTCAAGAAACCAGCCAATTTCATGCGACCAGGTAGACCATCTACCATGCATAAGGTAGCTTTGAGGACAACGATTCGCAGAAGATGCTTCCATAGTTGCTAGACCAAAGCACGAGCAACTTTCTACAACCAGCTGGCATTATTAGCATCATGGTAAACCCTACTAATCAAAAAAAATAAAGGCACCAAGGAAGCCAACAGGTAGTAGGACATTCACAGCGCAGTGGACTACTGACATGACCGCTGGGCCACGGTCGTGCAAATCATTCTGCTCAACTCTAGTATATGGTTGTTCCATAAGTAGATGGAGTAAACAAAAAGGTCGTTCAAGTTTGATTTCAACATGTCAGATCCTTTTATCCTCAAGGAGGATCAGCCATCAGCACCAAACTCTAATGGCGGCTTACTTTCCCCTGAGAAGACATACGCATTTAGCCAACAAATAAGAGGTGCATGGCCACCAAGATGCACTTAGTCCCCTAGAAGAGTATCACTTGCATTTAGTTTCTCCACACAAGTACACAAAGCCGGTGGAATACTGCAGGCAACAACATTCCTGTGTTGGGACAATCAACCCCCTGAAAACAGCCCCTACAGGAGAGAATATTAGGAATAAAGCGCCTACCTAACACTACACCGGTGGTAAAATGAGACTAATCATCATGAGCCACTGAGCTCACGGATTGTTGTCTGCAGCCATGACATGTCGACAGCACTGCAGCCAATCCGTGCGCTAAGGGGCTCTTGATGCACTCAACTAGGGCAGGGCCTCTGACCTCACCGATTGTCTGGAGCGCTGTCGACACGATGTCAGTGCTGCAGTCAGTAACAGACACCAGATGAGGCGGCGGAGACTTCGTGCAGGACTCAGGGAGGGTTGGTGAAGCTAAGGTTGTTTTTCTTTTTTTTTTTTTTTTTTTTAAACAAAAACAGCAGCCAGGAGGACATGAGTTTTCTGAAAATGGAAAACCCCTTTAAGATATTTAATAGGTGCTGAACGCTGAGCAATTTTAATAAATATCTGGCCTGGCCACTGCATAAATAGACATTCTCTGCATCAGGTCATCGTTTAGGACTATTCATGTGTCTCAGTGCAACTTCTTCAAAACATGCATCAGAATCTACAGGGAACCCAACATCTTCTGACCACATCCTGCTTCTTTCTTCCAGCTGGCCCAGTTTGGACTGTTGTATTACAAGACTGGGTGAAGCTGTGATAATGGAATAATCTGAGTGCGCAGAAATGAGGAATATAGTGACCACACTGTCCAAAGTTCAGGTGTGACACAGAATCCCTACATGTAATGAATAATGGAAAATGAACCATCTTTATCACCTGGCTAAAAATACCCAAACAAGCAGCAGAAATCCTCAGTGGTGAGAACTTGTAGCACCGCCGGAAAGAGTGTTATTGTGTAAGAGGTGTTGTGGTCGGGCACAGCGTGTACTGATAACACAATCACGCCTCACTGCTGCTTCTCGTAACCCAGACGAAACGGAAGTGTGAACGAGACACCATAAACATCACCCACAACATGTGTAAGGAAGACGTCGTCCACCCCAACACAAACGGACCTTGACCAACTCATTCTGATATCTACCATTACATTGTTTTGCCACGATTCGAACAATTTCACTAAAACGTGTCCCACTAACAATTAGTCGGGTAAAAATACTTTCCTGTGGAAATTTTCACCATTTACCAGAAGTCCTGAAATGTTCAGAGATCCTCAGCACTGGCAGTAGACTGGTGCATGAGTGCAAAGTACGGAGGCGCGGCGCCGGTTTAGGGAGGAGAGCTTGGATATTTTCTCATCTCTCTGGGCCCATTACTAAGTTGTTCTCCAGAAGTGGACACCCCCATAATGTCTAAATCAATGGCCAAAACACCTTTTGATATTTATGATCTATAGAGCTTAGCAAAGTGTTTCTATCACACTGATATTGAGGTTTTTTGAGGTGTCAATGTGAATAGGGCCTTAAAAGAGTTTGACTATCTGTCCTATTATGGGAAAAAAAATATGGCAGAGAATGAATGGAGATGTGATTAGGTATGTGCAAGACTGTGTTCATGGACTTCCATAACTTTCATAGAAGTCATCAGTTTTAAGTCCTGTAAAATTGGAGTATGTTCCACGCACGCCTGGCCATCTGTCCATTCACACTCCGCCAGGATTTCCATCCATTACGCATTGAGCCATAAAATGTCCACAGTGGCATAATCCCTTTATATTAATATGTACTGACCTCCATTTTTTCTTACGGCAGATTCCCAGTTTTGGACGTGCTACACGTAGTCCTCTACAGCTGCTCTAATTGAACGCCAGACTCTACAGGAGCAGAAAACCCTTCACTGCGGTAATGGGTCATATAAGAAACCTCTGGGAGCGACATGTGATGTCGCGGCACAGCCCGGCCGGAAAGGTTCTTACACGTGTAATTTCCACATTACAGATGGAGGCGATAAATCCCCTTTAAGCCTGATATTAACGTTACGGGGAGTAGAGGACTACCTGTAATTACGCAGTAACTGAGCGGCCTGTTCTTACATTTACAGGGCCTGATGGACGTTTCCCTCGATTACCTAAAAGTTCAAGGTGTTGCCATTTCCTGCTACTTTTCACCCAATTAAACAAGCAGAAAGCGGCAGACAGTCTGAAGCACGAAGCAAACACGACATATTTGGTGAATGGTCCATGGAATGGCGCCATCATCCTAACAAGGATTCATCACAAATGGGAAGTAACATTTATACAAGTCATGAAAGCTGCAAGACAGATTCTAGGACACGTTACCTTCTGGGCTGAGAGCGACACTCTTCTTCCCCGCTGTCCGCCTCCTGTGGAGAGAGAACAGGCACAATTATTCCACATCGCACATCCACCACTTGGCTTACCAGTCTGCCCACAATATGTGGGATCATAGGGATCGCCTTGTCTCAGACCTAATCTATTGTATTCCTTAGTATATTAGGCAGCTGCAGCACTTCTTGATTTGATGCCATTCCTGACTATTATCGCAAGCTGCAGACATTGTGAAACTTGTGCACATGGGGCAATACGAGAACATGGAAACGTCACACCAACATTTCCCTTGTAGTCGAGGCCCAAGGTGGTGACCGACAGGACTGACATCAGGGGCCCCCTGTGCTAAACAGTAGAGTGGCTCCTTCCTCTAACAGTGCGTCGCCGAGAAACCCCCCCAAAAAAATAAAATGTGTGAACACAGCCAAAAGTTTGGGTTCAAAGGTTGTATTTGGTGGTGATTTTTATCAACAGAATCCATGTGCGTTACACGGGGAATTTGCTGCATATTTAGTTGCAGATTTCATCTGCGCAGAAAATCTGCACCAAATGCACAACATTTAAACCTTAGCCTAAAAATCCACTAGTAATCATCATCATCCAATCACAAGTTCAGGTGACCCCTACACATCAGATGGTTGTCGATCAAACAATGGTCCAGCTAATCTTTTGGCCGGGATTTCTTTCCCATCTCCCCCTCCATATACACAGAGGCGCTCGCTGCTAGACCCCTCTAGGCTCATCTCGCTGGGAAACAAGAGGATTGGCGGTCCGAAATCAGACATGCCGGATCCTCATCAACCATGACAGATAATGTCACACTAGACTGTCGGCCAATATTAGTGAGTTTGACCGACGTTGGTCTGAAGTATATACACAATGCAATCTAATAGATGGTGATTGCACAGACTTACTTACCTACTGGGCGCCAGGTCTGGGCCTAATAGTCACACTTATTTCACATATACATAGTCCTAACAGCTATACACCACTATGTGCATGACTGCGACTGGTGCCAGCAAAATCCCATATAAACACAAGACGACCCCTAAAATGCCCTGTACAGTAAAGGACGCCATTACAGCCATGCCTATATCATCCCCACACAGAAATCGGCCACATCAAGTGCTGCACTACCTATAAATGGGGTTATCACATATATCAGTAATGATATAAGAGCCATATCTGTCCTCCGCAGGCACCGGGTGGAGGTTACATAACTCCTCAGAAACACAAGTGTCGTTCATTAACATTTGGCAACCTCTTGTAGTTTTCCTATATAACCCAGCCACACACCGGTCAAGTCCCTTGCATCATCAACTGGGAACAACTTTTTCCAATTTAAAAAGGAAAATTCCACTGATGGCAAGGATGATACTGAGACATTCCTTAGAAGATGCTATCCCTTTACTGCAGTAAAATGTTTGTAAGAGTGAACAACTTTGCAATTTACGGTTTGTTTGTTTTTTTTATAAAGTTATGGTTATCGAAAATAGACAGAAATTGTGTTACGGTAATTACTTATGGCTCGCTGCCTAGGTTACAGGCCAACACTGCAGTCTAGCAGCAGTGGCACAACATGTGCAGTGCTTACAAGCGCTTTCCTGTTGAGCTTGTAAGCACTACTCTGCAGCCTCATAGAGAAGCACAGGAGGGCGCACGGTTTGGACCGGGGATACAACAATGCCAATGATCTGATCTGTGAAGTAATCAGGCGCACCACTCCAACAGCAAGAAGGAAGTCCGGTAAGCTGAGGAGCGGCGCGTTATTGCTAACAATGATGGGACAACCCCTTTTGAAACTGATGAGAAAAGGACCATAAGACACAGATTCATTTTAAAACTCTACGCTTAAAAAAAAAAAATAAAATAAAAATAAATCAGAGTTTGTGATCCATTTTTTGGTCATTTTAAGCCAGGAAAATCCTTATTTTTAATTAAAAAAAAAAAAATTAAATAAAAAAATCCCTGAGAACATACCCCAACATCTAGAGACCCCTACATAATAGGAACAGCCCGGAGCCTCTGCACCGGGATCCTTACTTGCCACAGGGGCCAGGTGTCAGCAGAAAATCATGAAGCTTTCCTGTTATTTCTGACTCGCCTACCAGCTTCAATGATTGAAACGTCCTGTAGCGGCAGTAACCTCGGAGGATTTCATGCCTTTTATTAGTCTACACATGAAAAGCCAAAAAAAAAAAAAAACAACAATAAACCTAAAGCATTTTTATTTTCCATTTGCATACAACTACTGTTCCCCGTTATCTGCCATTCCCAGCAGGGACGACCGGCTCCTGTGTTCCTTGCAGCCATTTCCCATTAGTGGCTCTAGTATTATTCTTGGTAGCTTCTTGTAGGTTCCAATTTACAGACACAACGCTGCTGCCCTCTGCTGGCAGAAGCTGGTAGTCCGTTGCCATTGTAATACATAGTGATGGATTATACTGCCATATGTTTTAATTTGTTACTTGATCTACAACTGAACGATACCAGATATTATGAGAAAATAATTCCACTAAATAACCGTCATCATAAAGCCTGCTACCAAGACCTGCAGTTTTTATATTATACAAAAGCCGAAATATGGCCCTTATGTGCACACAGTGGCTTTTTAAGCTACCTCATCACGATGAGCTTTTGGGGCGTTTTTGATGTTGCAGAATTTCTGCACCTATTTTGATTGGTTAGCTTTGCATTTATGTGCGGTTTTTATTGCGTTTTTGATTCTGCGTTTTAAATAAAGCTGCTTTGCTTTTTATATTTCTTGGTCTTTAACTTTGACAAAACTATTGGTATACTTCGATGGGTATGACATGCGTTTCCACGGTGGAAACGCACTAAAAAAAAAAAAAAGCACGTGCATCTAATGCAAGTCAATGGTGACAATCAGCAAAGAAAACTCAGCGTCCTGGCAAGAGAAATTGACAGATTGCGGAGATGAAAAATGCACCGCAGGTCAGATTATTCAGCCTTAACAGGAGCACAGAGGGCAGTAGGTCTCTATAAATCCCATCCGCTCTGCTGGAACTGTAAGATGCTGTGCCTTTTGGATGCCAAAAAAAAACAAAAAAACACCACGCACCAAAATCTCATTGTGGGAACGTAGCCTTACAGCCGTAGTCAACACAGCCAGTTTCTGTGGCAGAAGCTCCTCCAAAAACGCTGGTTTCTGTACACGTCTTTTACAGGCAGATTCCTGCAGGAACCCACCTGAAAAAAACTGTGAATACAAAAAATGTGTATTTTTTGGGCAGTTCTAGTGTATAGTGTCCAGCCCACAGTCAGTGTTACCTGGCTACCCTGCAGTCTCAGAGCGACCATTTACCTTGGCAAGGAGCACACGGCAGGAGCCGTACAGCCCGCTCACGCTGCGCCTCAGGCCCCTGCACTTCTCCTGTGCTGCAGAGGTAAAGTTGCCCCTGCTGACACCATTGCAAAACACCCAGTCTGGACCAGTGGTGCGAATATGCTGCTTTCCCAAATTGTCAGTCTTCAGGAGCACACCGCTCCCGGCACAGCAGGAAGCTGGGAGATAGGGGAGCAGTGCGCAGCTGAAGACCGATCAGGAGAAAACCATGAATAATTGGATCCATGCATGGTGACAGGTAGACAAACCATTAAAAGGGAGGAGGACGTAGAGTAATCTTTACAGAAAGGAGCAATGTTTTCATTCTTGCGCTCAGACGGATTTATTGCACATACGTGTTTTATCAGTATTTCCTTGGATCGAGCAAGTACCAAATCGAGTCATGGCGTTCACATATCCGCAGCTTATTTGCCACCACAGTGGTCCACAACATAACACATCTGATCGAGTCCTTGACAAGTCGCCGTCAGTCAGGAGACAATGTGCTGTAAATTAAGTAAATGATTAGCGTCGCCCCGGATTAGACAGGTGCTGGTTTAGGGGGATATTTCGCTAAGCATCTTACAGGCCCTGCTCATCCCAGGAAAATCCCACAAATATGGTCTAAGGTGTGTAATCCTCCATATCCCTTCATCTTTACTTATGTTTGAATCCAAGAAAACCATAATCAAACACATACCATGAATTGAAAAAATACATCCCTGCAGCAGAAACACTAAGTATTTTTTTTTCGTAACTTTGTGATTGGGTACGATGAGAACAAACTCCGTAAGAAACTAGTGCCCGTAATGGTATTTACCAACTAGCGCTCTGCAAACAAGAAGCTAGAAACAGAACAAAGCACAAAGCTGCCAAAAGGCAAAATCATAATGTTTGGTTTGCATTTTACAACAGCAAAAACGGTGAAAGCCAATTCAGAGGTTCGCCACTAGAGGGCAGGAGCACATCGTTCTGCACAGTCACCCTATGGACCTTAGTCCTGACAGCTCCACTGGACGGAATAGAAACCTGCATACGCCGCACTGGATATAATCACATGACTGTCCCAATGGAAGGGAAGGAGGAAACTAGGAAGGGAAGGAGGAAACTAGGAAGGGAAGGAGGAAACTAGGAAGGGAAGGAGGAAACTAGGAAGGAAGTATTTAATGTTCCTTATTACAGCTCTGGTTCAGTTTCAATCACTGACCCTAAAGTGACAGGCAACAGCTAATAATCGTATAAAGGATTAAAGGGGCTTTATGGGTTCACTATATTGGAGGCCCATTCTTTAGATAAGTCATCAATATCAGATCGGTTTAGGGGTCTGACTTTTGCCACTGGCCAATCAGGTTGAATGGACCGTGGCAAGTTACTGCAGCCTCTACAATGTTAGCATGTCTCTGTCCACCTACATGTACAGTCGCGGCCAAAAGTTTTGCCCATTCAGTGTTTTCATATCTTCTAGTCAAATGTCTCTTTGGTTCTCGAATTATAAACATTTCATTAGTTTTTAAACTCATCAAAGTCTTGATAATTACAGAGCTGCCCCCTTCCCCCCCCCCTTGACTTCTGCGGTCCGTCCTGACAGATGGACATCAGCTTCTGGGCCAAATCGTGCCCGAGGACAGCCTGATCACAGCATATACAGAATTTCAATATTTTGTTCAAGGAGCCACATGGCTACCACTTTTGCAGCGTAACTTGGTCTCCATCATGCTGGTAAAAGAATTGCTCATCACCACATTGCTCCTAGATTGCTTACTAATTGGGTTGAAGGTGAGGTCAGGGCACAGAGGAGAGCGCACAGAGGAGAGCATGTACACAGCGGAGAGGGCACAGAGGAGAGCATGTACACAGCAGATTTTCAGTACAAATCTGATTTTTGCCATCTTTAAAAATTATCGGATGTCTCCATTGAAGTCGGATGTATTGGGGGGGGGGGGGGTGTCGCGGGGTGATTAAGAATATAGGAGGAAGGTGTCGGATTTTGTGGATTGGTGTCAGGCTAACCATTTACAACTAAACAAATAAAACTAAGTGGCTGGTGGTGAACTATAGCAGAAGAAAGAAGGAAGGTTTACTGGACACACTTGCTGGTCAAGCAGTGGAGCAGGTCGAGAGATACAAATATTTGGGGGTCCACTTTGACAATTAACTCGATTGGAGGTGCCAGACAGAGCAGGTTTACAAGAAGGAGATGAGCAAACCTTACATCACACAGAAACTAAGGTTGTTTAATGTGCGCTGCCAAATGTATGACATGTTCTACCAGTACATAGTGACAAGAGCCATCTTCTTTACAAGCATATGCTGGGGAAGTAGTGTGCGGGTGTCGGATGTGTATCAGCTAAATAAGATCATCAAGAAGGCACTTGCCTTCTTCGTGTACACTGGCGAGTCTCCGCCGCTCCCAGTATCTGCTGGGAGACGTTAGCGTTGCAGCCAATGAAAAACTGCAGCCAGAAGGAAACAAAAAATTGAAAAATTCTCATTTGATTTTCTCTCCTAGTTAGCAAGGCCGAAAAAACCCCCTCCGACTTTTGTCCATCCAGCTCAGCCTATATTCCATCAGAATAAATCCCCAGATCTACATCCTTCTGAGGCTGTGTGTCCATGTAGCGATTTTTAAGCGTTTTCAGCGCGAAAACGTTTAAAAATCGTGTACAGAACGCCCCCCATGCATTCCTATGGCATTCCGCACATGCTGTGCTAATGCTGCGCTTTTTTTCGCGGCGGAATCGCATCGCGGAAAAAAATCGCAGCATGCTCATTCTTTTGTGCGGAATCACAAAGAACTGCCGCGATTCCGCACCCATAGGAATGCATGAGAATCGCTTACTTCCCGCATGTGGCTATGCCCACCATGCGGGAAGTTAAGCGTCTCATGTGCAGTTGGTACCCACGGTGTGGAGGAGAGGAGACTGTCCTCCAGGCCCTGGGCACCATACCCCTGTAAAAAAAAAAAAAAAAAATAATAAAAAATAAAATAAAATCGGGTATATTTACCTTCCGACGTCCCGAGCTGCATTCCCGGCCTCAGCGTTCCCAGTAATGCCTTGCGGCAAGGTCCTGTGATGACGTAGTCTCGTGAGATCGCTATAGCAATGCGAGACCAACGTCATCACAGGTCTCGCTAGGCATCGCTGGGAACAGGAGCGCCGCCGAGACGGCGCGGGACGTCAGAAGGTAAATATACCCCGATTTTTTTTTTTATTTTTTTTTTTATCATTTTTAACATTCTATCTTTTACTATTGATGCCGCATAGGCAGCCTCAATAGTAAAAATCCGGTCACACTTGTCAAACACTATGTTTGACGAGTGTGACCAACCTGTCAATCACTTTCCAAGTGATGCTTCAAATCGCTTGGAAAGTGCTTGAATATCGCACGCGAAAATTGCGGCAAAACCGCGAACATAATCGCGGTGAAATCGCGCAGAAAAAACGCGCGATTTCTGGGAAGGAGTCCGGTTTTCAGTGTGCGTTTTAAAACGCTACGTGGGCCCATAGCCTAAAGAACCTAATAACTGTTAGATACAATATTGTTACGCTCCAGGAAGACATCCAGGCCTCTCTTGAACCCTTCAACTGAGTTTGCCATCACCACCTCCTCAGGCAGGGAATTCCAGATTCTAGATTCTCACTGCCCTAACAGTAAAGAATCCTCTTCTATGTTGGAGGAAAAACCTTTTCTCCTCCAGACGCAGAGAATGCCCCCTTGTGACCGTCACCTTCCTTGGTATAAACAGATCCTTGGAGAGATATTTGTATTGTCCCCTTATATAGTTATACATGGTTATTAGATCGCCCCTCAGTCGTCTTTTTTCTAGACTAAATAATCCTAATTTTGCTAATCTCTCTGGGTATTGTAGTTCCCCCATCCTCTTGATTAATTTTGTTGCCCTCCTTTGTACCCGCTCTAGTTCCATTATATCCTTCCTGAGCACCGGTGCCCAAAACTGTACACAGTACTCCATGTGCGGTCTAACCAGAGATTTGTACAGAGGCAGTATAATGCTCTCATCATGTGCATCCAGACCTCTTTTAATGCACCCCATGATCCTGTTTGCCTTGGCAGCCGCTGCCTGGCACTGGCTGCTCCAGGTAAGTTTATCATTAACTAGGATCCCCAAGTCCTTCTCCATGTCAGATTTACCCAGTGGTTTCCCGTTCAGTGTGTAATGGTGATATTGATGCCTTCTTCCCATGTGTATAACCTTACATTTATCATTGTTAAACTGCATCTGCCGCCTTTCGGCCCAAGTTCCCAACTTATCCAGATCCATCTGTAGCAGAATACCATCTTCTCTTGTATTGACTGCTTTACATAGTTTTGTATCATCTGCAAATATCGATATTTTACTGTGCAAACCTTCTACCAGATCGTTAATAAATATGTTGAAGAGAATAGGTCTCAAAACCGACCCCTGCGGTACCCCACTGGTCACAGCGACCCAGTTAGAGAATATACCATTTATAACCAACCTCTGCTTTCTATCACTAAGCCAGTTACTTACCCATTTACACACATTGTCCCCCAGACCCAGCATTCTCATTTTGTGTACCAACCTCTTGTGTGGCACGGTATCAAACGCTTTGGAAAAATCAAGATATATAGCACGTCCAATGACTCACCTTGGTCCAGTCTATAGCTTACCTCTTCATAAAAACTGATTAGATTGGTTTATAAGGAATCGCTCCTGTCAAACCAATGTTAATATGGGGTGAAACAGTTATTCTCCATGGGGTACAGAATACAGAACCCCCGACCTTCACTGGATGTAATCTGCTAAAGCGTTCCCTCGCGCACCCCCTTACTATTTTCGCCTCCTGCCCATATCTGTCTGACATACTTCGAAGAGGTAAGGACCACTGGCGTTCTCCCATCCTTAGTAAAAGTTTAGAAGCTTCTTGTCCTGAACGGTGGGGGTCTCAGAACTCGTGATTTGTCTCAAGACAGTTTTAGGAAAAAGAAATTGTGGCTTAATTATTTTTAACCACTTTCCAACCAAAGTAAATTATATATATATATATATATATATATATATATATATATATATATATATATATATATATATATATATATATATAAATCTCTCTCAAAAATAAGAGGGTTTTTATCCATTGAAATATATGGAGAGCACATTTATATTAGCAGCACAACTTTTTTTAGCGTGAAAGCCACATTTTTAGATTGTAGGACTCAGAACAACTGCAACAAAACCTACATAAGCATGGACTTATCTTCTACATGGGAGGGGTCCATTTTACTTGTAGATGTTTTGGGGGGAGAATGGGGTTCCCCTACTTTGCATCAAGGAATAAGAAGTTAATATGGTCCATTAAGTGCAACTATGTCCATTGTAGTTTACGAGAAAGACAGAAGCAGCAAAGTATGTCACATCTGCCATAACCTACAAAAGGTGAGAGCAACATCCATACACAATCACCACTCCCTCTCTGCTATACTCAGCAGAGGACTCCTAGCCGCGGGCGGGGGTGCAAGAGATGATTGGTGTCGTAGGGTTCGTGTGAACCCCGGCCTGTAGATTGTGCCCCTCCAAATTATGTCACCAGTGAGTTGTGACAAGTTTATGGCACCTCACTGCTGACGTGATGTGCAACTGCTTCTTCTGCCAAAATCTGGCACAGGAAGAGAAAGTGAAAATTATGCCACTGTCCACAACCACAAAAGTGTTGTAACTATGGAATAGCCGCCACAAAACCCATAGAAGTCTACGAGAAGCTGATACCAGAATTAGGGACGATACTGATCGCTTTCCTTTATCATGCTCCTCTTTATACGATCCGGCTAAATAGCACTTACATGCGGCAATACAGAAAAGTCCGTGCCATCAGCAAGTGCCGGGACGTTCTGTTCCCCGCCACCGTCCCAAACTAATCTCAGGAAAGCTACAGGCAGAACACACAACCCTCCGCAGCTGCCATCCTCATCTAGCAAGGTCAGAACGGAGGACACAAAGGGCAGGTGTGTTATGTCCGTCACTGATGGAGCGCTATACACAAGGTTCACTAACCACAAAACAATTTTAAGGCTCCACCTGAATTTGGCGACCTCTAAAGACACATGAAATACCTCCTGTCAGATTTTTAAAGGGTAATAAAGAGTTTTAACATGCAAATAATATTTTTACCCTGAGGTTACAAATCCTGTCTAGGGAATCAAGTCATGTAATCAAGTCCTATACCGTGATGGGTTGTACTGTATACCCAGCACATGCAACTTCTCCTTCATTTCAGCTTCTACACAGCAGGGCTCAGCACATTTGGGCGACAGCTGAGTACAACACCCATCTGTCACCAACAGTCCCATAGACAATGAATGGAGCATGTGCACCGCCACTCAGGTCAAGCCGGGAGTCTGCAGAGCCCAGCTCTTGGGTTCTCGGGAATCACTGTGGTTCCCAGTGGTTGGAGTGAACCCTCAGCAAGTTATCTTTTATCCATAGACTCGAACATAACTTACTGACAGCTCGGGGTCCAAGCACTGTCTCCCAGAGCTTTTGCACAGTAAATAAAGCCATTTTTTAGCAATTTGTGTATGGCTCACCTGAACATAAATTTATTTTCCTTGAAATAATGGAATGATAAAACACATATTGGATACTGGCCGTGGTTGATTTAAATATTACCTGTCACCAGGTTTTCACCATCTAATCTGAGAGCAGCATGATGTAGGGGCCAATACCCTGATTCCAGCAATGTGTCACAGAAGAAAAAAAAAAAAAAAAAAAAAAAAAAAAAAAAAAGGGTTTCTCTACTTTCTCCCATCTGCACTCTGATCACTCGGATGCCATCCAGTCTTTTTGCAGTCCCATGACCAACTTGCATTGCCAACTTTGATTCGATACTTGGAGCATTATCAGGCAGGTCTCCGCAAAAAATCGTGGACGTGTGAACGGCCCCATTCACCGTTATAGGTACGAGTGCTACACGCGAAAAACTCAAATACACAAATACGGATCAAGCGGACACATTTTCATTCATTTGCGGGGGCGATCAGTGAGCCATCAGCCTTAATTTGTGTCCATACAAATCATGCTGTGTGCACCGAAAAATTGTTTGAAAGGGTACGTGCACACGCTGCGGTTTTGGCCGCTGCGGACCCGCAGCAGCTTTAGCTGCGGTGTACAGTACCATTCAAATGAATGGGAAAAAAAAAAACCGCTGTGCCGACGCTGCGGAAAAATCTGCGTGGATTTGCTGCGGTTTTGAATCAGCAGAAAGAATTGCATGTCAATTCTTTCTGCGGAAACCGCTGCGGGTTCCTATCTCCACCATTGTGGAGATAGTGAATCTGCAGGACCAAACCGCAGGCAAAACCGCAGATAATCCGCAGGTCTTTTGACCTGCGGATTATCTGCGGTTTTTGCAAAATCCGTGCGGATTAATCCGCAGAGGATTCCGCAGCGTGTGCACACCCCCTAAGGCTGGTTTCACACTTGCGTTTTTTTCCCCTATACTGTAACATGGGTGCGCATACACGCGTTTGTATCCGCATGTGTTTTTTTGTAGTGTGTGCTCGGGCGCACAAAATGCATCCCGTTGCATTTTTTGTGTGTCCGACTTGCCCCCAAAAAACGCATGCGTTTAAAAAAACGCACCAAAACCTGCAAAAAACGCACACAAACGCATGATGCGTTTTCCATGCGTTTGTGTGCACAAAAAACGCGCAGCAAAAAAACGCAAGTGTGAAAGTAGCCCAAGTTGCACATTTGAAGGTCCATTTGTCATCTTTACTCAACTAAGATATTACATGGGTTAAAATATGGTCATCTGAATTGCCAAATATGCGCGAGTGAGAAAAGTCCGAAAATGAAGCATTTCAAAAATGATAAAATTATATATATATATATATATATATATATATATATATATATATGTCAAAGCTTAATGCCGGACTGAGAAGAGAGCATGAATGAAATTCTGCTATAAGTCTACGTGCGCGCAAAAAACTGAGGAAAAAAAAAAAAGAAGTAGGATCCCATAGAGTCTGATTTTTACCAATACATTGCAATGAATAATCTAGGAAACTGTATTTGATCACGTAAAGTGTTGACATAAATACGGATGACACACGAATGTAAAATACGGCCACACGGATAAAATAGGGTCGACAATATGGGATGGTTTCATATATTGGTCTGATCTCAGCCTAAATCCCAACATCAGAAAATGGCCTGCTTAAATGAGGTTTTTGTGTTCAATGTGTTTTTAAAAAATATTTTGAAACATTTTTTGTATGTCACAATTTGTATTAAAAATAATAAAAAAAAGCCTTGCAATTGTCTTACTGCCCACTATGACATTTTTGGACTTTAAATTTCATATTTCGGAAAACATGTACATTAGCCACAATGGAAAGACCACGCCCCTATCTTATTGAAGCATCTAATGAGCATGTGTCAATGTTATAGTGAAGGGAGGGGGAGCAGGAGAGATGTGACATCTAGTGATGAGCTAGTATACTCGTTGCTCGGGTGGTCTCCGAGTATTTTGGTGTGCTCGGAGATTTAGTTTTTGCCGTCTCAGCTGCATGATTTGCGACTTGTAGACAGGCTGAATACATGTGGGAATTCCCTAACAAACAGGCATTCCACACATGTATTCAGGCTGTCTAGCAGTCGCGAATCATGCAGCTGAGATGGTGAAAACTACATTTACGAGCACGCCAAAATACTCGGAGGACACCCGAGCATGCTCGGAAAAACCCGAGCAACGAGTATACTCGCAAATCACTAGTGACATCGCCTATTGTGATTGATGGATCCTGTGTTATCAGCCATGTAATGAGGCGACATCTGTTATTGTAAGCCTGACTCTGGAACCTCGCTCTTACTCTGTGAAAAGAACAGAAGTACAAGTTTAAAAAAGTCACAGTGGCAGGAGCTAAAATTTCAGGATTTGTCATTTTTCTGCTCTCTAAAAATAGAGATATATTAAAACAAAAAAAACACTGCCACTTTATTATTGTGTTTAATAGATACATGCAACCTGATGAAACTTTAAGTATATAATTAGAAAATGACCTATTGTTTAATTCAAGCTTTGAATACAATATTCAGGGCATAGAGCCTTAAGGGTACGTACCCACGATCAGGAACTGCTGCGGATTTGACGCTGTGTATTTATGCAGCGTCAAACCCGCAACGGCCAGATGTTACAGCATAGTGAATGGGATTTTTAGAAACCCCATGCCCTCTGTTATGAGTCACCGAAGGAGGAAAAAACAAAAATACAAGCTAAGTCCAGAAAACCGGAGAGGTTGGTAGCTATCGGATTGCAGACCCCTGATCCTATTCACCACAACTAACAGTAGCCATGGGGGGTTCCTACGGTGCCCTAGACCCCTCGTTCACAGCCGGAGAACTAAATAAGCCTAAAGAAAGAAAGGGGAAGTCTAAACTGCCCCAGAGCAGACCCCAAAGCAATAGACAGCCCCCAACATGTATTGTCGGTGAAAAGCAGATGAAAACACAAACACAGACAGAAAGACAGGTTGAGCAAACAATGGGGCCCAACTAACTAAATAGGAAAGGACAGAAAAGATGCTGGCTGCAATCCGAAAAAAAACCCTACCAAAAATGTCCCAACCGTCTGATAGGGAAAAAGGCCCTGAAGTCGCTAGACTTCAAAATCACTATATCAGCACTCAGGTATATTCTGAAAACAGAGCAAAAAGATAAACTGATCAGAGACAAAAATGGAGCTCAGCCCGTCCCAACAAAGGCAGGCTGAACACAAAACACGAAGCAAACAGACAAAATCTCATGGAAAAATAAGAGAGCAAAAACTTAGCTTTCAGTAGACAGGACTAACTGGTTGCAACAGCTCAGAGCAGAAAGGATCACCAGCACCCCTGTAGGGCGTCGGCTGCCTTATATCCACTCAGTGATTCCGGGTGTCCAATCAGGCTCCACCTGTTCAGATGAACCAAATCAATTTCACTACCTCTCTTCACCAACAGAGGGAGTTCATCAGACATCAACGGTGAAGGGGAAAATGAACTCACAACAGCCCTCCATGTGTTCACAGAGGCCCGCAAAGACTCAAAGTCGGGGAACAGAATTAGATTTACAAAAAATAAATAAATAAAAATTCTGGTCCACTTTCATTGTATGAATGGCAGAAAACTGGAAGATCTTAGGCTATGTGCACACACTGCGGATTGGTCTGCGGATTCTTATCTGCGGAACCGCAGGTAAAATCGCAGGTAAAATGACCTGCAGTTTCACCTGCGGATTGGCCTGCGGTTTTGCCCTGTGGTTTGCCACCTAGACAATGGAATAGGTGGCAAACCGCAGCAGAATCCGCAGAAACAATTGACATGTCAGTTCTTTCTGCAGATTCAAAACCGCAGCTTTTCTGCAGTTAAAAATCCGCAGCATGTGCACAGCAGAATGTTAATCCCATAGGATAACATGCTACTGTACACTGTCTGCAGAACTGCTGCGGCCAAAACCGCAGCGGAACCACAGCAAAAACCGCAGCGTGTGCACATAGCCTTAGAGGGGGATTTTTTTTGTTTATTTATTTTACTCACTTATGCAGTGCCATTAATTCCACAAACATCATCATCACTGTCCCCGTTGGTGCTCACAACCTAAATTTCCTACCAGTATTTCTCTGCAGTGGGAGGAAACCGGAGTACCCGGAGGAAGTTTACACAAACACGGGGAGAACATAGAAACTCCTTGCAGATGTTGTCCTTGGTGGGATTTGAACTCGGGACTCCAGTTCTGCAAAGCAACAGTGCTAACCACTGAGCCACCTATTATTCCCCTCTGCACAGTTTCCAGGACCTTCAGGAGCGATATAGGAACTTGTCTTCACGATTTCACTTTACCAAATCAAACAGTTTAGTTTACCTTCAGGCTGTCATCTCGTTCAGTTGTGAGGGTGTATTTTTCTACATCTAAGAATCCCTTGCAAACCAATCAGGACATTTGTTGTTTCATCAACATCTGAATAATTTAGATTTTTGGTATACCGTGCTTCTGTGTGACAATCGGGGCCTACAAATGTAGGTATAGGCTGACGTGCGACCAAACAGACACCGCACCCTAAAGAAGCGAACATGAAACGCGCGTTGGGGCAGTGAAGCGCGTGTCCTTTACAGCACAACATGGGTAAGCACTACAATTATGTTTAGTGGACCACTGTATATGATGTGTATTGAGTCTATTGACACTTTATTTGCTACTTAGTCCAGGTTTTACCCCTTGATGTATTGCATTATGCACTTTATGTGAGGATTGCTTGCCATTATGTGGACACAGCATTTAGTCTCTTACCAGATCTCTTGTGTCTTTTTTGTCTCTTGACTTTTTGGTACTTGTAATTACTATTGTAATATTTCTATGTAAGAAATCTACACCTTTTTATTACCTTTTTGGACTGTTTTCTCCCCCCAAAAAATTCTTTGTTTGTTCCAAACTTTTTGTATGCATTGCACATCTCAGGTTCTGCTTGGATCACACTCGGCTGCAAACATTCGGTAACTTGCTAAAGAGAACCAGTCAGTAGGACCAACCCTCCTAAGCCATCAGTATGGGCCTGCAGGTCACGGGAAGTTCAATATGGGCCTGCAGGTCACGGGAAGTTCAATATGGGCCTGCAGGTCACGGGAAGTTCAATATGGGCCTGCAGGTCACGGGAAGTTCAATATGGGCCTGCAGGTCACGGGAAGTTCAATATGGGCCTGCAGGTCACGGGAAGTTCAATATGGGCCTGCAGGTCACGGGAAGTTCAATATGGGCCTGCAGGTCACGGGAAGTTCAATATGGGCCTGCAGGTCACGGGAAGTTCAATATGGGCCTGCAGGTCACGGGAAGTTCAATATGGGCCTGCAGGTCACGGGAAGTTCAATATGGGCCTGCAGGTCACGGGAAGTTCAATATGGGCCTGCAGGTCACGGGAAGTTCAATATGGGCCTGCAGGTCACGGGAAGTTGAAGGAAATAGTCTCATATGTTTGATCCAATGTTCTTATTTTGGAGAAATCCCCATTTTTTCTTAATATGCATGAAGGCACCTATGAATGTAAACTCCAGGGTGGCAATTTCACAACATACCAGGTATCTACTCTCAGAATATATGCAGGAATGTTATGCTTTTATAATTCAGGTTTCATTTATGTTAAAAGTAAAAAATAAATCTGCCAATAAAAAAGGTTAAACATTATCCTTGCAAAGAAGGAAAGCTGGTTGGGTAAGTGACAATTTATCCAGATTATGCCAGACAAGTCAAGTCTAAATATGCCCCGAGAGGTTTATCAGGATCAGTCACCGAGTACATCACGCCTGTGCCCTATCTCACATTACATTATATCCTATCATCACTCCATTTGGACTGAAAGAAAAAAAATACAAATAGACTTGAAATATCATCCCAAGGTTTTCAGCGTTAGGACAATTATTCTCCAAAGTGGCTTTAAACACCATGAACCATTCCAACAGGCATGTGGAGCATCAGATGTGGCGCCTGCAGCCAGGGAACATCAAACGTGCCTCAATAACTATTTTAAGATTCCCGAATTATGAAGAATTCATTAAAATGCCTTTGTCTGGGTGTCTGGGGAACACATTTGCTGGGACTTCCACTTCTGTCTCATGGGAAAGAAACAGGAAAAACAAGAGCAGGACAGCAATATTACAGGCGAGAGAAAGGCCAGAGCCACAAAAATGTATAAGGCTGGTTTCACATTTGCGTTTTTTTTCGCGGTAATTTAGCGCTAAATAGCGCATGCGTTTTTTTTTCCTATACTTTGCATGGGATGCGCTTATGTGCGCATACACATGCGTTTGTACGCGTTTTACAGCGCATGCGTTTTTTTGCGGTATGCGCTCGGGCGCACAAAATGCAACTTGTTGCATTTTTTGTGCGTCCGATTTGCCTCAAAAAAACGCATGCGCGCGCAATGCGTTTTTTTACAGCAAGACACCCATTATAAGTCTATGGTGAGCATATGTGCGCATTGGCATGCTTATGTATGCGTTTTTTTGCACATGCGTTTTTTTTTTTACCATTAGTTTAAACAATGGAATTTAGGGGTTTGGGTAAAGTTAGGGTTAGTTAAGGGGGTTTAGGGTTAGGGTTAAGTATGGTTTGGTTAAGGGTTAGGGTCAGGGTTAAGTATGGTTTGGTTAAGGCTTAGGGTCAGGGTTAGGGTTAGGGTTAAGGTTAAGTATGGTTTGGTTAAGGGTTAGGGTTAAGTATGGTTTGGTTAAGGGTTAGGGTTAAGTATGGTTTGGTTAAGGGTTAGGGTCAGGGTTAGGGTTAAGTATGGTTTGGTTAAGGGTTAGGGTCAGGGTTAGGGTTAAGTATGGTTTGGTTAAGGGTTAGGGTCAGGGTTAGGGTTAAGGTTAAGTATGGTTTGGTTAAGGGTTAGGGTTAAGTATGGTTTGGTTAAGGGTTAGGGTCAGGGTCAGGGTTAGGGTTAAGTATGGTTTGGTTAAGGGTTAGGGTTAGGGTCAGGGTTAGGGTTAGTAAAGTCATGGTTTGGGTTAGTGTGAGTGGCCACCTAATGTTGGAAAAAAACGCAAACGCGGGTAAAAACGCACTAAAAACGCATACAAACGCTTAAAAACGCTGCGTTTTTTTCATGCATGCTCATAAAAATGCTTGAAAAAAACGCAGCAGTTGTATGCTTTTGTATGCGTTTTTCAATGCGTTTTTTTGCGGGAAAAACGCGCTGCAAAAAAAAGCAAGTGTGAAACAGGCCTAAGAAACCAACCAGAGTTGATGACTATAAACACTGGGGCCTGGTCACATATCCCTTCGGTCTGAACGCAGTATCTGATGAACATATAGGCCCCCAATAGCCTGGTGTATGCCAAAAAGGGACCAGTTACCAGTCAGGAAACAAAGATGAGCAATTTTCCCTTTTTTTAGTGGCCTGGGATCTGATAGTATAGTCTATTACATGATCGATATAAAAAAAGAAAAAAATTTAAAAAAATTACCAAGTAGTGTATATTTTATACAGTGGGAGCTTATCTAAGCCATCTCTTTCCATATACTGGTACATACATTGTGGGATACATTACAGTTTTGTGTCAGAGGTTTATGTCAGGAAATCCTCCCAAGCAGGGCCGGACTGGCCATTTGGCAATTCTGGCAAATGCCAGAAGGGCCTGTCTGGTCATGGGCTGCCTTGTCTACTACATTGTTAACTAAATTGGTGTTCTCAAGACACCCATACTGTTAACAGTTGTGACGGAGAACAAAGTCACTGACTGTCACTTACCTCAGCAGGCCACGGGTATCATTAAAAATATTGGTCTTGTAGTAAATCTTGCTTTCCTCCATCCAGAGTAATATTAGTAATATATCCCATCTGGCGCTTGGGGACGGGGACAGCATGGGCCTGTGTGACTCCAAATGCCAGGGCTGATTTTCAGCCCCAGTCCGTACCTGCTCCCAAGGTTTACCCCTGATGGAAGGCTCTTGGCATGATCTGATCAGAGTACTACATTTTTGGCTGCTCCCAAGGCTACGTTCACACATCAGTCTGTTTAGGAGCCATCTGCAATGGATTTAGTTAAATAAAAGCTCAAAAGTAACAAAAATGGATACCAAAAGGGAAACGAGCAAAACGGATCTGTTTCAGAGATCAACTTAGGAACAAGTGCATTTCTATACGTATTTTTATAATTTTTTTTAAAGGGTCCGTTTTATTAGAGTGGTCTCTGAACACGTAGTTTTCTGAGCATGTGCAGTGATAAAATCAGATCAGAAAATTAAGTTTGCATCAATTCTAGGAAGGAAAAAAAAAATGTCCCTATAAGTGATTTATTTTTAAAAAGTGACTCACCACAGGAAGTCTGTTGCCAAAAACCAGGGCTGTGAAGTTGGTAAACCAAACCTCCGACTCCTCAATTTCCATGACACCGACTCCAACTCCACCAAAATGGGTTCCGACTCCACAGCCCTCATTGAAACCAAGTACCTCTTGCTCGCTGCACAAATGTATGGTCAATCATTTACATACACCTTCCCACCGGCTTGTTTTCTCTCCCTCTCTCCATGCCACCCTCATTTTTTGATTGACAGTTCTGGCTTCATAGAGCAGATAGGGGTGGAGATAGATGGAAAACAAACAGGTGGGAAGGTGCACCTAAAAGGTTTGGCCCCAACACGATACACCGAGCGCCTGTACTTGGTTGGAACAGTCAGTCATTCTCTGCTGACAAGAGCCCCTTCAAATAATAATCCACATCATTCTCCTCCATCCTCCTCCTCACATCCATCACAATGTATGAAGCTTAGGATTTGCAAATCACATTAAGAGTAATGACGAAATTCACAAGAACATAGAGTTGCCCAAATTTTGTGTTCCTATCCCATCTGCGGCTCCCGGACTGACTGCAAGTCTCCTACCCAATCTAACAGTAGTAACGATTTCTATGATGAAGTTAGTTTGAGTCATTAAACTTGTGGCTCTGCTGGCAAATATGGTTATAATACAAAGAAGATATAACTGATACACAGTCATGTGCATTGGCCCTATAAAGGTTATAGCGTTCTCTAGATCTTTTAATAGTAGGCTCACGAGGCCAATACTGCGCTGGATAATAAACATGGCTACTGAAAAGGACACAAAAAGCAGAACATATCCCATAAGAGTAGACTTTGGCAAACTGCAGCCCGCAGGCCACATCCGACCCTCTGGCTGTTCCAGTCCGGCGCTCACACTGAAACAAAGCGCTGAAGGTAGCGACCCGCGGGCTGCACCATGCGGCTGCCCTCCCCTGTCTGCAACCCAATGTCACCGCAATATTCAAGTGTTTCTCACAAAATTAGAATATCATAAAATTAATTTATTTCAATACAAAAAGTGAAACTCATTATAGAGTCATTTCAAACAGAGTGATCTATTTCAAGTGATTATTTCTGTTAATGTTGATGATTATGGCTTACAGCCAATGAAAACCCAAAAGTCATTATCTCAGTAAATTAGAATTGTTATGATGAGTAACCGAAGGAGGAAAAAACAAAATACCAGCTAAGTCCAGAAAAACCAGAGAGGTTGGCAGCTATCGGATTGCAGACCCCTGAACCTATCCACAACAACTAGCAGTAGCCGTGGGGGGTTCCTACGGTGCCCTAGACCCCTCGATCACAGCCGGAGAGCTACATAGCCTAAAGACAGAAAGGGGGAAAAACTAAACTGCCCCAGAGCAGACCCCAAAGCAATAGGCAGCCCCCAACATATGACGGTGAAGCAAGATGAAAACACTAACACAGATAGAAAGATAGGTTGAGCAAATGATGGGGCCCAAGCTAACTACATAGGACAGGATAGGAAAGCTGCTGTCTACCATCCGCAAAAACCCTATCAAAATGAGCCAACCAACTGATAGGAAAAACAGGCCCTGAAGTCGCTAGGCTTCAAAAGACTATATCAGCACTCAGGTATATTCTGAAGACAGAGCAAAAGATGGCAGAACTCCCATAAAACAAGGCAAAACAAAAACAAAACTGAAGAGTACAAAGCAGAGCAGAAAAACTTAGCTTTGAGACGCAGGAATCAGACTGGTCTCCAAGAATCCAGCAGGAAAATCACCAGCCAGGAAGAAGGGCGTCGGCAGCCTTATATCCAGTCCTCAATTCCAGCCACCCAGTCATCATCTAGCTGCCCAGGTGTTTGGTAATCAGTCTCACTACCTTCCTTCACTAGAGGAGGGAGTTCATCAGACCTCAATGGTGAAGGGAAAAATGAACTCACAACATAGAATACTTTATAACACCAGCTTGAAAAAATGATTTTAAAATCCAAAATGTTGGCCTACTGAAATGTATGTTCAGTAAATGCACTCAGTACTTGGTCGAGGCTCCTTTTGCATCAATTACTGCATCAATGCGGCGTGGCATAGTGGCGATCAGCCTGTGGCACTGCTGAGGGGTTATGGAAACCCAGGTGGCTTTGATAGCAGCCTTCAGCTCGTCTGCATTGTTGGGTCTGGTGTCTCTCATCTTCCTCTTGACAATACCCGATAGATTCGCTATGGGGTTAAGGTCTGGCGCGTTTGCTGGCCAATCAAGCACAGTGATACTGTTGTTTGTAAACCAGGTATTGGTACTTTTGGCAGTGTGGCCAGGTGCCAAGTCCTGCTGGAGAATGAAATTTCCATCTCCAAAAAACTTGTTGGCAGAGGGAAGCATGAAGTGCTCTAAAATTTCCTGGTAGTAGGCTGCGCTGACTTTGGTCTTGAGAAAACACAGTGGACCTACACCAGCAGATGACATGGCTCCCCAAACCATCACTGATTGTAGAAACTTCACACTAGACCTCCAGCAGCTTGGATTGTGGCCTCTCCACTCTTCCTTCAGACTCTGAGACCTTGATTTCCAAATGAAATGCAAAATTTACTTTCATCTGAAAACAACATCACTGGCCACTGAGCAACAGTCCAGTTCTTTTTCTCCTTGGCCCAGGTAAGACACTTCTGGCGTTGTCTATTGGTCATGAGTGGCTTGACACAAGGAATGAGACTTGTAGACCATGTCCTGGATACGTCTGTGTGTGGTGGCTCTTGAAGCAATGACTCCAGCAGCAGTCCACTCCTTGAGAATCTCCCAAAAATTTTGAATGGCCTTTTCTTAACAATCCTTTCAAGGCTGCTGTTATGCTGGTTGCTTGTGCACCTTTTTCTACCACACTTTTTCCTTCCACTCAACTTTCCATTAATATGCTTGGATACAGCACCCTGTGAACTGCAGCAGGTTGCGTTTGGCGCTGCTCGGCGCACCGTCAAAAAGGCGCATGCGCCGCCAAACGCATACTGCGCACGGCCTGCGCCCCCAGTGATAAAGATAGGGGACGCAGGACGCATGCAGCGTCCTGCGCCGGTAGGCGGAGCTACCGGCGGAGGTGTGACAGGGGGCGGGGCTTAGCTGCGGCCGTGCGCAGGCCGTCACTGCGCTCAAAAGCGCTAGTGTGAAACTAGCCTAAGGGACCTTTTTAAACGCTAAGGAAGCCTTTGCAGGTGTTTTTTACTAATTCTAATTTATTGAGATAATGACTTTTGGGTTTTCATTGGCTGTAAGCCATAATCATCAACATTAGCAGAAATAAACACATGAAATAAATCACTCTGTTTGTAATGACTATATATGTTTCACTTTTTGCATTGAAGAACTGAAATAAATTAACTTTTTGATGATATTCTAATATTGTGAGAAGCCCATGTTCATCCTCAGGATGTGAGGATGTAGGTGAATACAATGGTGGAGAACGGAGCCACCTTTTTACACCAATCATTGTGTGCGACGATGAGATTACTACATCACATTTGCTGCGCGGAGGGTTAATGCAGACCAAGGCAGAGCACTGGGGAACTGGAGTGAGGCAAGTGTTTTTTTTTTTTGTTTTGTTTTTTTTAATATATGTGTGGGCTCATAATGTACAGAGAGGGCTGAGTGGGGGCTCATAGGATACAGGGGGCTGTGTGGGGGCTCATACTGAATACAATAGTCTGTGTAGGCTTATACTGTATATAGGGGCTGTGTGTGGACTCGTACGGTGTATAAGGAGGCTGTGTTGGGGCTCATACTGGTGTATAGGGAGGCTGTGTGGGGGCTCATATGATATATAGACAGTATCAATATCCTTAATTCTGGAGATGTGCGCATTATCCTCACTCTGGGGAGAAGCTTTGCTTCCTGATGGCACAAAAATGGACGACTGGTCCATGAGCGCATTGGTGAAATCAAGACGGATTGTACATCTTTATATTCTTCCATCCTACATACATAGCAGCGGCCGCACAATATAAACTGTATAAGGACATTTGTGTAGTGCGGATAAAAATAAAAATAAGTAGTCTGCCCACATACCAAGCCTTTTCTGGACACCCCACAATGTCATGTATAGCCAGCCTGCACTCAAGCATAAAGCTGGGCCTCCTGCCAAAAGGCTGTCCGAGCACATGCTGCAAGTCATTATTAAATTTTATACCTACACACACTTATGTACGACCTGATAGGACTGAGTAATGACAGCCTGCAGCACTGTTCAAAGATAAGGGTCTTAGGCTCACAAAAGTGGAAACTTAATATGGAGGCCTTAGAAAGCATGCCCAATTATATTACAGTCCAAGCAGAGCATGGTGCACTGAGTCGCCTTTTATTTCAACTAATCCTACATCCCTGGTGACTTTTTTTTTTAAATCTTGAGGCTATGTGCACACGGTGCGGTTTCTGCTGCGTTTCCGCAGCGGTTTTGCCCCTGCGGAAACGCAGCAGTTCCGCTGACCAAGTACAGTACAATGAAACCTTATGGGGTTTCAAAAACGCTGTGCTGACGGTGCGGTTTTTTCCGCGCGGTTTTGCTGCGGTTTACAAACCGCAGCATGTCAATTGTTTGTGCGGTTTCCGCAGCGGTTTCACACCTTTACCATAGTAGAGTTGTGAAACCGCAGGGCAAAACCGCAGACCAAAATGCAGGAAAACCGCAGGTCACTTTATCTGCGGTTTTACCTGCGTTTCCGAGCGGGAAAAACAGCAGCGGAATCCACAACGTGTGCACATAGCCTAAATGTTTACTGCTGTTACAAACTATGAATAAATCAAATATACAGAACAATGTATTACATCTTTTTTCTCCATTTATGAGCTACTTCTCCCCACTGCTAACTTAATTCATTAACTGTATGAAATGTGATTTGCTCAAGCCAAGACAAACAGATCACTGAGGGGTCAGATTACAGAAGTGAGACCCGGCGGGTTCTGTATTCTAGTGCTGGAGTCACAGCTACACAGTTCAGTCCTATAATGTCCCTCTATGCTGTTGATTCTGCACATGTGCTACAGAGACAGGAGAGTAAGAATCCATCACGTCTCTGTATACCATGCATGGGGAACATCATCGCAACTTTGACCAAAGTTTCAACATAGTGTGATCAGATTCTCTCCAATAAGAAGATAGAGAAAAAAGGTCATCATCATCTCCATTGTGGTAGTCCGTGGAAATCCGAGTGCAGTCCACTGTTTTCTATGGACTTATTGACTTGCATGGCTGAGTGCAATCCGAATATCGGATCAAACTTGGACCTGATTTTTTTTCTAGGACCGGCTCGATCCCACAGAATAACATTGTCCCGAGCGTGATCTAATGTTTTGCCGGATCGCACTTGGTCAGAAAATACTGTTGTCTGCACCTTGCCTAAGTGCTCCCTTCAAGGAACAGAAGATTTATTTGGCGGATGGATGCACACGACACCAGAAAGGCCCAACTGACTACAGTAGGGTACATCTGGTTTCTGATAGTGTCTATTTCACAGGTACAATAGCACACTATGCGACAATAGTGTTTAGCTGTTTAACGCAGACCATTAGGCTACGTTCACATGTTGCATTTTTGCGCTTCCTTGTGCAAATTTTAAGCTGCGTTTTGCAGTACCAGCAAAGGCTATGATATTTCAGAAATCTCATACACACATTTTTTTTTGTTCCCTGTCTGATTTGGAAAACGACTGCATCTTTGCAAACTGCTGCAAGCCGCTTCTTTCAGTGTTTTTTCACCCATTGAAAGCGATAAGTGCAAAAACGCAGGTATCAGGTTTTTCTGTGTTTTTTGGTGCAAAAACCTAAGGAAGTCGCATCATGTGTTTTTGAGAGCGCACTAAACTTTATGAACATGCACGAGAGACAAAGAATATTTGTAAAAGAAAAAAATATTTTTTGTAAGCAGCTTCTTTACTGCCAAGAGACCAGGTTTTTGAGTGCAGAGGAAAAAACGCAGCAAAACCGCAAGGTGTGAACATAGCCCTAAAAAGGCAAATCTGCTTTTGGAGTGATTACGGTGATAGACAAAGTACAGTAGTATTTAAGGGCAATGTCCAGGAGACGTATATAATGAATAAGACTGATAGACGGAGACTCTGGGTTGTTAGGAATCATATGTAACCTCTTCCCCACTTTTGCCTAGAAGAAAAATCAATACATGTGACATAGGTATAGCTCGTTGCTGTTATTTCGCCCGTCATATAACATTAACATCTCAGCCAGCTATGTACAAGCTTGACGCCGCCTGCAGCATTGTAATGTAACCGGCATAAACACTGGTAGCCAAGTAACGGCCAGAGCAAGCGGCTGGCTCCAGAGCACGGATGTAACTTTAGCTACAAACATTATGGTATAGTTGTGCTCAAAATTTACATACCCCGGCAGAATTTTTGCTTTCTTGGCCTTTTTCCAGAGAATATGAATGATAACACCAAAACTTTTTCTCCACTCATGGTTAGTGGTTGGGTGAAGCCATTTATTGTCAAACTGCCGTGTTTTCTCTTTTTAAATCATAATGACAACCCAAAACATCCAAATGACCCTGATGAAAAGTTTACATACCCGGTGATTTTGGCCTGATAAATGCACAGAAGTTGCCATGTTTTAATGGCTACTAAAGGTAACATCCCCACCTGTGACATGTTTGCTTGTAATCAGTTTGTGTGCATAAAAGCTGAGTGAGTTTCTGGGACCCAGACAGACTCTTGCATCTTTCATCCAGCCACTGACATTTCTGGATTGTGACTCATGGGGAAAGCAAAAGAATTGTCAAAAGATCTACGGGAAAAGGTATTTGAACTGTATAAAACAGGAAAGGGATACAAAAAGGTATCCAAGGAATTGATAATGACAGTCAGCAGCGTTCAAACTGTGATTAACAAATGGAAAATCAGGGGCTCTGTAAAAACAAAACCACGGTCAGGTAGACCAACAAAAATGTCATCCACAACTGCCAGGAACATTGTTCAGGATGCAAAGAAAAACCCACAAACAGTTTAAATACAGGACTCTCTGAAAACTAGCGGTGTGGCTGTTTCAAGATGCACAATAAGGAGGCACTTGAAGAAAAATGGGCTGCATGGTCGAGTCGCCAGAAGAAAGCCATTACTCTGCAAATGCCACAAAGTATATCGCCTACAAAAGAAAAATAGCACAGAGACAAGCCTGAAAACTTCTGGAACAAGGTAATTTGGAGTGATGAAACCTGTTTTGGTGTTATCATTCATATTCTCTGAAAAAAGGCCAAGAAAGCAAAAATTCTGCTGGGGAATGTAACTTTTGAGTACAACCGTATATAAAGATTGCAGGCAGCCATCTACGAACACTTCTCAAGTTACAAGTTAGCACAAGTAGGAAATAAACTACTTTAAGGAGGATCGGAGTCCAGATTTTTTCATATAAAATATCTCTCTCTATATATAAATATAATCAAACACCAAATTTTTCATGCTGTAAAGGAAACATGGTGCAATAATGGCTGCAGAGTGCAATTAAATACATTTGTAATTTTTTTTCTTTATGTATTATCTTGTTGCAGAGATAAGCACAATCGTAGTTAATTTTTTTTTTTTTTTTTTTTTTTAAAAAAAAACCCTTCTAGTTTTCCCCAGGTCAGTATAATGCTGACCAATCATAACCAGGTAGCAACATGCTAGAGAAAGAACATGCCCCAATTATAGCTTAGAGCATGAGGTTGGACGACCCCCTAGCCTTCACTGTTCTGGCCGCAAATAAATCGGAGTAATTTCTCCTCTGTTGCCGGTGTCAGCGCATACCTGACTGCACTGGGATGACATCCGAATGCAGTCCAATGTTTCAATCGCACCCATAGACTTGTATGGGTGCGAGTGAACCCAGTCTCGCTGCCAATCACAGCATGCTGCCGAAGTCGCATGAGAAAATAACTACAGATCCGGGCTACCCCATAGAGTAACACTGTGCCGAGCGCTAGGCGATGTTTTATCACATAGCACTGGGCTGTGTTATACGGTAGTGTGATTCCGGCCTTAGGCTGAGGTGAGGAGGAGCGTCTGCACTGCACTCCAGGATCAGGGGTTACCGGACCAGTTAAAGTACAGACTGCACTGATCACACTGGCCCTGCATCATCACTGCCGTCTCCATGGGTATCATTAGGGTCACATGCCACATGTCCCTCCAGCCTGAGGGCGAAGTGTATTCAGAAGCGGTGCTGGAGATGTCGGAAGGTAGGAGGAGCTCTGCAAAGCTTTAGTCTGGTGGCTATGGACTACTGATGCGTCAACTGGACCAGGGTCCCGCAAATGGTCCTGAGCACTGTTTCAACATATTTTAAAGCCAGCCGTCTTCTTGAGCATTTTGCATTATTTACTTTAAAAAAAACAAACAAAAAAAACAAGGAAGAACCACTTGCAGTTTTTAAAGCAAAAACGCAGTAAATATGCTAAAAAAAATAAAATAAAACACACCCCCAGGCATCTTTCGGCTGTTTTTTTTTTTGACCCTTTCCACTGACTTGTATTTTGAGCATGGAGGATCTTCCAAGCCGACATCATCTGAAGAATGGTCGGGGCACTTATCCGCTAGGCGTCTTGAAGTGCTAAAATACACTGAAAAACACTAAAGAGCTTGAACATATGAACAGCGAGTCATTTTTACATAGACCTGTATATATTCCTTTCTCTGAGAGATTTGCTAGCACCTTTTCCACCGAGTTGCGGAGAAGACCCACCTGACAGCCGTTGCGTGCACGTACACTAATGTGCATGGTCACATTGAGAAAAATTGCAGCCATCAGCAATATGATCAGTATGTGAGCGTCCTAGTGCATTATATGAACCAGCAAATAAAAGTGGTCAATTCGAGCAGCTCATTAATGCAGACTTTACTAGATTCTTGCAATCGTTCCATACATCAGAAAATGTGTTCATGTCAATGTATTTTTTTCCCCCATTTTAAAGCGATGGCCTGCACCTACCAATCAGCATGCGATCGGGCACATCCACACCCTGCAAATACAATAAAAGGAAAGCAGCTAGCACTTGGGGGGCAATACCCGAGACACTGACATCTATGTATATGTGGCGGTTTTCGCTAACTGCAATTTAGCCAATTCTAGGGAGACACAATGGCATGGACACGTGAGGCACTATGTTGGTGGATCAGTTAAAGGGACTGTCAGCACAGAATCACTGTTCAAACCATGTACAAGTGCTCAGTGCATCACTTCGGGGTCAATCATTTATATACACCTTCCCACCTGCTTGTTTTCCATCTATCTCCACCCTTCTAGGGTCCTATGAAGCCAGAGCTGTCAAAGAAATGGGGGGTTAGAGATGGTTGAAAAACAAGCAGGTGGAAAAGTGCAATTAAACTATTGGCCCCTTCGTGATCCACCAAACACCTGTACTTGGTTTGAACAGTTATTCTAGGTTCTACAAGTTATCAGATGGCCACAAAATTAGTTATACACTACTCACAAAAAGTTAGGGATATTTGGCCACCAGGTAAAATTTCAGGATGAACATGGAATGCACGCTAACATTTTTTTAGGTGATCTTAATGTGACCGTCTCTAAACTTTTGAATACACGTCCAACTGTTCAGTCTTTCAGTACTAATACATTTTGAGGTTCAATTAGAATTGGTATTTCAGTCCTCCACATCCTGCTGGTCACAATTTGACATCATGAGATCAAGACGACGCCTAACAATTGATGTAGTAGTACCTCGCCCTTGTGAGGCTTCAAGCAGGACGTTCTCAGACGGAAGCGACCTCTGAGCTTAGTACATAGTCATCAGAAGATTATCATCAACAAGAGAAGAGTCACAGAAAGGCAGAGAAGTGGACGTCCTTTGGCCACGTCCCACACCGATGATAGGGTCATTGTGAACAGTGCACTTTGGAACATGATGATAAATGCCACACAACTCCAGACACATTTAAGGGAGGTGAGGGGCACCCAAGTGTCACATCAGACTATTCAAAACCATTTACATCAGCGTGGTCTGCATGCTAGACGACCTGCAAGGGTACCCGACCACAGCACCGGGCACAAACGTCATAGCCTTGCATGAGCCAGGGAGCGTGTGTGCTGGACGAGGGACCAGTGGGCCTCAATGCGGTTAACTGATGAAAGTCGATTGAGCAAAAATGATGGCTGCCAATGATGTCTGAGACATCAAGGAGAGCCATATACATCAGCCACTGTTGTCGCCAGACGAGCCTTCGGTGGTGGTGATATAGTGGGGGCAGGTGTCTAGTCAATACAGAACTGCCCTACACTGTGTCAATGGTACAGGGACAAGCCCCTATTACTGGAGTAGCATGAACACCACATGCCTAGTTTCAGGTTCATGGAATTCAGGTTCTTATCATTAGGGAACGGCTGCTGGAGACTGGAGTACCTCAAATAGAGCGGCCTGCACCTTCTCCAGACTTAGATCCCATACAAAACCCGTGTAGAGGCTTGTAACTCTGTGCCCCAGAGCCTCAGTGACCCGAGTGGGATGCCATGCCTCCTCAGACAATAGCTCCCACTTGATGTCATTGTCAAGCTGTAATTGATGCTCAAGGCCACGTGTCAGGTCATTGAGACATTGACATTTTTTGTTGGGCTATACCACCACCATTGTTGGCTTTTGTTTCAATAAATAGTTTTAGATGAGGAAATCACCATTGCATGCTTCTACTTAAATGCATTGGGCTACTTTCATATTAAGATATCACTGTAGCGTGAACTTTTTTTGTGTTTCACCCGAAAGCAAATTATCCCTAACTTTTTGTGAGTAACATAACTATTAAAATAAGGTGCCTGGCTCATTCATCGCCATAGCAAGTAACATGTGCTCCCTGGTTCCATAGAGCGGCTCCATTCAATCCGTGCTGGACCCCTGGCATACCCATATGGAATGAATGAAGCAGCTGCACACGAGAACCAGCTGCTCCATTCAAGGTTTTTCTCTACAGACTTAGATTTTTTTTTTTTTGCAGAAGTTGCATTCACAGGTTTTGCTACCACATGCCGCGTTACCCATCTACAGGGGTAAATAAATATACAAAATTGAAGGTAACACCACCCCGTTACCGTAATCTGTTTGGCAGTCGGCGATCACAGGCCTGGGGCCAACCTACGGGGTCATAGCTGTCGAGTGGGCAATGCTCCCCTTTCGTTCTGCTGTTTTGAGGGTGGAATATCATTACGTTAATGACACTGCCCTGAAGGCATATCATAAGGAAAAGAGTATAAAAATAAAATCCGGGAAAACCGGTTTAACAGCCATGTAAGCGCATATCTCAGGCTGCCGTCTACACTGACAGATAAGAGTCGCTGCTAAGATTCAACAAGACAGGCGTAATAAATCCATCTGTAATGGGTCATAAAATAAACACACAACACTACAACAATACTGACAACCCATGACCTCGGTCACTGATCTGCTCAACCCCACGCACCCAATACAAACAGACCCCAAACAGCAACACCTGACGAGCCCAGGCGGTATGCAAAGAGGCATGTTACGTGCCCAAAGAGCGGCAGGTGAGCGGACAACGTCACCACAAGCCTACAAACCGGGATTACAGCGACAGCTGCAAGGAACCTGCCAAACATCAGAGGCAGAGCCTACTTATCATACAGGTGGCCGCAAACAAATCTGTTCCCAAAACAAGCGCCACTCCGTGTTCGCGCAGCAGCCGTCCAGGAGTGGCACAGAGGAACTGTATGCCAAAAAGCATAAGATACACCGTAGTCTGATAACGACAAGGGTGTGCTTAGATTATGCAAGCAACACTTTTTTTTTTTTTTTTATAGCAGCTATACATTGTCCAGGTGGTACAGGGGGTGGGGATGCGCAAGTCCCCTTCTACATTGCACCTTTATCTGCAGCATAAATTTACATTTTGTGAATCTCAAACCAGTGGCTCTTGTCAATTTACGCTGCAGAAATTTTTCACTGCTCCTTCATAAGAGATCCATGGCCTTTGTTGTTACTGGAAAACTAAGCAGCATTTCACTACATCCGAGTACAGATGGTGATGTACGGTCCGGCTGTCTCCTGACCTGAACATGACAGCATCATAGGCACACAGGAGACCTGCTGCTGGGCCATGCATTCTGGTCCGTACTACTAGCACTATGATACACGGATGTCTGAATTTGGCCTTGGGGTAGACTCATGCTATGCAGTCCGATAAAAACAATTTTGCAAAAACTATGGCATTTTCTCCATGGTGCGGTCATACAACATGACAGCAGGTGTGAACATGCCCCAGGGGGGACATAGCAGTCACACCTTATGTTTATGTTTTTTTGAATTGCGCTTGTAATCTTCTAAAAACCTAAAAATGTCATTCATGAAATAAGTGAACAAACAATTAATTCTTTACAGCCGGATTTTCCCAATTTCAAAATGGGCCGATGTTTTTTCACTGAATACGGCTTGCTACATTAATGCCAGTTCCTCCATCCTGGGACATAAGGATTGTGTGGATGACATTATCTTCCAGAGAGCAACATGACCACAAACAGTATGGGAGTAAATCCTTCTGACAGAGTGCATTTAATTGCATATATGCTGTACCTTCATTAGGAAGGCGAGGCTACATTTCAAAACAGCCTGCATTTCTGCCACCAATCAGCATGGATTTCTAATTCTGGGGTATTCTGAACACATCTTTTTGCTAGAAAAACTGCAGTTTTCTCCAAAAACCTGATTTGCTCCAGAATACCGTAATTCCATTACTTTGTGCCAAATAATATTCGATGTAGAATCAGACTG
Organism: Dendrobates tinctorius; assembly: GCF_039654945.1. Taxonomy (NCBI): domain Eukaryota; kingdom Metazoa; phylum Chordata; class Amphibia; order Anura; family Dendrobatidae; genus Dendrobates; species Dendrobates tinctorius. The sequence continues at coordinate 9,445,751 of NW_027361684.1, forward strand.
TGCAGTTGTGCCAAGGCTGCTTTAGTGCAACCCAAACTACCATGCTTCATTGGTGCTAGCTGCAGAATGACGGCAACGTGGAAAAACAGCGTGCAAGGTTTTCAGTGGCGCAGAAACAACTATAGCATGACTACAGAGTCTGACTATACAGTTACCCAAATTACTCTGTGGCTTATTTGAAAGTTATGGTTTTGTGGGGGGGGGGGGGGGGGGAGGTTGTATGGCTGGATTTACTAAACAAAATTTGTGCAAAACTTAGACTAGGATTCATTAAGTTTGACATTTTGGACACTAAAGATTCTCTGGTGCCAGAAGCTGATTGTCATGTGGTCGCTAGTATGTGATTTGAGTACACACAAAAAAAAAAAAAAAAGGGGCAAATTGGGACATAATTTCACACAAAAGTCCCAAAACGGGCTGGGTAAAATCAGGGCTGTGGAGTCGGAGTCGGAGTCGTGGAGTCGGAGTCGGTGCTCATTTTGGTGGAGTCGGAGTCGGAGTTGGAGTCGGTATAAAATGGACCGACTCCGACTCCTAAAATATATAATAAATTGGGTACAGTAGTTCAATGCAGGATGTGCTGAATATTTTTTCATAGGAGTTTGGGAAAGTTATGAAATGTCCTATAAATGGCTGTTATATTCCTGATCTAAGGCTACATTCACACACAGCGTTTTTCCTGTGTTTTTTGAGGATACGTTTTTCAGCTGCAAAAACTGATCTTTTTAAAAAAACTGCATCACCTGAAAGGTTTTTGAGCTCATAGATAATGTTTTCAATAGCAAAAGCAGATTAGAAATCTGCTCTATCTATATATCCATTTATCCATATCTGTCTATCCATATCGTATCTGTACCAAAAAGAATGAAAACCGGGTAGTACACCAATATATATTCTGTTCTATCTAAACATCTTGATTATTGGATCATAAAAATGATTAAATGTCTGAGGTTCACATTGTACTACAATAAATTTTTCACTTAAATATAAGCAATATGTGTGGGAGTCGGAGTCGTGGAGTCGGAGTCGTGGAGTTGGAGTCGGTGTAAGGGAAATTGAGGAGTCGGAGTCGCAGGTTTGGCTTACCGACTCCACAGCCCTGGGTAAAATTGCTGGCACCTTTCCAAAATTGTGCATAAAACCACGTTGTTTCAAGCATGTGATGCTCGTTGAAACACCTGTGGCAAGTAACAGGTGTGGGCAATATGAAAATCACACCTGAAACCAGATAAAAAGGGGAGACCTTGACTCAGTCTTTGAACTGAGTGCCACACTAAGCTTGCAGAACAGAAAGAGGAGAAGAGAACTGTCTGAGGACTTAAGAACCAAAATTGTTGAAAAATATCAAGGATCTCAACATTACAAGTCTATCTCCAGAGATCTTGATGTTTCTTTGCCCACGGATGTTGACAGCTGAGAAAATGATGAAAGGTTGCAAAGCAGAATTATCTGGATGGTGGATAAGCAGCCCCAATCAAGTTGCAAAGAAATTAAAGCTGTCCTGCAGGCTCAGGGTGCAACAGTGCCAGCACGAACTATCAGTCGACTTTTGAATGAAGTGAAACGTTATTGCAGGAGACTACGAAGGATCCTACTGCTGACAAAGACATAAAACAGCTAGACTGCCAACATGCTTCTGGAAAGTGTGCTGTGTACAGGTTTTTTTTTTTTTTTTAAAGCACCTCATTCTACTGTTGACCGAAAACACAATACCTACAGTCAAATATAGTGGATGTTCAAACATGTTTTGGTGCCTTAACTGTGTGCAAGGAATCATGAAATCTGAAGACCAAAGGATTTTGATGCCCAGTGTCAGAAAGCTGGGTTTGCGTCCTACAGTAGGTCATGGGTTTTCCAGCAGAACAATCACCCCAAACATTCTTCTAAAAGTACCCAGAAATGGATGGAAACAAGGCCCTGGAGAGTTCTGAAGTGGCCAGCAATCAGTCTGTATTTAAATCCTATTGAACACCTGTGGAGAGATATTAAAATTGCTGTTGGGAGAAGGCAACTTCAAATATGAGAGACCTGGAGCAGTTTGCAAAAGAAGAGTATTATAAAATACCAGAGGAACGGTGTAAGAAGCTTGATAATGGTTATTGGAAGCGAGTAATTGCAGTTTATTTATTCCAAAGGGTGTTTAACCAAATATTACATTGAAGGAGCCAACAATTTTGTCCGGGCCCATTTTTGGAGTTGTGTGTGAAATTATGTCCAATTTGCCTTATTTTCCTATTTTTTTTGTGTTGTTCCAATACCAACAAAACAAACATGTGTATAACAAAACGTGTAATTGCAGTAATTTTCTGGGAGAAACACTTTTTTTCTGAAACAATTTCAAAGGTGCCAACATTTTCAGTCATGGCTGTATGTGAGGTGAAGTTAAATGTTTAAACCTGCCATGATGCATCGAGCGGCAAGACTTAATTTGAACAGTCAGAGTCCCTTTAACGAATATGGTGCACCTTACAAATGCCGCGCACCTTCGCCAGAAACGTTACTCCACCTAAGGTTGGAATATATTTCTGCTGCAAGTTACGTCACTTTTGTGGTGTATGGTAAATTGGTTGGGCAGGCATTGCAGGCCCTTGTGTATCCATGGTTATGACCACCGACGTAGTGACAGCTAGTTGCTAGTGGTCGTAACCACGGATACTTAAGGTCCTGCAATGCCTGCACATGAGAAAAGAGACGTAGCAAATCAGAAAAACTATACTACATTTCTAATTGGAGGTACAAGTATTTTCTAATATTATTACACCTACTACATCCTGGGATAGGATCTTGGAGATGGGAATATCCCTCTAACATCACCATTCAAGGGAGAGAGGGAGACATCTCCTCTAAAACTGCCATCAAGGAATGATCAGGGAGCCTCCATTATGTATTGCATATGATCAGCTCAAAGGGGTTGTCCATTACTGGGCAACTTCCTTCACATGAGCGGCTGCTGCACTCGTATATAATAAGAGCAAAATGGTCAGATGGATTTGTAAGTAACAGAATGGCATTCTTACAGGGAATGTGTCAGCAGGTTTTTTCTATGTAATTGAGGACAGCATGCGGCAGGGGCTGAGACACTGATTCCAGCGAAGTCCCTTATTAGGCTGTGTGCGGTTTCAATACAAAAGAGTATTTTATCAGCAGGAGATTATCACTGCACAGATTGGTCCCTGTGGGAGACCTGGTCCAACTCTACCCCCAGCATTAGTAGTTTACAGTCAATAGACAAAGTACACAGAAAGCAATGGTGTGTGCGCAGGGGCAGCTTTCTGAGCTCTGCTACATGCTGCATATAACCCTCTGATTGTGTCACAACTGCTGCACCCAATAATCTAAGTGATACGTCACTGAAATCAGGGTCTCTTTTCCTAGATCACGCTGCTCACAGACGAGGTAGCTAAACCACAACACATGTGTGTACAGAGACTTACACAGAGGTAGAATCTCCTGCCTGCATAAATGGGAACAATGCAAACCTTTACCTTAGAGCTTCTACACATTTCAACATAGCTGATTATTTTTTTTATTTAAGAATTGTGTAATTTAGCAATGCACCTTAAAACGCACAAAAAATACATCTACAGTAATGAGTAACAAAACATCACACTTTATAAAACAAATGAAGAAAGTAAAAGCCTCAATAAGAGCACAGAAAAGATTGCGGATTACAGAGCCGCGGTCAGATCTCCGCACAATTTTTAATCACCGATTGTGACCGGCGTTCGCTTCCTTAATCCCTAAAACCTTTCCCCTTTCTCTACATAATCTAGTTAAAACTTTCTCATCCCCTACACTTGCCCCCACCCGACCACCTGTCTGGTCTTCCCTAATATTACCAGACAGTACAGCAGATGGTCGAAGACCATACAAAACTGCTTGCTATTCACAAATGGTAAAATAAAGTATAGTATTTGACAGGTATGTTTTATGAGCTGTGCCGGTCTTCTTCTATTCCTCCTGGAAGTATAGGAATAAACTGGCAACTGGGTGTGTTCATCCATAACCTGTGCAGATGAGGCAGTACACAAACTAACAATACTCAATGAGAGCTGACCATGTCTGACATAGGGGGGGCCAAAAAAAACAAGGTGCAACCTGTACGGCCAAAAGGTGACGGGGCCACTAATTCCTTCAAAGCCGGTGGAATTGGAAACTATGATAAGCTAATGGGCCCATATACTATTCTTGCCCAAGGGCACTTCGCTGTGTCCATCAGTCGTCTGACATCTTAGTCTCTCTCTCTCTGTCCTTCCACTGATCGTTCCGGGTATGACATGGGTTACACCCCAAGAGATCACATACGGCAAAAATCAGCAGTACATTTCAAAGGAAATGTACCAGAGAACTGTAACTTCATTGAATTTAGGTATTTACTAAAACAGACATGTCAGGAGATTTAAAGGGAATAGGTCAGCAGATTTTTACTATTTATTTGAAGAGCAGCATAATAAAGAGCAAAAGAGCCTGATTCCAAGGATGTGTCACTTACAACGCTGTGTGTTGTAGTTTCGATACAATCAGTGTTTTTAACAGCAGGAGATTATCACTGCAAGATGTCCTGCTGATCTGTGTAACCCCGCCCCTCCCACTAATTGGCTCCTTGCTGCCAATCGGGGGGTGTGGGCGGGTTTACACAGCTCATCATTTGAGCACTGCTACATCTACAAAGGATAAAACAGGTATTCTATTAAAACTGCAGAAAGTAGCCCAGTAAGTGGCATATCACTGGAATCAGGCTTTCCTGATCTATATTACTCTATCACATTAAATAAGTATATAATAAATAATAGTAAAAACCTGCTGACACATTCCCTTTAACTTAAAGCAAATATTTCTCCCACGGTAAAGTCTAGGAAATACTCAAAATTTCTATTTTTCATTAGGACATTGCTCACAGACTTTGCCACAGACCACAACGCTGACTGTTCACGCAGATAACATCTAGCACCACAACGCTGACTGTTCACTCAGATATCATCTACCTACAGAAGCAACATTTGTATAGATCTGTTCATAGGAATAAGGGCATTACTATACCGCCATCATGTAGAGCCAACATCTATTCCGAGCAGAAGGAACAAATATAAAGGTGAGACGTCAGCTCTTTCCTGGCACACTTCACCATGTATTCACCTCCCACACAAACTTCTAGTTTTAGGCAATCTACCCTTTGGAAAGTGCCGATTACAGTACATAAAAACATCATGTTCTGTTGTATAAATGTATTTTTCACAGCTGATAAAAATGTGTCCTCTATGCAGTTTTGTTAAAAAAAAAAAAAAATACAAGATTACATAAACTCCTAAACTATAATTTGCATTTATTTATGGGGGAAAGAAAACAAACAAGCAAATTTGGCAAAAATGTTGAAAATTGAGCAATTTTTAGACGTTGAATTCTTATGCCCTTAAGTCAGAGAGTGGTGTCACACAATAGTTAATAGATAACATCTCCCACTCTACTTTATATCAGCACAATCTTTTAAACATTTTTTTTTTTGTTAGGATGTTAGAAGGGCTAAAAGTTGACCAGCAATTTCTTATTTTTCAAACAAAAAGTATAACCCCCCCCCCCCTCTTTTTTTTTTTTTTCCAGGAACCACACCACATTTGAAAAGACTTTGAGGGGTCTATATGACAGAGAATACCAAAAAGTGACACCACTCTAAAAACTTCACAGAAAATTAAACTTTAGACCCAATTTTTTTATTTTCATAAGAGTAATAGGAAAAAATGGACCTCAAAATTTGTTGTGCAATTTCTCCTCAGCATGCAGATACCACATGTGGGGGAAATCTACCGTTTGGGCGCACAGCAGAGCTCAAGAAGGGAAGGAGCGCCATTTGACTTTTTGAATGCAAAATTTGCTGGAACAATTAGCGGAAGCTTTTTGGAGAGCTCCTGATGTGCCTAAAAAGTAAAAATCCCCCACAAGTGACACCATTTTGGAAACTAGACCCCTCAGGGAACTTATCTATATATAAAGGTGAGCACGAACCCCCAAGTGCTTCACAGAACTTTATAACATTGAGCTGTGAAAATATATTTAAAAAAAAAAAAAAATTCCCCAACAAAACTGTTTCTTGGCCCCAAATTTTGCATTTTCATAAGGGTAACAGGAGAGACTGAACGATACAATTTGTTGTGCAATTTCTCCCGAGTATGCCGATACCCCATATGTGGGGGGTATACTACTTTTGAGGCACAATGCAAAGCTCAGAATGGAAGAGGCGCCATATACGAGTTTTAGGAGATTTTGCTGGAATGGTTTGAGGGTGCCATATCACGTTGGCAGAGCCCCTGAGGTGCCAGAATAACAGAAACTCCCCAAATGTGAACTCATTTTACAAACTACACTCCCACCCCCCATGAATTCATCTAGGGGTACAGTGTTCATATTGACAGCACATGTGCTTCACAAAATTTTATACCATTGTGTGGTAACGAATTAATAAATTACATTAACAGACAGGGCTGTGGAGTCGGTAAGACAAACCTCCGCCTCCTCAATTTCCATGACACCGACTCCACCAAAATGGGCTCCAACTCCACCTCCACAGCCCTGTTAACCGGCGCTCTACACTGAGCACTTACTTTCGGGTTTCCATCTAAATCTCTGAGTGACGAGATTCAGATGAAACCCCCCGAGATATCCATTCACTATAATGAGGCAGCAGAGATACTCTAGACTCAGTCTAGCCTCTGTTCAGCATTGTCCTTTTCAGAAGTGCACAAAATTCTGGCAGACAGCACTTTTTCGCTCGCCTAAAAAGACGGACACCGTGGGATCTTAGTTCCTATGGCTTCCACAGTGCCTCCATCGGCCTCATTATAGGGAATCTTCCAACGGGGGTTCCGTCTGAGACACATATTTCAGAGATTTACATGGAAACCCTGGTGTAAGCGCTCACTGGAGAGTCCAGGATAAATGTGTTTTTTTAAGTTTGCTTGTTTTTTTTTTTGGGGGGGGGGGGCGTTTAAGCGGTTCCATGTGTGGTAAAATTGATAAGGCAGCTTTATACTTTGGGACAGTATGATTACAGTGATATCCAACCTATATTTAATGTTTTGGCACTTTTACACAATAAAAACTATTTTATAGAAAAAAAAAATTATTTTTGCGTCGCTTTATTCTGAGAGTCATAACTTATTTTTCTGCTGATGGAGCTGTATGATTGCTTGTTTTCGACGGGACAAGATGACATTCTCAGCAGTACCATGCTTCTTTATATTCGTCTTTTTTATAGCGTTTTATTCCACTTTTTGTTCAGCGGCATGATAAGGCATTGTTTTGCCTTGTTTTTTATTTTTTATGATGCTCACTAAAAGGGGTTAACTGGTGGGACAATTTTATAGGTCAGGTCGTTCAAGACTCAGCGGTACAAAATGTGTACTTTTATTGTTTATTTTTTTTTTTTTCATAAAAATATTTATGGGTACAATATATTTTAGATTTTTTTTTTTTTTTTATTTGTTTTATAGCTATATTTTTTTTTACAAATTTTTTAAAACTTTCCCCCCCCCCCCCCCACTTTGTTCCACTATGGGACTATCACTTTTTGCAGGCTGATGGCTTGTACGATGACATGGCGGGGTCTCCGATCCAAGGGCAGAGGGGCCGTCTTCCCTCTGCCTGCTCCCAAAATGAGCAATTGTACACACACAGTGCTATATAATATGATGACTGCAATACATTAAGAAGACATAAACTTTGATTGGAGGAGGAGCGCTTTAACTAATGATTTGTCGTCAGGGAGTTTGTTTTGACAAAGAACTTGTAACTCTTATCTGTCTTTTTCTGAACTCAGCATTTATGACCAGAGTTACTTTGTTGTGGTCTGTGGTTACGAGAAGCTGCGAGAAGATCATAAAAATACAGAAAAAATTATTATGCTCCATCAGTAAAGAGACGCATTCACATGTTCGATTTTCGAGTATGAGCGCCATCTGTGAAAACCACGGGAGTCAATGGGGCCATTCACAAGTCGGCGAAAAATCGCAGACGCAAGTCCACTTTTGATCTGAGGGTCGGATCAAAAATCAGCATTGCAAGTTCGATCTGTGAAAAAATAAAATTTTTCCCGCGCTGGGATAACATCTAAGTGTGGTCTGATTTTCATGGACTGTTGCACAGAAGGTGGAAAATTTATTTTTTCCCTCCATGTACAAGAACAATAGATGACACTTGGAGCAAACTGAACTAACTCCAATCAAAGTCCGAGAAAAACAATTGGTCTGCTTTCTCGTTTGTCAGAAAAACTGGACGTCTGAATCAGGTCTGTGCGCTCACTGACAGATTCTCAGACATCTCAGTCCGCAGCCAGCAATAGATGAAGGTCATTAAAAAGGTTGCAATAACTTAAAAAATTATTTTTTTCTTTCTTCAAATTTAAAAAGTTTTATTAATTGTACATGAAGGTAAGTTACAGTAAACAGATCATCATTATGTAAGGCACAAGATGGAACAAGTGCTCAGTGAGTAAGTAACTGGAGTGTAAATCATGGAAAAACATTAAATATTGGATGTACAACATACAGCCTTATCAACGAACAACATTTTATACCTGTCAGGTGATTGCAAAAATTATTTTTAAAGGGAACCTGTCACCCCCCTCCCCCAGGCGTTTTTAAGTAAAAGAGCCACCTTGTGCAGCACTAATGCTGCATTCTGTCATGGTGGCTCTTTTATTTAGGGTACCTTGCACTGAAGAAATAATTGGTCAGACATACCTGATATTTGACAGGGGGCCTTTCCCCATCTGACAGACGCCTCACATCCATCACTCATGTCTTCCTGCATTGTTTGCTCCGCCTCCACATCGCTCTTTTTCAAATCCTGGCGCCTGCACTGTACAGGCGGCAGGATTTGAAAAAGAGCGATGTGGAGGCGGAGCAAACAATGCAGGAAGACATGAGTGATGGATGTGAGGAGTCTGTCAGATGGGGAAAGACCTACCCCCCTGTCAAATTAGCTTAGTTACTCACCGATAACGGTGTTTCTCGGAACCCATGACAGCACCACGGAGAGAGGGGATCCGCCCTTCAGGGACAGGAACCTACAGATAAAAAGGGCGGTACCTCTCCTCCGCCTTCAGTTGGTTACAGAGCATCAGAGGGTCTCCAGGTTAGTTAGACAGCAGAAATATATACACAACATTATAATACTGCTTACTTATCAAAGCACCGTGCCTAAACGGAAACACTCTACTAACAGTAAAACGTGCTCACCATACTCGTGAAGGGGAGGGGAATAAGCGGGTGCTGTCATGGGTTCCGAGCAACACCGTTATCGGTGAGTAACTAAGCTATTCTCTCTCACCCATAACAGCACCACGGAGAGAATTTCAGAGATTGGTAGCTTAGGGAGGGACCACCGCCTGAAGGACCCTTCTCCCGAAGGTCAGGTCAGACGTAGAGGCTAGATCTAGGCGGTAGTGCTTGAAAAAGGTAGAAGGTGTTGACCAGGTGGCCGCCTTACAGATTTGTTCTATTGATACCTCAGATCTCTCAGCCCATGAGGTCGCCATTGCCCTTGTGGAATGAGCTCTCAGCCCCTCTGGGATGGTATTTCCGCTGGATGAATATGCTAGGGCGATCGCATCCCTTATCCACCTTGCCAGGGTACTCTTGGATGCTTTGAGCCCCTTCCGAGAACCCTGGAAACACACAAAGAGAGACCCTTCCTTCCTACACTTTTTGGTGGCCTCTAAGTATTGTACTAGGCACCTTTTAACATCTAAAGTATGGAATTTTTCTTCCCCTTTATTTTTTGGATTTGGGCAGAAGGAAGGAAGGACTACCTCCTGGGACCTGTGGAAATGTGATGACACTTTAGGTAAATAGGCTGGGTCAAGTTTTAAGATGACTATCATCTAAAATTTTTGTAAAAGCAGGCCCTGCTGACAAGGCTTGAATATCGCTCACTCTTCGGGCTGATGTTAGTGCCACCAGAAGCACAGTTTTGAGTGATAGGATCCTTAGGGTTGCCAAGTGAATGGGTTCAAATGGAGGGCCTGTCAGTGTTGAAAGTACAAGGTTCAGGTCCCATGAGGATAATCTTTGACTGATTATTGGCCTAGATCTGGTTGCGGCTTTAATAAACCGTGCTACCCTGCGGTCACCTGCCACATCATGGTTATAGAGGGCGCCTAATGCCGCTATTTGTACTTTTAACGTGTTGACCGCCAGACCCTGTTCTAGGCCCTTTTGTAGGAATTCTAGGATTTTATCAATCTGAACCCAATCCTGAACCTTTGACCCAGAAGTGGATAGGAATTTTTTCCATGTTCTACCGTAAGCTCTCATCGTAACTGGTTTCCTACTTTTTTGTAGTGTAGTTATCAGGTTTTCTGAAAATCCCCTTTCCCTCATCAGTGCCCTCTCAAATTCCATTCTGTTAAATGGAGGTTTCGTGCCTGAGGATGTAGCACTGGGCCCTGCGATAGCAGGTCCGGGAGATCCGGTAGGATCCAAGGGTCGGTTACTGAGAGCATTCTTAGCCAGGAAAACCAGGTTCTTTTGGGCCAGAAGGGGGCTATCAGTATCATTCTTGCCCTGTCCTCCCTGACCTTCTTTAGGACCGCTGGGATGAGCATGATTGGGGGAAAGGCATATGATAGACTGTGTCCATGGGAGCATAAATGCGTCCAGAGATAGAGGATTCCCCCTGGGATCTAGGGAGCAGAAGGTGTCTACTTTTTTGTTTTTGAAATCGGCGAACAGATCTATGTCTGGGGTCCCCCACATTTTTACAATCTGCCGAAAAATGGACTGCTTTAGTACCCATTCCCCCTGTCGTAACTGGGTGCGGCTCAGAAAGTCTGCCCTCTGATTCTCTGTACCGCGGATGTGTATGGCTGTCAGAGATAGCAGGTTTGCCTCCGCCAGTTTGAGGATTTTGGCGGATGTGTCCATTAGGGCTTGGGACCTGGTTCCCCCCTGATGATTTATATAGGCTACTGTGACTCGATTGTCCAAAAGGATGCGGACATGGTGATTCCGGAGTAGGGGTAGGAAGTGTGTTAACGCATAGCCTACTGCTAGAAGCTCCTTTTGATTTGAGGAGGCTTTTAGTTCTTGATTTCCCCATACGCTCTGAGCCACCTCGTTGTTCATGTGTGCTCCCCATCCTGAGGGACTGGCATCCGTTGTCACTATGTGTGTTATCTTTGTTGTCCAGGGGATCCCTTTGGACAGATTCTCCTGGCTTTGCCACCAAGCTAGGGAATGAATAGTGCTTGAATTTAGGGCAATACGTCCCCCTATTGATGCCTGATTGGCCAATACGTCCCACTGGAGATTTCTTGTGTGTAACTGAGCCCATTGAACTGCTGGCAGGCAGGAGGATAGGGAACCCAACAGTGACATAGCCTTCCTTAGTGTCATGGAGAGATTTTGGATTGCTTTTGCTGTAATTTGAGCGATCTTCTCTTTTTTGCGGTCTGGGAGGCGACAATCCTGAATGTTTGAGTCTAATGTTAGGCCCAAGAATTCCTGTACCCTGCTGGGCTCCAATCTTGATTTTTTTAGATTTAGAAGCCAGCCCAGGTCTTGTAGAGTGTTCATCACCCTGTCTCTCTGTTCCCTGCATTTTTGAGATGAGCTGCCCGCTATTAGGAAATCGTCTAAATACGGGATTATTATTATGTCTTGTTCTCTTATATGAGCCATCATTTCCGCTACTATTTTGGTGAATACTCGCGGATATATCGATATCCCGAACGGCAGGGCCCTGTACTGGAATTCTTTCATTTTGCCTTTTATTGAGATGGCTAACCTTAGATATTTCCTGGAGTCTTGATGGATAGGGACGTGATAAGCGTCGCTGAGGTCCAACACCGTCATGTAGCAGTTTGGGAACAGGACTTTGGTGGTAGATTTGAGCAACTCCATTTTGAAGCTCCGATTCCTGACATATTTGTTTAGTTTTTTCAGATTTATAATAGTACGAAAGGTGCCGTCTGGTTTGGTCACTAGAAAGAGGGGGAGTAGAACCCTTTGCCCATATCCTGCCGGGGAACCTCCTGGAGGACTCCTTTTTTCACTAGGCCTAGGACCTCGCTTTCTAGCGCTTCCTGTTCTCGCATACTGGATCTCAGTGGCGTCGTTACATATTTTTGAGGCGGGAGAGAGAGGAAGTCTATCCTTAGGCCCTCCTGGATTAGGTTTATTATCCAGGGGTTTGTTGAAATTCTCCTCCAGGCTGGAAGGAAAAAGGACAACCTTCCCCCCACCCTGGGTGTACTGTCACTTGGAGGGCTTTTTGTCCCGGGGAGAGTTATTAAAGAAGAAGCCTCTCTCTCTTCTTTTGTCATCCCACTTTTGTTCCCTTGATGGTCTTCTCTGAAAAAACCTCTTATTTCGAAAGGGCCTCTTAAATGCCGCTGGCCCTAAATTTGGGAAACCTTTTTTCTTATCCCCTGCTTTCTGGAGGATGTCGTCTAACGTTTCCCCAAAAAGGAATTTCCCTTCACAGGGGATTGAGCACAGTTTCATCTTGGTCTGTAGGTCCCCTGGCCAATTTTTAAGCCATAGAGTTCTTCGGGCCGCATTTGAAAGTGCTGCCGTTTTGGATGATAGCCTGATTGAATCGGCCGATGAGTCCGCTAAGAATGCAGCCGCTCTCCTTATTACTGGGATAGAATCTAGGATCTTATCTCTAGGTGTCCCTTCCCTCAGTTGTTTCTCAAGTTGGTCTACCCATACCATTAGGGCTCTTGAGGTACATGTCGCCGCTATCGCTGGTCTGAGGTTACCCCCTGCCGACTCCCAAGCCCCCTTTAGAAAGGTATCCGCCTTTTTATCTAGGGGGTCCCTGAGGGTACCCATGTCCTCAAAGGGAAGGGCGAATTTCTTGGATGCCTTAGCGACTGCTACATCAAGTTTCGGGGCTTTATCCCAAGACGTAGATGCGTCCTCCTCAAAGGGATATTTCCTTTCTTCTTTTTTGCCTTCTTTTTTCCCGGTTCGGGAGACGGAGTCAGGTCCTGTATAGGCTGATCTCCTGGTGGCGTCTTGCTCCTTGCTGCTGACGTACTACGCCGCGTGGAGTGACTGCTGGAACGGCCCTCCATGCTTCGTTCCTTCTGTCGGTGGTGGTGTTGGTGGTGCTGCTGCTGCTGCTTCAGCTGCTGCCTGGCATGCTGCTCCTGTTGCTGGTCGCTATCCTCCATGATCAGGATCGCTTCCAGCCAGGAGCTTCTGCGCCTCACCACTTTTAAATTTACCGCCCCGTGACGTCACCGCTCTCCCCTGCACGCGCTGGACGGGGATCGCGCTCCTGCGCATGGTCCCGGGACCCGGAAGTCGTCTTCTCTACTTCCGGGGCAGCGGCCATCTTGGTACTCTCCGGCCCCCTTCCATCGGGCCCCGCAGAGCCCCGATCTCCTCTCCGGAGCGGCGACTCCGGCTCCTCCTCCCGCTCACTCGGCAACCCGCATCGGCCCTGGCGGTGGCGGCTTCGGGCACCGCACCTGCCTCGACAGGGGCCTCCCCGCTGCCGATCCCCGGACAGGCCGGCCCCGGCTCCAAACAGGTACGCCGTGCTGTGAGTCCCTCCGTCAGGGACAGGAACCCAACTGAAGGTGGAGGAGAGGTACCGCCCTTTTTATTTGTAGGTTCCTGTCCCTGAAGGGCGGATCCCCTCTCTCCGTGGTGCTGTCATGGGTGAGAAAGAAAACAGGTATGTCTGACCAATTTTAAAAACGATTATTTCTGCGGTGGAAGGTACCCCAAAAAAAAAAAAAAGCCACCTTGACAGAATGCAGCATTAGTGCTGCACAAGGTGGCTCTTTTACTTAAAAACACCTGGGGTGGGGGGGTGACAATTGCCCTTTAACTTCGTTTAAGAAAAAAAAGTCTCCAAAAGATATTCATATCCTTTAAGAAAAAAAAAAAAAAGTGTGATATTCAGAAAAGAAATTCTTCACAAAAATGTAGTTGACTAATCTCACGAGCAGCAAGTTCTCAACTAGACTTTATTTTTTTTTTAGTACGGTATCTTGTACAGTCAATGGAGTCTCATAAGCCAAGAGTTGGGGGAAAAAAAATTACGGTATATATACATTATAATTACACACACACACACACACACACACACACACACTAAATAAAAATGGTATTTTTTTCCATTAATGTAACAAGTACAGTAAAACCTCTACAAAAGACCACCTCCTCATATTACTGATATTTCCAGTGACAGATTTTCTATTGCACCATGTATTTTTTCCAAGAAAATAAGTCTCACATCTAATAATCTAAGAAAAAGTCTTCAGGGTGGCAGTGTTTCCTCCGTAGCATCAGAAGAGCGCAGGGACACTGATGGTGGCTGACCTATAGAGTGTAAGGACTGCCCTCCTCACCTAGGAGATCAGCCACTACTGAAACTACAAAAGGTGGCCATTGACCTAGCCAAGGAGCCGTACACAATAACATGAAAAATCTTTTACGAACTCAAGATATGTACAGTGCCTTGTGAAAGTATTCGGCCCCCTGGAACTTTTCAACCTTTTCCCACATATGCTTCAAACAAAGATACCAAATGTAAATTTTTGGTGAAGAATCAACAAGTGGGACACAATTGTGAAGTTGAACGAAATTTATTGGTTATTTTAAATTTTTGTGGGAAGTCAAAAACTGAAAAGTGGGGCGTACAATATTATTCGGCCCCTTAAACTTAATACTTTGTTGCGCCACCTTTTGCTGCGATTACAGGTGCAAGTCGCTTGGGGTATGTCTCAGTTTTGTACATCAAGAGACTGAAATTCTTGCCCATTTTTCCTTGGCAAACAGCTCGAGCTCAGTGAGGTTTGATGGAGATCGTTTGTGAACAGCAGTTTTCAGCTCTTTCCACAGATTCTCGATTGGATTCAGGTCTGGACTTTGACTTGGCCATTCTAACACCTGGATACGTTTATTTGTGAACCATTCCATTGTAGATTTTGCTTTATGTTTCGGATCATTGTCTTGTTGGAAGACAAATCTCCGTCACAGTCTCAGGTCTTTTGCAGACTCCAACAGGTTTTCTTAAAGAATGGTCTTTTATTTGGCTCCATCCCTCTTCCCATCAATTTTAACCATCTTTCCTGTCCCTGCTGTAGAAAAGCAGGCCCAAACCATGATGATGCCACCACCATGTTTGACAGTGGGGATGGTATGTTCAGGGTGATGAGCTGCGTTGCCTTACGCCAAACATTTTGTTTGGCATTGTTGCCAAAAAGTTTGATTTTGGTGTCATCTGACCAGAGCACCTTCTTCCACATGTTTGGTGTGTCTCCTAGGTGGCTTGTTGCAAACTTTAAACACTTTTTATGGATATCTTTCAGAAATGGCTTTCTTCTTGCCACTCTTCCATAAAGGCCAGATTTGTGCAGTGTACGACTGATTGTTGTCCTGTGGACAGACTGTCCCACGTCAGCTGTAGACCTCTGCAGTTCATCCGGAGTGATCATGGGCCTCTTGGCTGAATCTCTGATCAGTCTTCTCCTTGTTTGAGATGAAAGTTTAGAGGGACGGCCGGGTCTTGGTAGATTTGCAGTGGTATGATACTCCTTCCATTTCAATATGATCGCTTGCACAGTGCTCCTTGGGATGTTTAAAGTTTTAGAAATCATTTTGTATCCAAATCCGGCTTTAAACTTCTCCACAACAGTATCATGGACCTGCCTGTTGTGTTCCTTGGTCTTCATGCTGCTCTCTGTGTTTCAAACAGAACCCTGAGACTATCACAGAGCAGGTGCATTTATACAGAGACTTGATTACACACAGGTGGATTATATTTATCATCATTAGTCATTTAGGACAACATTGGATCATTCAAAGATCCACAATGAACTTCTGGTGTGAGTTAGATGCACTGAAAGTAAAGGGGCTGAATAATATTGCACGCTCCACTTTTCAGTTTTGACTTTCCACAAAAATTTAAAATAACCAATAAATTTCGTTCAACTTCACAATTGTGTCCCACTTGTTGTTGATTCGTCATCAAAAATTTACATTTGGTATCTTTGTGTTTGAAGCATGATATGTGGGAAAAGGATGAAAAGTTCCTGGGGGCCGAATACTTTCACAAGGCACTGTACATTGCACAGCTGCTGGTCTTGACAAACACTAACAATTATAACTACTTAAAATTTTGAGAAAACCCTTTGTAAACTTACAGGGAATATCCTATAAAATAAAACCAAGGCAGCAATAATGTCTGGTCTACAGCACGTGACCGACACTACTATCAGCAGCCAGCATGAGTCCAGTGATTGGCTGCAGTGGTCACGTGCTGCAGACCGGTGAAGCAGCAGTGGAGCTGCAGCCCTCAAGCAACAATAGGGAAGCAATGTTTGGTGTGTAAATTTGCAGCTTTCTCTCAGATTTGTAATGAGGAAAATTCCTTTAACAGCCTGACATAAAAAAGAGCTTTTTTAGTGCAAGAAAATTGGCAAACACTAAGTTTTATAAAAAGACTAATGGGGGCAGACGCAAGAAGCAGTCTATGCTAATATGTATACCTACGTACATTGGTACCGTTTAAGAGCTCTGTGTCTTCACACTGGCAGCAGAACACTTCAGTCTCATTTTCTTCCAACTGTGAGCTCTGTAACGTAAATGGGATAATGTCACTTTTCAGGCGTCTGGTTAAAAAGGTAGGAAAGTGGCAAAGGGAGGCCCAGAAGCAGAGAGCAAAAGCAAGCGAGTCCCAGGAGCAACCTAGGGCCAGAAGCGCTACTATGCACAAGAGGTGCCTATAGGTGGAAGAGGTTAGGGGACGACTCGGCTCCTCGGTAATCTGCCAAACAAGATGTCTTCTGTTAGAAAAGACAACCAAGCAAGTGCAGGAGTGGGGCAGAATTGTGGGAGGCTACATGTATCAGAAAAGTTGTATTCTATCCAGCTTTATAAAACCAAGTTACAAAAAGGGTGGGTGCCCACATATGCCAACAATGGAGCCTAACCACGTAACCGCCACATATTTCTGATACGCCATACACCTCCGTTCAGCGCGTCCAGGGTGCCCATCAGACAATGATTAAATGGCCTATGTAAATTAAAGCCCAATATCTAGTAAAAAACCCTTTTGCATAATATAAAACATTAGAGCCCATTTAAGTTCACTAACCCCACTTCTGCACCAGAGATCGCTTCCTACTTAGCGGTTCCTGCATTGATGACCACAAGGTCTATACATGTAGGAAACATAACAGAGCCAAGTTACTAATTTTTAGACAACCTCAACTTAGGCCCGACAGTCTGAAAATGTAGAACAAAGGGGCAGTAATTACACCACCACAAAAATGAAGAGAACCATTAAAAATATCTATTCTATTATTTCTAAACACTGTTTATCGGTGATTTCTTTGTATCCCCATTCATACTGCAACCACACACACAAATGATACACCACTTGAAAGGTAAACTTGCCCCCTTCAGCAAGAAAATACCCAAACAAACCACACATCCACGATTTGATCACAAAATACAGTCTAAACATTAATTTTCATAAACCTGCAGTAAGGAAAAATGACCTGCAGGTGGCACCAAAGTACCCCAAAGCACACTACCAACACATTTGTAAACATGCACTGCTTTTTCGCTGATTACTTCACCCCACACACACAAATGATGCACCATTTGAAAGGTTAACTTGCTCCCTTCGGCAAGAAAAGACCCAAACAAACCACACATTCACGATTTTATCTATAAATACAGTTTAACCCCTTCATGACCCAGCGTATTTTGACCCTAATGACCTGGCCATTTTTTGCTATTCTGACCAGTGTCCCTTTATGAGGTAATAACTCTGGAACGCTTCAACGCATCCTAGTGATTCTGAGATTGTTTTTTCGTGACATATTGGGCTTCATGTTAGTGGTAAATTTAGGTCGATAATTTTTGTGTTTATTTGTGAGAAAAATGGAAATTTGGCGAAAATTTTGAAAATTTCGCAATTTTCACATTTTCAATTCTTATTCTGTTAAACCAGAGAGTTATACGACACAAAATAGTTAATAAATAACATTTCCCATATGTCTACTTTGCATCAGCACAATTTTGGAAACAAAATTTTTTTTTTGTTAGGAAGTTATGACGGTTAAAAGTTGACCAGCGATTTCTCATTTTTACAACAAAATTTACAAAACCTTTTTTTTTTTTTTAAGGGACCACCTCACATTTGAAGTCACTTTGAGGGGTCTATATGACAGAAAATACCCAAAAGTGACACCATTCTAAAAACTGCACCGCTCAAGCTGATCAAAACTACATTCAAGAAGATTATTAACCCTTCAGGTGCTTCACAGGAACTAAAGCAATGTGGAAGGAAAAAATGGACATTTTAATTTTTCCAACAAAAATTTTCTTTCAGCATCAATTTTTTCATTTTCTCATGGGTAACAGGATAAAATGGATCCAAAAATTTGTTGCACAACATAAAGAATTTTTCCAGCGTCTCCAGGAGATAAAATAATAATTGCTTTATTGAGAATATAAAATCTTCATACCATCAGGTAAAAACGACATAGAGGCGTATGGAGGGGAGCAATTTCCTACGCGTTTCACACTAAGAGGGCTTAATCATAATTTGTTGGGCAATTTCTCCTGAGTATACCGATACCTCATGTGTGCTTATAATCCACTGTTTGGGTGCACGGCAGGGCTCAGAAGGGAAGGAGCACCATTTGACTTTTTGAATGGAAAATATGCTGGAATATTTAGCGGTTGCCATGTCGCGTTTGGAGAGTCCCTGTGTGCCTAAACATTGGAGCATCCCCACAAGTGACCCCATTTTGGAAACTAGACCCTCCAAGGAACCCATCTAGATGCATAGTGAGCACTTTGAACCCACAGGTGCTTCACAAATTGATCCGGTAAAAAAAAAAAATTTTCACAAAAATTGTCTTTTAGCCTCAGTTTTTTGATTTTCACATGGGCAACAGGATAAAATGGATCCTAAAATTTGTTGGGCAATTTCTCCTGAGTGCACCGATACCTCATATGTGGTCATAAACCACTGTTTGGGCGCACAGCAGGGCCCGGAAGAAAAGGAGCAACATTTGACTTTTTGAATGGAAAATTAGCTTCAATCGTTAGCGGACACCATGTCGCGTTTGGAGAGCCCCTGTGTACCCAAACATTGCAGCTCCCCCACAAGTGATCCCATTTTGGAAACTAGACCCCCCAAGGAATTTATCTAGATGTGTGGTGGGCACTTTGAACCCCCAAGTGCTTCACAGAAGTTTATAACGCAGAGCAGTGAAAATGAAAAATCATTTTTCCTCAAAAAATGATTTTGTAGCCCGCTATTTTTTATTTTCACAATGGTAACAGGAGAAATTGGACCCCAAAAGTTGTTGTCCAGTTTGTCCTGAGTATGCTGGTACCCGACATGTGGGGGGAAACCACTGTATGGGCACACGTCGGGGCTCGGAAGGGAAGTATTGACGTTTTGAAATACCGACTTCATGGAATGGTCTGCAGGCGTCATGTTACGTTTGCAGAGCCCCTGTGTGCCTAAACAGTAGAAACTCCCGACAAGTGACCCCATTTTGGAAACTAGACTACCCAAGGAACTTATCTAGATGTGTGGTGAGCACTTTGAACCTCCAAGTGCTTCACAGAAGTTTATAACGCAGAGCCGTGAAAATAAAAGAATTTTTTTTCCACAAAAATCATTTTTTTAGCCCCCAGTTTTTTATTTTCCCAAGGGTAACAGGAGAAATTAGACCCCCCAAAGTTATTGTGCAATTTTTCCTGAGTACGCTGATACCCCATATGTGGGGGTAAACCACTGTTTGGGCACATGTTGGGGCTCCGAATGGAGGGAGCGCTATTTGACTTTTTGAACGCAAAGTTTGCTGGAATAAATCGTGGCGCCATGTCGCGTTCGGAGACCCCCTGATGTGCAAAAACAGTCGAAACCCCACAATTCTAACTCCAACTCTAACCCCAACACACCCCTAACCCAACCCCAACCCTAATCATAACCCCAACCCTAACCCCAACACACCCCTAACCCTAATCCCAACTCTAACCCTAACCACAAGCCTAACCCTAATACCACCCCTAACCCTAATTCCAACCCTAACCCTAATTCCAACCCTAAAGGAAAAATAAAAATATTTTTTTTAATTTTATTATTTGTGTCTACCTATGAGGGTGATAAACGGGGGGTGTATTTACTTTTTTTTTTTCATTTTGATCACTGTAAGAGTTTATCACAGTGATCAAAATGAAAAATGAATGGGCAGCCGGCAAATTCATGGGCGCCGCCATCTTGGAAAATGGCAGGCGCATGTGCCCGCCATTTTCCAAGATGGCGGCGCCCATGATCCGGGATAGCAGGACCCCGGGAGCCACAACAGGAGGACATCGGAGGTACCGGGGGGTGTGATCCGAAGGTGGGTTGGGGGGGTCGGAGGGAAGGGGAGTGGGAGCAGATGATGATAGTGGCGATCGATCATCACCGCCGTCAGTCAGTGGCGGGGGCCGGGTCTCGGCGTCCAGCCACGTCCGATTCTATTGCAGCATCGGCCATGGCTGGATTGTAATATTTCACCAAATTTCATTGGTGAAATATTACAAATCGCTCTGATTGGCTGTTAAAAGTGAAACAGCCAATCAGTGCGATCGTAGGCACGTGGGGGCTAAGCCACTCCCCCTGGGGTTAACTCTAAAGTGTCCTCTGTGTGCGGGTAGGGTGACCTTTCAGTGACCCCGGTCACCTGACCCGCAGGGGGGCAATCAATTCATGACGCCACATAGGCGTCATGGGTCGTATTGGCACGACTTTTCATGACGCCTACATGGTGTCAAAGGTTGGGAAGGGGTTAAACATTCATTTTCATAAACCTGCAGAAAGACACAATGACCTGCAGGTGGCACCTCAACCGGAAAACATTTTTTGGCCTCTACTTATCAAACCAATTCATTTTATTACCAATCTACATATATAAATACCTGTCTGTGTTCATCAGCTCATGAAATACATTTACATTTGACCAGCTTGCTTTTTCTGAAATTGCCTGCTCCCCCGACGACCAATGTGAGAAAATTTCACATGGGCCAAGCTATTTATTAGAAAGAGTTAAAATTATATACAAAACATAAAAAGGCCACATATCCATTATACACCTAACATACCCCAAAGGGGGAGCAATAGCACACCAAAAAACAGACGTATTAAATCAAATTCAGAAAACTAACATTTTACTCAAAGCCAATCACGCATGAAATGCCAGGAAAATATCTATTTCTGCACTCACAATGAGAAATACCAGTAACCAAAAGAATTAAATAAGTGCACAGTGCCTCTATTCTGATGATTTCCCAATAGTGATACTCTATTAACAAACAGCCCAAGCGTGACCCATTATTCCAAAAAAAATGATTCGGGCATCAAAGAAAAACTAGATGTGTATTTCCTGAAGGAAGTACAGATAGAGCTTTGAAATGGTGTCCAGGCTGCCCCTTTAAGAGATACTTGCATGCTGCCCCTGCAAGACTTTCAACTCAGGATCCGTTTTAACTGTGGGTGCCTCTCAGGGGCAACTTTGGCCTCAGGGTCTGATTTGGAGGGCGGGGCCACTCTGAGGGCCGATTTGGAGGGCGGGGCCACTCTGAGGGCCGATTTGGAGGGCGGGGCCACTCTGAGGGCCGATTTGGAGGGCGGGGCCACTCTGAGGGCCGATTTGGAGGGCGGGGCCACTCTGAGGGCCGATTTGGAGGGCGGGGCCACTCTGAGGGCCGATTTGGAGGGCGGGGCCACTCTGAGGGCCGATTTGGAGGGCGGGGCCACTCTGAGGGCCGATTTGGAGGGCGGGGTGGCTCAGCCTCCGATTTGGAGCCTGGGGGTCACTCTGCTTTCGATTTGGCGCGCCGGCCCTTTAAGACTCATTTCGGTGCGCCGGCTCTTTAAGAGCCAGTTTGGCTCACTGGGCTTCTAAATCCACTTTGGCGCACATTCTCTCTCAGGGGCATGCATCATGTCATGAAGCTAGATTTGCATTTGTGCTGTGAGTTTCGCTTTAAGAGCTGATATTATCTGGCAGAATCTGTGTCCTGGGGGGGTCATGTATAGTTCCTAGGCGTTGGCATAGTAACTGGGTCTGCCTGCGCATATCAATGAGCTTAACTGCCATTTGAATCGCCTCAGGGCATGTTTTCTCTGTGGCAACATTTTCCCATTGAAATGCATTGAGGAAAATGTTTTTTTCAAACGCAAATTGCGCAAAAACTACAAATCTGATCGACACGAAAATTACTTAGCACACCACTTGTGGACGCTGGCTTCGAAACGACACCTCAACGGAGTCTGTGTGTGTAGCGGTTCGGGCAAATGAGGAAAATCAACTGAATAATAATAAGAAGAAGCAGAAGAAGAATAAGTTAGCAGCGTTCGGATTACAAGATAATGCATTCTTCAAACCACTATAAGGCTATGTGCACACGTTGCGGATTCCGCTGCAGGTTTTTCCGCGCGGAAACGCAGGTAAAAACGCAGGTAAAGGGACCTGCGGTTTGGTCTGCAGTTTTGCCCTGCGGTTTCAAACCTCTACTATGGTAAAGGTATGAAACCGCTGCGGAATCCGCACAAACAATTGACATGCTGCGGTTTGTAAACCGCGCGGAAAAATTTGCACTGTCAGCACAGCGTTTTTGAAACCCCATAGGGTTTCATTGTACTGTACATGGTCAGCGGAACGGCTGCATTTCCACAGGGCCAAAACCGCTGCGGAAACGCAGCCGAATCCGCAACGTGTGCACATAGCCTAATAACTCATTTCTAAACAGCATCCGTATCAAAGAACAGGGGTAACATTACCTCTAAACAGTGATGTAAACAATGATGTCTGTAGTCTGCTCTGTATTTTTTTGGTCTGCTATTGCTCCCCCTATGGGGTATGTTTAGGTGTATAATGGATATGCGGCTTTTTTATATGTTTTGTATATAATTTTAACCTTTTCTAATAAATATTAATATTTTTAGTGGTTCTCTTCATTTTGGTGGTGGTATAATTACTGCACCTTTGTTCTTGGAACTGCCATTTGGTTATTTTTGGGACACTTTGGTATCTGAAAATGTAGCAACATTCTGATAGTGGCTCATTGGGTATCACGTTTAGCGCTTCTTTCCACCAACTGCTGGTTAGCTTAGTATGACTCAAAATTTTCGTGATTGGATACACATTTTAAGAAAATAAAAATAAAAATGGCTAGATAAGGTATGGGCACATATACCGGTCTTTTGGGACAAATTGTGGCCGAATTCTAATGCATGCAGCTTAGCAAGTATCTGATCACCGGTAGTGATGGCCGGCGGAACGCCAAGACTAAAACTTAGCACCGGTTTTCATCAAAGTACAAGAAGTTTTGCTTTTCTATTTAGATTCAAACTCATTCAACTCTACAGACCCAGAGCGTCCTTGTTGTCTTAGCCATAGAGAGGATGAACACCAACAATCCAAGACGTAAAGAGGCATCCCAGTCTGAGATGAGCAATTCAACTTGTACTGCCCTAAGCCGGCATCCAGCCTGGTCCTCTGTGGCATCTGGTCTTCATTTCTGTGCCCTGCATCCTGGGCATCTCCTACTACCCTTACTGGGTATCACAAGCGATGATGCACCCAGGATGCCGAGTGCAGAGGTCTGTAACCCGGACCAAGGCAGCAAAAATTTAAATTCCTCATCTCTAAACTTGTTTACAAAGACTGGGCCTCTTGACTTTAACATGCCCAATCCTTCAGTCAGCCACGTTCATAATATGGTTCAGCAACTTAAAGTTATAATAGGTTCAGGATTAGAAGCTAACAAAAAGATGATTACAAGGCAATTGTTTATATCTAAAAAAATTCAATTTTTATTAGAAAAATACAATAAAATACCATAATACCAAAGGATTGGGGAAGTGGGAAGGACAATACACTCACTGTCTATAGTAACTCACGTACGCACAAAAAGTAGGACAACAGCAGCTACGATAACGTTAGAGGCGCTGGAGGGGATCACAAAGCATAAGATTGCCTAGGAGAGCGAACATAATGTATAATACCCAGCATAAAAGTGGCAGCTACCGCCTATATAGGCACAATAACCGCCCTCACCAAGCTGCAATTACAGCGTCACCTCACAAATATTAGCCTCTGCCCCCATCACATTCTACATCCATAGGACAATGTCCGCATATGAAAGGTACAATTACCTCCGGGTGTCCACAGAGAAGCACTGCTGTCGCCTAGAGCCGTGCGTCCTGCCCTGACGGGACACCCGGAGGTAATTGTACCTTTCATATGCGGACATTGTCCTATGGATGTAGAATGTGATGGGGGCAGAGGCTAATATTTGTGAGGTGACGCTGTAATTACAGCTTGGTGAGGGCGGTTATTGTGCCTATATAGGCGGTAGGTGCCACTTTTATGCTGGGTATTATACATTAGGTTCACTCTCCTAGGCAATTTTAGGCATTGTGATCCCCTCCAACGCCTTTAACGTTATCGTAGCTGCTGTTGCCCTACTTTTTGTGCGTGCATGAGTTACTATAGACAGTGAGTGTATTGTCCTTCCCACTTCCCCAATCCTTTGGTATTATCGTATTTTAATGTATTTTTCTAATAATTGAATTTTTAGAGATAAAAACAATTGCCTTGTAATCATCTTTTTGATAGCTTCTATGTAGTAATTGATGATGGGCTCAGTAATCCATATATCTACATGGCTATTGATATTGATTAAAAGAGATACCATGTGTGTTTGTCTGGCTGTTCTATATAGGTTCAGGATTAGCCTATGACAAACCCAAAATTATTGCCCCCCCCCCCCCCCCCCAAAAAAAAAAAAAAAAAAAAGAAGCAGAAATCAGAAACTTGCATTTCTACTGCGGATGTCCCAGCGGAACCGTACATGGATCATCTCAAATGACAAGTCAATCCGCTTTTTTCATAACACATTTATTATTCCATGCCGTTTCCTGCTGCACGGGATTAGGGTGCAGGGTTGTTGGCTACATCTTCTCTCTCTCAATTGCTATTGGCGTCTTAATCAACATCCAATCCACTTTATTTTTCCAACTATTATAAGACAAGCAGGGTTGCCAACTTAGGTTTTTTTGTTTTTCCTGAACAGATATAATAATAATTCACGGACGCCAACATTTTTAACGAACACATTGTTCTGTCTGCAGCTTGTCAATCTGAGGCGAAGCGGTGAACCTTGCAATGATAATTACAGTCAATCATTTGTACAGGGATCCCCAGTTCAAAAAAATTTAAAAAAATACAAATTTGGGAAAAATGCCCTAAATTTACGGACAGCCTTGACATGTCTAGAAGGTTGGCACCGATGGAATGAAGAACATTAAATCAGAAAGGGATAAATTTTACCAGCCCTTTAGCCTAAAATAATGTGGGCCCGATGATTGGTATCTGAGAAACGTATAGGATGTCACCGCACACCGGCATCCTGCAGGATATAGGCCTCAGCCGCGTTTCCTCCACTACAGATTCATTCTACACAGGAAGAAGCTCTGGACTCCGAGTGATCCTGCGAGAAAACATGTTGTTTAGCCAGCGTGACAGATGCAAATCTGCTTGTAAATCGCTTTCTATCCCTGTGCTCGGAGCAAATGACGGCATTAATTGCTGCTCATGAACAATAAGCCGTCTTGTGCGTCTCGCATGAGAATCTGGTCCAGGATGAAGCCGCATAAGCCGGGAAGTTTACGTGGAAAACGTCTATGGATCGGGATCCTGTCTCCGCTGCCCTACCATGCTCCAACGACCAGACTAGATCAAGGGAAAAAAAAAAAAAAAAAGGACCGGGATTGTAACATGGGTCGGAGTCCTTTCCTGCACCGCTCTCATACTGCAGACTGTTCTCATTTCAAAAAGGAGGTTCTCACGCACAGAAATAAAAAACCCACACAACACTGAAAATAGAATAGATGATGCTCACCTTCCCAACTTCCCAATACCTACTGGTCTCCTGCAATTACTGCCTTGGGTCCCCCTGCCAGTCCCAGAAGAGCATGTGCCCACCACAGCCAAATACCACTTCCATGGGTGCCAAATGAATCATTACGTCATCCTGTGATTGGCGGCACTGGTCACTGTCTCAGTCCAGAAACATGAAACTGCTGCAGCCAATCACTACTCACAGCAGTGATACCTCATTTACTCTGTGGATAATTGGTGGCAAAGTTCATATACCCATCTGGATAGACAGGGGACCCAGGCAATGGTAGAATGGGAGATTGGTAATTATTATTAATAAATGATATATAGCGGTGGAACACTTTTTACATTGGCATCCCCCCTTTTTTCACAGCAATGTGTACGACTGTGACCTCCTAGTAATTAGAATAGTCCTCATCATTGGATCTCTATTCTATCCTTCTGCACACATCATATGTTAGCGGTCATATTTCCGTGCAGAATATGCAAGTAACACACCGTGCAAAGCACATGAATGGGGTTTTCCAAAATTCCACGCTCATGCAGGAGGGGGGAGATCTGGCCCATGTGCTGTCAACCAGATTCTTTTCCTAATGTGTTGCAGATGCCACATATAAAATAACTTCATTGTTACAGAAGGGGTTAATATTAGTGGAGCGCTCAGTACGGTTCTTTACAAGGCAATAAGGAGACAGTGCATAAAGCAACGCAGAAGTACATAAACTGCTGACCCGGATACACGGGTGCTGAGCGAACGTGTCCCGCAGGATCTATACAGGCCATTTGGAGACAATTGGTCGCGTTCGTATATTCTGTAGGCTTTATACCATTTCAATTGCATTAAATAAATCAGGCACTACATTATTTATGTAAGGGCTTATTCACACTTCAGTGTTTTGCATCAGTGATTGTATGCCCAAAGTCAGGAGTGGAACTTGCAGAGAAAAACTATCATTGAAAGAATGACACCTGTTCACACCACCTGAAACGCGTCGATGTCGCAGTTCATGTAACTGTCAACGCTGATGTTGTTCTAACCTCTGCTGAGCACTTTGTGGTGAAAAAAACGTCTTCTTTATTCACAAGTTCGTTGAGCTGGATTTCTCATGTTTTGATCAGTATTTTATGTCAGAATCAGGACTGTCCCAAATACTGATGTGTGAATGAAGCCTAAATATTACACTGCCAAAGGCAACAACAGAGATAAGAACAGGGATCTGCTGCAAGTTATAACCAAACTGTGTAATGTCACCTAAACACTACCTGCAAAGTATGAAAAAGAAGAGTCAAGTTTGCACCTGGATTATCATCAACATGAAAAGCTTCGAGCCGCCATCTGCTGAACGTAATCTTTGCACACTGCAGGCCGGTAACGATAGAGACGTTGGCCACACAATGACATCATGGGCCGAGCCTGGATATCGCAGTCAGCCGCACAGGTGCGAGCGGCGGGAACAGGCCCATCTTAGATTACAGAATTAATCATTTACCTCCATAACAAGATACAGGTGCGGTTGTAAAAGAGGCATCTGTACTTTACCAGGCGGAAGCAACATAAGCAAAGCTGCCGGGGAAAACGGGGCAGTATTATTATCAGTAGATTAAAAATAATCACTATCCAGGGGACTCCAAGACGGAGGAGCACAAATTGGGAAAATTAACGCATTCTTGTCCTCAGAAGTTCAGGATGAAGAAAAAAAAAAAAAAACGAAGCTGCCGGAAAATCGCTTCCATAATGACGCCAGGCGGACCCTACTCACTATAATGGGGGGGTTTGGTTCCCATTTAAGAGGCCATAATCATAATGAGAAAAAAAAACAAGAAAAAAAAACAAAACAGTGCAACATTCTATGCGTCTTCTTATAAAAAAAATCTAAACCACACAGTATAAAGCCCCAACCCCTAGAATAAAAAATATATAAAAAAAACCAGTAGGACGACTAGACCACTGCAAACAGCCCACTTTCTGGCCAGAGTTAGTAGATCCAGTAAGGCTAGTTTCACACTAGCGTTTTTGAGCGCAGCAACGGCCTGCGCACGGCCGCCGCTAAGCCCCGCCTCCGCCGGTAGCTCCGCCTACCGGCGCATGACGCTGCATGCGTCCTGCGTCCTCTATTTTTATCACTGGGGGCGAAGGCCGTGCGCAGTATGCGTTTGGCGGCGCATGCGCCTTTTTGACGGTGCGCCGGCGCAACCAAACTGCAGCAGGTTGCGTTTGGCGCAGGTCGGCGCACCGTCAAAAGGACGCATGCGCCGCCAAACGCATACTGCGCACGGCCTGCGCCCCCAGTGATAAAGATAGGGGACGCAGGGTGCATGCAGCGTCATGCGCCGGTAGGCGGAGCTACCGGCAGAGGCGCGGCAGGGGCAGGGCTTAGCAGCGGCCGTGCGCAGGCCGTCGCTGCGCTCAAAAACGCTAGTGTGAAACTAGCCTAAGGGCTTATTCACAGATCAGGGTTTTTTTGCATGCGATTTCTGGATTTTTATGGAAAGCACTTGCACTTCATAGAGTATAGTCTATTTGCTTATTTCCCACAATCGCACAGAAATACCCGATACTGATCCGAGTGTTGGTTCAAAATTGGCAATGCAAGTTTATGGGTCCAGGGGAAAAAAAAAAAAAAGTTAAAACTTTATTCGCGATTTCTCAGAGAAAAACGTGATGAAACTCGGATAAAACTGGGATGACACTGAACAATAATCACTGATGAAACGCTGAATAATTTTCTCGCATAAGAACAGTCACTGACGTCTGAATGAGCCCATATATTGTGAAAAAAAAAAAAATGGTGTTTTGCTCCAATATTTCCACTGTTACATATAGTCATCGAGACTTTAGGCAGTGGATATGTACAACAGGTTTCAGTGTACGGTATGCATTATACATTTTTCAGAAGACAGACATGGGAAGGAATAATCCCATATGTCCATGTCTGCTGATGTATTCATGCAATTAGGACTGATGGTGATTAAAGCCGTGGCGTAACTGTAAAAGTAGAAGGGGGTCAGGACTGCCCTCTAACAAAAGCACAGGCAGACACATGGGAAAATATCCACCGTACACAAGATCGTTACCATCACTTTAGGTTTGCCTTGGTTTACTGTAAATTGTGATTGTGGTTAACATATACACTGGTAAAGGCTCCCGGCATATATGATAAAGGTTGGGTTCTCAGGCAAGGAGCATAGAGTCTAAAAGTACCACAATCCGGAAGGTATCAGTAATATTCGGTACGTTCCATAGTAAGATCCTCATTGGTCGCTGTCTG
Source organism: Dendrobates tinctorius (assembly GCF_039654945.1). Lineage (NCBI taxonomy): Eukaryota > Metazoa > Chordata > Amphibia > Anura > Dendrobatidae > Dendrobates > Dendrobates tinctorius. Next base: position 9,474,956 of record NW_027361684.1, read on the forward strand.
CCGTTTCCAGCGCGGCTCCGCCTCTGGATCATGTGTCCGCAGTTGTGACTAGCGTGTACACGCCAGTGTTGGACGTGTGGACCAGAAATCACTTCTCAGTGTAAGTCTACAAGATTTAGGATGAAGCTCATAGATTTAGGGTGTGTGCACACGTTGCGGATTCTGCTGCGGATCCGCAGTAGTTTCTGCTGCGGTGTACAGTACCATTTTAGTCTATGTAAAATGAAAAACGCAGTGCCCACGTTGCGGATTTTTCCGCGGATTTAAATCTGCAGCATGTCAATTCTTTGTGCGGATTCCATGACAGGTGACACACCGCAGGGCAAAACCACAGGCTAATCCGCAGATAAACCGCAGGTCATTAAGAATCCGCAGCAGAATCTGCAACGTGTGCACACACCCTCACGGTAAGAGGGGGAGAGTAACAGTCAGCGCTGCAGTCACAAGATGGCGCAGAGTTACTGGAGCAGCGCTGGAAACGTCAGAAGGAAGCGACTGGTAAATATTTTGCTACTCACATGGAACATACATCACAGAAACGCAACCAATGGGGAAATGAAAAACCCTGGAACTGGAGTATAACAAAGTCACCAAACACACCAAACTGATTGGTGGCATCTGCCGATTTCAATCCTTTACGTCCATACGTACCTTCTAAATGCAATAGTACGAGTAGCAATCAGAGAGCAAGTTTATAACACTCATTGTGGCATTAAACGACCACTGATCAGCTACTCGTCTGCTGACGGGCAGTCATTTAATGTTTCGCGAGGTTGACCACATCTCTGCACGCACACAGAACGATCAGTAATGGTTAGTTCACAGCACTTAGGCTACCACTGTAGTCGGCAGTGCAGGTCGATGTGCTGCCGAGAACGACTTTTTAAGCCACCTTATAACTCATTTCAACTGATGAATGAGGGTTTTGCTAGTTTATCGGGTGATCGGCTCCTGTTTACACTGGATGATCGCAGGAGCGATTGGTCACAATAAATCAGCCTGTGTAAGTCCAGCTTATAATACAGAGCTACAAATTGTTAATTTGGCTACTTGTAAACTGCATAATCGCAAATAAATGCTGCCTGTATGGTGTCTGATGAAAAGCCCAACAGTACAGTTATCAGAGGCTAGTACCTAGAGATGGGGGGATAAATGGGGAATTTACAGCAATTATAATCAGATAATAAAGAATTTTATTGTCTGATGTCGGCTCAAGGTGGCACCAAGCTTATCTTTCCCGCTATTCTCCAGCTGCACAGTGGAGCTCAGTACTATTGTGTATGACGACTCCGGAGCCAGCGACACTTGTCTACAGCTACAGACATGTAAATCAGTTATGTATTCATATACTAGAAATAAACCGCAATGCATCCATTGTCAGACCAGAGAAGGATGGTCACACCGCTGTCCCTGCATTTTACAACACAGGGTTCCCAACATAGATGGCAAATATGGCCACTGACAAATGCATTACCCTGATCGTTCAGCTGGCGCTCCTGGTATTGAGCTGTCCAATAACCTGCATCTTATCACAGGAGTCATAGTACATCCTGGTAAGGTTGTAATATAAATATATATCACACACACACACCCTGTTTTTAAATATTTTTGTAATCAGATTTGTGTGTGATGCATCAGCACTAAACAGTACTAATTTGTGAAGTGAGAAAAATATAGGCCTAAATTAAAATTATTTAATCAATTAATTATCTAAGTAAGCAAGTAGGGAATTAATCAGAGAGCTAGCAGAGAGACCAAAAAGGTAACCCTGAAGGAACGGTAGAGGTCCCAAGCAGAGACAGAGTATCTGTCCACACAACCACAAGCCATACACTCTATAGAGATGGCCTTTATGGAAGAGGGGGTAGAAAAAAACCTTTACTTACACAAAAATTGTAAGGCTTATTTTGAGTTTGCCAAAAAGACATGTGGGAGACTCCCCAAATGTATAGAGGAAGGTGCTGGGGTCAAGAGAACTGCTTGGCCACCAAGGTAAACGCTATGTCTGGCGCCAAACCAACGCAGCTCATCACTTCCAAGAACACCATCCCCATAGTGAAACATGGTGGTCTCAGCATCATGCTGTGGGTATGTTTTTTTTTAGCAGCAGGGACAGGGGAAATGATCTGAGTCAAGAGGAAGATGGATGGTGCAAAATACAGGGATATTCTTGAGCAAAACCTGTTCAGTCTGTCAGTGATTTGAGACTGAGACAGAGGTTTACCTTCCAACAAGACAAAGGCCCAAAGCAAACTGCTAAACAGGGCTGTGGTGTCAATATGCCAAACCTCTGACTCCGATGCCACAGCACTAATTACTACTGAGCATGTACATAAAGTGAAGCACTGATTCATCTCAACTAAAATCCTAAATCCTTTGAGCAGGAACAGAACAGACATTTATAGGATATTTCATAACATTCCAAAATTCTTATGAAAAAAACTTACGGCATACTGCGGTGAACTACTGTACCCAAATTATATATTTTAGGAGTCGGTCCATTTTATATAGACTCCACCAAAATGGACACAGACTCCAACTCCACAGTCCTGCTGCTAAAGCAACACTCAAATGGTTTAAAGGGAAACGTGTAAATGTTTTGGAGTGACTTAGTTAAAGGCCAAACCTTAAGGCCCAGTCACACTAAGCGACTTACCAGCGATCCCGACACCGATATCAAGGTGTCAGGATCGCTGGTAAGTCGCTATGTGATCGCGGGTGAGCTGTCACACAGACAGCTTCACCAGCGATCAGCACAGCGATGCCGAGCGCCCGGCATCGCTGGCCATCGCTGTAAAAAATAGAATCAAAATAAAAAATATAGTTATTCTCACCTTCCGACGTCCCGTTCAGCCATCCTGCCTCTCTCCATGCTCTGGTCCCAGTGATCCTTTGCACGAATGACCGCGAGACGTCACGGTCTCGAGGGATAAAGTCTCGCGGTCATTCGTGCAAAGGATTACTGGGACCGGAGCGTGGAGAGAGGCCGGAAGACTGCGCGGGACATCGGAAGGTGAGAATAACTATATTTTTTATATTATTTTTTACACCTGATCGCTGGTCTCCCGCCTGTCACACACAGCGATGTGTGCTGGCCAGCAGGAGACCAGCGACCAAAGAAATGTCCAGAGGTTTCTTCCAGCGATCCCGGCAGGGGGGCCGCTCGCTGATCGCTGTCACACACAGCGATCTCGCTGGTGAGATCGCTGTTGCGTCACAAAAGTTGTGACTCAGCAGCGATCTCGCTACCGAGATCGCTTAGTGAGACGGGGCCTTTAATCCAATTGAAAATCTGTGGTCAGACTTGAAGATTGCTGTTCACCAGAGGATCCCATCTAACTGGAGCAGTTTTGCCTTGAGGAATTAGCAAAAATCCCAGTGGCAAGATGTGGAAATCTCAGAGACTTATCCAAAGCGACTTACAGCTGTAATTGACGCAAAAGGAGGCTCTACAAAGTACTGACTTTACAGGGGGGTGTAGAGTTATGCACACTGAAGTTTTCAGTAATTGTGACGTATTTGTTGTTTGCTTTACAATAAAAGAAAACCAAAATGTTCACAGCTGTAGGCATGTTCTTTGCATGAACTGATGCAAATCCTAAAAACTGAGATTTCAGGTTGTGAGGTAGCAAAATAGGTGTTGGGAAGGGGAATCCTTCCCAAGGCACTGGATATGCTATATGCAGCGTCAAATTTAGGCAAAACTTATTAACTCAATAAAACAATGTTTTATTATTGGACTGTTGTGGTGGGTACTCCATTAAACTACGTTTACATTCCTATAAATCATGGCGGCTGGACTAACACGAACAAAATTGGCTAAACCTCACTCAAACTGCCTTAACCATAGCAAAACACGTTTGCGGTATGCACAGTAGCACCTTCCTTTAATAGACTCTTTCCCTTTATTTCTTCCCCAGCTTCGTGTTTCATTGTTATTTCGGTACCCATTACATCAGCGTACAATGTGTGACAATGCCTTAGGGACCCAAAGTATTGTTGTTTCTAGGCTTCCTTCGCGCTAATCAGTAATACTTTTTTTGTGCTTGCAATGTCCAATTCACACAAATATAAGAACGAGAAATCGGAATATTGGAAATAAAAATTTGTCAGGAAGCAATCACATTTACGTACACTGCAAAAGCTAAAGTATACGCCAAGAAAACATCGCAACTTAGACATATAAGGCCCGATTGTTGCATTTGTGACATTTTTGGTTCAGCCTGCCCCCCCCACTTTTTTTTTTTTTAATTCTATTTTATACACCTTAGCCATTTTGTTAGTACACCGTTGAGTGCGCAATTTAGAACGTCCAAATCTTTTCCCTCAATTCACCATTTGTGACTTTCCAGAAAGTCACAAAATTTGTCAAAAAAGGATTCAAGCCTCCCCCTGGAGAGAGATTAAGTACACCAAATATTTTGGTGCAATGTTTTCCCCATTTTGACAAATGTGTGACTTTTTGCATAATTTTTGCTTACGAAACATGCTTTTTTGCAACTGTAAGATAAATTTTTAACTCTGCACAACAATGTGCGCCATTTTTTAAGGATTTGGTGCAAAAAAACAAAAAACACGAGAGAAGCAAAAGAAGAATCAGAGCTATAAAAGCAGCAAACACTGTACCCACACATACACACACAACATAAAACATCTTAAGGCTGTGTGCCCACGTTGCGTTTTTAGACAAGTATTTCTGCTGCGGAAACGCTTAAGAAAAGTATCTAATGTAAAACGCACATGTTGTGCTAATGGTGCGTTTTTTTCCAGTGTGGAAACGCTTTGCGGAAAAAAACGCAGCATGTTCATTAATTGTGCGGAATCGCATACACTGTAATTGCAAAAACGCATAGGAAAACGCATGTCAAAACGCTTGACAATCGCGTCAAAAACGCGTGTCAAAAAGCACATGCGTTTTCCCTGGCAAGGGCATGCGTTTCTGCTCAGGAAAAAAACGCATGAAAAACGCTACGTGGGCACATAGCCTAAGGAATGTACACGTGCCATCATACACGAGCATTCTGCAGTGTGAACGCACATTTATTTACTCATTGTAGAAAAGCACCAAAACAGAACGGTCCCACTCCCAGCAGACTTTTTTGGTTGCCTTAGGTAACCCTTCATCCTTGGAAACTTTTACTCAGCAGTGCCAAGGCAGTGAAATCCAAAAGCAACAAGAGTTGAACTGCAGACCTAGAGTCAGCCATAAATTGTGCACATGAGAATCCGCGCTTCCTTCCAGCTGGATACATACACAAGTTTTCTGTGGAATTCCACAAAAATATCACACAGGCAGAACACAAAGCACAGCCCTCGTATAATCATATCTGCGGTAGGCCACGCTTGAATATCACAGGGTGTCAAACCGCAGCGTCCAGACTATAATGATAGCTTCGGTGTCTCTACATACGAGCTCCCTGTACCAGACATGCTGGGCTTATGACACAATTTTACCCAGTATATCCTAAAAAGAAGAAAACAAAAAATAACACCACCAGTAAAATATATATCCTGTCGCTGTCTCCAGAAAATATGAAGGAGTTACATTATAAACTAAAAACAACTTTCCCCATCTTGCCAACACATTTACGGTACTCAAATGGGAAGAGTCACGGACAGAAACCTTTTGTAGCAGCTCAAAAACAGAAGATTGGGCGTGTTAAAATATAACCCCCGGACCGATGACCAATATAGATGCAGAATTTATATAATGGTCATTGCATGGTTCAGGGTCATGGGCCAAATCATCTCTATGTGGGAAAAATTGGCAACGATCTTCTTGCCCCTGCTGATGCTTTTGTTTTTTTCTTGGAAAGGCCAAGGTGGCATTTGTCTGGCTTTTGAAATCTACGGTGCCAACTTCCAAAAAATTTCCAGGCCAACGAATAGCAATTATTTGGTCTAGTTTTGCAGCAGCATAAGAGAAGGGAATGTAACAGTATATAATTAGGCTTCCCTCTAGAAGTCTGGGAACACACAACTCAAGGTTTGCTGAACACTCAAAATTAAGAAAAAAAAAAGTAAAAACATTGTCAGAGAAATTAAGATTCATAACATGTCCGGAGAGGGGACATGACACCCTCAAAATGAATATATGGGATTAATTATAGCTGGGGAAGTGAGAAAGAACCAACACCTCAACCTCCATTGAAGTAGGGAGCGTCCGGCAGTGAAAGGGTAATGACCACAGGAGAGTCGCTGTGGGAAGAAGACAATAAGACTAGGTTGGGGGATCTCATAAAATTCCTAGCACATCCCACAACCAGCCCCTAGCCAAGCTCACCTAGGGTAGGTATGTGGGAGTATATGCGTTATTATGTTATTGGGGCCAAGTGTGGAGTATGAGAAGTTGTCCAAGCAGTGGACAACTTTTGAATTTACCCCATTTCACACCAGTAGCTACAGAAGCGTCACCCATAAGTCAATGCAGAGCTTCCTACACAGAAATCATAATTCTTCTTGTTGCAATAGCAAATTACAGTAATCACCCCTCTTTACTAATAGTGACAACAGGGAACATTCCTGTCACAGGTTTACCACGACAGAGAGGAGCCAGAATACCGCAGAATATGATTTATCCTACTCCTGCACCGATTAGAAGAACTTCATTTTATTAAAAGTGACAATTGCTTTGGCAGTGCAGGGGTTAATCTGCTCTGTTGAGAGCTCCAGCAGCATTAAGGCTCTCAGCTGCGCACTGCTTGCCACTCCCATCTCCTATATAATCTAGGCCCGGGATAGCACTCATTGTTAGAGATGGCTCATGCTGCATGGCTGGAGGTTTTTGGTGGTTATTATTGGAGAGGTGGGTTTATCTATTACCGTTGCTAGGTTTTGAGTGCGTTTTAATTCCCTCTCTCCTACTTTCTCCTAAGCTATGGTTAAACCCCATTCTCCACTCCCCGATGCATCCCTCTCTTATTTGTGTGTATATTTGTAAGATCGGTATTTTTCATTACCCCTGTTGGTATTACCTTGTTAGTCTGGTTGGTGTATTAGGGTACACTACTACTCCCCTCGCACCTGGGTGGGCGAAGGATACAGACTGAGGGCAGATTCAGGAACTAAGGCAAAGTACATGGCCCCAGCATCTTCACCATCAAAAGTAATTCGGAGAACAGGACAAGCTAGGGCAACCCCGGGACACCAGACCAAGGAAAAAAAAAAAAAAAAAAAAAGTCATGACAATCCCGTTCTTTAATATGGAGGTAGAGGGAAGATGGTGATGTGAACACTGGGGGAAGGTTACCTCCTCTGGGCTTTCAAGGAGGAACTTCGCATCAGACTATGTGCAACCCAGGATTAAGAAGTTTCAACCAAGGGCCTTGGAGCAGCATGACAATGCCTAGAGTAAGAGACAGAAAACTAGTTATTGCCTCTCCTATCACCACCCTGGTCCATCCTTTTATAAATAAGGGCCCAAGACTGACAGAAAAATATTTCAAAACTGTTGTAAATCCCTAAAAAAAAAAAAAAAAATCTCAACTTCTTAAAATTGTAAAATTGCAAAACAATTTTGCAATTTACCTCTTAATAAAAATTTTCTCCGGTCTCAAGAACAGAGATTTTTTTCTTAATTATACAGCTCTGGCAAAAATTAAGAGACCACCACATCAAAACCCTGTCATGGGCAGCCCATTCTCCAGACCTGAACCCCACGGAATACCTCTGGAATGTAATCAAGAGGAAGATTGATAGTCACAAGCCATCAAACAAAGAAGGACTGCTTAAATGTTTGCGCCAGGGGCAGTGTGAAAGACTGGTGGAAAGCAGCCAAGACGCACGAGAGCTGTGATGAGAGCTGTGATTAAAAATCATGGATATTCCACAAAATATTGATTTCTGAACTCTTCCTGAGTTAAAACATAAGTATTGTTGTTTATAAATGATTATGAACTTCTTTTCTTGGCATTATTCGAGGTCTGAAAGCACTGGTTCTTTTATTTAATTTTGACCATTTCTCATTTTTAGAAAAAAACAAAAGCAAAATTTATTGCTTGGAAATTTGGAGACATGTTGTCAGTAGTTTATAGAATAAAAGAACAATTTACATTTTACTAAAAAATATACCTATAAAAGAAAAATCCGACAAACTGAACATTTTGCAGTGGTCTCTTAATTTTTGCCAGAGCTGCAGTCTATTCCTCATTGCCTAGGGAATCAGTACCCCTTCCTACAGTCTATCGGAGGTGGTTGGCTTCCTAGGCAAGGCTCATGCAAGTGGTTTGCTACACAGTTTGTCAACGCTGTTCTGAAGCTGGGCGGATTGCTGGATCCATACAGCTTCTGTACCCCTGAGCTCCTTTCGCAGAGGTAAAAGCGGTCTCTGCTAGCAGCAGCTGAGAGTGCACAGTTCAGGACAATGGTGCGACCATGCTGCTGGTTTGAACAGAATCTTCAAGAGCGCACTGCTCACCAGCAACACACACACATAGGGCAGAACTATACACATTTACCTCTGACTTCACAAAGATGCCCATTTAGGTTGGAAGAACATTCCTAAAGGCGTGGATCCTAAATTGACCCATCAATATAGTACGACCATTAGCCATTTCCACACCTAGCAGAAGTCTGTGGCCATCACATTTCAGAATGACGGAGCAGCTGCTGGAGGGGACAGACTGCTTTCTGAATTAAACATTGAGCGGAAAAAAAAAAAAAAAAAAAAATCTATAGCTACTGAAAGAAAAAGAATCTGGAAGAAAACCCTCAAGAGCAGGCAGGGGCGCAACTATAGGGGGTGCAGGTGTTGCAGTCACAGACAAGCCTTGAAGACTAGAGGTCCTCAAAAAGGTCCTTTTGGAATCAATGATGACCAATATTAAAGACCTGTGATAGCTGAAGTTCTGTATAGATTTTGCATTGGTCCAAAAGAGCTTCACAACATGGCAGAGTAGTCAGGGGCCGCTTTCTAGTCGTGGTGGCAAATTGCTTTTCCCAGGACCCCACTATTCCATTTTTAATCGTATTATTTCTAAAACATCTCTAAAACTAAGTGCAAAAACATGAAAAGCAACTTTATGACAGAAGCGCCTAAGTAGTTCTGACAGATGCAGAACAGTTTTTGATATTCCAGCTCTTCATACAGGAGATAACCACAACGCCCAGACACTATCAAGTGTTTTTTTTTCCTCGCGGGTTGTAAATTCCAGTCATTTTGGCAAGTGGTTTAGATTTATTTATAAAACCGTGAAACAGTGAAATGGAGCAGAAATTAACTTACTGGCTGTGCAAAAAGAAGAACTCAAGGAAATATTTATAGGTCCCAGGCGTTCCGTAACGAGGACACACATGCTGTGCATTCACAGCCCAGGGCTGCGCATGTACGGCGGCATCTGTACTCTAACAAATGGGACATGCATGCACAGCGGGATAATGTCATCGAGGCACGTACACACTCCGCTGTGTGACTACAGATTCAGGGGGACTGGGATCATCGCCCCATTGCTCAGATTTCTCGTTATAATTCCTGAGGTCGGAGTGAGGGAGGTTTATGAAACCACCTTTGTTGTCCTTGGGATAAGAGAACATAGAGGTTTCTGGAGCAGAAACCTTCCAAATTTCAAAGCTCCTCATAGGTTTCCGCACAATTTCTGCACCAAAAACTCTGCAAAAAAAAAAAAAAAAAAAAAAACACATTATGTACACAGTCTTAGGCTATGTCCACACGTTGCTTTTTTGGCTGCATTTTGTTTTTTTACAATCTCTTGTGCATGCTGATAAAGTTTAATGCCCCCCAAAAACGAGATGCAACTTCTTGAGGCTTTTGCATCAGAAACGCAGGAAAACCTGATCCCCGTGTATTCTGATACATTTTTTTCACTTACTCATTGCTTTCTACGTCTGAATTAAAACTGCAAAGATGCAGAAAGTGACATGCTGCATGCAGGTAGTAAAAAACGCAGAAGCTTTCCAATTCAGTCAGGGGAAAAAAAAGAAAAAAAGTGTGCGCATGAGATTTTCTGACATCTCTACCTTTTGCTGGTACTGTAAACAGCAGCTAAAAGCAGTAAAAATGCAATGTGTGAACATGGCCTTATAGTGCTTCTAAAATTAAAACTGAGCTGCGATTGGCTGCTGGAGCAAGAAAGACGGGTTTTATTTTAGACAGTTTTCATAAATCTGCCTCAATGGTCTTTAAGGGAAGGTTCACATGAGCATATAAAAAAGAAAAAAAAAAATGTCCATAAGTTTCATCCAGAAAAGTGGGATTTTTTTTTTTGTTTTTTTTTACAGAAGCATCTGTTAATCATTTACAAGATCATTTACTGTTAGAGAATTGCAATGTATCCATAATAATCAGATGCCAGTATGGCTCCAAGTCCGTATGACTGTTTTATGCGGCCATAGCCTTCAACGGGCGAGTCGTCTACAAATTTCAGAAGACACTAGTGAATGGTGCGATTTTTTTGCACGCAGGTGGAATATACTGCACGCCGCATTATAAAATGTATTCTTCTCTGGAAATATGTGTCGACACCCCTGGAGAATCATCCAGCATGACATGGATATTGTGCGCTCCACTACAGAGACACCACACAGACTATTACACCCAAGGACTTAAGATTTCCATATAGATTAGGTGAAATTTAGCCAAACCCGGCGATTTCTCTGGGACATAACCATATGATATATAGAGGGGACTCCCAACTTTCTACCACTTCCCAAATTACGTTGGGGAGTGAAGGATCGGCATTTAGAATTTCAACACCCCCGATCATTATGTTTTCAGAAAAAATAAGCTGCTGGCAGGTGTCTGGCAGTGGCTTTTTGCTTCCTCCTTGTTGAAAACACGTGAGGTCTCAGCCGAGTGTTTTCTATGGCTGTTGGGAGGGAAAGCAATCTTGTCACTTGTGTGTGGCCAGCTTAAAATGTGTTGTCAGCTACTGGACATCCCCCACAGAAGTCGGCAACCCATAGAAAATACTAACTATGTATACTCCCATCCTGCAAACGGCGCCATGCCAGCAATGTTGGCGCTGCTATTCCTAGTGGGTGACGTGTAACATTTTTGCATGACCGTCACTGATCGGCTGCTGCTCATTAACATTAGATCAGCTCAATCATCTACCATGTCGAAATAGTAAAAACGGCGTCTGGTCAACCACTGCCGATTCGGCTGCAGCGCTCACGTGAATTTCATGAGAGGGCTGAGAAAACCAGCGCCAACATTGCTGGAACCAAGTCTTTGTCGGAGAGGAGCGTCGGAATTTGAATTTTAATCAGGGGGACGGAATCATTTTAGAAGGAGTTTTCCCAGGTAATTATCAACTTGTTTAAAGTAAATATCAGGCGGCGGCGCTCTCTTCCACATCAGAGACGAGTGGTGCGTATGACACCTACCGAGAGGCATGAATGACTGGCAAGTGTTGTGCATTTCTCGTGAATATGTGCGCACACCTAGGCAGATGTGTGTGGGGTCATAATCCCTAGAGATGAGCGAATTTGTTAGTTTTTTGTCTCCGAATCTGATTTTAACATAATCGAGCCACATTCGAACACTATTCGTGCCGAATGCATGTCTTATGATCGGTTCTGAACATATTCGGTAATTTCTACTCCCATTGACTCTAATGACGTTCGGCTGTGTTCGAAGAATATTGCAAAAACAATATTCGATGCAGATTGTCTTCAGAACCGAATCCGAACAAATTCGCTCATCTCTAGTAATCAGGGCTGTGGAGTCGGTAAGCCAAACCTCCACTCCTTAATTTCCCTGACTTTACAACTCAGACGCACAGGTCACTACTGAGCATGTACATAAAGTGCAGCACAGATTCATCTCATCTACATCTCCCCAGCACTGGTCACTACTGAGCATGTGCATAAAGTGCAGCACAGATTCATCTCAGCTACATCTCCCCAGAACTGGTCACTACTGAGCATGTACATAAAGTGCAGCACAGATTCATCTCAGCTACATCTCCACAGCACTGGTCACTACTGAGCATGTGCATAAAGTGCAGCACAGATTCATCTCAGCTACATCTCCCCAGCACTGGTCACTACTGAGCATGTGCATAAAGTGCAGCACAGATTCATCTCAGCTACATCTCCCCAGCACTGGTCACTACTGAGCATGTGCATAAAGTGCAGCACAGATTCATCTCAGCTACATCTCCACAGCACTGGTCACTACTGAGCATGTACATAAAGTGCAGCACAGATTCATCTCAGCTACATCTCCACAGCACTGGTCACTACTGAGCATGTGTTAGCGCGGGTGGTCAGGAGCGGGAACTCCGAGAGTGGACCCTCTGGACCGTGGCACCGAGGGACTCCGGGCGAGCTGCCAGGTGGAACCGACCCCTATACAGGGACCTTTAGGAGCAGGCCCAGGGGTTCGAGTACCACGGTAGCCGGTACCGAGAGGGGCGGCTCAGGATGGACCGGAGTAAGACAGGACTGGAGTAGGACGGCAGGAACACTGAAGGCAGGACTGGAGTAGGACGGCAGGAACACTGAAGGCAGGACTGGAGTAGGACGGCAGGAACACTGAAGGCAGGACTGGAGTAGGACGGCAGGAACACTGAAGGCAGGACTGGAGTAGGACGGCAGGAACACTGAAGGCAGGACTGGAGTAGGACGGCAGGAACACTGAAGGCAGGACTGGAGTAGGACGGCAGGAACACTGAAGGCAGGACTGGAGTAGGACGGCAGGAACACTGAAGGCAGGACTGGAGTAGGACGGCAGGAACACTGAAGGCAGGACTGGAGTAGGTAACCAGGAACACGGGTAGCAGGACTGAGAAGCTGCTGTGAGGAGCAGCCGAGACAGGAATTGCAGGAGCAGAGTGTGCACGATGGAGCGAGGCCAGAGTGTCAGGAAACACAACGATCAGGCGCCTCCCTCAGGGGGAAGCGGCCTGATATGGCCCCGTCTGGTCAGCCATTGGTCCAAAGGTGCTTCCGGGTCAGGCCACTGCCGGAGCATAAGAAGCAGGAAGGAGGCGCGGCCGCGGCCTATGGCGCATGCGCATAGCATGCAGGGAAGGCATCGGTCGCGGGCCTGTCTCAGGTGACCGCCGCGGCCGTCGGGTGGAGAGAGGCTGCGGCGTGGGAGCGGAGGGCGACTGCGGCGTGGGAGCGGAGGCCGGGTGAGTATGGCGGAGCGGTGTAACAGTACCCCCTCCCCTAAGCCGCCCCCCCCCCGGAGGTTAACAAGAAACCTCTTGAGGAGCATTAATATTCTCCCGAGGCTCCCAGGATCTCTCCTCAGGACCAAAGCCCTTCCAATCAACGAGAAAGAAAGTCCTACCTCTAACCCTTTTCACAGCGAGGATGTCCTGCACTTCAAAAACGTTGTCGGCACCCACCGGCTGAGGACCAAGACCAAGCGAGGAATGGAAACGATTCAGCACCACAGGCTTCAGGAGAGAGACGTGAAAGGTGTTCGGGATCCGGAGCGAAGCAGACAACCTCAATTTGTAGGCAACTACGTTAATACGTTCCAGAATTTCAAACGGACCGATGTAGCGTGGACCCAACTTGTAGGAGGGCAGTTTTAGTCGGACGAACTTGGAGGAGAGCCAGACCTTGTCGCCAACACGATACGGAGGAGAATCCAACCTCTTTTTGTCTGCATAGTCCTTCATCTGATCAGCGGATCTCTTGAGTGATGTGTTGGTCTCATCCGAAATCTTAGAAAATTCCGAGGACAAGGCATTGGCCGCGGGTACCTCAGAGGCAGGGGTTATCGGAAGAGGAACACCAGGATGTCTGCCAAAAACAATGAAAAACGGAGACTTGGCCGAAGACTCACCAGCATGGTTGTTAATCGTTCTGGTGGGTGTTAGAGAAGTGGCGTAAGTATCCCGTAAGCGTCTGGTTGGTACGCTCTACTTGTCCGTTGGACTGTGGATGGTAGGCCGAGGAGAAGTCGAGGGAAACGTTCATGAGCTTACAAAACGAACGCCAGAACTTGGAGGTAAACTGAACCCCTCGGTCAGACACAATGCGTCGAGGTAGTCCATGAAGTCTGAAGACTTGATGAATGAAGATTTCGGCCAGCTCTGGCGCTGAGGGAAGACCGGGCAGAGGGATGAAGTGAGCCATCTTGGAAAAACGATCCACCACCACCAGGATGACTGCGCAGCCCGCAGAGCAGGGTAGGTCGGTGATGAAATCCATGGCGATGTTCTCCCAAGGAACCGTAGAGACAGGCAACGGAAGCAACAAGCCGGACGGAGATCTCCGTGGCACCTTGTTTTTTGCACAGGATGGACAAGAAGCCACAAAGTCGAGTACATCTTGGTGAAGTGAGGGCCACCAGTAGTGACGTTTGATAAGGTCAAGGGTCTCCTTAGTTCCGGCATGGCCGGCCAGTTTGGAGGAGTGCCCCCATAGAAGAACCTTTTGCTTGAGATTCTCTGGCACAAGCGTCTTGCCAGGAGGAGTAAGCCAGTTCACTGGAGCCACGGTGATGATCCTAGTGGGATCAATGATATGTGACGGCTCCTCCGTGGATTCGTGTGGTTGGAAGACCCTGGACAGGGCGTCGGCTTTGGAATTCTTGTTGCCGGGACGGAATCGGAGCTCGAAATCAAATCGGGCAAAAAATAAAGACCATCTGGCCTGGCGAGGGTTTAGTCTCTGGGCAGACTGGAGATGGACCACAAGAATCTGGCCTGAGAAGATGACAAAAGGATGGACAGCTCCTTCCAGGAGGTGGCGCCATTCCTCCAAGGCCAACTTGATGGCCAAAAGTTCCCGGTCACCGATCGAGTAGTTACACTCGGATGGAGAAAAGGCCTTCGAGAAGAAGCCACAAGGGTGCAGGCGACCGGAGGCGGTTCTCTGGGACAGCACCGCCCCGGCACCAGTCGAGGAAGCGTCCACCTCGAGTACAAAAGGTCGATCGCTCTCAGGGCGATGCAGGACCGGAGCCGTGGAGAAAGCCCGTTTTAGGGTCAGAAAGGCCTCCTCTGCCTCAGGAGACCAATCCTTGGAAGTAGACCCTTTACGGGTGAGCACAGAAATGGGTCTTGTGATCGCGGAGAAGTGGGAGACAAATTGCCGGTAATAGTTGGCGAACCCGAGGAATCGTTGTATCGCCTTTAATCCGACGGGGCGAGGCCATTTGAGGATGGCAGACAACTTCTCGGGATCCATCCTTAGACCAGCGTCGGAGATAATGTATCCCAGAAATGACAGAGAGGTCTGTTCGAAGAGACATTTCTCGATCTTTGCATACAGACGGTTCTCCCGAAGACGCTGAAGCACCAGGCGGACACTCTTTCTGTGAGACGAGAGGTCCGGCGAGAAGACGAGGATGTCGTCTAAGTACACGACCACACAGGAGTACAAGAGATCCCGGAAGATCTCATTGACGAACTCTTGAAAGACTGCAGGAGCATTGCAAAGACCGAAGGGCATGACCAGGTACTCGTAATGGCCATCTCGAGTGTTGAAAGCGGTCTTCCACTCGTCACCTGCACGGATACGGACCAGATTGTAGGCTCCTCTGAGGTCCAGCTTGGTAAAGACCCGAGCCCCTCTGAGATGGTCAAACAGTTCCGGAATGAGTGGAAGAGGGTACCTGTTCTTGATGGTAATCTCATTCAAGCCCCTATAGTCAATGCATGGCCGTAGAGTCCCGTCCTTCTTTTTGACGAAGAAGAACCCGGCTCCCGCGGGCGAAGAGGATTTCCGTATAAAGCCTTTGGCGAGGTTCTCTCGGACGTACTCGGACAAGGCGGTGGTCTCCGCGGGAGACAGAGGGTAGATTCTGCCCCTTGGGGTGGTTGAACCAGAAACAAGTTCAATTGGGCAGTCAAACGGCCGGTGTGGAGGGAGGACCTCCGCTTCCTTCTTATCAAAAACATTGGCATAGGAGCTGTAAGCTGAAGACCCGGGAGGTCTGGAGGTGACCGTGGAGCGGCCGCCAGGCGGACAGGAGTCAGACGGCGAGCTTGGCACGGGTGCCCCCAGCGGAGTATCTCCCCAGAAGACCAGTCGAGAACAGGCTGATGAGTCCTTAACCATGGAAGACCGAGTAGAATGGTGTGAGAGAGCTTAGGTAAAACGTAAAAGGCTATCTTCTCTCGATGTAAGGCTCCGATTTGCAATTCCACCTCTTCAGTGACCAAGGTGACGGTCACCTGTAGCGGTTTGCCATCCACGGTGGCGATCTGAATTGGGTTAGATAGAGTGACTACAGGAATATGGTATTTGTCTACCTCTTCCGGCCGACTGAAGTTACCCGCTGAGCCCGAATCCACGTAGGCCACCTCGGAACCACGCCTCCCTCCTGAAACCAAAAGCACAGAAATCGTAAGGGGTTGAGAGGAATCATCATCATCACCTAGGAAGGCCTCTCTTACCTGACCTAGGTGGAGTCGTTTCCCTGTCTCTTAGGACAGGTGCGGATATAGTGTGACAAATGACCGCAACAGAGGCACAGACCTTGTGCCCGTCTCTCTCTCTGACGTAACTCGGCCAACCTGAGATGATCTATTTGCATGGGCTCACCCGAAGAGAGGGAAGAAGATCCGACTGAACGTGAGCTGGCCGACTGAGTGAAAGGAGAAACTGACCTGGAGGAGCGCCTGTCTCTCACTGACTCCCGAGCTCGCTCCAGGAAGCGCAGGTCAATGCGGGTAGCCAGCGAGATAAGGTCCTCTAAGGTGGACGGGGTATCTCGACCTGCGAGTTCATCCTTTATTTTACTAGAAAGACCGCGCCAGAATGCCCCCACCAAAGCTGCGTTATTCCAGCCGAGCTCGGAGGAAATAGTGCGAAAGCGAATAGCGTACTGTCCGACCGTGAGAGAGCCCTGGTGTAAGTTAAAGAGTGACTCAGTGAGAGAGGCTAACCGGCCCGGCTCATCGAAAACCTTACGAAACGTATCCAGGAAAACCGGGAGACTCGAAACGACCGGGTCGTCACGTTCCCAGAGCGGGTTTACCCAAGATAGGGCCTCTCCCTCCAGATGGGACATGATGAAGGCCACTTTGGCCCGGTCCGAGGGATAATGCTGCGGCAGCCAAAGTGGAGACTACACTGATTTAAGAACCCCCTACAGAGCTTGGGATCCCCGGTGAAACGAGGCGGCTTGGCGAGGCGGGGCGTTGGAGGAGCAGTAGACGCAGGGGGAGGAGTCGGCACTGCAGCTGCAGCCTGGAGGGCCGACAAGCGACTATCAAAGGAGGCCATGTAGGACAAAATGTGGGTTTGAGTATCTTGCTGCTGACCCAGCTCCTGTTGGGAGACTGGCCAGCTGAGTGGCATTTCCAGGATCGGCCACCTGTAAGGCCGACAAACGGGTGTCCATCGACTTCATGATTGACATAATGCGCCCCTGATTCTCCCGTAGGAATAGCAACTCTTTCTGGGTAGCAGCCGTAGTACCGGCGGAGTCCATGGCCTGATCGTACTGTTAGCGCGGGTGGTCAGGAGCGGGAACTCCGAGAGTGGACCCTCTGGACCATGGCACTGAGGGACCCCGGGCGAGCTGCCAGGTGGAACCGACCCCTATACAGGGACCTTTAGGAGCAGGCCCAGGGGTTCGAGTACCACGGTAGCCGGTACCGAGAGGGGCGGCTCAGGATGGACCGGAGTAAGACTGAGACTGGAGTAGGACGGCAGGAGCACTGAAGACAGGACTGGAGTAGGACGGCAGGAACACTGAAGGCAGGACTGGAGTAGGACGGCAGGAACACTGAAGGCAGGACTGGAGTAGGACGGCAGGAACACTGAAGGCAGGACTGGAGTAGGACGGCAGGAACACTGAAGGCAGGACTGGAGTAGGACGACAGGAATACTGAATGCAGGACTGGATTAGGTAACCAGGAACACGGGTAGCAGGACTGAGAAGCTGCTGTGAGGAGCAGCCGAGACAGGAATTGCAGGAGCAGAGTGTGCACGATGGAGCGAGGCCAGAGTGTCAGGAAACACAACGATCAGGCGCCTCCCTCAGGGGGAAGCGGCCTGATATGGCCCCGTCTGGTCAGCCATTGGTCCAAAGGTGCTTCCGGGTCAGGCCACAGCCGGAGCATAAGAAGCAGGAAGGAGGCGCGGTCGCGGCCTATGGCGCATGCGCATAGCATGCAGGGAAGGCATCGGTCGCGGGCCTGTCTCAGGTGACCGCTGCGGCCGTCGGGTGGAGAGAGGCTGCGGCGAGGGAGCGGAGGGCGACTGCGGCGTGGGAGCAGAGGCCGGGTGAGTATGGCGGAGCGGTGTAACAGCATGTGCATAAAGTGCAGCACAGATTCATCTCATCTGGGCGGCACGGTGGCTCAGTGGTTAGCGCTGCAGCCTTGCAGCGCTGGGGTCCTGGGTTCGAATCCCACCAAGGACAACATCTGCAAGGAGTTTGTATGTTCTCCCCGTGTTTGCGTGGGTTTCCGCCGGGCACTCCGGTTTCCTCCCACATTCCAAAGACATACTGATAGGGAATTTAGATTGTGAGCCCCATCAGGGACAGTGACGATGATGTGTGCAAACTGTAAAGCGCTGCGGAATTTGTTAGCGCTATATAAAAATAAAGATTATTATTATATTATTATTATCTATGACTCCACAGCACTGGTCACTACTGAGCATGTGCATAAAGTGCAGCACAGATTCATCTCATCTACATCTCCACAGCACTGGTCACTACTGAGCATGTGCATAAAGTGCAGCACAGATTCATCTCATCTCCACAGCACTGGTCACTACTGAGCATGTGCATAAAGTGCAGCTCAGATTCATCTCCTCTACATCTCCACAGCACTGGTCACTACTGAGCATGTGCATAAAGTGCAGCACAGATTCATCTCATCTACATCTCCCCAGCACTGGTCACTACTGAGCATGTGCATAAAGTGCAGCACAGATTCATCTCAGCTACATTTCCCCAGCACTGGTCACTACTGAGCATGTACATAAAGATTCATCTCATCTACAGATTCATCTCATCTACATCTCCACAGCACTGGTCACTACTGAGCATGTGCATAAAGTGCAGCACAGATTCATCTCATCTACATCTCCACAGCACTGGTCACTACTGAGCATGTGCATAAAGTGCAGCACAGATTCATCTCATCTGACTCCACAGCACTGGTCACTACTGAGCGTGTGCATAAAGTTCAGCACAGATTCATCTCAACTAAAAGCCGAGATCCTTAGATTAGGAACAGGACAGTTATAGGACAATTCACAACTTTCCAAAATTATTTTAAACAACATTTACCGCACATCCTGCACTGTACTACTGAGCCCAATTTATTACCATATGTTTTAGGCGTCGGTCCATTCTATACCAACTCCACCATAATTTACTCCGACTGACTCTACAGTCCCGGTTGTAGTATCATCGGCACCACGCAGAAGTGAGTATCACCAGATAATTCCTGAAAAACCAGCAAAGTTGCATCAGCTCAGGGACAGTGTAGAAGAGGGCGAAGAGCTCTGTAGGGAAAATATCAAGTCTGCAGCGTTTGTCAATTTATTTGGTGGATTTTCTCCCCAGCTTTTGGACAAGATTTTATGATCTCCAATGCTGCGAAATCCAATCTGTATATACCCCATATGAACATATTGTAACATGGATGTCACGGAAATGAGGAAGTCTCTGGGGGCAACATATATATTTTATATAGAAATAATCTCACTTGGACATTTGCCATATAAGATTCCAAAGTCATAAATTTCCTTTTATAATGAAAAAATAAGTTATTTTCATGAGAAAAAAAAAAATAAAAGAAGAAAAAGTTGCAGGCACACGATACATGACAATCTACAACAGCAAAGTAGTTTCTAATGAAATGCCAGAGTCAGAGTTTTTCAATTAATCTCTCTCCTGGTCTAATTATATTTATAGGGAGCGATGCAGCCACATTTGTCTGGCAGAGGAAACTTCAAAGGACTGCAGAGACCATAATATCAGATTAGGAGACAAGGCGAGCGCTTTCAAGGCAATCCCTATGTGAGGGCATTTTATTCTGCGAGAATCAGACAGGTTATTAAGAGCTCAGACTGCGAGCGGAGCGCAGGCCGATAACAAGACACTTTTAATCAGATGCTCTCGGCTGTGGTTGCGCTGACCGCTTATAATTCATTCTCACGCCGCTATGAAAATTACTTGCATATGTATTTCATGAACATACTTCATAATGGACATAAGTCACACTCAGTTTTTCCACCCCCTTCCAGTAAGGAAATAGACCTGCATGTACTATCCTAAACATAAAAACATACACCAATGAGGACTACATCGGTCAGTCTACTGGGCCATCTATGACTGAACTGGAGAGTCCTAACCGCCTCTGGCATTAACATCAGCACAAAAGCTGTGCGTCAGGAACTTTATGGCATGGGTTTCCATAGGCGAGTAACTATGTAAGCCTTAGGTCACCAAGCACAATGCAAAGAGGCGGAGTGACATAATGGCGTCACCATCGGACTCTAGAGCAGTGGAAACTTTCTGTAGAGTGCCGAATCATAGCTTCTTCATTAGACATCTGATTGACGAGTCTGGGTTTGGTGAATGCCAGGAGAACATCAACTGCCTGACCACAATGTGAGAGGTGTAAAGTTTGGTGTAGGAGAGGTAGTCCTATGTTTTGGGTTTTTTTCATGGTTTGGCTTAGGACCCTTTACTGAAGTAAAAAGAAATCTTAATGATTCAACATAAGTCATTTTGGAGAATGGTAGCTTTCAGCTTTGTGGAACCAGTTTGGAGGAAGGACTTTATCAGTTACAGCACAATTGCAAGATCCATAAAGACATGGCTGATGGGAGTTTGGTGCAGAAGAGCTTGACTGGTCACACAGAGCTCAACCCCATCCAATACCTTTGGGATGAACTAAAACAGAGGAGATCACGAGCCCAGCCCTCTCATCCAACATCACTGTCTGACCTCACAAATGCTCTTCTGGGAATTGTGTCTGTGAGAATTTTTCCCCATTTATCCAAAAGAGCGGAAACTGCTACAGCTGGAAAGGGTCGACCAACCGCATATTAAGGTCTATGGATTTAGAATGATAGGACATATAAGCTTCTGTAAGTGTAATGTGTAGGAAGGAGCACAATATTTATGTCCATATGGTGTATTATGGGATATTTAGAGTATAATTACAATAGAAAACTCCATCACCACAGATTCCCATTAATAACACTATAATGAAGTGTCAATTAAGGCAATGACTAATAGAAATATGTACATATCTCCTACCTGTATCTGCTTTATCATTCAGAATCAATTACTTAACCAAGTTTAATAAGTGCGTGACGTTAATGTGTATCCTATTATAGTTGTTGTAATTAACAGAATGACGCAAACTCAGTAAAGCCAGTAATTAGGCAAGTAAATGAGTGTAAACTAGGATGCACTCACATGTACTGGCATTGTGGCTTCCTTTGCCATAAAATATTGCAAACTCACAGAGAAAAAAAAAACATTAAAAAACACACTGAGGCCGGTTTCACATTTGCACTTTATAGCGCAGCGACGGCCTGCGCATGGCCGCCGCTAAGCCCCGCCCCCTGCCCGCCCCTTCCGGTCATCACCGCCTACTAGCGCACATGGACGCTTGCGATCTGCGCACCCTATCTTTAGCATAGGGTGCGCAGATCGTACGCTGGCCGTTCGCTAGCAGGATTTTGCCGTGCGCTGCGCACTTTTGAAGGTGTGCCCGTGTGCGCCGAACGCAGCATGTTGCATTTCGGCGCGCACCTTCAAAAGTGCGCAGCGCACGGCAAAACCCTGCAAGCGAACGGCCAGCGTACGATCTGCGCACCCTATGCTAAAGATAGGGTGCGCAGATCGCAAGCATCCATGTGCGCTAGTAGGCGGCGATGACCGGAAGGGGGGGGGGGCTTAGCGGCGGCTGTGCGCAGGCCGTCGCTGCACTATAAAGCACAAATGTGAAACCGGCCTTAGTTTTGCAAAAATGTTATTATGTTAAAGGAAATCTGTCACCAGGTTTTTGCTACTTCATCTGACAGCTGCATAATATAGGCAAAGACACCCTGAATCCAACGATGTTTCACTTAATTTACTGGGAGCAGCAGTTCTGACACAGTTCTTAGAACTAACATGTAGCAGAGCTCAGAAAGCTGCCCCTGCATATACATGGTCTATTGACAGTGAGCTGCTTATCACAGGAGGGGGCAAGGCAGACAAGGGCCCGCTAATCACAGCAATGATAATGTCCTGGTGATATAAAACCTTCACTGTTAAGTAAACAGCACACAGCCAGATAAGTGACAATTGAATTCAGTGTTTAACCCCCATCATGCTGCCTTCAGGTTACATAGCAAAAACCTACCAATAGATTGCCATTAACTACATTGCTGAAGCCAAAAAAAGGCAAGACACTCGGAAGAGAGTGGAAGAGAGCAGTAGAGAGGCGGCTCTATAGCAGATCTCATCAGCTGAGGGTTTATTAGACGTGTACAGCGCATTTTGTCATATTGTATTACTTGCCTGTTCCCCAGATTTCTGCAAAAATGTTAGACACTCTTAACCCCATCACTTCCAAGCCTGTTGTCACCTTCATGACCAGGCCAAATTTTATCATTCTGACCACTGTCATTTTATGTTGTAATAACTCTGGAACGCTTCAACGTATCCCACTGATTCAGAAAATGTTTTCTCGTCACCTATTGTACATCAGGATAGTGGTAACATTTATTCGTTATGACTTGCGTTGGTGAAAATATCGGAAATTTGGCGAAAATTTTTCAATTTTCAAACTTTTCATTTTTATGCCCTTAAACCAGACAGTTGTCACACAATATACAGTGCCTACAAGTAGTATTCAACCCCCTGCAGATTTAGCAGGTTTGATAAGATGCAAATAAGTTAGAGCCTTCAAACTTCACACAAGAGCAGGATTTATTAACAGATGCATAAATCTTACAAACCAAAAAGTTATGTTGCTCAGTTAAATTTTAATAAATTTTAAGCATAAAAGTGTGGGTCAATTATTATTCAACCCCTAGGTTTAATATTTTGTGGAATAACCCTTGTTTGCAATTACAGCTAATAATCGTCTTTTATAAGACCTGATCAGGCCGGCACAGGTCTCTGGAGTTATCTTGGCCCACTCCTCCATGCAGATCTTCTCCAAGTTATCTAGGTTCTTTGGGTGTCTCATGTGGACTTTAATCTTGAGCTCCTTCCACAAGTTTTCAATTGGGTTAAGGTCAGGAGACTGACTAGGCCACTCCAACACCTTGATTTTTTGCCTCTTGAACCAGGCCTTGGTTTTCTTGGCTGTGTGCTTTGGGTCGTTGTCTTGTTGGAAGATGAAATGACGACCCATCTTAAGATCCTTGATGGAGGAGCGGAGGTTCTTGGCCAAAATCTCCAGGTAGGCCATGCTATCCATCTTCCCATGGATGCGGACCAGATGGCCAGGCCCCTTGGCTGAGAAACAGCCCCACAGCATGATGCTGCCATCACCATGCTTGACTGTAGGGATGGTATTCTTGGGGTCGTATGCAGTGCCATCCAGTCTCCAAACGTCACGTGTGTGGTTGGCACCAAAGATCTCGATCTTGGTCTCATCAGACCAGAGAACCTTGAACCAGTCTGTCTCAGAGTCCTCCAAGTGATCATGAGCAAACTGTAGACGAGCCTTGACATGACGCTTTGAAAGTAAAGGTACCTTACGGGCTCGACTGGAACGGAGACCATTGCGGTGGAGTACGTTACTTATGGTATTGACTGAAACCAATGTCCCCACTGCCATAAGATCTTCCCGGAGCTCCTTCCTTGTTGTCCTTGGGTTAGCCTTGACTCTTCGGACAAGCCTGGCCTCGGCACGGGAGGAAACTTTCAAAGGCTGTCCAGGCCGTGGAAGGCTAACAGTAGTTCCATAAGCCTTCCACTTCCGGATGATGCTCCCAACAGTGGAGACAGGTAGGCCCAACTCCTTGGAAAGGGTTTTGTACCCCTTGCCAGCCTTGTGACCCTCCACGATCTTGTCTCTGATGGCCTTGGAATGCTCCTTTGTCTTTCCCATGTTGACCATGTATGAGCGCTGTTCACAAGTTTGGGGAGGGTCTTAAATAGTCAGAAAAGGCTGGAAAAAGAGATAATTAATCCAAACCTGTGAAGCTCATTGTTCTTTGTGCCTGAAATACTTCTTAATACTTTAGGGGAACCAAACAGAATTCTGGTGGTTTGAGGGGTTGAATAATAAATGACCCTCTGAATAAACTTTTCACAATTTAAAAAAAAAATTAAACAAAGAAATAACATTCTTTTTTGCTGCAGTGCATTTCACACTTCCAGGCTGATCTACAGTCCAAATGTCACAATGCCAAGTTAATTCCGAATGTGTAAACCTGCTAAATCTGCAGGGGGTTGAATACTACTTGTAGGCAATGTAGTTAATAACTAACAACATTTCCCATAGGTCTACTTTACATAAAAACAATTTTTGATACCTTTTTTTTGTTAGGAAGTTAGAGGGGTTAAAATTTGATCAGCAATTTCCAAAACCATTTTTATTATTTTAAGGCCCACATCACATTTGGAGTTACTTTGTAGTTCCTATATGACTGAAAATATCCAAAAGAGACGCCATTCTAAACTGCACCCCTCAAGGTGCTCAAAACCACATTCAAGAAGTTTATAATATTAACTCTTCGGGTGCTTCACAGAAACTTAAGTAATATGGAAGGGATCAATGAACAATAACTTTTTCACTATAATTTTACATTAGACCCAATTTTTTGTTTTATTTTCACAAGGATAACAGGAGAAAATGGACCCCAAAATTTGTTGTGCAATTTCTTTTGCACATGTTGATACCCCATATGTGGGGGAAAACTACTGTTACGGCGCATGGCACGGCTTGGAAGAGAAAGAATTACGTTTTAGACAGCAGGTTTTGATGGAATGGTTTGCGGGTATAATGTTGCGTTTGTAGAGCTCCTGATATGCCTAAATGGTGGAAGTCACCCACAAGTGATCCCCTTCATTAGAATTTATCTAGTGTCCTTGCTTCTGCACCTCCCATCCATTCAAGACAGGTCTTTATAGAGGAGGAGGAGTTATTTTGATCACTGGTGACCGTCTTGATTTTTTGGAAAACCCCATTAAAAACAGGATCTCCGTTTGATCTCTCCTGCTACAGTATTTTCCCACTGCTAGTAAACTATCCTCGCCTTAAAGGGACTGTATACACCTTCCACCTGCTTGTTCTCCATCAATATCTTCCCTTCTCTGCTCTATTAAGCCAGAGCTGTCAATCAAAGAAGAGGGGGTGGAGATACAGTAGGTGGGGAGGGGTATATAAATGATTGGCCCAGCCATGAAGCACCGAGACCGTTATTCTGTGCTGACAGTTACTTTATGGGAAGAGCAAGATGGCCATATAACTTGGACGATCCTCGTAACGCAAAGCTCGGACTGGTGGTCGGCTCTCCCGACCAGAGCGTGTTGGCTGCATAGAAATACATGTTGTCACACTCCGGGTTGGGAGAGCCAACAGCCAGTCTGATCATTGCATTGCGCTCCTCGTCCATGTTATACGACAGTCTGACTCTTCTCTAAAGGGGTGGTCTCATCTTTTAATTTTCAGGAGTACATCCAGCCTCCCATTTGCCTTGGGGGGGGGGGGACGACAAATTTGGGACCAACTGGCCCGAGCTGTGTGATCTCCGATGTTCCAAGCAGAAGCCACATTGTTTCTGCAGCTTCAGAGAAGCACAAGGGCTCCAGACTAGTAAGGATTCAAAGCAGCATATGCAAGTTGTATAGAGAATGCAAGCCTTAACTAACAAGATAAAAAATAAAAATCGGTCACCTCAGAGGTGGCTTGTAACCTTGGCATCAAGCTTTAAACTATGGGATTAATAATATCTCAGTTCTTGAGAGCAGAGAGAGGATTTTTTTAACAAGTAAAGTTCCAATGTTGCTTACTTTTACAAGAACCTCTTCACTATTACCATTGTTAAAGAGGAGTCTACCACTTTAATTTTTTTTTTCCCAGTTCTTGTCCATTGGAAAAGTCTATTATTACAGCTGGGTCTTTTTTACACGGATGTAAAAAGAGCTGCTTGTTTTCTTTTCTAATAATTGTGCAATATTTCCAAAGTTATGGACTACGTAATGATGCTGAAGCAGAGAGTGAACAAAACAGTGCAGATCTGAATAAAATTAACGAGGACTTTTTTTTTTTTTTTTTTTTTATACTGGAGGGACCGTCTCATCTGATGCCCGGAATTCAGGAAGCTTAATTGAGAAGGGGAGAGATAAAAGGAAAAAAAATAAAATTAAAAAAAAAAAAAAAAAAAAAAAAACAACAACAAAAAAAAAAACTGACTGCATGTGCTCTCCTCTCTCACATGCTTCCATCATAAGACCCACATACACAGCCGGGAGGCAGCAGAGAAGGAAGGAGAGCGCAAAAAAAAAAAAAAATACTCCAAATGGATCTGAACAAAAATTTCCAAGTGCTTTCTTGCAAATTTGAGGCACTTTATAGATCCAGAAATAGTAAATTCATGTTGGATTAGAAATCTGTGCAATACCAGTTTGTGAAGCCCCCATTGATTTCAATAGGGAAAAGTCATGAAAATACTTGTAACAAATGCCATGAACACAGCTGTGGTTAAAATGGAGAGTAGTCGAAGATACATAACTGAGCAAAAATGAAAAAAAAATAAAGCCTTGATTTCAAAGGGTCTATTTTTCCATATAATAGACAGCAGCTGGGTGATATGGAGGGAAGGATGTTATCCCATCACATCCATGACACGGATTCAACAGCAATAAGATTCATAGGATTTCCAAATTTGTTAATGGCTTCTTTAACAAAAACCTGATCTATCAATCACGCCCAAAGCCCGAGCAGCAGGAATCAAGACCCTGCTGCACGATTACACGCCGGAGCATATAGGTTAAAGACCTAACCGTAATCCAGAGACGAGACCTGGGTTGCAAACTGTCCAGAAATTCCAGGATAGGCCGGAAAAATAGGACACTATTTTGCCCTGCCCATAAAAAAATTTAAGGCGTCCATGATATTTTTAAAATGATTTAACCAATTGTGAATTTTTGATAAGCTGTCCAGAAAAAAACAAACAAGTCATCAAGTTATCAATCCTGGACAATACCAGCTTGATTACGGTAATTCCCTGGCTGGCTTCCCCCTGCACCATTCCGGTTCATTGACAGGTCTCTCCACATCACACATACTCGTACACGAAACCTGTCAATCATCTGGAGCTTTACGGGAAGAAGCAGTCCAGGGTTCCGCACCAGATGAGAAGCAGCATTTCAGAGAAATATACCTGACCAAAATCGTGCAACCCGGCTCCCATTCATGCTACCCGTGGATTAGGCAACATGAATCAAGTTACAGGTTCCCTTTAAAGGAAAAAGTGTGTTCAAATGAAAAAAAAAAAAAAAAAGTACAAATGTAACATCTACAGTATGCTGAGATAGGAATACTGGGAATCCACAAGCCGAAGGCTGCACATCTGTCAGGTTCTGATGACAACATTTCCTCTACTAATATCTATCAGGTGCAGTTTACCACGAGACCTTCTGTGGAATCACATTACTAAATATATTAAATATGTGCAAAACAGCTAATGGGTCTGAACAGCTGACAATATGCATGGGAGCATGTACATAGATGGTTTGGGGAAATCAACAAATGTGCTTTATGACAACAATAACTGATGTAAATATGATTCCTTAATGTGTTTGAGGTGTTTGGTTTTTTTTTAGTTGATTCACTCAAACATACTCTTCAAATAAGAATAACGTGTCAATATCGATTTTATGGGAAATACACTTGTGATTTAAACGTAAGAGTTTTTGAGCATTTATTTTTTTTTCAGAAAAGACTTTTAAAGACTGATAAAGGGAAGAAAAAAAAAAAAAAGGTGCATGTGCTTTCACTCATTGAAGTGCATCATTATAGAATCCATTCCAAACTAGGCAGTGTCAAATACAAATGCTACAGGAGCACAAAGTGTAGAAAGGCTTCCAAAACGCTGCATAATGGTTT
This sequence comes from Dendrobates tinctorius, assembly GCF_039654945.1. Lineage (NCBI taxonomy): Eukaryota > Metazoa > Chordata > Amphibia > Anura > Dendrobatidae > Dendrobates > Dendrobates tinctorius. The sequence goes on from NW_027361684.1 coordinate 9,502,918, forward strand.
CACATTAGATGTCAAGAAACAAAAATAAATAAATAAAATAAATAAAGGATCGGATTCTGAAACGGTTTCTGCTTGAAAAAGAAAAAGTTTTGGAATGTCTCAACATCCTCAGTGTGAGCAAAGCTTTATGGATGTTCTCTCATACCTTTCTGCGGCAGGTTTAATTGCAGAAATGATGAAGATTTGCTCCAAATTTCATGCTTTTTATTATAGGATAAAAAGATGCTAAAGATTTCACATCCAGTGCGTCATATTTCCTCTGCAGCACGTGAATGAGATTTAGTACCATCCTATTCACTACGCTGCTACTGTAATGTACAGCGGATTTTAGCCAAATAAAATTCATGGTGATTTGCAGTGAAAGGACAAGCTTATCAGGGATCTCGGTTTTGGACAAACCCTACTTGTAAAAAAAAAAAAAAAAAAAAAAAAAAATCCCTTTGGTTATTAACTGGACCACAATGTGCATCCATGCTGGGTAATCTGCGAGGACACCAAACAGTAAAGGTAAATCACAAGAGCACAAGACATCGTTCAGGCAGGTCTGCTCTGTAAACCCGCGTGCTAAAGCGCTACATGCTAAAAAGAAAGTATACATTGCAATGTAAATATGACTTGCTGATCATGTTCAGTCCTGTGAGCCTTCGTTTAAACGCTTCAAGTGTCCAAAGACGCCAAGCTGTCAAAGGGACCTGGCCATTCTTCAGGAGGCTTCTACTTGGAGGGCGCTCACTAGTTTATTCACACAAAGAAAAAAAAAAAAAAAAAGAAGGTTCAAAACCTTTGAACAATCACAGAACAATCCATTGCAGATTGTTCTGTACAAGAGAAGTGTGATCAGTCTAAACAGGTTATTAAACAACAGCCGATCTGATTCCATGCAGCGGGGGGGATTCACTAGTCTGAATGTTCCCCAACTTCAGATTCAGCCTACATTGGATTTCCTTGCAGTGCCACTACTGGGAAAATAAGGCTTCCACAGTGTCCATTACAATCAATGGGCTGTCTGTGGAATGCACTGGTCCCCAGAACTCCCCAATATGGGGTTTGAAAAAAAAAAAAAAAAAAAAATGGTTTTGCTAAGTGAGACAAGCCCTTAAAGTCATCTGGTAAGAACAATTCACATGCTACAGACTTTTCCCACAAAGGATTTGTCAGTAGATTTTTCTGCCGATTTCTTGGAATTACAACGAACGAAAGCAGCTGTGAAAATCCACAAAGAAAGAAAAAAAACATATATTTGCTCAATCATATAGATCTGAGTTGTAGGCTACAGCATTCTCCATACTAGCTATAATGGAGGCTCGGTTATTTATCAGCAACGCGCATTATTCATTCCTTTTATCACAAATAGTGAGCAGGTCTGATATCGCTCAATCAATAAAGGGTCAGTGACGTCCGGCCTTTATTCCATTGCCTCATGCAAAAATCTATCAACATTCTTTATATGGATTGCAGCACGAGAGAGAGAAGTAATAGGAGGTGCTGGCGATAAAGGGGTATCCCGCCTAGCTAATGACAGAGATTAGAGCTGTGCAAACAACTCACCTTCTATATAAACAATGCCACCACCACCATGAGATCTGCACAATAATCATTTCTAGGAGAGCAGACAAGTATTAGCGACCAGAACGATCAAGCCAAAGTCCATCCCACTGGCAATCCTAATCCGGCTCGGACCGCGCTCAGCTTTATGACCGGAGACACAGCGATAGTCCGCAGCACTTCATAGCCTCTCTAGGCTCACACAATGCGGAAGGCGCAGTCAGGTTTTTCTTGCTGCGTCTAATTATGCTCTAAAGCCTGATGTGCACAAAAGACAAATGTACAAGTCACTATGGCGCTGTGTACTTCAGTTTTAGGGCTCGCTCACACTGGCGTATAAATCGGACAAGTGCAATGCGAGAAAACATCACATTGCATGGAGACCAAGGTTAGTAAATGAGTCAGTGCTCATCTGCGAGATTCTCAGCTCAGATCAGACTGCGATTGTCTGTGAGAATCGGTTCACACTTGCCAGTGCAAGTCAATGGGGGCGAGAAAAATTTAAAAAAAAAAAAAAATTTGTTCAGCCATCAGATTTTTATGCACACATCTCAAAGGAAACCTCATCAATCAGTCAAATAGAATAAATTTACAGACAATTTACAAACCAAGAGGATAGAAATAGGTCAGTGAAATATACTGGTGTCTTGCGTCTGTATATCAGGGCTGTGGAGTCGGTAAGCTAAACCTGCAACTCCTCCATATATTGCTTATATTCAAGTGAAAAATTTATTGTAGTACAATGTGAACAGACATTTAATCATTTTTATGATACAACTAGCTGAAGAGCCCGGTGCTGCCCGGGCATAGTAACTAACTGTGGTTAGTTATAGCAAATTATAATTATCCTCCATCCCATAGTCCCGTGCCCATATACCCATCATACATATCCTCCATCCCTTAGTCCAATGCCCATATACCCATTATGACATAATCATCACCATGGCAACCGTTATGACATAAACGTCCCCATTGCAACCTATGATGAATCAGCGTCGCCATGGCAACCATTGTGACATCATAATGAAGTGCGGGGCTTGATGCGCACACTCACTTTTTCCCCATTATGTAGATAGGGGCAAAATTGTTTGGTGAATTGGAACGCGCGGGGTTAAAATTTCGCCTCACAACATAGCTTAGGACGCACTCGGGGTCCAGACGTGTGACTGTGCCAAATTTTGTGGCTGCAGCTGCGACGGTGCGGATGCCAATCCCGGACATACACACGCACATACCATACACACATTGAGCTTTAGATATTAGATAATCAAGATATTTAGATAGAACATAATATCTATTTATTGGAATACAACTTTAGAACACAAAAAACTGTAATAAATTGTAAATATGTAATACACTATGGAATATCGATTACATATTATATCTATCACTGTGTAATAAACTATGTAAGTGGCAAAAAACAGTTTTCAACAAAAACATACTAAATAACATTTGTGCAGTCTATGAATTTGTCCTAAGAAATAGAATTGCCTCCATCAGATCCTCATTCATAGATGACCTCAAATCTCACCTAATAATTTTAAAGCCAGAGAACAGCCTCTCTACACTAACCTGGGTTGGAGGCAAAGTCGTAACCACATGGGCAACATCTCTAACAATTTCCGGGTATAAAGGAATTGCCTCATGCACAGTCAGTTTTGATGAACGGTTGAATTTTTCTATTTCTTTGAGAGCAAGTGAAACATTTTGCTGAAATATGGTCAATCTTCTTGCTATAGGAGACGGCGTTAAATCTTTTTCCTTGCAGCAACGCATCCAAATACTTGTCAAAGTCAAACGCCTCATCTGATGAGGATGAAGATATGGCAGCAGTAGCACTGTCAGGACCCAAGTCCTCTTGCGCCTGGCAGTCCTCCTGTAGGCCACTCATCCCAACTGCTACCTCAGTCAGAGCTTCTTTTCCTTTAGTAAGCTGTTGATCATCAAGCAATATACGATGACTCGGGTCCACAAACAGCTGCCAGAAAAATTTTATTTTCCAATAGCTGTGTCTCTCTCCGTTTCATTGAAGCAGAAATGCCATCTTTGGGACAGGCAAAATAGCAAGTTCTTCCAATCCCTTATGAAAATGCCAGGAGTTAAATCCTCAGCTTGTAATTTTTTAGTCACTGTAAATGGGGGATTAAGCAATTCCTTCAATTCAGCCACCTGTGTCCATTGACCTTCATTTAGGGTTACCTGAGGGTTCGTCATATCTATAAGAAACGGTTTTAGTTCAAGCAATCGCTCAATCATTAAATAAGTGCTGCCCCACCGAGTGGCTTGATCGACAATTGCCCTTTTCCAGCACGTCTCTTCAAGATGGAATCAATTTTAGGGGTTCTGGCGGCAATAACCAATTTCCTCACTTTTCCAATCAGATTTCCAGCATGTCCCTCTCGCAGACTATAGGCTCCGTCACACACAGCGATATCGCTGTGTGTGACATGGATCAGCGACCGGCCCTCCTGCCGGGTATCGCTGATCGCACTCGAACGTCCTGGGCCGTTTTTTGATCGTTGGTCTCCCACTGGCCAGCGGGCATCGGGTAACTGCGGGTAACTAAGAGCCGCGCTGACCTCAGATACCCGCTGTTTACATTGGAAACCAGCTTGCTCGCTGGTCCTGATTGCTTGGGCTGTCTATGTGACAGCTCACCAGCGATCAGCTAATGATGTCCCAGCGATCCCATCCACGTCAGATCATTGGTGGGATTGCTGAGACATTGATACGTGTAACGGGGCCTTATCTCTTATTGCCAGCTGCAGCGTGTGCACAACACAGCGAATGTGATGAATATGAAAGTGTTTTGAAGCAGCTTCAACAAGATCATCTATTTCTAAAGTATAATTTTGCTGTTCTTCTGTTGTAATATCTTTGTTCCTCAGTTACATGAACAGCACTGTGGCCTTCCATTTCAAACATACTGAATCCTAAAATTTTCTTCTAGCTGTTGTTCATTACTCTCAGTCATCAGTTTAATTTTACTTATGTTAGAAGCATTGTCCGCTACAGTAGCAAGAACCTGTTCTTGTGTGAATGTAGCCTTAGATAAGGAATACAACAGCCATTTATAGGACATTTCATAACTTTCCCAAATTCCTATGAAAAAATATTCTGCACATTCTGCATTGAACTACGGTACCCAATTTAATATATATTTTAGGAGTCGGTCCATTTTATACCGACTCCACCAAAATGAGCACCGACTCCACAGCCCTGCTGTATATATGTGTATATAAACGTGGGGTCCCCCTTATTATTAAATAACCAACAGAGGTAAGGAGGCAGCTGTGGGCTGATATTAATAGGCTCGGAATGTCCATAATTATTAGCCCCTTCCCAGAAAAATAACACCAGCCCTCAACTACCCCAGAAATGGCCCACAGCCTCGGCTCTTCCAGTTTTTAAGAGTAGGAATGACCCTCTTTTTTCTGGCCTCTTTTTAATAATCAGTAAAGGCCAAGCAGACTGCTATGAGTGGATATTAATATGCTGGGAAGCTCTAAGGTTATTGGCCCCTTCCCAGACTAAAAACTAGCTTCCAGCTGTCTGTCTTCTCTTAGCTGGTTATTAAAAATAAGGGAGACCCTATGTCATTTACAAAAAAAAACAAAAAAATCTTTACTAGGTCAAATAAGGCTAAACATCCTTTAATGACATATGAAAGGCACTAAATGGTGTTAGTTTATTATATGTAGGGAACTTGTGACATTAAATATCTACAGGACATCTATCCTATTCTCTGTATTCCAGATTATTCGTTTGTAAACTAGCATTAAATTACATAGAGAATTACAGTATGTAAAATCTGATGTTAAAAACGCATTGCATATGGATGCTAGTTGAGAAATTGCGCATTGATATTCGCATGACACTCACATTACTTCTCTGGGTCAACATCAGACCAATTTTTTTTTTTTTTATACATACACTAGTGTGACTCCAGCCTAATGAACAGCGAGTGGGTATAAGAGGCACCAAATTCATAGAGTGTCATATGCCATAGCCACAAACTTACTCCAATCAGGGGCTTGCACGCATGTCAGTCGCAATTATTTCACGTCTGTGATGTCAAATATAAAGAATTTGCAGTGCACACTTGGCCACGCTCCATCAGAACTCTGCCCACTTTTCTAAACAAATCGGAGCTGGCCCGGGACAACCATAAAAATGTTAAAAATTGTGAATTTTTTCAGCAACTTCCCACTGTGGAAAAGTTTAGTGACATTTCAAACATTTTTACACTAGAAAGACCTGGGTGTCTGGCCACTGGGACCTCAAACTACTTTTGCAATTTATACATTTTCAGACATTCTTAGGATAGTAACATTTTTCTTGCATATAGTTTGTTGCCTAGGTAACCGACCACTATTGCGGTCTAGCAGCGGTGACTAAACATGCACGGTGCTTACAAGCACTTTTCTATGGAGCTTCTAAGCACAGGCCAGGATTGCTGGAGCGCTCTGTCACCTCCTAATCTTTGCCAGATTCAAAGCAGGGCTTATTAACTAGACTGCAATAGTGGTCGGTCTCCTTGGAGACAAGCTGTAAACAGGAAAATTAAAGAAAAAAAAAAAAAAATTACCAGCACAAGAATGGCTGAAACTTTAGAAACATCCAATTGCAAAAGCGCTCGTTATTACAAGCAATAGCCAAAAACTATAAAGAGTAAAATGACGAATACCACGGGAGAAACGCCTTTAAAGTCAAAGGGGGTCCATCACCCAACATGGTCTTCAGCCACGTGACAGCTGTCTGTGGGCTGAATTTGTGCACTTTGGGGGCTGTAAATTGGTGATAACTGCAGTGATTTACTATTACAGTAAAGCTGGATGATTACTGTACTCACATGGACCTCATTCATGTGACTAAAAGCAGAGACACACACAGTGATCCCTAGCTCATCCCACCATTAGGCGATTCATACTGTGATGGTCTCGGTCACTGAAAACCTCGTCCACAGTGTTTGCGCTGTTGCAGAGCTGTGTCGCCCATCTAGACCAGCAGCTAAATGTCACCCTTCACTTACTGTAACGCTGCGATCGTGGATAAACAGCCATTTCTATTCATCGCAGTGTCGGGATTCTTGGTAACTGCATTCCAGAGGGCTCGCAGCATGGAAGACTTACTGTACGGGAGCGCTACCCTTTGTCTTATCCAAAGCTAAAGAATCACATTTATGCGATTCCTAGAAATACCTCAATTTATAATATCAGCACCACTTATTAGTTACTGGGCCATTTATGATACAGAACTTTTATGAGGCCCAACAGAGTGCGTTCCAAGGATCCACTGGGAGGTACAGTCCTACACACAAAAACTGATTCTATCTATTCTGGACAGGGGATTTTTGAGTTTCGGCGCCAAATTATTGTGTTGAGATCCCATGAGAAGGGTTTTGGACTGGCTTACTCCCCTCTGCCCATTGGTAACATATGCCTCTTTGGTGGTATGTGTCTGCCAAGAGGAAGCCGTGTGGTCGACAGTTATGGACTCACTTCTACAAAGTGTAAATAATACGTTTTTCAGCACTTTCTTTGGAGTAACAACTCCTTTTGATGTGAATAGGCGTTTAGCTGCAGTACCCTGGTAGCCCCCACTACTCAAGTATACGGAGGAGAGCCGTTCAGGCTCTGTACACAGTGTACATCTGCTGGAGAAAGTTGTCTTACTGCCAGACTCAGGACAATGTGAAGGAAGAAGGGGAACGCGATAGGGCATGGCTGATGTCCTGATATAGCGATTTGTGTTGTTTTTTTTTTACTTTATATCTCAGTTTTACTTGCAATATGATAAAAAGAAATAAAACCAAAAAAAAGGGAAGGAGGAGATTATAGTAGAAATTGCTTGGATATTATTTTTTAATATTTATAGTAATTATTTTTATTATTTGTTTTGTGCGTAATGTTTGCTTTATAGAAAACAGTGAACAGGTTCTGAATAAACATTGAAATAATATCCAGATCTAATAGAAAAAAGAAAAAAACAACAAAAAACATGTCATTCCAGTGATACCCACACAATTAGATAGGCACCTACATGCCCTAAAGGCAGTCATGCATCTGATTGTTCAAGTAGTTACAAGACCGCAGCTGATCCAGTGTGACATCACCGAGGCCGGAGTCACATCACTTCTTGTCCAAAGTGGATTAATTACTAGTTCAGTCCAATAAAGAAAATTCCAGGATCAGGGCGATATTACACTATAAGGTAAAAAGGTGCTCATAAAATAAAGCAGAGGTTAGGGGCTCATGCACATGGACATATCATGGCCACGTTTAAATGAACTGATAATAGGGATCCCATAGAGACAATGAAGTCTTTATTCTAACTACGTTTGCTTTTTTGTATCTCCGTTTGATTTCATCAGGCTGTGTGCCCACGTAGCGATTTTTAAGCGTTTTTGCCGCGATTTTCGGCGCGAAAACGTTTAAAAATCGTGTACAGAACGCCCCCCATGCATCCCTATGGCATTCCGCACATGCTGTGCTAATGCTGCGCTTTTTTCCGCGGCGGAATCGCATCGCGGAAAAAATCGCAGCATGCTCATTCTTTTGTGCGGAATCGCAAAGAATTGCCGCGATTCCGCACCCATAGGAATGCATGAGAATCGCTTACTTCCCGCATGTGGCTATGCCCACCATGTGGGAAGTTAAGCGTCTCATGTGCGGTTGGTACCCACGGTGTGGAGGAGAGGAGACTGTCCTCCAGGCCCTGGGTACCATACCCCTGTAAAAAAAAAGAATAAAAAATAAAAAAAAAAAATAAAAATCGGGGTATATTTACCTTCCGGCGTCCCGCGCTGCATTCCCGGCCTAAGCGTTCCCAGTAATGCCTTGCGGCAAGGTCCTGTAATGACGTGGTCTCGCGAGATCGCTATAGCAACGCGAGACCAACGTCATCACAGGTCTCGCAAGGCATTACTGGGAAAGCTTAGGCCCGGGAATGCAGCGCGGGACGCCGGAAGGTAAATATACCCCGATTTTTTTATTTTTTTTAGCATTTTAACATCCTATCTTTTACTATTGATGCCGCATAGGCGGCCTCAATAGTAAAAACCTGGTCACACTTGTCAAACACTATGTGTGACGAGTGTGACCAACCTGTCAATCACTTTCCAAGCGATGCTTCAAATCGCTTGGAAAGTGCTTGAATATCGCACGCGAAAATCACGGCAAAATCACGATCATAATCGCGGTGAAATCGCGGTGAAATCGCGGTGAAATCGCGCAGAAAAAAACGCGCGATTTCTGGGAAGGAGTCCGGTTTTTAGTGAGCGTTTTAAAATGCTACGTGGGCACATAGCCTCAGACTCTGTGACCCCACGTGACGTCCCTCCAATGTGACTCCTGGGCCCGGTCTAACATTGGACATAGAGGCTTCAGCACTAGTATATCACTATCAGCGCCATCATACCAAACCCATCGAGTATCTTGATTAATAGAGGCCGTGCCCAATTACGTGCCCAGGGTTTTGCTGGACGTTATGCTGTTTCCACATAATATACTGCCCCCATAGAGTCGCGTGTACACGCAGCTTTTCTGAGATTTTCTTGCTCCTGTTACACCACACAGATAAGTTGTGCACAAGTTGCAACCAGATCTGCTGCAAGAGTCTAGATAGTTACACAATATTCCTCTGTAAAATCACAGCAGATACCGACGCGTCACAAAGTAGAAGAAACTGAGGGATTCTCTGGCAAAGCTCTCACTCCTCCATGTAAAAAAAAAAATAAAAAAAAAATAAAATAATAATGATGAAAATCCAGGACACGCGCCAAGAGTACTACAGGCTGGCATGAGTCATAAAGCATTCATTTTACATCTTTAGCAACTGAATTGGCTGCTGTAGTACGTGTAATTAATGAACACATATAGTGACAGCTTTACATGATTATAAAATATGCCATTAATGAATCAGCATTTTCTGCAGAATGCTTCACGTCATATCCTGTCCCTACACATGGCAGTGGGAATCTGTGTTCTCATAGTGATCACTGGATCCCGCAGATCAGGCTCATTAAGGCTATGTTCACACAATGCGTTTTTGATGTTTTTTTTTTTTTCCCCCCTAAGGCAAAACCTGCTCTTTTGGCAGCAAGAAACTTGCCTCAAAAAAAAAAGCAGGTTTTTCTTGGTTTTTGTTGCATTTTTGTCAGCGTACATTTGTCTCCTGTGCACGTGGATAATGTTTAATGCAAAAAAAAAAATAATCAGATTCTACTTTATCAGGTTTTGGCACAATAAAGAGCAATTTTTCAACTTTTTTTGGTTCTTTTTTTGCATCACCCATTGCTTTCAATGAGTGAAAAACACTGAAAGGAATGATATCCTCCATTCAGCAAAATCTCAGAGTTTTGCAAAAAATACTGTGGACAAAAAAAAAAAAAAAAAAAATCACAGGCTATAAAAAAACAGATAAAATTTGTGATAAAAACAAAAAAAACCCATCAAGAACAAGGATTTTGACGAGGAAAGTCCAAAATAAAAATCACTATATACACACACACTCGGGCTAAGCGGAAACACAAACATACAGTACTTCACATGGTGTGGTTTCTTTCTCCACATGGAGGGGGGGCTCTGAATTTAACTATTGGGGAAAAAGAAAAAATCCATTTAAAAAGCTTTATTTTTACAAAGATTTTTGCATCACATTTTTTTCATTTGGATTTTAGCTCCCTCCGCATCTAACACACATCTAAGGCCGCAGTCAGGCAACGCGTGGATGGCGTCAGTCCGTGATTAACATTGTGATGGTGAGAAGCGGTCACTTATTTTTTTCATGCATGAAAAATCGCTGTTGGTAATAATTCTGACACACGGAACAAACACGGATGGCGCTCCGTGAGCCCGTGAAAAAACAGTGACGTCGAAATGGGGCCTAAGATCAACAAGAGGTCGTTTATCATCACGTACAAGGAGTCCATCACGACTTGGCCGAGTCATACTCTGCGTCTTGTCCGTTTCCCCATCAGGGAGCCCATTGTCCATAACAGATGGCACGTGTGCGCCTGGCCAGGCTGCTCACACAAGCGCAGGCTCTAATATGATGGAGAGATTGCAGAAATAACGGCCTCGGTAGAAGCAGTGCGTCTGATGAGCCCTGTAATTGTCTGAATAGGCAATAACTCAGAGCTGCGACAGTCAGATGGCTTCCAACACGGCGGCCTCGGGCACCCGTGTGTCAGGACAGAGCGGACTGACCGATTACTGCGGCCGGACACAGATTCTACTATACGGCTAATATAGGTGAATAATTGAACACACAAAATCAGTAAGAACACCGGGTGAGTAGCGGCCATGCACACAACCGATACGCCGGCTCTTCCCTCCCCGTGTAGTCATAAGCCAAGTTATTACTGCACAAGCCGGCGGCCATGCATGTAAGATTATTGACATTTTCACCCTTTACCCTCCGCAGTCGCAGCACAGCTCCCCCAATCCATTTACTGTTAAGTTGTTTTTTTTATTTTAGGATAGGTGGTGGACCGATTACTGTAAGCGGGGGCTGCCTAGTAGTGGACAATCCCTTTAATGCATAAAAAAAAAAAAAAAAAAATTGTGACATCTCGAGTCTATGGGTGGAGAGCGGCTTTGAAAAGTCCAATTTAGAGCGTTTAGAACGAAACTGTCAAAATATAGTTTTGATTATCAGCAAATGTTAGCCCGCCGATAAGAGACCTGTGAATGAATAAAGCCTTACAGCCACTTACAAAGAAGTTAAGAGTCTAGAGATGCAAAGTTTTCAGAGTGGCTAGCTGTCTAGTATGTATGATAGGGCTTTCTGACTCGCCACTGATAGATAATATGGATAGGGGTTGGGTAAAGGATTGGGCATGTTGAATTTTAATACCTGACTGATCCTTTTGTCTGGGAGCAGCTTATTCCCCTATTATATATACAAACTTGAGCCAAGCGCGAATATGTATGGATACGAGAAAAAAGTCCAAATTCACACTTTCAACATCTGATCACGCACTCAGCCTCATAGGCACTGAAAAAGAAAAAAACATAATTGGGCATTATGATTGGCGAAGGCTCGTACGTATGCACTAAGAAGCGAAGACGTGCAATCACACTTAAGAAATTCCCTCTGCGTTTAATTAGGCGCATAATTCAGCCATCATTATATGAAAAGCCTTGTTCCTGGGACTTTACAACAAACTCTTAGAGAAAATTTTTATAAAAAAGAAAAAATTCCCAATTCCCCCCCCCCATGCTCAATTACATTGCGTATAAGAACGACTAAATATCATGATATTAAGCAACAGCAAGATTATTATTATTATTTTTTAATCAGAAAAAGAATCTCAGCAATTAACACACTTTAATGAGCATGCTTGGACGCTACCGACTGTTTTCGGCATACTGTTCGACAGCCGCAACACGTGCAGGGATTGCCTAACAAACAGGAAATCCCTGCATGTGTTGCGACTGTCAAATAGCCACGAGACATGCAGCCGCAGGGACTCGCACCTATTTTTCGATCACGCTGAAGACAATCAGTTAGCACCCAAGCATGCTCAGATAACATCTTACCCCTGCATGTTCGCTCATCTCTAGTGACAACTTTTATATGGGCACATCCATTCATGTATAGTAGAGGATCAAACTACGGGATATGTGCGAGAGTATACAGAAAGTTATACGGTCTTCGGGCCTCTACATACCACGTGTGCCTGAAGAACACAACTTCACGGGGAAAACAATTTTTATGCTTCTCTTGTTTTCATACATATTCAGTTGAAACAATGCACTCATCGGCAAAAAAAAAAAAAAAATATATTGTATATCATGCACACACTTTATTTACAATAAAGTGCATATATATATATATATATATATATATATATATATATATATATATATATATATATATATATATATATATATATATATATATATATATTTTGTGGTGTAGTTACCACTATGTCAGCTAGGGGGCGCTGTGTGGGTGTCCCAGGACGGGTGTACAGGCACATTCAGTGTGGTAACAGGAGCAGGGTCCTAAATGACCATTATGGGTTTCAAGGTGGGTGGCCTTGGGATGCAGGCTCCAGGGTGTATTGATCAGCAGAGGTACTGCTGATTTTTCTGTTACACTGTGTCAGGGAAGCCTGTGTGTGTCTATACAACCTTTAGTGATGTCATAGCCATGTGATCACCTGTGGGTGTGGTTACAGGGCTATGTAATTGAGGTGTTTGGCACATGTGAGAGTGTGAGAGTGAGTCTGTCTGAGTGTGGACAGACTTCCATGTGTCCAGGTGGGACACTACAGAGAGTGGCCTGTGTGCTAAGGAAGGAGAAGCCTTCCTAAGCTAGAGGCTATTTTGGTGATACGCTGATTTATGGTTTATGGAGCAAATAAACCTCATGAACTTTGGGAAGAACCTGCCTCATGATTGTCTCCCGCTGCACCTGAGCGAGTCACATCCCTACAATATATATACATACACACACACACACCATTTTTCCCCAAATACCGTAATAAATAATCTAGGGCTACTTTATTACACTGCAATTTTCTGGCTGCACAACCAATGACACATTGTGATGTTGCCCCTTAGGCTGTGTGCACACGCTGCGGATTTTGCTGCGGTTCCGCAGCGGTTTTGGCCGCTGCGGACCCGCAGCAGTTTTTGCTGCGGTGTACAGTACCATGATTCCCTATGGGAATCAAAAACCGCAGTGCAGATGGTGCGGAATTTTCCGCGCGGATTATCTGCGGTTTTCAATCCGCAGAAAGAATTGACATGTCAATTCTTTCTGCGGATTCCCCTGCGGTTTGCCATCTCCTCCATTGAGGAGATGAAAAACCGCAGAGCAATCCGCAGGTAAAACCGCAGGTATTTTGACCTGCGGTTTCACCTGCGGATTTTACAAAATCCGCGCGGATGAATCTGCACCTAATCCGCAGCGTGTGCACACAGCCTTATGGTTGTTAATGGGTTTGTGTTGAGATCTGCATCATATGGAAATTTCTGTCAAACGTGGTAAAAAAAAAAGAAAAAGGCTAATCTGATGTATCAGCACATATTAGCTGATTTGTTTGTTTTTTTTTCCCGTCAAACAATATCTCTAAAACATTTGGGATTCTTTTTCCTGTCAAATAAAAGTTACCGGCTATAAAAAGAATAAAAACACAAAACGAGAACAACTGCGAAGGATAAGGCCCAGGAGGAGTAAGGATCAGGTACACAGCGTTAATGAAAGATCGGTGGATGAACTCATCTTAGTAAAGATACACTTACGTAAATCACTTTGGGACAAAAGCAGATTATCATCGCGTCTTCCATTTAATTAATCAGCAAAACAAGCTGTCATATAGATTGGATCTGTAGACTAACAGATTTTTACATTAAACATGTCAAGTTGTGCGGCACTGCATTATATACGGAGCAACAGGACTCCCAACATTTGGCTCTGCAGCTACACGAGCAAGTGCACAGCCGACCAGTATATATCATAGGTGCTTCTAATAAAGGCGAGGAAAGCGCCAACCTGTGACCACCATGGGATCACACGTCATTTACACCAATGATGTATAATGCATACAAAATATACTTCCTTTTAAAAGGTTTTAGATAATTGTATGTATGAGCACACACTTGTTCTTAATACTGAATGTGCCACGGTTATAAGTCCTGCTGGTTGCAGAGGATCTTATGACAGTCATCCGGGTAAACATATTGACACCTAGTCCTTAGCATGAGCAAAACACAAAGAGGGCAACAAATTCTGCTGCTGTTACTATGTTTTAGCGCATCAGTCATAATAAATATCTGTTTTAGAATATTATTTTATTATTTTTTTAACCTCATTTCCTAACGTCACACAGCCTAGATGCAGTCAGCCAAGCTGGAGGAGGCAGCGTTGAATGAGGAATAGAGATGGAGTGACAGAGGCTTCAAATCTACAGCCTCATTTGCATATCAACTAACATGCTGGTTTCTCAGGAGTGGAGGAACGAACTGGCCATGTAAAGTTATATTACCAGACTTTAGAAAGATACTTCAGAAGCGGGGAAAAACCGGATTACTTACCGCTAATACTCTTTTGTAGAGTCCACGACAGCACCCACTGAGAGAGGGGATCCGCCCCAGGAACAGGAAACCTACAGAGAGATAAATGGGGCGGTCCCCCTCGCTCCCTCAGTTTGTATTACCGAGAACAACGGAGGAACCGCCATACATGTTTTAGTCATTTTGTCTGGGCGATTCATATATCTTACCCCTATAGCCTTTACATTCGCTAAGTTTAATCATATATTAAATTCTAATTACAATCTCCACCACCAAGGAGACCCATGTGTAAAAGTTTTTACGGGAGGGAAGTGAGCGGGTGCTGTCGTGGACTCTACAAAAGAGTATTACCGGTAAGTAATCCGGTTTTTCCTCTTCGCCACGACAGCACCCACTGAGAGATTTCCAGAGATAATCACTTGGGAGGGCACACCGTGTTAAGGACCGATCTACCAAAGGTCAAATCCTCTGTAGAGGACAAATCTAGTCTATAGTGACTATAGAAGGTAGATGGAGAAGACCAGGTTGCAGCCTTACATATTTGTTCAATTGGGACGTTTGCTCTCTCGGCCCAGGAGGATGATATGGCTCTAGTAGAGTGCGCCTTAATCCCCAGCGGAGGGTCTTCTCCTTTTGCCAAATATGCCATTGTGATCGCATCTCTAATCCACCTGGATAATGTGCCTGTTGTAACTCCAGACCCCTTTCTGTTGCCCTGGAAGGAGACAAAAAGAGACCTACTCTGCCTCCAGGGACTGGTCCCATCAAGGTAGGCTAGTACCGCTCTTCTTACATCTAAGGTGTGATATTTCACCTCGTCCTGGTTTGACGGGTTCTCATAGAAGGAAGGTAGGCATATCTCCTGAGACCTATGAAATTTAGTTGCCCGTTTGGGAAGGTAGGACGGGTCTGTCTTCAAAATCTGTCTCGTGTAATTGACAGGAATGGAGGGTCTACTGATAGAGCATGAAGATCACTTACTCTTCTAGCTGATACTAAAGCTACTAGTGTAGCAGTTTTCAATGAGAGGTACTTCACTGATGCAGAGTTTATGGGCTCAAACGGGGCCTGAGTAAAGGCATCCAAAACCAGAGTAAGGTTCCATGCCGGAAGCCGAGGAATATGCACCGGTTCTGATCGTTGACAAGCTGAAACAAAACGGTTTACCCATCTATTTGCTGCCACGTTATAGTTAAATAGGGCTCCTAGGGCCGATATATGGACCTTTAGAGTATTAACTGAGGCCCAATTCTCGGCCTCTTTGAAGAAACTCTAAGATGGGCGTAATGGGTACTTCACCGGCTAGCTCTGCTGGGTGAAAGGCCAAGAATTTCCTCCACACCTTAGCGTATATTCTTGTAGTAGACTCTTTCCTACTTTGTAGCAGGGTATTAATCAGGTTTTCCGAAAAGCCCTTCTGCTTCAATAGTTCCCTTTCAAATTCCAGGCCGCTAGGTGTAGGGCTTTGGCCTGTGGATGGTAGCAGGGTCCCTGCGAGAGAAGATCCTGGTGCAGCGGCAGGATCCACGGGTCGGTTATTGACATGGCTCTCAGCCATGAAAACCACGGCCTTTTGGGCCAAAACGGGGCTATCAAGATGACCCTCGCCCTCTCTTGTCTTATTTTCCTGACTACTGTTGGAAGTAGAACCATTGGAGGGAAGGCATAGGCTAGCCGGAATGCCCAGGGTGCTTGGAGGGCATCTAGAATGTCTGGGTTGTCTGACCTGTAGAGCGAAGCGAACCTCTTTACGCGTCTGTTGGCTCTGGTAGCAAACAGGTCTATCTCCCGTCTGCCCCATTCTGTCGCTATCGTCTCGAAGACGTGCCTGCTGAGGACCCACTCGCCCTGATATAGGACCTGGCGACTGAGAGTCTGCTTGAGAGATGTCTACTCCTTATGTGGAGTGCCGACAAGGAGTGAAGATGTACCTCGGCTATCTCTAGGATCTCTTCCGCGATAGACATCAACGGTCCCGACCGCGTACCTCCCTGTCGGTTTATATAGGCCACTGCGGTGGTATTGTCTGTCTGGATTCTCACGTGGGTTCCTCTTAACTGCGGGAGAAATTGAGATATCGCATAGTAAATTGCTTTTAGCTCCTTTACATTAGAGGAGGTTTCTATCTCATGTTTACGCCACCGGCCTTGTATCATGTGCTCCTCCAGGTGGGCCCCCCAGCCCCAGGGGCTAGCATCCGTGGTGAGCATCTTGGAGGGAGTTACCCACCATTGCACTCCCTTAGACAAATTGGTAGGATTTAACCACCACTTTAGGGATTTAACAACTTCTGGCGATAGGGACATCCTCCCTTCCAACCGCTCCTGCAGTCTCTCTGTTTCCTGCAGAATAGCCCACTGTAGTGTTCTAGAGTGGAACTGGGCCCATTGCACCGCTGGGATGCACGATATCAGGGACCCCAGCAAGGACATACCCTGTCTCAATGATATTACGGGTCTTCCTGTAGTATTCTGTATCTTATTGATTATGGCCACTGCTTTAGCGTCTGGCAGAAAGCACTTCTGACTTACAGAATCTACTTGCAGGCCTAGGAACCTCTGACAGGTAACTGGTTCTAGTCTGGACTTCTCCCAGTTGATTAGCCATCCTAGCGTTTGTAGGGATGAGATAATCTTGGCCATTCTTGTTTTGCACTGAGAAACAGAATTCCCTACTACGAGCAGGTCGTCCAAGTAAGGGACCACTAGTGTGTCATTCAGCCTTACATACGACATCACTTCCAGCATCAATTTGGTAAATACCCGAGGAGCCATGGATAGCCCGAATGGCATTGCCACAAACTGGAAATGCTGAATCCGACCCTTGAACCAGACCCCTACCCGCAGGAACTTCTGGTGCTCTCGGTATATGGGTAGATGGTAATAGGCATCCTTTAGGTCCAAAACTGCCATGTAACACCTGGGAAACAAAAGTTTTATTGCAGAATTTATTGACTCCATCTTAAATGGCCTCAGCCTTAAGAAGGTATTAAGCTTCTTTAAATTTATTATGGTCCTAAAAGAGCCATCTGGTTTTGGGACTAAAAATAGAGGAGAATAAAAGCCCATTCCTTCTTCGTCCCCTGGGACCTCTATTAGGACCTGTTTAGTTAGTAATACTGCAATCTCCATCTCCAGTGCTTCCTGCTGTATCTGGGACTTCATGGAAGTCAATAGGAAGAAGTTCGGTGGATGCCGAATAAATTCTAGTTTTAGGCCCGATGAGACGATATCAATGGCCCATGGGTTTGATGTTACCTTCCCCCATTGGTGGCTGAATTCCAGTAGTGTGCCACCTACCGGTGTACTGGTATTAGCGGAACCTGTCTCCTCTGAAGGGACGCTTCCCGAATAGATTGCCCCTCTGTTTGCGGTCCTTATTTCCCCAGCGATCCTGGGGTTTAAAGTCTTTTTTGCCAAACGGCGGCTTTCTGTAGGACCTCCTATTAAAGGGAATATACGGATTAGGAAAACCTTTTTTTCTCTCTCCCGCTTTTGTTAAAATCTCGTCCAGTTCCGTGCCAAATAGGTACTTACCCTGGCAGGGTATAGCACACAGTTTAGTTTTTGTCTGCGTGTCCCCTTTCCACCCCTTCAACCATAAGGCCCGCCGGCCTGCATTGGTTAGCCCTGCTGCTCTAGCCGATAAACGGAGAGAGTCCGCTGAGGAAGGCCGCTGCTCCTTTAATGAGGGGCATAGAGGACAGGAGTTTATTCCTGGCCACTCTGTTTTTAATATTGTCCTCTAGGTCATTCAGCCATACCAACATTGATCTTGCTGTGCACGTGGCTGCTATTGCGGGCTTAAAAGCTGCCGCACATGCTTCCCAGGATCGTTTAAGGAGTGTATCGGTCTTACGATCTAATGAGTCAGCCAAAGTTCCTGAATCCTCTACCGGCAGGGAGGATCTACGAGAGGTAGAGGCCACCGCCGCATCCACTTTGGGGGCTCTCGACCAAGCTGTCAATTCTTCATCGTCAAACAGATATTTACGCTTTGACGTTAAGGGGAGGAAGGTTCTCTGCCCCGGTTTTTCCCACTCCCTTTTCACCAGCTCTTTTATAGCTGGGACCACTGGGAATGCTCGGACCATTCTACGGGAAATGCCTGCAAACATTATGTCTTGTGGAGTCTTGGGGTCCTTACTCTCAGGTAGCCCCATGGTATTTCGGACAGACTTAACTAAGTTACTGACGCTGTCCGTAGGGAAACACGCCTGCTCCTCGTCCTCTGAGGAAGGGTATTCCTGGGATCTATCAGAGTCTAGCTCCCCGGATTCTGACGGCGACCTTGATGCCGGCGAAGCTCCTCCTCTTTGTGAACTTATCTGTCTCACGGAGGAGTGACCCCCCAGACTACTGGAGCTGCCCAAGGCCCGTAGCTCTTCCCTAATTATCGCTCGGATATCCTCTTTCTTCCGTGAGGATTCCTCCTATAAGGCCTCCTCAATACACGCTTGGCATAATCTTTTAGGGTGGCCGTCTGGGAGGGGCTGAGAACATAAGGCACACTCTCTATTTTTCGCCTTCTCTGTTCTTTTGGCCTAAAAAGGGGGGTATGGACCAGAAAAAAGAAGGCCATCAGCTATTTATTCTGACTAAAAACACTCACCCGTGAGTCTCGTCAGCAAACTACCGGCTGCGGGGTCCGCGCCTCAAGCTGAGGCGAGGCGTGGGATGATTTCTTCTCCTTCCGTTTCTTCTCCAGGGGCTCAACTTGCCTGGAAGGTCCGCTAGATTCCTTCCTGGAGCTGCCACTTCTTCTGGTGCTGCTGCTTCTCCTTGTAGCACCGCTTTGTCTGCTGCCATGTGGGGATTCCACTGGCTGACTTAGCGGGAGCGAAGCTGGGTCATCTATGGATGACATGACTGCGCACTGGCGCTGCCTCCGTGGCTTCCTTTTTATAGCCTTACCACACTTTTTTTTCCCATCCTCCATTTTTTTTTTTTTAGCCCCTTCTGCGCATGCGCGGGCGTTCTCCCGCGAGCGCCGCCTCCTGCACTGATCCCAGAAGTCTTCCATACCCTTACTTCCGGGTTGCCTGCCTGGGAGCGCCGCTGGAAGCGCTGATGCAGCGGCCCAGACGTTAACCCCTGCAGGTATGACCTCCGGTAGCGCTGCCTGGCACAAATGCTCAGGCTCTTCTGCTTCTCTCGGGGGGAGGGGGGGCGCGCGGCCACCATCCCTGATATGCCTAATGGCATTATGTAATGCGTTCGTCCCCTTCCTGGGGGGGGGGGTATACGCCCCTGTCCCCTCAGTGAGCCTTGGCACCTTCTTACCTCCGACCTCACCTGCATTACCAGCTCTGGGGGGGGGGGGGGAAACATCACCTCTCCGCCCGACGCTGCCTCCAGTCCTGGGGCCCCTGCTGCTCATATTATGCACGCAGGCAGCTACCGGACCAGGTATCCTCTTCTGCGGGTTCCTTCCTAGGAACAGGAAACCAAACTGAGGGAGCGAGGGGGACCGCCCCATTTATCTCTCTGTAGGTTTCTTGTTCCTGGGGCGGATCCCCTCTCTCAGTGGGTGCTGTCGTGGCGAAGAGGAAAAAATGTGTGGGCTCCCGCTGTAATTTGTCAATGCGGGAGCCCACACATTTTTTTACAACGAATTAACCCCTTAAATTAACACCTACACCTCCCAAATTTTACACATCAACCCTCGTCTAATTACTAATGAAAGACATACGAAACAAAACATGAAATGAAATGGTTTACTGTATGTAAACCATGTGTCATTTCATGTCGGGTTGGGGAATGATTTGACAAAAGCTGGCAATTCAATTAGCCGCTATTCTGCTAAGAAGAACTCACACTGACAGGTTTTATAACACAAACGAAAGAATAGATATAGACACATAGAGAAAATATATATATATATATATATATATATATATATATATATATATATATATATATATATATATATATATATATATTTTCTCTATGCGTCTATATCTATTCTTTCGTTTGTGTTATAAAACCTGTCAGTGTGAGTTTACTGTATAGCGCACTGAATTGCCGGCTTTTCTAAAAGACACTGGGTGCGTATTTCTCACAAGTCACACATCTGGTCTGTGTGTAATGCGTATTTTTAGCGCACCCATAGACTTGTACTCGTCCGTATTCCTCTCTAGTGTGACCCCGGCCTAAGTCCGAAACCCTTGGGAAAACTGAGTCCAGACTTAAGGGCCATAGACTGTAATGAGGCAGAGAGAACGTGCCCTCTGCCGTACATCCTTTTTGGGAGTGTCCGTCCTCAATACTTTTTTTTAGGTTTTTTTTTTTTAAATGCAAATCAAGAATTCCAGTTTGGGGGTCAATGGCGCCTCACCACCACCAGAGCTGCTGCACCCCCGGACCTTCTGTCTCTTCCCCACTATCCCGTAGAATGTAAGGCCACAAGGATAACTTTGAATGTAACCCCCCTTCTCATGTACAGCACCATGGAATTAATGGCGCTATATAAATAAATAATAATAAAATAGAGTGAAAGGTTACCGTATATTAGTATTTCATCAAGAAAAACAAATAACTACGAGAAATTCTCCAAGTTCATAACAAAAGCACATGGCATAAAGAAAAAAAAAAAATAATTACATGTGCAGAAAGAAGCATGGTGGCAGCACAAAGTAGAAACATGCCATACATATGCAGCCAGTAATCCTACAAATAAGGCCACGGGCACACGTTAAGTATTTGGTGAGTTTTTTACCTCAGTATTTGTCAGTCAAAACCAGGAGTGGGTGAAAAAAAACCAAAAAAAAAAAAAACAAAGAAGTGGTGCATGTGTTTCTATTATATTTCACCTCTGATTGTTCCACTCCTGATTTTGGTTTACAAATACTGGAGGTGGAAAAAATTCTCAAGTACTGAATGTGTGAACGTGGCCTTAGCCCCGGGTGTAACAAGTACGAGGCCTACAAGTGCGCTAATCAATTTACTACACATACTGGGTTGTCATGGTAACGGCAGCAAGTGAAAAGGCCGTAATGGGTAGAGATATAGTTCCACCGTTGTTATAATATCTGTGTCTTCTACAAAGCGCCAGATCAGCACCATAATATATCATCAATAGTAAACCTTTTTCATAAAGCGCTGTGGCCATACAGAGCGCTGCGTCCAAGAAAGGCGTAGAGACAAGTAGGTTTACTACTCATGAATTATGCAGGCCTTTTTCCACCACCAGCGTACAGTATTATATAATCAGTTGCCTGCCCAAATGTAAATGATGTTTTAAGCACGGCCAGCTGCTCGACGTATCATGGAAATGCAGCGTGGCGCTGGACTAGAGAACAGATAATGTGGGATTATCTCAGACTTCCCGGCGCAGAGAGAGATAGAAGTCAATAATTCGGAAAAGAGAAAAAAAAATCCAATAATGCTTGGTGCACGGAAAGGGTTAAGGTAGAACGACAACGGAAATTAAAGCTCAATGAATGTTCCGAATCCAATGACAGCTTCCAGGCGGAGCGCACTCATTCTGGCTGGTGTGGGTGCTAACCAGCAGACTGGTGAAGCAGAGCGCCAGGGGAATAATTACATGGGAAGCCATTCATTCCAAAGCAAAGAGAAAGAAATCATAGGAATTCTGTATCGAGAGCAAAAATAATCCCAAAAAGGAAAACTTGCCAATAGAAAATACATAAATAACATACGCTGAGCAAAGGAGGCCCCACACCATACCGACAGAACACGTCTATAGGGAACCAGTCACTAAACATGGGGCTATTAAACCACCGGCTTCAGATCTATCTTTTAAGGCCGGGGTCACACTGGCGAGGAATACGGCCGAGTGAGAGGCGCTAAAAGCACGCATTACACACGGACCAATGATTCTCTATGGGGTCCCTCGCACCAGCCGTATATTTCTCAACCGTATTCTACGCTCCGTGCCAATCGCAGCATGCTGCGATTGTCAGCGTACTACGGCCGTAATACGCCAATGCAAGTCTATGGGTGCGCAAAAAATACGGATTACACACGGACCACACATGTGACTTGCGAGAAATACGCACCCGGTGTCTTTTAGCAAAGCCGGCAATTCAGTGCGCGATACAGTAAACTCACACTGACAGGTTTAATAAAGAAAGAATAGATATAGACACATAGAATACACACACACACACATATATAATATATATATATATATATATATATATATATATATATATATATATATATATACACACACACACACACACACATACATTCTATGTGTCTATATCTATTCTTTGGTTTCTGTTAGAAACCCTGTCATAGGGCTCCATTATATGTCCATTTTGCAAGCCTGTGAGAAAATCTCGCCATACGGATTACATACAGATGCTGACATGCGCAAAATACGCGACCACACCTTGCTTACGGATGACATACGGAGCACTATTTAGGGGTCTGTCATCCGTATTACGCATGTAAAATACTGACCGTATTTTGCGTCGGTTAGTGTGACCCCGTCCTTAGGCATTTGCTCGATTAAAAAATAAATTGAGGGACAAATTGAAGTTCTACGTCCCTGCAGTGCTGCTCTCAGGAGTCATCTGGGAGGAGCTGCTGTGGGACTAGTCACGGTCTCCTCGCTGTTTGCACAAAATGATAATTTCAACCTAATAAAAATAATCCATTATCTCCGCAGTAGGGACAACTCTTGAGATTAGCGGGGGTCCCACTGCAGAAATCCTCTATGATCGCCAGTTCAGGGAGCCAGTGATCCTTATTCTCCCATCACGAAGAGCTGAGTGTCGCTTTACTAGCCCTTTTAGATGTGCAGATTTGGGCTGGTGAATGTAACTTAATGAGTGCTGGACAACTATATAAGACATCTGGCGCCAGCTTATCAAGCAGTGATTGGGACAGAAGGTTCAGAAATGCAATTGTTCGGTCCCTATGCAGTATCATGTTTTTGGCAGCACATCTTTTTACACGGGGCAATGTGCTGCAGATAACACTTTTTTCTGTCAGCATATATGATCCAATCACCTGATCAACAAAAGGTTTTGCTCGTTAGTAATGGTGATAATGATAAGTTTGTTGATTTAAATGCACCGTAAGTCGAAGGCATTGAAGATGTACACTGCACTCACCACCATAGACTTCACACCGATACGCTACATCCATGACTAGCTGCTCTACTCCATATGGGGCACCCTGTACTAGTCATGGGTGGGGGGGGGGGGTTGTAATAATTATCTGTATACTGGAAGTGATAATTTACAACCCCCTCTAAATAATGTCTTACCCGCCATATGAAGTCAGAGCAAGATGGGCCGGGCAGGATGTCAATCAAGAAGGAAGCAGACAACTCTACTGCCCAAATGTTAAGATGGCCACCAAGGGCGTAAGGACGCAACTTTAATATCTCCTCATAACTTCAATTTTCTTCCTGGACGGGGGCATGACAGACATTTATGAGCCATGTAGCACCTCCACAACAGTTTAAGAACCATATTTTTAGTGACACATTCCCACACATCTGGGATCCTCTTCGTTAGTGCTATGACTATCAATACTCCAAGGTCAGGAGCATTTTCCATCAGTATAAGGGCTCGGTATTCATGATCCTGATGTCATATATACAAAGGGTCAAAAAGAACAGGAATAACAAAAAAAAAAAAAAGGATAAAATGTATTTGTCATTAGTATATTAGCACAAACATAAACCAAGCCGCCATAAGTTACCGTACTTTCCACAAGAAGGCAACATGCACACAGCAACGTGCACGGTACAGACCACCCTAAAGAAGAGCTCCATGTGATGCTTCTATATGATTTATTACAATGTATGGAGGGGAGAAAACCTCCATATTCTACATGCTGTAAGGAGAAAAAATAAATAAAATAATAAAACAGCATCAGTCCAACTAATCAGACACATATGAGGGGCCGAAACACATAGGCAGCAGACTGAACCCTCCAACTTCAGCAGAACAGGTGACCGAGCTTATGTGTCTACAGGGCTGCCCAGACTCTCCCTCCACTGCACATATCTGACGGGATCAGGCATGTTGGATTTCAACACGTGCAATTATTTATTTTTACATCAAGAATGGGGACATCTACAAAACATTGGAATAAAAGCCATATATCACTCACATGCATTGTGGGATATCTGCAGCACCTGTGCATGAAATTAAAGGGGCTATCCAGTTTTAAAAACACAAAGATGTTTATAATAAAAAAAAAAAAAAGAGAAACTAAGCCATGATGTAGTATGGCACATGGTGGCTGCGACCACTCTCTGGCTACAGAGGTCACATGCTGCCTGCTTGCAGCCAAAGACCTGCAGATTACTGGAGCATCGGCACTGGGTACATTATTTGGGCAGTATATTTTGCATGAGTTTTTCCTGGATATTTTAAGAAATTCAAGCTTGCGATACCTCTAGATTTGAATCACATATGGAGCCAGAGGAATTTGTTTCTTTTTATAGCCAGATATAATTTTTTTCACTTTCCACAAAATTAGGTGAGCATTCTTCCTGCGATACACGGCACAACTACCGAAATTTACACCGCAGTCACATCATTACCCACATGTACAGACATGTACTTCTATTTTTGGAGACAGCGTATTTAGAGTCATAATAGTATCGTCCTGTATGATCTGGGACCAAGTAAACACAAGGAGTGGGTATGAAATGTGGAAAAGGGACACATTCCCGTGGGCCCTGGAGGCAGAAGTCTGATTTTCTTGTACATGAAGGAGAAAATAACATTTCCATCAGTGAGCTGGATCCAACTTTTATCTTTTTTCGGTCTGTCAATTTTTACCATTTTTTCACCAGTAATCAGTAAAAATTGGCCAGCGCTTGGATGACACACAGATGGCATTCATGTGCTATCAGAACTATTAGAGATCTCATCGATTCTGTCTACACTTCGGTTTGCAGAGAAAGAAAAAAAAAAAAAAGGAGCAACAGACATGTGGACAGCCATGGACTATAATGGGTGCGTGTTCTGGCCATGAAAAATGCGGATAGAACATGTATGTGTAAAACACACATCTGAACGGCGTCTTATACTTCTGTTCCACTGGTTTTGACTTGCGCTGGAAAATACTGCCGTGTGAAAGTGTCCAATTTCAGACAGCCATGAAGCCAATGGGGACCACCAGATGTTTTGGGTTGTGTTTTTTTTGTTTTGCTTTTTTCTTCTTTAACATGTAGAAAACCCTCTAAAATCATACACACATGAAGGTACAGCCTGACGCTACTGACTTCTGAGGCTGCAGGATTACACCTCATTTCAACCTGCAATTTGCACAGAGTCCAAGCAAGTCAGCCCACGAGCATCTTTATGCCAACAGAAAATCCCTCTCTCTGCCCCCGTTACATTTACACCACATATGGCACTTCCAATCGCTAAATTCATAAATGTTACAGTGCTACTGATAATTCTCCCCAGGTCATGTGAAAGTACCGCCATCACACAACCATGACCTCTAAAGCGTGAAGTATGGGATCACACAATATAAGAACAAGCTGCCGAGGTTCCACATAGATGAAAAGTCTGCGGTGTATCTGAACATTAATGTAAGCTGCGTGCTATATTATTAAAGGGGTTGTCCATCTTTGGGGCTTTTTCTTTGCATTCTACTAACATCTGTGCTGCTTCAGAACGAGTTAACTAAGAATCTGTCAGTGAGCTCCTTCCGACAGGACGATTTGTAACTGATGTGCCTATGCAAAATTTTTCCAGTTCAGATGAACGTATGCAAAAATTGCCCTTATTTCAAACTAAGAAAAAAAAAAATCTCTGCACCAATGTTTTGTGTCGCCTCATCTTTCTTTTTCTGAGCTCCTCTCAGCTCGTTTATGACCACATCAAAGTTGAATGTGCAGGGAAAAAAAAAAAAAACAAGTCCGTAAAAGCCAAAACATAAAAAAAAGTTTGACGGCCAAATATTTTGTAGTTTTAAATGGAGAATTATAGCTTATTTATGTGCCAGAACCACTGGCGGCAGGTTTCAGAGTCGGCTGCGTTACTGCAGCTATGTATGTTTTAGGGTATGTGCCCACGACCCGGAATAGGCAGCGCTTTGGACGCAACGCATGTTCGCCGAGTCTAAAACGCTGTCGGCTATTGAACGTAGGCAAATACTCAAGAGAGACTGACATGCTGTGGTCTGGAGAGACGCAGGCGTCTCTAGACACAGAGGGCACGGTATTTCCTGAAATCCCATCCACTATGCTGTAACATCTGGACGCTGCGGGTTGGACCATGCACAAGTACATAACATCCAACCCGCAGGGTTTACTGACCTTAAGGTCCCGTCTCACATAACGAGCTCGTTAGCGAGATCGCTGAAACGTCACCGATTTTGTGACGCAACAGCGACCTCGCTACATGTGACACATAGCGGTGACCGGCCCCCCCGCTGGATATCGTGCTCGAAAGTCCTGGGCCATTTTTTCATTGTCGGTGTCCCGCTGGCCAGCATGGATCGCTGTCTGACGCTGACGAGCGACCCATGGACGCAGGCGGGAGTCGTCAGAATAGCTGCTGTGTGACAAGGTCCCAATGACTGCAGAGGTCATTATACGGATCACCGGATCGTTAGTCGTTGAGTAGATCTCCCTGTTTGACAGCTTACTAGCGACCATGTAGTGGACGCACCAGCGATCCTTACCCGGTCGTATCGCTGTCTGGATCGCTGGAGCGTCGCTATGTGAAACGGGACCCTTACAATGAAAGTCGGCCGGGGGCTGTAGGGAGAGATCTGAGGCCGGTCCCCAGAGCCTCTCCCCACCCTGCTCCCATAGACTGACCCTATGGGTGTATGTAGACAAGACTTGTGTCCACGGGAGCGGGGAGGGGACTAGTCATCCCAGACAAATGGACCCCGAATCATCATTGCTGCTCATCTGCTTTTCTGAAATAATCTCCTCCTTTCACCTTAAGGGTGAGTGCACACGGTGCGGATTCTGCTGCGGTGTACAGTACCATTATAATCAATGGAAATAGAAATCCGCAGTGCACACGGTGCAGAATCTTCCGTGCGTATTTGCTGCGGTTTCTAAACCGCAGCATGTCACTTCTTAGTGCGGAATCCGCAGCGGTTTCACACCTTCTCCATTGTAGAGGTGTCAAACCGCAGAGGAAAACCGCAGGTCTCTTGACCTGTGGATTTTGCAAAATACGCAGCAGAATCCGCAGCATGTGCACACAGCCTTACAGAGTAAAACATACGCGGCTGCAGTAACGCAGCCGACGTCCTATTCACCGATGTGGATCAGGCAGCTGGAATCTGATGACCGGATCCCTTTAAGAGGGAAAAAAAAAAAAAATCATTCCTGAAAATGTGGACGATCCCTTTAAAAAAGGGCACGGGATGTACACTGAAGGTTAATGTTAATAAACACAGGCCGCTAGCACCCAAAATTCTCTACATGCAAATGTCACACAGGCCACATGACTTTCTTTCCCCTTACATCCAACTCTCTGGCGATTGCTTCCATCGACTTCTATGGGCAGCGAACATTCTATGACATAACGCAGAAATAGAAAGGCTCATGGGATATTATATGGAACCCCACAACCAAATCCCTGCGATACCGGAGCCTAGCATCAGCTGTGCCCCAAGAGCAGGTGGACCCATGAGGGCAGAGGTACACACTGCCACAGCAGCACAGAGCAGTGCAGTCACAGGGGCGCAGCCAGTGCACACCTCTAGCGTCCTCCTGGGGCGCAGGACGACATTGCAGGCCCCGGCAGATGAAGGAAGGAAGCACAAGGATGGCGAGGAGTCGGCAGCAGCTCCCGCGCATGCGCACTCCGGCGCCGGTGGACACTATGAGGCAGGAAGAGCTGGCAGCAGCAGGAGACAATAGGAAGGTTCCTAGCAGCCTCATCGTCCGCATCACTCACCGACACGCAGGGGCTGGAGGTCGTGCTGGGGGTCGGGGATCGCTGCACTGTGACCAGAGCCATCTAGGAGCTGATGAAGGAACACGACCGGGCTCTCATTATCATCCCATGGAATAATGGCGGGAGGGCGGCCGGGGGTCCCGCTCAGAGGAAGGGGGAGACTCCGACGCCCAGTATCCTGCGGCCGCTGCCTGAGATCCCCGCAGACCCGCCGCCTCCTGTCCCCACACTGATAGGAGAGGCAGCAGCGCTGTGTGTATGTCCCTGGCGCGCATGCGCACACTGACAGCCGTCACTTGGCCACACCTGTTTAACCGCTGCAGCGCCGGAGTGTAGTGTATACCTCTTATCAGTAGTCATTAATTGTCTATATATTCCGTTTTGTAGGTCAGAACTCTGACTCTAACGGCTACGTTTCCCAAAAACACTAGTGAATACCCCCAAGGAATGAAGACCCTGCTGAGCGGCCGGCAAAGAAAGGGTGTTTAACCCCAGCGCCCCCACGGCCGTGCGAATTTCTGCAAGCTGTAGCGCCAAGCTGAATATGTCAGGTCATTACACAGGGAGCAGATCACAGCCCAGCGGAGGATGAGGAGGAATCAGGGCGATAGATGAGACATTAATGGCTGAAGGAAGAAGCCAATGTCTGGGGCAAAGACGTGTCAGGAGGGAGTGATGGGGACTGGGGCAGATAGGGGCACAGGTGTCAGGAGGGAGTGATGGGGACTGGGGCAGATAGGGGCACAGGTGTCAGGAGGGAGTGATGGGGACTGGGGCAGATAGGGGCACAGGTGTCAGGAGGGAGTGATGGGGACTGGGGCAGATAGGGGGCACAGGTGTCAGGAGGGAGTGATGGGGACTGGGGCAGATAGGGGGCACAGGTGTCAGGAGGGAGTGATGGGGACTGGGGCAGATAGGGGGCACAGGTGTCAGGAGGGAGTGATGGGGACTGGGGCAGATAGGGGGCACAGGTGTCAGGAGGGAGTGATGGGGACTGGGGAAGATAGGGGGCACAGGTGTCAGGAGGGAGTGATGGGGACTGGGGAAGATAGGGGGCACAGGTGTCAGGAGGGAGTGATGGGGACTGGGGAAGATAGGGGGCACAGGTGTCAGGAGGGAGTGATGGGGACTGGGGCAGATAGGGGGCACAGGTGTCAGGAGGGAGTGATGGGGACTGGGGAAGATAGGGGGCACAGGTGTCAGGAGGGAGTGATGGGGACTGGGGCAGATAGGGGGCACAGGTGTCAGGAGGGAGTGATGGGGACTGGGGAAGATAGGGGGCACAGGTGTCAGGAGGGAGTGATGGGGACTGGGGAAGATAGGGGGCACAGGTGTCAGGAGGGAGTGATGGGGACTGGGGAAGATAGGGGGCACAGGTGTCAGGAGGGAGTGATGGGGACTGGGGAAGATAGGGGGCACAGGTGTCAGGAGGGAGTGATGGGGACTGGGGAAGATAGGGGGCACAGGTGTCAGGAGGGAGTGATGGGGACTGGGGAAGATAGGGGGCACAGGTGTCAGGAGGGAGTGATGGGGACTGGGGAAGATAGGGGGCACAGGTGTCAGGAGGGAGTGATGGGGACTGGGGAAGATAGGGGGCACAGGTGTCAGGAGGGAGTGATGGAGACTGGGGAAGATAGGGGGCACAGGTGTCAGGAGGGAGTGATGGGGACTGGGGAAGATAGGGGGCACAGGTGTCAGGAGGGAGTGATGGGGACTGGGGAAGATAGGGGGCACAGGTGTCAGGAGGGAGTGATGGGGACTGGGGAAGATAGGGGGCACAGGTGTCAGGAGGGAGTGATGGGGACTGGGGAAGATAGGGGGCACAGGTGTCAGGAGGGAGTGATGGGGACTGGGGAAGATAGGGGGCACAGGTGTCAGGAGGGAGTGATGGGGACTGGGGAAGATAGGGGGCACAGGTGTCAGGAGGGAGTGATGGGGACTGGGGAAGATAGGGGGCACAGGTGTCAGGAGGGAGTGATGGAGACTGGGGAAGATAGGGGGCACAGGTGTCAGGAGGGAGTGATGGGGACTGGGGAAGATAGGGGGCACAGGTGTCAGGAGGGAGTGATGGGGACTGGGGAAGATAGGGGGCACAGGTGTCAGGAGGGAGTGATGGGGACTGGGGAAGATAGGGGGCACAGGTGTCAGGAGGGAGTGATGGGGACTGGGGAAGATAGGGGGCACAGGTGTCAGGAGGGAGTGATGGGGACTGGGGAAGATAGGGGGCACAGGTGTCAGGAGGGAGTGATGGGGACTGGGGAAGATAGGGGGCACAGGTGTCAGGAGGGAGTGATGGGGACTGGGGAAGATAGGGGGCACAGGTGTCAGGAGGGAGTGATGGGGACTGGGGAAGATAGGGGGCACAGGTGTCAGGAGGGAGTGATGGGGACTGGGGCAGATAGGGGGCACAGGTGTCAGGAGGGAGTGATGGGGACTGGGGCAGATAGGGGGCACAGGTGTCAGGAGGGAGTGATGGGGACTGGGGCAGATAGGGGCACAGGTGTCAGGAGGGAGTGATGGGGACTGGGGCAGATAGGGGCACAGGTGTCAGGAGGGAGTGATGGGGACTGGGGCAGATAGGGGGCACAGGTGTCAGGAGGGAGTGATGAGGACTGGGGAAGATAGGGGGCACAGGTGTCAGGAGGGAGTGATGGGGACTGAGGCAGATAGGGGGCACAGGTGTCAGGAGGTAGTGATGGGGACTGGGGCAGATAGGGGGCACAGGTGTCAGGAGGGAGGGATGGGGACTGGGGCAGATAGGGGGCACAGGTGTCAGGAGGGAGTGATGGGGACTGGGGCAGATAGGGGGCACAGGTGTCAGGAGGGAGTGATGGGGACTGGGGCAGATAGGGGGCACATGTGTCAGGAGGTAGTGATGGGGACTGGGGAAGATAGGGGGCACAGGTGTCAGGAGGGAGTGATGGGGACTGGGGAAGATAGGGGGCACAGGTGTCAGGAGGGAGTGATGGGGACTGGGGAAGATAGGGGGCACAGGTGTCAGGAGGGAGTGATGGGGACTGGGGCAGATAGGGGGCACAGGTGTCAGGAGGGAGTGATGGGGACTGTGGCAGATAATGGCACAGGTGTCAGGAAGTGATGGGGACTGGGGCAGATAGGGGGCACAGGTGTCAGGAGGGAGTGATGGGGACTGGGGCAGATAATGGCACAGGTGTCAGGAAGTGATGGGGACTGGGGCAGATAGGGGACACAGGTGTCAGGAGGGAGTGATGGGGACTGGGGCAGATAGGGGGCACAGGTGTCAGGAGGGAGTGATGGGGACTGGGGCAGATAGGAGCACAGGTGTCGGGAGGGAGTGATGGGGACTGGGGCAGATAGGGGATACAGGTGTCAGGAAGTGATGGGGACTGGGGCAGATAGGGGGCACAGGTGTCAGGAGGGAGTGATGGGGACTGGGGCAGATAATGGCACAGGTGTCAGGAAGTGATGGGGACTGGGGCAGATAGGGGGCACAGGTGTCAGGAGGGAGTGATGGGGACTGGGGCAGATAATGGCACAGGTGTCAGGAAGTGATGGGGACTGGGGCAGATAGGGGACACAGGTGTCAGGAGGGAGTGATGGGGACTGGGGCAGATGGGCACAGGTGTCAGGAGGGAGTGATGGGGACTGGGGCAGATAGTGGTCACAGGTGTCAGGAGGGAGTGATGGGGACTGGGGCAGATAGTGGTCACAGGTGTCAGGAGGGAGTGATGGGGACAGGGGCAGATAGGGAGTACAGGTGTCAGGAGGTAGTGATGGGGACTGGGGCAGATAGGGAGCACAGGTGTCAGGAGGTAGTGATGGGGACTGGGGCAGATAGAGGGCACAGCTGTCAGGAGGTAGTGATGGGGACTGGGGCAGATAGGGGGCACAGGTGTCAGGAGGTAGTGATGGGGACTAGGGCAGATAGCACAGGTGTCAGGAGGGAGTGATGGGGACTGGGGCAGATAGGGAGCACAGGTGTCAGGAGGTAGTGATGGGGACTGGGGCAGATAGGGGGCACAGGTGTCAGGAGGGAGTGATGGGGACTGGGGCAGATAGTGGCACAGGTGTCAGGAGGGAGTGATGGGGACTGGGGCAGATAGGGGGCACAGGTGTCAGGAGGTAGTGATGAGGACTGGGGCAGATAGGGGACACAGGTGTCAGGAGGTAGTGATGGGGACTGGGGCAGATAGGGGGCACAGGTGTCAGGAGGGAGTGATGGGGACTGTGGCAGATAGAGGACACAGGTGTCAGGAGGGAGTGATGGGGACTGGGGCAGATAGGGGGCACAGGTGTCAGGAGGTAGTGATGGGGACTGGGGCAGATAGGGGGCACAGGTGTCAGGAGGGAGTGATGGGGACTGGGGCAGATAGGGGGCACAGGTGTCAGGAGGGAGTGATGGGGACTGGGGCAGATAGGGGGCACATGTGTCAGGAGGTAGTGATGGGGACTGGGTAAGATAGGGGGCACAGGTGTCAGGAGGGAGTGATGGGGACTGGGGAAGATAGGGGGCACAGGTGTCAGGAGGGAGTGATGGGGACTGGGGAAGATAGGGGGCACAGGTGTCAGGAGGTAGTGATGGGGACTGGGGCAGATAGGGGCACAGGTGTCAGGAGGTAGTTATGGGGACTGGGGCAGATAGGGAGCACAGGTGTCAGGAGGGAGTGATGGGGACTGGGGCAGATAGTGGTCACAGGTGTCAGGAGGGAGTGATGGGGACAGGGACAGATAGGGAGTACAGGTGTCAGGAGGTAGTGATGGGGACTGGGGCAGATAGGGAGCACAGGTGTCAGGAGGTAGTGATGGGGACTGGGGCAGATAGGGGGCACAGCTGTCAGGAGGTAGTGATGGGGACTGGGGCAGATAGGGGGCACAGGTGTCAGGAGGTAGTGATGGGGACTGGGGCAGATAGCACAGGTGTCAGGAGGGAGTGATGGGGACTGGGGCAGATAGGGAGCACAGGTGTCAGGAGGTAGTGATGGGGACTGGGGCAGATAGGGGGCACAGGTGTCAGGAGGGAGTGATGGGGACTGGGGCAGATAGTGGCACAGGTGTCAGGAGGGAGTGATGGGGACTGGGGCAGATAGGGGGCACAGGTGTCAGGAGGTAGTGATGAGGACTGGGGCAGATAGGGGACACAGGTGTCAGGAGGTAGTGATGGGGACTGGGGCAGATAGGGGGCACAGGTGTCAGGAGGGAGTGATGGGGACTGTGGCAGATAGAGGACACAGGTGTCAGGAGGGAGTGATGGGGACTGGGGCAGATAGGGGCACAGGTGTCAGGAGGGAGTGATGGGGACTGGGGCAGATAGGGGGCACAGGTGTCAGGAGGGAGTGATGGGGACAGGGGCAGATAGGGAGTACAGGTGTCAGGAGGTAGTGATGGGGACTGGGGCAGATAGGAAGCACAGGTGTCAGGAGGTAGTGATGGGGACTGGGGCAGATAGGAAGCACAGGTGTCAGGAGGTAGTGATGGGGACTGGGGCAGATAAGAGCACAGGTGTCAGGAGGGAGTGATGGGGACTGGGGCAGATATGAACACAGGTGTCAGGAGGGAGTGATGGGGACTGGGGCAGATAGGGAGCACAGGAGTCAGGAGGTAGTGATGAGGACTGGGGCAGATAGGGGACACAGGTATCAGGAGGTAGTGATGGGGACTGTGGCAGATAGGGGGCACAGGTGTCAGGAGGGAGTGATGGGGACTGGGGCAGAAAGCGGACACAGGTGTCAGGAGGGAGTGATGGGGAATGGGGCAGATAGCGGACACAGGTGTCAGGAGGTATTGATGGGGACTGTGGCAGATAGGGGGCACAGGTGTCAGGAGGTAGTGATAAGGACTGAGGCAGATAGGGGACACAGGTGTCAGGAGGTAGTGATGGGGACTGGGGCAAATAGGGGGCACAGATGTCAGGAGGTAGTGATGGGGACCGGGGCAGATGGGGGCACAAGTGTCAGGAGATAGTGTAGGGGATGTGGGTTATCCCCTGGAAACTGGGGGTATTAATTTCTCTGTCTCCTCAGCACCTGTGCTCCGATTCTCTGATGCAGAGTAGGAGCCGAGGGTCATTAGCATATCGCATCGGATGTCATACCCTGGTGTGACTCCGGCCTTTCCCTGTATAAATATATAGACTAGAGATTCATACTTATTAAAGCAGTGATCCGAACCTGGGAACAGCCTAGTATTTATGTATGTGGGGGCATTACAATTCTGCCATGACAGATGATGTCAGCGAAAAAAAAGGATCAGGCATGCTGAGTTCTAGTGCCTGATCCTTTCACTCTCCAGGGAGATACTGTTGGTGGCAATCAGCGTTTTTTGGCAGCAGTTTACTCCCCTCTCCTTACTGATGTTGCGTGAAAGCTTGGTTTGGCATGTGTTATGGGAGGGCAGGGGTTGAAGTGCCAAATGATCACCTGTATGGTGTATGGGCATCATGGGGATTTGGTGACAAAGGGATTTTCTGATTGATTTAAAATTTACCTAAGAAGTACATACGCAAAAATTAGTGATCACATGCAGCGGTCACATGGGGAGTCAGGAATGTCAGAATCTTTATTTAATAACTTCTTTACCCTTTTCACGACCGGAGGTATTTTTCCGTTTGTGCTTTTTTGGTTGTTTGCTCCTCTTCTTCTTCTTTATTTTTTGGTTGAAATGGCCATATGAGGGCTTGTTTTTTTGCGGGACAAGTTCCACTTTTGAACGTCACCATTGGTTTTAACATAATGTGTACTGGAAAATGCGAAAAAAAATCTAAGTGCGGTGAAATTGCAAAAAAAAGTGCAAGTCCACAGTTGTTTTTTGTTGTTTTTTTTAATATGTTGACTAAATACTAAAACTGACCTGTCATTATGATTCTCCAGGTCATTACGAGTTCATAGACACCAAACATGTCTAGGTTCTTTTTTATTTAAGTGGTGGAAAAAAAATCCAAACTTTAGTAAGAAAAAAAAAAAAAAAAAAGTATGGCGCCTTTTCCCAATACCTGTAGCGTCTCCATTTTTCGTGATCTGGGGTTGGGTGAGGGCTTATTTTTAGCGCATCGAGTTGACAATTTTATTGATGCCATTTTGGTGTAGATATGGTATTTTGATTGCCCGTTATTGCATTTTATTACAATGTAGCAGCGACCAAAAAAATCAATTTTAACGTTTTGAATTTTTTTCTCGTTACACCGTTTAGTGTATATGTGCATGTTTGAATTTTTTTATTGTTCTTTGAATGGGGCAAGTGGGGGGTGATTTGAACTTTTATATTTTTTTAGTTTTTTAAAGCTTTTTTTTTTTACTTTTTGCATGCTTCAATAGTCTCCATGGGAGACTAGGAGCTACAGTGCTCTG
Organism: Dendrobates tinctorius; assembly: GCF_039654945.1. Classification (NCBI taxonomy): domain Eukaryota; kingdom Metazoa; phylum Chordata; class Amphibia; order Anura; family Dendrobatidae; genus Dendrobates; species Dendrobates tinctorius. Next base: position 9,538,680 of record NW_027361684.1, read on the forward strand.
ATCTCCTCTGCTACACACAGTAGATGATCAGATCGCCTGTGTGTAGCAGAAATGCTCACTTGCTATGAGCGCTGACCACGGGGAGGTGCTCATAGCAGTCTGGTAATGACAGCTACAGAGGTCTGCTGGAGACCTCTGGTTGTCATGCCAACGCATCTGTGACCCGCGATCATGTGACTCGGTCACAGATGGGCGGGGTTTACGATGCGCTTCCGGTAAGCGCGAGTTAAATGCCGCTGTCAGACATTGATAGCGGCATTTAACTGTTCCACCCGCGGCTGTTGCGGGCACATGTCAGCTGTGCAGATCAGCTGTCATGTGCCCGGGAAGGTGCGGACTCAGTGCCGGAGCCCACACCAAACAGGGTGTCTGACATTGGTGTACTATTACGCCCGATGTCAGAAAGAGGTTAAGCAAAAGCATTTATCTTTTCTTAAAGGGACTCTGTCATCCCAACCTGACATTATAAACCAGGCATATAATTTTGTAAGTAATAAAGCCCATATAAAATGGCACTTTTATTGCCCTAAACACTGCAGCCATTCTGCAGAAACTAAATTTTAATTACGCATGTTAATTAGTATGTTCGGTGCACAAGGGGAGTAGCCAATAGGCTTAGTGGACTGTTCCTCCCACTGGTTTTGCATGCCCCACCTCCCTTGCAGATGATTGACAGCGCTGGATTGGCTGACGCGATCACTGTCTGCAGAGTAACCAGTGCTAGTGAAGGAGGCGGGGAATGCAAAAAGAGACCACCAAACAGTGCACTGAGCCTCTTGGCCATACCCAGGGAGCAATGAACACTGTTGTGAGATCATTTTCCCCTTCGCCATTGAGGTCTGATGAACTCCCTCTTCTGGTGAAGGAAGGTAGTGAGGCTGATTACCAAGCACCTGAGCAGAATGATGATGAGTGGGTGACTGGAATTGCTAACTGGATATAAGGCAGCCGACGCCCTTCTGCCTTGCGGGTGATTTCTCTGAGGGATTCTAGGATACCAGTCTGATTCCTGCTCCTCAAAAGCTAAGTTTTCTGCTCTGCTTTTTGCATTTGTGTTTTGGTTTTGTTTTGCCTTGTTTTTCTGGATTTCTGCCATTCCCTGCTGGGGTGAGCTGAATTCCTTTTAGCTCTGTCTTCAGAAAATACCTGAGTACTGATATAGTCTTTTTGAAGCAAGCCTAGCGTCTTCAGGGCTTTTTTCCCTATCAGTCTGTTGGCTCTTGTTTTGATAGGGTTTTTGGCGGATTGCAGACAGCAGCTTTTCTATCCTGTCCTATTTAGTTAGCTTGGGCCCCATCATTTGCTCAGCCTTTCTTTCTATCTGTGTGAGTGTTTTTTCATCTTGCTTCACCGTCATTATATGTTGGGGGCTGCCTATTGCTTTGGGGTCTGCTCTGGGGCAGTTTAGATTTCCCTTTCTGTCTTTAGGCTATTTAGTTCTCCGGCTGTGATCGAGGGGTCTAGGGCACCGTAGGAACCCCCCACGGCTACTGCTAGTTGTTGTTGATAGGTTCAGGGGTCTGCAATCCGATAGCTGCCAACTTCTCTGGTTTTCTGGACTTAGCTAGTATTTCTGTTTTTGCCTCCTACGGTGACTCATTCATAACAGAATCACCCGCCATACTGCAGATCCTAGGGTACTCAATAGCAGGAAAGAATTGTTAAAAAAAAGAAAAAAAAAAGTGTGTATATTTTTTCCTCTTTATCTCTGAGGCCGTAGGGGGAATTTTTTTTTTCTCTCAATGGAGATAAAGCAATTGTCTGATCGTGTGGAGCAGCTCGCTGCGGAAGTGCGGGGAATTTCCGCCTGCCTTGCTCATTCACATGCTGCTGAACCAAAGATCCCTACTCCTGATGTGTTTTTTGTGGATCGGTCTAAATTTTTGAATTTCAAAAATAATTGTAAATTATTTTTTGCCTTGAAGCCTAACTCGTCAGGGAGCTCCGCGCAGCAGGTTAAAATTGTCATCTCTTTGCTGCGTGGCGATCCCCAGGATTGGGCGTTTTCTTTGAAACCAGATGATCCTATTCTGACTAATGTGAACGCATTTTTTCAAACCTTGGGGTTGTTGTATGACGAACCTAATGCTATTGATCAGGCTGAAAAGACCCTGTTGGCATTGAGCCAGGGTCGAAATTCTGCAGAATTGTACTGTCAAAAATTCTAAAAGTGGGCGGTCCTAACTACCTGGAATGATAATGCCTTGGCAGCTCTCTTTCGGAAGGGTTTGTCAGAAGCCGTAAAAGATACTATGGTGGGATTTCCTGTTCCCTCTGGTCTTGACGATTCTATGTCATTAGCCATTCAGGTTGATCGCCGTTTACGTGAACGCAGGACTGCACGAGAGGTGTTGCCACCTGTTGAACAAGTGTCTGAACCTATGCAATGTGATAGAGTTTTGTCCAGGGAGCAACGTCAGGAGTTCAGAAGGAGTAATAAGCTGTGTTTTTTTTGTGGAGCTGCCTCGCATATTATTTCTGTCTGTCCTAAACGAGAGAAACATTTTGCACACACGTTTTCTGTGGGTGGTGTTCAACCTAAGTTTCTTCTGGCAATTACTCTGATCTGCTCCCTGTCCACATTTTCTGCCAAGGCTTTTGTGGATTCGGGAGCAGCCCTGAACCTAATGGACTTGGATTTTGCTAAACGTTGTGGATTTCCTATGACACCTCTGCGGACGCCTATCCCTTTGAGGGGGATTGATGCTACTCCTTTTCACGAAAAATAAACCTCAGTTTTGCACCCAGGTGGTAATGCGGGTCGCCCCAGACCATCAAGACAATTGCAGATTTTTGGTGTTGCATAATTTGCATGATACCATTGTTCTGGGGTTTCCCTGGTTGCAAATTCATAATCCAGTTTTGGATTGGAAATCTGTGTCTGTGGTGAGTTGGGGTTGTCGGTGTGCCCTTAGTGAGGCTCCGTTTTTTTCCACCTCTCCTCAGTCGCATGATGTTCCTGACTATTTGGCGGACTTTTATGATGTATTTAGTGAGAATGAGTCTGCGTCTTTGCCTCCTCATAGGAGTTATGACTGTGCAATTGAACTGAGCCCAGGGTGTAAATTTCCCAAGGGTCGGCTCTTCAATTTATCTGTACCCGAGCACGAGGCTATGCGATCCTATATTAAGGAGGCGTTGGAGAAGGGTCATATTAGACCAACCTCTTCACCCTTAGGTGCGGTTTTTTTTTTTCGTGGCCAAAAAGGATGGTTCATTAAGGCCTTGTATTGATTATCGTGCCCTCAACAAAATTACTATTAAATATCAGTATCCGTTACCCCTGATTTCGGATCTATTCTCCAGAGTTAAAGGTGCTTGCTGGTTTACCAAGCTTGACCTCAGGGGGGCGTATAATCTTATCCGCATTAAGCATGGGGATGAATGGAAGATGGCGTTTAATACTCCGGAGGGACATTTTGAGTACCTGGTGATGCCTTTTGGGCTCACTAATGCCCCTTCTGTCTTCCAGTGCGTCATGAACGACATTTTCCGAGACTTTGTGGATAAATTTTTGATTATCTATCTGGATGATATTTTGATCTTCTCCAAGGATTGGGATTCTCATGTGGAACATGTTCGGACTGTGTTCCGGATCTTGAGGGAGAATTCCCTGTATGTCAAAGGATCGAAATGCCTTTTTGGGGTACAGAGGATTTCATTTTTGGGATTTATTTTGTCTCCATCAACTATTGAAATGGACCCGGCCAAGGTACAGGCCATTTATGATTGGGTTCAGCCCACTTATTTGAAGGCCCTCCAGAAGTTTTTGGTTTTGCTAATTTTTATCGGAAATTTATAGCTACATTTTCTAGTATTGCCAAGCCATTGACTGATCTGACTAAGAAGGGTGCTGATGTGTTGAATTGGTCTCCGGAGGCTGCTTCTTCCTTTCAGGAGCTGAAGCGAAGATTCACTTCTGCCCCGGTTTTGCGGCAACCTGATGTCTCACTCCCGTTCAAGGTAGAGGTGGACGCTTCTGAGATTGGTGCAGGAGCTGTTTTGTCCCAAAAGGATCCTGTAACATCTAAAATGAATCCCTGTGCTTTCTTTTCTCAAAAGTTCTCTCCATCTGAACGTAACTATGATGTGGGGAATCGGGAACTGTTAGCCATGAAATGGGCATTTGAGGAGTGGAGACATTGGTTGGAGGGAGCTAAACATCAAGTCGTGGTCCTCACTGACCACAAGAATTTGATTTACCTGGAGTCGGCCAAACGCTTGAACCCTAGACAGGCTAGGTGGGCCTTGTTTTTTACACGTTTTGATTTTGTGGTCTCTTTTCTTCCTGGCACTAAGAATGTTAAGGCAGACGCCCTCTCTAGGAGCTTCTTTGCTGATTCTCCTGTGGTGACCAAGCCTGCTACCATCTTAGGCGAAGGGGTAGTTCTTTCTGCCATCTCGCCCGATTTGAGACGTGCTCTGGAAGAGTTCCAGGAGGACAAACCTGAGCATTGTCCCAGTGGAAAGTTGTATGTTCCTGACCAGTGGAAGAAGAGAGTGATGTCTGAAGTTCATTGCTCTGCATTGGCTGGTCATCCAGGTATTTTTGGTACTAGAGATCTGGTGAGTCAGTCTTTTTGGTGGCTCGCCTTGTCTCGTGATGTCAGGAATTTTGTGCAGTCCTGTGGGACTTGCTCCCGGTCTAAACCTTGTTCTTGCTCTAGTGGGTTGTTGATGCCTTTGCCTGTCCCCAGGAGGCCATGGACCCATATTTCAATGGATTTCATCTCTGATATGCCTGTCTCTCAGAGAATGACTGTTATTTGGGTGATTTGTGATAGGTTCTCTAAGATGGTTCATCTTGTACCACTCCCTAAGTTGCCATCTTCCTCTGAGTTGGTGCCCCTGTTTTTGCAACAGGTGGTTCGCTTGCACGGGATTCCTGAGAACATTGTATCTGACAGAGGAGTTCAGTTTGTGTCTAGATTTTGGAGGACTTTCTGTTCCAAGCTGGGAATTCAGTTGTCCTTCTCCTCTGCTTTTCACCCTCAGACCAATGGGCAGACGGAGAGAACAAACCAGACCTTGGAGTCGTATTTGAGATGTTTTATTTCCGCTGATCAGGATGATTGGGTTTCCTTTTTGCCCTTGGCCGAATTTGCTTTAAATAATAGAGCTAGTTCTGCCACTTTGATGTCACCTTTTTTTTGTAACTTTGGGTTTCATCCTCGATTTTCTTCAGGGCAGGTGGAGCCTTCTGCCTGCCCAGGTGTTGACACTGTAGTGGAGAGAATGCACCAGATCTGGGACCAAGTGGTGGTGGATAAGTTATCTCTCTCCCAGGAAAAGGCCCAGCGGTTTTCCAACCGACATAGGACCATTGGTCCCCAGTTTAAGGTTGGTGATATGGTTTGGTTATCATCAAAAAATATTGCTATGAAGGTGGCTTCTCCTAAGTTTAAGCCTAGATTTATTGGACCTTACAAGATTTTGGAGATTATTAATCCGGTCTCTTTTCGTTTGGCTCTTCCTGTCACATTTAAAATCCATAATGTGTTTCATAAGTCCTTGTTGAAGAGGTTTGTTGAACCAGTTGTTCCTGGGGTGGCACCTCCGGACCCTGTATTGGTTGAAGGTAACATGGAATATGAGGTAGAGAAGATACTGGATTCCCGTCTGGGTAGACGGAGACTCCAGTATTTGGTTAAGTGGAAGGGTTATGGTCAGGAGGATAATTCCTGGGTCTCTGCCTCTGATATTCATGCCAACAGATTGGTACGTGCCTTTCATCGGGCTCACCCTGATCGCCCTGGTGGCGTGGATGAGGGTTCGGTGACCCCTCAAGGGGGAGGTACTGTTGTGAGTTCATTTTCCCCTTCACCATTGAAGTCTGATGAACTCCCTCTTCTGGTGAAGGAAGGTAGTGAGGCTGATTACCAAGCACCTGAGCAGAATGATGATGACTGGGTGACTGGAATTGCTGACTGGATATAAGGCAGCCGACGCCCTTCTGCCTTGCGGGTGATTTCTCTGAGGGATTCTAGGAGACCAGTCTGATTCATGCTCCTCAAAAGCTAAGTTTTCTGCTCTGCTTTTTGCATTTGTGTTTTGGTTTTGTTTTGCCTTGTTTTTCTGGATTTCTGCCATTCCCTGCTGGGGTGAGCTGAATTCCTTTTTGCTCTGTCTTCAGAAAATACCTGAGTACTGATATAGTCTTTTTGAAGCCTAGCGACTTCAGGGCTTTTTTCCCTCTCAGTCTGTTGGCTCTTGTTTTGATAGGGTTTTTGGCGGATTGCAGACAGCAGCTTTTCTATCCTGTCCTATTTAGTTAGCTTGGGCCCCATCATTTGCTCAGCCTTTCTTTCTATCTGTGTGAGTGTTTTTTCATCATGCTTCACCGTCATTATATGTTGGGGGCTGCCTATTGCTTTGGGGTCTGCTCTGGGGCAGTTTAGATTTCCCTTTCTGTCTTTAGGCTCTTTAGTTCTCTGGCTGTGATCGAGGGGTCTAGGGCACCGTAGGAACCCCCCACAGCTACTGCTAGTTGTTGTTGATAGGTTCGGGGGTCTGCAATCCGATAGCTGCCAACTTCTCTGGTTTTCTGGACTTAGCTAGTATTTCTGTTTTTGCCTCCTACGGTGACTCATTCATAACAGAACACCCCAACCAGCATGTTTGTATGGTGGCAGCGATTAAAACACTAAGGCCGGGGTCACATTTGCGAGTGCAATACGAGAAACTCGCACGAGTCTCTCGCTTCAATACCCAGCACTGCCGCTGGCACTCGGGACCGGAGCGTTCAACTGCATAGAAATACATGCAGCCACACACACAGGCAGGGCCGGCGTTAGGGGCAGGCAGACCAGGCAGCTGCCTAGGGCCCCCGCTCCTCCAGGGGCCCCCAGCCAGCGGCACATCACACAGCAGCTATGGGGCCCCTGTGAGGTAGGGGGGCCCGCCTGCCCCCAACGCGACTCGCGCCGCATTGGAGGCAGTGATGGAGGAGAGAGCGTAAGCTGACGCTCCCTCTCCCATCAATCCCCGCTCTGACTGTGACACAACGGGGGCGCAATGACTTCATCGCGCTCTCACTTTGTGCCAGACAGAGCAGGAGACAGAAGCAGCCAGCAGCGCAGGCACGAGGAGAAGGTGGAGTGTTTTTGGGTTTTTTTAAATCAGTGTGAGAACTGGACTGTGGGGCCACTATGGGGGGACTATATACCATGCTCGGCTGTATCATACCATGCTGGGGGGGCTATATACAGTGCTGGGCTGTATTACACCATTCTGGGGGGCTATATACCATGCTGGGCTGTATTATACCATGCTCAGCTGTATCATAAAATGCTGGGGGGCTATATACCATGCCGGGCCGTATTACACCATTCTGGGGGGGTTATATACCATGCTGGGCTGTATTATACCATGCTCGGCTGTATCATACCATGCTGGGCCGTATTATACCATGCTGGGCTGTATTACACCATTCTGGGGGGGGGGCTATATGCCATGCTGGGCTGTATTATACCGTGCTGGGCTGTATTTTACCATTCTGGGGGGGCTATATACCATGCTGGGCTGTATTATACCATGCTGGGCTGTATTATACCATGCTGGGGGGGCTATATACCATGCTGGGTTGTATTATACCATACTTGGCTGTATTATTCAATTCTGGGGGGCTATATACCATGCTGGGCTGTATTATACCATTCTGGGGAGGCTATATACCTTGCTGGGCTGTATTATACCATGCTGGGCTGTATACCATGCTGGGCTGTATTATACAGCCCAGCATGGTATACAGCCTGTATACCATGGTGAGCTGTATTATACCATGGTGAGCTATATACCATGCTGTGCTGTATACCATGGTGGGCTGGGGTATATACCATGTGGTGCTGGGGTATATACTATGCGGCTGTATTATATACCATGGGGGGTACATTTTACATTATATTCTATAGGGGGAGGCTGTGTTATATAATATGGGGGCTACATTATATTCTATTGGGAGGTGGGCAGTATTATATTCTATTTGGGGCTACATTATATTCTATGGGGGGCTGTATTATATTTATTATATTCGATGGGGAGCTGCATTATACTATATGAGGAGGACTACATTGTATTCTATGGAGGGGCTACATTATACTATATAAGGGTCTGCATTATATCCTATGAGGGGGTTGCCATATATTCTATGGAGGGGCTGCATTATATTCTATGTGGGGGGTACATTATATTCTGTGGAGTGGCTGCATTATACTCTTGGGTAGCTGCATTATTCTCTAAGGGGTGGCTGCATTATACTATAAGAGGGGGGCTGCATTATATTATATGGGGGTTACATTATATTGTATGGCGGGGCTGCTTTATACTCTGTGGAGTGGCTGCATTATGCTCTATGGGGTGGCTGTATTATACTATATGTGGGCTGCATTATACTGTATCAAGGACTATGGGGAATACATTATATGAAGAACTATGGGGTGCGTTATGCTATGGGAAGTGAATTGTATTACATGGGTGACTATGGCGGTGCATTATACTATATGGAGAACTATGAGGAGTGTATTATACTATATGGAGGACTGAGCAGTGTATTTTAATATATGGAGGGCTATGAGGAGAGTATTATACTATATGGAGGACTGAGGAGTATATTATACTATATGGAGGACTATGGGGCAGATTATATTATATGGAGGACTATGGGGTGTAAACTGTAAATGTGCTGCTGATAACATGATACTGTATGGTGATCTGTTAGGGTGTGGGCACACATTGCTGATTAGTCTGCGGCTTTTTCTGCAGAGATTCCATATCTCTTGGCAGAAACCGCAGGGTAAAACACATGCATTTTTCCTGCGGATTCCTAGCTTGTGTACAGAGGATTTGATGCAGGTTCTAGTGCGGTTTGGCAGTGCGGATGAGAGAGAGAGAGTGATTGATTTGTATGTCCCGGAATGTACACTGCAGCTGCGGTTCCGCAAAAAAGAAGTAACATGCTGCGGAAAATCTGCGCCGAATTTTCCGCAGCATGTTCACGGCAGATATGGTTTTCTATAGGTTTACATGGTACTGTAAACCGCATGGAAACTGCTGCGGATCCAAAGGACCAAATCCGCTGCGGGAAAAAACCGCAACGTGTGCACACACCCTTAGTGATCCATTAGTGATCATTCTGTTCCAATCATTCTTTCTCAAACGGTGGAAAGAGGCTGGGAAACAAGTGTTGAACGACTTCTTCAATTTTGTCGATCACACTCATTTAGCGGCCTGAACTCAGCACATGTAAATACAACCGAAATGCTTCTGTGTGATGTGCAATATCTTAGCATTTGGGGCCCCATTTTAAACTTTACCTAGAGCCCCACTTTGCCTAAAACCGGCCCTGCGCTCCGGGCAGCAGTGCCAGGTATTAATGCGTGAGTTTCTCACATTGTACTCGCAAGTGTGAACCCGGCCTAAGGGTAAGTTCCCATGATGAGTTTTTGACGCTGCAAAATTTTTGCTGTGCAAAAAAAAAATCACCATCTTACTGTTCCAGCAAAATGGATGAGATTTATAAAAATCTTATGCCAGCTGTGCTTTTTTTTTTTTTTTACTGACCTCCGGTGCATGTATGAAATCTGCTGCATCTCAGTTTCCTGAGTTTTAAGTGCCTAAAATCAAATTAGATATAAAAAAAAACCGCATGTAATATGCATATGACTGTATCAATGTGGTTTTAGCAAAGTCAAGCAGCATGAAACATAAAAAACAAAGCAGCTTTATTTAAAACATGAAATGACAAAATGTCAGCGTCGAAAACGTGTGTAATAAAATGCCCTCAAAAAGCAACAATGAGTTTTTGGTGAGTGTTTGATGTTGCAGACTTTTTGTAAATGAAGTCACTTGCCTTTTATTTCATTGCGTTTTCTAGTTTTTTTGAGGTGCATTTTTATCGCTTTTTTAATGCTGCGTTTTTTGTCTCTTGTTGGTGTCATGCATGTTATAAATAAAGCTCCTTTGTTTTTAACACTACCTGATATTTGTCTTTGACAATACTTTATTGATTCAGTCATGTACGTATTACATGTGTTTTTGATGTGTTTACGTGAATTTTTCACATCTCATGCAAGAAAAAAAAATCTGCACATAAAACTCAGCAGACCCACAAGAGAAATTGACATGTTGTGGATTTGACACATGCACCACAGATCATTTTCTGCTGAGTGGAAAATAAGTGCAGAGGGCAGGAGATTTCTATAAATCAACTCATCCACTTTGCTGCTACTTTCACACATCAGTTTTTCGCCGTCAGGTGCGATCCGGCATCGTGCCGGAGCGCCGGATCCGGCAAATGTTATGTAAAACCGGATGTGACGGATCCGTTTTTCTGCCGGATCCGTCTTAGATGTCAGACCATAAACCGGATCCGTCTCATCAGTTTCATCCGTTTTTCCATCCGTTTTCCGCCAGATTACACCGGAACCGGTTTTTAAAAACGCCCCTTGGGGGCTTCGAAACGGGATTGGCTGCTGAAATCTATATATACCGTGTTCCTACAGCCCATCTTTGACAGGTTGTAGAGGAGAAAGTGCAGGTTGGAGAGAAGAGCAAGTGACTGGCGAAGATGGATGTTGTGATTGGAAATATTTTGAAGAATGTGGTGGATTTTACAGCGGAGGCGAATCGTTTGAGGGTGATTGTTCTGGAGAAGGAGAGAGCGAGACAGCAGCGCATCAGGCATCGTAGACGACGTTTGTGGATCCACCCCATCACAGCCAAGAGAATGACGCGTGGGGTCTATATTCTACACTCTGCATGGACCTTAAACGAAACCCGGAGAAATTTTTTGGATATGTTTGGATGAAAATGGAGAATTTTGATTACTTGGTGGAGCGCATTGCACACCTCATAAGAAAATCAGACACCTATTGCCGCTTCTCCGTTTCACCCGCAGAGAGTCTGATGGTGACTTTAAGGTAAGCCACATTTATTGGATATGCCTCGCATCAGAGCACACTTTCACTGCAATCTTTTTGGTGGTAGTTTGTATCTCCAAGTGTTATAGCTGAGTTTTGGTATGTAATGCTGTGATTTTTAACTAATTTATTGTTTTTTTACTTCCCCACAGATTTCTTGCAACTGGAGAATCCCTTTCGTCACTGCATTTCCAGTACAAACTCGGGATTTCAACCATATCTGGAATAGTGAAGCACACATGCCGTGCACTGTGGGACTCCTTAGCTGAAGAGTTTTTACCAGAGCCCACAACAGAGAGGTGGATTGAAATTTCTGAAAAGTTTCTACAGATATGTCAGTTTCCGAACTGCTTGGGCGCTGTGGATGGGAAGCATATCCGCATTGTAAAGCCAGCAGGATCGGGATCGGAATATTTCAATTACAAGAAATATTTCTCCATTGTCCTCATGGCCATCGCTGACGCGGAATACAAATTTATTGCTGTTGATATTGGGGCCTATGGCCGCTCCAATGACTCTCAAGTTTTCAAACTGTCTGCCATGGGGCGTAAACTGTATGGAAACACCTTCCAGTTCCCGACCGCTGCCGCAAACATCTGGTCCACCTATGCCTTTTGTCTGTGTAGGGGATGAAGCATTCCAGCTGTCAGAACACCTTTTGAAACCGTACGGTAGCAGAGGATTGTCAAGAACAAAACGCATTTTTAATTACCGGCTAACGAGCAAGAAGAATGGTGGAATGCTCCTTTGGTATTCTGACAGCCAAATGGCGTGTCCTATTGACTGCGATCAACCTCAAGACAGAAACTGTGAACGAGGTGATCAAAGCTTGCGTGGTACTCCACAATTTTGTTATGTGCAAGGAACCCATTTCCATTGAGGACACCGCTGAAGAAACCACCTTGCAAGATTACCAGAACATTACCAATAGAAGTTCTGTGACGGTGTCACGAATGAGGGACAATTTTGCAGAATAGACTGGCAGGATGACAGAATTTGATAAATTTCTGCCCTTAACCAAAGTTGTGTACCTTCTGTACCAACAGTATATACCTTTTCCAAACAAAGTTGGCTATCTTGTCGTCTATCTTGTCGTGGTTTAACTATTTTTACCTTGACCACAGTTGTATACCTGGTTGTGTTTTAGGCAAAGTCTTTCACCTTTTACCAAAAGTTGTGTACATTGTTAGGAAGTCCCCAACAAGATACACAACTATTGGTAAAAGGTGAAATACTTTGTCTAAAACACAACCAGGAACACAACTGTGGCCAAAAGGTAAAATTTATTTACCTTTTACCCACAGTTATGTACCTGGTTTTGTATACCCTGTACTTAACCTTTTTTTTTATACCATATTTCGCCGCAGAAATAAAAGACAGACCACCAGTGTAAACCAATACTTTAACTTTTATTGAAAATTTTTTTTTTTCAATAAACTGTTTAATTGTTAAAAAATTTTCTCTTTTTTATTTGAATACACACATTTATAAATTAGTGTAGTGTGAGGTGGAAATACTGCTGGAGGGGCTGCGGGACACTTCGACACTGGGAGTGTGGAGAGAGGACTGGGATCGTGGTGGTGAAGGAACAGTTAGAGGTGAAGGGGTGGAAAAAGCAAGAGTATGGGTGGACATGTGGGTGGCAGAACAGGTGGTGGGTGGTGGAGTGGAGGGTTGGGCAGGGAATGGAGTAGCAGATGATGTGGTTGCGAAGTGGTAGGGGGAATGAGTTTGGTACTGGGAAGTAGTTTGGTACGGGGCAGGTTGCTGGAAGTGGGGAGGTTGCTGGTACTGGGGAGTTTGCTGGTACTGGGTAGGTGGCTGGTACTGAGGAGGTGGCTGGTATTGAATAGGAGGGGGAGTAGGGACAGTGGCTGGAGGGGGTGCAGGTGGAGGAACTACTGTGGTGGGAGGTGGAGGTTGGGAGGTAACCTGCTGTAGAGCACCGTGGCACGAATGCATTACATGCATCTGCTGGGTAGGAGATAGTGTTGCCATGCGCTCCACAACAGACCTGAAAAAGGTGTGGTTTGGAGAAGATCTTGCTTCTGAATGCATTGTTTGCAGAAGTGTCTTCAACTCCAGAATGCCGGAGTTGAGCTGCTGAAAGCCTGCGGACATTTGCTCGGACAAGACTTTGAGACAGTTCTGGAAAGATGCTTTCAGATGCAAGAACTCTGGCGCATAAGTCTTTTCCTGACCCCTCTGGTGTACTAGAGGTGGCAGGGGCAGAAGGGTGGGGTAAAGGGAAAGCGATCTCACCAGCAGCTTCATGTAATGTAGGCGGCCACGATGCTCCTGTGCTGGTGGATGGGACAGATGGGTCGAATGTGTGGAAAGGCTCGGAAGGTGCAGATGTACCGGGACGGTCGAAGTGTCCCTCGGTGCCGGTCTCCTCAGGGATCGCTTCAGAAGGGTCTAACCGTGCAGGCTCCCGAGTGCTGGTCACCGTGCTGTGGAATAAAGAGAAAAAAACACAATTAATATACTGACATGCCATTGGCCCTGGCTGAAAAAAAATTTAGACATGTAAACATTACTTTTGGACATGGGGTGTGTAATATTTACCTTCTGGTGACCATTGTTACCCGGAGGAACGACAGGGCTTGTGCGTACTTGTACTTGCTCCTGCGTCCTCCAGATCCACTCGGGGCCCGCATCTCTTTATTGAACTCCTTCTTGAAACGATCACTCACAGACCGCCACCGCTTCACAATTCTCTCCCCTGAAACGAGAAAGCACAAAGTGGTTAGTATACAACATCAGTGTTTCACAAACTCCAGTCCTCGTGGCTCCCAACGGGTCATGTTTTCAGGATTCCCATAGTGTTGCTCAAAAGGAAATCCTGAAAACATGAGCCGTGGGTACCATGAGGACTGGAGTTCGGGAAACACTGCTTGACATCAAGCAACGGGAACTGTATATACTTACGCTCTTGAATCTGGGCCCGAGCTTCAAGGTCCTCCCAGCGGTCCTCAAGGAGCGAACAGATTTCCTCCCAGAGCCGTCGGGTCACAATTACATCAGCATGCCGGCGGTCAGCCATATTCCAAAGCAGCTCCCTTTCTCTAACAAGATCGATGAGGTGGTCCACATCAATCCCACCATCCTCACCGTCAGAGTCGGGAACACGCAGTGAAGGCTGTTAAAGAAAAAGAAAAAAATAAAATAATTAGCCACAACACTGAAAAAAATGAAATAAAAAGTTCAAAAAAACCAAAGCAAAAATATTATACTTACACGCTTGTGACCGCCGCGTCGCTGTCGCCGACGACCCTGGGAGGCACTGTGAGGACCTCTTCGCCGAGCACCAGATTGGGAAGACTAGAAAAGAAAAGCAAAAAAATTATGTGGTTGGATGTAGGCATATGTGTTTGCTGTGTGATATCTGCGCTACATTGTTTTCTATGTGTTGTATGTAGTGTGATGTTGTGTTTCTGCGTTTGATGCAGGAAACTTACCAATTGCGAGCCCACTCCAGGTATCTGTCCACCCCTTCTTTCTTCTTCTGGGAGCTCCTCTTCATCTTGTGATTCCTGTTTTGAAATAAAAGCCAATGAATAGACATATATTCCAGAGATGATGGATTTTTTAAATAAAAACTTACCGTCAAACGCTGACGATGTGAGGGAGGGCTCCCAGAAGAAGATGTGGTGTCCTCCTGCTGGCCAGTCTCCACTCCTGATGCTGTTGCTGCTGGTGCTGCTGTTGCTGCTGCCGAAGCTGCTGCATCTATACGGCGTGTTCTGCTAGTGAATAAAGAGAAACAAAGGGCCACTGAATATATTGATATTCCATGGCCCTATTTTTGAGGAATGGGGGATTTGATAATTACCGTATGTCATCTGCTGGTGGACTCCCCTCCGCATGGTCACCATGGTCCCTTCGCTCCATTTGGGCTGGTGGTGCTGGTGATGCAGTGGTCTCCTGCCTTCTCCTGCGGCTGTCGACTCTCTTGGGTGGCATGTTGGCTGTGGCTGAGGGTCCCACTGTCATGGTTTTATATATGTTTGCTGTGGGCAGGGCTACTGAGCATGCTCAGACCAAAAAAAGCCAGATCCGGCACATTGCGGCGCTCATAGACTTTCATTGTGTGAAAAAGCCGGATCAGGCGGGTCCGGCTTTTTCGCCGGAGACAAAAAAACGTTACAGTTGCCGTTTTTTCCAGATGCCGGATTGCGACACATTGCCGGATCCGGCCAAAACCGGACGAAACGCATGACCATCCGGCACGATCCGGCGCTAATGTAAGTCAATGGGGAAAAACCGGATCTGACATTGCATTTCGCCGGATCCGGTTTTTCGTAAAAATAGCCGGATCGCGCCTGACGGCGAAAAACTGATGTGTGAAAGAGGCCTAAGACGCTGCGTTTGGAGAACAGCGTCAAAAACTCACTAAAAACTCATTGTAGGTGCATAACCTAAAATGCCATTTTTATAAGGGCTATATCCTAAATAAGGCTGCTTGCTTAGTTGTATTGTTGGTG
Source organism: Dendrobates tinctorius (assembly GCF_039654945.1). Taxonomy (NCBI): domain Eukaryota; kingdom Metazoa; phylum Chordata; class Amphibia; order Anura; family Dendrobatidae; genus Dendrobates; species Dendrobates tinctorius. Next base: position 9,554,083 of record NW_027361684.1, read on the forward strand.
TGGGCTGACAAGACTCCCTTTAAGGCCCCTTCCACATGTTCGTGTTTCAGGTATCCATTTTTTTTTCACGGATACCACATGTTCCCATTGTAATCTGTGGTGCTGCACACATATCTGCGCAAACCACATGGGGACATGGTTGTTTTCTACCAGCAGCACAGATCATACAAGCCAATACAAGTCTATGGGTCCATGAAAAACACATACAGCACGGATGGCATCTATGTGTGTCATCCGTGTGCTATACGTGTTTATCATTGCAAAGTGTAGGAGACGCTTTGGAACTAATTTTTTAATCCATGCCAGAAAAAAACTGATGACACCAATACCTTTTTTTCCGGTACCAGTATTATTTGGACGTGGAAGTGGGCCTAAGGTACACCAACAATATCAGATTAGTGGGGGTCTGACTCTCGGCACCTCGGACAATCACCTAATTAATTAGGCAGTGGTGCACGTGTAACGGGAACCAGGGCTGGAATCGTGGCTAACGCTGGCTGCTCTGGTGCACCCTGGTCTCCCGCCACATAAATACATTGTCCCCTCTGTTGTACACTTGGTGGTTCACTTGCACATCAGAGTCCTCTCCGGTCTGCTGGGGGTTTCTTCCTTTAAGTACCATGCAAAGACAGGCACAGTCCAAGTCCAACTTCAAACAAACAACTTTACTCAGTTCTTTTCTCAGCTCTTCCAGATTAGTCACAGGTACAGCACAAGATTCTTCACACAATATAGCATTTTCTTTCCCTGTGCTGTCCCTTTCTCCTACAGGAATATCGCAGGGTCGTACTATCACCTTCAATACCGCAGCACTCTGTCCGGTCAGCCTAACTCGCTGTAACAACTCTGCCGGCATCACTGCATGGCCTCCCATCCCTCACGCACCAATTTACTCACTGCTCCAGGCCATGCTGTGACTTCTGTTTTCTGCCTCTTGCTTCCTGGCTGCTCTCTGCATGCTTCCTGGTTGTGTGCATGGGGGGGCGGCGCCGGCATGCTCTGGTTCTTATGGAATCAGTGTGCACCTGCCTAATGTGCTCCCAAGAGGCCTCTAGTATTTAGGGCAGCTCCACCCGGTGGAAGCTGCCTATGCAATGTCTTAACTCAGTGTCTTGCTGCTGAGTTGCCAGGTCCTGTTCTGTGTTTCATCTTCTCTGGAGGCTTGATTCCTAGCTTTGCCTTGTACCTGTCTTTCCGCCCTCCAGGAGGCAGAATATCCTGGCCTCTGTGCTATTGCTCCCTGCCTTGTTTCGTACCTATCCTCTATGCCCACCAGGAGGCAGTATATCCTGGTCCCTGTGTTTTTGTTCCTGTACCTTGTCTCGTACCGTTCCCTTGTCTAAACTCAGTCCTACCTCTGTCTATCAGTCTTCTTGTCTGTGGCTCCTTTCCCTGCTGTGTCTTTCCTTGTGTCCTCTCCGTCTGCCTGTGTTCCGTACTCCTGCGGTTTTGCCTGTGCTCCGCACTCCTGCGGTTCTCCCTGTGCTCCGCACTCCTGCGGCTCCGCCTGTGCTCCGCACTCCTGCGGCTCCGCCTGTGCTCCGCACCCTTGCGGCTCTGCCTGTGCTCCGTACTCTTGCAGTTCTGTTTTGTTCTGCTGCTGAAGAACCTCTTGCTGCTATCTGCAGCTCTTCTCCATAGCCTTGTGGTTCTCCTCCAAGTGTGAACAGGTCCAAACCTGTTCCTTCATACTCCACTCCTTCCTGCCAGCACCCATACCTGCACCTCCTGTTTGAACAGGCTTCTACCTATTCCCTGCACCACTCCTTCCTGCCCATGTCTCTGGGTCTCAGCCGTGCCCGCCTGCCAGTGTCTCAGCCGTGCCCACCTGCCAGTGTCTCAGCCGTGCCCACCTGACTCAGCAGCTATCTTAATCTATTGTGCCCCCTCTAGTGGGCTAATCTAATTCCTACACATTAACATATGTACATTGTGTTGCACCATATAGCAGCATTATAAGACATATGAGGTAATATATACTGCTCAAAAAAATAAAGGGAACACTTAAACAACAAAATGTAACTCCAAGTCAGTCACTCTTCTGTGAAATCAACACTGATTGTGATTCAATTTCTCCTGCTGTTGTGCCAATGGAATAAACAGGTAGAAATGATAGGAAGGTCACCAACATCCATGTGTTTGCTCAGTGAGAGTGTCTAGTGTTCCCTTTATTTTTTTGAGAAGTATGTATATATATATACCGTATATATATATATATATGTACAATGCATTTTCAACCTATTGACATACATTGTAGGACATACCAAACATATCAGATATACCAGCATTTACAGAGACATAGAAGCGGGTGCAGAGTATAAACTGTCCTCTGTACCCCCTTTCACACGTGCAAACACTACAGCATTGTCAGTGTTTACATTGCTCAGTACTCGGATGATCACGGGGAGCAGAGAGTTGGACCTACACCGATCTGATACTGACAGCCTGTCTAAAGGATCTGTCACACTAAGCGATATAGCTAGCAATATCGCTGTAACATCACTGGTTTTTGTGACGTAGCAGCGATATTGCTAGCGATATCGCTATGTCTGATACTTACCTCTGACCGCTCCCCCACTGGTTATCGCTGATCGCGCGAGAACGTCCTGGACCATTTCTCGTCGTCAGCTTCCTGCTGGGCTTCCTGTGGAGAGACAAGCGACACGTGGACGCGGGCGGGAGGACGTCAGGATCGCCGCGTCTAACAGGTAAGTAGCGACCCCCGTCCCCAGCGATGTCGCTGGTGAGATCTGCCTGTGTGGCAGCTCACTAGCGACCACTTAGCGATGTACCAGCGATCCTGACTGTGTCATATCGCTGGTGCATCGCTAAGTGTGACAGTACCTTAAGGCCTTGCTCACAGGAGTGTGTAACATGGCCGAGTGCTATCTGATGTTTTATCGGATAGCACTAGGCCCAATGTTATACAAGCAGATTCCAGGCTTGTCCGTGCGAAGCCACCAGCTGGATCCATGCTGCAACTTAGGTGAGCTGACTCTCCTTTCCCATTTCCGCCTCTCAGTGATAATGGTATACCACGGGGCAGTGCACTCCATAAAAATGGAACAGAAAACTTTCCATCGTATTCACATTTGAGGAAACACCTGCCTTTATTTTCCGGAAGGGCCATTCCAATGCCGCTGACCGACCAGAAATATCCAATGCAAAAAAGAGGTGTACGGGCACATCCAATAATAAAAAAATCATCAAGCTTGATTCCAAATACATATCTTTAAAAATCCATACAAGGATGATGTGGTGCAGGAACTGCTTTGACGCCCTTAGTCATAGAGCAGTGGTCCCCAACTCCGGTCCTTAAGAGCTACACACAGGTCATGTTTTCAGGATTTCCTTAGTATTGCGCAAATGATGGAATTCTTGGCTGTCCAGGTGACGCAATTATCACCTGGGCAATCCTAAGGAAATCCTGAAAACATGACCTGTTGGTGGCTCTTGAGGATCGGATTTGGCTAGCCCTGTCATAGAGCATGTATTTGGATTAAAGCTTGAAGATTTTTTATTATTGGATGTGCATGTTGAGAAAACAATCACAGCATGCTGCAATTGACAGCGAGACTCAGCTCACTCGCATCCATACAAGTCTGTGGGTGTGCGTGTGAAACATCAGACTGCACTCAGATGTCATCCCAGTGCAGTCCAATTCTGGCGCTTTGCTCGGCTGTTCCTGATGTGGTGGCAATCGGGGTAATGGTAGTTGGGGTTGATAACAGCTGTGATTTGTCAAATATCAAAGCTGTCATCAACCCCTGGGGTTAGTAATGGAGATTTGGCTATTAGACACTTCCATTACTAACCCAGTAATCAAAAATTAAAACAGACAAAAAAAAAAAAAATTATAAAGACTCCCCTCACAGTATCCATCGTTCACCAATTTATTGAAAAAGAATAAAATAAAAAAATTCCATGCAGGTTTGCCGTAATCCACCGAATCCTAAGTATTCCATTAAGGCTGTGTGCCCACGTAAGTGGGTTTTTTTGCGCTTTTTAAGCGTTTTTACTGGCAAAAACGCTTCAAAATCGCTTAAAAGAAGCATCCCATTCATTTTAATGCATTTTGCATTTTTTGTGCATATTGATGCATTTTTTCCGCGAAAAAAACGCTTCGCGGTAAAATAACGCAGCATGCTCATTAATTTTGCGGAAAAGTCCGCGTTTTTAGCTTTTTTTCTATGTGTCCGGGGACACGCGGAAAAAAACGCATCAAACACGTATTTTTTGTGCAAAAAATGTGCGGAAAAAAACGCGCGGTTTCTGGGAAGGAGTCCAGTTTTCATGCAGAAATTTTCTGCATATGTGGGCACATAGCCTTAAGTGACTGCTATTCACAGATGCTGGGTAATGATGACAATGCTCATCAGAGCTGCAGGGTCTGAGTGTTAGTGAAAGAGGAATAGTGTGGGGAGTGTCTGATAGACAGCTCTCTATTACTAACCTCAGAGGTTGATGCCAGCTGTGATTTTTTACAAATCACGGTTGTCATAAACACCACCTACCATTACTCCGACTGCCACTACACCAAGACAATCAGGAAAAGCCGGGCAAAGTACCAGAATTGACACATCCCAAGTGACGTGTCAATTCCAGGGCAGCTGCGAGGTTGTATTTTTAACCAATAACCAGGGACCTTCCCAGTCTGATAAGCTCACAGCTGTCTGCTTTACCTTTGCTGGTTATCAAAAAAACAGGAGACGCCCACGTAATTTTTTTAATTTGTTTATTTAATAGATTGAGTTAGGCTAAACACCCTTTAGTGCCACAGTAAAGAGTGGTAGTTTATTATATTTAGGGGACTTGTGACATTAAATAGATATAGGACTTCTATCTTATCTATTCTATATATCTATCTAGTGTATTCTATCTCTCTATTATGATGCTTCCGGCAGTGAATTTACTGTACTTGGCTGATAAAATTTCGGGTTTCCTTTGTGATCGATGTGTAATAATTGGGCAGCATACGCATGGTGTGTGTGCTGTCCAATTTTTTTTCTCGCATCCATAGACTTGCATTGGCGAGTCTCATCCGATACACGCAGACACTTGCAGCAAGTTGCAATTTTTTTCCCTTACAAAATCCACGTGAGAAAAAAATTACAGGTCAGCACTAACTCACTGAATAACTTTCGTCAGAGTGCAATGCGATTTTCATCAAATTGCACTCTTCTGATTTATACGCTGATGTGAGCGAGGCCTTAGGGTACGTGCACACGCTGCGGAATCCGCTGCGGATTAATCCGCACGGATTTTGCAAAAACCGCAGATAATCCGCAGGTCCAAAGACCTGCGGATTATCTGCGGTTTTGCCTGCGGTTTGGTCCTGCGGATTCACTATCTCCACAATGGTGGAGATAGGAACCCGCAGCGGTTTCCGCAGAAAGAATTGACATGCAATTCTTTCTGCGGATTCAAAACCGCAGCAAATCCGCACGTTTTTTTCCGCAGCGTCGGCACAGCATTTTTTTTTTTACCATTCAAATGAATGGTACTGTACACCGCAGCTAAAACTGCTGCGTGTCCGCAGCGGCCAAAACCGCTGCGGAAACGCAGCGGAATCCGCAGCGTGTGCACACAGCCTAAAGGATAGGACATCATTACTCCAATCCCCGAAAACCTGGCTATTGTGCTCCTTCATTGTGCAATCGGACGGAACACTCATCAGCAAGACGTCTGAGAGATCTCCATAGGCCACAAACTTTATGTCATCCCATTATGTGTTATATTTATGGCATTATATTGTGTAAAGGTCATGCGGTGTTGCATAATGTTCGTTATTACCTGATGTACAATTCACTCATAATTAATTCCTCCTCTTGTTAAAGTGTAACAAACCATGAGTCAATGTCGGAGGGAAATTACTGGAATCATTTTTACGCTTTAGTAATTCTAAAAAGATATACCGTAACTGACACGGATTTGAGACATGGCTGCTGAGTGTATTTACTCAAAGGAGCACAAAACCTTATGCATACAGGTTAATAAATAGATCTACATGAAAATGAGCTGCTGATATCACTCCATAATCTGAACGCAAATGCAGGGAGGAAAAAGAGTGAATAGAATGGAAGATTTTTCTGGACAATCTGCCAGTAATCACACTGATGAAAAATACCGCCATTATGTCCACAACCTGAAATGACACTGGATGTGAGATATACCTTTAGTTTCCACAAATGCATTACAATAAAAACAAGAATTAAGGGAATCTGTCAGCAGGATCAACTCTCCTAAGTCACACGGTGGTCATAGGAATCTGAATAAAATGATACCTTGATATCTGAGATCCGAAGTCTTATTCCGGAGAAATCCATGTTTTTCTTAATATGTAAATGAGTTGTTAAAACCTATGGGCCGGACATGGATCTCCCTGACAATCTGCCTCCGATTGGATCACATTCGGTCATTCAAGGCTATGGGTCCATTAAAAAAAAATCGAGCCGCACGCAGATGACATCCGAGTGCAGTCCGATTTTCAAAGTCTGTATGAAAAAAAATCTCAGCATGGACTAGTTTCTTCTGTATGTCAGATGAGACTTGCCTAGTCAAGTGTATGGGTACACACAAAAAAATCGGATCCCATACGGATCAGCTGTATAGCATCTGATTTTTACGAATGCAATTGCATTATTAACATTGGAAACTGTTTTGGGAAATTTTATTCTCTTCTGAAGTACAAAAAGGAATGTTATATGGATGTGAAAAACAGAGATACGGGTTGTATACAGAAGACAACATAGATGAAAAATCATACTTTTTTATCTGGATGTGGGCAAAAAAAAAAATTTAGAGGCACAGGGGACATATTCCCCATCCAACAATCTCTATGCAAATTGTCCCTTTAAAGAGGAAGTGGACGAGAACTCTTGTGCCACCTATTGGAGGTAACAATCCTAAGGCCGGGGTCACACTGGCGAGGAATACGGCCGAGTGAGAGGCGCTAAAAGCACGCATTAGACACGGACCAATGATTCTCTATGGGGTCCCTCGCACCAGGCATATATTTCTCATCCGTATTCTACGCTCCGTGCCAATCGCAGCATGCTGCGACTGTCAGCGTACTACGGCCGTAGTACGCCAATGCAAGTCTATGGGTGCGCAAAAAATACGGATTACACACGGACCAGACGTGTGACCTGCGAGAAATACGCACCCGGTGTCTTTTAGCAAAGCCGGCAATTCAGTGCGCTATACAGTAAACTCACACTGACAGGTCTAATAAAGAAACTAAAGAATAGATATAGACACATAGAATACATATATATATATATATATATATACACATTCTATGTGTCTATATCTTTTCTTTGGTTTGTGTTATAAAACCTGTCATAGGGCTCCATTATATGTCCATTTTGCAAGCCTGCGAGAAAATCTCACCATACGGATGCCATACGGATTACATACGGATGCTTACATGCGCAAAATACGCGACCACACCTTGATTACGGATGACATACGGAGCACTGTTTAGGGGCCATTCATCCGTATTACGCATGTAAAATACTGACCGTATTTTGCGTTGGTTAGTGTGACCCCGGCCTAAAAGTGAATGTCAACCCTTTAACGAGCCTTGCCAGTGCAAAGTGTGAGATCTGGTTTGGCTGGGTGAGAGGCGTCTGACTGGCAACCATGGGGTAAGGTTTCTCCTTACAGAGAGTGGAATGTCAAGCCTGGCATGCCAAGATGAGGAGACTTTTAAGCTTTGCAATAATCTCTATTCAGTAAACTAATACCATTAAAGGGAATCTGTCACCCCTTTTTTTGGACTTTGAGCTGCCGGCATCGATATCAGGGGCTTATCTGCAGCATTCTGTAATGCTGTAGATAAGCCCCCGATGTAACCAGAAAGATAAGAAAAAAGAGTTAGATTATACACACCTCGGCGTCCGGTCCGGTCTGATGGGTGACGCGGTCCGGCACCTCCCATCTTCATTCGATGCCGTCCTCTTTTTCCCATCCTGTCGTGGCACAGGCGCACTGCTCCGCCCTGTTGAGGGCAGAGCAGAGTCCTGCAGAGAGCAGGTGCCGAACCGGACGGCGACACCCATCGGACCAAGACTGGACCGCCCCCTGGCAAGTATAATCTAACTTTTTTTTCTTATCTTTCAGGTTACATCGGAGGCTTATCTACAGCATTACAGAATGCTGTAGATAAGCCCCTGATGTCGATGCCGGCAGCTCATAGTCCAAAAAAAGGGTGACAGATTCCCTTTAAGATTTTTCCCACCTTGTTGCTGTGCATTAATCCCTCAGATTACCACTTGAGAGATGCCTGCTCCTTTTAATAAGACCCCGGATCGATGACCACATTAGCCATAGATGTAATAAGCACAATGTCTTTGGTCACCAGTAGTTTGCATTCAGAGCATTTCCTAGGCAAAATCTTGATTGAAGTTCTGCGGCACATAGTAGAGGACGGCGGGGGATCTCCCGAACAGCAGTATTCAGGAAACTCATCCCTTCCAAACATTCTTACAAAATTCTGGCACAAATAACTAATAAATGTGTCAGATTAGACACTATGTTGAAATAAAATGTACAAAAAAACCACACACAAATACAAAGATAAATCTGGGCCATTGTTTGTTTTTTTCTTTTTCATTTCAAACTCTATTAAAAATGATATATTTGTTATGAATGATTTACGGCATGTCTAACGCCACGTGCATTTGGAGGATAAAAGGCTCGGAACTGCCTGATAGCATTTTTCATAATTATATATGTGGAGACTAAATATTTAGGTAAGAATCACTGTAGCTCGACATTTACTGAGATTATATGTTTCCCAATAAAAGGTTGTGAGAAAGTATTTGCCTGTCAGATTTTCCACCATTGCATTTATTAATGATTTCTCCTCTGTACATTAAATGTTACAAAAGGCGACCTACAGTATGTTACAACCGTTCCTGACCCTCATATTATCTATGTGAAAAAGCCAAGAACTGCGACATTCCTTATAGTTTGATATAGATTTTATCTTAAACGTTAAAACTTTGCTGTGCATTAAAAGACAATATCCACCTTTTTCTTATTGTTCCAATGCATTTTAAAAAAGGTGTAAAATCCCATAATTTAGTGTTCTCAGCTACTATACAGGCCCATCTGTTTCCATGTTAGCTGACACAATACAAACCTTTGTGTAGTATGTTAAAAAAAATGCAAAAGTCATCCCACCACTTCATGGTGTCCAAACTAGGGTCACCGTGAAGTGGTGGGATGGCGTTTGCTTTTTTTTTTATCAAAAAACATGCTAACTAAGTGCCCTATATTATTTTCATACATTATTGCCGTTTGTTTATTTACTGCAGGGTATTTCATCATTATGATTCTGTCTTTGGCTCTGTATAACAGGACATCATCACTGATTGGTAGCTTTCTGCCTATACACAGTGTACACGGAAAGCTGCCAATCAGTAGCGGTGGCGGCGGGATTATACAGCGCTCATGAATATGGAGGACTACCAGCAGCAGGATTACTTGTCCTCTAGTCATAATCTCATGCGAGTAAAGTAGTGATTTCATCAAAACTACAGCAAGCAACCTAGTAAGTGACACATTACCGGAATCAGGGTCACTGCCTCTATCTTTTACTGCTTTCAGATTGGGTAGCAAAAACCTGGTAATAGCTTCCCTTTAAGACCATTTGCAAAGTTGCTTTCTCATCCCCAAAATATTGGTAGTGAAGTTGGACATAGCCTTTCTACAAGAGCACTTTCCTATACAGTTAAACAAATATTATGTGGTCACATGTGGACCAGACGGAGGCGCCAGCAGGAAGCCGACGACGAGAAATGGACCAGGCCGATCTCGCGCGAGCAGCGATAGCCAGCGGGGGGAGCCGGTCAGAGGTAAGTGTCACATGTAGCGATATCGCTAGCAATATCACTACTGCATCACAAAATCAGTGACGCTTTAGCGATATCGCTATGTGTAACGGGTCCTATAAACCAAAGCATTTTCCACCTCTCACCATATTGGCATTTATGGCTCATTTTTCTCCTTTTGATGTCCAACATATTATAAAGGGACTCAGAACAAAGTACCGTCTGCAGTCAGTGCCATATTGCCACAAAAACAAGCAGAGGTTTTAGATCATTTTATTTTTGAACTAGATGTGTTCAGACAAGCGTATGAACATTTTTTGTCTTTCATCCTAAAAAATGCGCTGGATGTCTGTTTTTTTACATTTTATTATATCTGAAAATCAATATCTTGTGTAATTTTTAATTTCTGCAAAAAACAAATGCTCTAAAAATTTCAGTGTTTTTTTTGTTTGTGCGCCTATTGAATACAATGGGTTTCATCCGCAAATTGGCCTAGTAAATAGTGAGATAAACAACATTTGTCCTTATTGTGCCATGGACTTAGGGCAGGTGCAGACGGACGTAGACTCTCGTATCAAAGACAATTGGGCCAATTATGGAAATGTCACTCTTGATCAGACGTTGTACAGAGTGTCAGCAAAGTGCAATCCGATTCACTCGGATGAGAAAATTGAAGTACACTGTGAGCAGAAGATGGAGCGCAAATTCTTCTCCATTTTTCTGGGGCTGCACTCAGATGTCATCTGAGTGCAGTCCGACAATTTCCATACACTCATTAACTTGCATTGCAGAGTCTGATCCAAATATTAGATCAAAATTGGACATGCAGCGGGTTTTTTTTCTCCTAAGGCCAGGGTCAGACTTGCGAGAAACTTGGACAGTCTCGCATGTCAATACCCGACACTGCCACCGGAACTCGGATCGGAGTGCTCAGAATACATGACCGATGCTGATGACAAGGGTATATAATGTTTTACAGCGTATTTATCTTCCATTATAGTAATGTACTTGTGGCGTGAAGCCTATCTCCAATAGGAATCAGGAGCTTCTGCTTTATCTAGGCATTAGGAGCAGATCTATCGCCTTCGATTAAGACTATCTGACATTACATTAGAATCACTTTCTTTAATCACTGCCCCAGGGAAGCTTTAATGTGCAGTTCATTTTAAAATGTGGTTTGGCATGAATTTCATCCCTATTTGTGATAACACAATGATAAGCAGGTCTGCAATAAGATTGTATAGGAAAAGCATGCCCCCTGCAGGTAAGTATGGGGAACAGCAGGGACATTAGTGATTACTGATATAAAAGGTCATTATTACACTCGGGATAAAACCAACATGCTTCTTAACACAGAAAAAGCTAACCACAACAGCAGTTAATACTGCGGCATGAGATTTGGGAAGCACTTAGCATGCATGTGTCTGTCCCAGACTCCACATAATCCTGGACTACATATAAACTAATTGCCTAAGCATCTTAGTAGATAAATGTAATTAAGACAAATGGATGCTTGATCCAATTTATGGAGTGCAGAGAGTAGATACTCAGAAAAAAAACCCAATGAGGCCTCATTCAGATGTTTATTTCTCGCAGAAGGGATAGAAACGCACTGTTTCGCATCAGTGTGCTAGACTCACTTACTAGAGATGGGCGAATTTGGTCGGATTCAGTTTAGAATACGATTGGAATTGAATATTGTTTTTGCAATATTTGTCGAACACAGGCGAACGTCATTAGACTCAATAGAAATTACCAAATATGTTCGGAACCGATCTTAAGACATACATTCGGCACGAATAGTGTTCGAATATGATTTCAATATGTCAAAATCAGATTTGGGGCCAAAATCCAAACAAATTAGTTAATCTCTATCACTTACATCCATTTTCGGTCCAGGTGTCTGTTTTTACCTTCAGTGTGGCACCGTTTTTTTATTATGAAAAATAAAAAAAACAAACAAATTTTTGAATTTTCCCATTAAACAGTAAGAAATGGGCAGCACTCGAATGACCCATAGATGGTGTCAGTGTGCAGTCTGGTTTATTTTTTCATGGATGTGTAGAGGTGGAGAAGATGATGAAACACCCTCTCTGAAGACACTTGTCATTATACCTATGTGATCTGCATTTTATTGTGTGTTTCATCTTCATGGAGTCTGCAGTTTCCTGTTAGTTAGGGGTGACAGGGTTAACTGTAGGGCCAGCCCTTAGTTGAGGAGTAGTAAATGGGCACTAGTGGTTAATTCTGGGTTTTATAGTTAGGCTGCTTTCACACATCCGGCTTTTTGAATCCGGCACGATGCGGCGAAATTTGGAACAACCGGATCCGGTACCGGATCCGGTTGTATTGTCGCCGCACCATGCCGGATGGGTATGCGGCACATCCGGTTTTTGCTGGATACGGCAAAAAGTAGCCTTCCGGCGTCTGCAAAAACCGTTCGCTGCAACGTTTTTTTGACAGCGCCGGACGGTTTTTCTCAGAGCGCATGCGCGGAGACTCAGTCTCGCGGTGCTCTTTTAAATGTGGGCGCCACCATATCCGGCCACACAGGCATCCGGTGTCTCCGGCACATCCCGGATCCGCCCCTACGGCTTTTCGCTGCACGGCACAAAGCCGGATGTGTGAAAGAAGCCTTAGTGTTGGTGAAGTTAGAGAGAAAAAAAGGACACCCTCAGTTAGTTCTGATCATCATCAGGTGTGTGTGAAGAGCAGACATACAAGGGCGCATGTTTCAACAAGCAAAGCGCAGTGATGGCATTTCTCTTCAAAGCAGACAAGTTGGGGACCTACTGGAAGTGAATTTGAAGCCAGCCTCAGTGATAACCAGACCTGGAGGTCTTGGTGAATACATTTTCTTCATCGTAAGCCAAAGGGTCCTAGTGTCTCACAAATCCTGGCAGAACCTAGTCTGAAGATGTCAGCAGCAGAAACCGCAACACATGCCCACACCCAGGGACTCATGTACAGGGTGTTTATGGTCTCCGAATCACACCTCGGGTGTAAATATAGCTTAATAGTTCACTGGCAGTCATCTTTCTTCCCTGTTTATGAGATTCTAAAAAAAAAAATTGCGTCAGATTTCATAATTTCATCAGATTTTATCATCCTAATTGTCATCCGTATGGCATTCATTATTATACATCAGCAACTACGGTAATTAAAATAACAAGACCAAATACAGTATATTAAGTTAAAAAAGCCCTATTGAATAACATTGGTCCAAGCGCAGGTTTTTCAGAGATAGCACATGGATGGAAAATACGATTGTGTGAACCTAGCCGTACAATGAGATAGTGGTTGTTTGCTGAGTGACCATTCAAACGACATATATACTAGCCATTTAACCCGTTATACTTGCCCAGGTGGCAAGTCTGTCCCTCTGAAGATGCTCCTGCTCCAAGTGCGCATGCGCCCGAGGCTTCGGAGAGACGGACACATCTCCGGTTATAATATAGATTGTGAGGATTTCGCTCTTTAGCAGCCAGTGGCTTACACACAGAGATCCAGTTCTGCTGTCAAAACCGTGTAGCTGTTACCCTTACCCCATGTGCAGGGCATTGCAGTAGCAGTAGTACGACCTCTCATAGGCCGGGTTCACACTTGCAAGAAACTCGCACAAGTTTCGTGTCTCAATATCCGGCACTGCCGCCGGCACTCGGACCGGAGCGCTCAGCTGCATAGAAATACATGCAGCCGCTCACTCCGGTCCGAGTGTCGGGTATTGAGAAGCGAGACTCGTGCGAGTTTCTCGCAAGTGTGACCCTGGCCATATAGTGACAGTTAGCTGTTAGTGGTGGTAATACCTAAGCTACTGCCATGCCTTTACATGGGATAAGTGACATAGTGAATCAGAAGAACTATACTACTTTAATAATTTGAGATATTTGCTAATATTATTATTACTACACCTACTACATATTGGGATTGGATCTTGGAGATAGGCATACTCTTTTAAGACTGGGGTGCACAACTGGCACCTATTGGGGCCTTTGCTTTCATTTTGCATACAGAAAAAAGACCAAAAATGTTATCTGAATGAGGACTATTGAGCATAATTCTCTTTTTTTGCATCCCTCAAGTCTGGTTTAAATGTTTATTATTAGGGTTTACGAAAAATAAATAAATTTATGTGTCAAAAAATATAATGATTTATTTCTCAAATTTTCCAAGGTGAGCGTAAAAGTATAGAAAGCACTTGATAAATATGCTAGATGATGTGTACTTTTTGGATGCATTTTGCAATAGAATTAGAGCACATTTTGCTTCACACGTATTCCCGGCTGAATTAGTGAAATTTTTCCTATTGTAATCCCCTGCAGGGCATCTCTCACAGATGGAGGCTGAGGATGGAGGACGCTCAGCCATTAGTGATGGCACAAACTTCCTGGATCATCGCTTAGCAACCAGAAGAAGCCAAACACACAGAGGCCGCACGACACCAGCTGGGAGCTCCGACCCGTCCATGGGGACAGCGTGTGTCGTACATTAGCTGCAGATATGGCCACGATACAGGTAACGACGTCCGCAAATGTCATTCCTGACTCTTCTACTGATACATTTGCCTTCCAAGGATATTTGTCACTAGATAAATGGGTCATTTTTGGTGCCAATTTAAATAAAAGAGAGGTAGCAAAAGCAATGTGTGACGAATTTTAAAAGACGCACGCTTCTTTAAAAACCTGACTTATTACAACCTGTATACACCATGAGACCCCTGCAGCCAATCACTGGCCTAGTGGTTTTGTGCCGCTATGACCAGTGATTGGCTGCAGCGGCTACGTGGGATATATGGGATACACTGCTGTAGCCAAGATGCACACTATGGCGCTGGCAGCACTGATTGGTCATTGTCAGAGTGTACATATCTGCAATTGGTAACACCCATTTGTTAATTTATTCATAAATTTTGAGCAGGAAAGAGATGATCTGGAATTATTTTGTTAGAAGGAATACAATATTTTCCTAAAACTCAACATCCTAGTGCCAAAGTACATGAATAAGGCAAGCATCACATTTATTATACACCTCACTTGACAGTTTTAACCCCTTCACGACATTCGCCGTACATGTACGGCGCTGTGGGAGGCGTGTTCCCTCAAACTGCCGTACATGTACAGCATGGCGATCGTACAGTCTGACTCCGAATGCCGACTCGCTCAAATGTGGGTGTCAGCGCTATTTGAGAACTGACAATCTGCGGCAATGCCCATAATTATTGCTAGCGCCAATAGTGGATGTTTAACCCCTCTGATGCAGCTGTCAATGGTGACAGCGACATCGATCGGGTTGCAGAAGGAGGGAGCTGATACGCCTCTTGCCTGTGTCTGATTCACTAATCTGATGCCCTGCAACGCAAAAGCTTTTAAGAGTATTAGAACAACAAGCAGGGTAGGGAAAGCTGATGTCCCATACTAGGACAAGGTGACAAAGTGAAAAAAAAAGTTTTTAAAAAATTGTATAAACATTAAAAAAAAATAAATCACAAAATAAAGAACAAAAAGTTGAAAAATATTATACCCTTCACGACATGTGTCATACATGTATGGCGCATGTCGTGTCTCTCCCTTTGATGTGGTCTCCAACGCTGAGCCCACATCTTTCCCGGCACATGCCAGCTGATTTGAACAGCTGACAGGTGGCTCTAATAGCCGTGGGTGGAATCACAATCCACCTACCGCTGTTAATCTGTTAAATGCTGCTGTCAATCGCTGACAGGAGAATTTAATGTGATCGCGCCGGAAGCGCGTCACTAATCCCGCCCATCGGTGCCCGTGTCACATGACTGCGGGTCACCGAGGAGTTGGCACGACATGTGTTACCATTGGTTTTATTGACGACTGTGGTCCCAGCTGCCTTGAGGTCATTAACAAGTTCCCCCCGTGTAGTTTTAGGCTGATCTCTCACCTTCCTCATGATCAAGGATACCTCACGAGATGAGATTTTGAATGGTTCTCCAGATCAATGTCGATTGACAGTCATTTTGTATTTCTTCTTTTTTCTTACTATTGCACCAACAGTTGTCTCCTTCTCACCCAGCGTCACACTTATGGTTTTGTAGCCCATTCCAGCTTTGTGCAGGTCTATGATCTTGTCCCTGACCTCCTTATAAAGCTCTTTGGTCTTGCCCATCTTGTATAAAAGCGCCAAAACATAAAATGATATAAATATTGTATCGCTGTAATCGTACTGACTCGAAGAATAATACTTTCCTATTACTGTTACCACACTCAGAATGGCATATAAAAGTCCTGAATTGCTGTTTTTGTCCATTCTGCCTCCCAAAAATAATAAGTTGACGAATAAAAGCGTCAACTCATCCCACAAAAAGCAATCCCCACATGGCTTTGTGGGCAGAAATATAGGAAAAAAATGTAGCTCCCAAACTACTGTATGTATTCGCACTGACCTGAAGAATAAATAAATCTAATGACTTATACTGCATATGGAACAGCGTTAAAAATAAATAAATAGAAACCAATTCTTCACCTGCTGTTGATTTGTTAATTCTGCCTACCAAAAATCGCAGTAAGACTCGGCGCATATTTATCCTGCGCTCTGCACTGAGCACTAACACCGCAATTTTCATGTAAAGCTCTGAAATACATGATTCAGACAGAACCCCCTATACAGGGTGGGTCATTTATATGGATACACCTAAATAAGATGGGAATGGTTGGTGACATCAACTTCCTGTTTGTGGCACATTAGTATATGGGAGGGGGGAAACTTTTCAAGATGGGTGGTGACCATGGTGGCCATTTTGGATCCAACTTTATTTTTTTCAATGGGAAGAGGGTCATGAGCCACATTAAACTTATTGAGAATTTCACAAGAAAAACAATGGTGTGCTTGGTTTAAAACGTAAGTTTACTCTTTCATGAGTTATTTTCAAGTTTATGACCTCTTATAAAATGTGTTCAAAATGCTGCCCATTGTGTTGGATTGTAAGTGCAACCTTCTTCTCCCACTTGATACACGGATAGCAAGATGTGTCCCAAAACTCAGTTCCATGTATTTCCAGAAACGAAGCCTGGATAAATGATCTTGTAAAAAGCACCATTTGAATTAGGGATTGTCATGATCCAGGACGGGGTTTCGCTTTGGCCCATCCTGGTCAGACAGGGGGTTAATTGTTTCTGCATCTCTCTGGCAGAGGGCGGCTATTTAATGCTCACTGGACCTGGGTCCGGTGTTAGTTATACTCCTGCCCTTGGCTGAGTTAAGTGACCTCTTGTATACATGTGCCTTGTGCCTGATAACTTGTTGCTTGTTTGGTTGTGATCTGGTTCTGTCCCTTTTACGAGTTCTGCCTGACCCTCTTGTACTGCACCGTCCTCTCGTGTATGACCCTCTGCTTGTGACTCGACTTCTCTCTGCTCGTCCCTTTTGTACCGCACCGCCCTCTTGTGTATGACCTTTGGCTTCGTCTGACCTCCCATCTGCTTGTCCCTCCTGTACCTCGTTCGCCCGTATTGTGTATGATCTCTGGTTTGCCCGACTCTGAGTGTTCTTCCATCTTAGCAAGCAGGATGCTAAGCCCCGCCCCCTTGTGGTCACATGACCGTAGGTCCTGTGCCTGCTTGCTAATACTTCAGCGTTCAGGTCCTGTGCATCTGTACTTTCCAGCTGTTACTGTCCCCGGGACCCCTACAGCACTGGTGAGTCCCTGCTCAGCGAGGGCTGTACGCCGGCACTGGCAGGATCCTGACATTATAACTGACCATTACCATTTTTTTTTCTCTGCTCCCATTCACCTGTGTGTGTGATGGATCCTATGCACGCTCTTTCTGAGCAGGTTAAGCACCTAACTCTGATGTCTCAGAAACTCCTTGGAGAACTGGCTCAGTCTCAGCAGCTGATCGCTGACACTGTGCAGGGGGTTTTTTCATCGGGGGCTCGGGATGTTACATTAATTTCTCGGGAGTCTCCGGTTAAGTTACCAGATACCTTTTCTGGAGATAAAAAGGAATTCAGAGTTTTCAAGGAGGGATGTAAGCTTTTTTTTTCTTTGAGACCACACTCGTCTGGGAGTGAAAGCCAGAGAGTGGGGGTCATTATATCTCTGTTAAGGGGGGCTCCACAGGCTTGGGCTTTCTCCCTTCCGACCACGGCCCATGAGCGTATGACTGTGGATGCATTTTTTGAGGCCCTGGGGCATATTTATGATGAGCCTGATCGGATACGTATGGCTGAGGACATGGTGATGAGTGTTTGCCAGGGGAAACACTCAGCCGAGTGGTTTTGTTCAGAGTTCAGACGTTGGGCTGCTGAGGTCTGCTGGAATGATGCCGCCCTCCGTGGCTTGTTCCGTAGAGGCCTGTCTGAACATCTGAAAGACGCCTTGGCTCTCCACCCTCCGCCTGATTGCCTGGAGGAGGCTATGACACAGGCCATCCGAATGGATCACAGGCTACGGGGGAGGGGAGGGATGCAGATTGAGACACCGTTATTCTCCCAAGGAAGGGGAGCCAGTCCAACATTGGAGACCATCGACCTCAAAGAGAAAGAAAGAAGACAACGACTCATGGGAAAATGCTGTTTTTTCTGTGGTGATTCTGGACATTGGAAAAAGGATTGCCCCTCCTGTCCTCTGACCAACAAGTGAACAAGCAACTGAGCCCGGGTGATTGTCGTGGAGATCACCCAGGCTCTCAGGTACCCTTTTCTGCATTTTCAAAAATGTTGTCGCAAGTGGAACTTTGTTGTGGGAGTGTCTCCACATTCACTTCTGCCTTCGTGGATTGCGGATCGTCATTAAACTTTATTGACTCTGACTTGGTATCCAGGTGTAAGTTAGGGAAAGTTAGGTTGGAGACTCCTATTCACATTGTTGCCATTGACAAAACACCACTGGCTAAAAATGACGTTATGTGTTATGAATGAGTCACCGAAGGAGGAAAAAACAAAAATACAAGCTAAGTCCAGAAAACCGGAGAGGTTGGTAGCTATCGGATTGCAGACCCCTGATCCTATCCACAACAACTAAAAGTAGCCGTGGGGGTTCCTACGATGCCCTAGACCCCTCGATCACAGCCGGAGAACTAAATAGGCCTAAAGAAAGAAAGGGCAAATCTAAACTGCCCCAGAGCAGACCCCAAAGTAATAGGCAGCCCCCAACATATAATGACGGTGAAGCAAGCTGAAAACACTAACACAGATAGAAAGATAGGTTGAGCAAACGATGGGGCCCAAGCTAACTAAAAAGGACAGGAAAGAAAAGCTGCTGTCTGCAATCCGTAAAAAACCCTACCAAAAAATGTCCCAACCGTCTGATAGGAAAAACATGCCCTGAAGTCGCTAGGACTTCAAAAAGACTATATCAGCACTCAGGTAAATTCTGAAGACAGAGCAAAGAGACAAACTGATCAGAGACAAAAATGGAACTCAGCACACCCCCGACCGGTAATGGCTGAACTCCAAAAAACAAGGTAAACAAAACAAAACTAATAAGTTCAATAGCAGAGCAAAAACTTATCTTTGGGAAGCAGGAATCAGACTGGTCTCCAAGAATCCAGCAGAGAAATCACCAGCGACTCAGAAGGGCGTCGGCTGCCTTATATCCAGTCAGAATTTCCTGTTACCCAGTCATCATCTACCAGATCAGGTGTTTGGTAATCAGCCTCACTACCTTCCTTCACCAGAAGAGGGAGTTCATCAGACATCGACGGTGAAGGGGAAAATGAACTCACAACAGTACCTCCCCCTTGAGGAGGGGTCACCAAACCCTCATCCACGCCACCAGGGCGATCAGGATGGGCCCGATGAAAGGCACGAACCAATCTTTCGGCATGAATATCGGATGCAGGGACCCAAGAATTATCTCCTGGCCATAACCCTTCCATTTAACCAAATACTGGAGTCTCCGTCTAGCCAGGCGAGAATCCAGTATCTTCTCAACCTCATATTCCACATTACCTTCAACCAATACCGGGTCAGGAGTTGCCACCACAGGAACTACTGGCTCAACAAACCTCTTTAACAGAGACTTATGAAACACGTTATGGATCTTAAATGTAACAGGAAGAGCCAATCGAAAAGAGACTGAATTAAGAATCTCCAAAATCTTGTAAGGTCCAATAAATCTAGGGTTAAACTTTGGAGAAGCCACCTTAATAGCGATATTCTTTGATGACAACCAAACCATATCACCCACCTTAAACTGGGGACCAATGGTCCTATGCCGGTTGGAAAACCGCTGGGCCTTTTCCTGGGAGAGAGACAACTTATCCACCACTTGGTCCCAGATCTGGTGCATTCTCTCCACCACAGTGTCAACACCTGGGCAGGCAGAAGGCTCCACCTGCCCTGAAGAGAATAGAGGATGAAACCCAAAGTTACAAAAAAAGGTGACATCAAAGTGGCAGAACTAGCTCTATTATTTAAAGCAAATTCGGCCACGGGCAAAAATGAAACCCAATCATCCTGATCAGCAGAAATAAAACATCTCAAATACGACTCCAAAGTCTGGTTTGTTCTCTCCGTCTGCCCATTGGTCTGAGGGTGAAATGCAGAGAAGGACAACTGAATTCCCAGCTTGGAACAGAAAGTCCTCCAAAATCTAGACACAAACTGAACTCCTCTGTCAGATACAATGTTCTCAGGAATCCCGTGCAAGCGAACCACCTGTTGCAAAAACAAGGACACCAAGTCTGAGGAAGATGGCAACTTAGGGAGTGGTACAAGATGGACCATCTTAGAGAATCTATCACAAATCACCCAAATAACACTCATTCTCTGAGAGACAGGCATATCAGAGATAAAATCCATTGAAATATGGGTCCATGGCCTCCTGGGCACCGGCCAAGGCATCAACAACCCACTAGAGCGAGAACAAGGTTTAGACCGAGAGCAAGTCCCACAGGACTGCACAAAAGTCCTGACATCACGAGACAAGGCGGGCCACCAAAAAGACTGACTCACCAAATCTCTAGTGCCAAAAATACCTGGATGACCAGCCAATGCAGAGCAATGAACTTCAGACATCACTCTCTTCCTCCACTGGTCAGGAACATACAATTTTCCAATGGGACAACGCTCAGGTTTGTCCTCCTGAAACTCTTCCAGAGCACGTCTCAAATCAGGCGAGATGGCAGAAAGAACTACCCCCTCACCTAAGATGGTAGCAGGCTTGGTCACAACAGGAGAATCAGCAAAGAAACTCCTAGAGAGGGCGTCTGCCTTGACATTCTTAGTGCCCGGAAGAAAAGAGACCACAAAATCAAAACGTGTGAAAAACAAGGCCCACCTAGCCTGTCTAGGATTCAAGCGTTTGGCCAACTCCAGGTAAATCAAATTCTTGTGGTCAGTAAGGACCACGACTTGATGTTTAGCTCCCTCCAACCAATGTCTCCACTCCTCAAATGCCCATTTCATGGCTAACAGTTCCCGATTCCCCACATCACAGTTACGTTCGGATGGGGAGAACTTTCGGGAAAAGAAAGCACAGGGATTCATTTTAGATGTTACAGGATCTTTTTGGGACAAAACAGCTCCTGCACCAATCTCAGAAGCGTCCACCTCTACCTGAAACGGGAGTGAGACATCAGGTTGCCGCAAAACCGGAGCAGAAGTGAACCTTCGCTTCAGCTCCTGAACGGAAGAAACAGCCTCCGGAGATCAATTCAGCACATCAGCACCCTTCTTAGTCAAATCAGTCAATGGTTTGGCAATACCAGAAAAATTAGCTATAAATTTACGATAAAAATTAGCAAAACCCAAAAATTTCTGGAGGGCCTTCAAAGAAGTGGGCTGAACCCAATCATAAATGGCCTGTACCTTGGCCGGGTCCATTTCAATAGTTGACGGAGACAAAATAAATCCCAAAAATGAAATTCTCTGTACACCAAAAAGGCATTTCGATCCCTTGACATACAGGGAATTCTCCCTCAAAATCCGGAACACAGTCCGAACATGTTCCACATGAGAGTCCCAATCCTTGGAAAAGATCAAAATATCATCCAGATAGATGATCAAAAATTTATCCACCAAGTCTCGGAAAATATCATTCATGAAGCACTGGAAGACAGAAGGGGCCTTAGTGAGCCCAAAAGGCATCACCAGGTACTCAAAATGTCCCTCCGGAGTATTAAACGCCGTCTTCCATTCATCCCCATGCTTAATGCAAATAAGATTATATGCCCCCCTGAGGTCAAGCTTTGTAAACCAGCAAGCACCTTTAACTCTGGAGAATAGATCAGAAATCAGGGGTAACGGATACTGATATTTAACAGTAATTTTGTTGAGGGAACGATAGTCAATACAAGGCCTTAATGACCCATCTTTCTTAGCCACGAAAAAAACCCCAGCACCTAAGGGTGAAGAGGATGGTCTAATATGACCCTTCTCCAACGACTCCTTAATATAGGATCGCATAGCCTCGTGCTCGGGTACAGATAAATTGAAAAGTCGACCCTTGGGAAATTTACACCCAGAGCTCAGCTCAATTGCACAGTCATAACTCCTATGAGGAGGAAAAGACGCACACTCATTCTCACTAAATACATCATAATAATCAGCCAAATAGTCAGGAACATCATGCGACTGGGGAGAGGTGGAGGAAACAGGAGCATCACTAAGGGCACACCGACAACCCCAACTCACCACAGACACAGATTTCCAATCCAAAACTGGATTATGGATTTGCAACCAGGGAAACCCCAGAACAATGGTATCATGCAAATTATGCAACACCAAAAATCTGCAATTCTCTTGATGGTCTGGGGCGACCCGCATTACCACCTGGGTCCAAAACTGAGGTTTATTCTTCGCCAAAGGAGTAGCATCAATACCCCTCAAAGGGATAGGCGTCCGCAGAGGTGTCATAGGAAATCCACAACGTTTAGCAAAATCCAAGTCCATCAGGTTCAGAGCTGCTCCCGAATCCACAAAGGCCTTAGTGGAAAATGTGGACAGGGAGCAGATCAGGGTAATTGCCAGAAGAAACTTAGGTTGAACACCACCCACAGCAAATGTGTGTGCAAAACGTTTCTCTCGTTTAGGGCAGACAGAAATAATATGAGAGGCATCACCACTGAAGAAACACAGCTTATTATGCCTTCTGAACTCCTGACGTTGCGCTCTAGACAAAACTCTATCACATTGCATAGGTTCAGGCATTTGTTCAACAGGTGGCAACACCTCTCGTGCGGTTTTGCGTTCACGCAAACACCGATCAACCTGAATCGTCAAGACCAGAGGGAACAGGAAATCCCACCATAGTATCTTTTACAGTTTCTGACAAACCCTTCCGAAAGAGAGCTACCAAGGCACCATCATTCCAGGTAGTAAGGACCGCCCACCTTCGGAATTTTTGACTGTACAACTCTGCAGAATCCCGACCCTGGCTCAATGCCAACAGGGCCTTTTCAGCCTGATCAATAGCATTAGGTTCATCATACAACAACCCCAAGGCTTGAAAAAATGCGTTCACATTAGTAAGAATAGGATCATCAGGTTTCAAAGAGAACGCCCAATCCTGGGGATCGCCGCGCAGCAAAGAGATGACAATTTTAACCTGCTGCGCGGAGCTCCCCAACGAGTTAGGCTTCAAGGCAAAAAATAATTTACAATTATTCTTAAAATTCAAAAAATTAGACCGATCCCCAAAAAACACATCAGGAGTAGGGATCTTTGGTTCAGCAGCATGTGAATGAGCAAGATAGGTGGAAATTCCCCGCACTTCAGCAATGAGCTGCTCCACACGATCAGACAATTGCTTCATCTCCATTGAGAAAGAAAAAAAAAATTTCCCCCTACGGCCTCAGAGACATAGAGGAAAAAATATACACAAAAAAAAAAAATTCTGACAAACTTTTTTTTTTCTTACAATTCTTTCCTGCTATTGAGTACCCTAGGATCTGCGGTATGGCTGGAGATTCTGTTATGAATGAGTCACCGAAGGAGGAAAAAACAAAAATACAAGCTAAGTCCAGAAAACCGGAGAGGTTGGTAGCTGATTGCAGACCCCTGATCCTATCCACAACAACTAACAGTAGCCGTGGGGGGTTCCTACGATGCCCTAGACCCCTCGATCACAGCCGGAGAACTAAATAGGCCTAAAGAAAGAAAGGGGAAATCTAAACTGCCCCAGAGCAGACCCCAAAGCAATAGGCAGCCCCCAACATATAATGACGGTGAAGCAAGCTGAAAACACTAACACAGATAGAAACATAGGTTGAGCAAACGATGGGGCCCAAGCTAACTAAAAAGGACAGGAAAGAAAAGCTGCTGTCTGCAATCCATAAAAAACCCTACCAAAAAATGTCCCAACCGTCTGATAGGAAAAACAGGCCCTGAAGTCGCTAGGACTTCAAAAAGACTATATCAGCACTCAGGTAAATTCTGAAGACAGAGCAAAGAGACAAACTGATCAGAGACAAAAATGGAACTCAGCACACCCCCGACCGGGGATGGCTGAACTCCAAAAAACAAGGTAAACAAAGCAAAACTAATAAGTTCAATAGCAGAGCAAAAACTTATCTTTGGGAAGCAGGAATCAGACTGGTCTCCAAGAATCCAGCAGAGAAATCACCAGCGACTCAGAAGGGCGTCGGCTGCCTTATATCCAGTCAGAATTTCCTGTTACCCAGTCATCATCTACCAGATCAGGTGTTTGGTAATCAGCCTCACTACCTTACTTCACCAGAAGAGGGAGTTCATCAGACATCGACAGTGAAGGGGAAAATGAACTCACAACAGTTATATTTCGTACAGAAGAGTTTCTCCTTAAAGTAAGTTCCTTGCACCAGGAACATATTTCATGTTTTGTTATGGACAACCTGCCTGCGGGACTGGTGTTGGGGTTCCCCTGGTTACAAGTGCATAATCCAGTGATTAATTGGGAATCTCGGGACATTGTTAAATGGGGTCCCTATTGTTCTGAGAAATGTCTTGTTACTGTGTCTGTGTCGTCCGTGGGTCTGGAAGGTATTTCGGAGTGCCTGAAAGACTATACGGATGTTTTCTCCGAAAAGAGGCCGAGGTTTTACCGCCACACCGCCCATTTGATTGTGCCATTGACCTGGTTCCAGGTGCTAAATTGACCAAAGCCCGCTTGTATAACCTTTCAGGTCCAGAACGGGCTACAATGAAGGAATATATTTCCGAGAGTCTCCGTAAGGGACACATTCGTCCTTCTGTTTCTCCCGTGGTGGCGGGGTTCTTTTTTGTAAAGAAAAAAGACGGTGGTTTACGCTCATGCCTCGATTTTCGTGAGTTAAATACGATAACTGTGAGGAATACGTATCCCCTTCCACTTATTCCTGATTTATACAACCAATTGTCCGGAGTTAAGTGGTTTTCGAAACTAGATCTACGGGGAGCGTATAACCTTATCAGAGTCCGGGACGGAGATGAGTGGAAAACTGCTTTTCTCACTACTGAAGGGTTGTTTGAAAATTTGGTCATGCTTTTCGGTCTGACCAATGCGCCAGCAGTCTTCCAAAATTTCATAAACTGCGTGTTCTCTGATTTTATTGGACGTTTTATGGTGGTATATTTGGATGACATACTGATCTACTCTCCTGATAAACAGGCTCACATTGGTCATGTTCGGGCAGTTCTCCAAAGGCTCCGGGAGAACTGTCTCTTTGCTAAACTTGAAAAATGTCTATTTTGTGTTCAAGAACTGTCGTTTCTGGGGTTCATTGTGTCTGCAGAAGGGTATCGCATGGATCCTAATAAGGTGCAGGCCATTGTCGAGTGGGTTCAACCTTGTGATTTGAAGGCTCTGCAGCGTTTCCTAGGGTTCGCCAATTATTATTGTAAATTTATAAGGGGGTTCTCACAGGTGGTTAAACCCCTCACAGACATGACTCAAAAGGGGGCTGATATCAAGAATTGGTCAGCCGCAGCGGTAGCGGTGTTTCAGTTTTTGAAAAAATGTTTCATGTCTGCCCCGGTTCTTATTCAACAGGACCCGTCTGAACCATTTATTGTTGAGGTAGACGCCTCAGAGGTGGGGGTGGGGGCGGTATTGTCCCAGGGACCCGCCACTTTGACCAATTTGAGACCTTGCGCCTTTTTCTCGAAGATATTCTCTACTGCGGAGAGAAACTATGATGCTGGGAATCGAGAACTTCTGGCTGTAAAGTTGGCCTTTGAAGAATGGAGACATTTTTTGGAGGGGGCTGTCCATCCTATAACCGTAATTACGGACCACAAAAACAAAGCTTACATTGAGTCAGCTAAAAGGTTGACTCCCAGGCAGGCTAGATGGTCATTTTTTTTTTCCCGATTCAACTTCTCAATCACTTTTCGGCCAGGATCCAAAAATGTCAGAGCTGATGCCTTGTCACGCAGTCTAGATCCGGTGTCCCCCCCTGGAACCTCCATCCTCCATTCTTCAGCCTAGGGTGGTGGTGGCAGGTGTTTCTAACATGTTGGAATGGGAGATTCG
This sequence comes from Dendrobates tinctorius, assembly GCF_039654945.1. Lineage (NCBI taxonomy): Eukaryota > Metazoa > Chordata > Amphibia > Anura > Dendrobatidae > Dendrobates > Dendrobates tinctorius. The sequence continues at coordinate 9,580,321 of NW_027361684.1, forward strand.
GGAAGCCCAGTCTCTTGCACCTCCGGCTAAGCCAGTGGATAAACTTTTCGTGCCAGCTCAGTTTCGTCTCAAGGTCCTCCGAGAGTTCCATGACTCAGTTCTGGGTGGACATCCAGGGATCTCGGCGACCCGGAAGGCCATTGCTAGAGTATTCTGGTGGTCTTCTTTAGCCTCTGATGTTGGGGAATATGTGTCTGTATGTGATGTTTGTGCCCGTGCGAAAACCCCCCCATAACCGTCCGGCCGGGGAATTGGTACCACTGCCAATTCCTGAGAGACCATGGACCCATTTGTCCATGGATTTCATCACCAACCTTCCCCCCTCCAAGGGTAATACCGTTGTTTGGGTTGTGGTGGACAGGTTTAGTAAGCAGGCATATTTTGTACCTTTGGCAGCTCTACCTAATGCGGAAACATTGTCCAGATTGTTTGTTGAGCATGTGGTGCGGTTGCATGGGGTACCCTTGAATGTGGTGTCTGATAGAGGAGTGCAATTTGTTTCCAGATTTTGGAGGGCTTTTTGTAAGAGGTTGGGTATTGGTCTGTCCTTTTCATCCGCTTATCATCCAGAGTCTAATGGGCAGACCGAGCGGACCAATCAGTCTCTGGAGCAAATTCTGCGTTACTTGACCTCAGCCCGACAGGATGATTGGTGTTCTGTGTTACCGTTGGCCGAGTTTGCATTTAACAACCGCATTAACCAGTCTACGGGTACATCTCCCTTTTTCTGCAACTATGGGTTTCATCCACATTTTGGAGAATTTTCCCGTTTGAATTCTGAGTGTCCTGGGGCGGATGAGACGATCCAGCGGTTGGAGGAGGTATGGCAGGAGGTCCAGAGTAACATTACTAAGGCTCAGGATAAATTTAAATTTTTTGCAGACAAAAAACGATTCGCGGGAACAGTGTTTCAGGTTGGGGATAAGGTATGGTTATCCACCAAGAATATAAGGCTCAAGGTCCCCTCCGCGAGGCTTGGACCCAAGTTTATAGGTCCCTATGAAATTACCGAAGCAGTTAACCCAGTGGCTTTTCGGTTGCGTCTCCCGCCATCTCTGCGGATCCCAAATGTTTTCCATAGGGCCCTTTTGAAACCTGTGAGGTCCGGTGGGGAGGGACCATCAGCTTCCCCGCCACCGGTTTTGGTAGACGGGCAGTCCGAGTAGGAGGTGGAACGAATTGTCAACTCCAGGTTGGTCCATCGTGCCCTTCAATATCTGGTACATTGGAAAGGCTACGGTCCGGAGGAACGCTCGTGGGTTTCTGCTCGATCGGTTCATGCGGATCGGTTGGTTCGGGCCTTTCACGCCAAGTATCCTGAGAAACCTGGGGGTCCGGTGGCCCCCCATTGAGAGGGGGGTACTGTCATGATCCAGGACGGGGTTTCGCTTTGGCCCATCATGGTCAGATAGGGGGTTAATTGTTTCTGCCTCTCTCTGGCAGAGGGCGGCTATTTAATGCTCACTGGACCTGGGACCGGTGTCAGTTATATTCCTGCCCTCGGCTGAGTTAAGTGACCTCTTGTATACGTGTGCCTTGTGCCTGATAACTTGTTGCTTGTTTGGTTGTGATCTGGTTCTGTCCCTGTTACGAGTTCTGCCTGACCCTCTTGTACCGCACCGTCCTCTCGTGTATGACCCTCTGCTTGTGACTCGCCTGCTCTCTGCTCGTTCCTTTTGTACCGCACCGCCCTCTTGTGTATGACCTTTGGCTTCATCTGACCTCCTATCTGCTTGTCCCTCCTGTACCTCGTTCGCCCGTATTGTGTATGATCTCTGGTTTGCCCGACTCTGAGTGTTCTTCCATCTTAGCAAGCAGGACGCTAAGCCCCGCCCCCTTGTGGTCACATGACCGTAGGTCCCGTGCCTGCTTGCTAATACTTCAGCGTTCAGGTCCTGTGCGTCTGTACTTTCCAGCTGTTACTGTCCCTGGGACCCCTACAGCACTGGTGAGTCCCTGCTCAGTGAGGGCTGTACGCCGGCGCTGTCAGGATCCTTACAGGGATCATACCTCTATTGGGATCATACCTCTATTGTTCTATTTATTACCTTTAGTAACAATGGCATCCAGTGGGTTATTTTTTTTTTCCTTTAATGATAATTTGTAATACAACACTTTTACTGTTTTTCTTTTTTTTTTCTTAAAGAGAACGATGGAACGTGGGAGCACTGATAGCTCTTCCATGGAGAGTTGTGATTCAGGGATGGGTGGCCTCACAGACACTTCCAAAGACAGCCATTCTACTGAGGCAGAGGCGGGATATATGAAGATATTTACAGATACGATGCAGAAGAGAGGGTTAAAACTGCAACAGAAAACACTTAAAAACATAAAGCTACAAAGAGAACAAAAACAGAAATTAGAGAAGGAAGCACCGGCTGATCCACTGGCGCAGGAGTGGTTTAGCCATGACAAGTCCTCAGTAGACACAAGAGCTTATCTTCTTGACCGGTTGATGCCTTCAGTTATGCATGGTGTTGAGTCTCTTCTGAAAGAGTTGGAAAAGAAGAAAGTTCTTGAAGATGACCCATTTAAGTTTGACCCAGTTAATTATCTTGCAGAGTTCCTTATGAGACACAATCCTGGCTTCTTTTCTGGCACGGAGAAGTCGGCCTACACTCGAGGCTTAGAGCAAGTAATTGCTGATCTGAAAGACAATGTTTTTGATTTAGAATTTAACAGGTGAGGGCAAATTTATCTACCATAATAATTGTTTATTTTTAAAAAAAATGTTTTATAAACATGTTTTTTATAAATTTGCCTGCAGAAATAATGTAGAGGGGCCAAGATTTATAGTGAAGATTTTCGAACAAACCAAAGTTAGGCAACTGCTTATAAATCTTGTATTCTTAGTTTACACGCATCAGCTAGTATACAGTGCCTTGCAAAAGTATTCACCCCCCTAGAACTTTCAACCTTTTCCCACATATCATGCTTCAAACATAAAGATACCAAATGTAAATTTTTGGTGAAGAATCAACAAGTGGAACACAATTGTGAAGTTGAACGAAATGTATTGGTTATTTTAAATTTTTGTGGAAAGTCAAAAACTGAAATGTGGGGCGTGCAGTGGGGCGTGCAATATTATTTGGCCCCTTTACTTTCAGGCCAGCAAACTCACTCCAGAAGTTCATTATGGATCTCTGAATGATCCAATGTTGTCCTAAATGACTAATGATGATAAATATAATCCACCTGTGTGTGATCAAGTCTCCGTATAAATGCACCTGCTTTGTGATAGTCTCAGGGTTCTGTTTGAAGCACAGAGAGTATCATGAAGACCAAGGAACACAACAGGCAGGTCCGTGATACTGTTGTGGAAAAGTTTAAATCCGGATTTGGATACAAAATGATTTCCCAAACTTTAAACATCCCAAGGAGCACTGTGCAAACGATTGAAATGGAACGAGTATCATACCACTGCAAATCTACCAAGACCCGGCCGTCCCTCTAAACTTTCATCTCAAACAAGGAGACGACTGATCAGAGCTGCAGCCAAGAGGCACTCTGGATGAACTGCAGAGATCTACAGCTGAGGTAGAACAGTCTGTCCATAGGACAACAATCAGTCGTACACTGCACAAGTCTAGCCTTTATGGAAGAGTGGCAAGAAGAAAGTCATTTCTCAAAGACATCCATGAAAAGTGTTGTTTAAAGTTTGCATCAAGCCACCTGGGATACACACCAAACATGTGAAAGAAGCTGCTCTGGTCAGATGAAACATAAATCAAACTTTTTGGCAGCAATGCCAAACAATATGTTTGGCATAAAGGCAACACAGCTCATCACCCTGAACACACCATCCCCACTGTCAAACATGGTGGTGGCAGCATCATGGTTTGGGCCTGCTTTTCTTCAGCCGGGACAGGGAAGATGGTTAAAGCCAAATACAGGACCATTCTTGAAGAAAACCTGTTGGAGTCTGCAAAAGACCTGAGACTGGGATGGAGATTTGTTTCCAACAAGATAATGATCCCAAACATAAAGCAAAATCTACAATGGAATGGTTCACAAATAAACGTATCCAGGTGTTAGAATGGCCAAGTCAAAGTCCAGACCTGAATCCAATCGAAAATCTGTGGAAAGAGCTGGAAACTGCTGTTCACAAACGATCTCCATCAAACCTCACTGAGCTCGAGCTGTTTGCCCAGGAAGAATGGGCAAGAATTTCAGTCTCTCAATGTACAAAACTGATAGACACCCCAAGCGACTTGCAGCTGTAATCGCAGCAAAAGGTGGCGCAACAAAGTATTAAGTTAAAGGGGCCGAACAACATTGCACGCCCCACTTTTCAGTTTTTGACTTTCCACAAAAATTTTAAATAACCAATAAAATAAACTTCTCCACAACAGTATCACGGACCTGCCTGTTGTGTTCCTTGGTCTTCATGATGCTCTCTGTGCTTCAATCAGAACCCTGAGACTATCACAGAGCAGGTGCATTTATACGGAGACTTGATTACACACAGGTGGATTATATTTATCATAATTAGTCATTTAGGACAACATTGGATCATTTAGAGATCCACAATGAACTTCTGGAGTGAGTTTGCTGGCCTGAAAGTAAAGGGGCCAAATAATATTGCACGCCCCACTTTTCAGTTTTTGACTTTCCACAAAAATTTCGAATAACCAATAAATTTCATTCAACTTCACAACTGTGTCCCACTTGTTGATTCTTCACCAAAAATTTACATTTGGTATCTTTATGTTTGAAGCATGATATGTGGGAAAAGGCTGAAAAGTTCCAGAGGGCCGAATATTTTCGCAAGCACTGTATGTTCCCAGGATTATAATTCCCACCACCCTAAAACAAATACAAACACTTTTAAATAGTAAATATAAAATTAAACCTAGCACCTTACACATAACAACCTAAAGCCCCCGTTACACATAGCGATATCGCTAGCAATATCGCTGTAACGTCACCGATTTTGTGACGTAGCAGCGATATTGTTAGCGATATCGCTATGTCTGATATTTACCTCCGACCGGCTCCCCCGCTGCTCATCGCTGGTCGCTCGAGAACGTCCTGGATCATTTCTCGTCGGGCGCTTCCTGCTGTGGAGACGAGCGACGCGTGGATGCGGGCGGGAGGACGTCAGGATCGCCGCGTCTGACAGGTAATTAGCGACCCCCGACCCCTCCGATGTTGCTGGTGAGATCTGCCTGTGTGGCAGCTCACTAGCGACCACTTAGCGATGCACCAGCGATCCATATCGTTGTCGGGATCGCTGGTGCATCGCTAAGTGTAACGGTACCCTAAGATCTGCTACTCATAAAATGTCTTATGCTGGCCATACTATCTACAATGAATCATTCTCCAACTTATCATCTCAGATAGAGCCTGTGGTGGTGAGGTTAGGCTGGCGCTGCAGGTAGCCACCAGGTACCACTCCAGTTCAGTCCCAGGTACTGCAGCATTGACCCCAGGAGTCAAAGATGCAGGTATGGGACTTGGAGTGTCGGGCCGGATGGTATCAGGATCACTGGCAGTATAGATGCTGTTGTCAGTTGAGACCAAACGGGTTCAGGTTTGGACAGAATGACTGGTTCAGACACGACGGACTGAGGATCACTGGACAGGTACTGGTACAGGATCATAAAAATAAAGTTCTTTCAGCTCACCCCTAGTCAGTTCCCATGGAACTGAAAGATGAAGCACGGGATTACGTCTATGCCAGACGCCATGGAGAACAATTTCAAGAGAAAAGATCCAGCTTAGCTGCCAAAGAAATACTCAGCCGGTTGATACCAGAGGAAGAGTGCCACGTAGGGAACTGAACACATTTCGAACACGCTATGTGTTTTTAGACTCCGACCCACATTCAAATAAAGCGTCTTAATTTTACTTACCGAAGCTGTATCTTTTCACATGGAACTGGTACAGAATCGCAGAACCGGTGCAGGAATGGGGACCTGACAATGGTCCAGTAGTCTAGAGACAAACTAGCTACTGAAGTTTCCCTACAGGGGAGGGTGCCTTAAATACCTAATGTCTCCCAGCTAAAGGCTGGGGACACTTCGGAAGTGCGAGCTCTGCCCCTTTAAGAAGTTGGAAGCACATTGCCAAGATACCTGCGCTATGTGTGCAGGCCCTGGAAAATGGGAGCTGCGGCGGGAGCTGGAGCAGGAAATGCTGCCGAGCAGCCGTGGTGTTGATGTTGGCATCCCTACCAGGGAGAGAGACGTGAACCCCGCAGGAATGCCAGACCTGAAGAGCTGATCTGTACCTCTCAATATCAGGAGACTATGGGCCCGAATCATTGTTCTATTTGCGCCAGTTGTTGGTATTTTTACAGTTTTCATTTATCCTTACCTTTTCTTTGAATTTTTGCCTTTTTTAAATTCCATTTTATGTGTTCTCTTGCGCTATATATATATATATTATTTAAATAGTTGCAAACTTTGTTGCACATGTACTCCATGCCCCATCCCCCATTACCAGGAGTGATTTTTATGTATATTAGTTATTTTGTCACAATTTTATGTAATTTCATGGACTATGCAAATTATTGTGCTAAAAATGTGCAAAAAAAGATTAAAAGTATCAATAAAAACCAAATTTTGACTTTGCATAAAATTCACGTACTGTGTGTGTCATTTTAACGAGTTTGGGAAAAAAAGGCAATGAATACCACAAGACAAACAAGAAAAGGGACTTAAAAACCCGCAAATTATGAATCTCCCCCTATATGTAGAAAATTACAGACTTTGCTGAAACCATGAGATTTCAGGGAGAAGTAAAAGGTGGGAATCCATAATAGTAACTCCTGCATCCCACACCGTTATTTTTCCATGATTTATTCTCATTAAACAGGTTAACATCATTTTAGTTCTGTGTGGTGCTTTTAAACTGTAAACCATGTATCTCCCAGTACTTGCAGATATTATTCATGGTATTTGGCTTTGGGTTTCTGTCTTAATTTCTCAATATTTTATGTTATTGACTTTGAGGATATTGTAGATAATGCTTTTCACTGCATTGGTTATGACTTTCTTCACTGCAGGCTTGGTCAGCTAAAAGAGGAGCTGAAGGAAAGCCAAAGTAATAGAGTACAATTGGAAGGCATCCAGACAGAAGTGATGGAGAAGAGGAAAGGAGCCTTGTCCCTGCAGTTCCAAGAATGGACCCTGGATGTTAATGGCAGGATTCCTCTTGCGCTGGTGAGTGTAGATATACATGGACACAGACATGATATCACTGTCACATGCAGGGTCACCATCAGGACATTACTACCCTTACTGGTGCATGTGGTCCAGTGAGCAGAAGCAAAGAGGGGTGCAACATGTGCACAGGCGCCCAAGAGTTAATGGAGCCCATTTTCATCTCCAAAACAGGTGGATTTGTACATTATGATGAACTATTGTACTGCAAAGGACCCATATGTTGTCCTTGCATAGGGGCGCTTTACTGTCTGTGTCCACCAGTGGATTGGCTGCTGACGTCAGCGCATACGTCACCGGTGTACGGCGTCAATGCCATGCGATGGCGCTTCTGCGCCACATATCTAGAAGAAAGAGGATGCCGCTGGAACCCAGCCAGTTCCAAAGAATTTTTTTTTAAATTTGCTTGCACTGAAATGCCGCAATGTAGGGGCTAATTAAGGGATATTATTACTGCAGTGATGTGTTTTGTTTTTAAGGATACTGTTTTCAATGGGGGGGGGGTCCTGTTACTTTGCAGGGCGACACTATGTCGCTTTTTTTCTTTATCTGGCGTAGTTTAGAAGTTGGGGAAAAATTGTGTAATGTGTTGCCTGGCTGGAAGGAATGATAGCGATCTCCGCTGAATAAAGAAGATGACACTGGTGAGTTAGTGTGTTACCTGTACACTGACACTATACACTGTATACAGAGGTCCTGTATATAATAACACTTATGGAAATATTAGTATTGTGGTTTTTTTTTTTTTTGATTAATGATCAGTAATGTAGTATTTGGCCACTATGTGTTGGTAATATTATTATTATTATTATTATAGCACCATTAATCCCATGGCGCTTTACATATGAGGAGGGGTATACATTATGAAAAACAAGTACAGTAATCTTAACAATACAAGTCATGACTGGTACAGGAGGAGAGAGGACCCTGCCCGCGAGGGCTCACAATCTACACAGGATGGGTACAGTAAGTGAGTGTATATCTGGTCGTGCAGCAGTTAGGTGGATTGGTGGTTACTGGAGGTTGTAGGCTTGTCGGAAGAGGTAGGTCTTCAGGTTCCTTTTGAAAGTTCCCACAGTAGGCAAGAGTCTGACATGTTGGGGTAGAGAGTTCCAGAGTAGGGGGGATGCACAGGAGAAATCTTGTATGCGATTGTGGGAAGAGGAGATAAGAAGGGAGTTGAGAAGGAGATCTTGTGAGGATCGGAAGTTGCGTGCAGGTAAGTACCGAGAGACGAGGTCACAGATGTATGGAGGAGACAGGTTGTGGATGGCTTTGTATGCCATGGTTAGGGTTTTGAACTGGAGTCTTTGGGTAATGGGGAGCCAGTGAAGGGATTGACAGAGGGGAGAGGCAGAGGAATAGCGGGGGGACAGGTGGATTAGTCGGGCAGCAGAGTTTAGAATAGATTAGAGTGGTGCGAAGAGTGTTAAAAGGGAGGCCACAAAGCAAGAGGTTGCAGTAGTCGAGGCAGGAGATGGTTGGTTGAAGAATGAATGGATCCGGGAAAGTCAGCAGGAAGTGGAAAGGGCTTGTATATGTGTTTTGAAGGAGAGATCAGAGCCAAGGATTACCGCAAGGAAGCAAGCTTGTGGGACTGGGGAGAGTGAGCAGCCATTTACTTTAATGGATCGGTCTGTTGGGGGAGTAGCGTGAGATGGGGAAAGATGATAAATTCTTTTTTGTCCAGATTAAGTTTTAGAAATCTCACGGAGAAGGATGAAATAGCGGACAGACATTGTGGGATTCTGGTTAGTAGGGAGGTGATATCTGGTCCAGAGAGGTAGATGTGTGTGTCATCAGCATAGAGGTGATACTGAAAGTCACGAGATTCTATGAGCTGTCCAAGGCCGAAGGTGTAAATGGAGAAGAGCAGGGGCCCTAGGACTGAACCGTGCGGGACTCCGACAGATAGGGTTGAGGTGAGGAGGTGGTGTGCGAGTGGGAGATGCTGAATGTCCGGTTGTTAGGTATGATGAGATCCAAGACAGGGCAAAGTCTGTGATGCCAAGAGATGAGAGAATCTGTAGTAATAGGGAGTGGTCCACTGTGTCAAAGGCAGAGGACAAGTCCAGGAGGAGGAGGACAGAGTAGTGTTGCTTGGCTTTGGCGGTTAGTAGGTCATTGATGACTTTTATATGATTTGGTCATGGTGTGGTGGTATTTGTTCTTTGGGTATTATTCGGTCATTATGTGGTAGTAACATGTGATCTGGTCATCATGTGGTGGTATTTGTCCCTTACATGTGGTATTATTTGGTTACTATGTGGAGGTAATATGTGGTCTGGTCATGGTGTGGCTGTATTTCTTCCTTGTATGTGGTATTATTCAGTCACTATGTGGCGAATACGTGATCTGGTCATAGTATGACCGTATTTGTCCCTTGTGTATTGGGTATTTTAAAAAATATTTAATAGGTTATAGTAGAGTAGGGCCCTGCTGAAAGTCCATCTTGTTATGGTGGCGGCTTAAAAAATCTTTTGGCCAAAATAAAAGCTCATGGCTTTGTATGTGATATAATGATCGATGGGAACCGTTAATTTGTGATTGGTGAGGATGTGGTGCAGAAGTGGAGTTTTTCCAAGAGTGGGCAATGGGACTGTGGAAGGTTCGAGGGGTGGAGGCGGAGCTGGGTGGGAGCCTGGGGAGTCTCGAGGGGGCCAAAAATTTTGCCAGTATGGAGCCCTAAAATTCCTGTTGAGAGCCCGGATCACATGAAAAACTGATCAATATATTTTTTTATTTCCCTTTATAAATTACAGTTAACTCTAATTAATAGATATTGTCACGCTCGCCCCTAGGCTGATTGGTGCGAGCTGGGGGGTTGTGGCCCCACTGTGCCACAAACCAGACTACCCTGGAAGGGGCGTGACTACGACAGCTGCCTCGGTCTTCACTGGAGCCTCTGATGGTGAGGTCAGGCTTGTTCGGCAGGTAGCTGCTGTGTGCCACTCCAGGGTGGTGTCTGGCTGTGACTGCTGATCCCGCTCGGGAACAGGAAACCTGGACAGGTGCGAGTGACAAGCAGGCTGAGACACAGGGCAGGCAGGCATGGCTTGAGACTTAGGGCAGGCGGGCACGGCTTGAGACACAGGGCAGGTGGGTGTGGTGTGCGAAGGAACAGGTAGGGTCCTGTTCACACAGCAGGAGCGGGTACTGGCTGGAAGGAATGGAATATGGAGGAACAGGTAGGGTCCTGTACAAATAGAAGGTGCAGGTACGGGTATGGATAGGAGAGAGTGGAATATGACAAAAAGCAGGAGTTCGGAGTAGGCGGAGCTTGCAAGAGTGCAAGGTAGGCGGAGCTTGCAAGAGTGCAAGGTACAGACAGGGAGGACACAGGGAACGACACAGCAGGGAAAGGAACTACAGACAAGGAGACTGACAGAGAGAGGTAAGACAGAGTTCAGACAGAGACAGTACAAGACAAGGTACAGGGACCGAAGGATACAGGGACCGAGATATGCTGCTTCTTGGAGGGCGAGCAAAAAGTACCAGGCAAGTACTCAGACAAAGCTAGGACAAGACAGGGACCAGGATATAAGCCTCCTGGCGGGCACTCAGAGTGTACTAGAAATGCTAGGAGTAAAGCCTCTCAAGGAAGGCAAGACAAAGGACAGGGCCTGGCTTCCTCAGTAGCAAGGCGCTGAGTATAGACATTGCACAGGCAAAGGTTAGTGGGTGTGGCGACCCTATATAGTAAAGGGCTCCAGGTGATTGGTCGGGGACAGATTAGACCGCTGGACCCTGACTGCATAAGAAGCAGAGAGGTCAGGCGCCGCCCCCCTATACACACAGTCAGGAAACATGGAGAGCAAGCAGGAAAACAAGAGGCATAGCGCATGGAGCTGGCAGCAGACAGAAATCACCGCATGACCTGGAGCAGTGAGTAAGTTGGTGTGCGGGGATGGGAGGCCATGCAGTGATGCCAGCAGGGTTGTTACAGATATAAAAGCAACACTAAGATCATCCCTCTCTCCTCCCAAATGAGAAATATTCATCAGGGATAAAAATGATCTTTATCACCTGAACTAGGGGGAATTCTTCAGTTGTGTCTGTAAGGCTGGAGAAATAATGTGGCCTGGAAACTTGTTTTGGTGGAAATGCTTTGGGGTATTATTGATATTTACATAATATTTGTGTGTTTCCCATTGAATCCAGGAACAAAGTGCCTTAAAATCATTTTTTGAAGTAATTTTTCAACTTGCAGAAGATAGCAAACCAGGTAAGATTCACTAATTGGAATATTAAATGGATCCTGTCACTAAAATCTTGCTGCTTGAATTACAGGCAGGATGAATCAGACCTTGGCTGCCTGATTGCAGCCAACTATATCATTTTCTAAAATGGGAAAATGTATTTTGAAAAACTGTTCAGGGACCATAGTCGGAGATGAGACAAGACCCGGCGCGGCCCCTGGCCAGCTTCTCTCTCTGCACCATTCTACTTGACAAAAAAAAAAAAAAAAATCGAACTATAGTCAGCTCACCCTTCTGTGAAGTCTTCATTAAGCAGCTGGCACTCCGTAGAGCAAATGTACCTGGGAAGAGAAAAAAGATCTTGATGAAGACTGTTATGTCAAAACGTGTCATCTGTTTCTGAAGTGTTTTTCCACATGCCCGGCAATCCTGTGCCATTCATGTTTTAACCTAATGGATTAAAGGTTATATTTTAGTGTGCGATCTACTCGCTGTTTTTTTCCTTTTTTATATTCTACTTGACAGGTCCTTATGTACTCACATGGGAGAAACCTGTCAATTACCTGGAGCAGTGCAGGGTGACGCTGGCCGGGGATAGGGACAAATCACATCTCTCTATAGTCCCAGACTGGCCTGTCAAACTAGGTTTTCTCTGTGGCATTTCAGGCACATCGGTCATCGATCAGGCAGCATAAATATAATGGCTGTTTCTCTATAAAATATCTGCCTTGTTTCAATTAAGCTTTCTCAATTAACATTATTTACATATAAAACCAATTCAGGGAATTCCCCAGGTTTATGTGGATCAATGGGCTACTGGAAGAAATTATCTTTATTCCTCCCGGCAGCCTCCGTCTCTGTCACCGTTCAAAATATAATAAATGGCATCTATAACCATGCTCTGACACTGACTGACAGCCAGTTCATCTATGCCAGCTATCAGTCAGTGTTGGGGCGTGGTTACAGCCGCCAATTACTATGTACTGAGAGGTGACTGATGCTGCGACCGGCCGGGCCGCTATGACTGAAAGCCAGAGGTGGCCAGGAGGAATAGAGTTAATTTCCTCCCGGCAGCAGAGATTTCAGTGCTGTGGCTACAAAGCTTTAGAATGATATTAACCTACAGATTAACACCATATCTGCAGGTTAATTGAGTTTGAGATAAGACAAGTTCCCTTCAAAATTTTATGTCAGGGTACAGTTATGAAAATTTCTTGCATAGTATGGCGCCACCTGGTGTTCAAACTATATAGCAATGTGCAAAAATTACTGCTGGTCGCACATGCTCGGTCACTCTCCTCACAGCCAGTTCTCTGCTTAGTGATTCCCTGTCCACTGCAGAGTTGCCAATATACAGTAAATAGCCTTCTGCCCTCCTTTCTACTGACCGCTCTGCAGAAAAGAGGGGCTCACTATGCAGACAGCTGACTTTGAGAAGAATGACTGAGCATGTGTGATTGGCAGCATTTTGTGCACGTGCTATAAGCCATGAACACCAGGTGGCGCCGGATCATTTTTAACAGAAAATCTTGTTTATTGTGTTTTAATGTATGTAATAGATGCGATATGTAATAGGGAGGTCAGTGTCTGGCTACATGTGTGTGTGTGTATATATATATATAATATATATACATACACACACACACACACACACAGATATCTAATAAATCTTTGATTTTGTTTTGGTAGTAAACAGTAAAGACCTGGTGACTGCAGACACAATGGAACAGAAGTTAAATGAAGAAGAATTTATAGAGGTGAAAAATATTTCCATCTGTCTGTTTTCTTTTTGCATTCATTATTTGATACCCAACTGCCTATTTATATCTTATACAAGAATGTATGCTAAAAAATATACTGCGTATCTGTAATTTACATGTATGCCAGTGAAGAAAAATTTGTTCGTGCAACCATCAATCAAACCGAACTTTAAAGGAAATCTGTCAGCACATTTTTACATGTAGAAGTAGCAGTACGGCTGTATAGGTAATGGTCTCCGAACAAAAAAATTACATTTTTTTGTGGATATCAGTCCAAAAAAAAACTAATGTAGATGCTGAATGTAAATCAGGCTGGGAGTGCACTATGGGTGGGTCACTACCCTTACAAAAAGCAGATGATTTATTGTCTCGCCCCCAGTGCACTTCCAGCTGGATTTGCAAATGGCTTCTATACTAGATTTCTCATGACTTGCACATTGGATCTCAGCCGGGTCAAGCGCTCATACCGCTACTTCCTTGTGTAAAAATGACCAGACGTTCCCATTTAGGCCTCTTTCACACATCAGGTTTTCGCCGTCAGGCGCGATCCGGCGCTTTTGACAGAAACCAGATCCGGCGAAATGCAATGCCGGATCCGGTTTCCCCCCCATTGACTTGCATTTGCGCCGGATCGCGCCGGATGGCCATGCGTTTCATCCGGTTATCGCCGGATCCGGCAATGTGTCGCAATGTGTCGCGATCCGGCGTCTGGAAAAAACGTCTACTGTAACGTTTTTTGTCTCCGGCGAAAAAGCCGGACACGCCGGATCCGGCGCGTCCGGCTTTTTCACACAATGAAAGCCTATGAGCGCCGCAATGCGCCGGATCCGGCGAAAGCCTGATCCGGCGGCCGGATCCGGTTTTTTGGTCTGAGCATGCTCAGTAGCTCTGCCCACAAGACATATATAAAAGCAAGACAGTGGGACCCACAGCCACACCCAACATGCCACCCAAGACAGCAACCAGGCGCAGGAGAAGGCAGGAGACCACTGCAGCACCATCCGCACCACCACCACCCCAAATGGAGCAGCAAATAGAACATGCTGAGGAGGGGAGGCCAGCAGCAGAGGAGAGACGGTAATTATCAAATAACCCATTCCTCCAAACTAGGGCTATTGAATATCAAGATATTCATTGGCCCTTTGTTTCTCTTTATTCAACAGCCGCCCAATAGATGCAGCAGCAGCAGCAATGGCAGCAGCTTCAACACCACCCACAGGCATGGAGTATGGCCACCAGGAAGACAGCACATCATCTTCTGGGAGCCCTCCCTCGCATCGTCAGCGTTTGACGGTAAGTTTTTATTTCCAAAATCCATCTTCTCTGTAATATATGTCTATTCATGGCCTTTTATTTCAAAACAGGAATCACAAGATGAAGAGGAGCTCCCAGAAGAAGAAGGAAGGGGTGGACAGACACCTGGAGTGGGCTCACAATTGGTAAGTTTTTTGCATCAAACGCAGAAACACAACATCACACTACACACAACACATAGAAAACAATGTTCTGCAGACCACACACAGCAAACAAATGCCTACATCCAAAGACATAACTTTTTTTGTTTTCTTCTCTAGTCTTCCCAATCTGGTGCTTGGCCAAGAGGTGCTCGCAGTGCCTCCCAGGGTCGTCGGCGACAGCAACGCGGCAGTCACCAGCGTGTAAGTATAAATATTTTTGCTTTGTTTTTTTGCACTTTTTATTTCATTTCTTTTGTGGAGGCTAATTATGTTATTTTTGTCTTTTTCTTTAACAGCCTTCACAGCGTGCTCCCGACTCTGACGTTGAGGATGGAGGGATTGATATGGACCGCCTCATCGATCTTGTCAGAGAAAGGGAGCCGCTCTGGAATATGGCTGACCGCCGCCACGCTGACCTGATCGTTACCCGACGACTCTGGGAGGAAATCTGTTCGCTCCTTGTTGGCCGCTGGGAGGACCTCGATGTTCGGGCCCAGATTACAGAGCGTAAGTATATACAGTACCGGTTGCTTGATGTAAACCAGTGTTTCCCGAACTCCAGTCCTCGTGGTCCCCACGGATCATGTGTTCAGGATTTCTATTTACTATGGAAATCCTGAAAACATGACCCCTGGGGACCATGAGGACTGGAGTTTGGGAAACACTGATGTTGTATACTAACCACTCCTTTCTCGTTTCAGGGAACAGAATTGTGAATCGGTGGCGGTCTGTGAGGGATCGTTTCAAGAAGGAGTTCAATAAAGAGATGCGGGCCCCGAGTGGATCTGGAGGACGCAGGAGCAAGTACAAGTACGCAGAAGCCCTGTCGTTCCTCCGTGAAACAATGGTCACCAGAAGGTAAATATTACACACCACATGTGAAAAAAAATGTTAGATGTAAAATTTTTTTTCAGCCAGGGCCATACCATGTCAGTATTTTAATTGTTTTTTTTTCTCTTTATTCCACAGCACGGTGAGCAGCACTCGGGAGCCTGCACGATTGGACCCTTCTGAGGCGATCCCTGAGGAGACCGGCACCGAGGGACACTTCGACCGCCCCGGTACATCTGCACCTTCCCAGCCTTCCCACACATTCGACCCATCTGTCCCATCCACCAGCACAGGAGTATCGTGGCCGCCTACATTACATGAAGCTGCTGGTGAGGAGATCGCTTTCCCTTTACCCCACCCTTCTGCCCCTGCCACCTCTAGTACACCTGCGGGTACTGGGCGGCAGCGACAGAGGGGTCAGGAAAAGACTTATGCGCCAGAGTTCTTGCATCTGAATGCATCTTTCCAGAACTGTCTAAAAGTCTTGTCAGAGCAAATCTCCGCAGGCTATCAGCAGATCAACTCCAGCATTCTGGAGGTGAAGACACTTCTGCAAACCATGCATTCAGAAGCAAGATCTTCGCCAAACCACACCTTTTTCAGGTCTGCTGTGGAGCGCATGGAAACGCTCTCTCCTGCCCAGCAGATGCATGTAATGCATTCATGCCACGCTGCTCTCCAGCAAGTTACCTCCCAACCTCCTCCTCCTCCTCCCACCACAGTAGTTTCTCCACCTGCACCCCCTCCAGCCACTTTCCATCCTCCCCCTCCTATTACATCTACACCCCCTCCAGCCACTTTCCATCCTCCCCCCCTATTACATCTACACCCCCTCCAGCCACTTTCCATCCTCCCCCTCCTATTACATACCATCCACCTCCAGCCACTTTCCATCCTCCCCCTCCTATTACATACCATCCACCTCCCCAGCACCATCCACCTCCCCAGCACCATCCACCTCCCCAGCACCAGCCACCTCCCCAGCACCAGCCACCTCCCCAGCACCAGCCACCTCCCCAGCACCAGCAACCTCACCAGTACCAGCAACCTCCACAGTACCTGCAAACTCCCCAGTACCAGCAACCTCCCCAGTACCAGACATCTCCCCACTTCCAGCAACCTGCCCCATACCAGACATCTCCCCACTTCCAGCAACCTGCCCCGTACCAGACATCTCCCCACTTCCAGCAACCTGCCTCGTACCAGACATCTCCCCACTTCCAGCAACCTGCCCCGTACCAGACATCTCCCCACTTCCAGCAACCTGCCCCGTACCAAACTCCTTCCCCATACAACTTGCCATCAACATCATCTGCTCCTACAGTCCCTGCCCAACCCTCCACTCCACCACCCACCACCTCTTCTGCTTCCCACATGTCCACCCATTCTGTAGTTTTTTCCACACCTTCACCTCTAACTGTTCCTTCCCCACAACGATCCCAGTCCTCTCTCCACACTCCCAGTGTCGAAGTGTCCCGCAGCCCCTACAGCAGTATTTCCACCACACACTACACAGAATTATAATGTGTGTTTTTAAATAAAAATGACCAGTTTTATGGTTTCAGTTTTATAGTTTCAAATTTTTATTAAACATGTTTATTAAAATTTTAAAAAAGTTTACTAAAAAAAACATTTTTCAATAAAAGTTAAATTATTTTACACTGGTTGTCTGTCATTTCTTTCTGCGGCGAAAAAGGTTAAATACAGGGTATTTAAAAGGTGAAATGGTATTCAAAACTAGGTATATAACTGTGGGTAAATTTTAGCTTTTTGCCACAGTTGTGTTCCTGGTTGTGTTTGAAGCAAAGTATTTCACCTAAAAAGTTGTGTTTATTGTTGGTGATTTCCTAACAATGTACACAACTTTTGTTAAAAGGTGAAATACTTTGCATAAAACACAACCAGGTACACACCTGTGGCCTAAAGCTAAAAATAGAGACCATGACAAGATAGCCAACTTTGGTTGGCAAAGGTATATACTGTTGGTACAGAAGGTACACAAGTTTGGGGCACAAATCTTTCACACTCTGTCATCCTGCCAGTGTACTCTGCCTTGAGGTGACATAAAGTATAGTGCAAAATTGCCCCTCATTACTGAAACCGTCACAGAACTTCTAGTGGTAATGTCATGGTAATCTTGCAAGGTGGTTTCTTCAGAGGTGTCCTCAATGGAAATGGGTTCCTTGCATATAACAAAATTGTGGAGTACCACGCACGCTTTGATCACCTCGTCCACAGTTTCTGTCTTGAGGTTGATCGCAGTCAATAGGACCCGCCATTTGGCTGTCAGAATACCAAAGGTACATTCAACCATTCTTCTTGCTCTTATGAGGCGGAAATTAAAAATGCGTTTTGGTCTTGTCAATCCTCTGCTAGAGTACGGTTTCAAAAGGTGTTCTGACAGCTGGAAGGCTTCATCCCCTACACAGACAAATGGCATAGGTGGACCAGATGTTTGCGGCAGCGGTCTAGGTGGTGGGAACTGGAAGGTGTTTCCATACAGTTTACGCCCCATGGCAGACAGTTTGAAAACTTGAGAGTCATTGGAGCGGCCATAGGCCCCAATATCAACCGCAATAAATTTGTATTCCGCGTCAGCGATGGCCATGAGGACAATTGAAAAATATTTCTTGTAATTGAAATATTCCGATCCAGATCCAGCTGGCTTTACAATGCGGATATGTTTCCCGTCCACAGCGCCCAAGCAGTTTGGAAACTGACATATCTGTTGAAACTTGTCAGCAATTTCAATCCACCTCTCTGTTGTGGGCTCTGGTAAAAACTCTTCAGCTAAGGAGTCCCACAGTGCACGGCATGTGTACTTCACTATTCCAGATATGGTGGAAATCCCGAGTCTGTACTGGAAATGCAGTGACGAAAGGGATTCTCCAGTTGCAAGAAATCTGTGGGGAATTAACAAACAATAAATTAGTTTTAAATCACAGCATTACATACCAAAACTGACCTATAACACTTGGAGATACAAATTACCACCAACAAGATTGCAGTGAAAGTGTGCTCTGATGCGATCATATCCAATAAATGTGGCTTACCTTAAAGTCACCATCAGACGCTCTGCGGGTGAAACGGAGAAGCGGCAATAGGTGTCCGCTTTTCTTATGAGGTGTGCAATGCGCTCCACCAAGTAATCAAAATTCTCCATTTTCATCCTAACATATCCAAAAAATTTATCTGGGTTTCGTCTAAGGTCCATGCAGAGTGTAGAATAGACCCCACGCGTCATTCTCTTGGCTGTGATGGGGTGGATCCACAAACGTCGTCTACGATGCCTGATGCGCTGCTGTCTCGCTCTCTCCTTCTCCAGAACAATCACCCTCAAACGATTTGCCTCCGCTGTAAAATCCGCCAAATTCTTCAAAATATTTCCAATGACAACATCCATCTTCGCCAGTAAACTTGCTCTTCTCTCCAACCTGCACTTTCTCCTCTACAACCTGTCAAAGAAGGGCTGTAGGAACATGCTATATATAGTTTTCCAGTAGCCAATCCCGTTCGGAAGGCCACAAGGGTCAATTTTAAAAACCGGATCCGGCATAATCCGTCGAAAAACGGATAGAAAAACGGATGAACCGGATGAGACGGATCCGGTTTTGTCTGTCAAGAAAAAGACGGATCCGGCAGAAAACCGGATCCGTCACATCCGGTTTTACTAAACATTTGCCGGATCCGGCGTTCCGGCACGACGCCGGATCGCGCCTGACGCCGAAAACCTGATGTGTGAAAGTAGCCTAAGAATGGCATAAAACAATATTTGCTTTGCAACAGAGACAGTGCACACGATTTTACTATGTACATGAGGCCTAAATCTTTGTACATCAGTTTATTTTTCAAATGTAATTTCGAACAGATAAAATATTTTTTGCTATTTTTACATAATTTCCATTAGGATCAGTTTACATAATGCTAATGAGGCTAAGAGCTATTGCATCATTTAATGAATATTTTAACAGACATACACATTTTTCTGACTTTTTTCTTGTGACATACATCATTACTTATGCTTTCATTGTAATACCTTTCATTTCTCCTTGCAGTATGTATATCCATTTATCAGTCATCTCAGCACGGACTTATTCCAGGAATTCCTGCACCACATGGCCCAGTGCGCTGACATGTTTCGCGAGACCATTCGCCATGATATTTGGAGGCAGCAATTTTCTGATCTCTTTCTTGATTGTGATTCAGGGAAGGTTGGTTTAATGTGTACTGTTCATATATTTAGGTAAAACCTGTCACCATACAAATTACATTGCTGTGTAGTGTAGTAAAAGACAAGTTCAAACTTTTCTTCCTGAGCCACAAGTGTTTTTACCATAGCTGAGAACTTTGAATCCTTATGTAATTAAGACTGTATTATTTTCCACCTAACACCACCTCATGGTTTCGATTGGGGTCTGTTCAGCTTGGCTAATAATATTGACAGAGTTGAACAGATAGCAATCAAGTACATGTGGATGGCGGTAGTGCAGAGGACAGAGCCCCTTCACAAATTCTTCTCCTGCTTCTGTTTATCTCAGTATAATATCAAGTTACAACAGCTGGTAAAAGGCTCCTACTGTTGTAACTTAGGGGAACACACATTGGAAAGAGCAGGACGACAGGCTCTCCAGACTCCAGAATATGTGCAGCCATTCAGAGTTTGGCAGCGCTTTGGGCACAGCACATGTCCGCTGCGTCCAAAGTGCTGCCGGCGTTTGAATGCAGGTGATTCCGCTTGTGTTCATTGAACCGTGCGGAATCACCACGTCCAAAACATTGGATGGGTGAAATGTACCTTGCAAAGACTCATGTGTCCGCAAGATAAAGTGACATGCGGCGGTCTGGAAAGACACACCACATGTCCGTCTCCGCGGCTGAACCGCAGGCGTCTCAGGTCACATAGTGGAGATGGAATTTCTTGAAATCCCACCCACTATGCTGTACCATCTGGACACTGCGGTTTGACGCTGCGGATGTATGCAGCGTCCAACCCGCAGTGTTTACTGACCGGGAGAACATACCCTGACACTGAGTCACTACTCACAGACAAGCTGTAAGGCAGGGTAGTCAAGAGGTACATGGTCAGATAGCAAGAGAGTTCATCATAAACAGAGGGGTGAGATAACGGTGTAGTCCAGGTCAGAATTTCAAGAAGGTAGCAGATCAAGTGAAAGGGGCGAGAAAAACGGATGGTTAAAGACAAGATCCAAGGTCAGGCAGCAAACATCAGAATACAGGAACTTGATGCGTAGAACAAATGCGCATCATAGAATCGTAGAGTTGGAAGGGACCTCCTTGGCCATCTGGTCCAACCCCCTGCTCAAAGCAGGATTCGCTAAATCATCCCAAACAGATGTCTGTCCAGCCTCTGTTTGAAGACTTCCATTGAAGGAGAACTCACCACTTCTCGTGGCAGCCTGTTCCACTTATTGATCACTAACTGTCAAAAAGTTTTTTCTAATATCTAATCTGTGTCTCCTCCCATTCAGTTTCATCCCATTGCTTCTAGTCTTTCCTTGTGCAAATGAGAATAAAGATGATCATTCTACAATGTGACAGCCCTTGAGATATTTGTAGACAGCTATTAAGTCTCCTCTCAGTCTTCTCTTTTTCACCACTTGAGGTAAGCTACAACTAGCAGTAATCTGAGGCAGAGATCCAGCTAAATAGCCAGGCAATCACCCAGAATGGGTGACAATTGGAATACTCTGCAGTCCCGACCAGATTGGGCAGCTGGGCTGTCAATCACAATACTGACAGCCCAGAATGCGCCTGTCTCAGATTGGGTGATTGGGCTATCACTCATAAAACTGCCAGCCTTGGACACCCCTATCCTATAGAGCAGCTGAGCTGTCACTCACAGCGTAGTGGAATTGGAACACAGACACTCTCATTCTTCATGTCACCAATCTCAACCTATCCCCGTGTAAGAGACCTACCTTTTTAATTCCTTCCTACGCCCCTACACTATGAGCGCAATCTAATGCATGCAGTCAAACCTTTTTTCTTTGGAATGAAAAAAACATGCTTCAACTGTGCTTTTCTTACTTTAAAAGGGTTTTCCCACAAGCAAGCAAAAGTTCATTTTAATCAATAGATCTTGGAGTAATAATTTCCACAATTGGATGTGTTTAAATAAAATGTTCCTGTCCTAAGATAATCTTATAAATCTGTCCCTGCTGTGTACTGTGTAATTGTTGTGTCTGACCGTACAGGAACATGGTCTGATCATACCACAGCTCCTGGGCAGGGGAGGTGAGGAAGCAAAAGAGTATACAGACAGGACAGCAGTGGATCATAGCTGATTCTTTCTGTGAGCTAAACATTTCCTTTACTTTGAAGAAAGAATTGTGGCGCCCCCAGGAGTATGGTCGCCACAGTGGCATTACCTTCCTCCTAGGGAGTGTGATTTCATGCTTAGAAGCAATAAAGGGTCTCTCTGTCAGGTAAATTCAACACACAGCACAGTTCCCACTCCAGGCCAGCAGGGGGAGCTCTGAACCAAAACTGTGGGGAGGAGCTGCTCTCTGGGGCTAGGAAGGGGAAATTGGTCATTTCGTGTGAGGAGGGAAACGTGTGTGGATGTGAGGAGATGAGCTGGAGGATTGAGCAGAGTTCAGGCTCACTTCTAGCTGTAGCGCATGGTCTGGAGTCCGGTCTCCAAGGTTGTACGGATACTGATGTTCCTGCAGCAGAAACCGGAGGAATAGGAAGCTGTAAATGCTCTGTTCCCACATAAGACTCGGAGGCACAACAGCAACGTGTGAGCCAGAAGAAGGAGGCTACAGCTGTCTGCCATACGAGGGAGTTCTAAAAGAGAACAAGCAAGTGGAACTTCCGTGTAACACAGTACTGCAAGTACCTCAGAAAGTGCTAGAAAGGAGACTACACAACCCATCTGCATAGAGAGATTCCTAAGTTGCTTCCAAGCTGGCCAGCCTCTGTTCCATCTGTAATCTGGGCCCTGGACTGCACTTACAAAGCACAGTAAATGTAACGGGAACTGCACCCTGTTGTGTCACTGCATTCTTCCTGCAAACCCTCCAGCACTGCTACATCTCTGTGCCAGACATTACACCCTCTTCCTCAACACCTATTACCACTGCCCTGGGACCACAGCTCCACCTGTGGGGAGCTATTACATCTTGCTGCCTTATACCATCTGTCCCAGAGGATCTGCCTGCAGCGTCGGCTTAACCCCTTCATTGCAGATCACCACAGGTGGCATCACGTATCATCCAGCTATAAACTTTAACCAGCCACTCTTAACCCCTTTTACATGGATGCCCAGGGCCACGGACCGGGTCACCGCTACTGTGACACTTCCCTCTGAGATACCGGCCCGGTACCGAGTACCCCACTGCCCTGGCGGGCGACCCAGAATCCCCTGTGATCCCGTGCTGCTTGTCTGTATACTCTTTTGTGTCCTCCCCTGCCCAGGAGCTGTGGTATGATCAGACCATGATCCTGTACGGTCAGACACAGCCATTACACAGTACACAGCAGGGACACATTTATAAGATTATCTCAGCACAGGAACATTTTATTTAAACACATCCAATTGTAGAAATTATTTGTCAGGATCCTGTCAGCGCCAGCGTGCAGCCTCCGCTGAACAGGGACTCACCAGCACTGTAGGGGGGCCCGGGGTCAGGTACAGTCGGAAAGTACAGATACACAGGACCTGTGGACGCTGAAGTTTAGCAAGCAGTCACAGGACCTACGGTCATGTGACTGCAAGGGGGCAGGGCTTAGAATCCTGCTTTCAGAGATGGCAGGACACTATACAGAAATACTCAGAGTAAGACAAAACGGAGGTCATACACAGAGATATCAGTAAAGTACCAGGGATGGGACAGAACGGATAGTCAGGGCCAAGCAGAAGTCAAAACCAAACAGACATAGAAGGTACCAAGCAGAATCCAAAGCAATATCCAGAGAACAGACCGAGTCGTACACAGAGAATCAAGCAACCAGAACACAGCACAAACACACTCAGGGGTCACCACACAATGCCAAGGGCTAAAGTATAACTAACGGGGATGGGAGCATCCTGAGGCTAAAAGAAGCCTCTCCCAGAACGAGAGAGGCCACAATCATATCCCCAGGTGTGCAGGTAAGCCTGCACTGGGATCACAACCTTTAACCCCAGAAATGCCAGTCATCAGCACTGGTTCCAGACATTAACCCTACGTGTGCGAGTCAAACCCGAACTGAGATCATGACATTATTATCATTCCAAGATCTATTGATTAAAACAAACATTTGTTTGTGGGAAAACCCATTTAATGGTATGTAGCATTGTAATTACCACTGATGTTCCATGTTGCTTAACCTCTTCAAGACCGCCCACAGTAGATAAACGTTGGCGCTTGCTGGGCTTTGTGCAGCGCCGACGTTTATCTACTCTCGGCGGTTTTGTGCCCCCCGGGACCCCCACATACCTTCCAACACGGGGATCCCGGTGCGCAATGCATGCTGGGACCCCCGACGTCATCGAGACCTGATTGGTTCAGGTCCCGATGACGTCAGCGTCACAGCAGCCAATGGGAGCGATCGCTGGGAAAGCTGCTTGTTTCCCGGCGATCTCCCTCATTGTAACACGGCTTCTCCCTCTGATCTAACACTGACAGCTGATCAGAGGTGAAGCAGCGTTATTGTGTGACTAGATCGCTGCCTGGCACAGCTGATCGCTGCCTGGCACAGCTGTGCCAGGCAGCGATCTTGTCACACAGTAACGCTGCTTCACCTCTGATCATCTGTCATTGTGAGATCAGAGGAGAAGTCGCGTTATTATGTGCCAGGCAGCGATCTTGTCACATAGTAACGCTGCTTCTCCTCTGATCTCACACTGACAGATGATCAGAGGTGGAGTGGCGTTACTATGAGTCAGATCGCAGGGCAGCGATCTTGTGACAAAAATAAAAAAAAAGTAAAAAAAAAAAAAATGCTAGGGTTAGGGCTAGGGCTAGGGTTAGGGCTAGGGCTAGGGTTAGGGCTAGGGCTAGGGCTAGGGCTGGGATTAAGGTTATGGGTGTGTTGGTGTTAGGTTTGTGGTTAGGGTTATGGTTAGGGCTGAGATTAGGGTTAGGGGTGTGTTGGGGTTAGGGTTGGAATTAGAATTGGGGGTTTCCACTGTTTAGGTACATCAGGGGCTCTGTAAATGCAATATGACGCCCGCAGACCATTCCATCAAAGTCTGCATTTCAGAACGTCACTACTTCCCTTCCGAGCCCCACCGTGTGCCCAAACAGTAGTTTTCTCCCACATATGGGGTACCAGCGTACTCAGGACAAATTGGACAACAACTCTTAGGGTCCAATTTCTCCCGTTACCCTTGTGAAAATAAAAATTGGGGGCTAAAAGATCATTTTTGTGGAAAAAAAATGATTTTTTTATTTTCACGCCTCTACATTATAAACTTTACTGAAACACTTGGGGGTTCAAAGTGCTCACCACACATCTATATAAGTTCCTTGAGGGGTCTAGTTTCCAAAATGGGGTCACTTGTGGGGGGTTTCCACTGTTTAGGTACATCAGGGGCTCTGCAAACGCGACATGACACCCACAGACCATTCCATCAAAGTCTGCATTTCAGAACGTCACTACTTCCCTTCCGAGCCCCACCGTGTGCCCAAACAGTAGTTTTCTCCAACATATGGCGTACCAGCATACTCAGGACAAATTGGACAACAACTCTTAGGGTCCAATTTCTCCTGTTACCCTTGTGAAAATAAAAATTGGGGGCTAAAAGATCATTTTTGTGGAAAAAAAATGATTTTTTTATTTTCACGCCTCTACATTATAAACTTTACTGAAACACTTGGGGGTTCAAAGTGCTCACCACACATCTATATAAGTTCCTTGGGGGGTCTAGTTTCCAAAATGGGGTCACTTGTGGGGGGTTGCCACTGTTTAGGTACATCAGGGGCTCTGCAAACGCGACATGACACCCGCAGACCATTCCATCAAAGTCTGCATTTCAGAACGTCACTACTTCCCTTCCGAGCCCCACCGTGTGCCCAAACAGTAGTTTTCTCCAACATATGGCGTACCACCGTACTCAGGACAAATTGGACAACAACTCTTAGGGTCCAATTTCTCCTGTTACCCTTGTGAAAATAAAAATTGGGGGCTAA
Source organism: Dendrobates tinctorius (assembly GCF_039654945.1). NCBI lineage: Eukaryota > Metazoa > Chordata > Amphibia > Anura > Dendrobatidae > Dendrobates > Dendrobates tinctorius. Next base: position 9,605,873 of record NW_027361684.1, read on the forward strand.
AAGATCATTTTTGTGGAAAAAAAAATGATTTTTTTATTTTCACGCCTCTACATTATAAACTTTACTGAAACACTTGGGGGTTCAAAGTGCTCACCACACATCTATATAAGTTCCTTGGGGGGTCTAGTTTCCAAAATGGGGTCACTTGTGTGGGGTTTCCACTGTTTAGGTACATCAGGGGCTCTGCAAACGCGACATGACACCCACAGACCATTCCATCAAAGTCTGCATTTCAGAACGTCACTACTTCCCTTCCGAGCCCCACCGTGTGCCCAAACAGTAGTTTTCTCCAACATATGGCATACCAGCATACTCAGGACAAATTGGACAACAACTCTTAGGGTCCAATTTCTCCTGTTACCCTTGTGAAAATAAAAATTGGGGGCTAAAAGATCATTTTTGTGGAAAAAAAATGATTTTTTTATTTTCACGCCTCTACATTATAAACTTTACTGAAACACTTGGGGGTTCAAAGTGCTCACCACACATCTATATAAGTTCCTTGGGGGGTCTAGTTTCCAAAATGGGGTCACTTGTGGGGGGTTGCCACTGTTTAGGTACATCAGGGGCTCTGCAAACGCGACATGACACCCGCAGACCATTCCATCAAAGTCTGCATTTCAGAACGTCACTACTTCCCTTCCGAGCCCCACCGTGTGCCCAAACAGTAGTTTTCTCCAACATATGGCATACCAGCGTACTCAGGACAAATTGGACAACAACTCTTAGGGTCCAGTTTCTCCTGTTACCCTTGTGAAAATAAAAATTGGGGGCTAAAAGATCATTTTTGTGGAAAAAAAATGATTTTTTTTTATTTTCACGGCTCTACATTATAAACTTTACTGAAACACTTGGGGGTTCAAAGTGCTCACCACACATCTATATAAGTTCCTTGGGGGGTCTAGTTTCCAAAATGGGGTCACTTGTGGGGGGTTTCCACTGTTTAGGTACATCAGGGGCTCTGCAAACGCGACATGACACCCACAGACCATTCCATCAAAGTCTGCATTTCAGAACGTCACTACTTCCCTTCCGAGCCCCACCGTGTGCCCAAACAGTAGTTTTCTCCAACATATGGCATACCAGCATACTCAGGACAAATTGGACAACAACTCTTAGGGTCCAATTTCTCCTGTTACCCTTGTGAAAATAAAAATTGGGGGCTAAAAGATCATTTTTGTGGAAAAAAAATGATTTTTTTATTTTCACGCCTCTACATTATAAACTTTACTGAAACACTTGGGGGTTCAAAGTGCTCACCATACATCTATATAAGTTCCTTGGGGGGTCTAGTTTCCAAAATGGGGTCACTTGTGTGGGGTTTCCACTGTTTAGGTACATCAGGGGCTCTGCAAACGCGACATGACACCCACAGACCATTCCATCAAAGTCTGCATTTCAGAACGTCACTACTTCCCTTCCGAGCCCCACCGTGTGCCCAAACAGTAGTTTTCTCCAACATATGGCATACCAGCATACTCAGGACAAATTGGACAACAACTCTTAGGGTCCAATTTCTCCTGTTACCCTTGTGAAAATAAAAATTGGGGGCTAAAAGATCATTTTTGTGGAAAAAAAATGATTTTTTTATTTTCACGCCTCTACATTATAAACTTTACTGAAACACTTGGGGGTTCAAAGTGCTCACCACACATCTATATAAGTTCCTTGGGGGGTCTAGTTTCCAAAATGGGGTCACTTGTGGGGGGTTGCCACTGTTTAGGTACATCAGGGGCTCTGCAAACGCGACATGACACCCGCAGACCATTCCATCAAAGTCTGCATTTCAGAACGTCACTACTTCCCTTCCGAGCCCCACCGTGTGCCCAAACAGTAGTTTTCTCCAACATATGGCATACCAGCGTACTCAGGACAAATTGGACAACAACTCTTAGGGTCCAGTTTCTCCTGTTACCCTTGTGAAAATAAAAATTGGGGGCTAAAAGATCATTTTTGTGGAAAAAAAATGATTTTTTTTTATTTTCACGGCTCTACATTATAAACTTTACTGAAACACTTGGGGGTTCAAAGTGCTCACCACACATATAGATAAGTCCCTTGGGGGGGTCTAATTTCCAAAATGGGGTCACTTGTGGGGGGTTTCCACTGTTTAGGTACATCAGGGGCTCTCCAAATGCGACATGGCATCCGATCTCAATTCCAGCCAATTCTGCATTGAAAAAGTCAAACGGCACTCCTTCCATTCTGAGCTCTGCCGTGTGCTCAAACAGTGGTTTAGACCCACATACGGGGTATTGGCGTATTCGGGAGAAATTGCACAAAAAATTTAGTGGTTCATTTTCTCTTTTTACACTTGTGAAAATAAAAAAAAATGGTTTTGAAGTAAAATGTTTGTGAAAAAAAGTTAAATGTTTATTTTTTCCTTCCATATTCCATTCATTCATGTGAAGCACCTGAAGGGCTAATAAACTTCTTGAATGTGGTTTTGAGTACATTGAGAGGTGCAGTTTTTAGAATGGTGTCAATTTTGGGTATTTTCTGTCATATTGACCCCCCAAACTCACTTCAAATGTGAGGTGGTCCCTAAAAAAAATGGTGTTGCAAATTTTGTTGTAAAAATGAGAAATCGCTGGTCAACTTTTAACCCTTATAACTTCCTAAAAAAAAAAAATTATGTTTCCAAAATTGTGCAGATGTAAAGTAGACATGTGGGAAATGTTATTTATTAACTATTTTGTGCAATATCACTCTCTGATTTAAGGGCATAAAAATTGAAAGTTTGAAAATTGCAAAATTTTCTAAATTTTTGCCAAATTTTGATTTTTTTAACAAATAAGTGCAGATCATATCTAAAATTTTTTACCACCATCATGAAGTACAATATGTCATGAGAAAACAATGTCAGAATCAGCAGGATCCGTTGAAGCGTTCTAGATTTATGACCTCATAAAGTGACACTGGTCAGAATTGAAAAAATTGGCCCGGTCACGAAGGCAAAAACAGGCTCGGGTGCGAAGGGGTTAAAATGACCAAATTAAATTGGTGTCATGCAGTGAAAAAATTCACTAAATCACATGCAGTCACCCATATTAAAACCGCATTACCTCTGCATTGTCTGGCCTTACCTATGGATGCTTTCTCAAGTCCCATTTTTAATGCAGTGTAAGTGAAAACAATAGGTGGATGTAATACTCCTATCCTTATATCATCAACTACTAGTATTATCTTCTAAAAATCAGCTTTAAAAACTAAGATCTAAATGGTACATCTGAAATCACTTGGAGATAGATACATGTTAGGAAATGCTGAGGGTCGAAGACAATCTTTATTTCTTGACAATCAGAAGTTGTCACAGTCAAAGCACCTGAGCAGAATAGTTATACTGAGACATTTTGTAACCTCTGCGTTTCCTTTGTGCTTGTAGGTCGGCTTTCTGGACAGACAGAGAGTTCTTTCTCTCTTGGAAAAATTCTATGACATTATAAGTTCAAAGGCAGAGAGCTGGCAGCCACGCAACCCACGGCAATGTAAGAACATATACAGTGTCGGACTGGGGTGCTAAGGACCCACCAGTAACATTGATTGTGGGGGCCCACTTTTCACCTGCATACAAATATTACACTACCCTCATTCACAAATGTACCTATATCTCTATATAATAATAAACTGGGTAGTTTGGTTAATGAATGATGAGATGCTGCTTTTTTTCTGAACAGAGTGAATCAAGTGAATTATGCCAAGTACTGTCCCTACAATGGGGTTGAAGGCCCAGATCTGCACAGGGGCTCACGGGGGATTCCCGTTACCCTATGGGCCAGTTCGAGCCTGAATATATATATGTCTTTTTGTATTTATTACATTTGGCGATATTCATTTTTGAGCTATTTAATGACAATGTAGAACTCTAAAGCTCACCTTGGATATGCATTGTGCCAAATGCAATGTGCCTTTTGGCTTTCCAGCCCTCACCACTTAATTGCTAACAATCTCCAGTTTATTATGGACATTAATACTTTCCTTCCTTCTGTATTCTCTCCTCTAGTACTATATGGTACCCTACTGCTCAGTTAAAGATTTAGTATTTCATGATAGTAGATGAAGGATAACTTATCCACCTAAGCTGACCATAAACCTTAGACTATAGTCAGCCAAAGTTGACGATTTTGGTGGAATTGGTTTCTAATGTAAATCCTATGGGTGCCGACTGTCTCTTAAATCCAATCTATTGCTTGTGGGAGCAGCTTATTCCCCTCTCTCTATTAAATTAAGCATAACACCTTTGGATGTATTGCTTCCTACCCTGGTCTTAAGTCGGGTTCAGACAGCCTTATTTCAAGGCACCTGATGTTGGATGAGCTTTGTGGTCCATATGTTGACTGTGAAATATAGCCATCAGAATCCGCCTTATACTTTTCATTGTTTGGTTTTATTACCCAGGGAATATTCTTGAGATCAATTATTTAAACAACCAAATGTCTTTACATACTGTTTATAATTTATTAAATTAAATTACATTTTTCCTTTGATTTTTCCCTTTAGGGCCAATAATTGAAATAGGGGAAATGGATCCAACTGATTTCTGGGCTGAATTCCAGGAAGGAGATAATCAGCCAGATGAAAAAGTGGAAATCCCTACTACTACGGATTCTACTATAACCAGTAGTTCTGGAGAGAAAGGACAGAAGGAAGAAGAGTCAGAAGACCCTGGAGAATGTGGACAAAATATAGACAGTAGTTCTGGAGAGAAAGGACAGAAAGATGAACAGTCAGAAGACCCTGGAAAACGTGGACAAAATATAGCCAGTAGTTCAGGAGAGAAAGGACAGAAGAAAGAAGAGTCAGAAGACCCTGGAGAATGTGTACAAAATATAGACAGTAGTTCTGGAGAGAAAGGACAGAAGGAAGAACAGTCAGAGGACACTGGAGAATGTGGACAAAATATAGCCAGTATTTCTGGAGAGAAAGGACAGAAGGAAGAAGAGTCAGAGGACACCACAGAAGGTAAAACATATATAGCTATAGTTCTGGAGAGGATGGACAGAAGAAAGCAGGGTCAGAGAATACTGGAGAAGGTGGACAACATAAAGCCAGTAGTTCAGGAGGAGAAGGATCAAAGGACACAGGAGGAAGTGGAACACATAGTGTAGCATTATGAAATGTGGTGTATACAGATTCTTATACATGACTGTGGTCCTAATAACCGGTTATACCATGTAGACCTTTCAAATTAGCGGTAAATTACTAGGTTGTGGGTCTAAAAGTGTTGTTTCTCTAAGATAACCCCTTGTCAAAATGAAGCTCATTGGGTGTTCAATTGATTATGAGTCTGACTTCAGAATCCCCCCCCCCCCCGGTGACCCGCAGCTAATCCTTGAGAAAGCTACGACTGGCTATACATTTCCCACTGCAGGGAAAAATTAGGTATTACATGGCAGTCATTCCAGTGATTATTCAACAATGCAATATATGGATTTGCTAGAGCTGCTTATAACGTATATGGAAAAGGATTAAAGGGAATATTTCAGCAGGTTTTGCTTTGTAATCTGACAGCAGCATTATATAAGAACAGAGACTCTGATTCTAGCAATGGATCACTTAATTTACTGAATGCAGCACTTGTGATAGAGTGACAGGTTTCTCTTTAGTAGATTTAGCAGATCTCAGAATGCTGAACTGTGTATAAGTAACCAGGAAGTTAGCGTGCACTCAAGTCTTCAATAGCGAGGTGCAGGTGTAACGGACCAGTAGGTCCTATTACCAATAATAATCTAATTCACCACACACTCAGAGGGGTTTTTTTATGCAAACAAGTGAAAATGAGCACTTGTTTGCATAAAAAAACCCCTCTGAGTGTGCGGTGAATTAGATTATTATTGAACTGTGTATAAGTACACCACCCACACTACAGCTTTCTATGTACAATATATATTGACAGAATTCTGCTAATCAGTGGTGGGGCGGGTTTTGACAAGGAGGCACGAGACACCTAGTCCTGTAGTGATAATCTTCTGCTGACAAAATAATTATTAAATTGAAACAGCAAAACACAGCTCAGTAAGTGATGCCTGGAATCAGGGTCTCTTCCTCTACACTACCGTTCAAAAGTTTAGGGTCACCCAGACAATTTTGTGTTTTCCATGAAAACTCATACGTTTATTAATCAAATGAGTTGTCAAATGAATTTAAAATCTAGTCCAGACATTGACAAGGTTTGAAAAAAATATTTTCATTTGAAAAAATAATTTTTTCCTTCAAACTTTGCTTTCGTCAAAGAATGCTCCCTTTGCAGCAATTACAGCATTGCAGACCTTTGGCATTCTAGCTGTTAATTTGCTGAGGTAATCTGGAGAAATTTCACACCATGCTTCCAGAAGCCCCTCCCACAAGTTGGTTTGGCTCGATGGGCACTTTTTGTGTACCATACGGTCAAGCTGCTCCCACAGCAGCTCAATGGGGTTGAGATCTGGTGACTGCGCTGGCCACTCCATTACAGATAGTATACCAGCTGCCTGCTTCTTCCCTAAATAGTTCTTGCATAATTTGGAGGTGTGCTTTGGGTCATTGTCCTGTTGTAGGATGAAATTGACTCCAATCAAGCACTGTCCACTGGGTATGGCATGGCGTTGCAAAATGGAGTGATAGCCTTCCTTATTCAAAATCCCTTTTACCTTGTACAAATCTCCCACTTTACCAGCACCAAAGCAACCCCAGATGATCACATTACCTCCACCATGCTTGACAGATGGCGTCAGGCACTCTTCCAGAATCTTTTCAGTTGTTCTGCATCTCACAAATGTTCTTCGGTGTGATCCAAACACCTCAAACTTGGATTTGTCTGTCCATAACACTTTTTACTAATCTTCCTCTGTCCAATGTCTGTGTTCTTTTGCCCATATTAAATCTTTTCCTTTTATTAGCCAGTCTCAGATATGGCTTTTTCTTTGCCACTTTGCCCTGAAGGCCAGCATCCCGGAGTCGCCTCTTCACTGTAGACATTGACACTGGCGTTTTGCGTGCACTATTTAATGAAGCTGCCCTTTGAGGACCTGTGAGGCGTCGATTTCTCAAACTACAGACTCTAATGTACTTGTCTTGTTGCTCAGTTGTGCAGCGGGGCCTCCCACTTCTCTTTCTACTCTGGTTAGAGCCTGTTTGTGCTCTCCTCTGAAGGGAGTAGTACGCACCGTTGTAGAAAATCTTCAGTTTCTTGGCAATCTCTCGCATGAAATAGCCTTCATTTCTAAGAACAAGAATAGACTGTCGGGGGGGGGGCGTGGCTATGCCGTGAGCGGGAGAGGATGCCGGCAAGGAGAGCTCTTCATCATCCAGTCGGATCCTGGACCTTGGACCCCTTCCTGGTAGCTTACCTACAGCTGGCTGGACCCCCTTAGACGTCGGGACCCCCTGGATACCCCGTGGCAGGTCGGGAGGCAACTTCTGAGAGGGGGCGGCGGGGGAGACAGGAGCGGGCGGCTGGTTCCCCACGAGGCGGCGGCCATCTTGGGCGCACAGCTCAGCAACTGAGAGCTGCAGCGTCGGCTCACATTGCTGCACCGCCGCCTGGCAGTGAAGAAACCGGCTGACAATCTGAGGGAGCACGCGGTGAGTGCCCTGAAAAAGTGGGCCCTGCGTGGTATCCCTCTCTTATTATCCGCTCACTGCGCCGGCTGGCGCCATTATTAAGGGAGGCTCTGTGTACCCTCCCCCACTGCAGCTGTTTCTGTGGGGCCCCCTCTCCCTCCCCTGGCCATAAGGATCTGTACCTTGCCGTCCTCATAATCCCTGAGGCATCCCTCTGTAGCCTGACCCACAATTAACTGTTACCAGCCCTGCTGTAACCTTCACCTGTGGTGGGTGACACCTGGATCACACGTTTTCAGCTGTTTCATCAGACCGCACTGCAGATAAACATGAGCCGACTTAAAGGGTCTGGAGCGGCGGAAAAATTGAAGGAGTTTGTTAGACCTGACCCCGCTGAAAGTGCACGACATAATAGAAGCACTTCCTCTCAAGTTCAGCGCAAAAATCGCCCTTCGGGGTGTGAGGAGGAGACGATCAGGAGGAACTGACCCTTAAACAAGCGTCTGAGCAGTAGATGCAGGCTCTCTCTTTGACCAGGACATCCCTGACGGAGAAAATTGAGGATGTTTATACGGAGGTGGGGAGACTTCGCCAGGATATGCAGGCTGTGACATCGGCGGTTATGCCCGCCGATGCCCCTTCTGCTGCGGCGGCCGCTGCAGCGTCCCCCCACCTGCGCGCTCCCGCCCGGTCACGCGCCCGCCGTCAATTCCTCCTTACGTCGGCTCCTGGTTCCCGCCCCCTGGTTCGCGCTCGCCGCCTTCCGCTCTCTCTCTCCTGCGATGGGCGGCGCTGAGGGGCGGGCTTGGGTCTCTCCTGCGATGGGCGGCGCTGAGGGGCGGGCTTGGGTGATGCACATCCGGGGGTTGCTGTACTTCAGGCGTCCTCGCAGTTAGGAGGACGCCTGATGATTGTGTAGTTTTCCTGCACCCTCTGGCCTCTACAGTTCTCCTGTAGCTTAACCGCTTTCCGCCTGACTCGCCCTGTCGCTCCCTGTCTCCTGCTCCCTTCCCTTCCAGCCTGCCTGGGCGCTGTCTTCCATCCCCGGTGCCGTCCTCCGTCTTCAGTCCGCCTAGGTCTTTCCACGTGCCTGTCTTCCGTATTGGTTCTGTCCTGCGCCTCTGGTCCCTGCTCGTTCTTCGTACCATTGCCTTCCCTGTCCTTCTGTCCGTGGAGCCGTCCCTCTTGGTTCCGGCTGTCGCGCCTCCGTCCTCTGTGGTCCTGCCCCAAACGATCCCTGTATAGGGGTCGGTCTTCACCTGGTGTGCTCGACCCTGGGGCTCCGGATCCGCGATCCAGAGGGTCCACTCTCTAACTTAGGTTCCCTCTAGCATTACAGTATCATCAGGCCATGGACCCCGCCGGTGCCGCGGCTGCCACTCAAAAGGAACTGCTCTTCCTTAGAGAAAACCAGACCCGTATCATGTCATTCATGAAGTCCATGGACACCCGGCTCTCCGCTCTTCAGACCGCAGACCCAGCACACGCACCTCTCTTAGTCAGTCTCCAGCAGGAGCTCGCACAACAGCGCGATGCTCAGTCTCACATTTTGGGGCTACCTTGGCTTAGGCGGCATGAGCCTGTTATCGACTGGCGCTCCGGAGAGATCCTGCGCTGGGGGCACGCCTGCCATGTAAGCTGTTTACGTACCCTGGTCCGTCCCCATCCTCAGCGCAAGCCTACAGACCTCCCTGGTCTTCCTGTGCCATATCACGCCTATGCTGATGTTTTCTGCAAGAAAGAGGCGGATTCCCTGCCTCCGCACCGGCCTTATGACTGCCCCATCGACCTGATTCCTGGAGCGGTTCCTCCCAGAGGTAGAACATACCCTCTCTCTCCAGCCGAGACCGCTGCCATGACGGAATATATCCACGAAAATCTGTCCAAGGGGTTTATCCGAAAGTCCTCCTCACCTGCAGGCGCGGGTTTTTTCTTCGTCCGGAAGAAAGATGGATCACTGCGGCCTTGCATTGATTACCGGGGCCTGAACAAAATCACCATCAAGAATCGTTACCCTCTTCCGTTGATTCCGGAGCTTTTTGACCGGCTGAGAGGAGCCCGGATCTTCACGAAGTTAGACCTGCGGGGAGCCTACAATTTGGTCCGAATCCGTGCTGGGGACGAGTGGAAGACGGCCTTCAATACCCGTGACGGGCATTATGAATACCTAGTCATGCCATTCGGCCTTTGCAATGCCCCCGCTGTGTTCCAAGAATTTATCAATGAGGTATTCCGGGATCTACTCTATTCTTGTGTTGTCATCTACCTGGACGACATCCTCGTTTTCTCCCCCGATCTGCCCTCTCATCGCAAGAGTGTACGCTTGGTCTTGCACCGTCTTCGAGAGAACCAACTCTACGCCAAGATCGAGAAATGCCTTTTTGAGCAGTCGTCACTACCCTTCTTGGGATATGTCGTCACCGACTCCGGCCTAAGCATGGATCCCGAAAAACTCGGTGCGATACTCAAGTGGCCTCGTCCAGTGGGGATTAAGGCCATCCAGCGGTTTCTTGGGTTCGCAAACTATTACCGTCAGTTTGTGCCTCACTTTTCTACGGTTACCAAACCCATCACGGATCTGACCCGTAAAGGAACGAAGCCCAACAGCTGGTCCCCTGAAGCGGAAAACGCTTTCCAAACTCTGAAACGTTCTTTTGCCTCAGCACCCATTTTGCATCGGCCTGTGACCAGCAGACCCTTTGTCCTGGAAGTGGATGCCTCCTCCACTGGAGCTGGGGCGGTCCTGTCCCAGCAGGCTTCGTCCGGACGGCTGGTTCCATGCGGCTTCTTCTCTAAAGTCTTTTCACCGGCGGAGTGCAACTACTCCATTGGAGACCGTGAATTACTGGCCATTAAGATGGCCTTGACTGAATGGCGGTATTTACTCGAAGGAGCTGTACATCCCTTTACCATCCTCACAGACCACAAAAACCTGGCCTATCTGCAATCCGCCCAAAGGCTCAATGCCCGGCAAGCCAGGTGGGCCCTGTTTTTTTCCCGCTTTGACTTCCAACTTCACTTCCGACCGGGTAATAGGAACATCAAGGCCGATGCCCTTTCCAGGTCGTTGCAGTCTTCAGAGAGGGAGGAAGTCCCATCCTGTATCATCGAGCCTTCTAGGATGATCACCGTGGCTCCTGTGAATTTTGCTACCCCTCCGCCCGGTAAGACCTTCGTCCCTCCAGGCAAACGTATAGAGGTGTTGTGCTGGGGACATTCCTCCAAAATTGCTGGACACGTTGGGACCAAGAAGACTCTCTTACTGCTTTCCCGGTATTATTGGTGGCCCACGCTTCGCCAGGATGTGATGGACTACGTGGCCTCTTGCACAATCTGTGCCCAGAATAAGGTGGCTAGGACTTTGCCCCCCGCCGGTCTTCTTCACCCTTTGCCAGTTCCTGAGGCCCCCTGGCAACAGATCGCCATGGACTTTGTGACTGACTTGCCCCGCTCGGCCGGATGTACCACCATCTTAGTCGTGGCAGATCGCTTTTCCAAGATGGCCCATTTCATTCCCTTATCGGGACTACCGTCCGCCCCGAAGTTAGCTGACATCTTCATCCACCAGGTCTTCAGGCTGCATGGTCTTCCTCAGCGGATTCTGTCGGATCGGGGGGTCCAGTTCACCTCCCGCTTCTGGAGGGCACTCTGCCGGCTTATGGGTACATCTCTCGACTTTTCCTCCGCATATCATCCTCAGACCAACGGGCAAGTGGAGCGAATTAATCAGGGGTTAACCACCTTCCTACGTCACTTCACCAACGCTCATCAAGACGACTGGGTTGCGCTCTTACCTTGGGCTGAATTCTCGCACAATAATCATCCCAGTGAATCTACCACCAGGTCACCTTTTTTTGTGGTAACCGGTCAAAACCCAGGTATTCCGTTGCCTTTTTCCACCTCTACTGAGGTACCCGCAGCCGATTCTCTTGCTAAAGAATTCTCGCAGATTTGGAGAGAGACCAGGGATGCGCTCAAAAGTGCCAACGACCGAATCAAGAAGCATGCAGACAAAAGACGGAAGGACGTACCCCCGTACCATCCAGGTGACAAGGTCTGGCTTTCAACTCGACATATCCGTCTGAGAGTTCCCTCTTACAAGCTGAGTCCTCGGTACATTGGACCGTTTGAAGTGATTGGACGTATTAATGCCGTGGCTTACAAACTGAGGTTGCCTGCTTCGCTCCGGGTGCCCAACGCTTTCCATGTCTCGCTCCTGAAACCCGTAGTCCTGAATCGGTTCCAACCAGTTTCCATCGTCCCTCCTTCTCCTGCCATCTCGGATAACGTCTTCGAGGTCAAGGACATCTTGGCTATGAAAAGAGCCCGGGGTAAGACCCTTTTTCTTATCGATTGGGTGGGTTTTGGTCCCGAGGAGAGGTCCTGGGAGCCTCGGGAGAATATCAACGCCCCTCGCATTCTAAAAAAGTTTTTGGCCAATCTCGGTAAGGGACGCCGTAGGGGGAGGGGTACTGTGACATCGGCGGTTATGCCCGCCGATGCCCCTTCTGCTGCGGCGGCCGCTGCAGCGTCCCCCCACCTGCGCGCTCCCGCCCGGTCACGCGCCCGCCGTCAATTCCTCCTTACGTCGGCTCCTGGTTCCCGCCCCCTGGTTCGCGCTCGCCGCCTTCCGCTCTCTCTCTCCTGCGATGGGCGGCGCTGAGGGGCGGGCTTGGGTCTCTCCTGCGATGGGCGGCGCTGAGGGGCGGGCTTGGGTGACGCACATCCGGGGGTTGCTGTACTTCAGGCGTCCTCGCAGTTAGGAGGACGCCTGATGATTGTGTAGTTTTCCTGCACCCTCTGGCCTCTACAGTTCTCCTGTAGCTTAACCGCTTTCCGCCTGACTCGCCCTGTCGCTCCCTGTCTCCTGCTCCCTTCCCTTCCAGCCTGCCTGGGCGCTGTCTTCCATCCCCGGTGCCGTCCTCCGTCTTCAGTCCGCCTAGGTCTTTCCACGTGCCTGTCTTCCGTATTGGTTCTGTCCTGCGCCTCTGGTCCCTGCTCGTTCTTCGTACCATTGCCTTCCCTGTCCTTCTGTCCGTGGAGCCATCCCTCTTGGTTCCGGCTGTCGCGCCTCCGTCCTCTGTGGTCCTGCCCCAAACGATCCCTGTATAGGGGTCGGTCTTCACCTGGTGTGCTCGACCCTGGGGCTCCGGATCCGCGATCCAGAGGGTCCACTCTCTAACTTAGGTTCCCTCTAGCATTACACAGGCCATGAAGGGACGCATTACGGAGGTGGAGACGAGGGTGTCCAAGGTGGAGGATACCATTACACCTATGGAGGCTAAATTAACGAAGGTGGCGGGCTCCATGAATGCTTGGAAGCAGAAGGCAGATGATTTAGAAAACAGAATGCGCTGGAATAATATCCGTATTGTTGGTCTGCCTGAGCGCTCGGAAGGTCAGCATCCTGAGCAGTTTCTAGAGGATTGGCTTAAGACTTCCCTGGGAGATGAATTCTCCTCAATGTTCGCTGTTGAAAGAGCTCACAGGGTCCCTGCATGACCCCTGCCTCCGGGGGCCCCGCCTCGGCCTTTCCTGGCACGCTTGCTCAATTGTAAGGACAGAGATACCATCCTGCGTCTTGCACGACTGAAAAGTCCTATTAAGTTCAACAATGCTGTCGTTTCCATCTTTCCGGATTTTTTCCATGGAACTGCAGAAGCAGCGGGCACAATTCAGCGAGGTCAAGAAACGGCTCAGGGACAGAAACATTGTATACTCGATGATATATCCGGCCCGACTTCGGGTTGTTTATGAAGGTTCCTCCGTATTTTTCACAGATCCAGTGGAGGTGACTGAGTGACTGCGGTCCCATAGGGGATCCCCTGCGAAAGAATCCTAATGTGGCGGCTGTTACTTCAGATCCTTTCAATCAAGGTCTAACTGGAGCTCTCTCGGCGAGTACCCAGATATCAACAATACCGGGCGCTGTGCTCAGTGATGGTATCCCCTTGTTTATTTTTTGATGGGGGCGAGAGACTGTGCGCCTATGTTGCTAGGTTCCTGTTTTGTTTTTTCTTTTTCAAAAGTTTTAATTTTTATAGTTGTTTAGGTAGATGCCGCAGCCGACGCCAATTTTGCTATCTGGGTGGGATCTCTGCACTTGGTTCGGGCACCATAATGCATCTTATCCAACTGGACGGGAATGGGTTCTGAGTTAATTTGTATGACTTGGAACGTAAGAGGCATAAAAACCCCTCGAAAGAAAATTAAGGTGTTCTCACAAATTAGACACTACCGTCCTCATGTCGTGGCTCTGGTGGAGACGCACCTGACCAGAGATATGGTTCGGTGGGTACAGAAATTGTGGGTGCAGTGGTTTATACATGCTTTTCACACCAGCTATTCAAGGGGGGGTTTCACTGTTAATTCATAAAGATGTTCGGTGGGAGGCCCGGAAAGACACTGAGGGACGATTTGTGTTTGTGCATGCGCTGATTAACTCTCAGAAATATGTTATTGTTTGTATTTATAATCCCGCTCCGGCCAAAATATCATTTATTCAGAAGGCATTGAGCTTTGCTTTGAATTACCCAGATGCACATGTCATTTGTATGGGAGATTTTAATTTGGTCATGAACAGCCATCTTGATAGATTGAGATTAGATGATGGAATACAGGGTGGGGTCCCCCCCCACGCACATCCCAACTGTCACAATACATGGCGGGTAGTGGGTGGCTGGATCTTTGGAGGGTGCGCCATCCAGAGACGAGGGAGTATACTTGCCATTCCTCCACTAAACGCTCTCTGTCTCGAATAGACTACATTTTTGGGTCCAGCAGTCTGGCGGTGTGGATGGAGGATATTAAACATGGAAGTAGGGGGATTTCGGATTATAGCCCAGTTATTCTTAAGCTTATATTATATGTTATCCTATTATATTAAGCTTAATAGGATAACATGGAAATTGAATCCTTTTTGGCTGAAGTTGATAACATCCCCTGATAGAACGATAGATCAGTTACATTGCTTCGTCTCGTCCCACCCTGAACCCCGAAATATTAATGTATTTTGGGATGCTCTTAAAGTCTATTTACGGGGTTGTTTATCCTCTACGATCTCTTACATTAAACGGGTGACATCGGAGGAGGATGGCGAGATGGAGCGACGATTGAAAGATTCGGAGGCAGCCTATATATCTGATCAAACTAATAGTAATAGAGTGGAGTGGCTGACTGCTCAAAGGTTATGTGCTCAATATACTGACACCAAGACGAAACGTAAATTATTTTTTGCCCGGCAGTCTTACTTTGAGATGAGGAATCAGGCAAGCAAATTTTTGGCTTACTTAGTACGACAACATAATGCGACTAACACAATTCTGCAGATTCGTGATTCGGGTGGTGCTTTGGTGTCCTCAACTGAGGAGATACTGAAGTGCTTTTCTGATTATTACGGTTCACTATACAATTCTAAGACTGATGTGGATGGCCAGGAGTGTCTAAATTATTTGTTGGATGTGGAGTTTCCTGCGCTGAGTCCTTCCCAACAGGCCTTTATGGATGCTGAGTTTACTCTGGAGGAGTGTTGTGAGCTCATCTGTACATTCACCTTTTGTGTCCGAGCATCTCCCTCTTCTGGTGAAGGAAGGTAGTGAGGCTGATTTGGATGAAGGAAATCAAACACCTGACCAGGTGGATTGTGACTCGGCAGCAGGAACTTCAGATTGGATATAAGGCAGCCGACGCCCTTCTGAGTGGCTGGTGATTTCTCTGCTGGATTCTTGGAGACCAGTCTGATTCCTGCTTCCCAAAGATAAGTTTTTGCTCTGCTATTGAACTTATTAGTTTTGGTTTTGTTTACCTTGTTTTTTGAGTTCAGCCATCCTCGGCCGGGGATGTGCTGGATTCTTATTCCTTGATCAGTGTTCTCTTTTGCTCTGCTTTCAGAATATTCTGAGTGCTGATATAGGGTTTGAAGTCTAGTGACTTCAGGGTCCTTTTTGCTTATCAGTTGTGTTGGTAATATTTTTAGCAGGGTTTTCTCGGATTGCAGACAGCAGCTTTTCTGTCCTGTCCTTTTTAGTTAGCTTGGGCCCCATCGTTTGCTCAACCTATCTTTCTATCTGTGTTAGTGTTTTCATCTCGTTTCACCGTCATTATATGTTGGGGCCTGCCTATTGCTTTGGGGTCTGCTCTGGGGCAGTCAGTTTTTCCCTTTTCTCTCTTTAGGCTTATTTAGATCTCCGGCTGTGACGAGGTGTCTAGGATCACCGTAGGAACACTCCACGGCTACTGCTAGTTGTGTGATAGGATCAGCGCCGGACTGGAGTACCTGGGGCCCACCAGGAGAACTCAATCTTGGGGCCCACCAGCCCCATGCAGTTACCGTACTGTATATAAAAATAACATAAGTCCACAAACTCTTTCAAAATTAATTAACTTTATTAACCAATAGATAACCAATAAAATGAATAAATAACAAACTAAATAAACACTCTGGCAAAAGAGGACACACTGGTGTCTTATTCACATCAGTGTGGGATAAAGTGCCATAACAGAACAATAAATACTTTCAAGGTACATTCTCTTAAAGTATAAGTGCCACAAATTGAACCTGCATCTATCTAGTATCCCAGCAGCCAGCATCATTGTAGCAGTACCAAACTTGCCCCACTCGGAAAACTTAATGAATTCTATAGGCATTTTGGAAGTTTGTATTGCACGTTTTCCTCTCATCTATAATACAATACCATTCAATTTTTATGGGTTCACACTACCATTTTTAGCAGGTTTTATCGGCATCTGCTAAAAACTTAGAATCTTTCCCAGAAGCACATAAGCGCTAAAGAGCTCTTTAGCGCTTATGCGCTTCTGGAAAACATTCTAAGTTTTTAGCAGATGCCGATAAAACCTACTAAAAATGGTAGTGTGAACCCAGTCGTATATTGAAAGGACCTATAACAACAAATAAACACACAACAACGGTCATGCAGCAGCAAAATTACAAAAGTTTTTTTTTCAGAACAGAAGATGACATTGCATATGTATTAATAATGTCATCATAGTCTAAGTTCCTTGAAATGTCATACTCAATGTTCAACAGAAGGAGTGACTCTAAAAGCTCCTGTCCAATCGAAGACCTTAGACGATTTTTTACAATCTTCAGCTTTGAAAACACTCTTTCACATGAAACCTGGGTGCAAGCTAATGTAAGAAGTGTCTTGTAAACGGCAAAAAGGTTTGTGTAAGCAGCAGAATGTAAATTGTAGTCATATAAAAGTCTGTAGCAGCAGGAAAGACAGTTTTCACAAGCTAACTTTTTGGTATCAATGACCTCCTCTTCATCATCCTCTATTTCATGTGTGATTTCATCCATAGGAGGGCATGGATTTTTGAGAGCAGAATAGTTTTCTTTAAAACTAACTTGCTCAACTTTAAGTTGAATAACATCAACTTCAGCCAGTGTAGCTACAGTCTGCAAAGCCTCTGATGGAATGTCAGTACAGCTAATACGTTCAAACTGTCTGGGGTCAAAGTACGCTAGATCTTGAATCAGGTTTTTGTTTTTTTGAGAATTTGTTTTCAATGCTCATTGTTGCCTGGTCAATGACAACATAAAAAACATGATGCTGAAAACTTTTCAGGGGGTCAGAAGAAGGCTCATCCTTTGCTAACTCACCAGGCATAATTTTTTTTCTACCTATTATTTTCTGGGGTAAGGCTTTTTCAATAATAACATTGATTGACTGTTCGTCAAGTGTAGAATCTACATTTTCAATAAACGAATTGACTGTTTTAATAAGGTCAGAGAAGGAATCCCTGAGCCTAAAGATCTGAATTCTGGCACTTTCGATCATGCGCCATGCCTGTAAAACATCCAGTCCACGAGTTTGGAGGTAATCAGAAATCGGATTAGCAATTTCAAAAATTTGCATAAACAAAAATGCAACAAGCAAGGTTTCATACTTTGTCCAGCAGTGAAGTAGATTAGTTGCCTCAGTTATTGCTTTGTCATCAAAAGTTGGGCAAGTTGAAATGTAATGCAAGCAGTACAATAATGTGCTGTACAGTTGCCTCGATTGGTCATGGTAGGATCCAAAAATGATATGCAAAGCCCTTGGTTTGCTCCACCAGCGAGTGTCAGCAATTTTCTTAAGTCTAGCCAATTTGTCATGACCTTCAGTCTGTGATCTAACATGTTGAGTCCATACACCAGATCTTTTATAGGATTCTGAGAAAAAGACAGCTGTCTTCTCTAAAAGGCCAAAGAATGATTTTACCTGATAGGCAGATTTTGTAGCATCAACAATGACCAGGTTAAGTATATGCGCATAACACCAAGTAAACACAGAGTTGCATGACATGGTCTTTATGTGGGCCTGTACACCATTGCAGCATCCACTCATATTAGCAGCTCCATCAAAAGAACAACCAACAATATTGGTAACACTCAAAGAAAACTTATCTAATTGTTCTTTCATTCCTGAGAAAAGATCTTGCCCAGTTGTGCTACTGACATTAATTAGAGAAAAGAGTCTTTCATGTACCGTCCTGTCCTTCACATAACGCAAAATTATGCTGCACTGTTCTTGAACAGAAACATCTTGTGTGCTGTCCATTTCCACACTGAACTTAACAGCATTTTTCACATCGAGACTTATTTGGTCTTTCACCATTTTTCCCATTATTACAATTAGACGGTTGACTGAAGTCTTACTTAAAAATGTCACCAAACCACCACGTCCTTTGCTATGTGGGTGTGCTTTTTTTTGTTTCTCACTAATTGCCTCAACGTCATCTACATGTTTTTTCAGTATACTATCACACTTGCTAATAAGCAGTGCTATCTCTAGAAAATTTCCATGATTTAGATCAGGATTTAGCAAAGAATGAGCAGCTTCTTCCTTTCCTCTGTACGCAAGGTTTAGTTTGGCTATGCAGAGTATAATGTCAATTACTCTTTTAACAACTGTTCTATTTTGTTGTATTTTTTCTTTGTTTTTATTGACTAAATTTATATTGATCATTGTTTCAATGTCTTTTTTTTTTCAGCAGACAAATAGGCTGTTGCAGATGACTGATGTAGGATCGATTCCTCATGTTCCTTTATGCGATCATACACATGTGTTTTATCAACTACCCAGCCATTAATAAAATGGCTTCTTCTGTTGCTACAAAATGCCATGCAAGTAGAGCAAAATAACTTTTGACTTTGTGCACAGTAAGAAAGCCATTTTCTTTGAATGGCACTACCACCTGGTACAGCTCTGAAGTAAACTTTGTGTGCATGGAATGGCAATGTATGGGTTGCATCGGATGATGGTTGAATTGGATGTTTATTCATAAAGTGCAGCTTTGCAGTTAAACTGCTCATCTGATCTGGTGCTCTAAAAGCAATGCAAGTGTCAGACAATGAAGACACATCTGAGGATATGACATCATAGGCTGAAGCAGAACTCTCTGAATCGGAGTCACTTATTGGCTCACAAGTTTCATCTGTGCAATACTGTTCAACTGTATGTGATGTGTAAGGTTCTTTTGCATCACACATTGCATCTACAGTAGTAGCTTCATCTGGCAATACCTCAGGTTGACTAGTAGCAACGTCCGAGGTTGAGGCTGTTTGCTGCACAAATGTTTCACTGGCAACACCTCTTGGTTGCCATAACCTCTGCTGTCCTGGTGCTGAACTGGCTTTGGCTAGCCCCTTTCTTGATGTCTCCTGTCTCTTTATTGCACCAGATTTATATTTTTTTTTTTTGCCACCCTCTTCTTCTGCCTTGTCTTTTGAATCAGAATTTCTTTTAGAAGACATTGCGCTGTCTTCTTCCTATTGACGAAAAGGTAATGTAAGTTATAACTAATTAGTGGATTCTCACGAATAAAATCAGTTTCCCAACACGGCAGGATCAGGTCCGGGGCTGTCCGATGTCAACCTGACACCTCGGACCCGATTTTCACACAATACAGACCTATGGTGCCAGACAGGACTGGATGGCAGTTATTTGCCATCCGGTTTTGTCCCTGTCCGGCATCATCAGGCTGCAAACGATTTTTGCCCTGGACACAAAAATGGAGCTTGCAGCATTTTTGTGTCTGGGCCGAAAAATTAAAGCAAACTGGACCCTGCCGTATTCTTACGGGTCGACAGCGATCCGGCGCCCCTCAACATGGGATTCTATGGGGCGACCGATCTGACAGAGAATCTGTCATGTTCCCAGACTCCAGCTGCTGCAGTTCAGCGTGAGCTCTGCTGAACTTTAGCACTGGGGAGCTGTCTCATGTGAAGAGGTTTAGCACCATTTCAGCAGGAGACAGCTTCCTCAGCTGCGTTCTGTAGAATCCGGCTACAAACAGGACTGGAGGGCATAATAACCCTCTGGTTCTATTTGTCTGGAGCTGTCAGGCTCTGTCCAGTGCCTGCTGCAAAGCACCGGACACAGCCTTACAGGGCAAAAAACGTGGTATGAAACCAGCCTAAGTACAATCTTAGCATACGAGCCTATGCACTTGTACTTCATAAAGCCATGTCAAACTTATATTGTAGCATATAGAATCAGTATGGATACACAATATTCAGCCAAACATACTCCAGCTGCCACAAAATAGAGACTTTGCATTTTCTTCTAAAAAAGAATACTATATCAATAGGGAGAACTGTCAGCTTACATGTATGGTGTGTGAGGTGAGTCTTTACAGAATCATAGAGGAGAGCCAACACATCCTCTATATACACACCACACAAGACACATCCTCTATATATTACACCACACAGAAATGCTGACATATCCTCTTGTTTTAAATAGCACTTTAGGGAATTTTTTTATTTAACCACCAGAGCGGTATCACTAATTTAGATTACGGTATGTGTGTGTAGTAAAATACCGGTGGGTGGCTATAGTCTACTGCTTCTGTCAACAAAAAGAGGAAAAGCAAATGACACAGTGGCAGAAGACAATGACTGCCTGCTATGTATTTTATTACACACTGGGAACTTACATTAATCCCTTCATGATCCGGGTATTTTTCGTTTTTCATTTACGTTTTTTTGCTCCTCGGCTTCCAAGAACCATAACCTTTTTATTTTTCTGTCAATATAGACCAGAGGTCCCCAATGTCAGTCCTCGAGGGCTGAACCAGTGCAGGTTTTCAGGATTTCCTTACTATTGCACAGGGATTGGAATCATTACCTAATGTGCAATACTAAGGAGATCCTGAAAACATGCACTGGTTTGGCCCTCGAGGAATGACATCGGGGACCTCTGATATAGACATATGAGGGCTTTTTTTTTGCGGGACGAGTTGTACTTTCAGGTGCAATCATTTATTTTACCATATAATGTACAGGGAAATGGCACCAAAAATTCCAAGTACAGTAAAATTGCAAAAAAAGTGCAATTACATGTTTGTTTATTGGGTTTTTTAGACGTCATGTTCACTATAAGGTGTGACGTAATGGTGTGATGCCTTAGGTCGGTACGAGTTTTTAGATACCGAACATGTATACCTTTACTGGTATCTAAGTGTTTCAAACAAATTCACAAGTTAGAAAAGAAATACCTTTTTTTGTGCCATGTTCCGCGACCCGTAGCGTTCTCATTTTTCGAGATCTGGGGCTGTGTGATGGCTTATTATTTGCGTCTTGAGCTGACGTTTTTAATTATATAATGTTTGGGTGGATGCACTGTTTTGATCGCCTGTTATTGCATTTTAAAGCCATGTTGCAGTGGACCACAAAATAATAATTTTGTAATTTGGACCGATTTTCAGTTACGCAGTTTACGGCTATCATTAATTGATTTCATATCTTGATAGTTTAGGCAATTCTGAATGTGGCGATACCAAACATGTATTTTTTTTGTATACTTTTATTGTCAATGGGGGAAAAGGGAGAGATTGTTACTTTTTTTTTTTTTTACGTTTGTAATAACTATTAATGAATTTTTAACTTTTACACACCCCCATAGAGAGGCACAGGAATCCACTGTCCGATTACTTCTGAAAGATACTGATGAGTTGCAGCACAACGGTATCTGTCAGAATTGCGCAGTGAGTAGTTTTCAGCGACTGACAACCACTCACTGGAAGTGCTCCGTTACAGCTTCCAACATCAAGCCAGTCCCCCAGGCTATCACATGACCGTTGGAGATCTTGCGATGCTATCGCGGGATCTCCAGTACCGGCGAAGAACAGCACATTCCCTGCCGTGGCTGCTTTGGGTCCTGCTGGCAGTAATTGACAGCAGGATCAAAAGGGTTAACAGCAGCGATTGGATTCCGGATCCGATCGATGCTGTAAGCCTGACATCTCAGCTGATGAGATCAGCTGAGATGTGGAATGTTTGATGTGAGCTCCGCGCCGGAGCTCACATCAAACCCTGGTAACCGGCCCATGACATTGTACATCATGGGTCAGGTAGTGGTTAATAATAACACAGAGTGATATTTTAAAGAGAACTTATTTCTGACACTATTGCAATTTGCCAAAATAATGTGATGCTTTAATGTACAAAGCTAATTAAAAGTTCAGTGTCATTTACATAAACTATAGTATTGCAGGACTTCCATATATGTATGCACAGAGGCAGCACAGGAGTCCATGCTCCTATAAGTCTCCTTACAAATCTTAAGGTTAACAATTTACAAAATACTCAATGTGTAAACATGGCCGTACAAATGATTACTGGCTACCTACAGAAAACCTCTGTAAGGCTACGGTCACACATACTGTTTTAGGACCTTTTCAGGGGTCCCTCCGGTTCTCAGCATTCCGGTTTCACAAACCGGAGTCCGGTTCCGACGTCCAGTTTTAGGAAAAGACCTGTCATAGTCCCCTATGCTTTGATCTATGAGCGGCCACACATACAGCGCTTTTGCAACCGCTTTTCAACGGTGCACAGGAAACGTGGCATGCCACGTTTCCTGTGCACCGTTTAAAAGCAAACCACAAAGCGCTGTATGTGTGGCCGCAGGGAGCTGACAGCATGGGGGCAGATGGTACCACGTTTGAATTAACCAGACACCAGAACCAGACTCCGGTTTCAGAATACCGGAGTCCAGAAAATCTGAGGAAGCCGGAAAACTCCCAAAAGCGGTATGTGTGACCCTAGCCTGAGTGCATCTCTGCTGCTGTGTAGTAGTCACAACACAGGGAAAGGTGAAACAAAGTATTCAATATGTATTGCAAATAAAGAATGTTCCCATTCTTAATATCCGAAAAAACAAATGACTGACAACAATTCACTATACCCAGACTAATAATACCACATAGAAGGGAGAAATACCGCCACACCATGACCAGAACACATATAGTGATCAAATACGGTGCTACCAAGTACAACAAGGTATATACACTAAAACAAGTAATGCAGACCGACACTGGTGTCTCAGGTAACAGCAACACTTCAAACAGCATGGCATATACAGTGGGGCAAAAAAGTATTTAGTCAGTCAGCAATAGTGCAAGTTCCACCACTTAAAAAGATGAGAGGCGTCTGTAATTTACATCATAGGTAGACCTCAACTATGGGAGACAAACTGAGAAAAAAAAATCCAGAAAATCACATTGTCTGTTTTTTTTTCATTTTATTTGTATATTATGGTGGAAAATAAGTATTTGGTCAGAAACAAGCAATCAAGATTTCTGGCTCTCACAGACCTGTAACTTCTTCTTTAAGAGTCTCCTCTTTCCTCCACTTATTACCTGTAGTAATGGCACCTGTTTAAACTTGTTATCAGTATAAAAAGACACCTGTGCACACCCTCAAACAGTCTGACTCCAAACTCCACTATGGTGAAGACCAAAGAGCTGTCAAAGGACACCAGAAACAAAATTGTAGCCCTGCACCAGGCTGGGAAGACTGAATCTGCAATAGCCAACCAGCTTGGAGTGAAGAAATCAACTGTGGGAGCAATAATTAGAAAATGGAAGACATACAAGACCACTGATAATCTCCCTCGATCTGGTGCTCCACGCAAAATCCCACCCCGTGGGGTCAGAATGATCACAAGAACGGTGAGCAAAAATCCCAGAACCACGCGGGGGGACCTAATGAATGAACTGCAGAGAGCTGGGACCAATGTAACAAGGCCTACCATAAGTAACACACAACGCCACCATGGACTCAGATCCTGCAGTGCCAGACGTGTCCCACTGCTTAAGCCTGTACATGTCCGGGCCCGTCTGAAGTTTGCTAGAGAGCATTTGGATGATCCAGAGGAGTTTTGGGAGAATGTCCTATGGTCTGATGAAACCAAACTGGAACTGTTTGGTAGAAACACAACTTGTCGTGTTTGGAGGAAAAAGAATACTGAGTTGCATCCATCAAGCACCATACCTACTGTAAAGCATGGTGGTGGAAACATCATGCTTTGGGGCTGTTTCTCTGCAAAGGGGCCAGGACGACTGATCCGGGTACATGAAAGAATGAATGGGGCCATGTATCGTGAGATTTTGAGGGCAAACCTCCTTCCATTAGCAAGGGCATTGATGATGAAACGTGGCTGGGTCTTTCAACATGACAATGATCCAAAGCACACCGCCAGGGCAACGAAGGAGTGGCTTCGTAAGAAGCATTTCAAGGTCCTGGAGTGGCCTAGCCAGTCTCCAGATCTCAACCCTATAGAAAACCTTTGGAGGGAGTTGAAAGTCCGTGTTGCCAAGCGAAAAGCCAAAAACATCACTGCTCTAGAGGAGATCTGCATGGAGGAATGGGCCAACATACCAACAACAGTGTGTGGCAACCTTGTGAAGACTTACAGAAAACGTTTGACCTCTGTCATTGCCAACAAAGGATATATCACAAAGTATTGAGATGAAATTTTGTTTCTGACCAAATACTTATTTTCCACCATAATATGCAAATAAAATGAAAAAAAAACAGACAATGTGATTTTCTGGATTTTTTTTTCTCAGTTTGTCTCCCATAGTTGAGGTCTACCTATGATGTAAATTACAGACGCCTCTCATCTTTTTAAGTGGTGGAACTTGCACTATTGCTGACTGACTAAATACTTTTTTGCCCCACTGTATACAGATCCCCAGGGTGTCTTCGCTCTAAAGCACAACTGATAAGTCCATACAAAAGCAGAAAACAGTGGCACTCACCGGGTTTCTTGCACTCACCGGGTTTCTTGCAAGCATTGGGGTCTTTATTGGAGACAGTGGCTGTACATTGTGCAGGGAGGGGGTCACCGTGCGGACGACGATAGCTTTTCGGACGTAGTGCCCTTCGGCTGGTCCTGGCACCAGCCGAAGGGCACTATGCCCGAAACGGTATCGTCGTCCGCCCGGTGACCCCCTCCCTGCACAATGTACAGCCACTGTCTCCAATAAAGACCCCAATGCTTGCAAGAAACCCGGTGAGTGCCACTGTTTTCTGCTTTTGTATGTAACAACAAGGTATATATACTGCCACATCATGAGAAAACCACATATTACCACAACATAATGACTGTCCGAATAATACCACATACAAGGGACGAATACCGACAAGCCATGACCAGAGCACAACATGGCACCAGATTGTGACCGATAGTGAAAATTTAAAAAAGCTCTGTATATAGAGTCAGGGTACAGATAATGTAGAGATTACCAGTAACATTATACACAGGAGCTCTGTATATAGTGTCAGTGTACAGGTAATTTAGTTATCAGCAGTGACATTATACACAGGAGCTCTGTATATAGTGTCAGTGTGCGTGTATAGGTAATACACAAACTCACCAGTGATGTCTCTAGGTGAAATTCTTTATCTGTCGCAGACCGATATCGTGTCTTCTTTGCAGGACTTATCTCTGCAGAAAATAACATAGTGAGCTATAACCGATCACTTCCAGAGAACAATCCACACTTTTCCCAAGATTTTTACACTACATAAAAGGACAAAAAAGCGACATAGTGCCGCAATACACAGTAACAGTGCTCCAGTGTCATTCTGTGCCTGCTCATCTCTGTCAACAGACATATTTGTGTAATGACAAAGATGTAGCAGACCTGAAGACAGAAGACCTGTGGATTACGCCGAAGCAAGGATTTTTTTTTTTTGAAGGTGGAGTCCCTAAATGTGTTTTGTGTTGGATTTTTATTAAACATTTATATTCTCTGGGTTGTGTTTTTTTTTTCCTGTTTACTATAAAATCATAGTGACCATGTCTAGTTTGGCGTGACACTATGAATTTCAGGCTTAGTACCAGCTGATAATACAATGCTGGTACTAACCCCGTTATTACCAAGCGTGCCGCACCCACCAGGGCCGCTGGAAGAGCCGAAGAAAGCCCCTTGACATGGTACTATGATGAAGGCACCATTTTCAGGGGTGGCTGTGGGCTATGATTTTCAGCGTGGGGGGGCCAAGAACACTTGGGCCTTACCATGCTGAGAATCCCAGCCCCCAGTTGCCTTGTTTTATCTGGCTGGCAATCACCATATTTTGATCGCCAGCCAGGTAAAACCAGGCAGCTGCGGGCTGGGATTCTCAGCATGGTAAGGCCCAAGCATTTTGGGCCCCCCACGCTGAAAACGGCAGCCCGCAGCCCCCCTGGAATTGGTGCATTCATCGTAGCGCCATTTCCAGGCGCTTTATCCGGCTCTTCCAGTGGCCTTGGTGGGGGGTGGCACCCTGGGTAATAATGGGGTTAGTACCAGCTTTGTATTATCAGCTGATACTAAGCCTGAAATTCTTGGCGTCACGCCAAACTAGACATGGCCACCATGAATTTCTAGTAAACAGAAAAAACAACCCAGAGAAAATAAATGTTTACTAAAAATCAAACACAAAAGACATTTAGGGACTCCATCTTTACTAAAAAAAATCCTCGCTCCGACGTAATCCACTGATCTTCCGTGTTGAGCTCTGCTACATCTTTGCCATCGGACAAATATGTCTACTGACAGATGAGCAGGCACAGAATAACACTAGAACACAGCTGTGAGAGAAGCGGTCACTGTACAGCTGGGCTCCAGCCGCCAACCGTTTTCCAGTGCATTGAAAATAACACATACCGTATATACTCGAGTATAAGCCAAGTTTTTCAGCACAAAAATTGTGCTGAAAAGTGCCCCTCTCGGCTTATACTCGAGTCACTATGGTATACAGCCCCCCAGCAGTGGAATACAGCCCCCCTGCTGGCACACCGCCCCATCCCTGTACAGAGGCCCCCCCCACCGCAGCAGCACTGATCTCACCCTCCGACGTCTTCTTGCATCCACCGGGGGTCCTCGGTCCTCTGTACTCGCTGTATTGTCGGCTCTAATAATGTGACCGCGGGCGCAGCAGCGATAACGTCATGCTGCTGTGCCGCCCACAGCAATAGAAGCGGCAATACAGCGAGGACAGAGGACCCCCGGTGGCTGCAAGAAGACGTCGGAGGGTGAGATCAGTGCTGCTTCGGCGGGGGGGGAGGGGGGCCTCTATACAGGGATGGGGGGGCGCCGCGGTGTGCCAGCAGGGGAGTGCTGTATTCCACTGCTGGTGCCTGCTGTATACCACTGCTGGGGCCTGATGTATACCACTGCTGGGGCCTGCTGTATACCAGTGATGGGTATATACCAGTTATGGCCGCTGTATACTGGGATGGGGGGCTATATAACAGGATGGCGGTCTGCTGTATTTCTTACCCTAGGCTTATACTCGAGTCAATAAGTTTCCCTAGTTTTGGAGGGTAAAATTAGGGGCCTCCGCTATACTCGGGTCAGCTTATACTCGAGTATATGCGGTACTTTCAAATGCATGCCTATTTTTGCAAGTGTTAGTATGCGTTTTTGCAATACAAGTGTATGGTACATTGCGTTTGTGCTTATTTACAACCGATTTGTTGTAACGCACAGCTTAAACGCAATCTTAACCCAGCCTAACAGCAGCGAGGTGGGGAGATGGAGCTGTGGAGAATCAACTGGTGGTACTATCATGCCCATTGCCCAGTATGTCCTCCCAGCCTTTGTGGCACTATTATGCCCATTGCTCAGTATGTACTGCCACTGCCAGCCTCTGTGGTACTATCTTGTTAGTACTACCACCAGTGGCTGTCAGGACATGCTGGGTGGGCATGGTAGTACCACAGACGCTGGCAGGACATACTGGGCAATGGGCATGCATGATAGTACCACCAGAGGCTGGCATGACATACTGGCCAATAGGCATGATAATCATGCCCATTGAGCAGTAGTATGCCCTGCCAGCCTCAGCCAAGGGTCCCAGCCCAGGCAATTACCTCCTCATCCTTCCTGCTGCTGGCTGTGAGTCATGTACAGTGTAGCATGAAGTTTGAACGCCACACTAAGGAGATGCTGCTTCTACTACTGCCAAGTGGAGGCGAGGGCCACAAGAGATTACAGGGGCCCCATTAGGGACGGACATGGGTCCCTATCAGGGGTGTACATAGAGATCATGGCCGGGGCCCACTCAGGGGCATGCATAGAGATTACGGGGCCCAGTCAGTGGCGTACATAGAGATCATGGGGCCCAGGCAGGGATTGTACATAGAGATCACGGGGCCCAGTCAGGGATCATACATAGAGATCATGGTGCCCTGTGAAGTGAGGATCTCACTGCCCCAGTATGGTGTCCTCAGGGAGCTCCCACAGTGTTTGCTTCATACTAAGGCCTGTAATGCCCTGTGGGAGCTGGGAGCTCCCTGATGGCACACCATAATGGGGGCAGTAGTAGAAGCAGCATCTCCAGTGTGGCATTCACATCACATTACATGCTGCACTACAGGCCCCCAGCCAGCAGGACAGAAGGAATGGTGGAGGCTGGAGCACTGTCTTGGACCCCTGGCCCCAGGCTGGTGACTGAGGAGCCTATCTTTTATGGCAAAACAGATGGGCGGCCCATCTGTTCTGCCATAAAAGATGGGCTCCTCAGTCACCAGCCTGGGGCCTGCTGTATACCACTGCTGGGGCCTGCTGTATGCCACTGTTGGGGCCCACTGTATGCCACTGCTGGGGCCCTCTGTATGCCACTGCTGGGGCCCTCTGTATGCCACTGCTGGGGCCCTCTGTATGCCACTGCTGGGGCCCGTTGTATGCCACTGCTGGGGCCCGCTGTATGCCACTGCTGGGGCCCGCTGTATGTCACTGCTGGGGCCCGCTGTATGTCACTGCTGGGGCCCGCTGTATGCCACTGCTGGGGCCCGATGTTGCTGGGGCCCGCTGTATGACACTGCTGGGGCCCGATGTATGCCACTGCTGGGGCCCGATGTTGCTGGGGCCCGATGTATGCCACTGCTGGGGCCCGATGTATGCCACTGCTGGGGCCCGCTGTATGCCACTGCTGGGGCCCGCTGCATGCCACTGCTGGGGCCTGCTCATGGGCCCCCTCAGTCACCACTGCACTACAGGCCCCCAGCCAGCAGGACAGAAGGAATGTGGGGGCTGGAGCACTGTCTGGGACCCTGACCCTGGCCCCAGGCTGGTGAGGTGACTGAGAGGAGCCCATCATTTATGGCACTGGCAGAACAGATCATGGGCCCCCTCAGTCACCCACCACACTCAGAGTCACCACCAGCACCAACACCCTCCCCCAATCCCCCCCCCGCTCACCCTTCACCCGGCCCCCAGCCTTCCATACTCATCAATCATGCTGCCATGGTTTTTCTCCTTCAGGCAGCCGGGTTCTTCCTCCGCAGTGCGACACAGCGAGCGCCGGCACCCGCAGCACAGGAAGCAGGAAGCAGACAGTCATGACTCATCATCGCCGCCGAAACTGTCTCCTCCTGCGCGCATGTGCCGGGCAAGGCAGTGTCGCGCTGCGCAGAGGAGACTCAGAGCTCCCGGCAGCAGCAGCAGCAGCACTGTGCGGAAGCTGCTGCAAAGAGGGGGAACAGAACATGATCACATTCCCTGTGTGCTGTGTCATTGACTCACTGATCATATCGGCAGTGCGCCGATATGAGACAGTGTGTACTGCCATTACCGGACGGGGGCCCCAGGGGGGTAGGGGGCGGGGCTTCGGGGGCGTGACCAACAATGGTCGGGGCCCACCGGGGATTTCCCCGATCTACCGGTGGGCCAGTCCGCCCCTGGATAGGATTAGGGGTCTGCAATCCGCTAGTTTCCAACCTCTCTGATTTTCTGGGCTGAGCTTGTGTTTTGTTTTTTCCTCCTCGGTGACTCAATCATAACAGAGGAGGTAGAGGACGCCATAAAAGACATGGCCTCCGGGATGGCCCCTGGGCCGGATGGATTTCCTTGGAGTTATATAGGAAATACCAGGATATACTGGCGCCCCTTTTGTTGACAGTGTTTCGTGGGATTTGGGAGGGGGGATGCATGCCGGAGTCCTTTTATGAGGCCAATATAATAGTTCTTAAAAAGGAGGGGAAGGACCCTTTAGATTGTGGATCTTATAGGCCTATATCACTAGTAAATGTGGATTATAAAATTTTTACAAAAATTTTGGCCAAAAGAGTGAATTCAGTCATATTAGATCTTGTACACTCTGACCAAACGGGTTTTATGCCTGGCAAGAGCACCTCCATTAATATCAGATGAGTTCAGTCAGTGGTCCAATATAGTTCTCTGGTACCAGATAATGAATGGGCATTGGCATCGCTGGATGCGGCCAAGGCCTTTGACTCTCTTGAATGGCCTTTTCTCCGAGGTTTGGATTTAGTGATAGATTACAAAAATGGGTCAGTGTTTTATACATGAAGCCCAAGGCCCGGGTCATCGTAAATAACTCCATATCTGAACCATTTTCACTGCATAGGGGAACTCGTCAGGGGTGTCCTCTTTCCCCGGCCCTTTTTGCTCTTGCTATTGAGGCATTGGCAATTTATATAAGATCTTCCCCTAATATTGCTGGTATAGGAATAGCAGGTCGGACGGACACCATAGGCCTGTATGCTAACGATATAGTGATATTTATGGACAAAGCGGAGGAGACTCTGACAGGAGTCATCACTACTATAAATAAATTCAGTAAATATTCTGGCCTATATATAAATTGGGAGAAATCTGTTTTGATGCCTCTTTCCCACACTCCAATGCCATGACTTGAGACTCTCTCCTTACTGCCCATTATAACCAGTTTTAAATATTTGGGTGTTCACATTTCTCAGGGTAGTAAATTTGATTTGCAACTCAATATACAACCATTGCTGGAGACGGTCAGGGGTAAATTCATATTAATTTAATTAAAATGTTACTTCCCAAGCTTAGTTACTTTCTTCAACATAGTGCGGTAGTGGTGCCCAAATCCTGTTTTGCTAATCTGAACTCCCAAACAACATCCTTTATTTGGGGAAAAGCCAGGCCTAAACTTAAACTAACCACTCTACAGAGGCCCAAGAGGGGAGGGGGGGCAGCGTTACCTGATTTCTTTTTATATTACTTGGCTGGGCAGGCCAAGGCCATAAGTACATGGATGCCTGGAGGTCATCTCCCAAGCTCTGAGAGTCATCTACTTCATGCTGCACGGATTAGTTGCCCACTGGGTTGTTTGGAAATGAGGAAAATAAATGTCTCGAGATTGTTACCTCTGCCTCGTATGGCACGATCGATATGGAGACAGATTAAGGGGGTGATTAGATTCGGGGATATTATAGCTGAAATGCCCCTATGGAATAATGACTACCTCCCGGTGCTACTTGAACATCCATCCGCCAAGTTCTGGGTTCAGTATAGTGTCTCTACGATAGGTGATCTATACGATCATGGAACTTTGGTGTCCTTTGAGCAATTACAAGTTAATCGCAGTGTCCCGAGATCCCAGTTTTTCCGTTATCTACAACTGAGGTCAGCTTTTCAATCACACATGAGATGTATAGGTAATGCCATTTCGTCTCTACTTTTGATAGGGATCCTCAACTCACAGGGCCCTCAAGGTCTCATCTCCTCTCTATATACAGTACATATATGTTGTCAGTGGGGACAGAATGTGCCTTAGATTCCGTTAAGAAGAAATGGGAGAGGCTCATCCCAGATACACAGGGTGAGGAATGGGAAGAAATCCTGGAGTCACCAATCTGGGTTTCTCCGTCTGCCCACAACAGGATGATACAATTGTATATTATTAATCAATCATATTTGACTCTAATTCGACTCTTTAAGATGGGCCGATACCCGTCATCGGAATGTTTGAAATGTCACTCAATAGATGCAGACTTCATCCATATGATCTGGTGCTGTCCTGTTGTTGCGCAATACTGGAGGGAGGTGACATCATTATTAACATCTTTGGTACAAACCCCTGTTCCCCTTAAGCCACTGATCTGTCTATTTGGGGTGTGGGATGAGGAGGCATGGGGTCATTATGTTGGGATTTTTCTACGGGAGACACTGTTTATGGCACGGAAGGTACTAGCATTACAGTGGATGGGGAATTCACCTCCTTCTCTTGGGTCCTGGATCACTTTGGTAAATTCGATCATCCCATATGAACGTACGCTGTATCAAAATAGAGGGTGCCCGGGTAAATTTGAAAAGATTTGGGAGAGGTGGAATTCCTCTCACCTCACTTTGCAGAGCAGAGATGTTGCACAGTAAACAGCTCATTATGTGGAAGTAGGCTGCGGAATGGTTTATGTTTTGGTAGACTTGGTAGGATTTAGAAGCAAGGCAGGTTTCATTATTGGGATAATAAAACAACGCTATTGTGATTCAATTGGTATTATGTTTTGCTTTATTTATATACAACTGATGCACACATTATGCTTCACATTTTCATGTTCTAAGCATATGTATATTTTGTGATGGTTGTTGGAAATGGACCTCTATATACCTATGAAGATATTGCATTACAAACCAGATGTTTACAGCTAGAATAGTTATTTACCACATTAACAATGTATAGAGCTGTTAGCTTCATTGGAAAAAACTGTGCTTTTCTTTCAAAAATAAGGAATTTTCTAAGTGACCCTAAACTTTTTAACGGTAGTGTATATCCTGGTGCTCTCAAATGACATAGCAAAAAGCTGGTGACAAATTCCCTTTAAAAACAAGTCACTAATAATATCTGTAATGGATATGGTAGCAACCAGAATAAAATATTCCCAGACAGCTAAATACAAAAACAATGAATACTATGCAATAGTGAAGGCAATGATAATAAAAATATATTTTCATTATTTTGTACAGGTGCAGCACACAGAGAAGACGATACAAGAGACCGTGAGACTGAAGACAGTAAAAGCAGAGTGGCAAACTTTATTGAGGGCAAACCCTGGTCAGGTACATAGTTTATGAGCCTTTCCAGCTCACAATCATGCCTTGGCTTTGAAAGAGAAACTTTTTTTGTATAGCTCCACACGATTATTAGACAGACTTTAGGTAAGATAGGACAAATAAAGTCACAAGGGGTGTATAATCTGTGTATCACAGGGAAATTCATTCAGTGCCAAGTACTCAATGTCAAGCAGCATCAAAAGCACATAGATTTTAGAATTTCTAAAATGAGAGATAATAACTTGTGATCCCAGTGTGTTATTAGCCCTCTATAAATCCCCTGTGAGGCAACAAAAACTTCATTTTTTACACTCCACATTCTAAAAAGAATTTTGGGAAGTTAGTGTCAGCTTAAAGGCAGCAATTATTACGTGGGATGGAGGCCTCTCCTATGATGAGAGGTTGGAAAAGTTGGGCTTGTTTAGCTTAGATAAAAGATGTCTCAGAGGAGATCTCATTTATATGTACCATATATGTGTGGTCAATACAAAGGACTGGCTCATGATTTATTCCTTCCAAGGACGTTATAAAAGACTAAGGGTCATTAATTACATGTTGAGGAAAGACAATTTCGGTATCTATATAGGAAAGAGTTCTTTACAGTTAGAGCAGTAAGACTGTGGAAAGCCTTACTGTAAGAGATAGTAATATCTGATACTGTATCAGCATTTATACAATGGCTAGAAGCTTTTCCCACAATAAATATTATTGTGGGTTATAAATAATCTAGCAATAGATAATGTATAATTGGTCAAGGAAGGTTGAACTTGTTTGACGTGTCTTTTATCAATCTATTTATGCATTTAGCATGGAAAGCATATGCCAAAAAAGTGTTCTTTTGCCACATGATGTAAGTTGTATATTTTTGCCTCAATCGCAGTTCATTATGGTTTCCAATTCAAATTTGATTAAAAATATATACCATGCATTTATCTTTAAAAAAGGGAGATAATGGCAGATGTATATGTGGCGCCCCTGAGGCTCACTCGCCACAGAGGTACTGCACCTTCTCCTAAGGTGTGGTGCCCCACCATCCAGATAAGTTGGGGGCTCCTGACCACGCTCCAACACTCGCACCCCACACAATAGAGTAGTTCAGCAAAACCACATTGTGGCTTCTTGCTTAGAGAGAAGCAGAGCACCTTTGGTGGTTCCCTGCTTGTTACACTAGATGTGCTAGGAGGTGGGTGGAGTTGAGAATACATAAAAGAGCGGGATGGTTTAGGATTACAGGTCAGTCTGTTGGTCAGTCAGATGGGGAGTCTGAGGGAGGAAGCCACTCGGAGAGGAGTGGGGATCCCTGGAAGAGGGATGGAGAAAGGAGTGCTGCAGCTGCCTCAGTGATCTGAGCCAGCTGGCACGGGAAAGGAAAGAAGGAGAAAGACATTGAACTGAAGCCTGAGCTTCCATAGGAGAGAAAGACAAGTACGGAACGTAGGAGTAAAAGGGAACACAGAAGACGTGGGTTAGAGGAAGAACCCTGCCTAGAAGTTCTAAGCGCAAGGCCGGGGCCCGGTCCCCGAGGTTGTATGGACACTAATGGTTCTGCAGCAGACACCAGTGGAGTAGTGGGCTGTATATGCACTACTTCCATCTAAGACTTGAGGGCACAACAGCAACACGGATAGAGATCCGGGACTTAGGAGTAGAGAGTCCCTGAAGCAGGCTACAGCTGTCTGCCGTGCAAGTAGAGTTCTTGGGAACATCTGTCAGGAGGAACTCCAGTGTAACTCAGTACTAGGAGATCTTCACACAAAGGCGCTATAGAGGAGACGTTCAGAAAAGGCACATAAGTTGGCGGAGCGTGGAAGGGAGCATTCCATCTTGACTGGAGGTTGACTGAGTCCCTGACCCGGAGGACACGGCACAGAAGCGGGCACTACAGACTGTGAGTAAAGCTTTGGAACTACATGCTCTGGTGTCCTCCATTCCTTCCTGCGTCCGTCCGCCTGGCACTGCTACATTCCCCCTGCGCCAAACACTACACCATCTAAGTGTCTCCACATCTACACTGCCCTGGGACAACAGCCCTGCCTGTGGAGGGCTATAACATCATTGCTGCACCACACCATCTGTCCCGGAGGATCTGTCTGCAGCGTCGGCTTAACACCTCCCTTGCCGAGCACCACAGGTGGCGTCACGAACTATTCATCTAACTACATTCCACCATTCACATCTTCCTATTACTTGGGCGCCCAGGGCCACGGTCCAGGTCACCGCCACTGTGACACGTCCCGCTGATACCAGCCCGGTACCGAGTACCCCACGGCCCTGGGAAGGCGACCCAACTATAGTTAAAAAGTTTTTAAAAAATGAGTCTTACGTTCAGCAGAGTAGATAGATATATAACATGTATTTCTAAGTTTATGAAAGAAGAAAAAGAGGACTGCTCTAGCTTTGTCACTCAATTGTCTGATTTATTGGAATCATTGGAATTGAGCTAAAAAGTAGTTAAATTGGGGAAGGCAGCTTTCTTTCTTATGTCTGACATCTGATCTACGGTAATTTGAATGGTGGTTTTAACTATGCTTTATAACACTGATATCCAGGCAAAACAGCTCGAATACTGTTCTATAGGATTAGCACGGTAGTAAAGAGAAGGAGATTTGAGTGTCACCGGCAATATATTACTATAGGTAAATAGGATGCTGACATTTATCATTGGCTTTAATATATGATTGCAACAGTCAGAGAAGATGTTAGCACTAATGTTTTCCAATATACCTTTAAATATTATATACTGTACGGATTAATTACTCATCTCCAGTTAGTTAAATGGAACCTCCAGTGTAATTACTGCTCTATAGATGTCTTGTACTTGCAATTATCACTCTGTATCTGTGTAGGAGACTTGATGACTTCAGATCTGGCTATCAGGTATAGCTCATATGGCGACAGAAGTGAAGAAGACTGCCGTGACGCTGCCTCCAAGTTCACAGGTAATAAAAGACAATCTCATTTTGCTTCAGGCCGATATGATCACACAGAATTTTTTTTTATAATACTCCGGGTTACATCACAGAGAACAGCCATCTCTTTAACACACACCTCCCATTGATTATGCAGTCATTAGCCTCCTTACATAACCCCCCTCCCGCCTATAGCTGTGGGGCTTGGCACTTTTCTCTACCGGACAATGGCATCGGCATTACCATGTAGCTTCCCTGCTCTATGTGCCACATGGAAGTTTTTACACGGCCATTAGCCTCCTTACACTGAGACATAAAAAAACTGTAAACACTGTCAGAATAAGCTCACTATTGATTTCCGTAGAAAATTCACTTTTCTGATCATATAGCGAGTTGTTTTTTACCTGATGAGGTTTTGGAAAAAAAGTGACATGTCACTTCTCTGATGAGGATTACTCACAAAATTTATTTTAAACGTAACATTCTTAAGTCAAAAGGCTGCCAAAATGCGCATGAAAACAGTACCAAAAAATGATTCAAAAAACAGTGTCAGGTTATGTGCATACGACATCCACCTTAAAATGAACATAGTGCACAGCAATATCAAGATGCATTGCTTGCACATGCTCTCTTATGCCAGTTCTTTGAAAAGTATAGAGTGAAAGTCACCAGCGGCAGAGCATCCACAAAAGCGGCAA
The DNA here is from genome assembly GCF_039654945.1 of Dendrobates tinctorius. Classification (NCBI taxonomy): domain Eukaryota; kingdom Metazoa; phylum Chordata; class Amphibia; order Anura; family Dendrobatidae; genus Dendrobates; species Dendrobates tinctorius. Next base: position 9,642,129 of record NW_027361684.1, read on the forward strand.
CAAAGCCTTTGGAGAAGCTGCCTCAGGGAAACAATGTTTTCCTGAAGTGGCTTTGTCTGGAAAAATCCAGTGTCTGCACTAGTACCTAAATGAGGACATGTGCACAAAGACTAAAGGTACTGTCACACTTAGCGATGTACCAGCGATCCCGACCAGCGATATGACGCGTTCAGGATCACTGGTGCATCGCTAAGTGGTCGCTAGTGAGCTGCCACACAGGCAGATCTCACCAGCGACATCGCTGGGGACGGGGGTCGCTACTTACCTGTCACACCAGGCGATCCTGTGCCCTCCCGCCCGGCTCCACGCGTTGCTCGTCGTCACAGCAGGAAGCGCCGCAGGAAGCTGACGACGAGAAGCAGTCCTGAACGTTCTCGCGCGATCAGCGATAACCAGCGGGGGAGCGGGTCGTAGGTAAGTATCAGACATAGCGATATCGCTAGCAATATCGCAATAATGTCACAAGTTATAGCGATATTGCTAGCGATATCGCTTAGTGCGACAGTACCTTTAGAGTGTGTTCACACTGGAGCACAACCTTCCAACCTTCCCAAGGGTATGTGCACAAGACATCTTTTAAATTTAGACTAACCTGAATCTTCAAGCAGAAGACGTTTCAGGAAAACGCCAGAGGTGTTCTTTTTTTTAAGTGCCTTTTGGGTAGTTTTGTTTGCGGCGGCAAAGCTGCCAGCGGTTTTTTAGTTCTATGTGTAAAACAGTGTGCGGATTCTAAGCTGAAGTAGCCTACAGAATGGTCAGGTCACTTCTTTTAACCGATTTGCATCTTTACAAATATGAAGCAGTTAAAAGAAAATCAAAAGACGAAACATACGCACAGCATGTCGTTTTACTGCATTTTTTGCTTTATACTTACCGTAATCCTTATTTAGCACTTTTTAAGGTAAGTTAAGGAACGTACCAACCTGAAAAAAAAAAAACAGTGTGTACATACCCATAGGAAATGCTCAGAATGATTTTTTTAAAGACATTTAAAAACATTGAGTTCAAGTGGAAACATTTATCTTAGTTTTTATTTTTCTGAAGCCTTTTTAAATATTTTGTAGAGTTTTTTTGCACGTTTTCTTTCTCAGAGTGGTTTTTTTTTTGCAGATTTTGACTTGATGTGTCAAATTTGGAACAGATTCCAGCGGAAATCCTCCACAAATAAGCAACATGCCTTTTTTTACCCCTCCGCCCGCATTGTGCATACACAGTTTTTCAAGAGAAAATTGAAACGCTCCAAATCTCAAAACACATCACAAAAGGAGTTTCTGGCCATTTTTTTTTCCGACAAATCAGCAAAAGACTGTATGTGCAAATAGCCATCAAATGTTTTTCCAAAGCAATGAGTAGAAAAAAAACACTTAAAAAACTGAACTTATACACTTCAAAGTGGTTTTACAACAGAAATGAGGAAAACTTTGTCCACATACTTGGTGCCCTCCTTTTGGACAATCTCTTCTGGTTTGCAATTTTCATTTGCACTGAACAATATCAAAATCTGTGAAGTCTCTGCCCTCTCAATGAACCAGCGTCAATGACACAAAGGGGATGTACAGGGCACTGATCCATTAGCGTGACGTCACTGCCGCTGCTCCATCAAAGTGATGCAGTTTGTCTCAATATTAAAAAAAAAATCTTATGTTCCCTTTGATATTTCTTGTGCATTGGGAAAGTTAATAAATGATTACTCTCTGAAAATTGCTGTGACACTTATCTCTTGTTTTTATCAAGAAAATCCACCTGCATAGCTGAAAAAGTTGTTTATAAAAAAAATGATCGTCTTTTATGTTCTATCTATACTATATGAAATTAGTGTGCACAATCTCCGACATTTACTTTGAAGTGGTCATTCACTGATACTCTCGTGTTTCATTAGTAGCAAGATCAAAGAAAGTTTCTGGCAGCCTGTACAAATATAATCTGTCTTTAGAAGAAAATGGTTTCTAGGAAATACACGGCCTCACAACATAAAGATTACATAATCTATAAAAGGAAACTTTTATGTGCAATCTGGCACCATACGAAGCTCGAGGCTCTCCATATTTGTGGCTTCTTTTTGAAGTTTGCTGTTGAAACGCAGAAAATATTAACTTGTGTTGAATATTTGAAATTAACAAAATATAGAAAAACTTTTCATTTACTTTCTGTTTTGGAAGGAAATTGACACAAACTTATGTATAACCTTGTATAAAAATTTCAAAAATATTTTTTTCCGAACACAATTGCTGTGAAGGCTATTATTATGTTTTTTTTTTAACAATAGGATAATTTGTTTCATTTTCAGATTTACGAACCATCATCTCAGATATTAATTCCCGTGGTCCATCACGTATCCCAAGTGCTTTTAATGACAGTGCACTTAACTTGCCCCAGTTTGTTCAGCTGATGGAGACGTTTGTTGGGGAAACTGCTCCGTTGGCCGCTGTAGAGGAGCTCACATCTTTTATACTCAAGGAATATGTTGAGACTGAAGAGGAAAGAATCGCCTTGTTGACTAAAGTAAGGCCCTTTGTTTTGTTTAGATTACAAGTTTCTGTAGTTTAATAAATGTGGGCAATTTAATATTTGCGGTGACATTTTGGTCACTTGGTCAAGACCTTTCTTAAATATACTGTACAATTGCCGGATGAGAAGAGATGTGCAAGTGAAAATTACACTACGGAAGAGATTACGCTATGGAAGAGCATCATTTCCTATGACTACACTTGTATATTGCTTCTCTAAGCAGCAGTCAGGTTGGGTCCTTGCTTGATCAAATTTTGACAATACTGGGTCATGGAATTTTGACAACACCTATTATGGTAACACCATCCTGCTTCGCACAGATGAGGGGCAAGAACTCTAGAATCTTTGTATGCAAATAGCTGTTTGGTGCAGTTTTATATTCTGCCCTCCTGCTGGCGTTTCTTGCTGGTGATAGATTCATTTGGATTTTCTAACATTCTTTTGATTTTCTAACATTCTTTTGAAATGCCAGCTAAGGGTTTTCGCTTTGCTGTACTTTGCACCTACAGTATCTTCTGTTTATCATTAGGAAGTAGGCGGTATATGTGCTTGGTTATTAATTTACTCACTCTGAGATCTTTCCTTTGGTGCAGCACATTTCTCCTCTTGTAGGTAATTCCCAATCTGCTCTGCCCTACATTTCTTTAGGAGGAACGTGAAGCAACTCGACAGCCGTTTAGGCAGTTTAGGTCCGAGTTGCCATCTCCTAGTCTTTGGTTAGGGCTATTTTTAGACCCGCAGGAACCCCTAACTGTAACTGTACAGTTACCAACATGGTCAGTTGCAGTTTTTCAGTGTATCTATTTTCCAGAGTGAGTTGCTACACTCGGAAAATCTGCATAAAAATAATGGTATGGTCAAAATACTCATTGGCCTAATAATTGTGCACAGAGTGTATAGTGATTGTGCACATGTAAATGCTCTTTAGGTTTAGGTGAAGATGCTGTTGAAAAATGCAGGTTACATAGTGTGTCCTCTATTTTCTACAGGCTAACATTTAACTATCGTATTTTGTTTAATTGCACTCCATCATAAAGGTGCGGCATGAAGCTCTTCTTGCAAGACAGAAGTTAGTACTGCAGGCCCTCTTTGAAAAATGGGATAATGAAGGTTCAGGATTTCTAGAGCTGGAGGAGGTAGAAGGAGTCTTGGCCAAATATAAAGAAGGGATGGAATCTCAGTTGGTGACTAGAGGTGAACTGAATTTTCTAAACTGAATTAAATTATATTTGAAAAAAAAAAAATACGTGAAATCCTGGCTACAATACAAAACGTGCAAGTAGGACATTCTGAATTAGGAATCTTACAGCCACAGAAGCTCAGATTTTGTCCAAAGTTTCCAAGGACATCATCTGAATGAAAATAATAAACTAGCTACGAACATAAAAGTATGTAATATAATGTCCCAGTTGGATCAAATGGAGTTTTTTTTCAGGGAAATATTTTTAACGATTTTATCTATTTAGGAAGGGAAAGTCTAAATTCTTCAAAGTCTCAGTGTGGATCAAGAAGGTTGTCAGTGGCCGAGTTCATCAGGTACATCCAAGGTTTGATCCGTCAGCTTCCGGGTTCAGAAGAAGACGTATTTGAAAGTATGGTAGAATTTCTAACCACCAGTGTGGAGCGGACTCAGGCTGAGAAGCTACGAGGAGCCTCTCGAAGAAAATGGCTGCAACACATTCAGTCCGTGGCTGAAACCAGTGGTGGAAGATTTGAGCCAGTGTACAAAGCTGTATTTAAGGCGCTGTATAAGGCACGTCTGGATCAACATGGTGTCAGGCTGCTCTAAGAATAGAAAGTATACAAAGCATATAAACATCTAAAGCTTAATTCTCTGTATATATACAGGATGCTGAGGTTCATGGGAACAACAAGAAGATTAGTGCCAATATCGCCCTTTTAGAGCAAAGTTCAGAGAGTCAAAGGTGGAATGAAGTTCTTCGGTATGTGGCATGTACTTCTGAAGATGCCATACATGTGCTAAACAAGACCCTGACCAGAGAAATGAAAGGGGTCAGGTAAGAAAGTAATCAAATGTCTTGCTAGAAGGAAATCTTTGAGCATGGGAGAAAATAGCCTGGAAGAAATTGCAATTTATATCTGTGATATATGGTTATATAATTGTGACTAAAAGATCCTTTATCAACAACTGTTCATTTTTGTTGTTGTGCTGCATAGCATCCAAATAATTATTATATCCATTAATTTACTCATACCCTTTTTTCTGCATTATTCTTAAATGTTTTCAAATTTTCTTTTCTTTTTTACCAATCTATCCTAACAAACTCCCAATATTTTCTACATTTATTATTCAGCTTTGCAGCAGTAGACAGTGGAATTCCACAACATGTACCCCGCATTCAATATCATGGTAATATTAAGTTCTGGAATAACGAACGGTCTGAAGAAGAGAGAAAGGGATCACTCATTGTACTGCCGCTAATGGACACACAGCAACAAGTATTCGGGACCCTCAGCATTGACACCGTGAGAGAACTCCGAGACAGGAATATATTCCTCACACATGAAATCAGTTTCTATCAGGTATTAACAACATCAGTCTCTGCATCTGTGTACGGGTTAGGCCGTGGTTATTCTGATGCCTGAACATATAGTGACACACCAAAGAACTAGTTATACTTAATGGTCACTTTATTAGAGACCCGTATCCACTAGCACATTGGACCTCTTTTGGTCTTCAGAATTTCTGTTTTAATTATGAAAATATGTGAATAAAGTTTCCTGTGGATTTTATGAAGTCTTCAGTGCCGGATCTTCCTTCTCTTCTTACATTTGCTACACATGGTGGTCAGCCATTTGATCCATAGGCACGACCGGCTTACAGGACTATTTTTGGTGAGCACAAATCCATTTCCCTTTTCCCATTTTTTCAAGTTCATAATATAAGACCACCTTTACATTTCAAAATTGAAAATAATTTAATCACAGGAGCACACGCCTTTTTAATAAGTTCAAACTCCTCAAACCATAGGATTGCATTTTAAATTCTGACGGCTGCTGTTGTGAAACAGCATCGGCCCGATTCATTAAGACTAGCATTTATAGCCAGTTGACCCCACACTGGTTAATGTGTTTACCAGGCACAGGCGACAGCAAACACTGGATCTCACGTTACAAGGCACGTCTTACGGGAAGTGGCATTACAAAACGTGAATGAATCGGCAAATAATGGAGTTATCAACCAGTAGGATGGGGGCAACCCTGAAGCACAATGCTCCTAATTTATTAAACATCTTACAACTACCATGCACCTCAGCCAAAATGTTACCAAGTACAGTTCTGGCAAAACGTACGTCACTAAAGCGGCATCAATTTTGATGAAACAGACCAGACTTTTTCAGCACACCCTGCCTCCCTCAGCTCCGTTCACTTTGGCTGAGACTGGCATCAAAATTCCAAATGTTTGAATTGACACAAACATTTTGCTAATTTTTCAGGTGTTTTATGCCGGAAAATTGGCATAAACACCTTGACGAATCGGCTACCATGTTTTCCTCACATATGACTTGTTCGCCTCCTAGCAATGTAATTTTGTATAACATATACAATTTTCTTTCTTATAAAGCAGTGATTGTTTTTTTGTTTTCTTCTTTTTAAAGATATCATATTATTGGTGTTATTTTCTTAGGGTGTGACAAACGCTTTCAGCACAGCTTACCACCATGTCCTGCGGCAAAGAAATATAGTACAGCTGGTAAGCAGCGCACTGGCTTGGATCTACAGTCGTGCTCCCAATATTCGAGCCATCAACACCTACCTAATGGAACCATGTGTAGATAAGGTATTAATATTTGGTTAAACAATTTGTCACAAATTTTTATGTTCTGTATGGAGATTATAGCCATTTAATTTCTATGTGGCTTTAGGACAGAGTTTGACACCTGCTGATAATGAAGAGGATTTTATATTTCACCTGATATGACAATACATACTGCATACATTACTAAATACATCTTTTAGACCTGATGATATTGGCGTACTTACTAAGAAAAATCCATGTCAGAATGCCTGTATAATATATACAATATACAGTATATCATTAAAGTGAGTACACCCCTCACATTTTTTGAAATGTTTTATTATATCTTTTTAAAGGACAACACTAAAGATATGACACTGATACAATGTAAAGTAGTTAGTGTACAGTGTGTATAACAGTGTGCCCTCTAAATAACAACACACAGCCACTAATGTCTAAACCACTGGCAACAAAAGTGAGTACACCCGTAAATAAAAATGTCCAAATTGTTGCTAAAGTGTCAATATTGTGTGTGGCCACCATTAATTTTCAAGCACTGCCTTAACTCTCTTGGGCATGGAGATTCCTAGAGCTTCACAGGTTGCCACTAGAATCTTTTTCCACTCCTCAATGACAACATCACGGAGCTGGTAGATGTTGGAGACATTGCGCTTCTCCATCTTTTGTTTGAGGATGCCCCACATTTGCTCAGTTGGGTTTAGGTCTGGAAACATGCTTGGCCAGTCCAGCACCTTTACCCTCAGTTTCTTTAGCAAGGCAGTGGTCTTGGATGTGTGTTTGGGGTCGTTATGTTGGATTACTGCCCTATGGGCCAGTTTCCGAATGGAAGGGATCATGCTTTGCTTCAGTATGTCACAGTACATGTTGGCGTTTATGGCTCCCTCAATGAGCTATAGCTCTCCACAGCTGGCAGCACTCAAGCAGTCCCAAACCATGACACTCCAACCACCATGCTTGACTGTAGGCAGGACACACTTGTCTTTTTACTCCTTATCTGGTTACCGCCACACACGCTTAAGACCATGTGAACCAAATAAGTTTATCTTGGTCTCATCGGACTACAGGACATGGTTCCAGTAAGCCAAGTCCATAGTCTGCTTGTCGTCAGCAAAGTGTTTGTGGGCTTTCTTGTGTATCATCTTTAGAAGAGACTTCCTGCGGGGATAACAGCCATGGAGACCAATTTGATGCATTGAGTGTGGCATATTGCCTGAGAACTGACAGGCTTACCCCGCACCCTTTTAACCTCTGCAGCAATTCTGGCAGCACTTGAATGTCTATACTGAAAAGACAACCTTTGAATAGGACATTGAGCATGTGCACTCAACTTCTTTGGTTCACCATGGCGAGCCCAATTCTGATGGGACCCTGTCTTGATGAATCACTATATGGTTTGGCCATTGTGCTGCAGCTTAGTTTCAGGGATTTGGCAATCTTCTTATAGCCTAAACCATCTTTATGTAGAGCAACAATTCTTTTTTTTTTTCAGATCCCCAGAGTTCTTTGCCATGAGGTGCCATGTTGAACTTCCAGTGACCAGTATGAGAGCGTGTGAGAGCAATAACACATTTACCACACCTGCTCCCCATTCACCCCTGGGGCCTTGTAACAGTAATGAGATACATCGGGGAGGGAAAATAGCTAATTTGGCCATTTTCACTTAGGAGTGTACTCACTTTTGTCCTATGAAAAGATATAATAAAATATTTACAAACATGTGAGGGGTGTACTCACACTTTTTGATATACTGTATAATCCAGCTCATGAAATGATGATTTTAATATCAAGCAGGAGAACTTTCCAAAGGATCACACAGCCATTCCTACATGGATTTTCAGACTCATCATGAGGACTAAGATCTATTTAATGATGTGTTAATTTGTATGGTAAAAACTGGTGACAAATCTACCTTAAATAGCCTTTCTCACATAGCGAGATCGCTAGCAATATTGCTAAAGCGTCACAGATTTTGTGACGCAACAGCGATCTCGCCAGCGATTTCGCTTTGTGCACCTGCGACCGCCAGCCCCCCCGCTGGATATCGCTGATCGTGCTCGAATGTCCCAGGCCATTTTCTGATCATTGGCGTCCCGCTGGCCGGCATGCATCGCTGTGTTCGGCGCCGACGAGCGACGTCGCAGATCTCATGGACGCAGGCGGAAGTCGTCAGAATCGCTGCAGTGTGACAGGTAACAGCGACCCCCGATGGATCGCTGTATCGCTGCTTCGTCGCTGGAGAGATCTGACTGTTTGGCAGCTCACTAGCGACCATTTAGCGATGCACCAGCGATCCTGACCGGGTCGTATCATTGTCGGGATCACTGGTGCATCGCTAAATGTAACGGCACCTTTAGAGCAAGTGCAGACTCCGTTGATTCTCTCATTCAAGAGAATCGTGTGGATTATGCTAATCACACTTTGATCAGAGTGTGATCATAGTTTGATCCAATTCTCTTAGATGAGGAGAAGATGGAGAAAAAAATGTCTCCATCTTCTTGTTCATTGTGTCAGTCCGATGTCATCCGAGTGCAATCAAATGGTTTCCACTGCTCATAGACTTTCATAGCTGACTGTGATCCGAATATCAGATCAAACTAGAGTATGCAGCAATTTTTCCCTAGATTGACTCTGTCCGAGGAAGAAATCATGGGCAGAGCCCCATAGAATAACACTGGTGCGAGACCGAGCCAATGTTTTATCAGATCACACTTGGACCGAACATACACTCGTCTGCAGACTGCACCTGCCCTAAATCTCTAGATATATGTGGAGGACATTGTGTTGTTGCAACTGTTCATATGATTGTGAGTAATTAAGAAATGTTATACAAAAGGAAGGTCAATTATATGTGATGGACATGTGAACAGGTTACTTGGTTGCAACAATGCAGACAATGAGGAGACAGTGGTAAATCAACCAACACTATTTAGTTGACTAACACAGAAAGAAAATTCATCTATAAGTACATTCTCTAGCAGTTAAACGATGGTTGATAAGTTATGCTTAACCTTTATGTCTCAGCTTAACAGGCGCCACTCTCAGTACTAGGCCCGCCCCCTTCGTAGTCTCAGCTTTGATCATTAGTCTAGCCCTAGCGGGGAGGTCACCGGTATTTCCCGCTAGGCTGCAAGTCCTAGATATGTGAGTCACTAGGAATGCAGTGTGTTCGTTGCACATGCCGTCTCAATTGCCTGAAGCATAGCCCAAGCCCACATCCTGTACTGTACGCCTACGCTGGAAGTAACAGCTCACAGGAACAGTCCTTTGCTACAGCCAGATTGTATCCTGAGCCTGATTAAGATCTGGTCACGGTCTTCTAATGGCGCTGCTTACCGTATTCTACTGGCACTGCTTAAAGATCTTCCACTGGTGCTGCTTACGGTATTATATTGGCGCTGGTTAAAGACCTTCTACCAGCGCTGATTACGGTCTTTGACCACTCTGCGGCGGTGGTGGCTGTAAGCCCATCTCACAGGCACATGACCTGCTTGGTACAGGTTCTGGCATCAAATTCCGCCTTTTCGACCCTGCTGGTGATCACCTCCCTGGAAACATACATTTCCACTCTTGGGGTTCCTACTACTACAGTTGTGGCCAAAAGTATTGACACCCCTGCAATTTTGTCAGATAATACTCAGTTTCTTCCTGAAAATTATTGCAAACACAAATTCTTTGGTATTATTATCTTCATTTAATTTGTCTTAAATGAAAAAGCACAAAAAGAATTGTCCTAAAGCCAAATTAGATATAATTCCACACCAAACATAAAAAAGAGGGTGGACAAAAGTATTGGCACTGTTTGAAAAATCATGTGATGCTTCTCTAATTTGTGTAATTAACAGCACCTGTAACTTACCTGTGGCACCTAACAGGTGTTGGCAATAACTAAATCACACTTGCAGCCAGTTGACATGGATTAAAGTTGACTCAACCTCTGTCCTGTGTCCTTGTGTGTACCACATTGAGCATGGAGAAAAGAAAGAAGACCAAAGAACTGTCTGAGGACTTGAGAAACCAAATTGTGAGGAAGCATGCGCAATCTCAAGGCTACAAGTCCATCTCCAAAGACCTGAATGTTCCTGTGTCTACCGTGCGCAGTGTCATCAAGAAGTATAAAGCCCATGGCACTGTGGCTAACCTCCCTAGATGTGGACGGAAAAGAAAAATTGACAAGAGATTTCAACGCAAGATGTTGGCTAAAGAACCTCGACTAACATCCAAACAAGTTCAAGCTGCCCTGCAGTCCGAGGGTACAACAGTGTCAACCCGTACTATCCGTCGGCGTCTGAATGAAAAGGGACTGTATGGTAGGAGACCCAGGAAGACCCCACTTCTTACCCTGAGACATAAAAAAGCCAGGCTGGAGTTTGCCAAAACTTACCTGAAAAAGCCTAAAACGTTTTGGAAGAATGTTCTCTGGTCAGATGAGACAAAAGTAGAGCTTTTTGGGCAAAGGCATCAACATAGAGTTTACAGGAGAAAAAAAGAGGCATTCAAAGAAAAGAACACGGTCCCTACAGTCAAACATGGCGGAGGTTCCCTGATGTTTTGGGGTTGCTTTGCTGCCTCTGGCACTGGACTGTTGACCGTGTGCATGGCATTATGAAGTCTGAAGACTACCAACAAATTTTGCAGCATAATGTAGGGCCCAGTGTGAGAAAGCTGGGTCTCCCTTAGAGGTCATGGGTCTTCCAGCAGGACAATGACCCAAAACACACTTCAAAAAGCACTAGAAAATGGTTTGAGAGAAAGTACTGGAGACTTCTAAGGTGGCCAGCAATGAGTCCAGACCTGAATCCCATAGAACACCTGTGGAGAGATCTAAAAATGGCAGTTTGGAGAAGGCACCCTTCTAATATCAGGGACCTGAAGCAGTTTGCCAAAGAAGAATGGTCTAAAATTCCAGCAGAGCATTGTAAGAAACTCATTGATGGTTACCAGAAGCGGTTGGTCGCAGTTATTTTGTGCAACCAAGTATTAGGCTGAGGGTGCCATTACTTTTGTATGGCCCATTTTTGGAGTTTTGTGTGAAATGATCAATGTTTTGCTTTTTGCTTCATTCTCTTTTGTGTTTTTTGATTTAAGACAAATTAAATGAAGATAATAATACCAAAGAATTTGTGATTGCAATCATTTTCAGGAAGAAACTGAGTATTATCTGACAAAATTGCAGGGGTGTCAATACTTTTGGCCACAACTGTATAATTATTCCTTTACTTTCATTGTCGCCTTTGACCAACAAACGGCTGTGTTCGTGGGCAGTTACTCAGTCAGGCATCATCTGCACTCGTTTTCTGTCTTGTCCACCCACTTACAGACATAAAGCTGTTTGGTTGTCGTTGTCACTGACTTGCTATATGTATGTTTATACAAGAAGTTTAAGCTTTTTTAATCTTACTTATTAATACTTAAATAGGCACAAGAATATGTTTTTCGGAACATGATGTACACGGACAATAATACAGGAGTATCTGAAATCTACAGTTCTCCAGCCACACTGCGTAGACGAGACAATCTGTTCAGGTCAGTGTCGCTGCACTTTATGGTATTTAAGAACGCTAGGTATTATATTTGCAGCTTAAAAAAAGCTAATAATGTCAGTGGGAGTAATAAGGATACAATTGCATGGAGTAAAGACATATGTACACTGACCGAGAACCCTCGTTCCAGACTATCAGCGCAAATAAAAAGGCAAAATGCTCATTCATTGGGTTAAATTATTTTTAAGTTGGTTTTACCATCGCCATTTTCCATTTCTTTTGTTTTCGTTTTTTCCTCCCCTCTTCTTTGAAGAGCCTTGACTTTTTTATTTTTCCATCAATATAACTGTATAACTGAGGGCTTGCTTTTTGCAGGACGAGTTGCACTTTTGAATGACAACATTGATTTTACCATATAGTGTACTGGAGAACGGGGAAAAATTTCCAAGTGCGCTGAAATTGCAAAAAAAAAGTGCAATTCCACAATTGTTTTTTTATTTGCCATGTTCACTGTATGGTAAAACTGACCTGGCAGTACGATTTCTCAGGTCAGTACGAGTATGCTGATACCATACCAAACATGCATAGTTTATTGTTTATTTAAGTGGTGAAAAAATCCCCCCAAAATTTGTAATAAAAAAAGTTTTTGCGTTTGGTGCCATTTTCCGAGAGCTGTAGTGGTTTCATTTTCCTGGGGCTGGGTGATGGCTTATTTTTTGTGCCCTGAGCTGACATTTTTATTGATACCATTTTGGGGAGATACAATGTTTTGATCGCCTCTGCATTGCATTTTATTGTAATGTTGGGCAGCCAGAAAAAAATAATTTTGGCGTTTCAATTTTTATTCTCGTTATGCTCTTTAGCGATCTGATTAATTGACTTTATATTTTGACTACCTGAAGAGCCCGGCGCTGCCCGGGTATAGTAACTAACTACGGTTAGTTATAATAAATTATGATTATATCTATACATATAAAGCTGAGTGTATAGCCCCGCCCACTCCCCATAGCCACATTCACTATAATATCCCACATCATCCCGTCAGCCAGAGCTACCGGACTACTACCCCTAATATCCCACATCATTCCGTCAAAGCCACCGGACTACTACCCCTAATATCCCACATCATCCCATCAGTCGTAGCCACCGGACAACTACCATTAATATCCCACATCATCCTGTCACAGCCGCCGGACTACTACCCTGTTATGAATGGGTCACCGAGGAGGAGAGCGCAATAGGCAATGCCACCAGAACACCAGAGAGGTTGCTCACTCAGCGGATTGCAGACCCCTGATCTTAACACCACAACTAGCAGTAGCCGTGGAGCCTTCCTACGTTGCCCTAGATGCCTCGTGACAGCTGGAGGACTAACTAAGCCTAAGACTGAAAGGTGAAATCTAAACTGCCCCGGAGCAGATCCCCAAAGGAATAGACAGCCCCCAAACATATATTGTCAGTGAGACAAGATGAAGCACAAACACAAACAGAAAATAGACTGAGCAAATGATGAGGCCCACACTGACTAGGTAGGACAGGACAGAAAAGGCACTTTCTGCAATCACGCAAAAACCCTAATAATTCCAACACGACTGATGTACGAAAATACTGAGGTTTGAACAACCTCGCCCCCACTATATCTGCACTGAGGTGTGAACTGGCGGCTAGCAACAGGCTAATACAGCAGGGGACTGAGCAAACAAACACAAGATACAAAAATACAGGGCAGGAGCCAGCAGCCCCAGGGGGAGCAAGCTGACCCCTGACAGCAAGGCAAAAACAGATGCAAAGGGTTTAGCAAATGACACGTAGCTGAAAAAAATGCAGGATCAGGCAGCAGACAGAAATCCTCAGTAAGCAATGAAAGGAGTATCACCGGCAGTCACAGAGAAGTCTGCTCGCTTATGTAGTCCCAGTCACTACCACCACTCCTTCAATTATTTTCTGCAGCTGTTGGGTTAACATCATGTTGACCAGCACCACTACCAGCAGTATCCACAAGAGGGAGCCTTGCCTCAAAAGTCAGATCAAGAGAGCTCACAACACTACCCCTAATATCCCACATCATCCCGTCACAGCTGCCGGGCTACTACCCCTACTATCCCACATCATCCCATCAGCCAAAGCCACCGGAATACTCCCCCTAATATCCCACATCATTCCGTCAGCCAGAGCCACCAGACTACTACCCCTAATATCCCACATCATCCCGTCAGCCTGGGGTCAGAACCAGAGTGTTGAGTGGAATGGCCCTAAGTTCCATACCGAGGATCCGTTTAAGAGGGGCCTGGCGTCAGAACCAGAGTGCTGAGTGGATTTGCCCTGACTTCCATACCAATGATACCTTTAATAGAAGCCTGGGATGAAAATCAGAGCGGAGTGGAATGGCCCTAACTTTCATACCGGAGATCCCTTTAAGAGAGGCCTGGGGTCAGTACTAAAGCGCAGAATGGATTTGCCCTCACTTCCATACTGGGGATCCCTTTAAGAGGGGCCTGGGGTCAGAATCAGAGCGCAGAGTGGATTTGCCCTCACTTCCATACCGGGATCCCTTTAAGAGGGGCCTGGGGTCAGAACAAGAGCGCTGAATGGAATTTCCCTAACTTCCATACCAATGATCCCTTTAAGAGACCCTGGGTTCAGAACCACAGCGCTGAGTGGAATGGTCCTAACTTCCATACTGGGGATCCCTTTAAGGGAGGCCTAGGGTCAGTACCAGAGCATTTGAAGGCAATTGCCCTGACTTCCATATCGGGGATCCCTTTAAGAGAGGCCTGGCATCAGAACCAAAGCGCTGGATGGATTTGCCCTGACGTCCATACCAATGATCCCTTTAAGAAACGCATGGGGTCAGAATCAGAGCACTGAGAGATTTGCCCTAATTTCCATACCGGTGATCGCTTTAAGAGAGGCCTGGGGTCAGTACCAAAGCGCAGAGCGGATTTGCCCTCACTTCCGTACCGGGGATCCCTTTAAGAGAGGCCTGGGGTCAGAACCAGAGCGCTTAGTGGAATTGCCCTAATTTCCTTACCAATGATCCCTTTTAGAGACCCTGGGGTCAGAACCACAGTGCTGAGTGGAACGGTCCTAACTTCCATACCAATGATCCCTTTAAGAGAGGTCTGGGGTCAAACCAAAGCGCTGGATGGATTTGCCCTAACTTCCGTACCTGAGATCCCTTTAAGAGGGAAGATGTGCCTGTGGGATGGAGGATGTGTGATGGGTATATGGGCACGGGAGGGGGTTATTCATTTCTGTCATGTGTTCTCTGCTCCTTTCTGGGGGGCAGACAATAGCTGGGAGCTTATGTTCCCGGGGATGCTAGATTTTTTTCCCACCCTGTCAGAGTCTGCTGAGGTGTTGTCGTGGAGTGAGAAAACTGTTGCTCATAGCGACCAATCACAGCTCAGCTTCTTTTAAACAGCTCTGGTGAATTGAAAGATGCATCGTGATTGGTTGGTGATACACACACAAACACACTGTTAAGGCTGGCGGAACGCACCAAATAATAAAGATGGTAATAAGGTGCGTTCGCAGCCCGGGGTCCACCGTGCAGGGGTGGTAACCTGCTGCTCAGTAATGGCGGATGCTATATGGCGGTATACTATAAGAAACACACGCGGGTTACTGTCACCCAGTGTGTACGAGGGCGGACACTGTTGCTTCACAGAGCCGCACTACCGCTGAACATAAACGCTGGAGCCTGTTTGTGCTCACAGAGCTTGGCTAAAAGAGCGCACAGTGTACGGCCACAGAACGCTACCCCAAGGACACGGGGTTAGAGTCCCTCTAGGCCCACTGAGCGTGCGGCGTCGCTGCCACGAGCGCCGCTAAAGACGCTGGCAGTGGAGTGTGGAGCACGTGCACTGAGGCGTGCTGGATCACTGGTGAGGACCAATATCTGACTCAAACCCTGAGCGCTAGCAGGCTAGGCTGCACAACACATGCGTACCAAGGGTAGGGGTTTCATAATGGGTCAGTCACCAGATACATTCATACGTGCATACATCTCTCACACCTTATAGTCTGTAAATACAGTCTATCCTAGCGCATGGGCGAGCGGCCATGCGAACCTTTTATAGCCACGGGCGTCTGGGACCTTCCTGGCTTCTCGGATGGGCCAATCCGAACACGAGCAGGACCTGAGCACGTGACCCTCGATCTCCAATGGGAGATCACTCCACGGGCCTGCTCGGGACTTAGTCCCTGGAGAATCTCGCTGCTGAACAGCCTGCATTGTCATAGCTGTGCCAGAGGTGGCAGCAGCAAGCAAACCCACGGAGTTGGCCTGGGCAGAGCGCTAGGACCGACGAATCTGCTGAGCAGGCTCCACTGCGGCTGAAGAAGAATGGGAGACCGCTGGGTGCAAGGCTCTGGATTCCTGCTGTGCAGTGGCAGGAACCCGATGCCACACACACATTCAATTTTATATATAGAGACAGATTACATATTTCTGAACACAGCTATACCAAATTTGTGTATTTTTTTAATTGCTTTATTTTCAGTGGGTGATTTGAACTTGTGTTTTTATTATTCTAATTTTTCTAGCACTGTGTATAGCAAAAATCACAATTTCCTATGAATGTCGGCAACAAGCCAGTGTTCTAGTGGTATCGTAATGACAGGCATGTGAGTCTTCTGCAGATATCCAGCTGTCATGATAACCCATCAGCGCCCCATGATCATGTGACAAGGGCGCCGATGGGCAGGATTTGTGACGCTTATCTGGCTGACGCATGTTAAATCCCGTTGTCAGAGATTGACAGCGGGATTCAACTGGTTAACAGCCGTGGGTGGAGCTCCGATCTATCCACGGCTCTTAAAGGCCCATGACAGCTGGTTGAATCGGGAAAAGATGCGGGCTCAGTGCAGGAGCCCTCATCTAAGTCAGGGACATGACATATGATGTAAATATACGTCATATCGTGAAGGGGTTACAAAAATGATTTTTGGCAGCAAGTCACCTGTTTAAGGTTAGCACAATGAGTATTTGGTGAGTTTTGGATGTTGAGGATTTTCTGCAGTATTTCTGCATGTTCCTTTCTTACCTCCAGATTTCCGCATCTAAAAAAAAATTCTATGGGAAAAGTCTGCACATAAAACTTTGTGTAATCGCAAGAGAAGTGGGCAGGAGATTTCTATAAATCTCATCCACTTTGCCGGAATTCTAAGATTCTGTATTTGATTTTTGGCAATGCTAATACGCAGTCAAAAACTCACCAAAAACCCATTGTGGGAACTTACCCTATGCGTCTGTATACTCCGGCCGACCATGGCCATTAAACGACAGTCAATGTTAGGCCCCGATAAAATAAGAAAGCCTCTACTCACCTCCTGTGCCTGCGCCTTTCCCGCGGTGTCAACACATACTCTCTCCGGGGCTGTGATGCGGTGTTGTGACACGTGATGTCCGGCGCCCAATCAGCACTGGCGTTACTGTCTCCGCCTTTGTATGAACTGAACTTAGAGAGGAAGTCCGGGCTGTAGCTCATCCTGAGCTTCCTCCTCATGTTCAGTTTGTCTGAAGGCGGAGACAGTGACACCAGCGCTGACTGGGTACGGGGCGTCATGTGACATTCCACCACATCACACCCCTGGGACCGCGAGTGCTGACACCGCTGGAACGGAACCGGCAAGGGAGGTAAGTATAGGCTTTGTTATGTTATCTGGACTGAACATTTAGTTTAAGAAGGGGTTGTCCGAGTAGTGGATAACCCCTTCCATTGTTTGATAACGTGTTAAGACAGGCGGACTGAACTTCCATGTGCACAGAACGATTGCTAGTTCATCAGGTGCGTAGAATGCATATTTTTTTGGAAAATGAGCTGTACTAGGATTATCCACCAGTGTAAATTATATTATTACTTATCTTAAAAATAATTAATCTAGATTTTAAAGTATTTTTTATGGATTTGTGCTCTTTTCGTTTTTATTTGGTGACATTACTCTATTACTACATATTCTGATTACCGTGATATTTTTTTAATGTCCTGTTATGAGAATAATACCGTATGTCTGTTTGCACAGGGACTATCTATTTAAGTGTGCAGATAGCTCAGAAGTTATCACTACAGATGCCTATGGAGAACGCCACATTGCTGTACCCATCCGTGACCCATCGGGAAGAGCTCTGGGAGTGCTGGATCTAAACACAGGCCTCTGCAGGGATTTACCAGCTCATGAGTATCAGGACCTACAGAAAATGCTGCAGATGCTACAGGGAGCTTGTTATGAAATTTTGGAGGAAGAACCATCTGCAGACATCCAAAAAAGGGCTGTTTTAGGTATCTTTTTTCAATTAGCAAAGCAAGTTATTATTAGGTTTCTTTCAATACATCAGCCTTTTGGAAAAAATCCTCATTTCCTATCGGTCTTTTTCATTAGGAAAGAAACACAGAGGACGTTAGAAAAGCTGAGATTGACCCAGCCATCATTTATTTAGTTTGTGGGGGGTATACTTTTTGGATACGGTATATAATGAAGATAGGTCCTGAAAAAATGTATGAAGTAGTAAGTTTGTTATTTACCACTAGAGGGCAATATTATCCTGTCTAATAGAGGAGAAGCTCAGTCTCTCTTCCCATAAGCGTGGGGTATTGTACAGAAGTCCAAGGATCTGTCCACCTGTATGTAACTTGTGTAGTGAAAAATTATGTATCATTGTAATATACTTTATGTTCCATCTCTCACTAGATTCCAGATCTCTGTTAGTTCTAATGAATAATAATATATTTGTTTGCACCTAAGGGGTTTAGAGTAGTTGTTCACCCCAGACAATATTATAGTATACGCACTAGAGATGGAGCAAATTGACCAGGTTCAGCGGACACTTCAGTAATCTGTGGACAAACGCCTTGAGAACCACCTCCTACCTGCATCCGTGGCTCTTGCTTTGAACACCCAGCCAGATGCGATGTCACATGTGCATCACACCGCAACGACATTGCACCGGGCTGGCTAATCAAAACAGTCGGAGATGCCATCAGATGAGAGACAGTTCTCAGGCCTCCTGTTTGATAGGTACAGGTCAACGATACGGCTACAGGACAGGGTCCTCCGAAGCGATTCACACCATTCCTAACTCTTCGTTTACGGATCGTCTTCTGCTTTTCTTCCAACGCTGCCTGGGTTCCTCGCTGCGCTGCTTACGTCCTGTCCTGACAAATGTGACCTCTGCAGCCACTGCCAAACAGCGATGGACTGCAACGATCACATGCTTACAACATGCAAACACCAAGCGGAAAAAAATGCCCAGAAAACAGTAATGAAACACTGTGCCTTATAAAATCAATACATTTATTAGATAATTGTTAAGTCTTTTTTATATACCGTACTTTAAATAAGAACAGAGTAGACTTATAAAAAGATGAGACTTATAAATTACCCTAAAATAACAATGATATAGTCACCAATAAGTAAGTTGCACAGCATGTGAGTGCATAAATATAAGGGCGGACATACCAATGACGCCACATGTGCAGCCGCACAGGGGTCCAAAGAGGTTAAGGGGCCACGACCACCTCCAAAGTAGGTAGAATGGTGCACTATGATGAGCTATTGGACTGGAAAGGGCCCTTATTTTGTTCTTGCACAGGGGCCTCTTCTGTCTGTGTCCACTCCGGCATAAATAACACTGTGTTACCAAGGTTTTGTCCCTCGGACAATTTTGAGTGTTCCTGATAGATTTCTTTCATGCTGATTTCAGAAATGACTTCAGATTTTTCCTATCACGTAAGGTTTTTGAGAAATGATACAAAACATTATAATATTCTGTTATAATTCTAAAAACTCATATGAACTTTTTCTGAAACAGTATATTCTGAATTTTCCATTGAAATAGCATAAATCGCTGATCTACTCATATGCAAGCACTTACTATGCGAATTCTGCGCAGGCGCAGTGAATCATTCGGCTGACTGTGTACGGAGCATACCACATCTCCTGGGCAGAGGAGGAATCAAAATACAATACTGACATACTTAGAGCATGGCTGAATGGATCACGACCTTCAATGCTGTTCGCTGTCCCAATGATGATATGGAGAGAACGGAGCGATCATGTAGCAGATTGCTACTTCTGCCTTACAAATGTAACAGGATATTCAGCAAAGAACAAGAAATCAATAGAATATCCTAATCTTCCTTCAGCCATAAGACCAGTGCCACATGATGAAAGTCTTAGTGTTCCAAAGCCGCCCAAAGTATGGACAATGGAGGACGACAAAGATGAACTATGTCAGTGGAAAATTAAACTGCTGCAGACCCAGACTTTGAGCCTTCTACATCTAATCCACATCTGTTCAGTCAAGCTGATCTGAGTGACTTGGTCAGAGATTTGAAATTGTCAAAGAGGCAGGCAGAATTATTGCGATCAAGGCTACAAGAACGGAATCTCTTATTACCAGGAACAAGATTTCCTGTTTTTCGCAGTCGTCAAGAAGACCTGAGGCTGTGTGCCCACGATGCGATTTTTAAGCGTTTTTTTGCCGCGATTTTCGGCGCGAAAACGCTGCGAAAACGTTTAAAAAACTTGTACAGAACGCACCCCATGCATTCCTATGGCATTCCGCACATGCTGTGCTAATGCTGCGCTTTTTTCCGTGGCGGAATCGCATCGCGGAAAAAAACGCAGCATGCTCATTCTTTTTGCGGAATCGCAAAGAATTGCTACGATTTCGCACTCATAGGAATGCATGAGAACCGCTTACTTCCCGCATGTGGCTATGCCCACCATGCGCAAAGTTAAGCGTCTCATGTGCGGATGGTACCCACGGTGTGGCGGTGAGGAGACTGTCCTCCAGGCCCTGTGTACCATACCCCTGTAAAAAAAAGAATTAGAAAAAAAAAAAAAAAAAAAAAAAAAAAAATCGGGGTATATTTACCTTCCGGCATCACGCGCAGCCTTCCCGGGCCTCAGCGTTCCCAGTAATGCCTTGCAACAAGGACCTGTGATGACGTAGTCTCGCGTTACTCTAGCGGTCTCGTGAGATCACTATAGCAACGCGAGACCAAAGTCATCACAGGTCTCGCAAGGCATCGCTGGGAATGGGAGCGTCGCTGAGGCTGCGCAGGACGTCGGAAGGTAAATATACCCCGATTTTTTATTTTTTTATCATTTTTAACATTCTATCTTTTACTATTGATGCCGCATAGGCAGCCTCAATAGTAAAAAGCTGGTCACACTTGTCAAACACTATGTTTGACGAGTGTGACCAACCTGTCAATCACTTTCCAAGCGAAGCTTCAAATCGCTTGCAAAGTGCTTGAATTTCGCACGCGAAAATCTCGTCAAAAACGCGAACATAATCGTGGTAAAATTGCGCGGAAAAAAACGCGCATTTTCTGGGAAGGAGTCCGGTTTTGAGTGTCCGGTTTAAAACGCTACGTGGGCACATAGCCTTAATCAATTTTTCAACAATGTCGACAGTTTAACCTTTTGCAACGATGTCTTGGGGTTGTTCGGTGCTCTTGGATGTGAATATGACCCGAAGGAATGGCGACTGTTCATTGACTCGTCAGTTTTAAGTCTGAAGGCGGTTTTACTACACAACGGAAATATCTATCCTTCTATACCTATTGGACATGCCGTACACATGAAAGAAACGAATGAGAATATGGAGTTACTGTTGACCCACATTAATTATAGAAATTATAACTGGAACATATGTGGTGATCTGAAAGTTGTTGCACTTCTTCTTGGACTGCAGCTTGGATATACCAAGTATTGTTGTTTTATTTGTGAGTGGGACAGTCGTGCATGAGAAGTGCACTATTTCAGAAAGGACTGGCCACTCCGCAAAAACCTGGTTGCTGGACAGAAGGATGTTAAACATAATCCTCTCGTTGATTCAGCAAAGATATTTCTCCCTCCTTTGCATATTAAACTTGGGCTTATGAAGAATTTTGTCAAAGCAATCAACAAAGAATTTGAAGCCTTTTCTTACTTGCAACAGAAATTTCCAAGAATAAGTGATGCAAAGATTAAAGAAGGTATTTTTATTGGCCCACAGATCAGAGATATAATGAATGACAGTAGCTTTGATGGTCTTCTGCAAGGTGCTGAACAAGTGGCATGGAGAGCCTTTAAAGATGTGACCTTCAACTTCCTTGGCAACAGCAGGGCACCAAACTTTGAACAACTCGTGGACAACATGCTCACAGCATATCATTTGATGAAATGTCATTAAAAAAAGCATTTTCTACAGTCTCACTTGGACTTTTTTCCAGCCAATCTTGGTGCCGTTAGCACTGAACACAGTGAAAGATTTCACCAAGACATTGCGCTGATGGAGAAAAGGTACCAGGGAAAGTGGAGTACGTCAATGCTGGCTGACTATTGCTGGAATCTTATTCGAGAAGCATCTGACACGGATTATAAATGAAAGTTGTCTGCAAAACACTTTTGAACAATTGCTTTTGCTACTGACATCGATGCTCATGTATGTAGTGTCTCGGACGTCATAATGTAGACTATAAACTGTTGTTTCTTAAAAACCTTACGTGATACAGAGTTTTGGAGCACATATTCATGTTCAGAATATCAAAATCTATAAGATACAATTAAATTTTCTCAGGGGACAAGAACTTCTCTGAAATTTGTTGCGCAGTGTAATCTATTATGGCAGATACTGGGGTATACCCAGGGCCGCACCTATAATGAGGCCATTTGAGCGTGTGGCTCAGGCGGCAGACAGCTGCTGTGCACAGGGGCGGCATTATGCGCTCTGCTACCAGCAGCACCTACAATTTAGCCTGCACGCTTGTGCTGCGGTAGTGTACAAAGGCTTATAATTGATGAGGTCACAGGAGGAAAGGAGTCAGGGCCCCCGATCATGTGACCCCTGACTCCTCCCCTCCTGTGACCTCATCACAGGTCCTGTATTGTGCGCATCAGCCCTTGGTCTATCGATCATCTCTGTCCCTGCTCTGCCACTATGTTCTATTCTCTGCCACAGGACCTGTGATGAGGTCACAGGAGGGGAGGAGACGAGGTCACATGATTAGGGGCCTCAGTGTATGCAAGACTCTGCTGTGCTGGTTGTCATGGTGCTGAATGAGGGAAGTTTTTTTTTTGTATATATTCTTTATTTAGAAAAATGAGGGAAGTTTCTGGGGAGTCAGGAGGGGTTTACAGTGTGGATGTAGCAGAGCCACACGTGTGCGAGGTGTACGGAGCAGAGCCGTGTGTGTGCGAGGTGTACGGAGCAGAGCCGTGTGTGTGAGAGGTGTACGGAGCAGAGCCGTGTGTGTGCGAGGTGTACGGAGCAGAGCCGTGTGTGTGCAAGGTGTACGGAGCAGAGCCGTGTGTGTGCAAGGTGTACGGAGCAGAGCCATGTGTGTACGGAGCAGAGCCACATGTGTGTGAGGTGTATGGAGCGGAGCTGCATGTGTGCGAGGTGTACGGAGCAGAGCCATGTGTGTGCGAGGTGTACGGAGCAGAGCCATGTGTGTACGGAGCAGAGCCGCACATGTGTGAGGTGTACGGAGCAGAGCTATGTGTGGCGAGGTGTACATGGGTCGCCCTCCCAGGGCTCTGGGGTACTCAGTACCGGGCCGGTGTCAGGGGGGGATGTGTCACAGCAGCGGTGACCCGGTCCGTGGCCCTGGGCACCCAAGTAATGGGGGGATGTAATGTAGTTTAAGTGGAATGGAATAGTTTGTGACGCCACCTGTGGTGTTCGGCAAGGGAGGTGTTAAGCCGACGCTGCAGACAGATCCTCGGGGACAGATGGTATGGTGTTATGAGCTCATTTTCTACTCCACCAGCTGGGAGTTCTCCTTCCGTTCTCCCTCTGGTAGTGACAGGAGGTAGTGAGGTTAGTTTAATTGGTAATGGTCTGCCACCTGACGAGGAGGATAGTGATTGGATCTCTGGAGTATCAGACTGGATATAAGACAGCCAACGCCCTATC
Source organism: Dendrobates tinctorius (assembly GCF_039654945.1). Taxonomy (NCBI): domain Eukaryota; kingdom Metazoa; phylum Chordata; class Amphibia; order Anura; family Dendrobatidae; genus Dendrobates; species Dendrobates tinctorius. The sequence continues at coordinate 9,665,809 of NW_027361684.1, forward strand.
CTGTTGCTGGTGATTCAGTCTGTTTCTCAGGTCTTGGACTTGAGCTCTGCTCCAGTCATCTCAAGTTAAGTTTGTTTTTTGCTAATGTTCACACTTGCTCTTGTTGGTCAACTCAGTTTTTGTGTGGTCAGCCAGCCCGGCTGGGCTGTGCTGACTTTCCACTCTTATTTATCTGTATTTGCCAATTTTCCTTTTTGTCCTTTATTAGCATGGCCTATTTTTGCTCTGTCTCAGAATATTCCAGAGTGCTGATATAGTGGGAGAAGTCTAGTGACTTCAGGGCTAATTTTGTTATCAGAAGCGTTGGACAATATTTTTGGTAGGGTTTTTTGGCAGATTGCAGACAGTATCTTTCCTTTCCTGTCCTTTCAAGTTAGTTTGGCCCATCGTTTGCTCAGCCTATTTTTCTGCCTTTGTTTGTGTTTTCATCTTGCTTCACCGTCAATACATGTGGGGGGCTGTCTTTCCTTTGGGGTCTGCTCTGGGGAGTTAGTTTTCCTCTTTTCTTACTTTAGGCTTATTTAGCTCTCTGGTTGTGACGAGGCATCCAGGACCACCGTAGGCACGCTCCACGACTGCTTCTAGTTGTGTGTTAAGATCAGGGCTCTGCAGTCTGCATAGTTACCAACCTCTCTGGTTTTCTGAGACTTAGCGTTGTGTTGTTTTTTCCTCCTCAGTGACCCATTCCTAACAGTATGGTGCAGCAGTGATGGTATAGCCCTCCACAGGCAGGGCTGATGTCCCAGGGCAGTGTAGTTGTAATGGTTGTGGAAAGGCGCAGGCAGTGTAAAGGATGGTACCAAGATGTAGCGGTGCAAAGCGGGTTGGCGCAAGAATGAATGGAGGACACCGAGGCTTGCAGTTCCAAAGCTTTACTCACAGTCTGCGGTACACAAGGGTGCCTGCCTCCGGGCCGTGTCCTCCGGATCAGAGACTCAGCTAACCTCCAGGCCAGATGGAAAGCTCCTCTCCAACACTCCGCCAACATGTACCTTTCCTGAACAACTCCTCTATTGCGCCTTAATGTGTGAAGAGCTCCAGTACCGTGGTACTCTGGAGTTCCTCTTGTCAGATGTTCCCAAGAACTCTACTCGTATGGCAGACAGCTGTAGCCTGCTTCGGGGACTCTCTTCTCCTGAGTCCCAGCTCTCTAATCAGTTGCTGTTGTGCCCCAAGTCTTAGATGGGAGTAGTGCATTTACAGCCTACTACTCCACCGGTGTCTGCTGCAGAACCATAAGTGTCCATACAACCTCGGGGACCGGGCCCCGGCCTTGCGCTGAGAACCTATACGCAAGGTTCCTCTTCCAACCCACGTCCTCTCTGTTCTCCTTACTCCCTCGTTCTGTACTGATCCTTCTCTCTTATGGAAGCTTAGGTTTCAGTTCTACGTCTTTCTCCTTCTTTCCCTTTCCCGTGCCAGCTGGCTCAGATCACTGAGGCAGCTGCAGCACTCCTTCCTCCATCCCTTCTTCCAGGGATCCTCACTCCTGTCTGAGTGACTTCTTACCCGCCTGACCTTCTGCCAGACTGAACCTGGAATCCTACACTTTCCCACTCTTTTATATATCTCAACTCCACCCACCTCCCAGAACATCCAGTGTTCCAAGCAGGGAACCACCAGAGGTGCTCTGCTACTCTCAAAGCACTGATCTGCAATGTGGTTGTGCAGAACTACCCTGTTGTGTGGGGTGCGAGTGTTAGAGTGTGGAAAGGAGTTCCCACCTTACCTGGATGGTGGGGCACTACACCTTAAGAGAAGGTGCAGTACCTCTGTGGTGACCGAGCCTCAGGGGCGCCACATACGGAGTGGAGCCGTGCGTGTGCGAGGTGTACAGAGCAGACTCATGTGTGCGAGGTGTACGGAGCGGAGCCGTGCGTGTGCGAGATGTACGGAGCGGAGCCGCACGTGTACGGGTTGTACGGAGTGGAGCTGTGTGTGTATGGGGCATACAAAACGGAGCCCTGTGTGTATGGAGCGGAGCAGAGCCGTGTGAGTACGGAGTGGAGTCGCGTGTGTGTGAGGTGTATGGAGCAAAGCCGCATGTGTACAAGGTTTAATGAGTGGAGCCATGTGTGTACGAGGTGTACAGAGCGTGGCCACGTGTGTAAAGGGTGTACGGAGCAGAGCCGCATGTGTACGAGGTTTACAGAGTGGAGCCATGTGTGTACTGAGTGGAGCCGTGTGTGCGCGAGGTGTACAGAGCGGAGCCGCGTCTGTACGGAGCGGAGCAGTGTGTGTACGGAGTGTACGGAGCGGAGCCACGTGTGTATGGAGTGGAGCCGCGTGTGTGCAAGGTGTATGGAGCAGAGCCGCATGTGTACAAGGCTTACGGAGCAGAGCCGTGTGTGTACAAGGAGTACAGAGTGTGGTCACATGTGTAAAAGGTGTACGGAGCAGAGCCGCATGTGTACGAGGTTTACGGAGTGGAGCCATGTGTGTACAGAGTGGAGCCATGTGTGTGCGAGGTGTACAGAGAGGAGCCGCGTGTGTACGAGGTGTACAGAGCGGAGCCACGTGTGTGCGGGGTGTACGGAGCGGAGCCGCGCGTGTACGGGGTGTACAGAGCGGAGCCACGTGTGTACGGGGTGTACGGAGCGGAGCCGCGTGTGTACGAGGTTTACGGAGTGGAGCCATGTGTGTTCTGAGTGGAACCATGTGTGTGTGTGAGGTGTACAGAGTGGAACCGCGTCTGTACGGAGCGGAGCAGCGTGTGTACGGGGTGTACGGAGCGGAGCCGCGTGTGTAAGGGTTGGACGGTGTGGAGCTGTGTGTATGGGCTGTACAAAACGGAGCCCTGTGTGTACAAAGTGTACGGAGCTGAGCCGTGTGCGGAGCAGAGCCATGTGTGTATGGAGCGGAGCAGAGCCATGTGTGTACGGAGTGGAGCCACGTGTGTATGGAGTGGAACCGCGTGTGTACGAGGTGTATGGAGCAAAGCCGCATGTGTACAAGGTTTACGGAGTGGAGCCATGTGTGTAAAAGGTGTACGGGGCAGAGCCACATGTGTACGAGGTTTACGGAGTGGAGCCATGTGTGTACTGAGTGGAGTCGTGTGTGTGCGAGGCATAAGAAGTGGAACGTGTGTGCATGAGGTGTGCGGAGCCATACGTGTACAAGGTGTATGGTTGGGAGCATCCATACCTCTCAGCGGGACAGTCCCAATTTTGAGAGTCTGCCCCGGCCAGGAGCTTACTTTTCCGGCGGACACAGGAGTTCATAGCGGAGCCCTGAGGAGCACTTTAAAATTCACACATGATGTTCCACCGGAAGTGACATGCTAGAAGCTGACCAGAAATGAGGTAATTTCGGGAGGAGATTGTGACGGAACCATGGAGGCACTTCAGGGAATGCTTCAGATCCATCACCGTGTCCCCCGACAGCGGGATCGCCCTGGACTCAGAGATGCCGGCCATGTGACCGGACCATGATATGTCCTGCATCGGGAGGCTCAGGTGGGCACTACAATGGGAGCCAGGCTGCTATAGTATCTTTATAGAATCTTTCTTTCTCTCTCTAATCTTTCTTTTTTTTCTTTCTCTCGCTCTCTGTTCTTTCTTTCCTCTCTTTCTCTCTTCTTTCTCACTGTTCTTTCTTTCTCCTCTTCCTTTATCTCTCTCTCTGTTCTTTCTTTCTTTCCCTTCTTTCTTTCTTTTTCTCTCTGCTTTTTCTTTCTCTCTGTTCTTTATTTCTTTCTCACACTCTGTTCTTCCTTTCTCTCTGTTCTTTCTCTCTCTGCTCTCTTTCTTTCCCCTCATTCTCTCTCTCTGTTCTTTATTTCTTTCCTCTCTTTCTCTCTCTGTTCTCTTTCTCTGTTCTTTCTTTCCCATCTTTCTTTCTCTGTGTTTTTATTTCCCCCTCTTTCTCTCTCCCTCTCTGTTCTTTCTTTCTCCTTTTTCTTTTTTTCTCTCTGTTCTTTTTTCTCTCCACTCTTTCTTTCTTTTTTCTCTCTGTTCTTTCTTTCCCCTCTTTCTTTCTCTGTAACTTTCTTTCTCTAATCTTTCTCTCTCTGTTCTCTCTCTCTCTGTTCTTCCTTTCTTTCTCTCTCTTTTTCTTTCTCTCTCTGTGTTCTTTCTTTATTTCTCTTTCTTTCTCTCTGTTCTTTCTTTCCCCTCTTTCTTTTTTTCTCTGTTTTTTTTTCTGTCCCCTCTTTCTTTCCCCTTTCTCTCTTTCTTTCTCTGTTGTTTCTTTCTTTCTCTCTGTTCTTTCTTTCACCTTTCTTTCTCTCTCTCCCTCACTGTTCTTTCTTTCCCCTCTTTCTTTTTTTTCTCTCTCTCTGTTCTTTTTTTTCTGTCTCCTCTTTCTTTCTCTCTCTGTTCTTTCTTTCTCTCTCTGTTCTTTCTTTCAGCTCTTTCTTTCTCTCTCTCTTTCTCTGTTTTCTTTTTTCTCTCTCTCTCTGTTCTTTCTTTCTTTTCCTCAGTACCAGTCAGTGTGCCCACAGTACCGGTAGAATAAGAGGGATAAGAAACTAGGTGGCACTGGTCACATTAAGCCTTTCATACTTTTTACTGGTGTATAATCATATGCCCTGAGCACCCCCATAAAGTGGGCCAGCCCCAGACAACAGGGTACAAACAAATTACTATTACTATCAGTCCAAGTGGACAATTATACATGTAAAGTTAATGATGTCACTGTGCCAAGCAGTGCGGAGGATCAGAATACACTGAAGAGACCAGAGCAGCAGGGTATGCTGAGAAGAATTATATGGGGCCCATTATGCTGTATGAAGTAATATATGGTGCCCATTACACTGTATGAAGTAATATATGGGGTCCATTATGCTGTATGAAGTAATATATGGGGCCCAATATACTGTATGGAGCATTATATGGGGCGCATAATACTGTATGCAGTAATATATGGGGCCCATAATACTGTATGGAGCACTATGTGGGGATAGGGGATGACTTTGTTTGTTGTGGATCTGACCGCTGGGAACCCCATGATCCTGGGAAACGTAGCTTTGAAGAGCACCATGTAAATGGAGCTGTGGTCAATCGTATGCACTGTGGTGCCATTCACATGTGGCTCTTCAAATAACTCCTTTAAGAGAGTGATGAGGGGACGACAAATTATAACAAAAATTCACTGATTGGGGCTGATGAGGGTTATAGTTTGTGGGCTGGTGGGATTTGTGTGGCAGGGCTGCATTTTTGTCCCAGTCCGGCAGTCCGGCCTTGTGCCAGGCCTATTATTGCCATTAATGATCCTTGTTCTGGATACTTCTGTGTTGTTCTTGTATGTGCGTGTGATGGCGCTGACATCCTTGTGTTTGGACACCTTTTTTCTATTTATCTAAATCAAAATGTCCACTATTGTACTCAGTTTTACAATATAGATCTAAAAATTTACTTTGTGTGCGGAGGGGACGTAATTTTGCTGTTCGCCTCAGGCAGCAGAGAGGCTAGGTTCACCCCTGGGTATACCCAAAAGTTTATCTGCCCTACATTATGTCTTAGCACTTTTTTTATGCAGAACAAGCAAAAAGGCAATGTAGAATGTGCTGATAATTCGATTACATTTTTTTGTGTTCTAATCGATTTCCTTTCTATTTATTTGACTAAAGAGGCAGAACAAGGGTCAGGACAGAGGAGAGTGGGAGTACTATTCCATCGCTTCATGCTGCAAGACCTGAGGCAGTGCGTCAGTAAACTGGACCACCAATCATTTGCTGAACTGAAGAGCTACAAGGAGCCTCCTGTCATGGTGCACAGTATCCTCAAGGCTGTGTTACTGCTATTTTGTCCAGCCTGGGCTGATTCAGAGGAGATTCACAGCTGGAATCAGTGCAAACTGGTGGGTCAATATGCAATAAGATATTGAATAATGATTGTTCCACTCCTGATTTTTGCTTACAAATGCTAATGTAAAATACTGACAAAATACAGAATGCGTGCACGTGGCCTGAGACTAAAGTCAATCGACAGTCATTTCCGACCGTAGGCTGTCCATTTAAAAAACTGACATCCCACGGACAGCACTAGGACTAAAATTATTCAACTGGGTTGTTGAGATTAAATTTTTTTTTTAAATGGATGGAAACTCGCCCATTTGAATCTATGGGAGAGCAAGGAAAAAAAAAATCGGATCCTGTATGGATCGACTGTATAACATCTGATTTTTATGGATACATTATTAACATAGGAGAAGATATTTGGTCTTATAAATTTTAAAAGCTGATGATGTATGAAGAAGGACAATACAGATGAAAAATTGTTCATCTTTTCCTGGATGGAAATCGGATGATTTTTTTATGCACTTATGTGAACTATGTGCATGATACGGTCTTTGGAAGTACTTGGTGACTTAATTAGCGAAGTTCACATGTCCAGTAATGATCTGTTTAAAACTCATCCAGCATGGATCATTTATATTAGCAGGACAGAAAAGCTGTGCAGACACAACTATTTTGTTCAGTTAAAAAAAAAAAAAAAAAACAGATTTCAGCTGGATCCATTTATTTATTTTTTATACATTGAAGTTTATGGAAAACAAATGCAATACATAGCCATCCGTTTTTCCTCCATTTGAAAAGGATCGTGATTTTGTTTTGTTTACAGGATCAGTTTCAAACTGATAATTACTGGACATGTGAACTTCGCCTACTTCTGGTCTTAGATGAGAATGAAATTTACAGCTGTACCAGATAACTCCCATGGCAGACACCTCCAACATCTGACAGGTCCCAAATGATTTTAGTAGGGTGTCTGTTTTGTGTCATTTATTTGCAAAATAATGCAGCATGCTTTGCTTGAACTGTTTGGCGAAAACAAGTTAACACCTATCTAAAAGATAGATGCGGGCTTGATTATTGGCAGGGATCAGACCACTGGGTCCCGCACCAGTCAACATGTTGGGGAACGTCTTTCCCAAAAGAATGGAGTGGCCATATTCACGCTCGACAGCTGCTCCATTCATTCCATATAGGACTGCCGAGCACTGCACTCTGCTTTTTACGGTAGCCTCTTAGGCTATGTGCCCACGATACGGAACCAGCTGCGCTTTGGACTGCTTCCAAATTACTGTGTTCTATTTAACGCAGGTAAATCCACATGTGTTCACTGAACCGGGCAGATTTACCACATTCAGTACATTCTAATCGATTTAATTTGTGTTGCGGAGACACTAGTCTCCGCAAGAGAAATTGAAATGCTGCGGTCCTGAAAGACGCACCGCATGTCTGTGTCGGCGGGTGATCCACATACAAGAACAGTGGACATGGGATTTGTAGATATCTCATCCACTATTCTATAACATCTGGCCGCTGCAGCAATTCCTGAATATGGGAACGTACCCTAAGGCCGGGGTCACACTAACCGACGCAAAATACGGTCCGTAGTTTACAGGCGTAATACGGATGAGTGACCCCTAAATAGTGATCCGTATGTCATCCGTAAGCAAGGTGTGGTCGCGGATTTTGCGCATGTCAGCATCCGTATGTAATCCGTATGGCATCCGTATGGCGAGATTTTCTCGCCGCCTTGCAAAATGGACATATAATTGAGCCCTATGACAGGGTTTCTAACAGAAACAAATAGATATAGACACATAGAATGCATATATATATATACTGTATATATATATATATATATATATATATATATATACATACACACACACACACCCAAGTCATTGAGATAAACACATATATATATATATATATATATATATATATATATTTCACAGAGTTCTTCATAGCAGAATAGCCGCTAATTAAATTGTCGGCTTCTATCAAATCATTCCCCAACCCGACATGAAAGGACACATGGTTTACATTCAGTAAAGCATTTCATTTCATGTTTTTTTATATGTTCCTGACTAATAATTAGATGAGGGTTTGTGTGCAAAATTTGGGAGTTGTAGTTGTTATTTTAAGGGGTCAATTTGTTGTTAAACAATGCGTGGGCTTCCCATTGCCCTGTAGTGGTGGCAAATGGGTTAATCTAACAAAGGGTTAATGTCACCTTACAATCGAATGGTGACATTAACCCTTTGTTAGATTAACCTACTCGCCACCAATATAGGGCAATGGGAAGCCCATGCAGTGTTTAACAATGAATTAACCCCTTAAAATAACAACTACAACTCCCAAATTTTGCACACAAACCCTCATCTAATTATTAGTCAAGGACATATAAAAAAACTTTAAATTAAAAGGTTTACTGAATGTAAACCATGTGTCATTTCATGTCGGGTTGGGGAATGATTTGAGAGAAGCCGGCAATTGTCACAATGACATGTATGTATATACAGTCATATGTTAAAGTTTGGGCACCCCTATTAATGTTAACCTTTTTTCTTTATAACAATTTTGTTTTTTGCAACAGCTATTTCAGTTTCATATATCTAATAACTGATGGACTCAGTTATATTTCTGGATTCAAATGAGGTTTATTGTACTAACAGAAAATGTGCAATCTGCATTTTAACAAAATTTGACCCGTGCAAAAGTATGGGCACCTCAACATAAAAGTGACATTAATATTTTGTAGATCCTCCTTTTGCAAAAATAACAGCCTCTAGTCGCTTACTGTAGCTATTAATGAGTTCCTGGATCCTGGATGAAGGTATTTGTGACCATTCCCGTTTACAAAACAATTCCAGTTCAGTTAAGTTTGATGGTCGCCGAGCATGGACAGCCCGCTTCAAATCATCCCACAGATGTTCAAGATATTCAGTTCTGGGGACTGGGATGGCCATTCCAGAACATTGTAATTGTTCCTCTGCATGAATGCCTGAGTAGATTTGGAGCAGTGTTTTGGATCATTGTCTTGCTGAAATATCCATCCCCTGCGTAACTTGAACTTCGTCACTGATTCTTGCACATTATAGTCAAGAATCTGGTGATACTGAGTTGAATCCATGCAACCCTCAACTTTAACAAGATTCCCGGTGCCGGCATTGGCCACACAGCCCCAAATCATGATGGAACCTCCACCAAATTTTACTGTGGGTAGCAAGTGTTTTTCTTGGAATGCTGTGTTTTTTAGCCTCCATGCATAACGCCTTTTTGTATGACCAAACAACTCAAACTTTGTTTCATCAGTCCACAGGACCTTCTTTCAAAATGTAACTGGCTTGTCCAAATGTGCTTTTGCATACCTCAGGCGACTCTGTTTGTGGCGTGCTTGCAGAAACGGCTTCTTTCGCATCACTCTCCCATACAGCTTCTCCTTGTGCAAAGTGCGCTGTATTGTTGACCGATGCACAGTGACACCATCTGCAGCAAGATGATGCTGCAGGCCTTTGGAGGTGGTCTGTGGATTGTCCTTGACTGTTCTCACCATTCTTCTTCTCTGCCTTTCTGATATTTTCCTTGGCCTGCCACTTCTGGGCTTAACAAGAACTGTACCTGTGTTCTTCCATTTCCTTACTATGTTCCTCACAGTGGAAACTGACAGGTTAAATCTCTGAGACAACTTTTTGTATCCTTCCCCTGAAAAGCTATGTTGAATAATCTTTGTTTTCAGATCATTTGAGAGTTGTTTTGAGGAGCCCATGATGCCACTCTTCATAGGAGAATCAAATAGGAGAACTACTTGCAAGTGGCCACCTTAAATACCTCTTCTCATTATTTGATACACCTGGCTATGAAGTTCAAAGCTCAATGAGGTTAAAAAAAAAATTTAGTGCTTCAGGAAGTCAGTAAAAAGTAGTTAGGAGTGTTCAAATCAAGAAAATGATAAGGGTGCCCATACTTTTGCAGCGGTCAAATTTTGTTAAAATGCAGATTGCACATTTTCTGTTAGTACAATAAACCTCATTAGAATCCAGAAATATAACTGAGTCCATCAGGTATTAGATATATGAAACTGAAATAGCTATTGCAAAAACCAAAATTGTTGTAAAGAAAAAACGTTAACATTAATAGGGGTGCCCAAACTTTAACATATGACTGTATATATATATATATATATATATATATATATATATACATACACTCACTGGCCACTTTATTAGGTACACCATGCTAGTAACGGGTTGGACCCCCTTTTGCCTTCAGAACTGCCTCAATTCTTCGTGGCAGAGATTCAACAAGGTGCTGGAAGCATTCCTCAGAGATTTTGGACCATATTGACATGATGGCATCACACTGTTGGCGCAGATTTGTCGGCTGCACATCCCTGATGCGAATCTCCCGTTCCACCACATCCCAAAGATGCTCTATTGGATTGAGATCTGGTGACTGAGGAGGCCATTTGAGTACAGTGAACTCATTGTCATGTTCAAGAAACCAATCTGAGATGATTCGAGCTTTATGACATGGCGCATTATCCTGCTGAAAGTAGCCATCAGATGTTGGGTACATTGTGGTCATAAAGGGATGGACATGGTCAGCAACAATACTCAGGTAGGCTGTGGCGTTGCAACGATGCTCAATTGGTACCAAGGGGCCCAAAGAGTGCCAAGAAAAAATTCCCCACACCATGACACCACCACCACCAGCCTGAACCGTTGATACAAGGATGGATGGATCCATGCTTTCATGTTGTTTACGCCAAATTCTGACCCTACCATCCGAATGTCGCAGCAGAAATCGAGACTCATCAGACCAGGCAACGTTTTTCCAATCTTCTACTGTCCAATTTCGATGAGCTTGTGCAAATTGTAGCCTCAGTTTCCTGTTCTTAGCTGAGAGGAGTGGTACCCAGTGTGGTCTTCTGCTGCTGTAGCCCATCTGCCTCAAAGTTCGACGCACTGTGCGTTCAGAGATGCTCTTCTGCCTACCTTGGTTGTAACGGGTGGCAATTTGAGTCACTGTTGCCTTTCTATCAGCCCGAACCAGTATGCCCATTCTCCTCTGACCTCTGGCATCAACAAGGCATTTCCGGCCACAGAACTGCCGCTCACTGGATTTTTTTTCTTTTTCGGACCATTCTCTGTAAACCCTAGAGATGGTTGTGCGTGAAAATCCCAGTAGATCAGCAGTTTCTGAAATACTCAGACCAGCCCTTCTGGCACCAACAATCATGCCACGTTCAAAGGCACTCAAATCACCTTTCTTCCCCATACTGATGCTTGGTTTGAACTGCAGGAGATTGTCTTGACCATGTCTACATGCCTAAATGCACTGAGTTGCCGCCATGTGATTGGCTGATTAGAAATTAAGTCTTAACACACAGTTGGACAGGTGTACCTAATAAAGTGGCCAGTGAGTGTATATATATATATATATATGTATTCTGTGTGTATATATCTATTCTTTAGTTTCTTTATTAAACCTGTCAGTGTGAGTTTACTGTATCGCGCACTGAATTGCCGGCTTTTCTAAAAGACACCGGGTGCGTATTTCTCGCAAGTCACATGTGTGGTCCGTGTGTAATCCGTATTTTTAGCGCACCCATAGACTTGCATTGGCGTATTACGGGCGTAGTACGCTGACAATCGCAGCATGCTGCGATTGGCACGGACCGTAGAATACGCCCGAGAAATATACGGCTGTTGGGAGCTGCCCCATAGAGAATCATTTGTCCGTGTGTAATGTCTGCTTTTAACGCCTTTCACTCGTCCGTATTCCTCGCCAGTGTGACTCCGGCCTAAGAGAATGAATGGAGCAGCCGTTGGGCGACTGACCTGCCGCACCATTTTGTAATGGAGATAAAGTGCCCTGTCAGGGATAAAATTTCCCCAATCTACTGAGTGCTGCAGGTCACAGTGGTATGGCACCAGCCGATCAACAAGTAATCATCTATCGTGCCGATGGGTGATACCTTGTTTTAACTGGACAACTCATTTAATAATCTAATTCTAACATCATTTCTTTATATACTTGTAGAAAGTGAATAGTGATTTGATACGGAAGATATTGTCTTTTGACCCCACTGCTCAGTCTGTACAGTTCAATCCAGAGATCCTTACTAAGTATATTAAAGGTAAATATAGCGTGCCCTTAAATCGATTTTCTATTACTAAGCCTCCATGCAGGAACAGAGTAGTTAAAGCCGAGGATGGGGGCCATGTGAGCTTGCTCTACACTGGGTTTTCAAATTAGATTTTTAGACTAAAGTTATCCCATTAACTAATATTTGTCGGAATTGGCAATTTATACCAAGGAATACATTGCTGGGGGGGCACAGGGGGTTAGCTGTTAAGTAGATCAGAAAATATATATGTTCACCAGGAAATGATCAGAACTAATGCATCACACATTTTGGCCAGTTACACATGGTAACAGACTATATTATTTTCATGGGATTTAATATAAGGTGAGTTATTTGACTTATTGCCAAGACATCCTATAATATGTGACTGATATGTTTCAGGTGTTCCCAGAGGAGCGGTCTGGAGACACGGCTCCATTCCAGCAGAACATCTGTATAATTGGGCTTTCACCTGCCTTTCCCTGATGGAGCTCAGCCAGAAAATGCAGAACACACAGCAGTCACCAACCCTGGTCTCTGTGCCAGCACCAAACCAAATGTGAATAAATAGTAACTGAATATGACAAGATGAATCATGTTGTGACCTTTTACTTCAACACCTGAGCATATTTAACTATACAAACTGAAAGAAGTGTGTGGAGATATGAGGATTAGACACTTTTATGCCATATACACCAAATTTTTGATAAAAGAGGCTAGGACAGTCATGGCCTCACAGATTCCATGACTGGAATTTATTTTCTGACAGTGGTGCATATGTGGCGCCCCTGAGGATTCAGTTGCCACAGAGGTACTGCACCTCCTCCTGAGGTGTGGTACCCCACCATCCAGGTAGGTTGGAGGCTCCTGACCACGCTCCAACACCTGCACCCCACACAACACAGTAGTTCAGCAAAGCCACATTGCGGCTCCCTGCTTGGAGTGTAGCAGAGCACCTTTGGTGGCTCCCTGCTTGGAACATGAAACGTCCTGGGAGGCGGGTGGAGTTAGAATACATAAAAGAGCGGGAAGGTTTAGGATTTCAGGTCAGTCAGTCAGTCAGTGGGAGAGAGTGAGGAGAGAAGATCCCTGGGAGAGGGATGGAGGAAGGAGGTGCTGCAGCAGACCTCAGTGACCTTGGTCTGCTGGCATGGGAAAGGAAAGAAGGAGAAAGACATTGAATAGAAACCTGATCTTCCATAAGAAGGAGAGACTAGTACGGAACGAAGGAGCAAAAGGGAACAGAGGACGTGGGTTAGGAGAGAACCCTGCCTAGAAGTTCTAAGCGCAAGGCCAGGGCCCGGTCCCCGAGGTTGTATGGATACTAATGGTCCTACAGCAGACACCGGTAGAGTAGTGAGCTGTAAATGCACTACTCCCATCTAAGACTTGGGGGCACAACAGCAACTTGGATAGTGAGCCGGGACTCAGGAGTAAGGAGTCCCCGAAGCAGGCTACAGCTGTCTGCCGTACAAGTATGGTTCTTGGGAACATCTGTCAGGAGGAACTCCAGTGTAACTCAGTACTAGGAGTACTTCGCACCAAAGGCGCTATAAGAGGAGACGTTCAGAAAGGCACATGTTGGCGGAGTGTTGGAAGGGAGCATTCCATCTGACCTGGAGGTTGACTGAGTCCCTGACCCGGAGGACACGGCACGGAGGCAGGCACCTGTGTGTACTACAGACTGTGAGTAAAGCTTTGGAACTACATGCCTTGGTGTCCTCCAATTATTCCTGCGCTAAGACACCCTGTACCACTACATCGGGGTACCAGCTTCTACACCGCCTGTGCCTCTCCTCTAACCCTACATCTACACTGCCCTGAGACTACAGCTTCACCTGTGGGGAGCTTTTACATCTTTGCTGCACCATACCATCAGTCCCAGTGGATCTGCATGCAGCGTCGGCTTAACATCTCACTTGCCGAACACCACAGGTGGTGTCACGAACTATTCCATTAACTACATTCCATCATTCAAACTTCCCCTATTAATTGGGCGCCCAGGGTCATGGACCGGGTCACCGCTGCTGTGGCACGTTCCGCTGACACCGGCCCGGTACCGAGTACCCCACAGCCCTGGGAGGGCGACCCACATATGTTAACTGAAAGATGAGCCAAATTTATTAAGAGGCTTTCTAAATGTATCTGGCATATTTTACTGTAAGGGACTATGGATCGAAACTCCAGTCTTGGTGAATTACCCTTCTTTGCCTTTTATTCCTCACAATTATTATTCACCTATCAGTCTGACTTACTGTGTGCATTCATTAGTCTGGACAATCACTCCTTAGCCATTTATGTGGTTGGACTATATTCATTGTGCAGTTATTTATCATGCCTTGGTTTCAGGATTTGATCTGGTGACTTCTTGCTGTGTGGTCTCTTTCCCTTTCTGATGAGCCACAGCCTATTTGTTCTCTGTCCAACTGTTGATGCTTCTTTTTTTCTTTTCTATCCTTTCTTTGCTTCTATTCAGGTGTCTCTCACTTCCCTATTTGGTTCTGACCTATCACAGCTTGTAAGGGTCCATTTATACTCACCTTGCACCTGTCTTCTTTGCTGGCTATACTACAAGGTTGATGGTGTTTGGAGATCCAGCTCCCTAGAGATTTTTTTTTTGTAATCTAAGTTGCTTTCCTACGGTCTGTTTGTCTTCCTCTCTAGCACTTTCTCCTTCGTTTTGGGTCTGGGAGGTTTCCACTTCTTCCGTTTGTTTTTTAGTTCTGTTCATTTTCCTCCATCTTTCCTGTGTGACTGTGTGAACACGTTCATAGGCCTGTGCCTCATCCTCTAATTTGTGCGTATTTCTTTCTATATTTAATATTGCTTTGGTGTTGCGCATTGTCTTTAATGAGGGTGCATTTAAGGACATTTGGGGTCAGTGGACACTGAGTGAGGGCTAGGGTGCCAAGGAAAAATTAATTTTGCAAATTGGTAAGTCTTACCCCTCAAATTTGTTCCTTTTGGCATAAAGATTCACCCTGTAAAATATGTTGACATTAAATATAGATTTACCACTTGCTCGAGTGTATATATATATATATATATATATATACACACACACACACACATTTGGTATCACCGCATTCAGAAACGCCCGATCTGTCAAATACTAAACAAACATTTAAAACTGCAATATGATGTGCCATTGAGCAACCAGTAAATAATAACTAATCTTAAAAAAAGAAAATTATAAAATACTGTATCTATGACCAAAAAGGAACAAAATTAGGAGGTAAGACCTTCAAAAACTTGCTACTTAATTTTTACCATGCATTTCCTTGGCACCCTAGTGAGGGCTCAATTACGTAGTTTTAGGGTGCCAACCACGGTGGTCAGGCAGGGTCAAATCAGCGACTTTCCTAGTCTGAACAGGGAACTTTTGAATTCAGCTGTTGTGTCTCTCCTGGTTTGAACTTTACCCCTGTGAGTGTGTAGGCTCAATCATAACATTATTATGGCACATTTGGTGAAGTGTACCCACTAAGCCCCAGGTCCGGGTGGGTACATAGGCCCTGAGTGTCAGTGCAGCTGGCAGGATGACACGTGGAGAGTGAGGACAAGACACCCTCAGGAAACTTGGGAACAGAAAGATGTATGCAGCAAAGTCAGTAGAGCAGCTGAGATAGAACCTAGTAACCTAGAGTGCAAAAGAAGACAGCAACAAACTAAAGTCTTAAATAACAATCTGAGGACACAGGTGTGTGTCCTGATGGGCCTTAAAGGGCCTACGGAAATTATGACTCATGCCAGGAAACCTGCAAAGCCCAACGTGGAACTCAACAGACGGCAGCAGACCGAAGTGAAGGGATCAGATCCAGGGACAGGTGTGTAACAGTTATAAGGTGACCATACTTAACAGATGAATGTTGGCCAAACCCTCTGCCTTCTAATGTGTATGAGGGGTGTCCAAACTTTACACTGATAGAATATGTCATGGTAGAGAAAGAGTATGTTGGATTCCAACATGTCAGATTTTTTGTTCTCATTGCAGAAGAACTGCCAGCAAAGAAGTCTAGCAGTGGCTTATTCTTCTGTGTCTATTGAGAACACATGCATTTTCAGCAGAACTCAACATGCATGTGTTTAGGATGGTCGGAAGCAGCTTTCCAAGGTGTTTGGCCACCTATAATTCCATCCATATGTGCCTACTTTGAAAGTGTTGTTGGAAGGACCTGTGGCTGACATACTTGGATCACTATAGATGGCACTGCTATGAAGATGAAACTCATACGCTTTGTGGGTGTACGTCTTAGGAAGCAAAGTGCCTAGCATGTTATTACAGGAGTACTGACATGGCTTGTATGTTTATAGAGATACTGATGCATTGTAGCACATTTTTACACGCAATAAAGTGGTTGTTAAGGACTTATATATTGATAATTGCAAAAGTAAGAATAGTTTATATATTGATGACCTCTCCTAAGGATAGATCTTTAATAGTTAAGATTCGAAAACACCAAAGAGAGGTTGAAAGTTTGTGATAGTCACCAAAAGAGCTTAAAGGGAACCTGTCATGTTCTTTGTAGCATGTGAAGAATACCCAGTCCGTTGTTAGTGTTGCAATGGGCATCACAAACACATTTTTCCTATTAAATTCGCCACTGTAATCCTTGTAAAAAAACACTTTAGTTATATCTTACCTGCTTGTTTAAGCTGGTTTCACATTTGCGTCTTTTTGCACAGCAATTTACCCGCATAGATCCGCATGCGTCATGCATACATATAGTTAACATGGTGTACGCAGGGACATGCGTTTGCATGCTTTTGCGTATGCATGCGTCGTTTCGCTGTGTGCGGCGGGGTCCGGCGAACGCAACATTTTGCATTTTTTTAGGCGTCAAAAATCCGTCAAATGAGTGCAGGCATACGCATAAGTGCGTCAAAAAAACGCATTACTGTCTATGTGAACGCATTGGTACGCAAGGACATGCGTACGCATGCGTTCGATACACATGCGTTCTTCAAAATGTAAATAGAAATCCCATGAGACACGCCCATTTTTGTCTGATGTCATATCGAACGCATGCGCATAAACAACGCAAACGCATGCAAAAATGCATACAAACGCATGCACATGTAGCAGTTTTTCCCCGTCATGCGTAAGATGATGCGCATAAAAACGCTGCGTAAACATGCATTTTTGCATGCGTTTGCGCATGAGGATAATATGCTGCGGACTAAAACGCTAATGTGAACCTAGCCTTAGTCATAGCTTTGTGTTTCATTGTGTTCAGTCAGGCTTGTCCCCGCCCTCGCAATTTGAACTGTTCCCAGGGTTGCGTCGAAGTCACTGTATTTCCCGTGCTTGCGCAGCAGTACGTTGCTGATCTGTGCTTGAGTATTGTCCGTTGGCGATCCACGCCGAGTCGTGCGCACTGAAACTGGTTTTATTTCCCAGCTTCACTGTATGAGTGCGCATGCCTGGGGAGCCGCTAGTCATGGCGCATGCGCGGCTCGCTGATGGACAATGTGCAAGCGCGCCTCACACAATACACACTGCGCAAGTGCAGGATTTACAGTGATGTCGGCGCAACCCCGGGAACAATTCAAATTGCGTGGTCGGGGACAAGTCTGACTGAACACAATGAAGCACAACCCTATGACTAAAGGAGCAAGTAAGATATAACTATAACAAGTGTCTTGGTTTTGTTTAGCAGTATTACTGCAGTAATTTTAATAGGAAAAACGTGTTAGTGATACACATTGTATTACTAACAACGCACTGGGGAATCTTCACATGCTACAAAGGACATGACAGGCTCCCTTTAATTTGTCTCTTGGTCTTTATTGGGTGTTATTTAATAATATAATTACAATTGCAGCAATAATAATATTGATGATGATGATGATGCGGTCTTGTCATTAACCCTTCAGTATCTTTGACACCCGCTACTCTGAAGAGGAGCCCATCGTTCAGCATTTCTGTCTCTATAGCAGTGAACTGGTTACAATTTTCTGAATGGAGTCTGAGAGATCCCATCTATGTAATAACATTCCAAGCAACAACATCTTTTTAATAAAAGAAAAGTTTGGGAAAAGACATCTGTCTGTTATTTTATCTTGCCGGTAATACGCTGCCAATAGCGGGTCAGAGCTGTCGCACTGATTGCTCCGTGATAAGATGCTCTTGTTATTGTGCTACCTGATCCCAAAGATAATCTGTTCTCGGCTTCGGGTTCCTGTAAAAGCACAATTAAAGTGAAGCGGCCATGTTTCCAGGAATAATCTTCTAAAAGATATTAAACTGTCCGTACATACCTATATAGTGATATTATGATTTCCTAATAGAATATTATACAAAATAAGGACTTGTGGCGAATTCTCACTCATTGTTAGCAGGATTCGCACTTGTGATGACTGAATTAAGACTGATTCTACTCTGAGATGTGTTAAAAAGTTTGAAATAATTATTAATTATTATTTATTATTATAGCGCCATTTATTCCATGGCACTTTACATGTGTACATAAGTAAGTGATAATCAGAAAAAAACCTCATTGTCATGTTTTTTAAGGCTGTGTGCCCACGCTGAATTTTTTAAGCGTTTCCGCGGCGCTTTTAGACGCGCGTTTCTGCTGCGGAAACGCTTAAGAAAAGCATCCCATGTAATCATAATTGAATCCGCACATGTTGTGCTAATGGTGCGTTTTTTTCCGCTGCGGAAACGCTTAGCAGAAAAAAAGCGCAGCATGTTCATTAATACATACAATTGTATTGCAAAAACGCTTAGGAAAACGCATGCTAAAACACTTAACAAAAGCGTTAAAAACGCTTACAAAAGCGCTGCATAAAACGCATGCGTTTTCCCGGGAAGAGGGTGTGCGTTTCCGCTCAGGAATATTCTGCTTCAGAAAAGCAAAGTGGGCACATAGCCTATCCCTTTAAAGAGGTTAATTTTGTTAAATGTGTAAAATTGCAAAGTGCGTGCAAAAACTAAAAACTTTGCTATTTACCTCCTATAGAAACTAGTCTCCATTCCCAAAAACAGAGTGATTTTTAAAAGTAGTTCACTGCTCGTTCCCTTGGTTACCAGTCCCCTCTGCAGTCTGCAGAGGTGGCCAGTTACCTAGGCAAGGAGAGCATGCTTGTAAGCTCTTTGTTTTAGCGCTTGCAAGGGCAGCTCTAAAGTTAACTAGATCGCTGAAATGATCATTTATATTTAAGGCTTGCAGGGGAAGGTAACAAACTTAGGGCTTATTCACATGAAAATATTTGGCATCAGTGTTTGTAGGGCAAATCCAGGACTGGAACTTATAGAGAAAAACTATAATTGAAAGATTGACACCTGTTCCATGTATTGGAGACCCATCTGGAACTGGCATACTGATCAAAAATATTGATGTGTCAATAAAGCCTTAGTGTTTGAGGAG
This sequence comes from Dendrobates tinctorius, assembly GCF_039654945.1. NCBI lineage: Eukaryota > Metazoa > Chordata > Amphibia > Anura > Dendrobatidae > Dendrobates > Dendrobates tinctorius. The sequence continues at coordinate 9,685,046 of NW_027361684.1, forward strand.
GTCTTGGACATATACAGCGGTGGACATACTATTGATGCAACCTGTGCCGCCGAACAGGGGCCCAAGAGGCGAGGGGACCGCTTCCACTTCCAAATCAGCTTCTGTCATAGACGCAGCAACGGGTGCATTATGATGAACTATTGGACTGTAAAAGGCACATATTTTGTACTTGCACAAGGACCCTCTCCGCCTCGTGTCTGCCTATGATATCATGGAGTATTTTCATGTGGGCAGAATTACATATTATATAATGTTGACACCTGAATATGTAGACGAAATTCCAAGATGTGATCTGATCTCATTTATCATTTACCTCTATCCTATGTGAGTTCTGCAGATAGTGTAAGGGGTGGGGAACCGTTTTCTCCGGCCACCAGGCAGATTCTCAGGGACCGCAGTGCTCGGGTGGTCCCTTTAATTGCCACCAGCACTGTGTGCACACGCAGGCAGCGTTCACTACGCTGCAGCACGTGGAATAAAGTCAGGACATGCTTTGTGGGCGGAGTCAGTGCGCTCCAATTCCACCGACAAGTGCAGTGGAAGCCCCTGTCCTTCCTGTGATGCATATAGAACCCCAGCCCTACTTTGCTGTATATAGGCTCCCAGCCCCAGCCATTCCTGTGTCTCTTGGGATGTATGTGTCTCCGGCTTGTTCTGTGATATACGTGCCCCAGAGTCTCCTGTGATGTATATGCCCCTAGCACCTCCTGTGATGTATGTGTCCCCAGTGTCTCCTGGGATGTATGTGTCTCCGGCTTGTTCTGTGATATATGTGCCCCAGCATCTCCTGTGATGTATCTGCCCCTAGCACCTCCTGTGACGTATGTGCCCGCAGGGTCTCCTGTGATGCATGTGCCCCAGCTTGTTCTGTGATATATGTGCCCCAGCATCTCCTGTGATGTATATGCCCCTAGCACCTCCTGTGAAGTATGTGTCCCCAGTGTCTCCTGGGATGTATGTGTCTCCGGCTTGTTCTGTGATATATGTGCGCCAGCATCTCCTGTGATGTATATGCCCCTAGCACCTCCTGTGACGTATGTGCCTGCAGGGTCTCCTGTGATGCATGTGCCCCAGCTTGTTCTGTGATATATGTGCCCCAGCATCTCCTGTGATGTATATGCCCCTAGCACCTCCTGTGACGTATGTGTCCCCAGTGTCTCCTGGGATGTATGTGTCTCCGGCTTGTTCTGTGATATATGTGCGCCAGCATCTCCTGTGATGTATATGCCCCTAGCACCTCCTGTGACGTATGTGCCTGCAGGGTCTCCTGTGATGCATGTGCCCCAGCTTGTTCTGTGATATATGTGCCCCAGCATCTCCTGTGATGTATATGCCCCTAACACCTCCTGTGACGTATGTGCCCGCAGGGTCTCCTGTGATGCATGTGCCCCAGCTTGTTCTGTGATATATGTGCCCCAGCATCTCCTGTGATGTATATGCCCCTAGCACCTCCTGTGACGTATGTGCCCGCAGGGTCTCCTGTGATGCATGTGCCCCAGCTTGTTCTGTGATATATGTGCCCCAGCATCTCCTGTGATGTATATGCCCCTAGCACCTCCTGTGACGTATGTGCCCGCAGGGTCTCCTGTGATGCATGTGCCCCAGCTTGTTCTGTGATATATGTGCCCCAGCATCTCCTGTGATGTATATGCCCCTAGCACCTCCTGTGACGTATGTGCCCGCAGGGTCTCCTGTGATGCATGTGCCCCAGCATCTCCTGTGATGTACAAGCTGCAGGCACAATGTTTCCTATGTGATGTGTATACGGCAGTCTCAGTATCTCCTATGCGATGTATACTGCAGATCTCTCACTACTTGAGTTCTATAAATGTTACATGAGCAGTGATGAATTTCCCTTCCCCACGAGGAGACCTGCAGTGCAATATGCATCTGTGTTCAGAATTTACTGCTGCAAGTTCTGTTCAAAATTCATCGCAAAGAGTCGCCTGCACTTCAGACGGACGCAAATCTGGAAAAGCAGTTTTGATTAGCAATGTCATCACTACCACCTAACATCACAGCCACACTAATTAGAAGCTGCTCAATTATCACATTAGGGGTGAGTTAATTAAATGTTTGACCAAATATAGCAAGATAGATTTCATGTTGATAATTTTGTACAGCCCCCGAGTAATGGTCCAACTAAATGGCCCATAACAGAAAAAAAGGTTCTCCACCCTTGGTGTAAGGTCTAAGCTGCAAAGTCCATTTTATTAGTGTAGTTTTGAGACAACATACTCACGTTGGACAATCATGCGGCTATGCCCTTCTCTGCTCTATACACTTTGATCCATAAATTAGGCACATCTTGCTCTAGCTAGCTTGATTTCCTGGTCTTTCAGAGCGTCGAGTAAATTGGACCAACTTGAATTTGAGGAACATGTCACCAAGTAAAAAAGTACCGGGGTAGATGGTTGGACGTCAGTTTCTGGGCTAAATTATTCCTAGAGTTTACTTTTCATATTAACAGAAGATTGGTTGTTGTTTTCATGGCACACAGAGTACAATAGGGCTGAATTCACACATCTATATTATATGGATCAGGTACAGACCACAATCCCTGGAATGTCTGAGGGTCTCATGACTTGATCTGACATTTTCATGAGGTTGTAAGTACAAGTCAGGAGAGCCACAACCAATTGGCTGGGGCATGGCATTCTGTACAAAGATAGTATAAAATAGATGTGGGTATTCCAAATGATATACAAAAGGTCATTTTATCATTTTTCAATCATCCAGTTAGAAACACACCCAAGTGAGAAGACATTGACTCGAAATTCAGGTCCAAATGGGGTTGTATTGGCTGGAGGTAGAACATCACTGTGTAATAGTCGTCTGACATTTTGCGTGCATGTAGTGAGCCTCAGCTACAATGTCTTTATTAGAACTGTCAAAGTGATATAAACACATTGTGGCTTAAAAATAGAAAATGTTTGATTCAGGACAACCTCCCTAACCTTACAGGGGTCTAATGGTTTTATGAAAATAAATATATAAGTATAATATAAAGTTGTGCTGAATATATATATATTCCGGCAGCAGCAAGACTGTAGTGGAACAATGAAAATACAATATACAACAGCTCACGATCCCGCTGGGACTTGCTAATAATTATGCGTTTTATAAACAAACTCACTTCACAAATATCCCTTAACCTTAAAACATAACACACATTAATCAGCAAATCAGTATAAAAGCAAACATCGGAAAGTGGATAGTTTATGTATGCTGTAATTGTTTATCCGGAATGAGGTCGGTCCTGCTCTGTGGCAGAGGTCCCCGGGTTGATGACGTCAGAGGTAGGGAGCACTTTTTTAAAAAAGTAACAAGATGGTATCAATAGTGAGTGGTGTGATTTCCCACCAGAAACATCAATTTTCCAACACACTAGATTGCTATTTCTGCAAATAATTCCAAAAGATGTCATTGCATTTTCATTCTATGAACAGTGAGTGGGTTTACCATTGATGATGCAAAGATGCCGTATGCTGTAGATATGGCATTACTGTAGGTCACAGGAAAACCCGTAAAGGGAATCTGTCACCTCATTTTTCCGATATGAGATGCAGCCACCGCCATCAGGGGCTTATCTACAGCATTCTGTACCCTGGAAGCCAGTCCGGTCCTTCCCATTTTCTAGTGATGATGACCTCCTCCTCCTTACTTCTGCCGCGGCTCCTGTGCAGGCGTACTATATCTGCCCTATTGAGGGCAGAGTAAAGTACTGCAGTGCGCAGGTGCCGGACCTCTCTGACCTTTCCCGGTGCCTGCGCACTGCAGTAATCTGCTATGCCCTCAATAGGGCAGATATAGTACACCTGCGCAGAAGTAAGGAGGAGGACGTCATCGTTAGAAGATGGGAGGCACCGGACCCGGACTGCGACAACTATCGGACCGGACCCCCGGGTGAGTATAATCTAGCTCATTTTTCTTATCTTTCAGGTTACATCGGGGGCTTATCTACAGCATTACAGAATGCTTTAGATAATCCCCTGATAGCGATGGTCGCATCTTATAGGCCAAAAATGAGGTGGCAGATTCCCTTTATGGATCAGTTCACACTTGCAGACTCTACTTCTGTTTTTTTTGCCTAAAAGTGAGCACTGAGAAATTGGCAATTTAATTGATATGCAAATGAGGCTGAAGTGCTATTGTAGATCTAAAACCTCAGTCACTCCGACTCTATTCCCCACCCAGCGCTGTCTCCTCCTGCTTGACTAACTTCAGGCAAAGGAGTCATCAGTCATCACTCACTTAACGCTTGTAAGGCCTGGCCATTTTTGTTTTTGTGCTTTCAATTTTTCCTCTGCGTCTTTCAAGAGCCATAACTTTTAATTTTTTGCATCAGCATATTTATATGAAGGCTTGTTTTTTGGGGGTTTCGTTTTTATGCCGTTCAGCGTGCTCTACACTGAAAATTACCTGACAGTATGATTCCAGTGGTGGTAAACTTAGAAGGGCTTGTTTTGTACTTATGTTTTACTCGTTAAACAAATTTTAAACTTTGTAAAGAAAAAAAAAATTATTTCTGCGACGTAGACCTTTTTTTTATTTTGCCGGCAATGTATTATCTGGATTATGTTTTGCACACTGAGCTGTAGCTTCATTTTATACCATTATGCTGCTCATATTGTATTTTGATTTTGATAGTATTTTATTGCATTTTTTTGTGGGCAGTGTGGCGACAGAAAAACATCACTTTTAGCATTGACCGTATTGTTGAAAAAAATTTTTATTTTTATTTTGATAGATTAGACTTTTACAGACATGATGATACCGAATATAGTCATATTTTAATTTATTTATTTTTAAATGGGAAAATGGGGGCAATTTAAAGTTTTATTTTTCTTATTGTTATAACTCTCAGAGGACTTTAATTTGCAATCATTTAATCCCTGAAATCATGTCCTGCAATAGAACAGTAGTATATTGTTTAACTGAAATTTTCCTATGAAGCCCAGCCTCACAGGACTGCAGACATGGGGGCTTACAGAGAGGCCTCAGCTGCCATTGTAACCCATTGGCTCCATGGGTTTGCATTAATACGGGGCAGCTGAGAATCGGTGCACGCTAGCCAGTTTAAGGCTATATTGTCAGTAATTGACAATACCATTTAAATCAGGTATACGACTAGGTATATGGGCAGCATTTAGAAAAAACAGCAATGTTCTTTGAACGACAAGATGACATTTTTTGTGATATATATTTTTTCTATATCCCATTTGATCATTTTTTTGAACTTGGCTTGTTTTTATTTTATTCTTGTACAGTACAGACCAAAAGTTTGGACACACCATCTCATTCAAAGAGTTTTCTTTATTTCCATGACTATGAAAATTGTAGATTCACTCTGAAGGCATCAAACTATGAATTAACACATGTGGAATTATATAATTAACAAAAAAGTGTGAAACAACTGAAAATATGTCTTATATTCTAGGTTCTTCAAAGTAGCCAACTTTTGCTTTGATTACTGCTTTGCACACTCTTGGCATTCTCTTGATGAGCTTCAAGAGATAGTCACCGGAAATGGTCTTCCAACAGTCTTGAAGGAGTTCCCAGAGATGCTTAGCACTTGTTGGCCCTTTTGCCTTCACTCTGCGGTCCAGCTCACCCCAAACCATCTCGATTGGGTTCAGGTCTGGTGACTGTGGAGGCCAGTTCATCTGGCGTAGCACCCCAACACTCTCTTTCTTGGTCAAATAGTCCTTACACAGCCTGGAGGTGTGTTTGGGGTCATTGTCCTGTTGAAAAATAAATGATGGTCCACCTAAACACAAACCGGATGGAATAGCTTGCCACTGCAAGATGCTGTGGTAGCAATGCTGGTTCAGTATGCCTGCAATTTTGAATAAATCCCCAACAGTGTCACCAGCAAAGCAACCCCACACCATCACACCTCCTCCGACATTGCATCACGGTGGGAACCAGGCATGTAGAGTCCATCCGTTTACCTTTTCTGCGTCGCACAAAGACATGGTCGTTGAAACCAAAGATCTCTAATTTGGACTCATCAGACCAAAGCACAGATTTCCACTGGTCTAATGTCCATCCCTTGTGTTCTTTAGCCCAAACAAGTCTCTTCTGCTTGTTGCTTGTCCTTAGCAGTAGTTTCCTAGCAGCTATTTTACCATGAAGGCCTGCTGCACAAAGTCTCCTCTTAACAGTCATTGTAGAGATGTGTCTGCTGCTAGAACTCTGTGTGGCATTGACCTGGTCTCTAATCTGAGCTGCTGTTAACCTGCGATTTCTGAGGCTGGTGACTCGGATGAACTTATCCTCCGCAGCAGAGGTGACTCTTGATCTTCCTTTACTGGGGCGGTCCTCATGTGAGCCAGTTTCTTTGTTTTAAACTTCTTTTTATTGATTTTAAACAAGAAGAAATTACATTACATGCGACAAGCAAGGTTCATATCCATCAGATTCATAGCTAATATGTACGATCTCGTTGAACAATTATCAGCAATTTTCTAATTACTACTTATTACAATTTGCTATTGATAGAACAAGTAGTTGCAATGCTTCAGAAACTTCTATGAATAAGGCCATTGCAAGATCATTGACATAAATTTCGAATAAATATGTCTATAACCGTCGCAGTAAAATATGAACTTTTAACTAAGCAGACAGGATAGAAGTAAGGGAAAGTGCAGATTCTAGAAAGGAAAAGAGTTTGGGGGTAGGGTAAGGTGGGGGGGGGACAGTGGGGAATAATGTCCAGTCAGCCGCGAATTTACATTATTCGCTCGAAAGATCAACCAATACTACTTTCTGTTAATTTGACCTTAAGAAAAACTGAAAATATTTTACTGAGTGTCTAGTAGTTTTAAGTACTCATCTGTTTCTCTAAAGCGTATCCATGGTGCCCAGATCAAGTTGAACTTACTTGTCCCAAAGGTCGTGCTAGCTATTATTTCTTCAATATGGTATACGTATTTGATTGACTTTATGTAGCCATTCTGCCAGAGAAGGACGTTTCTGTGATAGCCAATATAAAGGAATTAGCATTTTAGCTGCTGCTAATAAGTACAAAAGAAGTTTTTTGTGTTTAAATTGTGTCAATTCACCAGACCAATTCAAAAAGATCAATTTCAAGGATGGGGGGTTTGGGAGTTGACAAAGTTTTGTCGACATTTTAAGCAATTGTCTCCAAAATGGCTGAATAATTTCACATTGCCACCAAATGTGCATATACAATCCAATCTCTCCAAGGCATCTCCAACAATTAGAGGATGCCTCAGGTTGTCATTTCTTTTTTGTGTCAGGGGTGGCATACCACCTAGTAAGGACTTTATAAGAATTTTCTTGGACCTTTACACAGCCAGAAGGACCATGCGAATTTTTATATCTTGTCAACCTCCCATACTTGCAACTCAACCCCAAGGTCTCTTTCCCACTTTAATATGAATGCTCTTTTAGCTGAGGTAGAGTGGGTCAAGAGCATTTGATAAAGCTTACCCAGCACGCCCTTTGGTTTATTTGTTTGGGTCATCAACTTTTCGAAAGCAGTCAACTCTTTAAATGGGAATCCAGATTGTAAATATGACCTGAGCGAATTTTTGAGTCTATTATAATGAAGAAAGTTACGCTTGTAAATCTTGTAAAGGGAAGATTGCTCCATCTTCCATAAAATCATCCAGACTTTCGCTTATCTTATGTAATGAGTCTGTGTCTTTAATATAAGAGCGGTCTAAATAAAGGCCAGGTAGGTCTCTTACTCTTATCAGAGGCGATGGGAGCGGCATCAGTGAGGATGAGAATTTAGACCATGACTTAATCAAGTTCTTTGTTATTGCGTTTTGGGAGAAAACTTTTTTTTAAAAAAGACCGTAGACGAGTGTAGTATAGTAGTGATTGGTGCTGATAATGACTCATTCGCAATTCCTGTCCAGAGCTTTTTGTTGCTGTCCCTCACCCAGTCAGTTAGTATTGATAAAGTTGCCTCTGTGTGGTATTTTTGTGGATCTGGTGTTCCCATACCCCCTTTGTGTTTAGGCAGGGAAAGTGTGTTATAACTTATTCTGGGTTTTAAACTTCCCCATAAGTATCTTCCTAAAAGAGACCGAACTCTCTGGAAGAACAAGTCTGGAACTGTAATTGGTAACATTCTGGAGATGTAACTATACTTGGGTAAAAGAAATCCTTTGAGGTTTTTTCTCCCCATCCAGGAGACATAGGTGTCACGTCGCCATCAGACTCGGGGCCTGCTGTTCCGCCCTCAGCCACGAGGAGGCGACGGACGGTCACGCTGCCCGTGGGCTCGGGGGCTGCGGTCCGGGCCTCGACCACCGCCGGACTGACACATCGCCGTCGAGCTCAGGGCCTGCTGTTCCCGCCTCGGCCATTGGGAGGCGCCGTGGTTGGCGCCCGAGGGATGGCAGCAACAGTGAAAGGGTTCCTGCGCAGGCGTCTAGTGGACGCAGACTCCGCTCCGCTGTCTGTCATGAAGGGGTTTGTGCATCATCATCGGGTCTGGTCCTGGGGGCGGTTCTGATGACATCAGCAGTCCGGGAGCCTGTGAGGGATGACCTGATCCCTCAAATACTTTGGGACTGGTCTCGCAAGCCGCCGGATATATTCTTGGTTCCCCTACGTGTTACTTTGTGATTGCCTATCGTTAACTTTGACCCAGCCTGAATTTCTGACTACTCTATTGCCTGCCATGTTTGTACCTTGCATTTCTCCCGATTACTGACGCTGACCTTGGCCTGGATTCCTGACCCCCCTCTACTGCCTGACGATTTTGTACCTCCGCTACTCTCCCGGTTTGTGACCTCTGCCTGGACTCTCGACTCTGCCTTTGCCTGCCGTTTCTGTACCTCCACTGCTCACCTGGTTTCCGACTTCATTTTTGGCTCCCTCACTGCTTTTCTATTGCGACCGTTCTGCTCTGGCACTCTGCTCCTGTTCAGACAGCGCTTCCTGGGCTCTGCAGTAAATCCAGATCCCTGTATAGGGGTAAAGGGTGTCGGTGCTACTCGGGGCGCTGTCTTTCTGCAGCCCAGACATGCAGACGGACGTAACATTATATCCGGCCCAAAAAATAAAACTGTCTCTTGTGTATGTGTATATATCACATATATAAAGACAGTTTCTCTGAATTATTTTTTCTTTCCTCTCTTGCCTGAGCTGATTGTTGGCCTAAAACACCTGTTACTAAGCCCCAGTATACAGCCTGGAGGATCAGTCTCACCTTCCTGCTCGAGCATGCTGCAGTTAGGAGACTCCAGGGACAAAGCTGAACGTCAGAGATCTGTTCCCCGGGAACATCAGCCTCTGAGCAGCCCTGGCTATGGTTGCGCAGAGGCTCAGGTACCGCCCGCAGATGCGGCCAAAGTTTTACTACCTATTTCTTTGTATTTTGGTCAGGATTCTCTGTGTTTAAAAGCCTATGTCGATAGCGGGTCTGAAGGGAATTTTATGGACTCTTTTGCTGCTAAAAAACTTGGTGTCCCACTACTGAAACTTAACATTCCAATTAAAACCACGGCTATTAACGGCACGTCCATTATTCAGGAGGGGGTTAAATTTGTTACTGCTAAGATTGCTATGTCAGTAGGAGCACTACATACTGAGCTTATTTCCTTTTTTGTGTTGGACAATCTATCTTCTGCAGTCATTTTGGGGATGCCGTGGCTACGTCAACACAACCCTGTCATTGACTGGCACCTGGGTGATGTGGTGCACTGGAGTTCGCAATGCCAGGATAATTGCATATCTGTAGCAGTAAATCAAGCCAAGCTAAAAAAAACACCCCTTCATACCGTTTGCTCTCAGGGATTATGGAGATGTCTTTTCCGTTATAGAATCTGAGAAACTACCACACCACAGAGAGTATGATTGTCCTATAGACCTAATTCCAGATGCCCGTCTTCCAAAAGGGAGAATATTTAATCTCTATGGTCCAGAGCGTCAGGCCATGAATGAGTACATAGCAGATAGCTTAAAAAAGGGGTTCATTAGACCATCTATTTCACCAGTTGGAGCTGGGTTCTTCTTTGTAGAGAAGAAAGATGGTGGTCTCAGACCCTGCATTGACTACCGAGAATTAAACGCAATCACTATAAAGAACCAGTACCCGCTTCCACTCATCCCTGATCTTTTTAATCAGCTAATGGGAGCCTGTTGGTTTACTAAACTTGACCTCCGGGGGGCATACAATCTAATCCGCATAAGAGACGGCGATGAGTGGAAGACAGCGTTTAATACACCTCTTGTTCACTTTGAGTAACTGGTAATGCCGTTCGGACTCAGTAATGTTCCTGCAGTGTTTCAGCACTTTGTCAACGATATTTTCAGGGACATCTGTGGTGTCTATGTCGTTGTGTACTTGGATGACATTTTAATTTACTCTACTGACCCTGTGACACATGCTCAACACATCCGTTCGGTACTGCAGAGACTGCGAGAGAACTCCTTGTTTGCTAAATTGGAGAAATGTGTCTTTTTTGCTGAGGAGGTACAGTTTTTGGGGTACATGGTCTCAGGCAGAGGGTTCCGCATGGATCCTGCCAAGATCCAACCTATTAAGGCTTGGGTGCAACCCAAATCGCTGAAAGCCCTGTGCGATTTTTGGGATTTGCCAATTACTACCGTAAGTTTATCAGGGGTTTCTCAGAGATCGCCAAGCCACTCACGGATCTAACCCGGAAAGGGGCGGACGTGGCCAATTGGAATCCTGAGGCAATTCAAGCATTTTCTACGTTAAAGGAGTGCTTTGTGGCCAACCCAGTTTTAGTACAACCTGACTTAGACCGCCCATTTATTGTGGAGGTGGATGCCTCCGAAGTCGGAGTGGGAGCAGTGCTATCGCAAGGCACTGCAGCCCTCACTCAGCTGTGCCCATGTACTTTTTTTTCCTGAAAGTTCTCTGCCACAGAGAAGAACTATGATATTGGTAATCAGGAATTACTAGCAATAAAATGGGCCTTCGAGGAATGGCGTCACTTTCTCGAAGGCGCCAAACACAAGGTCACCGTCATTACTGACCACAAAAACCTGACCTACCTGGAGTCAGCTAAAAGACTGAATTCCAGGCAGGCCAGGTGGGCCTTGTTCTTTTCAAGGTTTGATTTTTTAATCACCTTTCGCCCTGGTATGAAAAATGTGAGGGCCGATGCCCTCTCTCGCAGCTTTTGCCCCACACAAACCGAAGACTGTGAACCCGTTCCGATATTAGCCAATGGGATCGTCATGTTGGCAGTTTCCTTAGACCTTCTGGAGGAGATCCGTAGGTCTCCAGAACGAGCTCCGGACACTACACCCCCCAAAAAATTGTTCGTTCCGAATACCTTTCGCCTTCAAGTTCTTAAGGAGTCACATGACTCTGTTCTGGCAGGCCATCCTGGGCTCAATAATACCACCAGGTTGGTAACTAGGAACTTTTGGTGGCCGACGGTGGTCAAGGACTGTAAGAACTATGTTTCAGCATGTGAAGTCTGTGCCGGCGCCAAATCCCCCCATAATCGCCCTGCTGGCTGGCTTCAGTCCTTGCCCACCCCTGAGAGTCCATGGACCCACATCTCCATGGACTTCATTACAGACCTGCCGCCCTCAGTTGGGAAAACATGTATCTGGGTGGTGGTAGACAGGTTCCGCAAACAGTGCCATTTTATTCCCCTGTCTGGGTTACCTAACTCCGAAACCTTGAGCAAATTGTTCCTTGTGCACATTATACGTCTTCATGGTGTTCCGTCAAATATTGTGTCTGACAGAGGTAACCAGTTCGTCTCGAAATTCTGGAGGGCGTTCTGTAAACGCATCGGTGTTGAGTTATCCTTCTCCTCGGCCTACCACCCCGAAACCAATGGGCAAACCGAACGTACTAATCAAGCTCTGGAGCAATACCTCCGTTGTTACGTGTCAGGACACCAGTCTGGTTGGGTGGAACATCTGCCATTGGCTGAGTTTGCCTTAAATAATCGCTACCAGGACTCCATTAAAACTGCCCCTTTTTTTTGTAACCTTGGATTGCATCCGCGCTTTGGGTCATTCTCGGCTAGGATGTCGGAGCTCCCTGGGGTGGAGAAAACATACATCGCTTGAAAACAATATGGTCTGAAGTAAATGCGAATTTGAAAGGGGCTCAGGTTAGACAGGCTTCAGCTGCAAACAAACGACGATCCAAGGGGCCACACTTGGGGGTTGGGGACAAGGTTTGGCTTTCTACTAAAAACATCAAACTTAAAAGTACCATCTGCCAAACTGGGTCCCCGATTTATCGGCCCATACGAAATTATAGAAGTGGTTAACCCGGTAGCCTTCCGTTTGAAACTTCCGCAGTCATTTAAATTACCTAACGTGTTCCACAAATCCCTTCTCAAACTGTATCGCTCACCAGTTCACCGTGTCCAGTCCCCTCCTCCTCCTGTTTCGGTCGGGGGTACCTTGGAGTATGAAGTCCAGGGTATCCTTGACTCCCGCCTTGTGAGGGGCTCAGTACAGTATCTGGTACACTGGAGGGGCTATGGCCCGGAGGAGAGATCCTGGGTTCCTGCGAGGAACGTCCATGCCAAGGCTTTAATTAGGAAATTTCATCTCCTTCATCCTGATAAACTGGGTTTTGAGGGTCCGGAGGCCCCTCTTGGAGAAGGGGGTACTGTCACGTCGCCATCAGACTCGGGGCCTGCTGTTCCGCCCTCAGCCACGAGGAGGCGACGGACGGTCACGCTGCCCGTGGGCTCGGGGGCTGCGGTCCGGGCCTCGACCACCAGGAGGCGCTGGACTGACACATCGCCGTCGAGCTCAGGGCCTGCTGTTCCCGCCTCGGCCATTGGGAGGCGCCGTGGTTCGCGCCCGAGGGATGGCAGCAACAGTGAAAGGGTTCCTGCGCAGGCGTCTAGTGGACGCAGACTCCGCTCCGCTGTCTGTCATGAAGGGGTTTGTGCATCATCATCGGGTCTGGTCCTGGGGGTGGTTCTGATGACATCAGCAGTCCGGGAGCCTGTGAGGGATGACCTGATCCCTCAAATACTTTGGGACTGGTCTTGCAAGACGCCGGATATATTCTTGGTTCCCCTACGTGTTACTTTGTGATTGCCTATCGTTAACTCTGACCCAGCCTGAATTTCTGACTACTCTATTGCCTGCCGTTTTTGTACCTTGCATTTCTCCCGATTACTGACGCTGACCTTGGCCTGGATTCCTGACCCCCCTCTACTGCCTGACGATTTTGTACCTCCGCTACTCTCCCGGTTTGTGACCTCTGCCTGGACTCTTGACTCTGCCTCTGCCTGCCGTTTCTGTACCTCCACTGCTCACCTGGTTTCCGACTTCATTTTTGGCTCCCTCACTGCTTTTCTATTGCGACCGTTCTGCTCTGGCACTCTGCTCCTGTTCCTGTGTCGGTGCTACTCGGGGCGCTGTCTTTCTGCAGCCCAGACTTGCAGACGGACGTAACAATAGGGAGCGCTCCACGACTTAATGACTTCTAGAGTATTATCAAGAAGGGGCCCGAAATTGAGTGAGAAAAGGGAGTTCCAATGTGGGCTTAATTTAATACCTAAATATTTAATATATTTAGAGTTCCATTTAACCCCTTTCTGCCATCCGACGTACTATCCCGTCCATGGGACCTGGGCCCCTATGCCCATGGACGGGATAGTACGTCTAGCGCGATCAGCGGCGCCCACGTGGTGAGCGCCGCTGATCGCGGCCGGGTGTCAGCTGATTATCACAGCTGACACCCGGCACAATGTGTCAGGGGCGGTCACGGACCGCCCCCGACACGTTAACCCCTTGCACACCGCGATCAAACATGATCGCGGTGTACCGGGGGTTAAAGGGAAGCATCGGCAGGGAGGGGGCTCCCTCCGTGCTTCCCTGAGCCCCCCACGGCAGCGCAATGTGCAGCGCTGCTGCGGGGGGCTCCTTTCCTCCAGGCCCCCGAATCCAAGATGGCGACGGGGGCCTGAGGAAGCTGGCTTCCTCAGTGCCTGCAAAGCGCAGGCATGAGGAAGCCTTCTGCAGTGCCTGTGTCAGATCGCTGATCTGTCACAGTGATCTGTGATGTGACAGATCGGCGATCTGTCACAGGACAGTGATGTCCCACCTGGGACTATTTAATAAAGTAAAAAAAAAATTAAAAAAACTGTTAAAATAATTAAAAAAAAAATCGCCAAATAAATTAGAAAAAAAAAAAAAATATTCCCCCAATAAATCCATTTTTTGGAAATAATAATAATAAAAAAAAATAAAAGTACACATATTAGGTATCGCCGCGTCCGTAATGACCCACCCTATAAAACTGTCCCATTAGTTAACCCCTTTAGCGAACCCCTTAAAAAATAAAAATAAAAAACGAAGCAAAAAATAATGATTTATTATCATACCGCCAAACAAAAAGTGTAATAACGCGCGATCAAAAAGACGCATATAAATATCCATGGTACCGCTGAAAACGTCATCTTGTCCCGCAAAAAACGAGCTGCCACACAGCATCATCAGCAAAAAAATAAAAAAGTTATAGCTCGCAGAATAAAGCGATGCAAAAATAATTATTTTTTATATAAAATAGTTTTCATTGCATAAAACCGACAAAAACATAAAAAAAGACCTAAATGAGATATCGCTGTAACCGTACTGACCCAAAGAATAAAACCGCTTTATCAATTTTACCGCACGCGGAACGGTGTAAACGCACCCCCTCAAAAGAAATTCATGAAACGCTGGTTTTTGTTCATTCTGCGTCCCAAAAATAGGAATAAAAAGCGATCAAAAAATGTCACGTGCCCAAGAATGGTACCAATAAAAACGTCAACTCGTCCCGCAAAAAATAAGACCTCACATGACTCGGTGGGTCAAAATACGGAAAAATTATAGCTCTCAATATGTGGTGATGCAAAAACTATTTTTACAATAAAAAGCGTCTTTTAGCGTGCGACAGCTGCCAAATATAAAAACCGCCATAAATAGTAAATCAAACCCCCCGTTATCACCCCCTTAGTTAGGGAAAAATAATAAAATTAAAAAAAAAGTATTTATCTCCATTTTCCCATTAGGGTTAGGGTTAGGGCTAGGGCTAGGGTTAGGGCTAGGGTTAGGGCTAGGGTTAGGGCTAGGGTTAGGGCTAGGGTTAGGGTTAGGGCTAGGGTTAGGGCTAGGGTTAGGGTTATAATTGGGGGTTTCCACTGTTTGGGCACATCAGGGGCTCTCCAAATGCAACATGGCATCTGATCTCAATTCCAGCCAATTCTGAGTTGAAAAAGTCAAATGGTGCTCCTTCCCTTCCAAGCTCTGCCATGCGCCCAAACAGTGTTTCACCCCCACATGTAGGGTATCAGCCTACTCAGGACAAATTGCAAAACAGTTTTTGGGGTCCAATTTCTCCTGTTACCCTTAGGAAAATAAAAAATTGGGGGCAAAAATATCATTTTTGTGGAAAAAAATGATTTTTTTATTTTCACGTCCGAGTGTTATAAACTTCTGTGAAGCACTTGGGGGTTCAAAGTGCTCACCACACATCTAGATAAGTTCCGTGGGGGGTCTAGTGTCCAAAATGGGGTCACTTGTGGGGAGTTTCAATAGTTTAGGTACATCAGGGGCTCTCCAAACGCACGACACCCGCAGACCATTCCATCAAAGTCTGCATTCCAAAACGTCACTGCTTCCCTTCCGAGCCCCGACGTGTGTCCATACAGTAGTTTTCTCCCACATATGGGGTGTCAGCGTACTCAGGCCAAATTGGACAACAACTTTTGGGGGTCCAATTTCTCCTGTTACCCTTGGGAAAATGAAAAAATTGGGGACTAATTGATCATGTTTCTGGAAAAAATACGATTTTTTTATTTTCATGCCCTGGCATTATAAACTTCTGTGAAGCCCTTGGGGGTTCAAAGTGCTCACCTCACATCTAGATAAGTTCCTTAGTGGGTCTAGTTTTCAAAATGGGGTCATTTGTGGGGGGTTTCCACTGTTTAGGTACATTAGGGGCTCTCCAAAGGCAACATGACACCCGCAGACCATTCCATCAAAGTCTGCATTCCAAAACGTCACTACTTCCCTTCCGAGCCCCGACGTGTGCCCATACAGTAGTTTTCTCCCACATATGGGGTATCAGCATACTCAGGACAAATTGGACAACAACTTTTGGGGTCCAATTTCTCCTGGTGCCCTTGGGAAAATAAAAAAAATGGTGACTAAAAGATCATGTTTGTGGAAAAAAATACAAATTTTTTATTTTCACGCCCGGGTATTATAAACTTCTGTGAAGCACTGGGGGGGTCAAAGTGCTCACCACACATCTAGATAAGTTCCTTAGGGGGTCTAGTTTCCAAAATGGTGTCATTTGTGGGGGGTTTCCACTGTTTTGGTACATCAGGAGTTTTCCAAACGCGACATGGTGTCCGATCTCAATTCCAGCCAAAAACGTCAAATGGCGCTGCTTCCCTTCCGAGCTCTGCCATGCGCCCAAATAGTGGTTTACCCCCACATGTGGGGTATCAGCGTACTCAGGACAAATTGCACAATAACTTTTAGGGTCCTGTTACCCTTGGAAAAATAAGAATTGAGGGTGAAAAGATCATTTTTGTGGAAAAAATATGATTTTTTAATTGTATGGCTTTATGTTATAAACTTCTGTGAAGCCCATGGGGGTTCAAAGTTCTCACCACACATCTAGATAAGTTCCTTAGGGGGTCTAGTTTCCAAAATGGTGTCATTTGTGGGGGGTTTCCACTGTTTTGGTACATCAGGGGTTTTCCAAACGCGACATGGTGTCCGATCTCAATTCCAGCCAAAAACGTCAAATGGCGCTGCTTCCCTTCCGAGCTCTGCCATGCGCCCAAATAGTGGTTTACCCCCACATGTGGGGTATCAGCGTACTCAGGACAAATTGCACAATAACTTTTAGGGTCCTGTTACCCTTGGGAAAATAAAAATTGGGGTGAAAAGATCATTTTTGTGGAAAAAATATGATTTTTTAATTGTACCGCTGTACGTTATAAACTTCTGTAAAGCCCTTGTGGGTTCAAAGTTCTCACCACATATCTAGATAAGTTCCTTGGGGGGTCTAGTTTCCAAAATGGGGTCACTTGTAGGAGGTTTCCACTGTTTAGGTACATCAGGGACTCTCCAAACGTGACATGGCGTCCAATCTGAATTCCAGCCAATTTTGCATTGAAAAAGTCAAACGGCGCTCCTTCCATTCTGAGCTCTGCCATGCACCGAAACAGTGGTTCCCCCCCACATATCAGGTATCTGCGTACTCAGGACAAATTGCACAATAACTTTTGCAGTCCAATTTCTCCTGTTACCCTTGGGAAAATAAAAAAAATTGAACCTGAAGTATTTTTTTTATGAAAAAAAGTTAGATGTTCATTTTTTTTTAAATATTCAAAAAAATTCCTGTGACGCACCTAAAGGGTTAATAAACTTCTTGAATGTGGTTTTGAGCACTTTAAGGGGTGCAGTTTTTAGAATGGTGTCACTTTTGGGTATTTTCTATCATATAGACCCCTCAAAGTGGCTTCAAATGTGATGTGGTCCTAATAATAAAATGGTGTTGTAAAAATGAGAAATCGCTGGTCAACTTTTAACCCTTATAACTTCCTAACAAAAAAAAATTTTGGTTCCAAAATTGTGCTGATGTAAAGTAAACATGTGGGAAATGTTAGTTATCAAGTTTTTTGTGTGCCGTATCTCTGCGATTTAAGGGCAGAAAAATTCAAAGTTGGAAAATTGCGAAATTTTCAAAATTTTCGCCAAATTTCCGTTTTTCTCACAAATAAACGCAAGTTATTTGAATGAAATTTTACCACTAACATGAAGTACAATATGTCACGAGAAAACAATGTCAGAATCACCGGGATCCATGGAAGCGTTCCAGTTATGACCTCATAAAGGTACAGTGGTCAGAATTGTAAAAATTGGCCCGGTCATGAATGTGCAAACCACCCTTGGGGTGAAGGGGTTAATTGGAAAAGCTGCTTTTAGATTTTGGATCGTTTTAGGACTTATGTTTATACCCATCGCCTCAGATTTCTCCAAGTTGATCTTGAAGTTCGAAAGCTCTCCAAAAGCCTCAAACTTCTCCAATACCGCCGGGATTTCTCTCTCCGGGTCCGATAGGAGCAAGAGAAGGTCGTCTGCGAACCGCGCCACTACATGTGCGGAGTCCGCAATCCTAATGCCCTCTACTGCCGGGTGCTGTCTACTACTCTGAATTAACGCTTCAATGGTTAGGACAAACAACGCTGGTGAGAGGGGGCAGCCCTGACGTGTGCCATTTTTGATCTCAAAGGGAGGTGAGAAATTCCCATTTACCCTTACTTTTGCGGCTGGAGACTTGTACATTTGAAAGATGGCTTCGATAACCATGGGTGGGAAAGCCAAACCTCACCAGGGTCTCACGCATAAATGTTCAGTCCACCCTATCAAATGCCTTCTCTGCATCTGTACCCATCAAAACTAGGGGTTTGTGATGATTATGCGCATGTTGCATCAGGTACAGTACTCTCAGGGAGTTGTGAGCCAGTTTCTTTGTAGTGCTTGATGGTTTTTCCCAATTTTTCGGACTGACTGACCTTCTGTTAGGGCTAGCGGAACGCACCAAATAATAATAGTAAGGTGCGTTCGCAGCCCGGGATCCACCGTGCAGGGGTGGTAAACTGCTGCTTAGTAATGGCGGAAGTACAAAGCGGTGTACAAAAGGTCACATGTGGGTTAACGTCACCCAGTGTGAACAGAAGCGAACTCTGTTAACTCAGAGCCGCGCTACCGCAGAACTTAAATGCCGGTGCCTGTTTAGCTCACAGAGCCCGGCCACGGAGCGCACAGAAAGCGGTCACAGAACTCTGCCC
The DNA here is from genome assembly GCF_039654945.1 of Dendrobates tinctorius. NCBI lineage: Eukaryota > Metazoa > Chordata > Amphibia > Anura > Dendrobatidae > Dendrobates > Dendrobates tinctorius. The sequence continues at coordinate 9,703,843 of NW_027361684.1, forward strand.
CAAGGACACGGGGTCAGAGTCCCTCTAGACCTTCTGAGCACGCGGCATCGCACCTGCGGACGCCACTATAGATGCTGTGGAGTGTCGAGCACGTGCACCGTGGACACTGATGCCTGTCTCAGGCTGTGTGCACACGCTGCGGATTTTGCTGCGGTTCCGCAGCGGTTTTGGCCGCTGCGGACCCGCAGCAGTTTTTGCTGCGGTGTACAGTACCATGATTCCCTATGGGAATCAAAAACCGCAGTGCAGACGGTGCAGAATTTTCCGCGCGGATTATCTGCGGTTTTCAATCCGCAGAAAGAATTGACATGTCAATTCTTTCTGCGGATTCTCCTGCGGTTTGCCATCTCCTCCATTGAGGAGATGAAAAACCGCAGGGCAAAACCGCAGAGCAATCCGCAGGTAAAACCGCAGGTCTTTTGACCTGCGGTTTCACCTGCGGATTTTACAAAATCCGCGCGGATGAATCCGCACATAATCCGCAGCGTGTGCACACAGCCTCAGACTCTGTCCTACCTACACCTAAGCCTGGGTGCTAGCAGGCTAGGCTGCACAACACATGCGCACCAAGTGTAGGGGTTTCTTAATGAGTCATTCACCAGAGACATTCATACATGCATACGACACTCCTCATAGTCTGATAATGCAGTCTATACTAGTGCATGGCCAAGCGACCATGCGAACCTTCTATAGCCGCGTCCTTCCGGAACCTTCCTGACCTTTCTGATGGTCCAATCTGAGCTGGAGAAGGACCTGAGCATGTGACCTCCGATCTCTAATAAGAGATCGTCCCAAGGGCATGCTCAGTGGACTGAAATAGTGATGGGCAGTCTGGCTATTTTTTGGTGATCTGGCTCTTACGGCTCCGCTCACCAAAAAGAGCCGGCTCTTTTTGGATCCTAAATGGATCCCTATTGCTTACATGCTCAGGCGTCCATAACTCCGCCCACCTGTCGCATAAGCCCCGTCCACTTTCTAAGACCCAATTGCATTGCTGAGTGGGCAAGGTTTTGTTCAGGTGGGCGGAGTTATGCCTGCAGAACACCAGGATTTTACACTCAGTGAGAGCCAGTCAAGGATTTTAGTGGCTCTCACTGGGGTGCCGGCTCCCATCATTCGCAGCAGGGAGCCAGCTCTTTGTGTCGGATCGTTCGCGAGCGACACATCACTAGACTGAAAGGAGGACTTAGTCCCTGGAGTAGCTCGCTGCTGACCAGCATGCGTTGCTATAGCTGGGCCAGAGGTGGCTGCAGCAACCAAACCCACAGAGCTGTTTTGAGCAGAGCGCCGGGATCGACGAGTCTGCTGAGCAGGTTCCTCTGCGGCCGAAGAGGAATGGGAGGCTGCCGGATGCAAGGCTTGGGATTCCTGCTGTGCAGCGACAGGAACCTGACGCCCAACACCTTCATTTCTTAAAGTAATGATGGCCACTCGTTTTTCTTTACTTAGCTGCTTTCTTCTTGTCATAATACAAATTCTAACAGTCTATTCAGTAGGACTATCAGCTGTGTATCCACCAGACTTCTGCACAACACAACTGATGGTCCCAACCCCATTTAAAAGGCAAGAAATCCCACTTATTAAACCTGACAAGGCACACCTGTGAAGTGAAAACCATTTCCGGTGACTACCTCTTGAAGCTCATCAAGAGAATGCCAAGAGTGTGCAAAACAGTAATCAAAGCAAAAGGTGGCTACTTTGAAGAACCTAGAATATAAGACATATTTTCAGTTGTTTCACACTTTTTTGTTAATTATATAATTCCACATGTGTGAATTCATAGTTTTGATGCCTTCAGAGTGAATCTACAATTTTCATAGTCATAAAAATAAAGAAAACTCTTTGAATGAGGTGTGTCCAAACTTTTGGTCTGTACTGTAAATGGCATTGATCGTATGGGTTACGGTAGTTTTATAGCTTGGTCATTACGAGTGCAGCCATAACAAACGTGCACTTTTTTGCTTACTTTAGTTTGTCACAGTTTCATCTTCACTGTGGCCTAGGGACACTGTGACAGTCCAGTCATCCAATCCACCATTTTGACTGACAGCCCAGTGGCACAATCTGGCCAAGCCTGCGGGCATTTCCCCAGGTGCCACCCTTCCTTGGTGATTTTCTAGCTATTTAGCTGGATAGCTGTGAGCAGCCAATGTCAGCTGTAGCTTAGCCTGGAGTGTGCTTAGTTTGTGTCTTATTCACTGATCATGTTGCCGGAACCCAGGGTTTGTCGTGACCATTCATGTGGATTATTCCTTTTGCTCTTGACGCTGTCTGATCTCAGGTGCCTGAACCCGGACTTTGCCTTTAACTATCTGTTTATCTTACTTCCTTATCGTGACGTACCCTCCTGGCATTTGAACCTGGACTGTTACATGACCAAGCCTTTGTCTTGCCCCTCTGTACCACAAGCTCTCCTGGTATCTGACCTCGGACCTCCTGACTACCCTGTCTCACGGCTTGTCCGTAAGTGACTTAGCATCACAGTTTATACATAAAATTGTGATTTTAGTTTCAATGGTTTTTTTAATACTTTATTTTTAATTGTTTTTACAATTTTTATTTCCATTTTGTGTCCCCTAATTGGCCACATACAGTAAAGTTGCCTTACAATTAGCACCATATAGTAATTCTGATTGATCATATAGAAATGTTCGCATCTTGTACTAGTTTCCCTATCTTGTAGTAATATCCTTATCTTATAGTAATGTCCATCTTGAAATAATGTCCCCATCTCACAGTAATGTCCCACCCTGGTTCCCATCTTGTAATAATGTCCTCATCTTATAGTAATGTCCCACCCTGGTTCCCATCTTGTAATAATGTCCTCATCTTATAGTAACGTAACGTCTCATCCTGGTCCCCATCTTGTTGTAATGTTCCCATTCTGGTCAGCATCTTATAGTAATGTCCCATCCTTGCCCCAATCTGGTAGTAATGACCCCACCCTGGTCCCCATCTTGTAGTAATGTCCCCATTCTGGTCAGCATCTTGTAGTAATATCTCACCTTGGTCCCCATCTTATAGTAATGTCCCTATTCTGGTCAGCATCTTGTAATAATGTCCCCCATCTTACAGTAATGTCCCACCCTGGTTCCCATCTTGTAATAATGTCCTCATCTTATAGTAACGTAACGTCCCATCCTGGTCCCCATCTTGTTGTAATGTTCCCTTTCTGGTCAGCATCTTGTAGCAATTTCCCCACCTTAAAGTAATGTCTCATCCTTGTCCCAGTCCCATTCTGGTCAGCATCTTGTAGTAATGTCCCCAAGTTGTAGTAATGACCCCACCCTGGTCCCCATCTTGTAGTAATGTCCCCATGTTGTAGTAGAGTCCCACCCTGGTCCCCATCTTGTAGTAATGTCCCCATTCTGGTCAGCATATTGTAGTAATGTCCCATCTTGGTCCCCCTCTTGTAGTAACATCCCTATCTTACAGTAATGTCCCATCCTGCTCCCCACTTGTAGTAATGTCCCCATCTACTATATAATCGTCTAATTCTGTCTGTAACGGAAATCCCGCGACGCTGATTAGTTGCCCCCGGCCGCGAATTGGCGCGGAATTCGAAGGACGCTGACAATTACTAAACGTCTGCACATACCCTAACAGTGTGCAACATGCATATGGTCAGGATTGTGCTCTTTTTCCTTGCTTGGGCAGTTGTCATGAGATTTGCACCCTGGAGGTCATGTGCCGACTATCAACTACTCCTGCTTTTCTCAAAGTTCTATTAAGTGAAGCAGAGGTGAGACTAGTCAGCACGTGATCTACAGTATGCACACCTCATGACAACCTCTCAAACTGACAAAAATGTGAAGTCCTGACAGTGTGAAAGTTGAATAGAACAGCTGAGTGGAGCCAAGAAAACCTTATAATTAAGAACCTTGTGCCCATTTAAAAAAAAAAAAAATACAAAAATTTAAGCCACAATGGATGGATGTATAATATTTGGCCCAGGCAAGGGAGTAACTATAATAGACGCAGGAGAAAGGCTGTGTGCACACGTTGCGTTTTTTTTCAGTGCAGGTTTGTCAAAAAACCTGAAGGGTTTCCTATGGCCGGCAAAGTGAACAAGAATCCTGGAGACTCGTGCACACGCTGCTTCTTTGTAATCTGCAGCATGTCAATAAATGGGGGAAAATCTGCAACAAAAACGCAAGTAAAAAAGTGCGTTTTCCTGCAAGAGAAGCAGAAATTTCTGCACCAAATACTAATGTGTGCACAGACCCTTACAAAGTCGCTTAGAAGCCCGATACTATCACCCAGCCATGACGGTAAGGAGCCATGACGTAGACTTTGCACTGGTTGCCAACGAGTTTCAAACCGTACAACTGGGTCCAGGTGTTTTTTTGCTACAGATATGGCGCATTGTGATGTTGGCTTATGAGACACGGCAACGGTTTGTCGTATAGATGCCGCCAATGAAGGCGACAACAACTTCTCATTCTGGCCGTGCGCGACTCTGAGCGGCGGAAACTACATTTCCCAGAGATCCCTTTGTCACTTCCTCTTGTATTGCCATTTGCGTCCGCAGATTCGTCACGACTCTGGATCAAATTTACTTTCAATACATACATACCTACGCACGTACAAGAGACGTTATCACACGACATGGAGTTTTAGACGCATAAGGTGTGACCTGTGTGATAATGACACTAAACAAAATGCCGAATGTGCAGCTGCGGACACGGCGCACGTCCACTGCGCAGGAAAGATGGCGGCTCCCGGGAAGCAGTAAGTGGCAGCCGCGCAGGTTGTGTGTGACAAGCTGTAGTTAGCAACGCCAGAGTGTCATGTCCCGTATATATAATGCTCCGCTCCTGCGTCATTATTGTCCATGTTTCTGGAGCGGAATGTTGTGTGGCTAATAGAGAAGGCTGCGACCGGTGTGTGCAGCTGTCAGAATATGATCAAGCTGTAACCCTGCAGCATCTGGAGCCATACAATGTATGTGTGTGTGTGTGTATATATATATATATATATATACACACACACACACATACATACAGCAGTGCGTGTGTAATTTTATATCTATTGTATATTTGTACCAATGTACATATAAATCCTGGGTAAGACGGTGACTAGTGATGAGTGAGCATGCTCGTATTCTAACCGCGTGTCCAAAAAATATGTTCGGGTCCCCACTGCTGCATGTCTCGCGTCTGTTCAACAGCTGCAACATATGTCGTGATTGCCTGTCAAACAGCAGCGAGATATGCAGGCACGGAAACGCAAATGAATTTTTCGAGCACGCTGAAGACACACTGTTAGCACCCAAGCATGCTCAGATAACACCTTATCAGAACGTTCACTCATCACTATTGGTGACTTTATGCAGGGTCATCCATGGCATATGTGTGTGACCTGATACTACCTTTGTCCAGGTGCCACTTATAGATAAGTCTAGTTATTTCTTACTAAGTAACGGGAGAAGAGGAGCCATCTCATAGAAGAGGCAGCAAATTTTCCAGGTGACCACTCACCTCTTTACTGAGCCCGCAGTTCCCTACCCTCCCAGGTGCAACAGTCGGTAATGTCCTGATGCTACTGGGTGGGGGGGAGTTTCTGAATGTCTGCTCTGGGGTTTGTACTTGTTGGACCCATAATTCCAGAAGGCTTTTATTTTTTTAATCATGTCAGTCTGAGATAGATGTATTTATGGTGGTCTGTATTTTTTTTTTTATCTTGTGAGTTTAGGATTTAAGATCTGTATTTTGTTTAGGGGTCTGGTATGGTATGTAGTATTTATCCAGTGTGGGATGTACTAAAGAGTGTCATGTACAATGTGTAATTCAATATATGTTATTTGAAATGACTGGGTCATAATAGAAAAATATTCAGAATTGAGAGTCTTCAGTGGTTGATACCTTTTAATGGTATCAACCACTGAGGACTCTCAATTCTGAATATTCTTCTGGCTAACACATTACAAAGATATACATCTTTCCTGGGTCATAATAAACACCGTTAACCCTATAAGGATGGAACAATTTTTTTTTGCATTTTCATTTCTTCCTCTTCTTCTATGAACCATTTTTTTTTTTTTTTAATTTCTCCATCAACATAACCAGATGAGGGCTTTTTATTGCAGTCTTGAGTTATTTTGTATGACATCTGCTTTACCATATAATGGACTGCTGAGCGTGAAAAAAATTCCAAGTGACGTGAAATACTGAACAGAATAATGCAATTTTGGATTTCGCTTTCATGGCATGATTTTCTAGGACAATAGGTTTATGGCGATAAAAATGTATGTATTTCGCTACCAATATACAGCGGGTGAAATAAGTATCATATGATAATCATAATAGAACTTTTTTTTTTTTTCTAATTCCTCAATGACCACAGATTTGGCCTGAGGTTCACATCAGAGATCATTGAGAAGGAAATCCCCTTTCTAGATCTGATTGTTGGCAGAAATAAAAAGGATACTGAAAGCCCACTGCCACCAATAGGCTGTTAAGATGGAAACACCATCACCCAGTCCACTGAAGAAAAGAATCCCTAAGGGGCAGTTTATACGGATAACGAGAAAGTGTTCCAATTTAGATGATTTTCATGTACAAGCCTGAGATTTGAGACATAGATTCCTAGGAAGAGGTTATCTCAAGGAAGTTCTGGACTCAGCCTACCACAATACGGTGAGATTGGATAGACAATCTGTTATATCCTAATAAGAGAAAATTTGAATGAAAAACCGAGAAATATGGGAACCCATGATAATCGGTTTAATCTTCTATATGATTCTGTCAAGAAACATTGGGGCATCTTTCAAGCGGACCCGGTCCTCAGTGACTTTATATCATCCAATTCTAGTATCACTTACCTAGTATCACTTATCTGCCTCGTTGAGCTTTTCTGTATGTAAATCCCATTTCCTTTAGGCGGTTTCATACAGTTCGGTCACAGACGTTGACTCCAGTTTCCTCCCATTCATTCATCATTTGTTTTGTTGTGCATTTCCTGTTTTGGAGACATATTGCTTTAAGTTTTCGGTCTTGACGCTTCGATGTCTTCCTTGATCTACCAGTATGTTTGCCTTTAACAACCTTCCCATGTTGTTTGTATTTGGTCCAGATTTTAGACACAGCTGACTGTGAACAAGCAACATCTTTTGTAATATTGTATGATGATTTACCCTCTTTTAAGAGTTTAATAATCCTCTCCTTTGTTTCAATTGATATCTCTCATGATTCATGTCAGCCCACTTGGTGCAACAGCTCTCCAAGGTGTGATCACTCCTTTTTAGATGCAGACTAATGAGCAGATCTAATTTGATGCAGGTGTTGGTTTTGAGAATGAAAATGTAGAGGGTGATTCCATAATTTTTTCCCTCAGAATTGAGTGATTCCATAATTTTTCCCCTCTGCTTGGTCTAAAAAAGTAACCATTACTGACTACCACGTTTTTTGTTCTTGATTTCTTTTCGTGTTTCTTAAAGCCAGAAAGTTGCCATTTGAAATGACTTTAGTTTTGTGCCATGTCTGTGATCTGCTTTTTTTCTACAAAATTAAACAACTGAATGAACATCCTCCAAGGCCGGTAATTCCATAATTTTTGCCAGGGATTGTAGATTGTTCCAATTTATCTCCTTGATGCAGTGAGAGCTGCGTTGAAGGCACAGTAATATGTACAAGTGTATCTATGGTGCTGTCAATAGACTAACCCCTCTGCTAGACAGAAGGGACCGAGAGTGGATGAAACACAGTCTGCGCTTACGCAAACCCACTTACACTGTCGCAGGAGATGCGTGTACCTCTTCATGATATATTTGAATGGTTGGCTACTGTGCACACAAACTTTTCCAGGATCTTCGGCACATTCAAGGAGAAACCATCTTTCAGAACAGCGCATGTGCCGCAAAACTGCCGGAGCTCTAGTGCCGAGACTTTCTCCGACATGCGCAGTTGGTTACTGTGGCACACTTAGGTATCATAGTGGTTCAACCACCCATTGAATGAATATATAAAGTGGGGACTTAGATATGAGAAGTGCAAGCTAACTGCAGGATATGCATGTGTGGATCCTTTGACCATAGCTCTCCTGATAAATAATAATAATAATAATCTTTATTTATATAGCGCCAACATATTCCGCAGCGCTTTACAGTTTAACAGTTTCAAAACACAAGTCATAAGTAACAACGCTAACAATGCAATAATTAAAGCAAAATAAGACGAAATAAGACGACCCTGCTCGTGAGAGCGTACAATCTACAATGAGGTGAGGGAGATACAGAGTACAGGTGTGTATTTACAATGGTGTATTTACAATGAAGGTCCAGCCATCTTGCAGGAGTGAAGGATGGATGGAGATAGTGAATGGGCTACGCACGCACACTTACACAGAGAATGACTTTGATTAGTGAATGTGATAGGCCGCTCTGAACAGGTGTGTTTTGAGGGAGCGCCTAAAACTGCAAATTGTGGATAGTCCTGATTTCTTGGGGTAGAGCATTCCAGAGGATAGGAGCAGCACGGGAGAAGTCTTGGAGTCGGGAGTGGGAGGTACGGATTAGTGCAGAGGTTAGTCGAAAGTCGTTTGCAGAGCGCAGCGATCGGCTAGGCCGATAGACAGAAATGAGAGAAGAGATGTAAGGGGTGCCACACTGTGGAGAGCTTTGTGGGTGAGAACAAGTACTTTGAATTGGATCCTATAATGAATGGGCAGCCAATGTAAGGACTGGCGAAGAGCGGACGCGTCCGAGTACCGATTACCCAGATGGACAATCCTGGCTGCTGCATTGAGTATGGACTGGAGAGGGGATAGTCGAGTGACGGGGAGGCCAATTAATAGAGCGTTGCAGTAATCCAGGCGAGAGTGGATCAATGCAACAGTGAGGGTTTTTGTTGTTTCCATAGTGAGAAAAGGGCGGATTCTAGAGATGTTCTTTAGGTGTAAGCGGCAAGAGCGGGCAAGGGATTGTATATGGGATGTAAAGGAGAGATTGGTGTCAAACATAACACCCAGACAGCGCACCTGCTGCCGGGGTGTTATTGTGGTACCACCCACGGAGAAGGAAATGTCAGATTTAGGGAGGTTAGTAGACGGCGGGAGCAGAAGAAGTTCAGTTTTGGAGAGGTTGAGTTTCAGATAGAGAGCGGACATGATATTGGAGTCTGCGGACAGACAGTCACTGGCGTTCTGTAGTACAGCGGGGGTAAGGTCGGGGGAAGACGTGTATAGTTGTGTGTCATCAGCATAAAGATGGTACTGAAAGCCAAATCTGCTGATGGTCTGTCCAATTGGGGCCGTTTAGAGAGAGAAAAGAAGGGGGCCAAGGACTGAGCCCTGAGGTACCCCGACAGCAAGAGGAAGAGGAGATGACGTGGAGCCAGAGAACAAAACACTGAAGGAGCGGTCAGAGAGATAGGAAGAGAACCAGGAGAGTGCAGTGTCCTTAATGCCTAGTGACTGGAGCCTAGAGAGTAGGAGATGGTGGTCAACAGTATCGAAAGCTGCAGATAGGTCAAGAAGAATGAGCAGGGAGTGGTCACCGTTACGTTTTGCTGTCAGAAGGTCATTGGTCACTTTGATGAGTGCAGTTTCAGTCGAATGTAGGGGGCGGAAGCTGGACTGTGAAGGGTCTAGAAGGGAGTGAATGGAGAGGTAACGGGTAAGGCGGGAGTAAACTAGGCGTTCCAAAAGTTTAGAGATGAAGGGGAGATTGGAGACTGGTCTGTAGTTGTTTGTGCAGGATGGGTCGAGAGCAGGTTTCTTTAGTAGTGGAGTAACGATGGCGTGTTTGAAGGAGGATGGGAAAATGCCCGAGGAGAGGGAGAGATTAAAGATTGTAGTTAGGTGGGTTGTGACGACTGGAGAGAGAGACTGGAGGAGATGTGAGGGAATGGGGTCGGTAGTGCATGTAGTCGGACGAGAAGAAGAGAGGAGTCTGGAGACTTCTTCTTCTGTTATGGGATCAAATGTGGAGAGTGAGCCAGGGGAGATGTAGGAAGGGATGGGAGTCACAGCACTTGGTGGTTGGGAGCAGATTTCTTGACGGATATTCTCTATTTTTTTCTGTAAAGTGGGAGGCCAGGTCGTCAGCACAAATGTCTGTGATAGGGGCTTGTGCTTTTGGCCTGAGGAGGGAGTGAAAAGTGTCAAAAAGTTTCTTGGGGTTGTTGGCTAGTGAGGAGATCAGGGTGGTGAAGTAGGTCTGTTTGGCAAGGTGAAGGGCAGCGTTATAGGTTCTTAACATAAATTTGAAGTGGATGAAGTCTTCTGGTGTGCGGGTTTTTCTCCATAGGCGTTCAGCACTCCTGGAGCATCGCTGGAGAAGTTGAGTTTGCGATGTGAGCCAGGGCTCTTTTACTCTGTGTTTGGAGGTTCTGAGGGTGAGGGGAGCTACTTGGTCAAGGGTGCTTCTAAGAGTGTCATTGTAGTGATGAACAGCCAGATTAGGACAGGAAAGAGAGGAGATTGGGGACAGAGATGAGTGTAGGGAATCTGAAAGTGTCTGAGGGTTAATAGCTTGTAGATTTCTGACTGTGTGGTAGGTAGGAATGAGCTGGGGTGGGCGAGGATTTGTGAGCGTGAAGGAGAGAATGTTGTGGTCAGAGAGTGGAAGCGGTGAGTTGTTTAGGTGGGAGATTGAACAGAGCCGGCAGAAGACCAGATCAAGGGTGTTACCGTCCTTATGTGTCTCAGAGGTTGAAAGCTGTGAGAGGCCTAGAGAGGTGGTTAGTGATAGAAGATGGGATGCAGATGTGGAATTAGGGCTGTTAATGGGGATGTTGAAGTCTCCCAGGATGAGGGTTGGTAGTTCTGAGGACATGAAGTGTGGCAGCCAGGCTGAAAAGTGGTCAAGGAAGAGGGTGGGTGAGCCTGGGGGCCGGTATATGACCGCTACCCTGAGGGAGAGGGGACGGAAGAGTCTGATGGTGTGGACCTCAAAAGAAGGGAATAAGAGTGATGGGACTGGGGGGGATGACCTGGAAAGTGCATTGTGGGGACAGGAGTATGCCAACTCCACCACCAGGTCTGTTTGTGGGTCTTGGGGAGTGAGAGAATTGTAAGCCACCGTAGGAAATGGCAGCAGGAGAGACAGTGTCAGAATCCTGAATCCAGGTTTCAGTGAGGGCCAACAGATTAAGAGAGTTGTTCAGAAAGTAGTTGTGTAGGAAAGGAAGCTTGTTACAAGCAGACCGTGGATTCCAGAGGGCACAATTAAAAGATTGAGATGAGGGAGTGCAAGTAATGTTAATCAGATTATTGTGGTTTCGATATGAGGTAGGGTAGGGGTCGAGGTTGGGGGATGGTGGACCAGGGTTGGGGGAGATGTCCCCTGAAATCAGTAGGAGAAGGAAGATAAAGAGCCAATAGTTGTTGGAATTGTAAGTAGTTTTTTTCTGCGATGTGTTTGGGCAAGATGGGCTGAGGTTTCTCAGGAAGGTGAGGAGTGTGTGGGAGCTGTACATGGGAGAGGGAAGTATAGAGGGGCTGATGTGTATGAGTCGTGATGGAGGGGGGATAGGGTGATGAATGTGGATGGCAAGGGAACACAGGAGGATAAAAATAAAGCACATGGTTAAAGGGGAAGGCAAGGTGTGGGTTACCTGACTCCTGCCCTGACTAACTGTCATGTATAACTGCCGTTTTGCTGGATGCTTATCTTCTGTGATGCTTTGCTTATGGGATGCTTGCGTGCTGTATCCCACACTGCGTGCTTCCCCTTAGCAACTACTACATATATAGGCCACACTACAGGGTCAGGAGAGAGGGATTGTGGGAGATGGTTGGGTATAATTTGGCAGCTGGGGCCAGCACACCAGGGGATGGTTAGATGATCAAAGGCACTAGACCAAGATGTGGCAAAATGCTATAGCACCTTCCACCTGATAAGATCTAGAAAGGCCCCAGTCACAGATCTAAAGCAGTAAGTATTACATACAGTGCAACAAATGAATTATACCAAAGCTTTAGCAAGCACATTTAAATATGCAGCAAAATGGTCAAGCAGCAGAAGTATGGAGTTGTACCATTTGGATATATTACAGCAGAGAAATAGAGGCAGCAGAGGTGGGAAGTTGTATCATTCAGGCTGCTTTCTGGCAGTGAATGGAGTAAATACATGCAGGGTGGCTCAGTTGATTACCATTTGGATATATTACAGCAGAGAAATAGAGGCAGCAGAGGTGGGAAGTTGTATCATTCAGGCTGCTTGCTGGCAGTGAATGGAGTAAATACATGCAGGGTGGCTCAGTTGATTACCATTTGGATATATTACAGCAGAGAAATAGAGGCAGCAGAGGTGGGAAGTTGTATCATTCAGGCTGCTTGCTGGCAGTGAATGGAGTAAATACATGCAGGGTGGCTCAGTTGATTACCTGTGTGAAGAGAGAAGTCAAGTCCGGGGGCAAAACGTTTTCAGATGGACGTGTGGACAGATGAGTATCCTGGCACATCTTTTATATCATACTAGCTGAAGAGCCCGGTGGTGCCCGGGCATAGTAACTAACTACGGTTAGTTATAACAAATTATAATGATTATAAATATAAAGATGAGTGTAGAGCCCTGCCCACTCCGCATAGCCACATTCACTATAATATCCCACATCATCCCTTCAGCCAGAGCTACCGGTCTACTACCCCTAATATCCCACATCATCCCGTCAAAGCCAGTAAAAGTAGAATAGTGAAATTGCACAGAAACATGGTTCACTAAGATCCCAGGTTTTCTACTGATTAGGCTGATATTCTCACTTATCTGCCACCATAAATATCACAGTCATGCTTTTCACCAATGGACAGGCACAAACCTTATACATTAGTACAGTAGAGAAACCTTCACACACATTTTCATTTACCGTCAACTTACCGTAATTTGTCCGACTGAGTTGCTCATGGATGTACAGCATCTGTATGCAGTATAGTATCATATTTAATGGGTTGTTATGGGAAAAGCATTACATGTTATATGGGTATATTCAGGTGAATTGTGGGGAAAGTAGCACTTTAAAAAAACTCACAGCATCAGAGCACAGTAACACATCAATGGACACAGACCATTTCTCTTTTCTCATCCTTTTTTTTTAACTGTAATTTTTTTTTTTTTATATAGGGGTGTTTTAACTATTGCCCCCCCCACCCGAGGGTAGTTCATAACCCTATAAATATCTGATATTAATCATTTGGTGGATGGGCTCCTTTTGCATAGCTTCTGAAAATCAGAGGGCCATAAAATAAGGGGGCAAGATGTCTAATTTGTATAAACTGAAAGAACTCTTTATTTGAAATTGGAAATTTAAATGGAAATTTAGACTTGATAGTGTTAAACGAAAGGACCTCCAGCGTGTCCCCATCAACTTTGTGCGCAAACCTACATAGACCTGCTGAAATCCACAGATGAACCATTGTGGGCTCAAGACTATTCGATAACAAAGGTTGATAGATGAAAGAGATCATTAGGGAATTAGGGAAGGTGAAACTAAACTTCTTCATGCATGAAAGCCAAACCGCCCTTGTGAATTGCATTAGACCCAACGGAAAATGAGATCTTGATTGACTTGGTAGTCCATAGTAAGGAATTCGGGTGAATAGGGGCCAGCCATAAATTTTTTTTTTTATTTCTGTCCATTTATTATATGTCCAAAGTGAAGCCCATGAAGGAATCCTCCGTAGATGAGCCGCCCAATAATGTCTGGAACGGGCAGGCCACCCTTGTGATTTATGAGAGTTAAGGACATGCTTGGAGATCACCAGCCTGGAGAGATCTAAGTTATAGCATAGGGACCATGACAGGAAGAGTCTCAAAACAATAGAGCAACTTGGAGAGGAGAGACATTTTAACTGAAGCTATAACCTATCAGCAAGAGCGAGAGTGGTTTCTCATCCTTTATGGCTATTGTTTTTGGTCACTTTTTCATTTTGTCATTGCTCTCACCCCTAGAGGTACTGTACAATAGCATGAGGTGGTGTCTACAACCCACAGAAGTTGCTCATCAAGTGCAGCTCATCCAGGATGGGACATTAATGAAAGCTATGGCAAGAAGGGTAGCTGTGTTTGTCAGCACAGTATCCAGAGCCTGGAGAAGATACTAGGAGACAGGCCAGTACACCAGGAGATGTAGATGGGGCCGTAGAAGGGTAACAACCCAGCAGCAGGACCTCTACCTCCTCCTTTGTGCAAGGAGGATCAGTGCCAGAGCCCTTCAAAATAACAGAAACAGACCTCTTGAGGGCCCAGCATCCACAAGTGGGTGTTGAGCTTACAACCCGACACCGTGCAGCTCGATTGGCAATTGCCAGAGAACACCAAGATTGGCAGAATCGACATTGGCGCCATGTGCTCTTCACGGATTGAGAGCAGGTTCACATCGAGCACATGTGACAGACACAACAGTCGGGAGACACCATGTATTATGTTCTTCTGCCTGCAACATCCTCCAGCATGACCGATTTGCCAGTGGGTCAGTAATGGTGTGGGGAAGCATTTATTTGAAGGGCCGCACAGCCATCTATGTGCTAGCCAGAGGTAGCCTGACTGCCATTAGGTACCGGAATGAGCTCCACAGACCCATTGTGAGACCATATGCATGTGCAGTGGTTGACTGATTCTTTAATTTAGGTCTGGGAGGAGATCCCTCAGGAGGACATCTGCCGCCTCATCAGGAGCATGCCCAGGCGTTGTAGGGAGATCATACAGGCACATGGAGACCACACATACTTTTGGTCATACAGGCACATGGAGACCACACATACTTTTGGTCATACAGGCACATGGAGACCACACACACTATTGGTCATACAGGCACATGGAGACCACACACACTATTGGTCATACAGGCACATGGAGACCACACACACTATTGGTCATACAGGCACATGGAGACCACACACACTATTGGTCATACAGGCACATGGAGACCACACACACTATTGGTCATACAGGCACATGGAGACCACACACACTATTGGTCATACAGGCACATGGAGATCACACACACTATTGAGCGTCATTTCCTTGTCTTGAGCCATTTCCACTGAAGTTGGGTCAGCCTGTAATTTAATATTCCACTTTGATTTTGACTGTCATTCCAATTTCAGACATCCATGCGATATTAATATTGATTTACATTGATCATTTTTATGTTTTATTGTTCTCAACGCATGCCACTATGTAATGAATACAACTGAATATGTTATTCAGTGATATCTAGGATGTGCTATTTGTGTTTCCTTTATTTTTTTGATTAGTGCATATACGAGATATCTTGTGTACCTATCACCTTTAAACACTCACTCCAACATATGTGAGGAGGACTCTCCGGCAGCTATCTAGTATTAAGTTTACTCCATCTATCCTACATACCCATAGTATTGGGCTAAGTTTGATTAGTTATGTCTTATTATGGTTTGGTAAATGTACCCATGCTCTCTAGTGAATACATTGTTGTAATTTATGTACCCATCCTGATATTTTCATGTCTCTTATATGTGCATTCATGTGTATTTATCTATATCTAGGAGCATCTATCTAGAGATTTATCTAGTTATCTAGATCTACAAACCTGTGTCATCAGTCAGCGAATATACAGTCTTTTGAGTTGGTGGTTATATCGTGAAAATATTGTATTGGTTCAAGGTATGCAGGATAATATCCAATGGATGCTGCTTTAGTGATTCAGCCAGTGTCCAATAGCACCTTTTTGTTGGTCGCCGATAGGGATGTACAGGGATATCAATGGACAGTGGATGTTCCAGTGGGGGCGCCACTGGTGTGTTCATTTAGCGTGCCAACCCCTGCGGACAAGAATGGTAATGTTAGGGGATCCAAGGATAAAGCCCCGTTACACACAGTGAGATCGCTAGCAATATCGCTGAAACGTCACAGGTTTTGTGACGCAGCAGCGATATCGCTACGTCTGATACTTACCTGCGACCGGCTCCCCCGCTGGTTATCGCTGATCGCGCGAGAACGTCCTGGACCATTTCTCGTCGGGCGCTTCCTGCTGGGCTTCCCGTGGCGCCAACGAGCGACGCGTGGATGCGGGCGGGAGGATGTCAGGATCGCCGTGTCTGACAGGTAAGTAGCGACCCCGACCGCTGCTATGTCGCTGGTGAGATCTGCCTGTGTGGCAGCTCACTAGCGACCACTTAGCGATGCACCAGCGATCCATATCGTTGTCGGGATCGCTGGTGCATCGCTTAATGTAACGGTACCCTTACAGTCTAACCCCCCCTCACCCTATTTGTCGTCTCGTACACACCTTGAATATCTTGCTCAACTGCTAGTGTAATCATTGGTATCCTGGTGTGGCCTTACAATACCACTATTGAGATAATACATTGAATCCACTAATTGTTTGTTAAATCCAATTATAATGAAGGTCTTTATTCAATTTATTTACTCAATGTGGCATTTTTGTTTGGGATACTTTAAGTATATCACATAAAAATACATTTTACCAGGGTTATGTTAAAAGTAAAGGTGCTATTGACATGAAATTCTCACCAGATGTTGGTAACAACCCATCCAATCGACACAGGCAAAGAAATCAAACCATAGATGTCTGTAAATTAAGTTGTGTAATAATGAGAAATGCCACACAAAAAAATATCTCAAGATGTGTAAAACCAGTGAGTTGTCTTGAGACCTTTGCAACCTTATAGTTGCAAAACATACTGATGGCATTGGTTACAGAAGAATTATTAAAATACCAAAGGTTCCAAGGGACATTGTTGGGGCCATAAACCGGAAGTGGAAAGAACATCATTTCACCATAATCCGGCCACGACCAGGTGCTCCCCGCAAGATTTCAGACAGAGGAGTGAATATAAATATCAGAAGAGTTGTCCAAGAGCCAAGGACCATCTGTGACGAGCTACAGAAAGAGCTGGAATCAGCAGGTACAATTGTTTCAAAGAAAACAATAAGTAATGCACTCAACCTCCATGGCCTTTTGGCACTGTTACCACACAAGACTACATTGCTGAACAAAAGTTCAATGCGTTTAAAGTTTGCTCAGCAACCTCTAGACAAGTCTGTGAAATACCGGGAGAATATAGTCTGGTCAGATGAGACCAAAATTTAATTATTTGGATGCCGTAAATACACACCATGTTTGGAGGCCAGAAGGCATTGCATATCACCCCAAAAACACCATATAAACAGTGAAGTGTGGAGGTGGGAACATCATGGTGTGGGGTCGTTTTTCAGCATACGGCACTGGCAAATTTGATATTGGAGAAGGCAAACATCATAGGTATGACTGGGATGCATATTCGGATATCAGTTCAGATCTGCATTTTTATTAGTATTCGGCATGAGAAAAAAAATTGCAGCATGCTGTGATGTCACTCTGAAATCGTACAGTGTTCGAGAAAAATTGCTTGCCATGTGGACCATCAGAGGCATTTGATTTTTACGGATACATTACAATTCTGCAGCATAGTAATCTGTAACCGATTGCATGTGGATGACAAGTTAGAAAAAATCGTCCCACTCTCTTGGATGAAAATGGGACCGATTATTTATACACTAGTGTGAGCGAACCCAAGAGAAGAAAAGGTAAGTAAATATGATCTATAAAAAGTCACTCAAATATGGGCAGTCAGGAAAGGCGGAAAGGCAAGTCATCAAATAGAGGGAGATACAAGATATAAGTGCAGGTGCAGAAAGAGACATAATTTAATGGGATTACTGAGACCAGGAGAAGCATAAACAGGTTAAGGAGCAATATCTGTATGCAAAATAGTCAGAGACATAATTGGATCAAACCAGATTACCAAAGCAGTGAATAAATTGAGGAGCATAGCTATGTCCAGAATGGTCAGAGACACAGCAGTGTGAATAAGTTAAAGGGAATCTGTCAGCAGGTTTTTGCTACTCCATCTCAAGGTACTGTCACACTTAGCGATGCACCAGCGATCCCGACAGCGATATGACGCGGTCAGGATCTCTGGTGCATCGCTAAGTGGTCGCTAGTGAGCTGCCACACAGGCAGATCTCACCAGCGACATCACAGGGGTCGGGGGTCGCTACTTACCTGTCATACGCGGCGATCCTGACGTCCTCCCGCCCGCGTCCACGCGTCGCTCGTCTCCACAGCAGGAAGCTGACGACGAGAAACGGTCCAGGACCTTCTCGCGCGATCAGCGATAACCAGCGGGGGAGCGGTCGGAGGTAAGTATCAGACATAGCGATATCGCTAGCGATATCGCTAGCAATATCGCTATAACGTCACAAAAACCAGTGATGTTATAGCGATATTGCTAGCGATATCGCTTAGTGTCACAGGTCCTTAAGAGGAGCATGATATAGAGACAAAGACCATGATTCCAGCAATTGTATTATTTACTGGCCTACTTGCTGTTATTTTGATAAAAACACTGTCAGAAAGCTGCAGATCAGTGGTGGGGGTGAGGTTATACAGCTTATCAATATGCTGGACTACCTGCGCAGCAGGCCAAGTAGTTCTCCATGATGATTCACTGCGGATTAATCCCTTCACCCCTGGGCAATTTTCCTTTTTTTTTTTTTTTTTAATTTTATTTTCATTCCCCTTCTTCCCGTATACAGCATCTGAAACCACACTAGTTTGGGTAAAGGGACTTCCTCCTGGGCAAGTCCTGATTAGCAGACTTAAATCAACACTATACAAGTTGTTTTGGCACACTTTTGGAGATAGTTTGGAAGTTACCCCATATCCATAGTATAGGAGATAGCTTTGTGATCTCTGGGGTTCGACTGCTGGAATTCCCAATGGATTTTGAGAACCAGGGATCTGTGTGAATCAAGCAGTGGTTGATCAGGGACCCGGTGCTCTGTAACATTGGAGGTGTCTGAGGTCAGACCCCCAGCGATTGGGAAGGTATTCCCTATCTATATATGGGATTTAATGTGGTACTTGGTACAAACCCTTTATTAGACTTTATTAGTGGCGGACTGAGAGGCTTCTTGTTCCTAATGGGTTTCCTTTATTGAGTTTTCTCACAAATCATTTGTCGTCTGTACACTAATAAGCCCTGTTTCGCACTTCAGTCTTTGGGCGTTAGTCAAAATCTGATGTTAGGAGAAAAAAACAGATACAACAGATTTGCCCGCTGGATCCATCTTTTTCCCCATAGACTTGTATTAGTGACGGATTACGACGGGTGGCCTTGCGTTTCGTCCATCGTGCAACGGATCCGTTGGAAAGTCAGTGTTTCTTTCGGCCGGAAAAAACATCCATAGGAACGTTTTTTGTCTCCGTCGAAAAGTCGGGCGGCTACGAATCCGTCGCCCATAGGCGTCCATTATAGCAGACGACGGGCGGCTGCGTTTCCGCGCTGAATTTTCCACAGCATGTGCACAGCGTGTTTTTTTTTTCTTTTCATAGGATAACATATTACTGTATTCTCTGGCGGATCTGCTGGGCCAAATCCGCTGCAGATCTGCACAGCAATCCACAACGTGTGCACGTACCCTTACAATACCTGACAGAGACCAGTGACGTTACCTGCTGTCTCCTGTACACCGGTTATTGTAACACCACTGTGTTGCTGGTTCATTACAGCGGGCGCTGTCACTGTGCACAGTGCATCCCCGCCCCTGAAACGAGCGACACTGATAACGCTTCATTTCAATGAGGTGGCAGAGGCTGTGTGTGACTACAGCCTCTTCCACCTGCTCTTTAATTATTTAAGAAATAATAATGAAAATGACGATTAATCTTTTTTAACCCCATCACAACCTTGTATTTAGGTTGTGTCAATGCATTTGATGCAGGCTTCGTCAATGAGCCCGCATCTTTCCCTGGACATAACAGCTGATTTGACAGTGGGGTCTGCAGGAGACCCTTGTGTCTGTCATTGTAAATTGCCTATGAACGCTGGCCTGAGCAGATGTGCATAGGCAGTCATGATTTACAGTTGTGGCCAAAAGTATTGACACCCCTGCAATTTTGTCAGATAATACTCAGTTTCTTCCTGAAAATGATTGCAAACACAAATTCTTTGGTATTATTATCTTCATTTAATTTGTCTTAAATGAAAAAACACAAAAAGAATTGTCCTAAAGCCAAATTGGATATAATTCCACACCAAACATAAAAAAAGAGGGTGGACAAAAGTATTGGCACTGTTCGAAAAATCATGTGATGTTTCTCTAATTTGTGTAATTAACAGCACCTGTAACTTACCTGTGGCACCTAACAGGTGTTGGCAATAACTAAATCACACTTGCAGCCAGTTGACATGGATTAAAGTTGACTCAACCTCTGTCCTGTGTCCTTGTGTATACCATATTGAGCATGGAGAAAAGAAAGAAGACCAAAGAACTGTCTGAGGACTTGAGAAACCAAATTGTGAGGAAGCATGAGCAATCTCAAGGCTACAAGTCCATCTTCAAAGACCTGAATGTTCCTGTGTCTACCGTGCGCAGTGTCATCAAGAAGTTTAAAGCCCATGGCACTGTGGCTAACCTCTCTAGATGTGGACGGAAAAGAAAAATTGACAAGAGATTTCAGCGCAGGATTGTGCGGATGTTGGCTAAAGAACCTCGAGTAACATCCAAACAAGTTCAAGCTGCCCTGCAGTCCGAGGGTACAACAGTGTCAACCCGTACTATCCGTCGGCATCTGAATGAAAAGGGACTGTATGGTAGGAGACCCAGAAAGACCCCACTTCTTACCCCGAGACATAAAAAAGCCAGGCTGGAGTTTGCCAAAACTTACCTGAAAAAGCCTAAAACGTTTTGGAAGAATGTTCTCTGGTCAGATGAGACAAAAGTAGAGCTTTTTGGGCAAAGGCATCAACATGGAGTTTACAGGAGAAAAAAAGAGGCATTCAAAGAAAAAAACACGGTCCCTACAGTCAAACATGGCGGAGGTTCCCTGATGTTTTGAGGTTGCTTTGCTGCCTCTGGCACTGGACTGCTTGACCGTGTGCATGGCGTAATGAAGTCAGAAGACTACCAACAAATTTTGCAGCATAATGTAGGGCCCAGTGTGAGAAAGCTGGGTCTCCCTCAGAGGTCATGGGTCTTCCAGCAGGACAATGACCCAAAACACACTTCAAAAAGCACTAGAAAATAATTTGAGAGAAAGCACTGGAGACTTCTAAGGTGGCCAGCAATGAGTCCAGACCTGAATCCCATAGAACACCTGTGGAGAGATCTAAAAATGGAAGTTTGGAAAAGGCACCCTTCTAATATCAGGGACCTGGAGCTGTTTGCCAAAGAAGAATGGTCTAAAATTCCAGCAGAGTATTGTAAGAATCTCATTGATGGTTACGGGAATCGGTTGGTCGCAGTTATTTTGACTAAAGGTTGTGCAACCAAGTATTAGGCTGAGGGTGCGAATACTTTTGTCTGGCCCATTTTTGGAGTTTTGTGTGACATGATCAATGTTTTGCTTTTTGCTTCATTCTCTTTTGTGTTTTTTCATTTAAGACAAATTAAATGAAGATAATAATACCAAAGAATTTGTGTTTGCAATCATTTTCTGGAAGAAACTGAGTATTATCTGACAAAATTGCAGGGGTGTCAATACTTTTGGCCACAACTGTACACTGCACATAGGGCTGAATCCATGATATATGTTGCACATGCGATCGGATGACCGCAGCTTCAAGTCTTCTCAGGGAACTATTGAAGCCAGTAAAAAAAAGTTTAATTCAAAAACATAACTTCAAATCACCCCCTTTTGCCCCATTCAAAATAAAATAATTTAAAAAAATACATATATTCAGTATCGCCGCGTTCAGAAATGTTTGACCTATCGAAATATAGTGTAAATTAACCTGATCGGTAAATGGTGTAATGAGAAAAAAAATTACCGTATATACTCGTGTATAAGCCGACCCGAGTATAAGCCAACCCCCCTAATTTTGCCACAAAAAACTGGGAAAACTTACTGACTCGCGTATAAGCCTAGTTTGGAAAATGCAGCAGCTACTGGTAAACTTCAAAAATAAAAATAGATACCAATAAAAGTAAAATTAATTGAGACATCAGTAGGTTAAATGTTTTTGAATATCCATATTGAATCAGGAGCCCCATATAATGCTCCATATAGTTCATGATGGGCCCCATAAGATGCTCCATACAAAATACACCCCATATAATGCTCCATAAAGGTTAATAATGGCCCCATAAGATGCTCCATAGAATAATATGCCCCCATATGCTGCTCCATAGACTATGCCCCCATATGATGCTCCTTAGAATATGCCGCCATTTGATGCTCCATAGAATATGCCCCCATATGATGCTCCATAGGATATGCCCCCATATGATGCTCCGTAGAATATGCCCCCATATGATGCTCCGTAGAATATGCCCCCATATGATGCTCCGTAGAATATGCCCCCATATGATGCTCCGTAGACTATGCCCCCATATGCTGCCCCGTAGAATATGCCCCCATATGATGCTCCGTAGAATATGCCCCCATATGCTTCCCCTTAGAATATGCCCCCATATGCTGCTGCTGCAAAAAAATGCCATACTCACCTCTCCTGCTCTCCTGCTCATGACCCGGCACCTGAGATATTCACCTTTCCGGGGTCCATCGCTGCTCACCACTGCCTGCCGCTTTCTGTGTCAGTGCAAAACACAAGCCGCAGAGACGCCATCACATGTTTCTCAACGCAAGCAATGACTAGCCAGGTCTTTCCCCGGGAAGGAACAACCACGGGAAGGGCAGTCTCCAGTGAAGTTACCCACCTATGCCAAAACATGGTATCCATCCACAGACAGCTGTTTCGGGGTATTGCCCCTCATCAGTGTGGAGTAAGAAACTGGCCAGTAGGAGCAATGCCTAGTAGAAGACTGAAAAATGAGGATGAATGAACTCATGGAGATCAACATCCAACAGCATCCAACATCCCAGCTTCCTGTGTCAGTGACTGTTCAGCCAGCAGAGGGCGCGGCGTGCACTAACCATGTCACCGTTCCCCCTGCTGCCTAAATGTCACTGACCCAGGACACAGCACACAGCGGTGAGCAGCGATGGACCCCGGACAGGTGAATATTGGATATACCTACCCCCTCCTGGTGCGGTCTCTGCCCCCCCCACTTCTCCGACTCCCACGGTCTCCGGCAGCTCTTCCTTCAGCGGTCACGTGGTACCGCTCATTAAACTCATGAATATGCCCATATTCATGAGTATAATGAGCGGTACCACGTGACTGCTGAAGGCAGGAAAGGAGACCGTGGAGAAACGGGGGAGCGCTGCAGAGATCGCGGCGGGGGGGTCAGTATGATCTGACACCCCTGCTCCCCCTCCCACGCCGACTCCCAGGTATATGAAAATCTCGGCTTATACACGAGTATATACGGTAAACCACCAGAATTACGGGGGTTTTTTTTGTGTTCAATGCAACAAACTGCAAAAACAGACTATCAAAGTATAGAATCTACCCCAAAATAGTATCAATAAAAACATTAGTTCGGCAGGCAGAAAATAAGCCCTCACCCAACCCCAGATCAGTTTTAGCATTTAGTGAACATAGTAAAAAAAAAAAAAAAAAATGTAAAAAAGGACACCATTGACATTTTCATGTCTGGCTCCATTTTTTTGCGTGTTGTCCTGTGACCTACACTTGTCAGTAGTGACTTTGTAGTGGACATTTTTTATCCGCCTATGCATCTGATAGGACACAAACTGTAAGTGGTGAGAAGATGGCCTGGATTGATTTGTCTTCAATGGAAATTTGTTTAGCCCTAAAGAGCCTGTCACACTAAGCGATATCGCTAGCAATATCGCTATAACGTCACTGTTTTTTTTGTGACGTTATAGCGATATCGCTATGTCTGATACTTACCTCCGACCGCTCCCCCGCTGGTTATCGCTGGCTGGTCGTGCGAGAACGTCCTGGACCGTTTCTCGTCGTCAGCTTCCTGCTGTGACGACGAGCGACGCATGGACGCGGGCGGGAGGACGTCAGGATCGCCTCCTCTGACAGGTAAGTAACGACCCCGGACCCCTGCGATGTCGCTGGTGAGATCTGCCTGTGTGGCAGCTCACTAGCGACCACTTAGCGATGTACCAGCGATCCTGACCGCGTCATATCGCTGGTCGGGATCGCTATACATCGCTAAGTGTGACAGTACCTTAAGGTTTTAACTATCATTGTCCTGCAGGGGGCAGCAATAGACCACACATTCTTACCTTACACACAAAACCAATATATTGTATGAACCGACTGCAGAATGGTCACTGTGGTTATGAAGGTCCGCTGTGCACATAGCATAGTACTGGAAAATCTGCTCCAGCAATGGCATCCTTTACACCAGGGGGGCACAACCTTTCCTGGTATGAGGGCAGCATTGTCACATTCAACTGCTTCCAAGGCCCCCAATAAAACATAAAGAACCTGTTGAGATGTTTGTTATATTCAAAGTATATGCCACAATTGTCTAAGACGGGTGGGCAATTAATTTTCCCGAGGGGCCACATGAGAGACCATGACTGTTGTGGAGGGCCGAACCAATAGCTTGAAATTTATTCTCAATATTAATTTATTAATATTAATTGTATCACTTAATATTGAGCAGAATTAAGTATGGTGACACCCCCCTATATATCTTTAAACCCCCCCATCCCCTTATATACAGAATGGGCACCACACAGCCTCCCTATATATGGCATGCGCCCCACACAGCCTCCCCATGTATGGCATGAACCCCACACAGCCTCCCCATGTACGGCATGAACCCCACACAGCCTCCCCATGTACGGCATGAGCCCCACACAGCCTCCCCATGTACAGCATGTCACCCCTATAGCCTCCCCATGTGCTGCATGACACCCCCATAGAATCCCAATGTCCTGTACGTCACCCCCATAGAATCCCCATGTCCTGTACGTCACCCCCATAGAATCCCCATGTGCTGTACGTCACCCCATAGAATCCCCATGTGCTGTACGTCACCCCCATAGAATCCCCATGTGCTGTACGTCACCCCCATAGAATCCCCATGTCCACCCCCATAGAATCCCCATGTCCACCCCCATAGAATCCCCATGTCCACCCCACAGAATCCCCATGTCCACCCCCACAGAATCCCCATGTTCACCCCCATATTCATACACACAAAAAAAAACAACACATACAGTCCTCTGTCCCGTTCACTGGCACCCTGCTTCTGCCTCCGGAGCGCTGACTCTCCGGCGGTACACAGCTGACGCGATGAGATGACGTCATCGCGTCAGCTGTTTCACATGCAGATTGGTGGAGGAAGTGGCCGGAGGCCCCTCCTCCACCGATGTTGACTGCGGGAGACAGCAAGGGGGCGGCAGAGCACGGTGTGGCCCGCGGACCTCAGGTTTCCAGCCCCACGGCCGCACTTTGCCCACGTCTGGTCTATGGGTATGTGCGCACGTTACGGATTCTGCTGCTGATTTTTCCACACGGATTTTGCTAAATCCGCAGGTAAAATGACCTGCCTTTTACCCGCGGACTTAGTGCAGATTTTCAGCAGATTATGTGTGGATTTCCCCTGCATTTTACACCTGCGGATTTCTATAATGGAGCAGGGGTAAAATCGCTGCGGATTCCGCACAAAGAATTGACATGCTGCAGTTTCAAATCCGCAGCAAATCTGCGCTGAAAAAGCCGAAGCATATGTACAGCGTTTTTGGATTTACATAGAATAGAACGGGACTGTACAACACAGCAAGTCAAGGAGCCCTAGGGTCTTTAGATGTATGAGAGACTCAGATCTGTTTGCCCTGATGTGATTCTGTAGTGCTCTCTTCATGACTGCCGGTCCTTACTCCTGAGCAGTAGACTATTTTTTTTGTATGAAATGAAAACTACTGTACGCAGAAGGTCGGGGGCTGCACAATTTAGCATGGTGGGCCGCAGGTTGTGATTCCTGCCTTAGACGCTCAACCCTACGCAGGTCAGGAGATTAAGTTGCACATAAAAATGGAAAACTGAGACATTGCAACTGGTAATGTGTGAGCCTGGCCTCTCCAAGGTCTACTAAAGCACTTACTGCTTCTCCCAAAGGTAACTGTAGTACTGTCATCACTCCTGCCTTGCTAGTGCAAAATTACGATATGTTTCCTATTGTCCTACTTCCCTGGTCATCAGTGGAGTTCCGCAGAGCAGGCCCTCCTGGCATCCCCCCAACTATTCACAGCAGCTTCCAATGCATTAGTCTAAACTGGCTCCTACTCCATTCATAGCAGGACCACCCCTGGTCTTCATTGTGGCATCAGATCCCCCCCCCCCCCCAGCATGGCGCCCCCTGCTGGTAACTTCTGCTATTGCTTACCTATGAAAAAAGAATTGGCTCAAATCTAACATAGTTTTTTTGTGTGTCCAACCCCCAGCATTAAGATGTTACAGTATAGTGGATGGGATTTCACGAAATCCCATGCCCACTATGCGTGCTCCGACGCCCTTGGCTCACCCGCGGAGACGGACATGCAGCGCGTCTTTCCAGACAGCAGCATGTCTATCTTGCGGAGACGCGAGCCTCCGCAAGGTATATTTCACTCATACAATGTATTAGACTCATTGAGTCTGCACGGGTCAGTGAACACATGTGGATTCACCTGCGTTCAATAGCCAGCAGCGCTTTGGACGCAGCGGACATGCGCTGCGTCCCAAGCGCTGCCAATTCCTGATCGTGTGCACATACCCTTACTTGTAGCCTGTTTGTACTTGCTCAGCATTTTTTGTTTTCCAAGAAAAGGTCTTGAAGATGTTTTAAGACTCTTATTGTGAAATGGACTATATTTATGTGCTATCGTATAGTTACTACCAAATATTTACATCTGGATCTTGTATTTCCCAGGTATGGACTTATTCTTCCCAAGAAACTGTATCAGAAAAATGTATGTGCACCCAAACATTCAGCATTCGCAGATGATTCTGATGAGGAGGTAAGAGAAACAAGCTAGTAACTGTCAGCGACCCGGACGCACCTCCTGGTACCTTGTCACCGTATGCTGCAAGGGTTCTCACTACATCTGAGAAGAGGCAATTTGGTATTTTATTTTACAGGGATCATTGCATCACCAAAAAAATCTCCCTATGATAACTTGACACTAAGTGGGGAAAGAACTCCAAAACTGTTGCACACAAATGGACATTTTGGTTTTATACCAAATAAATAGTTTTTCCAATTTCAGGAAAACTCCTGTCACTCAGCTGCAGTTTTTTCTAAATAAAAAAAATCCCACATGCTGTGCTTTTTTCTGCCTAACCGGGTCCAGTGCTGAGTCTCCGGTGCTGCTCCCAGTGTCTGCTATTGTCTGCTGCACTGATGTCATGTTGACAGCGGTTTACCATTATGGCTACAGCATTACAGTGACTCACAGGCAATCCCAACATGCTTATTGGCTGTGTAACAGGAGCCAAATATGCAGGGCGTAGATTCGAACATTCAGTTTAAAGCCCCCGTTACACACTGCGATATCGCTGCATGTGATACGTACCTCCGACCGGCTCCCCCGCTGGTTATCGCTGATCGCGCGAGAAGCTCCTGGATGATTCCTCGTCGGCCACTTCCTGCTGGGGCTTCCTGTTGTGCCGACGAGCGACGCGTGGAGCCGGGCGGGAGGACGCAGGATCGCCGCGTCTGACAGGTAAGTAGCGATCCCCGTCCCCAGCGATGTCGCTGGTGAGATCTGCCTGTGTGGCAGCTCACTAGCGATGTACCAGCGATCCTGACCGTGTCATATCGCTAGTCGGGATCACTGGTGCATCGCTAGGTGTAACGGTACCCTAAGGACCAGCCAATGCTCCACGAGTGCCGAGCATATCCAAGCACTCAGATACTCAAGTGATATCCGAGAACATTCGCACGTGACTAATTGCAATCCTTGGACTGGCCGTCCGCTCTCCTGACCTGAGTGTAACAGCTGCATAGAAATACAGAAAGCAGATTGCCAGTCCAAGGATGGTCATGCGATCCTTGGGCATATGGCAGGCTGACTGAATCACTGATGCCAATGCAGAGGGGTGGGTGCAATAAATATTTTTTGACTGGCAGTTGGTAAAGGCCACAAGTCGGCTGGTGTAAGCCCACTTTAAGGCTGTGAGCCCACGTAAGTATTTTTTAAGCGTTTGTCCCGGTCAAAACGCTTCAAAAACGCATAGAAGAAGCATCCCATTCATTTAAATGAAATCCGCACTTTATGTGCGCATTGATGCGTTTTTTTCCGCTCAAAAAACGCTTAGCGGCTAAAAACGCAGCATTCTCATTAATTTTGCGGAAAAGTATGCGTTTTTGCTATTTTCTATGAGTCAGAAAACGCGCGGAAAAAAACGCATAAAAAATGCACAGTTTTTAAACAAAAACCGCGCATTTTATTTCCGCACGTTTTCTGGGAAGGTGTCCGGTTTTGAAGCAGAAATTTTCTGCATATGTGGGCACATAGCCTAAGTGCTAGACTTGGAAGAGTGACTAAATTATGTTTGTAAAGAAAAAAAAAATTGCAACCGGGGATGGGCTTTTTGAAAAGGGAATACCCCTCTAAGTCATGTTGCACATAGTTTCATAGGTTTAAAAAAAGTCCTAGGCCCATCAAGTTCAGCCTTTCTCCACCAATTTTACATATTTTACATTTTTTATCACTAAATTATTTATTACTCACAATGTTTTGTGCATTGAGGAAATCATCCATCCCTTTTTTAAAAGCTGTTATAGTGTCAGCCATTACTACCTCTTGCGAGCAGACATTCCACATTCTGACTGCTCTAACTGTAAAGAACCTTTCCTATTTAACTGCCGGAATCTCCGTTCTCCCACCCGTATTGAGTGCCGCCTGGTACGTAGTATGGTCTATGGAAGGAATAAGTCATATGCCAGTCCTTTGTATTGACCACATATATTTATACATGTAAAATGAGAATCCCTCTCAGGCGTCTTTTTTTTTTTAAACTAAATAAGCCCAACTTTTCCAACCTCTCATCATATGAGAGGCCTTCCATCCCTTGTAATAATAAGATTACTCTGTCGTAGGTGCATTAGTCTACATTTATCAACATTAAACCTCATTTGCCAAGTGTTTGAACATACAGACATCTTATCCAGTTCGTTTTGTAATATTGTAATGTCAAGGTCACTTTTTAATATCCTACAATGTTTGTTGTCGTTAGCAAAGATTGATACTTTACTCTCAATCTCATCCATAAGGTCATTAATAAAGAGGTTAAAAAGAATCGGTCCTAACGCAGATCCCTGCGGTCCCCACTACTGCCAGTAGAGATCCCTGCGTTCCCACTGCTGATTATATACCATTTAGAGAGCATACTATTTATGACGACTCTTTGTTTCCTTCCTTTTAGTCAGTTTCTTACCCATCTGCATATAGTTTTGCCCAGTTCTTTCTTCTGTAGCTTCAGTATAAGGCTGTTAACGTGGTATAGGATCAAATGCCTTTGCAAAGTCCAGATAAATCACATCAGCCGCATTACCTTCATCCAGATTTGCACTCCCCTCCTCATAGAAACCCAACATGTTAGTTACACACCACTTAACCAGCATGGATTCATGAAGAATATCAGTTATTATATTACCTGCAATATATTTCTGCAGGTCATCTCTTATAATGCCCTCAAAAACAAATGATGTCAGACTTACCGGATGGTAATTGCCTAGATCCACCTTCTTACCTTTCTTAAATCTCGGTAGTACGTGAGCCATCCTCCAATCCTGTGGCACTAACCCTGTTACAAGAGAGTCTTAAGAATATGAGATACAGCGGTCTGTCAATTACTGAGCTTAATTCGCTCAGTATCCATGGATGAATGCCATCTGGGCTGGAGGATTTGTCAAGCATACTTCTTCTTGTGTTAAGCAAGTGTTAATATTGATGTTTTAGATTGGTACTTCCAATCGGTGGCATTGGAGAATCCGTTCTCTTCCTCTGTGAAGAGACTTTTTGCCTAAGTATGCTGTAATACCTGAGCGATTAAGTTATTGTGCCCAGAATAGTTGACAAGGAGAAAGTGATAAAACTCCCTGAGGATGAGATACCGCTTTCTTATGTCCACTAGACATGTCTGGTGGAGTCAGGAGTCCATGGACCCATTCTGTGTATGCGCGTGGTGCATTTTCGGACAAGTGCCAATTATGCACATCAACTGGGACGTCAACATTGCATAATGCTAATGGCTAGTGGGCGCTCAATATCTTGCTTTCGTGCCAAATTTTTTCGGCTATTAGCCACCGTATGTGGGAACAGCTTCAGCCATAATGTGGGAACCTAGCGTTACATAGTAGCTATATGGATCTACTTTCTTTTCATGTTGATTTTATGGGGAAATGTAGTAATCTGACATTTTCATATCCATTTGTTCTTGACTGATGTAAAGCGGGTTTGGGGGGCAGAGGTCGTTTCTAAAGCCCCTTAGCGGAGAAGGATACTGCTTTGTCATAACAAAGGTGATTCATTATTTGGGTTCTTTCCAAAGCTGGGAAGTTTCTAAAGTCCACGAAGCCAAGCGTAGTGTTTATTTCAAGCGAAAACCCAGCATATGACGTCCTTAGCGCACATTGCTAAGAAACGTAATGTTACCGGAGTAATCATAGTTCATTGCTACATATCCCTAACGGCGTATGGAGATCTGTACATTGTCAGGAACACTTAGTGACTGAAGGCGAGCTTGAATATGAGTTGCTAAGACCCAGAAAATTAAAATTGTGTGTTTTTTTTTTTTTTTTTTTTCTCTTTAACCTGAAATCGTGTATTTTATTTTATTTTGGTATGTGCTTATCAAAAGCTCTTACCAGAGATAAATTGCCGCCTGAGGCGTTGGCAGTGATTAATGCTGACCTTACATTTTAGATGGCTGTCAGACGAAATATCGTTGGGGTATGTTCACATGTTGAGTTTATGAAGCATTTCTTTTTTTTTCTGCACTGAAAATGCTGCCTCCTGGCTGGAAAAATGAAGCAGATACTGCACACCATTTTGCTGCTTGTTTTCTCTATTTTTACTTGCATTTTCACTGCGTTATTTATGCTTTTATTTGGATTGGTGAAAAGCGTGAAAGAATTGACACGCTGCAGATTTGAAAACATGTACATTGATGGTTAAAATGTGCAAGGAAAAAAAGCAACGTATGCATGAGATTGCAGAAATCTCATTTATTTTGCTGGTTCTTCAAAATGCAGGATTTTAAATGCACTTTTTAAACATTGCAAAAATGCTTCTCTTCCCCATCATCATCTGTCTGTGAGTTGGGAGACCCCCTTATACATTAAACAATCAGCTGTTGGCTTTGGGCTTAACAAGTGCTTTGCTGACACCTAGCTAAGGTTTTTGGCTACTCAAAAAAACAGTAAATTTATTTAGTGTCGTTTTCATCCTAAAGTGGTGCAGCAGTCTCTCCCCAATTACAAGGTCACACAAATGGGAGGAAATTGAATGCAATGGTAGTCAAGCGGGTCCCCCTGTCAGGGGTAACAGTGGTTGAACTCCTCCCCGATCTCACATTTTTATATAACAAAGGTTTGTGGGTAGAATCCCCTATAAAATGTGTTTCTTATTGTAATAATTTTAGACCATTTTTGTGGCTTCCTAAAGCACCTGAACTCTGTGCCTAAAAGAAAAAGATGGCCACTGGGACCCAGTGCTTCTACTTCATTGATTCATGGGAATTTATATATTTTTCAATATTGTCAAGTACCATAGAGGGCCTTTAAAAGACTCTTTCTGTCCCTGATGGAGGATTTTTTTAAAGGGCTATTAATCTGCAAATATGAGGTTAATCAGCAGGTTAATAGTGTTACCTGTCTACTACCTGCACTTACCTGAATGCTGGGAGGAGAAAATGAACATTATTCTCCCTGCAGCATTCCGGTTTCAGTCACAGGGGCGATGCCAGCGCTGGTTCTGTCACCGATCTGAGTAGAGAAAGCGGCGGCTATAACAGCACCCACAGCCCTATCTGACAGCCTCAATAAAGAGCAAGTGACAGTCAGTGCCGGGGCGCGGTTACACCCGCCACTCTCTATACTCATATCTGTGACTGAATCGGTGCCGCCCCTGTGTCTGAAATCGGAACGTTGCAGGGATAATAAAGTTAAAGGGGTTGTCCACTACTAGGACAACCCCTTCTTAAACTAAATGTTATGCCCCGGTAACATAATAAGGCCTATATTCGCCTCCCGTACCGGCTCTGTTCCCACGGTGTTGGCACTCGCGGCCCCGGGGCTATGATGCAGTGGAATGACACATGACACCCAGTGCCTAATGGCCTAATGTCCGAAGGCGGAGACAGTGACATCAGCGCTGATTGGGCCCCGGGCGTCAAGTGTAATTCCTCCACATCACAACCCCAGGACCGCGAGTACCGACACAACTGTAACAGAGCCAGCATGAGAGGTGAGTATAGGCTTTATTATTTTATCGGAACCGAACATTAAGTTTAAGAAGGGGTTGTACTAGTAGGTTACTTATGCTTTTATGGGCAGATTAACAACATATCTGCAGGTTACAGGTGACAGTTCCCTTTAACCAGGGATGCACAACTCCAGTCCTCAAGGGCCACCAACAGTGCATGGTTTCAGGATTTCCTTAGTATTGCACAGGTAAAGGAATCATCACATGTGCAAGTGATTAAATTAACACCTTGTGCAATGCTTAGGAAATGCTGAGAACATGCACTGTTGGTGGCTCTTGAGGACCAGAGTTGTGCATCCCTACCTTTAACTGTTCCTACTTAGGAGGCCATGAACTGATATCCTTGCTAAAATAGTGAGAAAAGACAGGTTACAGCCATGATTCCAGCCCCTCGATTTTAACTATAGGTAGTTGTCTGTGCTTGCTGTGTAGTCTTCATTGAAGCAAAGGGAAACTTTTGGAAACCTACAAGTACATGGCTACCTATAATCAGACACCTGGTTTTAGACTCTTATCAAGTGAGGTGGCCTTACCTGTAGAACCACTCCATTTTGTATAATATTACTTGGCT
Source organism: Dendrobates tinctorius (assembly GCF_039654945.1). Classification (NCBI taxonomy): domain Eukaryota; kingdom Metazoa; phylum Chordata; class Amphibia; order Anura; family Dendrobatidae; genus Dendrobates; species Dendrobates tinctorius. The sequence continues at coordinate 9,736,705 of NW_027361684.1, forward strand.
ACTGCCATAGAAAGTCTATGAAAAGGGAACCTTTCACCTCGAAAATCTCTATTTACCTGAAGATACAGTGATAATCTGCAGGTAAATAACATTTAATGGAAGCCCAGCTGCAGGGAGAAAATGAATTATTATTCTCTCTGCAGCCGCTCACTTCCAGTCCATGGGGGCAGTGCAGGGGGCGGTTACAGCCATGGCTCACAAAACAGCGAGCATGCTGTAATTTCTCCCTGACACTTTGACAGCCACTCACCTATTGCACAACTCCTATAAAGCAGGCTGTCATTCTTTGTGCCTGGGTGATATGGCGCATTAATTTCTTTTGCACGGTCTTGTACTCTTGTTTGTAGAACAGCAGTTAGTGTAATATTTACGTCATGCAAATAAAATGTTCACAATGAAACAGATCAATGTACTCTACATCGGGCCATGTCTTACATGGATTGGAAGTTCAAATTCCAATGGATCAGATCAAATTCCATACCATTCAGTGAAGAAAACGTCATTAAACCATGCCACTGAGACAACACACCGCAATCATCCTTGGGTTTTGTACAAGAGCTTTGCAATCTGCAGAACTTTCCTTTCATTCTACCTGATTGTCAGACTTATGAGCACGCAGCCGGAGATCCTGGAGTAAAGGTGTAAAGCTGGTCATGCACATTAGATGGTGGACAAACAATGTATCGGCCAATTGTCAGGAGACCTTGTTTGTTCGAGTGTTTCTGTGCTCTCTTTGACTGACACGTCGGCTGGTTGGCCTATCTCTGGAAGAACCATGCAATTGTCAGTCTGAAGTCGGACATGATCGCTCAACATCTCCACAGACCATAAGTCGGCTGGTACTTTCTTACACATTAGACCGCAGCGGAACCCATGAAGTTCAGCCAACATTAGTCTCGTGTATGGGTGCTTAAACTCTCCCAGGGAAGGTGGGAGAGAGATAACTATCTGGGTTTCATAGCAAATTATGTGTAAAGTATCATTTCTGAAGCTGGAATTTTATGATATGGTAGGAAGTTTGATAATGGGACCTTCCATTAATGGCCTTTCCCAGCATTGTTGCTTTTATGTGATTGCTTTATTACGGTCATGGGAAGCTGCTATGCTCAATTATTTGACTAATTCTGTCATTAGTGCGCACTGACTGACATCTGACTGAGAGCTAAACAAATCATGTGGAATAGCTAGCGAAGACTGACTATTTGGATTCCATGAATTATCGTCACCACGATCAGGAATTGCAATGTTTTGGATGCAGCATATTTTATCTGCGTTCTAATTGTCACACTTGTTTGTCAGTACATGCTTCTTCATCACCTGTAATGACATTCAGTTGGTCAAAATCTGCAACGGAGACCGGCTCTACAGAAAATGACATGCTGCGGCTCGTAAACCCGCACCGCGGGAGACTTTACGAGGCGTCAAATAGAAACACAGTGGGCAAAAGCGTCCAAAACACTGCTGTTCCTGATCGTGGGAATCTATCACCACATTTGACCTATCTAAACTTAATATGGGCATACTGGTTGTAGATTGCTGAAACAGTCCTACCTGTATGTGTCATATCAGATGCCTTGTTACTGAGAAATTGTCTTTTATCACTTTATAAAAATGACATCTTCCAGTCTATGGGGAGGACACTGCCTGGAAGATAACTCTGCCTCCAGAGCTTGTTTTACATGAAGGGGAGTTACCAGTGTGAAACAAGTAACTAACACAGAACAGGAGAAATGAAATTTGTCTTCTTGCAAACACATTTATCGCATCTCTGTCAGCTCTGCTGTGTTGTAACAGTATTACAACCCTGTCTGCCTGTGAGATGGAAGCTGAGAGGAACCTGAAGATGTGTCAGATCTAATCTCACGCCGCTCTGCAGTGAGATCAAGAGAGCAGAGAGCGGCCATTACACATCACACTGTAACCATTACACATCGCACTGGTAACAATCACACTGGTAACCATTACACATCGCGCTGGTAACAATCACACTGGTAGCCATTACACATCACACTGGTAACCATTACACATCGCACTGGTAACCATTCAACATCACACTGGTAACCATTACACATCGCACTGGTAACAATCACACTGGTAGCCATTACACATCGCACTGGTAACCATTACACTTCGCACTGGTAACTCTCCCTTCACGTAAAATAATCTCTGGAGGCAGTTATCTTCCAGGCAGTGTCCTCCCCAGGGAGCCTGGAAGATGTCAAGTATATGAAGAGATAAATGATTATTTCTCAAAAACAGGACATCTGATATGAGACAAAGAGGGAGGACTGTTTTCAGCAGCCTATAACCTGTATGCCGATATTAATAGCTTAGATAGGTCAAATGTGGTCACAGATTCCCTTTAACTCTACAAGGGAAAAATTTGCTTTTGTTTATTTAGTGGCCAATTGGCCTAGGTATTTATTTTTGTACTGTGTAAGGCTGGATGTGACCGGTTTTAGATGACAGTTGACTGTGTTGGAGTGAAAATTCTTGTGCTAACCACTAAACCCAATAGATAGCGATTCCATAGGCTACGGTAATTTGTTCCTGGGTTGTCACATGAGATAGGATGCTATTATATTGAGAAATTTAAAAATAAGAGGACTGCCAATCAGGGGTTAAAAGATATCGAAGTCAGTAGTACTTAAATATTCATCTCTGTAACGACTCTGGGGTGTTAAATATTTTAAATTTTAAATTAAGTTTTAACTTCAAACCTCAAATTTCAAGATATTCGCAAATGAACATTTGGTATGTTTGCTTGTAATGTTGTCCTGAAGGGTCCCTAGCATCATCCAATTCTAGTGTAAGGTCTGTAATGTGAATTATATTAAATAGGGATAAACACAAGAAACCCAATTAGTGTTTTCAGGGGCCGAAGCTACCAAAGTAACCAAAAAGCCATATAAAGCATCGCTCCAAAAAGAAACCATACCAAAAAATATTCATGTACATGCTTTACCAAAGCAGAACCTTCATATTGGAGTATAATTCCCATTACCATACTGATATGGGACTTTCAGAAGAATGCATGCCGGAAAAAAAGTCACACTTTTCCTTTCTTAGCACAAGGTTCATCAGAAAACCCTCTAACAATCCTTTCACACCAGAACAGTCAGGAGTCTGTAGTACCTTTAGTAAGTCAGTATATTTAATGCTCGCATCCTATCTCTTTTCCATGGTTGCTTTTTATTTGATCTCCATTTGTGCAGAGCTGTGATCTGTGACCACTGTTTAACTACAGTGTCTACAGGAGTGTGAGGTAGTCTGAGACACGCCTCCTGTCTCCTCATTGGTTCAGGCTGCTGCTTTCCTTTTTCTGATTGGCTACTTTGTATCAACGCAGTCCAGATTCACCAGGAAGTGAGCGCATTAGCGACTGCACATTGTACGTGCCTGATTAAGGCATGTAGAGGTATTAGAGGGGGTTTCCCACGTTATTTACCAGCATTGGTGGGTAACTTTCAGAAGAACATTGGATAAACTAACTAGTCACACATTTTGCATATCTAAGGATAAGCGTATGCCACATGAAAACGTCCGTTATCTTACGGCTTCTTCTGCAGTGGGACAGTTTAACATGTATGCACACATTCTAAATTTTTTCCAAAATTTTTTTTAATCGCATTAATCAAATAATTTTATTATTTTCAACGAGAATCTTCAAACTTTCTCGCTTTTGTTCCCGCTACATGAAAACTTCACTTCTCCGTGCCCCGGCTCATCAGCAGCAATGACGGATGTTATAGAAACTCTTTATTAAAATGTGTAAAGCAAAGGGATGAAATATAAGGTAATAAGACCTCCTGCTCACCGTGCCTTAAACAGATTCAGAGCTTGATGCTATCTGTTTTTTCTTTTTTCCCTTTTGCTTACTTAATATAACATTTTTTATTAGTAAGGTATTAATGCCAGGCTTTTAGAAGATAAGGGGCAGCGCTCGGGGAGAGATTCATTTCCTGAGACTTATCAGTGGGGAGAGCTTGTCTGCCTCTGAGCATTGTGTCTATAACTGCGCTCTAATAAAGTCCGGCCAGGGGACCGCTCACACTCTACAGCGATCCTATCACCGATGTATTGTCTGTTTTTCTCAGAATCAAGACCTGATATTCAGACCGGGAGACAATTACTGTTGTTTGGTTTGTTAGGTAGGGCCTCTGTTGTCATATCGTGGGTCTACGATTTTCTCTCGTCGTAATTTCTGTGTGCGTGTATGTGTATATAAAAGTATGTTTTACTCATTTGTTACAAGTGTAGAAAGTCTATTATGGTTTTCTTTATTTACAAAATGTTGACAAAATGTTACAACTGCTTTGTTGTATTGTTTTTGTATCAATTTAAAGTTTTTATTGTTTTCTTCATTGCATATTGCCGAGCTTCTGATAACCTGTTACAAATCTGGTATGAAAAATGGTGACTTGCGTTGGACGGACGTTTCCCTAATTATAATTTCCATTCAAACTTTGCCAAGTAATGCAAGATCCGTTAACCCCTTAATGACCGGGACAAATTTTTTGAAATGATCAGCCCATGTTCCTGCACGGTCAGACACAGCCATTACACAGTACACAGCAGGGACACATTTATAAGATTATCTCAGCACAGGAACATTTTATTTAAACGCATCCAGTTGTGGAAATTATTATTATTATTCCAAGATCTGTTGATTAAAATATAATTTTGTTCGTGGCACAACCCCTTTAAGCAAAGTTTACTCTCTAAGCTGCTTATTCTTGTAAAGTTTTTCAGAATACACTGCTATAAAGTTATCACTAGTTTCATCTCTTAGTTGAATCCAGGATCCCGTCAGTGACTTATACAGAGCCATGGATTTTACTGAAGTGGCAGTCTTCTTTTTCACATTCACTTCCATACTACTTCCAATGTGTCATAAGATATTACATTGTTTTTTTTCTTTTTTGGAAACAGGATCTCATCATCAGCCGAGTGTTAGAGTTACAGTATATTAATTGCAGCATTTTTTCTGTGCTTTGGCCCCTACTGCGGGGGCCACATATGGCTGCAGTAAATGAATTGTAAAAATTCCAATAACGCAATGTATTGAAAAGAGTAAGAATGTCTGTCTGTAGGATTGATCCACATTTTTCTGTATATTTTAACCACTTTAACTTAATAGTGCAATAAACTCTATGGCAGCTGGACAGTGTTGTTTATCTGTGCCTACTATGATATAAAACGTTAATAATGTATTACTGCTATGAAGTCACGTTTGTATAGACAAATTACAAAGGGACAGAATTGGCAAAAATGGGTATTGTCACCTTTAGCAGAATCTTAATAGTGTGAAATGTGAACAGTGTCAGGATTCAGCGCCACCAGCTGATTCCAAAGACAGTCATGGGCCTGTTTAATACAAAAAAGGGTATTTCAATCAGTGATAACAGAGAATACATTATAAAGGGTGTTATAAATTGTAAAAGCACATATGTGGTTTATGTTATAACATGTAAAATACAGTATGTTGGCTGCACCACAAGGACACCGAGAAAGCGCAAAATGAAACCACCCGCAGTTTGTCAGGTCCTTCTCAGCGTTTTTTAAATTGCCACAGTGGTGATGTTACCACCCTTAAGGTTAATGCAGTTGAAAGGGTTCCTCCACCCAAAAGGGGAGGTGACAGGCCACGATCTCTAAAATACAAAGACGCAGCTGCTATTCTTAAATACTCGAGTACCAATCGGCTCGAACATCAGAACAGATCTGATGTATATTTATTAAATACAAATGCAATATCACCAAATAAAATAACAAACTGTTATATAATATGGAGATCTGTCAATGTCATTTCCTGTGTGAATACTATATAAAACAGCACCCTAGGTGTAGGACACATACCATACATATGAAAAAGAACAAGTAGTTCAAAACGTGCAAGTCTGGTACAATCCCAGGGATATGCAATTTCTACTAATATGATACAAAAATTTTTTTGAGGAAATAAAAATAAAAAATCATTTTTTGAAACAAATACTTGTTTTCAACACTTACCTCTCCGGATCTGTTGCTGGACATCTTCGTTACCAAGTTGCATATTTGCGGTCACGTGCTGACTACTGTTGGAGCCGCATCTCTCAGTAGAACGTTGCGAGATGCAGCTGAGACTCTACTTGTCATGTGACTGCATGCAAATGGAATACCCCTGGATCCGGCAAGCAAAGCCAAATCCTTATGGCCTGTACATCACACGCTGTTAGGATTCAGCAAACTGCGGCGTTTGCCGAAGGTTTAACCAAGGCCGGACAACTCCTTTTTAAGTTTAAAAACGTTTACAGCTTCATGTAAATATAGATTTAGTGTGGAATATTCATCTATATGACTATTACTTGTGAAGGGTATTCACAAGGATAGAAAGTCATATGCAAACATTGTTGTATAGATGGAAGTTCTTTGTGGGGGGTAAAAAATGGTGATTCTGTTCACTTACCAATAGGGGCATTGAACGAGAGGACTTTAAAGCTCTTGTTGAAAGTGAGCCAAAAACCCTGGTGGGTCCGTTTATGATCCTCTAAACCATTGTACTATCACAACCCATCCCAATGTTTAAGTTGTAGTAACCCCAGTTTTTGAAAACTGTTGTAAGTGGTTCATGTTTGCCAAGTAGTGATGAGCGAGTATACTCGTTGCTCGGGTTTTCCTGACCATGCTCGGATGTCCTCCGAGTATTTTGGCGTGCTCAGAGATTTAGTTTTCGTCATCTCAGCTGCATGATTTGCGACTTGTAGACAGGCTGAATACATGTGTGGAATGCCTGTTTGTTAGGGAATTCCCACATGTATTCAGCCTGTCTACAAGTCACAAATCATGCAGATGAGACGACGAAAACTAAATCTCCGAGCACGCCAAACTACTCGGAGGACACCCGAGCATGTTCGGGAAAACCCGAGCAATGAGTATACTCGCTCATCACTATTGCCAAGTGTCACTGGAGTCCCTAAAGGATTCTGGAAGCAACAACAGTCACCGGCCTTCATGAAAGGCTGCAATACATTCACTCTGACTGCCGTCTCGCAGAAGGACACTCCGTGCAGTGTACATAAGGAGTGATTTGTCTCTGGGCAGTCCCTAGGTTCTGATCACCTGCTCATCATACATGGTCAGTTCGCAGCTACATGGCTAATACTGTAAACCTTTTGTAGGTGTATATACACTAATACACACACAAAATCTGCAGCATTCCTGCCCTGTATAGATGTATCCTTATAGTCAAGAGTATTTTTCTTTTAACTTCTATTTTTGTAGTAAAAGTAGTCTAAATGTATTTTGCCAGAATCCTGCAACCTTGTGCATTTGTGTTTAATGTTCTTATCTGGACTATTGTAGATTGAACTGGAGGGTTATTTGCTGACCTGTTGTATTCACATAGTAAAAAATAATTTTCTTTGTACAGAGAGAGCCACACCAGCTATCTAGTTCTAAAATAGTATAAACATGTAGGACATAGGTCACATTGTACAGAATAATCTAAGTGTTGGCACTGCATGCAGGTAGTCTGTACTGGTTACCACCTAGCAGATTTGTGCCAGATGTAGGAAGAACTAGTTTTGTATAGTTCTTATACAACAAATAGTTGTAGGTCATGCATATATCTTTATTGTGAAAGTTGTAGTGTATGCAGTGCGTTAGTTCAGGTCTGGAAAAATCCCAGGAGCCAGATAATTTTTATTTTTACGTCGAAGAAATATTCTACCTATGCTCCTTAGAGTGGTTATAAATGGAATTTGTCAATAGGATTTCACTCCCCACCTAAAAACTAATTATATGTGTATGTAGCACTGTCAAAGATAAGTACAGCCATAACTTTTACATGACCAGTCCGCTTCTCCGTTGCTGAGAAATCAGCATTTGAATTGATATGCTGTTGAGGCTGAAGGGCTATTGTAGATCTGAAGTCTCTGCCACTCCAGCTCTTATTTCCCACCCAGCGCCACCGCCTCCTGTTTGAAAGCCTCTCCAGCAAAGGAGCCATCAGTCAAGCAGGAGGAGACGTTGCTGGGCGGGAAATAGAGCTGGAGTGACTGAGGCTTCAGATCTACAAATCGTGAAAAAAAAATAGATCCCTTCTGAGATGCACCTCTTTGATATCAATGAGCAATAATACATATATAAAGGGGTCATGATAGACGTTGATAACATATTAGTAGAAAATGGCGTCAGTGTGCAAAAGGTCGGGGTCTGACCACTGTGGGCAGCAGGCTCAGGAAGTGCTATGCCACTTTGCCTCCTGTTTACACCATTTGGATTTTTCGAGTGGGCTTTATGAATAGTCAATATCCTCAAAAAAAGCCAAAAGCATTGGATAAAGTCTTAGGAGTTGGATTTCCACCAGTAGGGAAGTGATGTAACATCCCTGCAGATCATTTTGACATCGGTGTAATCCTCTTCTGCAGTGTTCATGGTAGGCCATTGCACTGCTCATTGCATGTGCTATAGGTAACATTAATTATTAAGGAGTCTGACATGTTAATCCATGTTCAATTATTGGCAGAGGTCCATACTTGTAGCTGTGTGACTGTGGACAACCTGTCTTTACTCAAACATTCTGGGTGAAAATGTTCTTACCTTGAAAAATAGTCTGAAATTAAAGCTTTGTGCCTAGAAATAAAAGACTTTATGTAGACAAATAAAGACGACTGACTTGTAACTATGCTCACAGACCTTTTAATAAAAGACCTGTTGATAAGCAAGAATAACATAAAAGGTCCAGGAAATTGTAATCTATCAGTACCTTCAAGACAACAGGAAATTGTCACTATAAACCATTCACAATGCCGTATTTGTACTGTAGACACTCCAGCCAAGCAACAGGCAGGTGGATCATTTTAACATTCATTGGTGAAACAAAGCTATCCATCAGCTAAAGAAATCCAAAAAGTAAGACAGAACATAATTCTAAAATTGTACCCATGACCTGTCTGTCCGAAGTTTTATAGGATTATATAAGGGAGGTTTAAAGGTGTCCAACGTAATTCAAAAATATCAACGTTAATATGTTTTTGAAGTTAGTTGCAGTTGGAAAGCTAAAATCTCAAAGCCTGATCCTTTGTGGGTCTGATATCTGGTAGTGTTTCTCTCTTGGGTTTCCTACAGGTTCTCCGGTTTCCTCCCACATTCCAAAGACATACTGACAATAATGGCGATAATATCTGTAAAGCGCTGTGGAATTAATGGTGCTATATAATAATTTTACAGTTTGACATCATACATACCCTATAATTATCGGCTGTGACGATCATCTATTAGGGGCCCCTGAACATATGAAACTGTTGGCTAAATCTATGGACAACAGCATGTTCAGCCAACGTTGGTCTAATGTGTATGGGGCCTTCAACGGAATCTATCATTAGGCTTTTGCTATATAATCTAAGAGCCAGGTGATGTAGAGGCTGAGAGTCTGATTCCAAGGATGTGTCATTGGGCTGTGTGCTGTTGATTCAATAAAATGTGTTTTTATCAGCAGATTCACACTATAGCATTAGATGTCTTATGCCTCTTACGGGGGCCCCGTTACACGCTTCAATGTCCCAGCGATCCCACCAACGATCCGACATGGATGGGATTGCTGGGACATAGTTAGCTGATCGCTGGTGAGTGTCATATAGTCAGACTCGCCAGCGATCAGGACCAGTGAGCACGCTGGTATTCAGGGTAAACAGCGGTATCTAAGCGCCGCGCGGCTCTTAGTTACCTGTTGTTTACCCTGGATACCCGATCAGGACCAGCTAGCACGCTGGTATCCAGGGTAAACAGCAGGTATCTAAGCGCCGCGCGGCTCTTAGTTACCTGTTGTTTACCCTGGATACCCGATCAGGACCAGCTAGCACACTGGTATCCAGGGTAAACAGCGGGTATCTAAGCGCCGCGCGGCTCTTAGTTACCCGCTGTTTACCCTGGATACCAGCTCCCAGCGTCTGCTGTATGGCGCTGGCCGCTAGCTGATCGTTGGCCTCTCGCTGTCACACGTAGCGATGTGTGCTGTCCAGCGGGAGACCAACGATAGGTTTATGGCCCAGACCATTGGCAAACGATTAACGATCACCCAACTGATTGTTGATCGTTGCTACATGTCACATGCAACGATGGCGTTTCGACATCGCTGCAACGTCACCAAACTGGTGACATTGCAACGATATCGTTCACAATATCGTTGTGTGTAACGGGGCCTTTAGTTAGCTGCTCTGTGTAACCCCACCTCCACCATTGATTAGCAGCTTTCTGTCAAAATATACAGTGTACACAGAAATCTGCCAATCAAGGGTGTGGGCGGGGTTATACAGAGCTCAGCATCTGAGTTCTGCGAGATCTGCAGCAGCCAAAGCTGCGATTGTATTACAACTGCTGCACCCAGTAAACCAAGTGATACATCGCTGGAATCGGAGTCTCTGCCTCTACATCATGAAGCTCTCAGATTACATGGCAAAAACCCGGTGACAGATGCCTTTTAAGCCACCACTGTCACATCGCTTCTCTCTTTTTGAACTTTACAGACTTGTTAGAATTAAAATTTTCTGTAAAACAGTGTAAAAAATCTACATTTTAATTTCTTGTAACTGGTCATCTTGTCGGACCTTTCCTTGGATTTGTTTAAGACGTGAATAATCAAATAAATCCAACAATCACTAGAATAGATCCTCCAGTTCAGCTTCTGAGGCATTTGCAGTAATGCTTGGTATCATCTGGGCATGCAGCAGAATCCAGGCACCAGTGCCGCGGCAGAGCTCTCTCGGGGGGGGGGGGGGTGTATGCAGTTGAAGTGAAGGCAAGAACAGCAAGCAGGGGCTCTCCTGGGGATGCGAGACCCTCTTTGGCATGTCAGTCTCGCCTCATAAACTACAGCCATGGACCAAGTGTTTTTTTGGTACAGTAATTCTACTGCAGTCGTCAGCATTGCAGAATGTAAAGATGTGCACATCCTTATGTAAGCATACATTGTGCAAGTCCTCGTCACTGTCTGCTCATGATTACTATGCGCCCAAACATTGAAAGAACATACAGGTACACGGGAAAGGAAACCTTTTGGACAGTCCAGACCGCTCAATCCTTAACTATGTGAAGGATCTGTTCTTAGCTTGACGTACGTTTTGGCAGATTCTCCGCATTTTTTTTTTTTGCAACACTGGCCTTTGTGTAACTTCTTCTGCACTTGTTTTACCTGTGAATGAGTTGTACCTGGTACCTTCAGCCCTATCAGACCACTTTCCAGAAAGAATTAATCCTTTTGAAGAGTCTTACACCAATTGTATACTTTAGTTTATCTTATTTTGATTCTGCTAAGCCATGACTATCAGCAATTGTAGAGTGCAGCAAAAATGCAGTGGTAATAAAGTGTAAGGTCCGAAAGCGATTTTTTTTTTTTGTTTAAAAAAAGTTCTTAAACTTTTGGGTAATATTTGCATTTTATTGTTTTATTTTGTAGCTCCTCGGGTTCTAGCTTGGGAATCCTTGACTCTCCACCTCTGTTAATAGAATTTGCCTCCAATCTCGTTCTGAAAGAGAAATTGGCGGCATACTCTAACGCAGAACTGTTTTTAGACTGGTTTATACTGGTTTTATACTAGAAGCATTGGCTCTAGGACGGGCTTCTCCCATGTGCATAGAGTGGGCACAGTACAGCTCTGTATTCAATTAATACTTACTGGGTCTGCAGTAGATACTTTCCAGAGAATCTGTCACCATGAAAATGCCGTCCAATCTGCAGGACCCATGTTATAGAGCAGTGGGAGCTGATGATATTGATATATAGTTTTGGGAGAAAAGATTCAATATAACTTGTGTTTTCATCATTTTCACCTTTGCTCTCTCTGGGCTTTACGGTCCAGTGGCGGGCCTATCAGTGACTGCCAGCTTTCCATGTATAAGAATGCATACAGAGATGGCTGTCAGTCACTGATCGGACCGCCCACTGGACCGTAAAGCCCAGAAAGGGCAGAGCTGTAAATGAATAAAGCACAGGTTATACTGAATCTTTTCTCACAGAGCTATATATTAATCTACTCCGCTCCTCCTGCTCTATAACATGGTGACTGCAGATTGGACTGATTTTCATGATGTCAGGTTCTCCCTAACAGCTTAGCAGAAATAATCAACCCTTTTAGCCAAGTTCTGTCCCACAACTTCTGCGATGTAGATGAATGAGACCAAAGGCTTGGTTTTGCCTAGATTTCTCATTCACATATCGGTTTGCAGAAAGAATGTAGCTTAGTTTGGGCTGTAGAAAGGAACAGTACTTTCTACAAACAGAAGTACAGGCGATTATAAGCTGTTTTAATGCATTTTATCAGAGAAATCAGCTTCCTTCCTCGCTTATCAGATACTTTGTCGCCTCCCACTGCCTGCTGAACTCGTCGTTTACTGTGAAAAAGCGGCTCAAGTCCATCTTGCTTGGAATAGATGAATTGCAGGTGTCATGTGTCACAGCCTGTTATACCGTACTCTATGGAGGAGGAAGGAGCAGGGAAGGGGACAGACAGAGGAGACAGAAAATCATCTTACAGAGCTCTATGACAAGTGTTTTATCTCACATCAGAGGTTGATTCAGATCAAAACAGCTCAGCTCTGCTGTACGGCTATGTGCCCACGTATGCAGAAAATTTCTGCTTCAGAAACGGACTCCTTCCTAGAAAACACACATTTTTTTTCCCCGCGCATTTTTTGCTTAAAATACGTGCATTTTTATGCTTTTTTTTTTCGCGCGTCTTCTGGACTCATAGAAAATAGCGAAAAACGCGGACTTTTCCACAAAATTAATGAACATGCTGTGTTTTTAACCGCTAGGGCCTGTTTCACACTTAACTGAAGTTAACGCGGATCCGTTGGCTGAAGAATTTGAAAGGAACTGCAGTGGGGACGAGAGAGAAGAGAGAAAGAGATTTTACCGTCCGCCACAAATGATTTCAGGGTTACATTTCCGGCTGAAATCATTCCTCCGGGCATGCGCAGTACAAAAATGCGGATCCTTCAGCCAAAAAAAGTTACAAGCTCCGTCCGGGCATGTCGGCGGACGCAAAAAAATTTGAGGATCCGCAAAAAACGGATCCGACCGTCAAGATCGGCCAGTAATGCAAGTCAATGGGAAAAAAAACGGATCCGCCAAACAAAATGGCAGATCCGTTTTTTTTAGGAAAACGGCGGATCTTGACTGATGGAAAAAAACTGAAGTGTGAAACAGGCCTAAGCGTTTCCTATGCGGAAAAAAACGCATCCATTGGCACAAAAAAAGGCCAAAATGCATTAAAATGAATGGGATGCTTATTTTAAGCATTTCTGAAGCGGTTTAACCTCGAAAAACTCTTCGAAAACGCTAACGTAGTCACACAGCCTTAAATGTTTCCAATGTGACTGCAACTTGGCTCTGAGAACTAAATAGTGAATAAAGGGCAGACATTCCCCTCCCTGTGCTGTCTATGGGAGAGATGACTGCAGTTTGTTTCCTCTTCCCAGTAAATTGCAAGTAATATAACATACAGAGGGGGAAACTGGTGAGAATGCAGGACAGAAGTCACTTAATGGCCATATATTGTGTTAACCCACCTGTACATACACAAGACCTCTTATTCTGAAAACTACGGTACTTGAAAGTACAGTTACCCTTTATAGAGATAACCCATATATAAGTAAACCCATTAGGTTCTGCCTCTGACCGGTAATTTATTGGAAAACAAGATAGACATTTTGCAATATATTGTCAAAAGGATTTGAGGACCTCAAGGTCAAGTTTGATCTATAAGCTTTTTTTTTTCAGTGTAGAATAGACTATTTTATGTTTTCAATGTGATCTTCATTTTTTTTTTTAGAAGCCAAAGTGTGACCTACGCCACTGTATATCATTGACTCCTTCATGACCTTGCGATTTTTTTCGATTTTGCACTTTCATTTTTTCCTCCCCTTTTTTCCAAGAACTATAACTTATTATTTTTCTGTCTCGTTAGCCATGTGAGGTTTTTTTTTTTTTTTTTGCAGACGAGTTTTACTGTTGAATATCACAATCTATTTTATCATGAGATGCACCGGAAAGCGGGGGAAAAATCCAAGTGCGTTATAATTAAATTAAAAAAAAAAAAAAAAAAAGGCAATTCCACTATTTTTTTAACTTACCATGTTCAATACATGGTAAAATTGATCTGTCAATATGATTCTCCAGGTCAGTACAAATATGCAGATTACAAACATATGGTATATAGTTTTTTTGTTTTTTTTTATTTAAATGGTGAAAAAAATTTTCGTCATTTGTAAGAAAAAACTTTTTGCTTTTGTCGCCATTTTCCGAGACCCATAATGTCTTATTTTTGGGGGATCTGGGATTGTGTGAAGGCTTGTCTTTTTTTTTTTTTTTGTTTTTTTTTTTGCTCTTTATGCTGACCTTTTTATTTATACTATTTTGGGGTAGATGCGATTTGATTGCCTTTCATTGCAATGTTGCAGCGGCCTAAAAAACATAATTCTAGTGTTTTTGATTTTTTTTTTTCTCATTACGCTATTTTTCAATTGGATGACTTAGTATTTATATTTTGGTAGATCTAACTTTTATGTTTATTTTAAAGGGAATCTGTCACCCTTTTTTTGAACTATGAGCTGCCGCCACTGACATCAGGGGCTTATCTACAGCATTCTGTAATACTGTTGATAAGCCCCCGATGTAACCTGAAAGATAAGAAAAACAGATTTGATTATACTTACCGGAGAGGGCGGTCCGATCCGATGGATGTCGCGGTCCGGCGCCTCCCATCTTCATACAATGCCGTCCTCTTCTTCCCTTCCTGTAGTGGCTCCGGCGTAGGCGCACTGCACATCCCTGTTGAGGGAAGAATACTGCAGTGCGCAGGTGCCAGACCTCTCCCGACGCCTGCGCACTGCAGGACTCTGCTCTGCCCTCAACCTGGGCAGAGCAGTGCGCCGGAGCCACTGTAGGAAGAGAAGAAGTGGACGGCATCGTATGAAGATGGGAGGCGCAGGACTGCGACACCCATTGGACCGGACCGCCCCCTCCGGTGAGTATAATCTAACGTGTTTTTCTTTTCTTTCAGGTTACATCGGGGGCTTATCTACAGCATTACAGAATGCTGTAGATAAGCCCTGATGTCAGTGGCGGCAGCTCATAGTCCAAAAAAGAGTGACAGATTCCCTTTAAATTCTTTCATTATCAATGAGGCAAAAGGCAGGGTGATTTAAACTTTGTTGGGTTTTTTTTTTGCATTATTTAAGAGTTTTTATTAGAAGACTTGAAGCTGTGATGGTCCGATCGCCTGTGCTATACACAACTTCAGCAAAAAAAAATAAATCACCATTTCCTATGAAATCGATCAAAGGGACGGCATTCACAGGAGTTTCATAATGACAGGCAGGCGGGTCTTCAGCAGACCCCATGCTGTCGTGACAACCTATTGGCGTCCGCAATAACATGGCAAGGGCGCCGACAGGTGAAATTAACAGAGGAATTTATCATCCGCAGGTGGAGACACGTCAGGGACACTACCTTTTACACAAATATACATCAAATGTCGTGAAGGGGTTAACCATGAACCAGCACCCATCGCTATTGATTTGTCTCCATTTGCTTTTTGCTCCATTCTAAACATTTATTGTATACTATCTTTGAACGTCCATCATGTACAGCCGAGGGATGGGAAAAGAAAAAGGGAAGGGACACTATGCCAACCACGATGCATAATCCAGCCCGGTCCACAAGAGCTAATCTTTCCCTCCTGATCCCAATTGTCAATCAACTTGACCAAACATTTAAAAAAAATAAATTTACACATCTACATAATTTATTATTTATTTTCATTTTTTTTCTTTTTTCTTTTTTTTTTTTTAAATCATCCTAACCTTTTATGAGCTCTACTTTTTATTGTCCCCATGGTCCTGTAAGCAGTGCTAGTTAATACCTGCACCCCTGGGAAGGTCAGTCATACACCCTGCCTGCACACAGTTAAAGTTTTATCAATTTCTTTTGGCACGTGAACACTGTGTGTAACAAGGCAATGCCCTAGTTTCCTTTATGCTTCACAAATTCCTGGATGAATGCCATTACTTGTGTGCTGGAATGGTTGTTTTATTCTAGGGCAGCGGGTTACTAAAGGGGAAAAAAAAGCTTAGTTTTCATAGAAATACTGTAATACAGTTACTCTGCAGTTATTGGGAATACTTTGAGTATACTGTGATTATTATTATTATTGTTAGTTCTTTGCCCCATACACACAAAGAAGTCCTGGAATAACCCCTTTAATATTGACATAGCTGAGCGGCCCATATGCAATATAGCTCAGATGGTGGCTCCGCCGATGACTTGTAGCAGACCCCAGAACCCCACTTATTGGAAAATTTATTCTGGATTTTCTGTAGTCATCTATTTTCTATTGATTTATCACATTGCTACTTGCACCTGCAATTTTGGTAAAGGTCCGTGGATATTGTGTCTGTGCCTTACATTTTCTGGGAAAACTGGCGCTTATATAAAATTATTAATAAGGCTCAATTCACCCTAGGGAGGCCAAAAGCGCATCCCTTTAGCCTCCGCTAGGGTGGTATACATTCTTTTTTTTAACTAAATATACTTCGGAAGCTTATATGCACAGAAAATGGCTGTGCGGCACTCCTGTGTAGGTGGATGCACGAATAAGATTGTCTCATAGTGCTCTTGAAATGCACTTCCGTGCAGAAGCTTATAGGCGGCTGTATGGCATGTTATGCCTGAACAGTGGCACACATTATAACCTTAATTTGGGAAATTTTGTCTATATAAACTGCAGGATGTGAGCGGTACAAGACCAGAGTGTGCACACCAAAGCCTCCTTATCCGTTCTCTGCAATCATTATTTAAGAACATCTTTCTTGGAGAGGATTTTTTTTTGTAGGACCAGACGCACTATTTGCTTTGCTCTTATTAGACTCCTATGTGTAGTCCAGCTGTGTGTATGTAAGTGAACACTGATGACAGGACGGACACTATTCAGTGTTTCATAAGGTGTGCTGTAACAGCTGAATGATGGAAAAACAATGGCGCTCCACCACCTGCATTCTCAGGGACCTTCCCTATATTCATCCAGTTCTGACAGCAATGACTTGTTGGTGTTGAAGACTGATGTCATTAGTGCTTTCCTTGACTAGTCAGACATATGCTGTGCTTGGAGAGATGTGTGCAGTGGGTTTAAGCAGAAAATATACCTTTGCCACAGACGTGAGGAACTAGTTGTATGAGTTATATCTTTTATCTATACTTGCATTACTACTTTTCGAAACTGAAGTTGCAATCCCAGGAAGGAAAAGTTGTGGAATTGTGGAAATCGCAGAATGGTTAAACATATTGAAATAATGGAATTCAAATTTTGAAACATCTCAAATCATTCACTAATGAGTATTTGTCACATGAAAAAATACCCACACCTACACGCCTTGGCATGCTGTCAGTGAAGGCTATTAATGGTTGTCTGAGGAATGATCCACGTTGCTAAATGCACTTGGCTATTCAAATAATCAAGATCCACTGCTGGCAGCTCCCTTTGTAATTACCGTTAAAGTTATGTCCCAGATGTTCTCAATGAGAGACCATCACAAAGGCGCTGCAGGCCATGGTAGCACCAGCAACTTGCAGTCTAGCGTTGTCATTTTGAAAAAAACTGCTTCAGGGACACTATGGCGAAATGGCCTTACCATTGGTTCTACGACCAAATCCGTGTAACTCCGAGCTGTTACTGTACCTGGAATGAAGACTTGAGGGGTCTGATTATCGTACATTATGCCACCCCATACCATAATCCCGGGAGTAGGACTGTTGTGACGTTCCCTCCAAATAACTCATCATGGCTTTGTCAGTGGGGTCTTGTCAGATTTGAAGAATGGTGTGTAGTGATCCATTCTTTAGTGCAAGTGAAATTAGACAATGCATACAAAGCCTGAGGCATCAAACATAAACCATGAGAAGGTGTTTGCACCACATTGGGCCATGAGCCAGACATCCAGCTACAGTTGTTCCACCAGCCTCACACCACCACTCACAAAGGCTTGTCATAGTGCCTAGCAATACAGTACTATCCTCTTCAGTGATGAGTCTTTTGTCTTGGAAGCAGAGATTGGCCTGGAATTGATGTGGGCAAAACTATGAAGAGGTCTTCACAAGGGAATATGAAAGTGTCCCAGGAGCCATTTTTTAACACTACAATATCGGGCTGCATGGCCTAAATGTGCTACCGTGGCCTGTAGTGTTTCCAGACATGTCTACCATCGAACAAATCTGAGATGTCATTGGCTCGCGGTTCTAAAGGGAGCTGCCAGCAGCGGATCTTGATGATGTGTGTACAAGTGCATTCAGCGTGGCAGAATATTCCTCAGACACTCAATAATAATATTGATCTCAGCCAAGATGCATTTTTTCATCCTTTGCATATCATTAACATGTCTACTGATCTTTGATATTCATAATTCCATGACTGTTCCTTTTTGATGTTACAATTTCAGTGTTCAGGAGTGTTTCAGGGCTTAAGTGTTCAATTTTTTTTAGTACATTTTAAGGGTACAGTGAAAGTTATACGAAAACTGTCTAATTCAAATACAGTATATTCTTCATAGTTACCATAATTTTGAGGGATGTAAATTGCTTTGGTTAGAAATCAACCTATGAAAATTTCAAACACTGTCCCACAAAACTAAGCATC
This sequence comes from Dendrobates tinctorius, assembly GCF_039654945.1. Lineage (NCBI taxonomy): Eukaryota > Metazoa > Chordata > Amphibia > Anura > Dendrobatidae > Dendrobates > Dendrobates tinctorius. The sequence continues at coordinate 9,755,376 of NW_027361684.1, forward strand.
AATGTACTGCCTGTTTATATCCAACATTGACTTAAGTTTACATATAAGTTAGTTATAAATTTCTATGTCGTACCTTCCACATTTCTGAATTTTTAGGCTGTGTCCCCACAATGAATTTTCAATGAGTTTTTCATGCTGCATATTTTTGCTGCGTTTTTGACCCAGCGTCTTACAATTCCAGCAGAGTGAATGGGATTTGTAGAAATGTCCTGCCCTCTGTGCTTTATTTTTTTTACTCGGCGAAAACTGACCTGCGGTGCGTGTTCCAAATCCGTAACAATTCAGTTTTTCCTGGGTGTATACAGGGTTTTATGTGAAGATTTTCCTATACACTCGCATTAGAAGTGGAACATTTATAGTTTAAAAAAAAGTACAAGTGTGTTTAGTGCATTTCCTCGGTGGAAGCGCATCGGAAATGCATGTAATCTACCAATGAATGCATCAATAAAGTTTTGTCAAAGCCAAACACCAGGAAGAATAAAAAAAAAGGTAGCAGTGTTTAAAACACAACATGCCAAAAAGAGCCAAACGCACACAAAAATGCAATGAAAAATGCAAGTAACCTACTTTACCTAATAAGTACAGATAAGGCCTCTTTCACACTTCCGTTTTTACAATCAGTCACAATCCGCCAGGTTTTGAAAAAAAACGGATCCTCAATTTTCTTTTGAGGATCCGTTTTTTTCCCCATTGACTTGCATTAATGGCGGATTGTGACGGATTGCTGTCCGTTGCATCCGTTTTTTGTGAGGATCCGCCAAAAGTTGCTGTCCGTCACCATCCTCAAAGATTTCAAAACGGAGCTTGCAACGTTTTTTTCTGTGGCGGATCCTCCAGACACTGATTTAACCCGAAATTCTTTCTGGCTCGCGCTTCTCTGACTTTTTGGCGGATTTCAACTGATGCTAAAAAACTGAAGTGTGAAAGAGGCCTTATCTGCAACATCAAAAACTCACCAACGCTCATCGTGGGAATGTAGCGTTAAAGGAGATCTTTCACCAGATTTTAAAATACAAACTTCATACATTAAATAGATATATTAGTTCTGATTGGAATGGTTTACTTTGAACTATATTTTTTTGACAGTTTTCCTGTTTAAAATTCAAATAATCATTTTGAGTCCAGCTGGTTTGAAGTATAGGGGATACAGAAACGCCTATCACACTTACTGAAGATGATTACACAGCTCCTGCCATCAGTAATAATGAAAATGAGGACTATATTATTATAATCTATTAGTTCATATAGAGGGCTGCATCACCCGTTTACAGCTGGGCTGTAGCATCTATAAAGACATTTTTACAGCTGGTCGAAAATTGGTTCCGTATTTTCTATGATGACTTTTTAAAAGGTTGTACAGCTACTTTTATATAGATGACCTATCTTTGGGATCTATATCAGATCGTTGGAGTTTGGCACCACAACCAATCAGCTGTTCTTAATGCAGGCAGTGCTGGATGTTAGAGTTGTGCTGTTCATCGTTGCAACTGCTATCAAGTGTGTAGCAGTCACTGCTTGGTACTATATGTGCACCTCTATTCAAATGAATAGGAGTGGATCTGCAGTACCAGGCAGTGGCTGCTACACAGATGATCGAGCTGTGCTGTTAATCTTTGCAACCAGAGCTGTGGAGTCTGTAAGCCAAACCTCCGACTCTACAACTCCAATTCCACAGCCCTGTTTGCAACTAACATCCAGCAGCTGCCAGCATTGAGAGCATCTGATTGAAGGGAATGCCAGGTGTCAAACTAACATTCAGCCACTGCTAGCGCAGAGAACAGCTGATCTTTTGGGAAACTGGGTTTTGGACCCGCTCTGACCTGATATTGATAGCTTGGAAAGATGAGTCCATTGATGCATACTTATCAATACAGTTTAATTAATTGACAGTGCAAACATACCGTAATTCTAACGCATTTCAAGACTGGCTATCATAGTAGTTCATGGTGTTTAATCAATCTGTTGTTTCAATACTGTCTAGTTTTCTAGTTTACACTTTGAGCCGGAAGTTTGCACCAATATTTTTTGTGCTTTTTTTTTTTGTTGTTGAGTGAATAGTGTTGCATGATGGGCTTCCTTATGCCAAAAAAGATACAGAAAGTATCTAAAATACATAGTAAATATGGTGCAAGTCATGAAAAACCGTTTTGTTTTTAACACAAATTGCATGATAATTTTAGTGCATTTAACTTTATGAACATGCTTCATTGTCTTAGACCAAGGAGACAGTATGATAAAGGTGGGGGGTTTTGGGGGACATTTTTTGAAAGAGTATGAGCTTTCCATATCCTTGTGCATTAGATAGTTTGGGGTGGTGGACTGGACACTATCCAACTGCTGATCCTGGAGCCACTTTTTAACAGTTGAAACCAATTCATGGTCGCTTTTCACTAAGAGGTGATTTATTCACTTTACATACTGCGTAATAATACTGCTATTTGGGAACAAGGGACAACAAATGGAATATTTGGCCTTTGGATCTCATCAAGGGCCACATCTTAAGCCTTTATAGAATGGTGCGTTAACCACCACTGGCATATAGATAATATCACCAGAAACTACCTATGTGTATGTTTATTCCATACTTTACTTGATTCCTTATTTTATTTGCTTTGCTTTTATACATAAATAATTTTTTGTAATGCTTTTCTAGATGTCAGTTGGCGAAACTCTGCAAAAAGAAGCCCTAAAGAAACGCGTGATGAAGCAGGTATCGTATGTTCTGCATCCTTGGCCACAGTTTAGAGAGAAATAGAAATGAACAAGTACACTGGCGAAAATGTATAGGCAGTTAGATATAATACGGGTAGGTTATGTGGGACAATGTTTATAAAACTATACTTATATCAGAAATGTTCGCTTTATATACCATCTTGTACAGTAAAAGAAGTACATACTGTCACTGCAAAACCGTCAGCTTTTTGATCCAGGTTATATAAATTCTCTCTAAGGCTCAGCCCAAGGCGTCCTCTCAAGTACATTGCAATAGCAGAACTGACTTGTGGATACACTGTAGTACTCATGGCGCTCATTCCAAATCAGAATGACATTGACAAGATGTTGTTTGATAGGTTCGCACTGTGATTATTGACTGCAGATGCCCAGCCCACTCCAAAACTATCTATTTAATACACGCTCTATAACCACTAAACTACTTATCTTTTGCTAAGAATTCCTTGCCAAGTAAAACTCTAATGTACAACTCAAAATATCCTTTTAAAACAATACTCTTTTTATTGTTTCCCTCTAAAATTCTACCCTTTAAAGGTTATGAACACATTTTGAGAGGTGTTTTTGTCTAATTATCACTTTCGAAAGTATGTCTGTTGGGCTTCCGATCTTCTGCTCCATTTTGTAAAAGGGCTAAAAGTTTCCCGTTCTGCCTATCAGCAACGGGATTTTTTGTCGATGTAACCGGACAACCACTTTAATAAAAAAAAAGAAAATTCTTCTCTCCAATGTATTTTCTAATATTACACTGAAAAAAAGAGAAATGTACATAGCTGATCTTCTTGGACATATAAACAGAATTCTATTTCCCTCCTTCCACCTCTCAAACCTATTTGTGGCTGCAAGTGAATGGACTGCAGAAGGAGCCTCCCCTAATGTCCTTTAACTCATCAAGGAGCAGTAAGGCAGCTGTAACGTACAAACAAAAAGGGTTCTTATACAGTAAGGAGGTTCTGTCAGTGGTCGCCTGGCAGCTCTAAAATGGCTATCATGGATAGGCTAGAGCCTACTAGAGCAAGCTATTCCGTTTCCAAGAGCCCTGGGGTTGCCCTGGCCTTCACGCTTGAACTATTATACTGGGATTTGGACTTACACAAGGGTCTCTGGGCGAGGGCCACATTGTCAGTTGGGTAGCTAGGTCAAAACCAAGAGGGCAGCAAAGGTACAAAATTGTCAGGCAGGAGAAACATCAGTAAAACAAGCTGAGGTTAGAACAGGAAAACCATACTAAACTGGAGCACAAACCTATATCTGGCAGCTTCCAGCACTAAGCTGGAAGCGTAAATAGGGTGGGGAGCTTTCCAATTGGCTGAAGCAAGGAGCTGATAACTATAGCTGAATAGCACACACACCAGTACTGTCAGACTGGACAGCGCTGCAGGTCCGAGCCATCCTATCCTTAGTGGCTGGACAGAGCATGCGCCGTCCAGAGCTTCTGGTTCCCACATCTCTTCTAACACCAGTGCATCCCGCAGTGTGAATACGGTGGCTCCTGTTGGCAGAAGCAGATGTCGCAGGAGCAGGCTTTGGTGGAGATGTGACAGTTCGTTCACATTAAGGCTATGTGCCCACGTAGCGATTCTCAAGCAGATTATTCCTGAGCAAAAGCGCACACCCTGCTCACGGGAAACCGCATGAGGTTTTTGACGCGCTTTTTTAAGCGTTTAGCATGCATTTTCCTATGCGTTTTTGCCCATACAATTGATGGTATGCGGAATCGCGGGCGATTTCTCAAAATTAATGAACATGCTGTGTTTTTTACCGCTAAGCGATTCCGCAGTGGTAAAAAACGCACCATTGGCACAACATGTGCGTTTTCTATTAGGGATGCATGGAATGCTTTTTTTAAGCGTTTCCGCTGCAGAATCGATTGTTTAAAATCGCTGCGGAAACGCTTAAAAAACACTACGTGGGCACACAGCCTAACACTCCTTTCTCTTTAACTCACTATAGATATAAGGCACGAAACAAAAGATGGCACTAGTGACGTATGTCGTCTGTGTGTGCTCGCTGCCTTTCGAAGGGTGGGTCACATGCTACATTGATGCATAACAAGATCCTGAAGGCTTTCTGGTGGCCGTTTGTGTCAATACCTGACCCGTGCTACTTGGCTCTTCAGAAAGGCACCTTGTACACACAACCTTGCACGTTCACTCATGTGACATCATAGGTGACACCTTTCATCCCGAGTCTGCTGAAATGAGATAAAGTAACAGTATGATTTCTAATGAACGTATATATATGCTGTAAATTGGAATTTTTCCCTTTTACATGATGTAGTGTTGCTTCAGAAAAACTAGTGTTGCAATCTTGCACCTTATGTAAATTGAGGCTTTCCATACATTTTATGAAGAATTCTGGTTAATCTCACTATTATGTAGTAGCACACAGGTGGGTTGTTGAACTTGACCTTTCTGGTGAAGATCTAATGAGGTTTATCTGAATCATTCTGAGATCATTGTAATAAAATATGATGAATTGCAGAAATGTTCATGTTTATATCTCTCTTCCAAGACCAAGCTTGAAATGCAGAAAGCCCTGGAGGAGGATGCATCCGTGTATGAATATGACAGTGTGTATGATGACCTGCAGAAGAAGAAGGAGGATAATGCAGCTAAGATGCTATCTGGAAAGGATAGAAAGGTATCTGTGCAAAATGCATGAACTGAGTGCTAAATGTTACAATTAATTTGTAATCATTAATACTATAGATTAGATAAAGGTCAATACAACCTCGGGGGAAAAGAAGCAATGAAAATAAAAATCTAAATTATTTGATGGGCACACAATGTTTAATGAATTGGTGAATATTCAAAGATACTTATTCTTTTGGTATTTTTTTTAACCGCCTTTAGATTAAAAAGTCGCACAATATTTTTGATAAGACAATGTTGCATATTAGTCTTCAGCTGAGCAAAAAAGGTCATACAGTCATATGTTAACGTTTGGGCACCCCTATTAATGTTAACCTTTTTTCTTTATAACAATTTTGTTTTTTGCAACAGCTATTTCAGTTTCATATATCTAATAATTGATGGACTCAGTTATATTTCTGGATTCAAATGATGTTTATTGTACTAACAGAAAATGTGCAATCTGCATTTAAACAAAATTTGACCGGTGCAAAAGTATGGGCACCCTTATAATTTTCTTGATTTGAACTCTCCTAACTACTTTTTACTAACTTCCTAAAGCACTAAATTGGTTTTGTATCCTCATTGAGCTTTGAACTTCATAGCCAGGTGTATCAAATCATGAGAAAAGGTATTTAAGGTGGCCACTTGCAAGTAGTTCTCCTATTTGATTCTCCTATGAAGAGTGGTATCATGGGCTCCTCAAAACAACTCTCAAATGATCTGAAAACCAAGATTATTCAACATAGCTTTTCAGGGGAAGGATACAAAAAGTTGTCTCAGAGATTTAACCTGTCAGTTTCCACTGTGAGGAACATAGTAAGGAAATGGAAGAACACAGGTACAGTTCTTGTTAAGCCCAGAAGTGGTAGGCCAAGAAAAATATCAGAAAGGCAGAGAAGAAGAATGGTGAGAACAGTCAAGGACAATCCACAGACCACCTCCAAAGACCTGCAGCATCATCTTGCTGCAGATGGTGTCACTGTGCATCAGTCAACAATACAGCGCACTTTGCACAAGGAGAAGCTGTATGGGAGAGTGATGCGAAAGAAGCCGTTTCTGCAAGCACGCCACAAAAGGAGTCGCCTGAGGTATGCAAAAGCACATTTGGACAAGCCAGTTACATTTTGGAAGAAAGTCCTGTGGACTGATGAAACAAAGATTGAGTTGTTTGGTCATACAAAAAGGCGTTATGCATGGAGGCTAAAAAACAAAGCATTCCAAGAAAAACACTTGCTACCCACAGTAAAATTTGATGGAGGTTCCATCATGCTTTGGGGCTGTGTGGCCAATGCCAGCACTGGGAATCTTGTTAAAGTTGAGGGTCGCATGGATTCAACTCAATATCAGCAGATTCTTGACAATAATGTGCAAGAATCAGTGACGAAGTTGAAGTTACGCAGGGGATGGATATTTCAGCAAGACAATGATCCAAAACACCGCTCCAAATCTACTCAGGCATTCATGCAGAGGAACAATTACAATGTTCTGGAATGGCCATCCCAGTCCCCAGACCTGAATATCATTGAACATCTGTGGGATGATTTGAAGCGGGCTGTCCATGCTCGGCGACCATCAAACGTAACTGAACTGGAATTGTTTTGTAAACAGGAATGGTCACAAATACCTTCATCCAGGAACTCCTTAATAGCTACAGGAAGCGACTAGAGGCTGATATTTTTGCAAAAGGAGGATCTACGAAATATTAATGTCATTTTTATGTTGAGGTGCCCATACTTTTGCACTGGTGAAATTTTGTTTAAATGCAGATTGCACATTTTCTGTTAGTACAATAAACCTCATTTGAATCCAGAAATATAACGGAGTCCATCAGTTATTAGATATATGAAACTGAAATAGCTGTTGCAAAAACCAAAATTGTTATAAAGAAAAAAGGTTAACATTAATAGGGGTGCCCAAACTTTAACATATGACTGTATATATTTTGTACCCTACCGGGGTACTGCAGTACGTTATGCAAACATTTTCTACATATCAAGAGTGACAAATTATGAATTGGGCTGAATCATCTGTTTGTTGGGCTCTCCATGAATGTGTCGGGATTGTCACACAGCACATGCAGCTGCGGTGCCGAACAGCCGGAGCGATCCAGGAAGCCAGGTACCCTCTGCAGCTTATTCGGTAAGCGCTATAGTTTGCCGAATAAGCCCTGACCTGATCAAATTCGCTCATCTCTAGTTATTAGTTATACAGATCTATTGACTGTAGTGGTCGCTGCCAGGTACTGCAGATCTGATCTAGTTCATTCAAACAATGAGAACAGGTAGAAATCCTGGGTGTATTGGACCCCTTTCAATTTTATATTGATGACATTTTCTTCAGGATAGGTCAGCAGTATAAAAGTAGTGGAACAACTTTTTAACTGCTTTGTGCAACAATGAAAAATTAAATGTTTCACTTATAGATGCCATGCTTATTTCACTGTTAGAAAATCTGCAGGGAAACTAAAGACTTTGACATTGTAATTAGGGTGCATACTTTTTAATTTTACTCAGCCTAAGTATATCCAGAACATCCTGAAAGCAGTGGAGCACAGAAAGAAGGAACTGGAAAAAAGAATGGAGAAAAAGATCCAGAAAGAACGTGAAATGGAAGGGGAAGAATTTCAGGACAAGGAAGCTTTTGTCACAACCGCGTATAAGAAAAAGCTTCAGGAGAAAGCTGAAGAAGAAGAGCGGGAGAGGAGAGAAGCTGCGATAGAAGGTGACAATGTAATTTTATTAGATGGAATAGACGGTAGTCATGACTGTAGCCTAATATGTAGCAGGGTTAGAAATGATAGCTATCTATATCACTGGAGAGATTGTCAATAGTTTCAATCCTACTAAGCCTTCTATATGGGCATGTAGGTAATAGAAAATTGAACAAAAAGACCCCTTGATATCTTCAATCCGCAGTCTTATTCCAGAGAAATCCACTTTTTTCATAATCTGTAAATCGGCTATTAAGATCTATGGGCTGGACATAGATCTCCCTGAGAATCTGCCTCCAGACATCATTTTAGATGAAAGGGGGAGTTACCAGTGTGAGACATGTAAGGACAGACCGTCTGCTCCCCTGCTCTATATGTCTCACACTAGTAATTTCCTTCGATTTACAATGATCTCTTGAGGCAGATTCTCAGGGAGAGCTATGTCCAACTCATAGATCTTAACAGCTCCTTTACATATTAAAAAAATATGGATTTCTTTTGGATAAGACGTCGGATCACAGATATCAAGGTATCATCTTTATTCAACTTTCTATGACCTGCATACAGACAGATTCCCTTTAACAAACCAAGCTTCATAGTATACTGCTCAAAGAAATAAAGGGAACACAAACAGCCTGTTGCAAATGGAATAGTGTTCCCTTTATTTTTTTTGAGCAGTATACATGTCCACTTAAGAGAAGCCAATTGTAGAGTGGAGGGGATTATGCGGCTCGATGCCCTGATCTGTTATTTGCAGGGAGAGACCCTTAATGATTGCCATGGTTCTCAAAAATTTCCAGGAAAATAAAATATAAACATTTATCATCCTGACATCCATTGGAGCTATGGGCACTGTTGCAGTCCTAATATATAGCTCGTGAGGTTTTACATATATTATACTAAGGAGAACAATATGTACCCAATTTCTGTAGCAGATGAGGTACTACTGTGATGTAGATGAATTTCCAGCTTTAGGACATCTACAATTGTATCCAAGAAAATGCACATTAAATTGACTTTTAAACATCTCCAATTTTAGCATCTCTGGATGTAACTAAGCAGAAAGACTTGAGTGGCTTTTACCGACATCTGCTGAACCAGACTGTGGGCGAAGAGAAAGCTCCTGAATGCAGCTTGAGAAGTGCTGAGTAAGTAAAGTTTGTCTCCGGTGACATTTAATTTTTTTAGCATTACCTCTTTGTGCAATCAGAAAACGTAGGTGCCTTCATTTAAATGCATTTCTGAAATCCTACATTGATATTTAGAGTTCAGTTATTCATTGGAGAACTACAAGGTGCACGATTACTTTATTGGAGTTAGCCATTCCTTTAGAGGGGTTGTTCAGGACCTAGATGTCAGACGAGTTCGGCTACAATAAAACATTCTGGAAACGCACAACTCTGTACGCTGTGTATTAACTTCTTGGAAACAGCAACTCGGATCCCAATGAAGACTCTCAATCCTGGACAACCCCTTTAATTTAACTTGGCGCAAACCTCTGCTTTTTGACCCATTATAGCAGTTGGCCAATAAAGAAAGAAGTTCACTAACAAAACTTAGAACCTTTACCATTGATTTTTTTTTTTCTGATCATGTATCCAGAAAATTGCAGTTAGGATTTTCCTCCCTGCCAGAAATGCGGATCATCAGTTTTCTATGGATATCCGTTTTTCTATGGGTAAATTACTTACATATTTGACCAATTTATATAATCCTATAATTACCACCATATCATATATAATAAAGTACAAAAAATCCTTTTACAAGTAATATAACGGCTTTATTGATTAAACAATTTTTAAACACAACTACAAAAGACAACAGACCAGTAAAAAAAAGAAACCCATAAAATCCAAATTAAAGGAAAATAAGCAGTGTGGACAGATGCATAAAGAGCATGAAAATACACAAACCACACAGTGTATCAAATTGATGAGTGCATAGGATTACAGTTCTCACAATTTACAGGAACAACAAATCTAAATGGCAGCTATATTCAGTATTGGCATAACCAGTCCCTGAGTATATACAGCACCAATGCTACAAGTAAATAATCATATCAGTGAGATATACACTGCTCCAAATATAAAGGGAACAATTAAACAACACAATGTAACTCCAAGTCAATCACACATCTGTGAAATCAACCTGTCCAGTTATGAAGCAACACTGATTGGGAATCAATTTCTCCTACTTTTGTGCAAATGGAACAGACAACAAATATAAATGACAGGCATTTAGCATGACCCCCCCTGTAAAGGATTGGTTCTGCAGGGGGTGACTACAGACCATTTCTCAGTTCTCAACCTTTTTGGCTGTTGTTTTGGTCACTTTTGCATTTTGCATTTGCTCTCACCCCTAGAGGTACTTTACAGTAGCATGAAGCGGTGTCTACAACCCACAGAAGTTGCTCAGGTAGTGCAGCTCATCCAGGATGGCACATCAATGAGAGCTGTAGCAAGAAGGGTAGCTGTGTCGGTCAGCACAGTGTCCAGAGCATGGAGTAGATACCAGGAGACAGGCCAGTACACCAGGAGACGTAGAGGGGGCGGTAGGAGGGCAAGAATCCAGCAGCAGGACCGTTATCTCCTCCTTTGTGCAAGGAGAAACAGGAGGAGCACTTCCAGAGCCCTGAAAAATGACCTCCAGCAGGCTCCTAACATCCATGTGTCTTCTCAAACTGTCAGAAACAGACTCTATGAGAGTGGTTTGAGGGCCCGACATCCACAAGTAGGGTGTGCTTACAGCCCAACATAGCGCAGGGCTTTTGGCATTTGCAAGATAACACCTAGATTGGCAGATTTGACATTGGCACCCTGTGCGCTTCACGGACGAGAGCAGTTTCACACTGAGCATGTGACAGATGTGAGTCTAGAATCGTCCTGGAGAATGTTATTCTGCCCATAACATCCTCCAGCATGACTGGTTTGGCAGTGGGTCAGTAATGGTGTGGGGAGGCATTTTTTGGAGGGCTGCACAGCCCTTCATGTACTAGCAAGAGATACCCTAACTGCCATTTGGTACCAGGATGAGATCCTCAGACTCATTGTGAGACCATATGCAGGTACAGTGGGCCTTTTGTGCCTTCTGGTGCATGACAATGCTAGATTTCATGTGGCAGAAGTGTGTCAGCAGTTCATGCATTTATGAAGGCATTGATGCTATGGACTGGCCTGCCCGTTCCCCAGATTTGAATCCAATAGAGCACATTTGGGACATCATGTCTTGCACCATCCACCGACGTCACGTTACACCACAGACTGTCCAGGAGTTGATTGATGCTTTCATCCAGGTCTGGGATGAGATCCCTGAGGAGAACATCCACTGCCTCATCAGGAGCATTCCCAGACGTTGTTGAAAGGCCATAGAGGCTTGTGGAGGCCACACTCACTACTGAGAATGATTTCCTTGTCTTGAGGCATTTCCACTGAAGTTTGGACTGCCTGTAATTTGATTTTCCACTTTGATTTTGAGTATCATTCCAAATCCAGACCTCCATGGGATATTAATTTTGATTTACATTGATCATTTTTGTTTTATTGTTCTCAACGCATTCCACTATGTAATGAATAAAATTTGCAACTGGAATATTTCATTCAGTGATATCTAGGATGGGTTGTCTTAGTGTTCCCTTTATTTTTTGAACAGTGTATTAACTGAAATAGTCAAAAGACCCCCTGCATATTGGTGCCCATATAGATAAAGTATCTCATCAACTAGCAGCTATACCCACCATGTGCCATCATTCATAAAGGACCACATTGCCCAGTACCCCGATGCGCGTTTCCTATGCAGCTTTGTCAGAGGTGTTTTTTTTAATGGTCTGTTGTGTTTTAAAGATTGTTTATCAGTAAAGTTGTTATATTATTTGTAAAATTATGTTTTTGTACTTTATTATATACGATTTGATGGTAATTATACAATTATTTAATATTTGTTGGTACTCCCAAAATATAATTGAATTTGGTTATTGCTAATATGGGTCTAAACTTCCAGTGTTTGCTAAGATTTGACTGCAAACTTATCCAATATGTTACTGGCTAAGTTAATCTTGATAAAATCTGGTTCACACAAATGACTATATAGCAAACTGGAATTGATCTGTCTGTAAACACTTCAAGAAATACTAGAAATATCTGTGTAAACGTTATATTTTGTTTCTCAATATAGGGTTAAGCAGGAGAAGCCCAAAGGATATTCTGATGAACCTAACAATGGGTGCCAGGTAGAAAACATTGATGCAGATAGTGATTTGGAATCGGTGTCCAGTGAGAGTGAAAAAGAGACTACAAGCAAACCAGGTAAAACTGACAAAAGAGAAAGGAAAGCCCATTATAGACGTAGAAACACAAGCTCATCAAGTGAGGAGGATGATTGCCAGAGGTACAAGGAAAAAAGTACAAAAACAAGTGACAAAAACAGAATGGAGAGTGGCAAATCTCAGCGCCGTGAATATGAAAGAGAAAGTATTCAAGATTTTGAGGAAAGAACAAGGCACAAGGAGCACAGCAGTAAAGACTGGGAGAGGAGGAGAGGAGAGCAAGATTACGAAGAGCGAGAACATGGCCGCAGTAAAAGGGATGGCAAAAGAGAAAAAGAACATGTCAGGAGAGAGGATGATGAATATTATATTGAAAAAGATAGTAAGAAACTCAAAGAGAGAAAAGATGAGAGAAAGAGGAGAGACAGGGTTGATAAAGATCGGGATCTCCCTGACAGAGAGCATCGCAAAAAGCAGGACAGGCACAGGTCAGACCGAAATCGCGCGGACAGGGAGAATACAGATAACCGAGAGCAGGCAGATAGAGATCACTCCGACAGAGAAAGTAGAGGCAGAGCTGGGCGAGAGAGAGCAGATCAAGGAAAAACAGAAAGGGAGCTGGAGGAAAGTTTAGATAAAGCCAAGATTCATAGGGATGTGGAGAGAAAAGGGGAGATAGTGTCATCGTATGACGTTAATCAACCTGATGAACAGGAAAAAGATTCTGACTCAAAGCGCAAGGTGGAGGAAACCTCAAAAGATGGAAACTCCTCAACAAGCAAATTTGTAAAACGCAGTAATGAAGAAACCGTTATTTCAGCCAGAGACCGATATCTTGCCAGGCAAATTGCTCGTTCTGCAGGAAAAACATATGTAGAAAAAGAGGAGGACTAAAGACATTGTTCACTTTGACTCTGCAGGTACCATGGCAAAATAGGTTTCTTTTTTTATTTTTTCATCGTGATATTCCTTTGAGAAGAAATTTTGACGTTTGTATTCATGATTTATTTATCTTTTCTTGGCTGTGGGGGAGACTTTTGTGTTGCTTAGGACAAAGATTAAATCAATTTTTGAAATAAACATTTCTTTTAAATGTGCTGTCGGAATGTTGACATGATTTCTCTTCTATACGGCTTTTGTAATGTGTTGGTGGATTTTTGACACATTTGAGTTCTGGACATCTCCATCAAAGAGCCACTGAAATCTTTCTATGGAAAACTAATCATGTATTTTCTTTTTTTGATTTCCCTATATTCATAAAAATATTATATGTAAAAACTCAACATATAGGCCATGCTTTAATTAAAAAAAGGGGATTTTTGGTACCGTAAAAACGCTTTCTCTAGCCTTAAATGGGGGACATAGGAAACCATGGGTGAAGTCTGGTGCCACCAGGAAACTGATGCTAATAACAACACCTGAAAGAAAAAATGAGTCTGTGCCTCCTCAGCAGGCTATGGGAAGCCTACTGGCACCAACCTTCTCAGTAAAGAAGCAGTAGAATAAGCAGAAGCAAAAACTACCACCCTGGGAAGAACAACGTAATCACGTGCCCCACAGGGCAAGCAAGAGTTAGTACTTTGTCCTCCAACGAACACCTCTTTTCTTAGGCAGCTCATTGAGAGACATAGTAAACCATGGGAATGTCCCAAAGCAGTCCTTTTGGTGGGAAATTAATAATGTTGCAAAAGAGAGAATAGCAATCCCTCCGGCTACCACCTGAGCAACGGCTGTCTGCTGCAACATTCTGCTAAGACTTTCATCTAGAAAAAACAAAAACAGGTAGAGATGCTTACCTGTCTAAATAGACCTCAATACAAATGCACTAACAGGGTGTAAAATGGCAACTGCACAGGTGCAATAATACCAAATGAGACAGCCAGCCTTCAATCAGGGATTGGCGGTGTGGCACACCAGTGCAAAAAGATCATCTGTATGTGGCAGTGCATTGTATTGAGGCCTATTTAAACCGGTAAGCATCTCTGCCTGTTTTTTCTTGAATATTGGAGGATTTTTACCTCTTTTTGTGGTTTTCATGTTAGAGTAAGACTTTCATCTACCATTGTAAAGGTAAGATCTCTGTAAAGCTTTGAAAAGATGTGTACTGAAGACCAAGTTACTGGCCTTACAGAGCCGAAGAACAGATACAAATAGCATATGGTCCAGGAGGGTCCCACCACCAGTGGAGTGAGCTATGACCCTGATTTGGGATGCTCTGACTGTAGCCCAATATGCTTCAGAATGGCAGACAAATCCAGCTTTCAAAAGGTGGTCCTTTAGGTAACCAGACCTCTGCGAGGGCCTTCAGGCATGAGAAACCAAGGATTAAAACATTTGAACGGGGCAGTGACAAGACAAGTGAAGCCACCCAGCTTTGACCCTGCTCAGCTTGTGAAGATACCACTCAGAGAAATAGCGGGCAGAAGGAAGGGCAATTTCCTCATTAAGGTGAAAGGAAGCGACCACCTTAGGGAGAGAGGATTGTGCTAAATACAAGACCACCTTTTGTAGGTGAAGGACAATCAAGCAAGAACGTCAATCGACAGCCATCCATTCAGATTCTCAGCCAATGGAAGTGATCACTATCAGGAAAAAAAACCTTTAGGAAAGCAGGACCTAATAGATGACACTGATCTGCTCAAAGTAGAGGACTGAAGACCATCCAAAACCAGATTGATGTTCCACAGACCTTTTGGCGCTCACATGGCAGCACAGGGTGCACCACATCCTGGAGGAAAGTCTTGATCTGAGAAATGGAAGCCAGCTTCATGCTGTAAAATGATAGCCAAAGCAGAGTCCTGGCCCTTGAGAGTACAGTGCGCCAATCTGGACTCAAGACCCGATTACAATAAGAGAAAAAAACTGGAAAGGAGAAAAACAGAAGTAACGTTGTTCAATCTTCACCAACGAAACAAGGCCTACCAAGTGTGACGGCAGGTCATCAAAGTGGAAAGCTTTCATGTCCTGATCATAATCTGACTCAGTCGTAAAGGCTGAAACCCATAGAGCTGCTGTCTGAACAACTCTTGCCGTAAACTGAGTAACTGGAAGTAGGAGCTGAGGGAAAGGATTGAGTGTCCTGGAAACACACTGTAGAACTGGCAAACAGTTTAAGTTCTGAGGTCATAAAAGGGCATGAGAAAATGTCACTCCGATCTGGTAAAAACAAAATTCTCCTGAAATGTAGAAATGCCCAAACCACAGCCCTGACTGTCATGTACCATAGGAAACTCTAATGGAGGAAGTAGGTGTCCTAGGTGACCACCAGGGATGCAAACTCACTAAACGTTATGGAGGTATGGCAAAAGCGATGAAACAGAATCATGTAGAGGATCTACTTTAACTCTTTACCCTCTTGGTGCCAAATAGAGGATGGGAAACACTGGTACTATTCTCTGACCCAGACGTTCAGGACTCTAGGGAGAAAAGGCTAGGATAAGGTGGAGATCACCCTAGAGACTGATATGGCCTGAATGAAAGATCTGTTCCCACCGCCTCAAGGGGAGGCTATGTCAGTAAATCAATGCATCGATCAGTTGTGCCCTCAGAGGAAGACGTTGTGGTTGCAAGGGATCTGGAGCTTCACCGAAAGAGGACGCCTACTAGATAGGTCATATGGATTAGAGGTTATGAGCAGGAAAAAGCATAGGTAGAAACAGGTCTGGATTCCAGATCTGTGTCTGCCTCCTGCTTGACACTAAGCTAAACTGAGTAGCTTGGTGCCCATAAGCCAGGTGTAGCCTGCCGAAGAGGAGCTAAGTAATTTATTTAAGGTGGTGGTTTTCGTGTCAGCCTCGTGGTGGCAGCAGACTTCACCCATAGTTTTCCGTGTCCCCCAATGAGGTGCCCACAAAAACAGCATGACCTAAAAAGATTGCATGTTTTTCTTACACAGAAGCGGACTACGTTTATAAATCTAATTAATATTTATCTAATATCTAACAACTGTTTGGGTTTTCACCTCCAAAAGGGAACAACGGATTGTTTAAGGTTTTATAAGTGCATGTTTCAAGAAAAGTTATCCATAAATGATCATCTCTTGATTGACCTAAATTGGTTGTCCAATACTTTAGGCTGGGTTAACACGTAGAGGAACTCTCGCGGAAATTACCGTGAGAGTTCCGGAATTTCATTCTGGGGGAAAATCGCATTTTATATTCCCGCGGAAAAACTAGCATTTTGCAAGCATAATTAGCTTATGCTACAGATCGCTTGGAGAACTGATTGACAGGTTGGTCACACTTCGCGATCCCGCGAGAACGGACGTCATCGCGGGCATTTTCACAAAGGCTTACTGGGAACGGGAGCGTGGAGAGAGGCGGGAAGGCTGCGCGGGACGTCGGAAGGTGAGAATAACAATATTTTTTATTTTAAATTCTATTTTTTACTGGGATATGGTGCCCGGAGGACAGTCGCCTCTCCGCCAGACCGTGGGTACCATCCGCAATTGTTCTGCTTACTTTTCGCATGGTGTGCACAGCCACATGCGGAAAGTAAGCAGAACAATGCATTCCTATGGGTGCGGGATCGCCGCAATTCCGCCAAATTAATGAGCATGCTGCGTTTTTTTTACCGCAGCATTAGCACAGCATTGCGGAATCCCATAGGAAAGCATGGGATGCTTATTTTAAAACCGCAGCGGAAACGCGAAAAAAACACCACGTGTGAACTCAGCCTTAATATAAATGTCCTTAGGATAAGTCATCGATAGCTGATCAGTAGGAGTGCGACACTCGGCACTCCCACAAATCAACTATTCCCGATTGCCAGCTGCTTGTGATCAGCTGCAGAGCAGAAGAGCTCCATGAACCGTATAGTGACTGTGGCCGAGTATTGCACATCCACCCTTACCTGTATGAATGGTGGTGGATCTGTAGTACCTGCTGCGGCCAATATATAGTTAACGGAGCTGTGCTATTCCACAAATGATTACATCTGACTGCCGCCAATGGGAAGAGATGACTGGCATGGGTGCCGGGTGTAGCACCCTCGCTGATCTGATACTGATGACCCATAGACCCATGTTAACGTTCTAGACAACCCCTTTAAAATCTGTGGGAACCCCTGGATGTAAGTATACTGCCTCAGTGTGCGTTCTATGGGTAAAATTTGCCTGTCATTATTTTGGTATTGCGGGCTTTGGATGTCACTTCTTGGAGGAGAGGTGGCATGAGCCAGATGTCGCTGACTGGAGGCCTCTGGATGTGGCTCACAACTCTCTCTAAGAGCTGAATGTGGCTCTCAAGGTAAGAAAGGTTGGGGACCACTGCTCTGGGCAATAAAAAAAATCATATATGTGACTCAGGAGTGACATAAATTCTCACTTTTAATCATTTCTAATTTTGGGTTATCAAATGTTCCCTGTCAAGCAGAAAGTCTGTATATAAATTGAGCTAATATTTTTTTTTCGGGCACATGTATCATTTATCTAACTGTACATATTTATTGACTGCGTTCCTTAATTTTCAATTATATACACATTCATGAACATGGCTTTGACATATGGATTTTCAAAAGGCGTTATCTATTTAAAGAGGTTGGCAACTACTTTACATGTTCTTTCCATGTAAACTAACTGTCATTGATAAGTATTTCACTAGATTCAGTGACTTGCGAAAGTAATCACCCCTTTAGCATTTTTTTTTTTCCTACCTCACAACCTGGAATTTTACTGTTTTTTTGACGGTTTGCATCAGTTCATGTAAAGAGTATGCCTACAACTGTGAACATTTAGGACAAAATAACTAAAACCTTCAGTCTGCATAACTAATCACCCCCATAAAGTCAGTACTTTGTAGAGCCTCCTTTTGCGACAGGTACAGCTGCATGTCTCTTTGGATAAGACTATGAGCTTTTACCATCTTACCACTTGGATTTTTGCCCATTCCTCAAGGCAAAACTGCTCCAGCTCCGTCAAAACTGCTTCTCTTGCTCCATCTTCTTCAAGTTAGATGGTTTCCTCTGGTGAACAGCAATCTTCAAGTCTGACCTCGATTGGCTTAAGGTCTGGGCTTTGACTAGGCCACTCCCAAACATTTACACGTTTCCCCTTATCACTCAAGTGTTGCTTTAGCAGTATGCTTGTGTTCGTTGTCTTGGAAGGTGAACCTCCGTCCCAGTCTCAAATCACTGACAGACTGAAACAGGTTTTGCTCAAGAAAATCCCTGTATTTTCCACCATCCATCTTCCCCTTGACTCAAACAATTTTCCCTGTCCCTGCTGTCAAAAAAACATGCCCACAGCATGATGCTGCCCCCACCATGTTTCACTGTGAGGATGGTTTTCTTGTGATGAGCTGTGTTGGTTTGGTGTCAGACATAGCATTTACCTTGGTCGCCAAAAAGTTCAATTTTGGTCTCGTCTGACCACAGCACCTTCCTCCATACATTTGGGAAGTTGCCCACACATCTTTTGGTAAACTCAAAAATTTTTCTCCTTCGCCTCATTGGGGGACACAGGTACTGTGGGTGTATGCTACCGCCATCTGGAGGCTGACACTAGGCAAACAACATAAGGTCAGCTCCTCCCCCGCCGTATACACCCTTGCCCTGAATGCGGGCGGAAACCAGTTTTTTGCTTAGTGTCTATGGAGGCACACGTCTAGTCTTTTTCTCCAGACTTTTTTCCATGAAGATTAGACAGGGGCAACGGATCCTATTGAAAGGGTCCAATTTCCCCAAACCATCAACGGGCGAGCATGTGCGAGTATCCCTCCACGTATCCTATCCCGCGACATGGGACATGATGCCGGACCTAGCCCTGACCACCCCTAGGTATGGAAACCATGTGGCTGTACAGAGGCACAAGACGGTCCGAGCGGCCCCCACTGCTCCACCAATGCTAGACGGAGGTGCTGCAAGGCGGCGGACGGTCCTTCTCCTCGGCCTCGGAAGCTGGATGGATTGAGGGTGCCTGCACCGTCTGGGATCCCCCCACCACCCCCGCCTCCCCGATGGTTTGCATACCTGTTGGCGATGAAGGTACAGGGCGTGGGTGGGCTTGGGTCCAGCCAGGCTGTGCGTGGGGCTCCTGGGCAGCAGGGGAGATGCGGCGCTGCAGGCAAGAATAGGCTCTCCTTCCCCGTTCCTCTCCTCCTGTGATGCTGGGCAGGATTAGCACAGGAGCATCGCCACCACCGCCGCAGAGCGCAGTTGCGGTGCCGTCGCCCCGCGGGCTGGTGTTAAAAATCTAGCCCGCGGCTTCGGCCGGAGCTAGGCCAGGGCGGAAGTTCCGCCCCGGCTACGCAGCGTCACTTCCGGGGCCCGCCCCCTGGAACCTGGGCGGGCGCCGGATAAATTGCCCCGGCTTCAGACCGGGGTAGGCCGCGATCGGTAAAGTGGTCGGCCTTCCCTTCGGAGAACCACAGAGACGCAGAAGCGTTGGCGTGAGGGGGACGCAGGAGCAGCGAGTGCACCAAGTCTGCGGAAGCTCACTAGGACGCAAGGGGGGCCCCCCCCGCTCTATAAAAAAAAAAAAAGCAAAGCGCCTGGCAGAGGCAATATGGCCGGGAAAGGAAAGATGCACTCTTTCCTCTACACTGCATGAAGGCTGCGTTTCCGCGTGCGCAGAGCAACAAATTGTGCGAGGCCTGTGATTCCGAGCATGCCCAGGAGCCCCCCCCCCCCGGCAGCTGAGTCCAGGGAACAAAATCCTCCGGAATGGGCCCTATCATCCCGATCTATGGCATCGATTACAAGGGCGATTGAGTCTCTTCGCGCCCCGAATGGAGGCAAGGATAGTGCCTCACTTATCTGGGAGGGGTCCTCTCATGCCAGGCAGGTGCGAAGGAAGCGGACCCACACGAGGTCTCCCGGTCTATCCGGTCCTTCGAAATCTGGCAGTCCAGCATCTCGCTCTCCCTCACCAATGGTCCGGGAGTAGGCAGAGTTCGGATGGTGACTCAGACGGGCCACTGGACCTTGATACCCCAGGGAGTCGAGAGACAGTGGACAGCCTCATTGAAGCTGTCAATCAGACCTTGGGGTTAGAAGATGAGGTTACTTTGGCTTCCAGCCATAAAGTAGCCTTTAAACGGGCCAGGCGACCCCACAGAGTGTTTGGTACTCACCCGGAATTTGAGGATATAGTGCAGCGGCACAGAGAACGCGCAGATAGGCGTTTTTCGGGCCAAAAGACAATAGAGGCAAGATATCCATATGCCCCGGAACTCCGTAAAGGATGGACGGAATCACCAGTGGTGGATCCGCCAGTGTCACGCCTGGCCTCGAAGTCTCTGTCAGTACCGAGTGGCTCATCCATTAAGGACCCCACTGATAGCCTGGCTCGATCAGATTTTGAGGCATCAGGGTCAGCGCTTGCTCCCTCGTTTGCGGCAACGTGGGTAGCCAAGGCCGTGATGTCATGGTCAGAATCATTGAATAGGGCCTTGCAGGATAGAGACCTGCCTGTGGAGGTGTCCGAGGTCGCAAGTCAGATTGCGATGGCTGGAGACTACTTGATCAATGCTTCCTTAGATGCGGCCAATTGTGCGGCATCTGCAGCCGCTAACGCGGTAGCCATTAGGAGAGCCCTTTGGTTAAGAACTTGGTGAGCTGATTCTGTCTCCAAGAAGTCTTTGAGTTCCTTGCCCTATCAGGGAGGCCGCCTGTTCGGGGAGAAGTTGGATCAGCTCATCTCTGACGCGACAGGGGGAAAAAGCAGCTTCCTCCCGCAGCAGAAAGTTAAGCAGCCTTTTCGCCAGGTCCCGGCACAGTTTCGGGCCTTTCGCAATACTGTGTGGACGACGGCCACCAGTTGGGCCGGCCCAAATCGCTCCAACCAGGATAGGGAGCGACAGGTCTCATATAGACCCAATCCATTGGGGAGAATGCGCGCGCGCCAGCCCAGGTCGAGAGGAACAAGGCCGCAGAAGTCCTTAGCCAAATAACTCGCAGCACGTTGTAGGCGACATCAGCAGGGTAGGCGGCCGCCTGCTTTTCTTTCGCCATGTCTGGGTCGACGTAGCACACGACTCATGGGTGGCGGAACTGGTGTCTTCGGGGTACAAGATAGTTTATTAGGTACCCCCCCCCCAAGACGGTTTTTTCTGTCCCGACTTCCCAGGGTGAAGTCCCAGGTGAAGGTGTTGCTGGGGGCCATCGATTCACTCCAGTACAACGGGGTCATAGTTCCCGTACCAGAGCATGAGAGAGCTCAGGGTTTTTATTCCAATCTGTTCGCAGTCCCCAAAAAGGACGAGACGGTCAGGCCTGTTTTGGACCTGGAGCTCCTGAACAAATTCATCAGGGTCAAACATTTTCAGGATGGAATCTCTCCGTTCAGTTATTTCGGCCATGGTGCAGGGAGAGTACTTAGCCTCTGTCGACATCCAGGACGCCTACCTGCACGTCCCCATTTTTCCACCGCATCAAAGGTTCCTTCGATTCGTCATCAATGGCTGTCACTTCAAGTTTGCAGCGCTGCCCTTCGGGCTAGCCACCGCCCCCAGAGTGTTCACGAAGGTAATGGCAGTCGTGATGGCCATCTTACACTCGGGGCATAGTCTTGCCCTACTTAGACGACCTCTTGGTGAAGGGCCCCTCATTTCGGGCATGCCAGGAGAATGTCGGCATTACGCTGGATACGCTCTCCCGCTTAGGGTGGTTGGTCAACAGGAAAAAGTCATCTCTTGTGCCAGCCCAGAGGATCTCCTTTCTAGGAATGATCTTCGATACCTCCCGAGGGTCGGTGATTCTCCCGCAAGACAAAGCCCTAGCGCTTCAGCAAGGAGTCCAGAAGCTCCGGCAGCCTGTCCCTCACACCATTCGTTTTGGAATGAGGATACTGGGGAAGATGGTGGCAGCAATGGAAGCAATTCCGTTTGCCTAGTTTCATCTTCGCCCACTACAGCACGCCCTCTTGGCAGCTTGGGACAGGAACCCGTTTACGCTCGGGCAGCAGTGCCGGCTGTCCCTTCAAGTCAGGCAGTCACTGGAGTGGTGGATGATCAGATCCTCCCTTCTTCAAGGGAAACCTTTTCCCCCAGAGCACTGGCTAGTGGTCACGACCGATGCCAGCCTCCTGGGCTGGGGAGCAGTTTTTCGCCATCACACGGCTCAGGGCCAATGGTCCCAACAGGAGGCACGCCTCCCGATCAACCAGTTGGAAATACGAGCGTTCTGGCGGGCGCTGCAGCATTTTTCAGCACCTTCTAGAAGGACGACCCATTCAGATTCAGTCAGACAACGCCACGGCGGTGGCTTATGTAAATCATCAAGGGGCACGCGCAGCAGGGCAACCATGCACGAGATAGGATTCGTCCTTCAGTGGGCCGAGAAGAACCAGTCGGTATTGTCGGCAGTCCACATCCCAGGAGTAGAAAATTGAGCAGCAGACTTCCTCAGCCGGCAGGAGGTCGTGGCTGGGGAATGGGCCCTGCACCCCGAGGTCTTCCAGCAGATTTGCCAACGATGGGGAACTCTGGACGTGGATCTGATGGCGTCCAGAATGAATGCCAAGGTACCCGTATACGTCGCAAGTGTTCGAGGTGGATGCGTTGGTTCTACCATGGAACCAGTTTCGCCTTCCATACTTGTTTCCCCCGTTGCCATTACTTCCGAGGGTCATCAGGAAGATCAAAACAGAAGGGGTTCCAGCGATTCTGCTAGCACCAGACTGGCCCCGGCGGGCGTGGTACGCAGATCTGGTGCAGCTGCTCACCGACGTCCCATGGCGACTGCCAGAGCGTCCAGATCTACTGTCCCAGGGCTCGATCTTCCACCCGAACTCAGGGGCCCTGTGTTTGACGGCATGGCCGTTGAATCTTGGATTCAGACCCAGGCTGGGTTCGAGCGTGGAGTGGTCGCTACAATGGTTAGCGCCAGGAAGTCTACCTCGGCAAGAATCTACCATCATACCTGGAAAATTTTCTTCGCTTGGTGCCGAGAGCGGGGGTTTTCGCCAGTAACATTCTCTATTCCCAACATCTTGGCCTTTCTCCAATCAGGCCTAGACACGGGACTGGCCCAGAGCTCCCTTAGGAGACAGATTTCGGCATTGTCCGTTCTTTTCCAGCGGAAGATTGCTACTAATATGCAGGTGAAGACTTTCATCCAGGGAGTTTCTCATTTAGTACCTCCCTATAAGGCGCCAGTGGACACCTGGGACCTTAACCTGGTCCTGAGTGTCCTGCAAGAAGCTCCTTTTGAGCCGCTACAGGATATATCTTTATCATTCCTCTCTTGGAGGTGGTGTTTTTGGTGGCCATTACCTCCGTGAGGCGAGTGTCGGAGTTGGCGGCTGTCTTGCCGAGCACCTTTTCTCGCTTTCCAAAAGGATAAGGTGGTGCTTAGACCGGCTCCCCCCTTTCTTCCGAAGGTGGTGTCCTCTTTCCACATCAATGAGGATATTGTCTTGCCCTCGTTCTGTCCAGCACCGGTGTATCGCTTGGAGAAAGCTCTTCACACTTTAGACTTGGTGAGAGCACTCAGTAGATACATGATGCGGACGGCACCTTTTCGCCTGACGGATACACTGTTGGTGCTCCCTGAGGGGCGCAGGAGGGGACTCGCGGCCTCAAAAGCGACCATAGCCAGATGGATCCGTTTAACTATTCAGGAGGCCTATCGCATCAGAGGTGCGCCAGTTCCATCAGGGATGAAAGCACACTACTTGGGCAATGGGCGCCTCTTGGGCGCTTCGGTGGAACAGGTATGCAGGGCAGCGACCTGGTCCAGCCTGCACACGTTTACTAAACATTATAGTATCCATACTCAGGCTTCGGCGGATGCGAGCCTGGGTAGGTTTCTCCAAGCAACGGTGGCGCACCTTTAAACAGGAGGTGCATGTAGCTTGGATCGGTGAGTCAATCTCCCACCCAGGGACTGCTTTGGGACGTCTCACAGTACCTGTGTCCCCCAATGAAGCGAAGGAGAAACATGGATTTTTGTGATTACTCACCGTAAAATCCTTTTCTCCGAGACGCTCATGGGGGGGCACAGCACCCACCCTGTTAGCCAAGTTGGTTCTTGTTTATTTAATTAATGTATGTTCTTTTGTGAATGTCAGGGTGGTCCTTTGCCAGACATATTGTTTTTCTGCATTAAGGCTGATTGTTATTGTTCTCCTACTGCTTTTGCACTAAACTGGTTTCCGCCCGCATTCAGGGCGAGGGTGTATACGGCGGGGGAGGAGCTAACCTTGTGTTGTTTGCCTAGTGTCAGCCTCCAGATGGCGGTAGCATACACCCACAGTACCTGTGTCCCCCAATGAGCGTCTCGGAGAAAAGGATTTTACGGTGAGTACTCACAAAAATCCATGTTTTACAATTTTTCTGTGTAAATAAAGGCATTTTTCAGCCCACTCTTCCATAAAGGCCACCTCTATGTAGTATACGTTAGGGAGATACTCAAGTCTCTGCTTGGGAACTCTGCAGCTCCTTCAGGGTTACATTTTGGTCTCTTGCTGCCTCTCTGATTAATTTCCTCCTTGCCCAGACTGAGTTTTGGTAGGCGACCTTCTCTTAGTAGGTTTGTTGTGGTACCATCTTCTTTCTATTTGATGATAAGGGATTTAATGGTGCGCCTGGGGATCATCAGAAATTGTGGTATTTTTTTTTTATTTATTTTTTTTTATAACCCATCCCTGATCTGTGCTTCTCAACAACTTTGTCTCTGACTTGTTTGGAGATCTCTATCATAGTTTATCCCCATTAATAAATCAGAATTGAGTAGAAATTGTAGCTTTCATATAGTGTTAATGGTGGTCAAAGGAAAATCCACCAGTACACAACACAGCTTATGAAAATACAAATATTAGAAACAGATAGCGAGAATACATAACCATCAGTGTCTTAACATGGTATGCGTAAATATAGGAAAGGGATGCTAGGACATTGTACGATGTACATGTACGATGCTAGGACACTGGTATCTAGTATTCCTCTATATTTAATAACCGACGTTTAGTAGTAAGAAATGTTAAGTTTTTATGTACGGTATCTTAGTGATTTGCATATAACCACACAAGACAGTATATTAGTTCTTTACTGAATGGTTAGTGCAATAGTGATAATGATGATGTCCTAGTGGGGTTCACTATTTCTCTAATAACTAATTAATACTGTGAATGTTTTTTGGACTGCAGTCATACTGGTGGTATATTTAATTCACTAAACTGTAATATTAGTTCATCTTGTTTGTGTAATCAGTGGGTATAGGATATAAATACCTTTTGACTAGTATTATTATGTATCTCCCCTATGAATTTGTAATAGGGTGGAGCACATAAGTGATATTTGATCATATAGCTAGCCTAGCATCCTTTACGTTTGCTGTCTGCATTTTAAATATTTTTCTGTGGAGAAGAATAGTGATGGGCGAACCCAAACAATAAAGTTCAGGGTCTACACCAAACACCTAGTGTCCGTGCATGGGCCCCGAACGCTGACTTCTCTAGGAAGGAAGTCTGTTACTGTTGGGGTTCGGCCACCCGAATATAAGGTGTTTCCCACGCTGTCATCTTTGTGACCGCTCGAGAAACACTGGCTCTGAACAGCGGCAAGATCATTACTACCGGTCTGAGCTCTGCGGTTCCCACTGTCATACAGATGACAGCGTGTGAGCCAGCGGTTCTAACCTTTTTACCACTGGTCACAGGTGTCGGCTGATGAGTACTACCCTCATCATCCTACACCTGGTCTCTCTGATAGCAGCGAGAGAAAGTGTACGATGATGGGAGTATTCACCTGCCGGCACCTGTGCAATAAATAAATTTAAAAAATTATGTACATTCACCTCCATTTTTGATAACCAGCTCTAAAGCCAACAGCTGGGGGCTGGTATTCTCTGATTGCCTAAAAATAGCATCCTGTAGCCGCCTAAGAAAAGGCGCATCAATTAGATATATTTTTATTTTTATAAATAATGTGTATTTTATTTTTTTATCTATTAACAAGTATAGTAAGGCCACCTGAGTTTAGCAGCTGTTTTTCTTGCCTTGCCTTTCAGGTTACCAGAGTTCACAGCCATCAGCACCTGTGAGGCCCAGAAAAATAATGGGAAACTTTGAGGGACATTTTAAGGTTACTGGAGTTTCCAGCTGCTGGAACACCTGGATGCTGTGAACTAAGGTTACCTTGGGTGTGTATTACGGTCCCCCGTAATTTTCATAACCAGCAGAGGGAAAGCCTACGGCGTCGGACTGATGTTAATATTCTGGGAACAGGCCAATATCCATAAAGGTTTTCAGGCTATTTATATCAGCTCACAGCTGTTTGCTTAGCCTTTGGTTATTATAGGAGAGACCACCCCCCAAAAAATGACATGGGGTACCCCTATAATCAATAACCAGCAAAGGCTAAACAGCCAGCTGTTATTAATAGCCAAGGAAAGAGCCATGGATATTGGCCCTCTCCCAGACTGAAAACATCAGCTCTCAGCCGCCCCAGAAATTGCGCATCCATTAGATGCGACAACTATAGCGCTTAGCTTTGCTCTTCTCACTTTACCTGTTGCGATGGCAAGTGTGGTTGATGTCAGCTTTGTAATGTCAACTGACCTCATGCCCACATGTTAGTAATGGAGAGGTGTCTATAAGATGCCCATATTATTAACCCCATAGTGAGATTGTAACAAAGACACAGCAAGAATAAAGTCCTTTATTTGAAATAAAACTCCCCACCCTCTTTCACCTATTTAAAAAACACCACATTTCTCAGCTGTTCAACGAGAAGATAATCCATATCTGTCCCACGAAGAAGTCCAGCTCTGCTACATCCAGGTGATTTATTGACCACTGGCATGAGGCAACCTCTCAGCAAGCCAGCCAGAACACACTGAGACAGGGCCTGCAGTGCTGACGTGAGAAAGGTCACCGGAATTAATAGCTGATGAACCCTGGTCACTTCACTGATGTCACCGCTACCATTGTATGAAAATTCTCACTCAGCAATTGGTGACATCAGTGAGGTGACTGGGGTTCATCAGCTATGAACTCCGTTGACCTTTCTCACATCAGCGCTACACACTGCAGGAGCGTAATCGCGCTCCTGTCTCAGTGTGTTCTGGCTGGCTTGCCAAGCGGTCGCATAATGCCAGCACTCAGCAAACCACCCAGATGTAGCACGGCTGGACTTCTTTGTGGGACAAATATATTATTA
The DNA here is from genome assembly GCF_039654945.1 of Dendrobates tinctorius. Taxonomy (NCBI): domain Eukaryota; kingdom Metazoa; phylum Chordata; class Amphibia; order Anura; family Dendrobatidae; genus Dendrobates; species Dendrobates tinctorius. Next base: position 9,782,811 of record NW_027361684.1, read on the forward strand.
TTATTTATTTATAAAGCACCATTGGTTCCATGGTGCTGTACATGAGAAGGGGTTACATACAAATTACAGATATCATTTGCAGTAAACAAACTAACAATCACAGACTGATATAGAGGGGAGAGAGGACCTGCCCTTTCGGGCTTAAGGCCCCATCACACATAGCGACTCACCAGCGATCCCGACAACGATATCAGCGTGTCAGGATCGCTGGTGAGTCGCTACATGATCGCTGGTGATCTGTCAGACAGCTTCACCAGCAATCAGGACCAGCGACGCCCAGCTCGTGGCGTCGCTGTGTACTTTAGTTACCAGTGCGCTAATGCAGGGAGCTGGTAACTAGGGTACACATCGGGTTTCTAAGGGACATGCGTCACTTAGAAACCCGATGTGTACCTTAGTTACCAGCTCCCTGCATCAGCGCGCTGGTAACTAAGGAACACAGAGGGTTTCTAAGCACAGCGCCGTGCTTAGAAACCCTGCATTTACTTAGTTACCAACTGATCGCTGGTCTCCTGCCTGTCACACGCAGCGATGCGTGCTGGCCAGCGGGAGACCAGCGACCAAAAAAATGTCCAGGGCTTTCCAACAGCAATCAGTGATACCGCCAGGGGGGCCGGTCACTGATCGCTGTCACACACAGCGATCTCGCTGGTGAGATCGCTGTTACGTCACAAAACTTGTGACTCAGCAGCGATCTTGCTAGCGAGATCACTATGTGTGACGGGGCCCTTACATGCTACAGGATCGTGGGGAAGGAGACAGTAGGTTCGGGGGTTGCAGCAGCGCCAGTGATGGTGAGGTGGTAGCTCCAGTAGTGGTGAGGAGGCAGCGGGGATCATTGCAGGCTGTAGGCTTTCCTGAAGAGGTGGGTCTTCAGGTTCCGTCTGAAAGATCCGAGTGTGGTTGATAGCTGGACGTGTTGGGGCGGGGAATTCCAGAGGATGGGGGCTATTCGGGAGAAGTCTTGGAGGTGGTTGGGTGAGGAGCGAATAAGTGTGGAGGAGAGAAGGAAGTCTTGGGAGGACCGGAGATTACGTGAGGGAAGGTATCGGGAGATTAGTTCAGAGATGTATGGAGGAGACAGGTTGTAGATGGCCTTGTAGGTCAGTATTAGTAATTTGAATTGGATACGCTGAGGGAATGGGAGCCAGTGAAGAGATTTGCAGAGGGGAGAAGCGGAGGAGTAGAGAGGAGAGATTAATTAGTCAGGCGGCAGAGTTGAGGATGTACTAGAGAGGTGCAAGGGTGTTAGTAGGGAGGCCACAGAAAATGATGTTGCAATAGTCGAGGCGGGAGATGATGAGGGCATGCACAAGCATTTTAGTAGATTGAGGGTTGAAGAAGGGATGGATTCTCGAAATATTTTTGAGCTGGAGGCGACAGGAGGTGGAGAGAGCTTGGATGTGCGGTTTGAAGGACAGGGCAGAGTCAAGGGTTACTCCGAGGCAGCGGACCTCTGGTAAGGGGAAAAGCATGATGTTGTCAATTGTTATAGAAAGGTCGGGTAAGGAAGATCTGTGAGATGGGGGAAAGATGATCAGTTCAGATTTGTCCACATTGAGTTTGAGGAAGCGAGAGGAGAAGAAGGAGGATATGGCTGATAGACACTCTGGGATTCTGGAGAGCAGAGAGGTGATGTCTGGGCCAGAGAGGTAGATCTGAGTATCATCGGCATAAAGGTGGTACTGGAATCCGTGGGACTTTGAGTTGCCTCAGGCCAAGTGTGTAGATTGAGAAGAGTAGGGGTCCTAGAACACAGCCTTGGGGGACTACAACAGAGAGAGGGTGGGATGAGGAGGTAGTGTGGGAGTGGGAGACGCTGAATGTGCGGTTGGAAAGGTATGAGGAGATCCAGGATAGGGCGAGGTCTTTGATGCCAAAGGAGGAGAGGATCTGTAGTAGGAGGCAGTGGTCAACTGTGTCGAAAGCAGAGGACAGGTCTGAAGGAGGAGTATAGAGTATTGTCTGTTAGCTTTGGCTGTATGTAGGTCGTTGGTAATTTTGGTCAGGGCTGTCTCAGTGGAATGATGGGGTCGGAAGGCAGATTGCAGATTGTCAAAGAGCAAGTTAGATGAGAGGTGGGAGGAAAGTTCAGTGTGGACATGCTGCTCCAGGAGTTTAGAAGCGAATGCGAGCAGCGATATTGGGCGATAGCTGGACGTGGCTTTTGGATCAAGGGTTGGCTTTTTAAGGATAGGCGTGATTGTGACATGTTTGAAAGCAGAAGGGAAGGTGCCAGAAGTTAATAAGTTGAATAGGTGGGTTAGGGATGGGATAAGAGTGGTGGTGATGTTGGGGAGGAGGTGGGATGGGATAGGGTCAAGTGCACAAGTGTTGAGGTGTGATTTGGAGATAAGATGAGCAAGCTCACCATCAGTGATGTTAGATATAGAGGTTATGGGGTTTGGGCATTGGTCTGGTATACAAAGGGCTTGTGGTAGTTGAGCAATAAAGACTTGCCGTGTTTGGTCTATCTTGTTTTTGAAGTGTGCGGCAAAGTCCTCGACAGAGATTAGGGAAGTCGGAGGGGGCAGTGGTGGGCGGAGAAGGGAGTTAAAAGTATTGAACAACTGTTTGGGGTTGTGGGATAAGGAAGATACAAAGGATGTAAAGAAGGCCTGTTTAGCAGAGGTGAGAGCTGAATGCAAGTATTGCTTGTTTGAGTGCAGTGAAGTCGTCTTGAGAATGCGTTTTCTTCCAGCGCCGTTCTGCAATTCTGGATGCTTGCCGAAGCTTTTTAGTGGTGTTATTGTGCCAGGGTTGTCTATTGATTTGTCGCACTCTGTTATGCATGACAGGGGCGACTGAGTCGATGGCTGATGCAAGAGTGGCATTGTAGAAACTAGTGGCAGTGTCAGTGTCATGGAGTGAAGCTATGGAGGACAGTGGTAGAATAGAGTCAGAGAGTGTGCGAGTGTCTAGATGTGCGAGGTTTCTACGGGGGTGCGCATGCTGCTGGACATGGGTGACAGGTGAGGACAGGGATGAGAAAGTGAGTAGATGGTGGTCAGATAGAGGGAGAGGGGAGGTGGTGAAGTTAGAAAGAGAGCAGAGGCGTGTGAAGACCAGGTCTAGTTTCCGTCTGCGTGGGTGGCTGAGGAGGACCACTGAGTAAGTCCAAAGGATGAAGTAAGGGACAGGAGTTTGGAGGCTGCCGACTGGTGAGTGTCAGTGGGGATGTTGAAGTCACCCATGATGATGGTGGAAATGTCAGCAGAGAGAAAGTGAAGGAGCCAGATAGAGAATTGGTCAGTGAAGGCAGTGGTCGGGCCCGGAGGTTGGTATATGACGGCCACTTGGAGGTTGGAGGGAGAATAGATGCGGACGGAGTGGACTTCAAAAGAAGGGAGGATAAAGGAGGGAAGAGGTGGGATTGGGTTGAAGGTGCAGTTGGAAGAAAGGAGAAGGCCCACTCCTCCGCCATGTCTGTTGCCAAGGCAAGGAGTTTGGGTGAAGTGGAGCCCGCCGTAACATAGCGCAGCAGTGGCGGTGTCGGAGGGTGTCAGCCATGTTTTGGTGAGGCCAAGGAAGGAAAAGTTACGAAAGGTAAAGAGGTGGTGAATCACATGGAGTTTATTGCAGACGGAGCGAGCATTCCAGAGTGATCCAGAGAGTGGGAGCAGGGTGGTGGTTGTAAGGGGCACGGATTTGAGGTGGGAAAGATTTCTGGTGTTTGTGTTGGTTTGGGAACGATAGAAGGGGAGTAGTAATGGGAGGTATGAGCTGTGGGGGTCCAGGGTTGGGAGATATGTCGCCAGCAGTGAGGAGAAGCAGAGAGAGGGAGAGCATGTTTTGAATTTTATTAGGAGAGCTCTGAGGTTGAGGAGCAGGTCAGCAGAGGAGGTCAGGTGGGGAGGCAAGAGGGAAGGAGAGATTATTATTTGGTTAGCGGGTGCTGAGGTTTGCGGATAGTGAAGGAGAGTGAGGATTAATGGAGCCAAAACTGTTAGAGCGTATGTCAGCATGGTGAGAGTAATTTAAAAGGCAAAAGAAATTTAGTACATTTAAACGCAGCGTTTAGTCGTACCTTCTGGTCACTTCAGGCTCATTTCAGGCATTATTTCAGATATTATCCTTAGAAGACATCCTTGGAATGACAGACCGAGGTCATGACAGACCTCTGAGTCTGAATTTATAAGAAGTCAATTGCACAAATATAGATTATCTTTTCGTCGGATAGGTTAGGAATATGATTTTTTTTTTTTAAATGGGTAAAAGAGGGTAGGCAGTTTTCTTGGACGGCTGTGAGCTGCTATTTTTAGACAGGAGGACCAATATCAATGGCCCCTTACCAGTCTGAGAATCTGAGAATACCAGTCCCCAGCTGTCTGCTTTTAACTTGGCTGGTTATAAAAATGTGAGGGACTCCACACTGTTTTTTTTTTTTTTAATTATTTATTTAAATTGGAAAAAAAAAAAACGGCGTGGGAATTTTCTATTTTTGACAACCAGCCAAGATCAATCTGACAGCTGGGAGCTGCAGCCCATAGGTTTTGCCTGTTCTGGTTGGCAAAAATGGAGGGGACCGCACGTCATTTTTGTTTTAGAAACATATTTACGTATTTACTGCACAGGTGCCGGCTGGTGAATACTCCCATCATTGTACAGTTACTCTCGCAAGATCAGGTGTAGGATGATGAGAGTAGTACTCTCGTCAACCGACGGCTGCGACCGGTTGTACCCTTTTTACCGCCGGTTACAGCCGGTGGCTCTCACACGCTTGTCATCTGTATGACCGCGTGGGAACCGCAGCACTCTGACCAGCAGTAATGAACTTACCGCCGATCAGAGCCGGTTTTTCTGGCACTGTCACACAGATGACAGAGTGGGAAACACCCGATGCTTGGGCCCCCCATTCATGTGAATGGGGTTCGAGTTCTGGTACCCGAACTGAACTTTTTTAAAATGTTCGGCCGGACCTACCTGAACATCCATGGGTTTGCCCATCTCTAGAAAAGAAACCTTTTTAATAAATAAAGATTTATTAAAATTCACTAAATATTTTGAATTACCAAATGCTCTTCTGGTTACATGAACTCTGGTGGAGAAACTCCTGGCTTCCTTTCATGTCACTTCAAAATCTCCCTCAATTCTGGCCTCTGGAAACTGATCGGTTGAAGGGCTTGCTGTGTGAGATGCTGGATTCAGCAGAGCCCACTCTGTTTCTCTGAATGCTGCTGTAGACCCGACTATCCCCCTTATAGCTGTATGCATTGAGCAGGGTGTATATAAATGTGTATGTGTAATGTATATACACCATGCTGTATTGCCTTTATAATATGAATACATTCAAACCTCTCCCTATCCATTGATCCATCCCATCGTCCATGTCAGTGAAGGAGACTAGTAGATGGTTTTTATTGCCAGGGCTGGGGTTCTGGTGCATTGTGCATTACTTCTATTCCCTGCAGTGTCCTGTAGAGGAGGCTGTGCTGGGGCTCTGTGTGACTCTGTGGAAGGAGTGGAAGAGGTTTAGGTAGAGCTTCAGGTCTGTGCTCACTGCTGGTTTGCAGCTCAATTAAACATTGACAAATCCCATGGCTCAGATGGCATTTCATCCACGGATACTGAGGGAATTGAGCTCAGTAATTGACAGACCGTTGTATCTCATATTCTTAGACTCTCTAGTAAGAAGGTTGATGCCACAGGATTGGAGGATGGCTGATGTGGTACCGATATTTAAGAAAGGTAAGAAGGTGGATCCAGGCATCTACCGTCCGGTAAGTCTGACATCAGTAGTGTGCCAAGTTTTTGAGGGTATTATAACAGATGACCTGCGGAGATATATATTGCAGAGAATAATAAAATTACAACCAGCACGGATTCATGAAAGATAAGTCGTATCTAACCAACATGTTGGGTTTCGATGAGGAGATAAGTGCAAATCTGGATGAAGGTAATGCGGCTGATGTGATTTATCTGGACTTTGCAAAGGCATTTGATACGGTACCATATAAGTCTTACACTTAGGCAAGGACTGGATGAAACTATATGCAGAAGGGTAAAGCCCCCGTTACACACAGCGATTTCGCTGGCGAGATCGCTGATTTTGTGACACATCAGCGATCTCTCCAGCGATATCGCTGTGTGTGACATCCAGCAGCGACGAGCCCCCCCCCCGCCGGGTATCGCTGATCATGCTGGATTGTCCTGGGCCATTTTTTCATCGCTGGTCTCCCGCTGGCCAGCGCGCATCGCTGCATGTGGCAGCGGGAGCCAGCGATCAACGACGCTGCACGCTGGTATCCAACGTAAACATCGGGTTTCTAAGAGCCTCGTGGCTCTTAGAAACCAATGTTTACGTTGGATACCAGCTTGCTCGCTGGTCCTGATCGCTGGAGGGGCTGTCTAACATGTCCCAGCGTTCCCATCCATGTCGGATCGTTGGTGGGATCGCTGAAACATCGTTATGTGTAACGGGGCCTTAAGAAACAGGCTATAAGACAGGAAACAAAGAGTCATCATAAATGGTACGTTCTCTAAATGGGATATAGTCAGCAGTGGGGACCCCAGGGATCTGTGCTAGGACCTTTAACCTCTTTATTAATGACCTTGTGGATGGGATTGAGAATAAAGTGTCAGTCTTTGCTGACGACACCAAAATATGTAGGATATTAAAATCTGACCTTGACATTACAATATTGCAAATTGATCTAGATAAGATGACTGAATGGGCAAACACTTGGCAAATGAGGTTTAATGTACCGTAGGTAAATGTAGAGTAATGCACCTAGGAGGAAGTAATTCTGTTGCTGCATATACATTAAATGGGAGTATACTCAGGACTACAGATCAAGAGAAGAACTTGGGTATTCTTGTAATAAGCAAGCTGAGCAGCAGTACTCAATATCAAGCAGCAGCCACAAAAGTGAGCAAGATTTTAGGATGTATAAAAAGAGAAAATCCCAAGTTCCCAATGTATTGTTACCCCTTTAAAAATCACTGGTGAGGCCACATCTAGAATATGAGACCCCGTTTTGGACTCCACATTTTAAAAATGATATTCAGAAGTTGGATTCAGTTCAAAGGTGGGCAACTAGATTATTACAAGAGGTGGAAGGTCTCTCACATGATGAGAGGTTGGAAAAGTTGTGCTTGTTTAGCTTAGAAAAACACGCCTGAGAGGGGATCTCATTTACATGTATAAATATGTGTGGTCAGTACATAGGACTGGCACATGACTTATTTCTTCCAAAGACCATACTGAGGACCAGGGGGCACTCATTATGGGTGGAAAAAGGTGATTCCGGCACTAAATAGGACTGGTCAGTATGGTTAGTAACTCCAATTCACTAGAAGAATATCAAAGTGGAGTTCTCATTAACCCCTTTAAAAGAGTTGTCTCATGAAGACTGTCCCAGTCCATAAGAGCTTTTAGAGCATAAGGACATTGTACAACAGGGGTCTCCCTCCTGAGATCCCTTTTTACGAGCCAGAAAAGAGAATAGCTTCCATCATGACAGACTTGATCTGTCCTTCACCTGAATGGGGTTATGTAATACTATATTGCTGAAAACGGATGACTGGCTACAGCTTCCCTCATGTAAAATCAGTTATTTTCCCAGAGGTTCCCGGAGAGGATTAATTACCGAGACATGTTATACTTTTTCTAGTATTCGATTGCATGGACAGTAGGAAAACCAGTCCTCTCCTAAACCTATAACCAATCATTATACAGTGGGGCAAAAAAGTATTTAGTCAGTCAGCAATAGTGCAAGTTCCACCACTTAAAAAGATGAGAGGCGTCTGTAATTTACATCATAGGTAGACCTCAACTATGGGAGACAAACTGAGAAAAAAAAATCCAGAAAATCACATGGTCTGTTTTTTTTTCATTTTATTTGCATATTATGGTGGAAAATAAGTATTTGGTCAGAAACAAGCAATCAAGATTTCTGGCTCTCACAGACCTGTAACTTCTTCTTTAAGAGTCTCCTCTTTCCTCCACTCATTACCTGTAGTAATGGCACCTGTTTAAACTTGTTATCAGTATAAAAAGACACCTGTGCACACCCTCAAACAGTCTGACTCCAAACTCCACTATGGTGAAGACCAAAGAGCTGTCAAAGGACACCAGAAACAAAATTGTAGCCCTGCACCAGGCTGGGAAGACTGAATCTGCAATAGCCAACCAGCTTGGAGTGAAGAAATCAACTGTGGGAGCAATAATTAGAAAATGGAAGACATACAAGACCACTGATAATCTCCCTCGATCTGTGCTCCACGCAAAATCCCACCCCGTGGGGTCAGAATGATCACAAGAACGGTGAGCAAAAATCCCAGAACCACGCGGGGGGACCTAGTGAATGAACTGCAGAGAGCTGGGACCAATGTAACAAGGCCTACCATAAGTAACACACTACGCCACCATGGACTCAGATCCTGCAGTGCCAGACGTGTCCCACTGCTTAAGCCTGTACATGTCCGGGCCCATCTGAAGTTTGCTAGAGAGCATTTGGATAATCCAGAGGAGTTTTGGGAGAATGTCCTATGGTCTGATGAAACCAAACTGGAACTGTTTGGTAGAAACACAACTTGTCGTGTTTGGAGGAAAAAGAATACTGAGTTGCATCCATCAAACACCATACCTACTGTAAAGCATGGCGGTGGAAACATCATGCTTTGGGGCTGTTTCTCTGCAAAGGGGCCAGGACGACTGATCCGGGTACATGAAAGAATGAATGGGGCCATGTATCGTGAGATTTTGAGTGCAAACCTCCTTCCATCAGCAAGGGCATGGAAGATGAAACGTGGCTGGGTCTTTCAACATGACAATGATCCAAAGCACACCGCCAGGGCAATGAAGGAGTGGCTTCGTAAGAAGCATTTCAAGGTCCTGGAGTGGCCTAGCCAGTCTCCAGATCTCAACCCTATAGAAAACCTTTGGAGGGAGTTGAAAGTCCGTGTTGCCAAGCGAAAAGCCAAAAACATCACTGCTCTAGAGGAGATCTGCATGGAGGAATGGGCCAACATACCAACAACAGTGTGTGGCAACCTTGTGAAGACTTACAGAAAACGTTTGACCTCTGTCATTGCCAACAAAGGATATATCACAAAGTATTGAGATGAAATTTTGTTTCTGACCAAATACTTATTTTCCACCATAATATGCAAATAAAATGAAAAAAAACCAGACAATGTGATTTTCTGGATTTTTTTTTCTCAGTTTGTCTCCCATAGTTGAGGTCTACCTATGATGTAAATTACAGACGCCTATCATCTTTTTAAGTGGTGGAACTTGCACTATTGCTGACTGACTAAATACTTTTTTGCCCCACTGTATATTGACATGTTAGACGTGATGGGAAAGTAAAAACCTTTTGTACCTGGTAAACCACAGTAAACTTTTTTGGATGATCATGAAAAATTCTTACCATATATACTTGTGTATAAGCCGAGATTTTCAGCCCATTTTTTTTTTGGGCTGAAAGTCCCCCTCTCGGCCTATACACGAGTCATATACCTGGGGTCGGCCAGGGAGGGGGAGCGGGGGTGTCAGAGATCATACTTACCCCTCCTGGCGCGGTCTCTGCAGCCCCCCGCTTCTCCCACGGTCTCCCTTCCTGCCTTCAGCGGTCACGTGGTACAGCTCATTAAACTCATGAATATGCACATATTCATGAGTGTAATGAGCGGTATCACATGACCGCTGAAGGCAGGGAGACCGTGGAGAAGCGGGGCTGCAGAGACCGCGCCAGGAGGGGGTAAGTATAGCGATATCACCTGTCCAGGGTCCATCGCTGCTCACCGCTGTCTGCTGTGTCCTGTGTGTTTAGGCAGCAAAGGGCGCGGTGACGTGGTTAATGCGCGCCACGCTATCTGCTGGCTGAACAGTCACTGACACAGGAAGTGGCAGACTGCAGTGAGCAGCGATGGACCCCGGACAGGTGAATATCTCAGGTGCCGGGTTCTGAGCAGGAGAGGTGAGTATGCCATTTTTTTTTTTTTGCAGCATATGGGGGCATAATATATGGAGCATCTTATGGGGGCATATTCTATGGAGCAGCATGTGGGGCATAGTCTATGGAGCAGCATATGGGGGCATAGTCTACGGGGCAGCATATGGGGGCATATTCTATGGAGCATCTTATGGGGGAATAATCTATGGATCATCTTATGGGGGCATAATCTATGGAGCATCTTATGGGGCCATAACCTTTATGGAGCATTATATGGGGCATATTACTCTATGGAGCATCTTATGGGGGCATTATTAACCTTTGTGCAGCATTATATGGGATGTATGTTGTATGGAGCATCTTATGGGGCCCATCATGAACTGTATGGAGCATTATATGGGGCTCCTGATTCAATATGGATATTCAAAAACATTTAACCTACTGATGTCTCAATTAATTTTACTTTTATTGGTATCTATTTTTATTTTTGAAATTTACCAGTAGCTGCTGCATTTTCCACCCTAGGCTTATATGCGAGTCAATAAGTTTTCCCAGTTTTTTGTGGCAAAATTAGGGGGGTCGGCTTATATATGAGTATATACGGTAATTTGGCCTTTTGCACACCTACAGACTTACGGTACATTTTATGAAACTTAAACTTTTGGTATTCATATATTTGGGTAGAATTGAACTTTTCTTTGCCAACCAAAAAAATATTATGTAAATAATTGCTAATTATATTCATTATTTACGAATTGTCCATCAGGCATGAATGTATCATTTAACAGTACTTGGAATATGCAAGAAGTGTATACAAGAGCTTATCTCCAAATACCACTTCTGTCGAGATGAAAAAGAAAGTCCATGCACGCGACCATGTGGTATGTCGATATATTTATTATGGCAGTTAATTTCTTACAGTAACAGGTACAATACAAGGCACATACTGATGATTTACAATCCGTCTTGGAACATTCATAAGTGGAATGGCTGCATAATTTAATACAGATACATAATGTACAGGTGAACGAATAGAATATATAGATATGTACAAATATAACGCCGATTACATGCTTTTAACTAAAGGCTTTACTATTCCTGATCGACACAAATATATAAATATATATATATACCAAAAGCTGGTATCTCTCTGTGAAACCCCCGGATGGCTTTGGATGCACACTCTTCACAAAGACCCAGCTCGTAGTATCACAAAGTGCACAATGCGATTGTGCTATTAAAAAGAATCAGCAATCTGATTACACACAGAATAACAGTCTTCAAAAAGATATATTCTCTGAAATGGATAGCATCGAAAATTTATTATAGACGGACGGAAAGGAGTAGGAAATGGCACGTGATGTGTTCTATCCAGACTAGTGCTAGAAATTAGTGATGAGCGAACGTGCTCAGACAAGGTGTTATCTGAGCATGCTCGTGCGCTAATGGAGTGACTTTGGCATGCTTGAAAAATAAGTTCGACCCCTCGCGTTTCCATGTATCACGTCTGTTCAACAGCCGCAATACATGCAGGGATTACCGAAGAGACAAGACAATCCCTGCATGTATTGCACCTGTTGAACAACCGCGAGACATGCAGCCGCGGGGACTCGAACATATCTTTTATGCACGCCGACACTTGGTTAGCACAAGAGCATGCTCACATAACACCTTATCTGAGCACATTCGCTCATCACTTTTAGAAATGCTTCTAAGTATTAGAAATCTGTTCAATGTTGTGAACATTTTCATGAAACTCTAATGGCACGACATCAGTTATGTGTCGTGCTACTGGCATCACAGATCAGTGATTTGGTACGGCAAGTTACTGCTGAGACTACTGATTGCAGCAGCCATGTGTCGGCCGCTTGTAAATGGAAGAATGAAAGGACCACCCGGTTGTCTTTGAAGGGGGAAATAATAGAGGTATATTCTAATATATTTATTTAATTATAAAATTGGCAGCAAACATTTTTCAAAAATAGATGTGGAAGCCCCCACAGATAACTTGTACTGTCTCCTACACATGGATGGGACCTATTCAGTGTTAGATTGCATACAGAATAGAACATTGATTTTATTCTTGTATTAGCATCTACTTATTTGCTGGTCTAGCGATTTGTTGTCTTCTTTACATGGGTCAGTTTACCCCTAATCTGAGCAGTGTTCTGACATTTTACATTATGGAGACTATCTTTGGTTTTATGTAATTTTGAAAGAAAATAAACTTTCTATGCCAAGTACAGTATGGAGTCATAAAAAAACAACCTTTTTCCATTTTTTTGGTATGATTACTAATAAAACACTACACTAAACGCTAAAGTGCTTAAAATTTTGCTAAAACCCCCTGTCTTTGTGGTGTCCGATAATCAGTCTTGGAAAAAGAAATAGATTTTTAGAACTTACAGTCGATTGTGTTAGCAATATATATCAAGCACAAGAATAAACTCTTCTGTTCTTATTGTTAATTATTACATGGGCATCGCGAGGACAATTCATCTCACATCCGATTGTGGAACTTATTATTATTCACAGATCTATTGATTAAAATTAACTTTGTTCATTGGAAAACCCCTCTTAGGGCAGGTCAGATGAATAAAAAAATAGTTTTTCAAAAGGTAGCAACTGAAACACTAGAAAAGAACAAAACTAATATGTAATTTACCTTTACTATAAGAGTAAAGATTTCATCACTTATCACCTGACCACAAGTTCTGTAGTTCCTCTTCTGCCTCCTAGCAGCAGCACAGCATGTGGCCAAAGGGGTTTGATATTCTTCTGCACTTTGCCTAAAGTTGAACCTACCCCTTAGCAAGATCATCCTCTCCATAGCCCGCCTAGTTCAGTCCCGGCCATGGTAAGCTCGTCATTTCCACATTATTCTAGTGCAGATCCCCTAATTGCACCATCTAATTATGCTGCCGGTATTCTGGACCCATAGAAAACCGCACAGTTCTTCTCCCCAGGTGGCAGGCGCTACCCTCCTATCTGTCGAACGCTCTGGTCTCATGAATGGCTGACACAAATAGTGCTGAAATCCCTCAAAATGTTTAGTTAAGGTAAATGACAAAAATGATAAAAATAATTATTTTTTTCAAATGTAAAATAATTTGCTGCACAACTCCTTTAATTATAGCTTATTACCTGCAAAGTTACAGTGCAAATATGCATGCATACACAAGAGGCTATAGCCCCATTACAGTGCAAACTAGTAAGGAGCGAGCGTGCTCGGATAAGGTGTTATCTGAGCATGCTCGTGTGTTAATGGAGTGTTTCGGCGTGCTCAAATAATATGTTCGAGTCCCCGCGGCTGCATGTCTCGCCGCTGTTCGAGAGCGGCAACACATTCGGGGTAGTCTAAGGCCTCTTTCACACTTCAGTTTTTTACAATCAGTCACAATCTGCCAGGTTTTGAAAAAAACGGATCCTCAATTTTCTTTTGAGGATCCGTTTTTTTCCCCATTGACTTGCAATAATGGCGGATTGTGACGGATTGCTGTCCGTTGCATCCGTTTTTTTTGAGGATCCGCCAAAAGTTGCTGTCCGTCACCATCCTCAAAGATTTCAAAACGGAGCTTGCAACGTTTTTTTCTCTGGCGGATCCTCCAGACACTCATTTAACCCGAATCTCTCTCTCTCTCTCTCTCCTCTCTTCCTTCCCGGCCAGCAGTTCCTTTATTTCCTCATTTTCAGGATCCGTCTGAAAACGGATCCTGTGCCATCCGTTCACATCAGTTGAGAACGGATCCGCTTCTCTGACTTTTTGGCGGATTTGAACTGATGCAAAAAAACTGAAGTGTGAAACAGGCCTAACAAACAAAAAATCTCTACATATGTTGTGGCTGTCGAACATCCGCGAGACTCGAACATATTATTTGAACATGCCGAAGACAAGTCTGTTAGCACACGAGCATGCTCAGATAACACCTTATCCCACCATGGTCGCTCAGCACTAGTGCAAACATATAAAGGGGAAAAGTGGAACAACAATAAGAAACAAGCCCTGACAAGGAGCATACCTAGTAGACTGTGCTGGAAATCTAGATTTCACTCATTATTACATCTTCTAACATTGGACCTTAATATCTCTACACTTACTGATTATGGAAAATGTATCACTTGGCAACAAGTGCAATATAAACCATACACAGGTAATGTGACATCTAGCTATTTATGATGGTTTTCCATTATCTACACTCTTAACAGCTGTCTCTTTTCACAGATAGCGGAGTCTGCTGGGGTTGCTTGTAAAAGGTGTATTATGCAAATGAAATCTTGCCAAATCTGCCTAAAAAGAATGCAGAACGCGCTCAAAAATCGAATGTTTTCTGCTTATTATATTTAAACAAACAACCAATCTACGCACATTTACTGCGAAACATCGGCCAGGAATTTAAGGATGTTCCTTTTTACAGTCAGGCATTACACAGAGCATTATTGTAAAGGTTATAGGTTATAATAGGGGCACATATGTAACAAATTTAGGATTGCTTCAATAATTTTGCAAACAATTTTGTGTATGCAGTCCCTCTAGAAACTTATGTATTACTTTGGTTGTCCAGTACAAAAAAAACATTTGTGCAGCCCAACATTACTTCAGATGTGCACTGAATAATCAATAATGGACCGTTCAGTGTGAATCAGCCGCCTCGGCAGCACAGGTGCTGTTCATATAGAATGATGTGCTGCAGAGAACGATGATCTTTTCACCCAACAAATGAACCTTTTGCTCGTGTGATCGACAGGCTGTTCACACTGCGCGATTGTCGTAAATGAGCATTCTTCCTATCATTAGGTTACGATTTTTACCTGCAGATTTTCTTCGTCTCTGGGGAAAATTTGCAAAGAAACTGTTTATTTACCAAAGCGGTTAGACGCTGTGTATTTTTGCGCAGCGTAAATATGCTGTGAAAAACTCGACATAAACACCATCTGTCCTTTTTTCAGACCTACAAACAGCCTGAATAAACAAGCATTACGAGAAAGTAATAAAAAATAAATTGGCGCAATAATTTGGATAATGTTGAATTGGCCACACCATTCAATGACTATAAAGATACAACCTTCTGTATTACAGCTGCTGTGTTCCAACTGAAGGAGATAAGAGAAGTTCAGCAACAACTGAAGCCTTAAGGTACTGTCACACTAAGAGACATCGCTAGCAATATCGCTATAACTAGTGACGTTATAGTGATATTGCTAGCGATATCGCTGTGTCTGATACTTACCTACAACCCGCTCCCCCGCTGGTTATCACTGATCGCGCGAGAACGTCCTGGACTGTTTCTCGTCGTCAGCTTCCTGCGGCGCTTCCTGCTGTGACGACGAGCGACACGTGGAGCCGGGCGGGAGGAAGCAGGATCGCCTGGTGTGACAGGTAAGTAGTGTTCCCCGTCCCCAGCGATGTCGCTAGTGAGATCTGTGTGGCAGCTCACTAGCGACCACTTAGCGATGCACCAGCGATCCTGACCGCGTCATATCGCTGGTCGGGATCGCTGGTACATCGCTAAGTGTGACAGTACCCTTAGAGTTCTCTTCTTAGGCCGGGATCACACATGTGAGAAACTCGGATGAGTCTCTCATGTTAATACCCAGCACTGCCGCCAGCACTCGGACAGGAGTGTGCGGCTGTATGTATTTCTATGCAGCCGAACGCTCCGCTTCCGAGTGCCGGCGGCAGTGCTGGGTATTGATATGCGAGACTCGTCTGAGTTTCTCGCATGTGTGATCCCGGCCCTAGAATGATAAAATTGTAAAGTGTTTGTAAACAAAAAAAACTTTACAATGTTATTAAATTTCTTCATTCTCAAGAATGGAGTCATTTTTTAGTTTGTTTCTGGCTCATTGCTAAGGGAAACGGTCATTGCTGCAGTCCAGCAGCAGTCATTCCTGCAGTCTAGCAGCGGTCATTGCTGCAGTCTAGCAGCGGTCATTGCTGCAGTCTAGCAGCGGTGGCAGAACATACGCAGAATTTTCAAGCTTTTTTCAATAAAGGTTGCGCTGAAGCTAGCCGGGGTCACTAGAGTGCATGATTCCTGATCCCGTCCAGCTTTCAGCACTATTGTGCTGCAGAGGCAAAACTGTCTAATAAAGCAGCGACGCCAAAAACTCAAAGGAGCTGCAGGTCCGAACTGTCAATCAAGTAGGAGCGCAGCGACCCCATCAACCAGGAAGCTGAGAGGCTGCTGAACTCCTGAAAAGACACAGCAGGACAACTCTATATAAAGGGTCTGAAAGAAAATGTAACATTGCACAAAAAAGGGATCTTTAGTAAAGGTCTAAACACATTAGTTGTTGTTTTTTTAGTTTGCTATAAAAGTCAGTAAAGCAGTAGTTATAATTGTAGTATAATGGTTTACTTAAGTACAGAAAAGTAATATACCTAGTATAATCTGCCAAGACAACAGCTGCTCTGGGTGCATTTCAGGTTCAGAATAGTGGTGATCACCAGTGACCTGATGAATTAATCATTTACAAAGGCCAGAATAAATGCAAACTCACAACACAACAAATTGATCAGCACTCAAATAACGACTCTTTAACCCAGACCGATGCAAACTGCATGGGGAGAGCAACTGTTTGGTCCCTATAAAGTTTACATATCGCCAGGACCTCATTCCCTGATTACTGATGGAGATGTGCTGCTGAAAACAATGATATTTAGGTCCACATTAGTGATGAGTGAATGTGCTCAGATTAGATTTTATCCGAGCTTGCTAGGGTGCTAACCAAGTGTCTTCAGTATTTTTCTGTTTTTTAGGGGGGCAGGATAAAAGAGCTTTCAAGGGGTTGTCCAACTTTGGGGTCAGTTTTGTTTTGCATTTGTGTTTCATTCAAAATTTTGCACAGTTTCACTTTTACAGTAATTATGTCTCTGTCAATTCAACTTTGATGTGGACTCTGGTCATAAATCAGCCGAGTAGATCTCAGGTAAAAAATAGACAGATAAAGCATTCTAGATTACTTTTCAGACCGTCACAATGGACTGATTGACAGATTCTCAGTTAACTCATTCTATATCCAGTGATTGAAGGCAAACTGTGGTGCAAAGTTTGGATAAAACTTAATTGAAAAAAATTATTTTTAGCGCCAACTATATGTATTTAAGAAAATAAAATTATCCCCAAAGACAGACAACCCCACTACATTTGAAATACTTACCGTATATACTGAAAATTCAATTTAAACAAGTGTTCTGTTATAGAATCATAATCCCCACATATAGTGGGGGATGAGATAGAGGCTTCTGCATATCATCATTTCAGCCTCTAAATTCACTTATTGGCAAGGCAGAGAAAGTGAATTTTCACAGATTTGCTCATCTGTAAAGAGGACCTATCACTTGCTGTACATATGCAATTTGTACCTGGTCTAAATGCCGAATGTTCTGCTGAATCTGCCATTCTTTTTCTTTTGTTCCTATTCCTCTTTGTTCCCCTTTTTCTGTATGCAAATCTAGTCTTCTAAGCCAAGGGGATCAACGCTCCCTCCTTGGCCAAGAAGTTTAGATTTACATATAAGGCCTCTTTCAGACATCCATCTGTCACCATCAGTCAAAATCCGCCGCCTTGCAAAAAAAAAACAGATCCGCCATTTTTTTTTTGGGCGGATCCGTTTTTTTTCCCATTGAGTTGCATTACCGGCGGATCTTGACGGATGGTCATCCGTTGGATCCGTTTTTATACGGATCCGCCAAAATTTTGGCGTCCGCCGACTTGCCCGGACGGACAATGCAACGTTTTTTTTGGCCGGTCGGATCCGCATTTTACTGTGCGCATGCCTGGAGGAATTGACTCAGCCGAAAATGTAACCCTAAACTCTGTTCTGGCGGCTGAAAAATCTCTCTCTCGCTCTCTCTCCTTTTCCATGCACGGTTTCCTTTAAATTTCTGCCTTATCCGGATCCGTCAAAATAACGGTCCGGTGACACCCGTTTGTTTCAATCCGCCAGCGGATCCGTTTTCTGCCACTTTGGCGGATTTCAACTGAGCTAAAAAACGGATGTGTGAAACAGGCCTTAGTAAGAGGGGACCAGATCTTAAGAATATGGAGGCGTAAGAACAAAAGTAATACCGCAACAGATTCAGGAGGACGGCATTCAGACCAGATAAATAAAAATACATATTTACGATGTGACAGGTCTTTTTTAATCAAAATGCAACACTTTATGGAGAACTTGTCAGCAAACAAGTAGTAAAAGGTTATCTGACTGTAATATACAGGGGTTGGACAAAATAATGGAAACACCTAACGTTTTGGCATCATAATCTTCGAACATGTTATAAACATATAAACCGTGACATATGGTAATGTTTTGTAGTTGATTATTTGTGTCATGTGATATGTGTATGTAAATTAACTGTTTGTTTTGCCGAATTGTAAGAACATTGATGAGAACCTGATACCAATGGCAGACCTCTCGGATTTTCAAAGAGGCCAAATTGTTGGTGCTCGTATGGCAGGCGCTAGTGTAACAGAAAGTGCCCGAATGCTTGGCGTGTCAAGATGTACTGTCTCCAAAATAATGACTGCGTTTGAAAGTGAAGGAAAAACGTCCGCAGCAAAGCACAGGTCCGGCCGAAAGTCAAAGTTGACTGAGAGAGACCGTCGAACTCTAAAGCGAATTGTGAGAGAGGATCACAAGATCACGACTCCGAAAATCACTGCTGAGCTCAATGAACACCTACAGAACCCAGTTTCCACGAAAACTGTTTGTCGGGAGCTGCACAAATCTGGATTCCACGGAAGAGCTGCAATTAGAAAACCGCTGCTCTCAATGACAAATGTTTCCAAGCGTTTAAAGTGGTGTAGAAACCTCCAGAATTGGTCTCTCGAGCAGTGGAAACGTGATATTCTCTGATGAATCATCGTTTACCCTATTTCCGACCTCCGGCCGAGTGTACGTTTGGAGACAGCCGAAAGAAGCATTCCATCCAGACTGCCTTCTCCCAACCGTAAAACATGGCGGAGGTTCTGTGATGATCTGGGGTGCTATTTCGTGGAGATCCGCAGGGCCAATGATATCCCTTCATGGAAGAATTAACAGCCGAGATTATTTAGGCATTTTGGGCGACCAAGTGCATCCTATGGTTCAAGCACTGTTCCCGGAGGGGAACGCCATCTTTCAGGATGATAATGCACTAATTCATACAGCTAGAATCATTAAAGCATGACACGAGGAACATTCTAATGAAGTTGAGCATCTCATCTGGCCCCCACAATCCCCAGACCTCAACATTATTGAGCATTTATGGCCGATTTTAGAGATTCAAGTTAGACGTCGATTTCCGCCGCCATCATCGTTCAAAGAACTGGAGGGTGTTTTACCTGAAGAATAGGCTACAATTCCTTTGGAAACAATTCACACCTTGTATGAATCCATACCTCGGAGAATTGAGGCTGTAATCGCCGCAAAAGGTGGACCTACACCATATTACACTAACTTTTGTTGATGTTTCCAGGTGTTTCCATTATTTTGTCCAACCATCTATGTACAGGGTGGGCCATCTATATGGATACACCTAAATACAATGGGAATGGTTGGTGATATCAACTTCCTGTTTGTGACACATTAATATATGCGAGGGGGAAAACTTTTCAAGATGGGTGGTGACCATGGTGGCCATTTTGAAGTCGGCCATTTTGGATCCAACTTTATTTTTTCCAATGGGAAGAGGGTCATGTGACACATCAAACTAATTGAGAATTTCACAAGAAAAACAATGGTGTGCTTTGTTTTAAAGTAACTTTATTCTTTCATGAGTTATTTTCAAGTTTATGATCACTTATAAAAATAAAATTTGTTCAAAGTGCTGCCCATTGTGTTGGATTGTCAATGCAACCCTCTTCTCCCACTCTTGACACACTGATAGCAACACCGCAGAAGAAATGCTAGCACAGGCTTCCAGTGTCCGTTGTTTCAGATGCTGCACATCTCCTATCTTCACAGCATAGACAGCCTTCAGATGACTCCAAAGATAAAAGTCTAAGGGGGTCAGATCGGGAGATCTTGGTGGCCATTCATCTGGCCCACGACAACCAATCCACTTTACCACCAACCATTCCCATTTTATTTAGGTTTATCCATATACAGTTGTGGCCAAAAGTATTGACACCCCTGCAATTCTGTCAGATAACACTCAGTTTCTTCCTGAAAATGATTGCAATCACAAATTCTTTGGTATTATTATCTTCATTTAATTTGTCTTAAATGAAAAAACACAAAAGAGAATGAAGCAAAAAGCAAAACATTGATCATTTCACACAAAACTCCAAAAATGGGCCAGACAAAAGTATTGGCACCCTCAGCCTAATACTTGGTTGCACAACCTTTAGCCAAAATAACTGCGACCAGCCGCTTCTGGTAACCATCAATGAGATTCTTACAATGCTCTGCTAGAATTTTAGACCATTCTTCTTTGGCAAACTGCCCCAGGTCCCTGATATTTCAAGGGTGCCTTCTCCAAACTGCCATTTTTAGATCTCTCCACAGGTGTTCTATGGGATTCAGGTCTGGACTCATTGCTGGCCACCTTAGAAGTCTCCAGTGCTTTCTCTCAAACCATTTTCTAGTGCTTTTTGAAGTGTGTTTTGGGTCATTGTCCTGCTGGAAGAACCATGACCTCTGAGGGAGACCCAGCTTTCTCACACTGGGCCCTACATTATGCTGCAAAATTTGTTGGTAGTCTTCAGACTTCATAATGCCATGCACACGGTCAAGCAGTCCAGTGCCAGAGGCAGCAAAGCAACCCCAAAACATCAGGGAACCTCTGCCATCTTTGACTGTAGGGACCGTGTTCTTTTCTTTGAATGCCTCTTTTTTTCTCCTGTAAACTCTATGTTGGTGCCTTTGCCCTAAAAGCTCTACTTTTGTCTCATCTGACCAGAGAACATTCTTCCAAAACGTTTTAGGCTTTTTCAGGTAAGTTTTGGCAAACTCCAGCCTGGCTTTTTTATGTCTCGGGGTAAGAAGTAGGGTCTTCCTGGGTCTCCTACCATACAGTCCCTTTTCATTCAGACGCCGACGGATAGTACGGGTTGACACTGTTGTACCCTCGGACTGCAGGGCAGCTTGAACTTGTTTGGATGTTAGTTGAGGTTCTTTACCCAACATCCGCACAATCTTGCGTTGAAATCTCTTGTCAATTTTTCTTTTCCGTCCACATCTAGGGAGGTTAGCCACAGTGCCATGGGCTTTAAACTTCTTGATGACACTGCGCACAGTAGACACAGGAACATTCAGGTCTTTGGAGATGGACTTGTAGCCTTGAGATTGCTCATGCTTCCTCACAATTTGGTTTCTCAAGTCCTCAGACAGTTCTTTGGTCTTCTTTCTTTTCTCCATGCTCAATGTGGTACACACAAGGACAGAGGTTGAGTCAACTTTAATCCATGTCAACTGGCTGCAAGTGTGATTTAGTTATTGCCAACACCTGTTAGGTGCCACAGGTAAGTTACAGGTGCTGTTAATTACACAAATTAGAGAAGCATCACATGATTTTTCGAACAGTGCCAATACTTTTGTCCACCCTCTTTTTTATGTTTGGTGTGGAATTATATCCAATTTGGCTTTAGGACAATTCTTTTTGTGTTTTTTCATTTAAGACAAATTAAATGAAGATAATAATACAAAAGAATTTGTGTTTGCAATCATTTTCAGGAAGAAACTGAGTATTATCTGACAGAATTGCAGGGGTGTCAATACTTTTGGCCACAACTGTAGATGGCCCACCCTGTATGTATATGTGTATATATATATATGGCAGGAAACAGACAAGTTGCTATAATATTGATTGGGGATTCACCAGATTTCCTCATGCTTTACATCTAGTGGATACAAATCTGAACCAACCAGCTAAACTTGTGGCTCCTCCAAATGCACAATGTTCTACAATATTATACATCCTGTTTTTCACACGTGCTGTTGCTTAGTTCTATTCCTCCCATTCTATAAACATCCTTTTTGTTTTTCTTGCCCAGATGTAGAATCTTGCATTTCTCCCTGTGAAATACCATTCTATTAGTCGCTGCCCATTGCTCAAGCTTATCTAGATCCTTCTGAATCCTTTCTCCATGTTCTCTAATGTTAGCTATCCCTCCTAGCTTTGCATCGTCTACAAATTTAATCAGTTTACCTTCAGTTCCCTTATCTAGATCAGGGGTCCCCAACCGCCGGTCCACGGCCCAGCACCGGGCCGCTGCAGTGCCCTTGCCGGTCTGCAGACACAAGGGGAGCCAGGGGCGGTCAGTGGCGTAGCGGGGGCTGGGGCGGCGCGCAGCAATTCTTAAACTGCCCTCGTGTAGCGGCGGCCAGGGAGCGATCCAAGCAGCTCCGCTGCCTGCAATAGGGAATAGCAGGAGCGGAGCTGCAAGGACCCGTCCAGCTTCCTGCCCGCGGGCGATGCTGCGACAGGTGAGAGGAGAGAGATGGTGTGTGTATGTATGTCTGTGTGTGTACATGTATGTGTGTGTTTGTCTGTGTTTGTGTAGGTGGAGCCTGGCCCTGGAGGAGATGGGGACATGAGGAGAAGACCGTGATGGGGAGAGAAGGCCATGATGCCTGGGGTGATGGGAGAAGGCCATGATGGGGGTGATGGAGAGAAGGCATTGATGGAAGTGATGGAGAGACGTCAGTGATGGGGTGAAGGCAATGATGGGGAGAAGGGAGTGATGGGGTGAAGGCAATGATGGAGAGACAGCAGTGATGGGGTGAAGGCAATGATGGGGAGAAGGGAGTGATGGGGTGAAGGCAATGATGGAGAGACAGCAGTGATGGGGTGAAGGCAATGATGGAGAGATGGCAGTGATGGGGAGAAGGGAGTGATGGGGTGATGGAGCAGGCAAGAATGGGGTGATGGAGCAGGCAAGGATGGCGGTGATGGAGCACTCATTCAAAACCTATGGTGAGTTGAGTCACATTATAAATGTTATTTAATTATAAGTATGCACTGCTACACTACAACCGCGTCGATAGCCCCGCCCCCTTATGACAAAAGCCCCACCCCTGACACACCTCCATCCCCGCCCTGCCGGGCCATGGAAGAATGGTCTTGCTTGAAACCGGTCCCTGGTGCAAAAAAGGTTGGGGACCACTGATCTAGATCATTTAAGAAATTTAAACTATAATATTCAATTATACTTGGATTTGACTCTAATATATATTACCAAGCTAATAACACTTCGTAGGCAAAAGTGCTTCCAAGAACAATCGCCATATCATCCTTGGGTTATGATTACTAGCTTACCCATTTTTCAAATTTTGGTTAAATAGTTCTAACATAAATGTGTGATTATTACTTTAAGGCCACATTCACACGTTCAGTATTTGGCGAGTTTTTTTATATCAGTATTTGTAAGCCAAAACCATGAGTGGAATAATCAGGGGAAAAGTATAATAGAAACACGGAACCACTTCTTTATTTTTCACCCACTCCTGGTTTTGGCTTACAAATTTGGCTTACACTAATCTGCCGCTTATTCATCCCATGTGGACACTCTTGAATGCCATACTGACAATCCCCCTTATGAAGAAGGACATGCGAAACGCATGTCAGGGGCACTACTGGTGGTACATGTAGTTTGGAAACAGGAGACGCTTGTTCTTATTCATGACCTGCACTTTATGTACTGCTTGCACTTTATATGGGATACTATACAGTTAGCAATGAGACTGTACACTTTTTTACCTTAGGTGATGTTCGCATATCCTACACTTTGCAATTAGATTGACTATTTTTTCACCACTGGATATATTTATTGCCCTATATATTGTGCCCCATAGTGTTGCACTGGTATGAGCTATGAACTATACAATGTTCAGCAATTGTCTCCTTTTTTAGTATTACTTATTTATTTGCATAATTGACTGTTAGATCACCCATTGGGGTGTACATATATTACACACACTCATGAACTTCTGTTAATGGGATTTATAGGTCAACATTTATACAAACTATGCGCCATCAGATATTGTATCGCATCAGGTTTCCCTCTATTGTTTGTATTCATTTTTTTATTCGTTTTTTTTCTTGTAAGGCTACTTTCACACATCCGGTGTGTGGGGTCCGGCGGCGTGCGGCGAAAAGCCGGGCCGCCGGATCCGGCCTGCAGCCGTGACACCGGATGTGTGTGCGGCGAGACGATACGGCTCGGACATTATTAAAGGAGCCGCAGGACGAGGTGGACAGAGGCAGCCAATGAGACAGCTGCTGAAAGGGAGGTGAGGGGAGGGGAGGGGGGTGGAGAGAGAGAGACATGGGGGGTTAACACTTAGTGTCCAGGCAAGAGAATCTCTCTCTCTTGCTGGGCACTTGTGGGGTTAACCCCACAGAGAGATCTCTCTCTCTCACCCAGACACTGTGAGTGTTAACCCCACAAGTGCCCGGCGAGAGATCTCTCACAAGTGTCCGGGTGACAGAGAGAGATCTCTCTCTCTCTCGCCGGGCACTTGTGGGGTTAACATTCACAGAGTCCGGGCATGCGCTGTGGAAAAAGCCGGTCCGGCGCTGCAAAAAAACGTTACATGGAACGTTTTTTCCAGACGCCGGACAGGCTGTTTTTGCCGGATCAGGCAAAAACCGGATACGCCGCATAGGTATCCGGCGCGATGCGGCAATAATGAAACTGAATGGGGGAAAAACCGGATCCGGTGGCAACCGGCGCCGGATCCGGTTTTTACACTTTTCGCCGCATTGCGCCTGATGCTGAAAACCGGATGTGTGAAAGAGGCCTAAGACTATAACTAATAGAGGATGATTTTTTTTTTTGACAAGTGAATAGAGTCTGTTCTAATTATAGGGGTTTTTGTATTTAAGGTCAGACCCTAATAAGGGATTGTGGCCCATGCAGTTTGGCTTGGTCTACTAGAACATGATCAGCCCTTACAGATTGTCTCTCCATTCTGGCTCATAGAAGCCACATCCCTTCTATAATGCAGGGGCGGACATATCATTGGGCAACCTGTGCGGCCACACTGGCCCAAGAGGTAAGGGGCCCACTTACACCTTCAAACCAGGTGACATTGTGCAATATGATGATCTATTGTGCAGGGCATTGCAGTAGCTTAGATATCCATGGTTACGAACATTCACAATTAACTAAGTAACTAATTGTCACTCTATGAGTGGTTGTAACCACGGATACCTAAGCTACTGCAATGCCCTGCACATGGGGTAAGAGACATAGCAAATCAGAAGAACTATACTACATTTCTAATTTGAGGTATTTACTAATATTATTATTACATCTACTAAATATTGGGATAGGAGCTCAAAGATGGGAATACCCCTTTAATAGATGGAGAAGATTTCAATGTACAGTATTACACAACTAACTACATTTATAAATGAGAGGTGTTTTATGGGTGCGAGCGATCGGTGAGCCATGAGATTTAATGCAGGATGTTATACGGAAAGCTAAATGTCCTTTTGTACTGAACTCATCAGTCTATTAATTTTAATTTTACACATCTTTTATGGGAATTACATGTATTCTGTCTCGCATTAATGCAGACAAAAAAAAGTTACCGTATATGAAAATATAAGGTCTGCAAATGGTAATGAGTATAAGAAATACAATTTATATGCAATGTCCTCCTGGTACAATGATGAGCGGTCTAATAGATCTTTTAATAAAATATAAAAATATATAGATAAACTATTATGATATATTAAATATACTTTAAATTATTTTAAAATACTTTATTTTACTATGTTTATAGCTTTGTGCACATGTCTGTAATATGGCTCTATACAACCTGTATTACGGTATTGATCCGTATAAGGGCGCCTATATTATGCAACAAAGGCTGTGTGCCCTATATTAGTAGGGTTCTGTGTGCTCTATATTAGTAGGGTTCTGTGTGCTCTATATTAGTAGGGTTCTGTGTGTTCTATATTAGTAGGGCTCTGTGGGCCCTATATTAGTCAGATTCTGTTTGCCCTATATCATTCGGGCTCTGTGTTCCCTATATCGGTCGGGTTCTGTATGCCCTATATAAGTCGGGCTCTGTGGGCTCTATATTGGTCGGGTTCTGTATCTCCTATATTGGTTGGGTTCTGTATGCCCTATAAAGTCGGGCTCTGTGGGCCCTATATTGGTAGTTCTCTCTATGCTGTATATTGGTTGGGTTCTGTATGCCCTCTATTGGTAGGGCTCTGTATGCCCTATATTGGTCGGGTTCTGTGTGCCCTATATTAGTAGGGCTCTGTATGCCCTATATTAGTCGGGCTCTGTATGCCCTATATTGGTAGTTCTCTCTATGCTGTATATTGGTTGGGTTCTGTATGCCCTATAAAGTCGGGCTCTGTGGGCCCTATATTGGTAGTTCTCTCTATGCTGTATATTGGTTGGGTTCTGTATGCCCTCTATTGGTAGGGCTCTGTATGCCCTATATTGGTCGGGTTCTGTGTGCCCTATATTAGTAGGGCTCTGTATGCCCTATATTAGTCGGGCTCTGTATGCCCTATATTGGTAGTTCTCTCTATGCTGTATATTGGTTGGGTTCTGTATGCCCTCTATTGGTAGGGCTCTGTATGTCCTATATTGGTCGGGTTCTGTGTGCCCTATATTGGTCGGGTTCTGTGTGCCCTATATTGGTCGGGTTCTGTGTGCCCTATATTGGTTGGGTTCTGTGTGCCCTATATTGGTCGGGTTTTGTGTGCCCTATATTGGTCTGGTTCTGTGTGCCCTATATTAGTAGGGTTCTGTGTGCCCTATATTAGTAGGGTTCTGTGTGCCCTATATTAGTAGGGTTCTGTGTGCCCTATATCAGTCGGACTCTGTATGCCCTATATCAGTAGGGTTCTGTATGCCCTATATTGGTCGGGTTCTGTGTGCCCTATATTAGTAGGGCTCTGTGTGGCCTATATTAGTAGGGCTCTGTGTGCCCTATATTGGTCAGGCTCTGTATGCCCAATATTAGTAGGGTTCTGTATGCCCTATATCAGTCGGGCTCTGTATGCCCTATATCAGTAGGGTTCTGTATGCCCTATATCGGTCGGGTTCTGTATGCCCTATATCGGTCGGGTTCTGTATGCCCTATATTGGTTGGGTTCTGTATGCCCTATATTGGTCGGGTTCTGTGTGCCCTATATTAGTAGGGCTCTGTGTGCCCTATATTTGTCGGGCTCTGTATGCCCTATATTAGTAGGGTTCTGTATGCCCTATATCAGTCGGACTCTATGCCCTATATCGGTCGGGTTCTGTATGCCCTATATTGGTTGGGTTCTGTATGCCCTATATCAGTAGGGTTCTGTATGCCCTATATTGGTCGGGTTCTGTGTGCCCTATATTAGTAGGGCTCTGTGTGGCCTATATTAGTAGGGCTCTGTGTGCCCTATATTGGTCGGGCTCTGTATGCCCTATATTAGTAGGGTTCTGTATGCCCTATATCAGTCGGGCTCTGTATGCCCTATATCAGTAGGGTTCTGTATGCCCTATATCGGTCGGGTTCTGTATGCCCTATATCGGTCGGGTTCTGTATGCCCTATATTGGTTGGGTTCTGTGTGCCCTATATTAGTAGGGCTCTGTGTGCCCTATATTTGTCGGGCTCTGTATGCCCTATATTAGTAGGGTTCTGTATGCCCTATATCAGTCGGACTCTATGCCCTATATCGGTCGGGTTCTGTATGCCCTATATTGGTTGGGTTCTGTATGCCCTATATCAGTAGGGTTCTGTATGCCCTATATTGGTCGGGTTCTGTGTGCCCTATATTAGTAGGGCTCTGTGTGGCCTATATTAGTAGGGCTCTGTGTGCCCTATATTGGTCGGGCTCTGTATGCCCTATATTAGTAGGGTTCTGTATGCCCTATATCAGTCGGGCTCTGTATGCCCTATATCAGTAGGGTTCTGTATGCCCTATATCGGTCGGGTTCTGTATACCCTATATCGGTCGGGTTCTGTATGCCCTATATTGGTTGGGTTCTGTATGCCCTATATCGGTCGGGTTCTGTGTGCCCTATATTGGTCGGGTTCTGTATGCCCTATATTGGTCGGGTTCTGTATGCCCTATATTAGTCGGGCTCTGTGTGCCCTATATTAGTAGGGCTCTGTGTGCCCTATATTTGTCGGGCTCTGTATGCCCTATATTAGTAGGGTTCTGTATGCCCTATATCAGTCGGACTCTATGCCCTATATCGGTCGGGTTCTGTATGCCCTATATTGGTTGGGTTCTGTATGCCCTATATCAGTAGGGTTCTGTATGCCCTATATTGGTCGGGTTCTGTGTGCCCTATATTAGTAGGGCTCTGTGTGGCCTATATTAGTAGGGCTCTGTGTGCCCTATATTGGTCGGGCTCTGTATGCCCTATATTAGTAGGGTTCTGTATGCCCTATATCAGTCGGGCTCTGTATGCCCTATATCAGTAGGGTTCTGTATGCCCTATATCGGTCGGGTTCTGTATACCCTATATCGGTCGGGTTCTGTATGCCCTATATTGGTTGGGTTCTGTATGCCCTATATCGGTCGGGTTCTGTGTGCCCTATATTGGTCGGGTTCTGTATGCCCTATATTGGTCGGGTTCTGTATGCCCTATATTAGTCGGGCTCTGTGTGCCCTATATTAGTAGGGCTCTGTGTGCCCTATATTTGTCGGGTTCTGTGTGCCCTATATTAGTCGGGCTCTGTATGCCCACCATTTTCTTCAGATACCCATGTAGACTTTTCTGACTTGCGGCACCACAGTAGTAGTAAAGAGCCACTTGCACTGTACAGTCTCCTGCACACATTTCTGCCCTGTGCTTATGAAGTTCAGTGAGTCTTCCCTGTATGGCTGTGCATACAGAGATAGTTGTCAATCATTGAGTAGGACCGCCCTCTGGACTCCCAAGCATAAAAAGTGCTTTGATATACGTACATGAATAAAATACAAGTTATACTGAACTTTTTCACGCAAAACTATACATCAATCTACTCAACCCCCTCTTTTCTACAACATGGTACCCACAGATGGGACCGAATGTACAATGTGATCGGTTCCCTTTAAGGGTGAGATTGGTTCTCACAGTGCAGAAAAAAATCCTAACTTCTTGGCACAGAGAACATGGTTACATTTACATATGCACTGGATTTTTGGTGCTTTTCACTACAATTCCAAGTTATAGCATTTTAAGCACCATTCATGAACTGCAGACAAGCATGAGCGGATGCGATGGTACGCTGGGGGCGGCCATATTTGTTGCGGTTTTTACACAATATTCTAAGTGTGTTAAAATAAATGATGAAAGCTGCATTTTAATAAGCACAGATTTACTTACAGATTTTAAGGTACTTCTATGAGAAAACAAAAATCTGCATGGTGGAAACATGGATACAGTGTTGAACTGGCGCTTTAAAGAAAAACCGTCATTTTATTAAATGTTTTTACATAAAACAATGTTAAAAACAACAAAAAAATAACAACTTTGTTATATAGATCATAGGGCACATCTTCTTTCTCCTCCTGGACTGATCTTTTATTCTCAATTCATGGGTAGAGTCTGCATTCAGCGAAGACAGATTTTCTCATTAGTGAGATAGGAGACAATTGGTGCTTATAAAATTCTATGGAAAGGGATGAGCTAGAGGCTGACAGACATTCTACTGTGAGTTCTCATGAAACAACAATTACCGTTCTCCACAGAACTTCATGAGCAACAACTGCCATCTCAGAAAGAGAAAAATCTGTTTTCGCTGAAGACAGACTTTAATTTTCAATGTTCTCTATTCATGGGTAAAGATCAGACTTGGAGAAGAAAGAAGCAGATTGCTCTAACGAGATATATTTCAAAGTTTCTTATTTCCTGTGTCCTATTGATTTATGAAAGAAGGTTGAAGTGATAGTAATTAAAGAATAATATCATTTTACATTTTTCTTATTGCTGGATTATTTTTTGGATTATTTTTGTTTTCTATTCATGTAGTTGGGACTAATGAACAACTTTACGGGTTTATTTGTCAATCCAAATTTCTTCCTCATTATACCGCCTATATTAGTGTTTGGCATATTTTTTATTGATTGAAATTAGCAGCAGAGGTGGAAATTATATCCAAGAGCTACATATTTACTGAACCGCTGTTCATATGCAGCCACATGAGCTGGAACAGGTAAGTACGGTAATTTACGCTTTGTTATGACGATGGCATGGAGGGGTGTACTGCTGCATCACTTCCAGTGTATCAGATAGCTAGGAGTACGTGGACCCGCACCGATAATATTCCTATGCCATCAATGACCTTGAAGTGACTGGTAATATGGGGACTATAAAGAGACTGATTCATTACTAAGAGATTGGCATTAAAAGGAGTATTCCCAGTATTTGTATGATCGTGACCAGCAAATTCAGGGGTAGGGCTTGACACCACATGTAACAGTCACTTTTTCCCTCACCTTCAATTAGGATGGACCAGAAGCCAATTTGTTTTTTTTTTTAACCGAAACGCGTTGGTCCCAATAAAAACCCTATCTGAAGCTCCAAAGCTCCTCATCTCCCACAGTACAGCCTGCTCAACCCAACACAATTCTCTCCATTCTGGCAAAGCCAATTATAGTCGTCAGACACAAAATATCTCAATATGTATATAAGTTGGCCATCTACCGAAAAGCAGGGCAAGATAAACCTATTATAAAAAGGCAGATCTTTAAAGAATGGAATTAGATTCAGGGCATTAGTAGGAATGATCAAGGTAAAGGTTCACAGTAGGGTTGGTCCTAATCAGACTGGTAAACTCTAGGTATGTTGGGTCTTATAAACAAATTATGGAAGGGATGACCGTCACTTTCTGTTCCAGACTATGCTTTGCTGTTTGTCCACTACCGGTCTGGGACTCTGTTCATACTGTCTTACCTAATATAATTATCTCGGGACTTTTGGGTTGGACTCATACCTGTGCACCACAACTTACAGCATCTGGCTAGTAGCAAGGGTGTTCCACAGAAACCTATCACATGTCAACATCATTAATGGTCCATATTTCATTAGTTGTGTTGCTTTATACGGATTTACATTTGTATTTTTTTTTCCACTATCTTTATCTCGCTTTATGGTTGATGATGATCAGTTTTATTGTTTCTGCGTATCTTTGTAATTTGATTCTGAGCTCTCGTGTATCAGGTCCTAATAAAAGTTAAAATATAATAATTATTACTTTGCTCTCATGTCAGAGAATATTGTGTCCAGTATTTAAAATAAGACCATGTTCTCAACATCATAAGACACATGCACACTGCTATTCAGTCATGGACATTTAATATTCTTTGAAGGGGACCCTGTACTTGTTGGGTTGATAACTTTAGGGACGTGACCTGTGCCCAGTCTGTCGTCTTGGCATGATCCAGTGCAGTGTTGGGTATTTGAACCATAGACAGTCTGAGGTTGAAAAAGTTTTCCTGAGGCACAGAACGGGGTGCGTTGTTTGCAAACAGGAAAGGACAATGTTTTGTTTCCAGGTTACACAGCATTCATGTGAATACCTCCCAGTGGATTTTCGGTTCCCGTTTCTGGAGTTATACTTTTAATGAAGCGCTATAGGGAGACAAAAAGAAAAGAAGACCAACATTAGCAGCAAATTTTAGTTTGGAGTCCTCCTTCTATACGCAATAGTAATTTCCACAAAAAAAGAGGAAAATGGAGCTCACTACACCTTGTAGTGCAATGGAAAAGCACTGAACCGAAGAAGGAAGGGAGCCGACTCCAGCTGGTGGACCTGGCAAAAATATCTGGGGAAAAAGGAAAGTTGTGGCACAACCATCCATAAAATACAAAATCTTTATTCAAAATGTTATAAAATCAGGTGGACCACACAGCAAGCAAAACCTGACACACTTCTGGTGTGACTTAGGGTGTTTGTCACGCCAGAAACAAGTCAGGTTTTAGCTCCTATGTGGTTTCACCTGTTTTTATGAAGTTTTGAATAAAAATTTGGAATTTTACGGATGGTTGTACAGCTACTTTCTGTTTTCCCAGTAATTTCCACACTTTCTCTAAATTCGTAAACAGCCCAGTAATTCCCTCCCTTCATATACTGGTACCATTGAATATTTTGTTTTCTTTCTTCGTCCAAGAAAGCCATTCCACACATGCCCTATTCAAAGCCTGATGAAGGGTACATTACCTGAAACGTTGCTATACTTCACTCTGCGGTGTAATAACTGTTTTTAATATAATGTTGAATATTAAAAGAAATAAAAATAAAAAAAATTCAGGTTTGTGACTGTTCTTGGTATGCTATTCCTTTATACAATATTAATATTCATAAAATAGTCTTGAAGGAATCTCAATGGTAAAGGGAATGTGTCATCAGGAAATTACCTATTGAGTTTTATTTTTTTTTTTTTAATCAAATCATTTTTATTGAAAATCTAATAGTACAATTTTTCCATCTGTCTGAAAACCTAAATTACATAATGCCATAGTATAAAACAAAGTATCTCAACTTTGATTCCCTACCATACCCTACACCTAAATCCCAACATTCCATTGATGACCATTTTTATTTTCTGAGCAGTGCTAGAATAACGGAGTATAAAATTCATAGAAGGGGAGAAAAAGGGAAAAAAAGAAGACTAACAATTAAGGGATAGCGTCGTAAATATCCTATCTCTAGTTAGAAGATCTGTGGGCTGACCTGGAGTATCCAACTAAGGATTCCATATCTTTTCAAATTTGAGTTACGTTTGTGATAGACTCCTCTTTCCGACCAGATTATATCGTTTATCGTTCATTGTAGTTCTCCCATACATGGGGGTTTTGTATCTAACCAATGAAATGCTAGAAGTTTATGTGCTGGAAGTAAGATACGAGGGATACCTCGGGATCCACTCCATCTTCAAATAATCCCAATATACATGTACGGGGGGATCTGGTAACAATTTCACTCCATACACCCTTTCTATCAAGGAGATGACCTCATTCCAAAATAAGCTTGTCTACATTCCCACATCAAATGCATCAAGTGTGCCTCATTAATCCAACACCTAGGGCATTTTGCATCATGGCAATATCCTATCTTGTGTAAAAAGCTTGGAGTTTTGTATACTCTGTCAGTTAAATACAGTTGAGAGCCTTTGGGCCTCAAAGGGAGATAATTTGGGAACAGTTTCTAGAATCTCTACCCATTTCTCCATCGATATAGGGCCTACATCCGCCTTCCATTTAGCTTTAAAGGTCAGAGGGAGATTATCCATTTGGCATGACAACAGGCACTTATATATAGTAGAAATTAAACTCTTTGTATGACCTGTAGAAGCAATAGTATCTATTAGAGGATGATGTCATATGCCAAGATCCATCAGACCCAATTGAACTGAAAAAGCTTGTCGGATTTGTGGGTATTGGTAATAACTGTGCAAATATGATTTTTATTTTTGTTACATACATTGGATTTTTTTTTTTCATATCACAATCGTTATTAAAAAAAACGAAATGAATGATCTTGCAATTTTCTCTTTTGCACTCATTTTAGGAAGATAAAATAACAATAACAGATAACACCTCTATACACAGATGATAACATAGGATCCACCGGTCACAATAGGCGTCACACTTGACCCGGCTCCCTTCGCAATGGCCTCTGCACAAGCTCAGTAGACTCACAAATACCAAAACATGGGATCAGATTCGGTCTCTTGCTGCCAATGGACGTGTGCATTTTTTTTTTTAAACTGTAAGTTAAAAAATCTAAAAAATGCTTGTGTGAAAATTGTGATGTGAAAAAAATTTTTTGCAACATTTGTAAAAGGAAATACACGACACAAAATGGTTTTAAAGAATACCGTATATACTCATGTATAAGCCGAGATTTTCAGCCCATTTTTGGGGGGCTGAAAGTCCCCCTCTCAGCTTATACACGAGTCATATGCCGGGATCGGTGGGAGAGCGGGGGTGTCAGATCATACTCACCCTTCTCTGCAGCTCCCCTGCTTGTTCCATGTTGTCGGAGCTGCTCTCTTCCTGCTTCAGCTGTCAAATGGTACCTGCTCATTAAATATGCGCATATTTAATGAGCGGGTACCAAGTGACCGCTGAAGCCGGAAGAGAGCAGCGCCGACAACATGGAACAAGCAGGGGCTGCACTGCAGAGCAGAGACAAGTGCCAGGACCAGGTGAGTATGACCAAGGGGGGAGGCATAGTCACCTGTCCCTGCGCTCTGCTGTCTTGCATCCCCTGCAGTGACATTCAGGTCAGAGGGCGCGATCGTGCCCTCTACCTGCACAGTCCCTGCAGAGCCAGCAACGCTGATGAGCAGGGGGCAGCGATGGAGGTGAGTATACAGTTTATGCTTAGAACATACAACACTGCCCTTCACCTCTCCAAACAAATCTATTTCAACACCCTCATCACCTCACTGTCCAAAAACCCGAAACGTCTCTTTGACACTTTTCATTCTCTACTCAATCCAAGAGTACAGGCCCCAACCACGAAGCTCCGAGCTGACGATCTGGCCAATTACTTCAAAGAAAAAATTGACCAGATTCGACAGGAAATTATCTCCCAATCACCTCATACCATGCACTGTCCTCCCTCCCCCACTGCATCTAGCTCACTGTCTGATTTTGAACCAGTCACAGAAGAAGAAGTAAGCAGGCTCCTTGCATCTTCTCGCGCAACTACTTGCACCAGTGACCAATTTCGGTCACATCTCCTCCAGGCCCTGTCCCCTGCTGTCACCCATCACCTAACTAAAATATTTAACCTCTCTCTCTCTTCTGGTATTTTTCCCTCCTCATTTAAGCATGCCATCATGCATCCACTACTTAAAAAACCATCCCTTGACCAAAACTGTGCCGCTAACTATAGACCTGTCTCTAATCTTCCCTTCATCTCTAAACTCCTGGAACGTCTGGTCCACTCCCGTCTTATCCGCTATCTCTCAGAAAACTCTGTTCTCGACCCTCTCCAATCCGGTTTCCGCTCTTTACACTCCACTGAAACTGCCCTCATTAAAGTCTCTAATGATCTGCTAACAGCTAAATCAAATGGTCATTACTCCATGCTAATTCTCTTGGATCTCTCTGCAGCATTCGACACTGTGGATCATCAGCTCCTCCTCACTATGCTCCGTTCCATTGGCCTCAAGGACACCGTTCTCTCCTGGTTCTCCTCCTATCTCTCCGACCGCTCCTTTACTGTATCTTTTGCCGGTTCCTCCTCCTCTCACCTTCCCCTTACTGTTGGGGTCCCCCAAGGATCGGTTCTAGGCCCCCTCCTCTTCTCCTTGTACACTGCCCCTATTGCTCAAACAATCAGTAGATTTGGTTTCCAGTACCATCTCTATGCTGATGACACCCAATTATACGCTTCTTCTCCTGACATCACGCCAGCCTTTCTAGAAAACACCGGCGATTGTCTAAACGCTGTGTCTAACATCATGTCCTCACTATATCTGAAACTGAACCTGTCAAAGACTGAACTCCTGGTGTTTCCTCCCGCTAGTAATGCACCTATACCCGACATTGCTATTTCTGTGTGTGGTTCCACTATTACTCCCCAGCAACAGGCCCGCTGTCTTGGGGACATACTTGATTCCGAGCTTTCCTTTGCCCCCCACATTCGATCACTGGCTCGCTCTTGTCATCTGCGCCTCAAAAACATTTCTAGAATTCGACCTTTTCTTACTTTTGACTCTGCAAAAACTCTTACTGTTTCTCTTATTCATTCTCGTCTGGACTATTGTAACTCTCTTCTAATCGGTCTCCCTCTTACCAAACTCTCCCCTCTCCAATCTGTCTTGAATGCTGCAGCCAGGATCATATTCCTCACCAATCGTTACACCGATGCCTCTACCTTGTGCCAATCATTACACTGGCTACCCATCCACTCCAGAATTCAGTATAAACTTATTACCCTCACCCACAAAGCCCTCCATGGCTCAGCACCACCCTACATCTCCTCCCTTGTTTCAGTATACCACCCTACCCGCGCCCTCCGTTCTGCTGATGACCTGAGGTTAGCATCCTCAATAGTCAGAACCTCCCACTCCCGTCTCCAAGACTTTACACGTGCCTCGCCAATTCTTTGGAATGTACTTCCCAGGTCAATACGATTAGTCCCCAATCCCCAAAATTTTAAGCGTGCCCTGAAAACGCATTTATTCAGACTGGCCTATCGCCTCAACACATTAACCTAATCTATCCCTGTGTGGCACAGCCAAAAGTTTTACCATAACCAGATTTCCCGCATCATGTTCCCACATGCTTTATGCATCCATTAGCCCTCTGTGTCTGTACTGTTACACACTTAACATTATGGCTGGTCCATACAATCAGGGCAACTGTTACCACCCACCTTTCGTGTCTACCTCTTTCCTCATAGACTGTAAGCTTGCGAGCAGGGCCCTCACTCCTCTTGGTATTTGTTATAATCCACTGTATGTGATTATTGTTATGCTGTAATGTCTATTGTCTGTACAAATCCCCTCTGAAATGTAAAGTGCTGCGGAATATGTCGGCGCTATAAAAATAAAATTTATTATTATTATTATACAGGGTTTTTTTTTGTAACTGAGGCAGTGGCAGCAGTAGCAATATGATGGGGCCACTCACTGTGCAGATAACTGGGGGCCACTCACTGTGCAGCATTATCTGGGGTCGCTCGCTGTGCAGCATTATCTGGGGCCGCTCGCTGTGCAGCATTATCTGGGGCCACACACTGTGCACCCTCGGCTTATATGCGAGTCAATAAGTTGTCCCAGTTTTTTGTGACAAAATTAGGGGGGGTCAGCTTATACACGATTATATACGGTAGTTTGTTTTCTAACTAAATATTCACTTTAAAAGTGGTAAGTTGTCAGGATATTTTCATCTCTAAATTCGCCACCAAGATATTAAAATGGAGAGGAAAAGGTTTTTAAACATGTCCCAATACATGGCCATTTGTGACTGCATTATCTAATAAGTTTAGGAAGTTCTGCATCACTGAAGAGTCATGAAGGTGTGCCGGTACAAGTCATCTCTGGTTGCGTCTGGCACATGAGCACTGACGTGGGTTGTAATGGCCTTTATTTCATGTGTGTACTGTGAATGCAACAGACTCAGCAAAAGCTGATGGTTAATGAAATATCACATCCCGTGGGTTGTCAATCAAGCCAGTAAGGGAGCGTTCAGTGACTGGCCATCGCTACTCTTCAGAACTGCATACGACCTCCATGATTCTTCAGCAATATTCTACATACAGCACGAGAAATCGTCCATTAAGTAATAAATAATGCAGCAACAACTATACACCATGTGGACAAATGTATTGGGACACCCCATCATTACAACTACAGGAGCTTTTACGAGATCCACTTCTAAAGCCATAAGGCATTACTATAAAGGTGGTCTCTTTTGCAGCTATAACAGCTTCTGCTCTTCCGGTGGAAGGGTTTCTACAAGATTTTGAAGAGTGTTTGGGGGAATTTTTGCCCATTCACCAATAGCACTTGTCAAGTCAGGCAGCTCTCCTCTCTGGCTCATATAGGGGGTCCCAGGCTGGAGACACCCTCCCCTATGATGTCTAGAATGAGAATACCAATAGAAAATAGGCATATTCCAGTGATGTGTCACTAAAGCCCCCGTTACACACCGATTTTGTGACACAGCAGCGATATTGCTAGCGATATTGCTGTGTGTGTGATACCTCCGATCGGCTCCCCCGCTGGTTATCGCTGATCGCGCGAGAAGCTCCTGGACCACTTCTCGTCGGCCACTTCCTGCGGCGCTGACGAGCGATGCGTGGAGCCGGGCGGGAGGACGCAGGATCGCCGCGTCTGACAGGTAAGTAGCGACCCCCGTCCCCTGCGATGTCGCTGGTGAGATCTGCCTGAGTGACAGCTCACTAGCGACCACCTAGCGATTCACCAGCGATCCTGACCGCGTCATATCGCTGGTCGGGATCGCTGGTGAGTCGCTAGGTGTAACGGTACCCTTACAGAGTTGCTTAGTGTATTTTTTAATCAGCAGATTATCACTAGAGGACTAGTAATCCTGCTGTGACGTAGCCCTTCATATTCATGAACTTTGTCTGACCCATGTACTCAGCACAGGGTGACAGCTTCCTGCCTAGGCACTGTATACTCATAACTGTCAGTCAGCCAACAGCAATAGGGGCGGATGTGCAGTACCCAGCCACGGCCACTATGAGTACATGGAGCAGCTCCGTAATTGAGCACTTTCGGCCATCGCCCGCACCGAAAACAGCTGATCAGCATGGGTGCCGGGAGTCGCACCCCCACTGATCGGACATGGATGACCAATCCTAAGAATAGGCCAACAATGTTGAAGTAGTGGATAACCTCTTTAATTAAACTGTATGATAAATGCAGTACAGAAAATAAAATTGAAATGCCTGAATTGCTGTTTTTTCTTTCGTCATCTCGCGTCCCAATAAAACATGAAATAAAAAGCAATAAAATTTTGGCACATACCACAAAATGTTGACAAAAAAAATATACAAACCATACAAACAAGCCCTCACACAGCTCCATCAATGTAAGAAAAAAAAAAAAAAATATATATATATATTTTTTTTTTAGGTTCAGAATTGTTTAAACTGCTCAAATAAACTATATATACTGTTAGTTTGGAAATGTTGTAATTATACTGACATGGAGAAGGAGGTTTGCCCAGTAATTTTTTAACTGTGCAATTCACACTGTGAAAACTGAACCCAAAAGGCAATGGTGGAATTGTAGTTTTGTTCACTATTTCCATTCACGTGGGATTTGTTTACCATTGTTCAGTAAATTGTATGGCAAAGTGAATGATGTAATTCTAAACTACAACTTGTCCCGCAACAAACAAGCCTTCATACAGCTATGTTTTGCTACACCATCTGAGAGCAGCACAATGTAGGAGCAGAGACCCTGATTCCAGCGATGTGTTACTTAATGGGCTGCCTGCTGCAGCTTTATATACAG
The DNA here is from genome assembly GCF_039654945.1 of Dendrobates tinctorius. Classification (NCBI taxonomy): domain Eukaryota; kingdom Metazoa; phylum Chordata; class Amphibia; order Anura; family Dendrobatidae; genus Dendrobates; species Dendrobates tinctorius. The sequence continues at coordinate 9,821,584 of NW_027361684.1, forward strand.
CGGAACTGGCAGTTTAATCCTATATAACCCCACCCACAGAACTGAGCTTGGCAGCTTTCTGTTTACACTGCATAAGCAGAAAGCTGCCAATCAGTGGTGGGGGCGGGGTTATACAGAGCTCATGAATATGGAGGACTACACAAATTCTACTTTATTACAATACAAAAATGCAAGGCAGGTATAGTAAGTTGAGCAATTTCTGATGCGGTGAGAAAGCGCATTTGGCTAGAAAATGTAGAACACAGATACATCGTTTACGTTATTTTGGGAACCTCAATTACGAGAGATATTTCTAGCCAAAAATGATAGTTTAGAAGCGATATGTAGTGTGCGTCCTTTCTTACCTCTTTTAATGTGCCAGGAGTGCTAGCCAGCCGATATACCATGTATACTGGAACACAGATGAATGAAGATGTGCCAATACAGTAACCAAGCACAACAGACCAGCTTGGGTATGTGTAGTTAAAAAGACGAAGCTCAGGTGGGCTGGACATAAAGCTGCATATAATAAACTGGGGAAACACAAGATATCACATTTATTTTTTTTCATGTAACTGTCTACACACAAAATTGAGGCAGACATACAGAAAGGTAATACTGACACTGATAACAGAGCGCTTGGGAGTCACAAAAGTCGACTCCTAAAAGCTCATTCAGACGTCCATGAAGATCGATGAGAGCATGGACCACACTAATGCACGGACTAGCTGCGGTTTTCCAGACCTGAGCGTGACAGCTTCATATACTTCTATGTAGCAGTCATGCTCGGGTCAGGAGACCCATGGCCCATCCATGCAGTGTAGTCTGCTCTCGGAGCAATTTGCATGGATGTCTGAATGAGCGGTTACTTGTCATCGGTCAATGGATTGTGCAACGTTATGGAGTCTCAAGTAAGAAAATCTTATGTGTCAAATTAAAAGATGATGCATCGCGATAACCTGTGCTACATCTGTTTATATGATATAGAATAAGAGAACAGTAAAGATTTGACGAATATCACAACTTGTGAATTAATACTTTGGTTTCTTTACTCGTTTAGTTGAATCTTCCAAGTCAATATATTCTTGACGGCCATAACTAGACAATGGCTTTTTTATGTCTACTGATCTCCATGCCTGTTTCAATAACATCTATTTCCAGCGACTGACCAATGAGATGTCCAACATGTTGAAAAATAATTTCACAAGACATCTGCTATGTGACATATGGCCCTCGGGAGGCGTACAGTCCTGGGATGACTTTCTCCTACTTTGTCAGTTCTCAATATTTTTTAATACAATAAGCAGAGGGGTAAATGGGGTTCGAAACCTATAGATACTCCTCTGGAAAAGGGGCAAAATGTAAGCATCTAAGTGACAATGACCTTATATACCAGCATCAACACCTATGGGTTCATGAATGACATGTCCTATAAAACTAATCTCACCAGCTCCTATGGGGCAGTAAGGTCCACACTGAACCACATTAAAGGCTTGTACATAAAATGAGAATGATGGGACTGGGGGAATATGTCTGTAAATGGGTTAATAATGTCCTCACTAGTAAGAAGTAGGAGGGTGGGAATTAATAGAACATGCTTCAATTGGGCCATAGTGAGCAGGGCGGTAACATGGGGGTCAGCGTTGTCTGGCACTTGACACCCAGACCATCAACTGTATGGTGCGTGCTAGAAGAAACCAGCCTTAGGGTTGTTCATTATTTTCATATTTATGGCCTATCTTAAGGATATGTTATCAATATTAGTTTATGGAGGTGAGCCACCAGACTTACCCCCAATCAGCTGGTTCTGGTGACGGCCACATGTTGACAGTTGCGGATGTGCGCATCACAGCTCTGTCAACTGTACATTATATCGGCCACAGCGGGGTACTGCATTCATTTGAATGGGGGCAAATGTGAAGTACACGGCCATGTTTATATACAGTTGACGCAGCGGTGTTGTGCAACTCCGCAACTGATCACATCCAGTTTTCGCAGGAACCAGGAACAGCTGATTGGCCGGATGCTTTCTGTCACACCACCACTAATCTGATATTGATGATCTATCCTTAGGACAAGTTATTATTATTAGATTGGTGGGGGTACAACAACTGCCACCCAACTGATCCTGGTTCTGGTGACAGCTGGATGTGATTAGTTGTGAAGAACATCTTCTGCAGACCCTTGGCTGTCATGCCAACCCATTGGCCCCACTCAATCACGTGACTGGCCCCGATGGACGGGTCTCATGATGTGCTTCTAAAGCACGAGTTAAATGCTGCTGTCAGTGATAGATAGAGGCATTTAACATGTTAAACAGCCGTGGGTGGTTCTCGATTCCACCAGCGGCTCTTAGAGGCATGTGACAGCTGTTCAAATCTAAACCTCGAAGGTCATAAAGGGATTAATATATAGCAGTCATCATATTATATAGCGCTGTGTACTTACAATTGCTCATTTTTCCCTTGTACCCAGTTAATTCTTCTCTTTTCCATTAGGTCTGTGAAATCACGAGATTAAAAACTGACAAGCTGAATCCTTCTAAGGTCCATGTAGAAACAGGTAGTCTATTTTCCCTGCATCAGTCATCATTAGAATAACTATTCTACATCACTGCAAGGACCCCGGCAGCGGGGAGGAGCGGAGCAGCTGGATCAGGAGTTGAAGAGGGGGGTGATAAATTCAGGGAAAAGAGACTACCTGAATCTACATAGAGCTTAGAAGGATTCATCGAGTCTGTTTTTAATCACGTGATATCATAGACCTAATGAAAAACAGAAGAATTAGTTGGGTAGAAGGGAAAATTAGGAATTGTAAGTACACAATGCTATATAATATGATGGTTGCAATGTATTAAAAATTTTGACGAGAGTGCTTTTGTAAGGATGAAGTCTCCGTTTTCTGTAGAAACTTAGCTTATGACTACTTTCTCTGCATAGTTTTTATACTTTAAATGTGCAGTGACCAGTACATTGCTCTGCATCATTCATACTCCACGGACTCACACTCCATTCTCTCTGAGAAGCGGATCTATTTTTACACTAGTAATAAAAGTGAAGAGAGTAAACAGGAGCCTCTGCAAAGTGTCACCTTATCATAAACCTGTTCTACTAATTAATCTGCCCTGTTTTGCCAGCCACAGAGACTGCAGCATCCACCTTCCTCCAGATTATCTGGGGTGAATCCGGCAGACCCGAGGTTATAATAATAGTAATAAAAATAAAACTGGCTAAAGAGGGTTACGACGCTTTAAGGCCACAGATGAATGCCAGCTTCACGTCAGGTTGCAGGATGATGTTGTTCAGACCCTTGTATTCCAGCTCAGATACATATATCTCTGGTGCCAAGTAGACTAAATGATCTCCGTGTTGTTATCACGACCACTATGCGTAGCGAAGTTGTGATGAGGTAAACTACGTAAACTACCGTACATGAAGAAGATTTGGCTATAACTGCAACATCATCATTCATCTGTAATGCAGAGAGCAATGAAAGGGTGGTAAGACACACCTGTCATAATGGTGGCACTGGAGTCCTGGGTTCAAATCCCACCTAGGACAACATCTGCAAGGAGTTTGTATGTTCTCCCTGTGTTTGCGTGGGTTTCCTCTGGATTCTGCGATTTCCTCCCACACTCCAAAGACATAGTGATAGGGAATGATGATTGTGAGGCCCAATGGGGACAGCAATGATGATGTATGTAAAGAGCTGCAGAATATGATGGTGTTGTATGAGCAAAGCGTAATAACTAACTGGCCCTCAAATCAGGGATGATGGCGTAAGGGTGGTGTGCAGACTGGCAACTGCCATACTCAAACAGGAATCCAGGGTACCAGAATTTTGGGCCAGTGGACCATAACGTGAAGGACTGCACTTTTGACAATTTGGTTATAGATGAATACTATGGTAGATGAGGAAACAATAGACTCCCTGCCCTGTCGTACTCTCTGTTATAAGCCGCCGGCGCAGGATGTCACTGTCTCGGGCAAAGATGCCAATGACATCATTGCAATGTGCCACCTGTGACAAGCTGCTCATGGGCCAAAAGAGGTCCTGATTGCTCCCCTCATCATAGTTTAGAGTAAGGGAGTTGTAATTACTGTTTTGGGGCAGAAAAGGGGACCATTAATTATAGGGAATCTGACAGTTGATACATGCTGCCCAAACCACAGGCAGCATGTATCAGACATTGGCTGTATGATTAGAGCCATATATGTCTAACTCTGAAATTCTGCGGCGTTTCAGGAAAAAAAAAACAAAACAAAAACACCTTAGAAGCCACTGGGAACCGAGCCACACTGGAGGGCGGGTCCCCAGCGGCTTCTCCCCGCCCACTGCCCTTGAGTGACAGGTCTCTCCCTATACACATATAGGGAGAGACAAGTAATTCAAGGCAGCTAGCAGGGAGAAGCCGACTAGACTCCAGAGCGGTTCGGTTCCCGACAGCTTTTAAAGTAAAAAGTGTTTCAGAATTAAACATATATGGCTGATATCATATAGCCAGTGGCTGATGTATGTATTAGCCGTTAGGTTATACACACAATACCACTGACTACTGTTATTAATTTTAAAGGGGCACAATAATGGGAATTGGTGAATGTGAGATCAGATTTCTTCTGTCATATACCGTATGTCATTTTCCTGCTGAAAGCAGCTACGCATGATGTTGTGGCTCACATAGAAATCTATGTAAGCAAAGTCACCTTCCCAGTGATTGGCATGACCCTATACATGGACTGCTCGTTCCCTGCTATCTCTGGGATGTAACTGATGTTGGGTATGAAGTTTTTCCCTTGTATTTTATATATTACTAAATGTGGACAGTCCTAAATTGTATAAAATCTATAAAAATGTGCAACACATGTATGACATTGCTTTATATGTTACTTACAACTCACAAGTAGTAAGTTTGGAATGTATCCATGCTTTTTTATGCTCTAAAGATCTCAATGCAATTAAGGAGATTTTCCATCCAATCTGAAACATGTCATCAGTTACTGGACTCCGCAGTCACGATGAGGTAGGCGGCATGAGATTACTGGAGGCTACAAATTGGCTGCAGCGGTCATATGTTGTAGGTGGGACTTCATCACTGCTGTCACAGACTAAGGCCAGGGCCACATGCGATATGATAATGACCCTCGGCTCAAACTCTGCTGCAAGCGTGATCCGAGTGTCAGCGCTCTGGTCTCCGATCCTTTCACACGTGAGAATCAGATCACAGGTGAGAAGAATCTCTCCATCTTCTCCATTGTCTGTCTCAGCGCATATCGGACTGCACTCGGATGACCTCCGAGTGTAGTCCATTGATTTGTATGCACGCATTGGCTTGAATGGGTGTGTGCCGTGCAAGATGCGCTGCCAATCGCAGCATGCTGTGATTTTTTTTTTCTCATGCCTACTCATCATGAGAAAAAATTTGCAGATCTTCTCTGTCTCATTGAATAGTGTTGGTCAGAGTGCAATGCGAGATTTTCTGACCTTGCACTCCTCCGTATTACACGCCAATGTGAGTGAACACTGACAGGGAGCAGCAGATAGGTGGCGCTGCAGTAGCTGGGGCTTCAATGAGTAAGTAATGCCTTTTGTTCTTATTTAAATTATTCCTTAATTCGACCCAATGTTCTGAAAATGGTTAGCCTAACCAAGGCAAACATTGCTAGCACCTGAGAGAAGCAAAGGACTTACCAGAAGAAACAGTGGGCATATAGCCACCCAGCAGATCCTCCAAAACCAGCCTGGAGTGAAACCCAACATTTCCCTAACATCACGACAGAATTGGTTAATACCTGAAAAAAAAAAAAATATTATACATGCTTGTTTCCCAAGACCCTAGTAACTAATTGACAAGCAGACCAAATGTACTAACAAGAATCTCTAAACTGCAATGTAATATGTGGTACGTACCATAGAACCAGTTCACCGCTATGGCTTCAAGGAACACCACAGTGAGAACCGCCGGGCCGGTGGCATACTCCTCAAATAACTTTACCATATAAGCACCACCCTAGATGGAAGAAAAAAAAGTTCCTGAAATGTTAAACTCTTTTAAAATAGAAGACAAATGTCACAGAAAAAAATCTTAAAAGTTATATATACCATTGGACATTTTTTATAATTGTTCGTTTACTCCCTAAAAGCAAAATCAAGCGACTGTCCAGATAATCTTTATTAGAAATTAGCTGCCATTTTGCTGCTGTGTTGTCTAATAGATTTATAATAAAAGCACTCACCTAGATACAAGACTTCCAGAGATCCTGCTCAGTACTAACAGCTCTCTGCTACTGCCCTCCTCCTCTTCTCTCAGATAGCAGGAGGGAGGGGGTAGTACATAGATCTCAAGTCTGGACAGGGGTAAAAGTATTTACAGTCTGATGGAGGGCAGATAATGCAGCTAACACAGGCTTGATATAAGGATGGAAGCACATGAAGAGGAAATAAGTGCAGGATAGAAGCTGTGCTGATATAGGAGTTAAAGAAGTCAGCAGTACCTTGGATACACACATAAAAGCTCACATCCAGCCTATGTAACTGAGAGAGACACTCATACAAGAGAAAATCTAAAACATGAATCAGGCTGCAAACAGACAGTCTGAAAATAAATGAAGGAATGAATATTGCAGACTGAAACTTATTTGATACCTTTTAGTTAATAAAATTGCACTAACTTATGTAAAAACCCTTTAACCCCTTGCAGACTTATACATAATTTTCAATGTACATCACATGTCAGGACTCCTGTATGGAGTGGGCAACACACCAGGCAGATTGCATTTCAGTAACACAGCCTGCAACTCCCTGTAACAGCAACTAGAACATGCATCGATCACTATTGTTTAACCATTTAAATGCCAATCTCTGACAATAACATTTAATTTTGCAAGATCGCAGAGTGCCGATGGGTTGTCTTTGAAGCTGAATGCTTGCTGCCCTCATGACATCTTTGTTCTCCCTCTTTGCTGCCATTCGCTAGATTTGACAAATCAGCAATGGAGAAATAACATAAAACATAACTTTTAATGATTAATGTAAAAGCTACCAAAGATAATAGTGCAAAATAAATCACTAGATCAATTGCCACAGACCATAATGGAGGTAACTGTATAAGTCTCTGTAACAGATTACTACCAATATATACATGTGGCTATTCCAAGTCCAAAGATTTGAAAAGATTTGACCAAAAAAATGCTTGGTCTAAATCAATAAGAAGAAGACCAAGTAAAAAATGAACAGTTTCCTTATCAGAGGAACTAAAAAGACCTCTACCCTGTGACGGTTAACAAGGAATATGCCTATTCATGTATATAACAAAGACATCAAAATAATGAAGCCATCAACTTAATGTGAAAAGGAAAGATCTCACCACATGAAGATGGAAGATGTCCAGGGTCAGATGTCCCATCAGAGTCATGTCAGGTCAGGAAGAAAAGGGGGGGTTCACCCTATTCAAGCCCTGTTTGAGCTACAAATTCTAACACCCATGACTCCCACCCTAACAAGGGCAGTCCACATCTAATCCCTATAAACCATAGCCCTACAAAGTCCCTGTGCATCCCGACGCGTTTCGTCACTTATAGACTCTTCAGGGGACCTATTAGCACAAATTGGGCATCATCACAGAGTATACAGGCTGCCTCCTAAGATGACTTATAGACTCTTCAGGGGACCTATTAGCACAAATTGGGCATCATCACAGAGTATACAGGCTGCCTCCTAAGATGACTTATAGACTCTTCAGGGGACCTATTAGCACAAATTGGGCATCATCACAGAGTATACAGGCTGCCTCCTAAGATGACTTATAGACTCTTCAGGGGACCTATTAGCACAAATTGGGCATCATCACAGAGTATACAGGCTGCCTCCTAAGATGACTTATAGACTCTTCAGGGGACCTATTAGCACAAATTGGGCATCATCACAGAGTATACAGGCTGCCTCCTAAGATGACTTATAGACTCTTCAGGGGACCTATTAGCACAAATTGGGCATCATCACAGAGTATACAGGCTGCCTCCTAAGATGACATTCATCTTAGGAGGCAGCCTGTATACTCTGTGATGATGCCCAATTTGTGCTAATAGGTCCCCTGAAGAGTCTATAAGTGACGAAACGCGTCGGGATGCACAGGGACTTTGTAGGGCTATGGTTTATAGGGATTAGATGTGGACTGCCCTTGTTAGGGCGGGAGTCATGGGTGTTAGAATTTGTAGCTCAAACAGGGCTTGAATAGGGTGAACCCCCCCTTTTCTTCCTGACCTGACATGACTCTGATGGGACATCTGACCCTGGACATCTTCCATCTTCATGTGGTGAGATCTTTCCTTTTCACATTAAGTTGATGGCTTCATTATTTTGATGTCTTTGTTATATACATGAATAGGCATATTCCTTGTTAACCTTCACAGGGTAGAGGTCTTTTTAGTTCCTCTGATAAGGAAACTGTTCATTTTTTACTTGGTCTTCTTCTTATTGATTTAGACCAAGCATTTTTTTGGTCCAATCTTTTCAAATCTTTGGACTTGGAATAGCCACATGTATATATTGGTAGTAATCTGTTACAGAGACTTATACAGTTACCTCCATTATGGTCTGTGGCATTTGATCTAGTGATTTATTTTGCACTATTATCTTTGGTAACTTTTACATTAATCATTAAAAGTTATGTTTTATGTTATTTCTCCATTGCTGATTTGTTACTTTGTATCGTGAGAATTTGTGGGTATTTAGTCCACTTTTGTGCTGCATTTCCATTCGCTAGATTTGCCAAATTTTCCCCAAAACTTAATTTGCAGTTTGGAAAGTACTGTAAAGCCTCCAATTTCCTTGAAAAACTTGTATGAAACTTTTCTGTGCTCTCTTTTCCTCACATCCATGTCTACTTCACTGCCGTGCTTTCACATGATCTGTACAGTTTGTTCAGTGTTTCAAGGACTTCTCTCCCTATCTCTATGGCCAAGCTGTGATGTCCTCTAACTATCCAGATTCACCACAAAATTACAGCTGCATTTCCTGCTGCCACTTTTATACAGGCTATTGATACTCCCTCCTAATTGGCTGTGTTATACCATGTGATAGCTGCAAGGCATTGTGGAGAATCCCGCCTGAGGCCACACGACCCCTCTCTGGATTATGCAATCTTTTGCAATGTGTAAAATGGCAGACGCCAATATAGACGATTCGCGCTCAGTGAGATGAAAATTGTTCAAATTTACCAGGTTCAACAAATTCCTAAAAATTTAACAGGAATTCAATCTACTTTGCAGCGATTCACTTATCTCTATTGAAGTCATAAAACTCTGGCAACCTGCATACATTCAATAAACTAAAGAGTGAAGAATGTGGACCCTAAAAATGACTTGGTGTTGAAAAGTGAACACTTACAGTAGTAAAAGAAAACACTGTAATAATATGATTTACAAATTCATCTGCCAAGTTAAAATGACCATCTATTGATTCCCTTACCCTTCACACCTGCACTGTATCGCAGTCATGCATAACATGTTAATATTATCTTTCATACAAATTCAGGAGTGCGTTACCATTACTAAAGCAGTTGGACTAAGCAGTGAAGATGGGAAACAAGCTCTGGGATGAGGTAAAAGACTTGTTAAAAAGCTCAGCATGATCTTTCTTTGTCTCACTCTGCTTGTTTCCACACTCTGCTCCTCAATTCTCCTCCCCTCTCAATAGAGTTGAATGATCTGTGTAGCCTGACACCATAGTGAGCCTGCAGCCTGTTTTGTCCCAGCAAGTTCAGCTCTTTATTTTTTTTTAGAGTGGATGACAAGATCAGAAGGTAGGGGAGCAGAAGAAGTGGCTCATGAGTGGGCAAGGAAGCAGATTTCTTTGATAAGTTATGCAACAAAATTTCGTACATTTGCTTGTTCTATTAATTTATGGAATGTTTGTTGAAAGAGAACCCAAACAACCTGGTTAAAGCAATATCTATATACACCACGGTTTAAAATGCAGAAAAATCTTTGGATAAAAATTACAAATATTAAAAAATTAATATATTAACCGTGTTATATAGCTGCTAAAAGGAGAATGGTAGACCATTCGAGAAAGAGATAGCACCGAACCAAAAGAACTCGAATTGTGTGGTCAGATATGAAATAAATATAAAATAATGATAAAAAATAAATAAGGGCAATGCGATATATAATTAAAATACCTTTATTAGATAATAGTGGTAAATGGTAACACTTAAAAACATTGTGCGCTCATTAGATATAAAATATATCCTTTATATATAAAAAAGTATGAAAAACACAGTGGGCCAAAAACATAAAATAATAGATATTGCTAGTTCATCAACAATTTATATACTAATTAAATGTATGTTACCCTTAAAAAGCTCATCCCACAAAAAAGAAGGTGACAAAATGAATAATGAGCCAATTAATATAAATATTTAAAAATCACATGGGCTCCATGCTAGGCAGAGTGAAATGTGTAAGATAATTATATATTAGAACTCAAATATACAAAAATTAACATGTGCAAGTCAGAAAGTGCCAAAAGTGCCAATAAAAGCAGGGGAGAGCAATTGGGGGTATATACTTTTAAGACCCGCCGGTCACAGAGCAGCACAACCCGACGCGCATTTCGGAATGAATCCTTCGTCCTTGTATGTTTGTATATATTTGTGAGTAAGCATTTGAATGACATAGTGCTACTAGCTATGTTAACAGTATAGTGGTACTATTACTGTGTATAGTATATAGAGGTACTATCAGTGTGTACAGTATAATGGTATTATTCATGTGTACAATATAGTGGTACTATTACTGTATATAGTATATAGAGGTACTATTGATGTGTACAGTATAATGGTACTATAGTATAGAGGTACTATTGATGTGTACAGTATAATGGTACTATAGTATAGAGGTACTATTGATGTGTACAGTATAATGGTAATATTGATGTGTACAGGATAGAGGTACAATTGATGTGTACAATATTTCAGTATTAGTTATGTGTATGGTATAGCATCACTGTGTGTCTAGTATAGAAGTATCATTTACATGTAAGATATACAAGTACTATTCTCTTATATGGTATCATGACATTTATTATTGTGTACATACTATTTATGTATGCAATATAAGCCACTTATTACAGCCAAATGTCTTATCAGGTGAACACAAGGTCTGAGAAAGGAAATTAAAATTTGTGGAACTCAAATGCTTGTCCATTCCTGTTATACGAAAACAATGTAACTTATCTTGACATCATTATTATTCATTGAATGGTTAAAAATAATATTGTATTGTTATGAATAACTCTTTCTTTTGGCATCTAGTACATGTGGGTACGAACAGGAACTTGGCAGAACTTTGCCTACCTAATCGGCTAAAATTGAATTTCAAGTGTTCTCTGAGAGAAAGTTCTCCGCAGTTAATTAAAGAACCATCAAGTTCAAAAAGTTCACTTTCATTTCTCTAGCTATTCCAACAACCACATTGTTCTCATCCCCTGGACAAGTCCATGTTTAAAAATACACTTTAATAAATAGGAAAATGATATCTCTGTGGATCAGAGCGTTGCTATTCTTACTTACAAATGTTAGGGTAGATAGTGCCCCGAGGAAGCAGAGAGAAATTAAAAGGAAGACAAAAAGTTCTCGTCTCTTGCCCCATACGTGTGGAAACTCATCCAGTACTGCAGTAATGACGCCTTCCAGTCCTGCAAACTACACAGGGAACATGGTTATACAGAAGGCCGAATTGTGATTTACTATGCAATCAGTGAGGTCATACATTCTTCAGTAATATCACATATGTGCTATATAGTCGCATCAAAATTTAGTCCTCTACTGGGTGGAAATTACATAGGAGTTGTCCACCTTGGAGAATGCTCTTTTCTTTGTAGTGTCTGGTTAGCTAGGACTTACAGCTATTGTCAATGTGCAGTGTCACCGCAAAAATATAAGCATTACATGGTTCCTTTGAAATCAATAGATTGTCCATATAACTCCTCCAGAGTGAGATACCTTTTATAGCCACTCTCTGTTCTAGCTTACAACCCCTTTAAATGGAATCTGTCATGTTGTACATACAGTCTGACCTGTGGACAGCACGGTATAGAGAAGAGAAGCTTAGCAGAATTATATATAGGTCTCTTGGAAAAAATTCAGTACAGCTTGTACAGTATCTTATTCACTCAAATGCCTGGTGTTTATAGCACAAGTGCAGTGGGCGGTCCTAATCAGTGATTGACAGCTATCTCTACAGGCACAGTCATACAGGGAAGACTGTCAATCACAGAATAGGACCACCCACTGGACTTCTATACATAAAAATGCCAGAGATTTCAATGAATAAAATATAGGTTTTACTTGTACTTTTTGGGGGAAAAAGTTTATCAATCTGATCAACTCAACCTGCACTATAACATCCTGCTTACCGATTAGATACCATTTTCAACATTTAAAGGCCCCGTTACACACAATATTGTGAACGATATCATTGCAACGTCACCAGTTTAGTGACGTTGTAGTGATGCCAAAACAACATCGTTGCGTGTGACATGTAGCAACGATCAACGATCAGTTGGCTGATCGTTAATCGTTGCCTAATGGTCTGGGCCATAATTCCATCGTTGGTCTCCCGCTGGGCAGCACACATCACTGCATGTGACAGCGAGAGACCAACGATCAACGACGCTGGGAGCTGGTATCCAGGGTAAACAGCGGGTAACTAAGAGCTGCGCGGCTCTTAGATACCCACTGTTCACCCTGGATACCAGCGTGCTCGCTGATCCTGATCGCTAGTGAGTCTACCTATGTGACAGCTCACCAGCAATCAGCTAACTATGTCCCAGCGATCCCATCCACGTCGGATCGTTGGTGGGATCGCTGGGACGTTGAAGAGTGTAACGGGGCCCTAACCCCTTCACCCCGATGCCTGTTTTCATCTTCCTGACCAGGCCATTTTTTTTTTCAATTCTGACCACTGTCACGTTTATGAGGTTATAGCTCTGGAACGCTTTAACGGATCCCACTGATTCTTAGAATGTTTTCTCGTGACATACTGCACTTCATGATAACAGTAAAATTTGTTCAATATTATTTGTGAAAATATCGGAAATTTAGCAAAAATTTCACAATTTTTAAACTATTCATTTTTATGCCCTTAAATCAGAGAGTTATGACGCACAAAATAGTTAATAAATAACATTTCCCACATGTTTACTTTACATCAGCAGAACATTTTTTTAAACATCATTGGTTTTTGTTAGGAAGTTAGAAGGATTAATAAACCCAAAAGTGAACCCATTCTAAAAACTGCACCCCCAAGGTGCTCAAAACCACATTCAAGAAGTTTATTAACCCTTCAGGTGGATTGTGGAAGATAAAAAATAACATTTAACTTTTTTTTCACAATAAATTTAATTTGGACAAATTTTTTTGTTGTACACTTATTCCTGCCGATACCCCATATGTGGGGGAAAACCACCATTTGTGTGCATGGCAGGGCTTGGAAGGGAAACAGCACCGTTTGACTTTTTGAACACAAAATTGGATGGAATTGAGAGAAGACGCCATGTCGCGTTGCGTTTGGTGAACCACTGATGTGCTTAAACAGTGGAAATTCGCGACATGTGACCCTATTTTGGAAAGTAGACACCCCAAAGAATTCATATAGATGTGTGGTGAGCACGTTGAGTCCCCAGGTGCTTTACAGAAATTTATAAAGTTGAGTTGTGAAAAAAAGAAATCCCATTTTTCCACAAAAATGTTTTTTAGCCCCAATTTTGTATTTTTGCAAGGCTAACAGGAGAAAATGGACCTTAAATTTGTTGTGCAATTTCCCCTGAGTATGCTGATACCGCATATATGGTGGAAAACTACAGTTTGGGTGCATGGCAGGGCTCGGCAGGGAAGGAGCAACAGTTTGGAGCTCAGACTTTGATGGAATGGTCTGCGGGCGTCATGTCGTGTTTGGAGAGCCCATGATGTGCCGAAACAGTGGATATCCCCCACAAGTGACACCATTTTGGAAACTACAGCCCTCATGGAATTTATGTAGAGGCATAGTTTTATAGTAATGATTATAATGCTTTTGGTTTTACTGGTGTATGAATTTATAATGTGGTGGTATGTGTAAGTTGTGTGGAGTACATCAGATTATAAATGTGTTGTGTCAACAGGGTAAAAACTAATTTTATTAATTTGTGGACTTGTTAATGCAAGGGCCACGTTTCTCAGGGCAGGATTCACATTGTTAAATTGTGTCTTCCGTATTCCCTCTTGGAGCATACTCTGCACCGTTCCTGTGATCTTTGCTTCTTCTCTGTTTGGGGAACCTGTTTTGGAAAATGTTGACCTGGGATGATACGGACAGTATCAGTTTCAGAAGTACCGGGACCTTCATGTTCTTGAGTGCCAAACATTAGGGCCTTGATGATTACCTCCTGAAACTGAAGGAAGGTACCACATATTGCCTGCAGATCGAAACAGCACAAAAGCATTGTACAGTGACATCTGTACAATGTGCATGGCACTATATGGTTTGAGGACCTGATCTGAGAGTTCTACACCCACCATGAATTTATTATAATCCAAGATTTAATCTGGCTTTGAGACATGTGTTGTTTTACCTTGGACACTGACAAGGGAGCTTTTGTCACCGTGTATGGTGGTCAAGATGAGGATATTCCTCTTGTCCTTATACTTGACCACCAGCATGTCACCGCATTGGGCTCTGCTTTCGCCCTTTCTCAGAAGCTGTCCAATTAGCGGCTTAGGGTGACCTCTCTGTTTTTTTTCACACAATACCGCAAGCAACTGAACCTTGTACAGAGGGGGTCTTGAAAAGTGGGATGCTGGTGTAAAAATGATCAATGTAGAGGTGATAGCCCTTATCCAGCAGTGGATGTAGCAATTCCCACACAATTTCCCCACTCACCCCCAGGACAGGGTGGTATTGTAGGGGGTGGGGGGTGGTTAATCTGGGTGTCCTTCCCTTCGTAGACCCTAAATCTGTGGGTGTACTCTGAGGTACTCTCGCACAGTTTGTACAGTTTAATTCCATACCTGGCCTTCTTGCTGGGCACTCCACTAATGTGCTACCTACAAATTTACCTGGCGCTATTTTTTTTTTTTTTGCAAAAGAAAAACGGACGTCACTAACAATGCAAAGTACACTCCCCATATGCACTCGATAATAAATTACTCGGCAATAACAATTTTTTTTTTATGCAAGAGAATGACGCTACCTGGCTCCCTAACTGTAAAGCTACTCTGTAATGACTACTTTTTTTTTTCAAAAACAAAAATCAGAGGTCACTAACAGTGTGACGTCTACTACTCTAATACGCTACCTCGGTACCTTTGAAGCTACTTTGTACTAACTACTATTTTTTTTATTCGAAAAGAAAATGAGACGTCACAAACACTGTGACTTCCACTACTCTAATACGCTACCCCGCTACCTATGAAACTACTGTACAATTTTTTTTTACTCCAAAACAAAATTGGTTGTCACGAACACTGTGACGTCAGCTACCTTGCTACCTATGAAACTACACTGTACTAACTACTATTATTTTTTTAAAAAACGGATGTCACTTATGCTGCGACTTCTTCTACTCCTAAAAAAGAAAACGTTCCTTGGTGCAGACTCTGATCAGCAGCGATACTGATTAGATCACTGGAGCTGTGGAAATAGCACAAATTATCAGCGCAAAACGCAGCGCGCGCACGAAAAAAAGCGCAAAAAAGTGAGCAAAAAATTGAGTGGGAGTGAGGGGAGAGGAGAGGGGTGACTTGGACAGGGATTGGGGAACTGCTGCTGGTGCTGCTGCTGTGATCACAGATCAGTCACAGATCGGCCAGCACACAGCACAGAGGAGATCGCAGCACATGATTGCAGGAGCAGGAGGCACAGCATAGGAGATGGCAGTAGGCAAAGAGGCAATCCATGCATGTGTTGTGGCTGTTGAATAGCCGAAAGACATGCAGCTGCGGGTACACGAGCATGCTAGGATAACACCTTATCCGAGAACGTTCGCGCTTGACTACTTTCTAACACTAATAACATGCAGATTAACCCTATAGCTGTAGATCAATAGCTATACAACGTGACAGGTTACTTATAAACACAGTATGAGCTGTGAAAGTCTGTATGTATTTCTCTTTACAGACACGGTGGCCACAATTCACATTGTTTTTCAATTTTTTGAAATGGTTCTAATAGTGACTTTTTTTAATTTGGCCTTATTCATTATTTTATTTGCTCCTTTTTTAATGTTAACTTTAGTTATTTTTTTTTTTATTCAACATGATAAACATGGTTTACCCTAATTCATCATTTTGCAACTTTTCGAAATGTCACAAAATTGTTGCGTTTTTGTTCCTATCCAGTAAGTTTGTGGATAATAAAATCTATTTTTTTTTCCCATTTGAAAATTAAAATTCTATCACAAGGTTACAAGTGTTACATGACAAAAACACATAATTGACTTAAAAAGCCTGCAAATGATGAATCGTGTTTCGTCTTGTAAAGTAAACATCCCTAGCTAGCAATGAATGAAGGTTTAGGATAACTTACACATTTGCCTTCAACGAAGTAGACACAAAATCAAAGAAGTACAAGAAAAGATATCAATGTAGTCAACAGGATCAATGAGTTTACTGTCTTTGTAGTTTCACTATGAATATGTTAAAAAGCTATTCTGTCTTACCGTACTGTCCAGTCCAAGTGTAATCAGCATTAAGAAAAAGACAATGGCGAAGAAGGTGGACGCTGGCATATTGGCTATCGCCTCTGCATAGGTGATGAATAGAAGACTGGGACCTAAAATAACACAAAACCTACTAAACTTAGCAAATAATCTCACAAATGCACAGTGCAGTAAATAGCAATTTTTCTTTAGTCTCAAAATTCATTCATTCATTTAACAGGAATAGAAATATCCAGAACAATAAAATCACTTACAGATGAAGAACGCTGATATATTGTATCTTGTCACAGTGACACATAGATGGGTGGATTACCATATATACTCATGTATAAGCCAAGTTTTTCCGCACATTTTTTTTGTGCCAAAAACACCCCCCTCAGCTTATACACGAGTCAATTGTCCCAGAGGGCGGGTGGCGGAGGGGGAGCAGCGGAGCAGCGCATCACAAGAGGCAGGAGCCGGCTGCTGCCGCTGTAACTGTGCCCGCTGCTAAAGAGAAATGAATATTCATTTCTCTTATAGTGGGCACAGTGACACCCGCAGCCGCAGGCTTCCAGCACTCATTCTACTCACGCTTCCGAAGCGCCCTCGCTGGCACTGCATCTCGTTGGTTCTGGCTCCAGCAGCTCTTTCAGCCAAGCGATCATGTGGCCCCGCTCATTAAGGTAATGAATATACACGCCGCTCCACTCCCAAAGGCATGGAGTGACTAACATTACCATAATGAGCGGGGTCATGTGATCGCTCGGCTGGAAGAAGTTCTGGCACCGGAACGAGTTGCATCAAGGCGCGCAGGCAGGTGAGTAGGATGTTTGTTTGTTTTTTTTTAATAGGAAACATGCATACAAGGATAGGGGATAAGGAGCCATGCATACAAGGACAGCAATGGGGAAGCCATGCATACAAGGATAGGGGATAAGGAGCCATGCATAAAAGGACAGGTATAAGGAGTCATGCATACAGGGACGGGGGAGCCATGCAGACAAGGACAGCGATGGGGGAGCCATGCATACAAGGATAGGGGGATAAAGGGCCATGCATAAAAGAACAGGGATGGGGGAGCCATGCATATAAGGATAGGTGATAAGGAGCCATGCATACAGGGACAGGGGAGCCATGCATACCAGGATATGGATGAGAGGACAATGTATACCCGGCTTATACTCGAGTCAACAAGCTTACCCAGTTTTTCATGACAAAATTAGGTGCCTCGGCTTATACTCGGGTCGGCTTATACTTGAATATATACAGAATATTACTCAGTAAGTGAATAGTCTGTTCCTGAATTTCATGTGCGAGGCTCCATTAACACATCCATTTTTCTTGTACACAGGTATACAGCAGGTGAAATAAGTATTGAACATGTCACCAATTTTCTAAGTAAATATATTTCTAAAGGTGCTATAGACATGAAATTCTCACCCAATGTTGGTAACAAGCCATCCAATCCACACAGGCAAAGAAATCAAAAAATAGATGTCCATAAATTATGTATAAAAGAGAAATGACACAGAGATAAAGTATTGAACACGTGAAAAATAAGAGATGCAAAAAGCCATGGAAAGTCATAGCAACAGCTGAAATCTATCAATAATTAGAAAGCAATCCTGCCATGTAGTGAAAAATAATATCAGCAAGTTCAACTGATGGCCAATAAAAAGGTGAGGACGCAAAAGATTATACAGGCAGTACACTATGGGATCTCAAATGAATCTTTCTGTGAGGTAAAACATTGCTTATTAACAGGCAGTGAAATGTTTTACCTCGCAAAAAAACATCAGCTGTGATCCCCTGCGTTCTGTCTGCATACTCTTTTGCGTCCTCCTCTGCCCAGGAGCTGGGGTATGATCAGACCATGTTCCAGCACAGTTAGGGCCCCGTCACACATAGCAACTCACCAGCGATCCCGACAACGATATGAACTTGTCAGGATCGCTGGTGTGTCGCTATATGATCGCTGGTGAGCTGTCACACAGGCAGATCTCAGAAGCGATCAGGACAGCGACACGCGGGTAACAAGCGATGCACGTACGTTCCAACATGGCAGCAGCCACTATCGGTAGGATAATATCCCCTGCCACACTCTAAAATCGATTCCAGAATTATGTGAGGATCATAGCGAAGATCAAGGTGTTGCTATGTGAGTTCCCTGTTTATAGACAAAGCTACATTTTTCTTTTCATGTTTGCACCACAGCGATTTACTTTTTTTTTTATAGTCTGGATATTTTGTAAGGTTATCAGGGCATAGAGAGTGCAGAAATGTTCTAAGCATACATCATATACTGATTCATATTCTCTTTCCTAATTTCCTCTCTGCGGAGACAGAATCATCAACCCACGAAAGCAGCTTGACACACTGGTTCTTTCTCAGAACCAAAGCTTTTCAAAGGCGCCTTCAGCTGATAATATTGTCTGTTCACTAGAGAATACTTAGCAGATGTTCAGTGTGGAACAAGTTAATAGTATTTCTACATGAGGAAATAAAATTGTGGTTTTAGCAAATATAGCATTGCCAGGCTAAAATACATCTCTAGCTCATACAGTTGTGGCCAAAAGTATTGACACCCCTGCAATTCTGTCAGATAATACTTTCTTCCTGAAAATGACTGCAAACATAAATTCTTTGGTATTATCTTCATTTAATTTGTCTTAAATGAAAAAACACAAAAGAGAATGAAGCAAAAAGCAAAACATTGATCATTTCACACAAAACTCCAAAAATGGGCCAGACAAAAGTATTGGCACCCTCAGCCTAATACTTGGTTGCACAACCTTTAGCCAAAATAACCGTGACCAACCGCTTCCGGTAACCATCAATGAGTTTCTTACAATGCTCTGCTGGAATTTTAGACCATTCTTCTTTGGCAAACTGCTCCAGGTCCCTGATATTAGAAGGGTGCCTTCTCCAAACTGCCATTTTTAGATCTCTCCACAGGTGTTCTATGGGATTCAGGTCTGGACTCATTGCTGGCCACCTTAGAAATCTCCAGTGCTTTCTCTCAAACCATTTTCTAGTGCTTTTTGAAGTGTGTTTTGGGTCATTGTCCTGCTGGAAGGCCCATGACCTCTGAGGGAGACCCAACTTTCTCACACTGGGCCCTACATTATGCAGCAAAATTTGTTGGTAGTCTTCAGACTTCATAATGCCATGCACACGGTCAAGCAGTCCAGTGCCAGAGGCAGCAAAGCAACCCCAAAACATCATGGAACCTCCGCCTTGTTTGACTGTAGGGACCGTGTTCTTTTCTTTGAATACCTCTTTTTTTCGCCTGTAAACTCTATGTTGATGCCTTTGCCCAAAAAGCTCTACTTTTGTCTCATCTGACCAGAGAACATTATTCCAAAACATTTTAGGCTTTTTCAGGTAAGTTTTGGCAAACTCCAGCCTGGCTTTTTCATGTCTCGGGGTAAGAAGTGGGGTCTTCCTGGGTCTCCTACCATACAGTCCCTTTTCATTCAGACGCCGACGGATAGTACGGGTTGACACTGTTGTACCCTCGGACTGCAGGGCAGCTTGAACTTGTTTGGATGTTAGTCGAGGTTCTTTAGCCAACATCCGCACAATCTTGCGTTGAAATCTCTTGTCAATTTTTCTTTTCCGTCCACATCTAGGGAGGTTAGCCACAGTGCCATGGGCTTTAAACTTCTTGATGACACTGTGCACGGTAGACGCAGGAAAATTCAGGTCTTTGGAGATGGACTTGTAGCCTTGAGATTGCTCATACTTCCTCACAATTTGATTTCTCAAGTCCTCAGACAGTTCTTTGGTCTTCTTTCTTTTCTCCATGCTCAATGTGGTACACACAAGGACAGAGGACAGAGGTTGAGTCAACTTTAATCCATGTCAACTGGCTGCAAGTGTGATTTAGTTATTGCCAATACCTGTTAGGTGCCACAGGTAAGTTACAGAAGCTGTTAATTACACAAATTAGAGAAGCATCACATGATTTTTCGAACAGTGCCAATACTTTTGTCCACCCTCTTTTTTATGTTTGGTGTGGAATTATATCCAATTTGGCTTTAGGACAATTCTTTTTGTGTTTTTTTCATTTAAGACAAATTAAATGAAGATAATAATATCAAAGAATTTGTGTTTGCAATCATTTTCAGGAAGAAACTGAGTATTAATCTGACAGAATTGCAGGGGTGTCAATACTTTTGGCCATGACTGTATATGCTTATTGTCAAATTGGGGTTCTTTGGGCACCTCTAGTGAAACAATTCTAAGGTGGGCGTCAGATGAACGTAGGAAAAAATTGTCCGACTGTAAAATCGCGTTGGGAAACATGATGATGAGATCTACCGCCTGGGACCTCCAAGGACTAAAACATCGTGTAAATTGGGGATCTCGTGGAATTCTGGGGGGCCGAGCACATCCCAAAATCATCCCCCACATGAGCTCATCAAAGGAAGGTACGTTGGCGTAACTTTGACCTAATAAAAGCTCCAATTAGGTTTGGTCCTTTGTCAGTCCCTGAAACGTACAGTTTGCTGTGGGTTTTGTCCTTGTTTTATCCTAAGGAGTACCTTTTCTATTTTATGTAATTGTATAGATTGTATTGTCTTGTTCCCCTTTTGTATCATCTTTGTATATTTTTCATAAACACTGTCTACCTTTCTGGATTAAATATATAAAATGTAATAGGTCTGTTCTTCTTGCTCTGTAACCTGCACCCCTGAAGCCATATTCTACCTGTAAAGGGTGTCCAATCGACCTCTATAAACGATTGGTGGTGGCAGCTAACAGTGGCTCTTTTTTTGGCTCTTTTTTTGTTATAGTGGAGCTGGCAGTGACTGTACTGGGCTATATATATATATATATAGCTATATTCCATGAGTTGAAATCAGAGGTGTATATGCCATATGCTCATTGTGAGTTACCTAATAACCAGCTTAGTAGTGGATGCAGGACTAAAGCATGATGTGACATAGTATAGATGTTTGTGTTATGGGCTCCGACAACTCTTAGTAGACTTTCCACAGCCAGTCTTGGTGTAAGCCACTCCACTTGGCAGGTACCAAGAATACTGTTATATACACTCATTCACTCCTATATAAGGATCTGTAAAATCCAATGGAGCTTTTTTTGGACTTTGTGCGCTTCTTTAATAATATACAAGATTACAGTTGAGATGAAAGATCTGTCATCCCCTGAGGAAGAAGTAGCTCATACTTCGAAACGCGTTGGAAATAAAAACATTGATCTTTCATCTCAACTGTAATCTTGCATATTATTAAAGCAGCGCACGAAGTCCAAAAAAAGCTCCATTGGATTTTATACTTCGGCGGTCATTTGTCTGACCCTTGGATGTGCAGCAGCTTATCATCAATCCTATGTGCCTTTTCTCTCCGACAACGGGTGAGTAGAATTTATATATTTCTATTATCTGATAATCGGATAAGACCCTATTTGCGCTTTTCTGTTCCTATAGTGCAAATCATTATATAAGGATCTGGAGGATCAAACCATCATCAGCAAGGTGAGTATATAGAACTCGATGCTTTTTTGGGATAATACTGCAACGCATTTCGATTCCAAACTCAGGAATCTTCCTCCGGTATAAAAATACAGCTGTTCAATTTCAAATCTAAACCATCTAATCCCTGACAAGTGTTTTGTGATATCTGCCCCCCTTCAGTGCAGTGCAAGAGACCGTCAATTTACTTAGACCTGCACTTGCAATAATACACTATGGAGGGCCCTGACTATGATCTTCTCTTTTCAATACAAAGATCTGGACTTTGCTGCAGAGGCTCCTGGGTTGGGCACATGGAGTAGCTCCTCGTTGACAAGTGCAACAAATTATTATGGTATTTACATTGCTTGCCAACTATTCAATCACAGTAATGTGGACAATGTTGCTAGGCCTGAGATGTCATAGGAGTAGTTGGGCACAAGTCCAGGTAGGGTTAGGCAAGGAAGTAAGACAAAAGAGATGACTAACTTTTTTTAAATGTCATAATGCATTAAACTAAATGGCTGGATGATCATGTCATCCAGCAAGAAGAGACTGTGTAGATGGAGCTATAGGGTTTGCCAGCAATGTCGTAATCGCTGCTTCAGTTGATGTCCCACGATTGAGGTGAGATAATGTTTCAGTCTGACGTAGCTCAATTTTAGACAATGGCTTAGAAGTGAGACAGGGGCATGACACTCCTTTTGTGCAAATGGGGCATATTTGGGCAATATGTCAGAAGATAGAAATTTTTGTCCACCCAACGATTTAAATTTCATCTCGATAGCCATTAATGAAGTAGGGGAATATGTAAGTAAGTATGTATAAATCCTTGCTATATAATAATATACACCTGTTGGCCAGAGAATTTCCCTGCATGGCTGGAGGATGTTGCTGTCCTCATTAAGGCCACTAAGCGCCGGGTGTTTACACTGTCTTCCTAGATCAGTCAGATATCTGAAATAGTTTGCAGCTCACTGGCTGATTTGATGATCAGTGACTTTGACAACGAAATGTGCACAGTAAGCCATCGGTAACCTCAGCACTGGCCAGTGGATCGGACTGGAATTTCCACTACCATAAATGCTTTTCTTCTTTCAGAAAAGAGAATAATTAGTAACATTTGATAATCTAGCTTGCATCACTAAGGTGGTTGCCTATAAACTCTTATGTAGTACTGCTTTGAATTGACAGATTGACTACCTCAGGGCAAAAATAGCTTGCATGCATCTGCCAACTTCATTCTGTGCCCTTTTGTATTTTTGTGTATGAGAAGGAGGAAATCATGATATAGGTTACACATTGGCGGCAGAATGTACATAATAAGGGATTGCGCTCAATACAGATAATACTTATTTTATACAGTTCATCATAAACCACAGCGCAGTAATTGTTAATAAGATTTGTTGCAAACATTTCTGAGCCTGAAAATCTGGTCCATACATTTAGCAACATGTGCATGGAGTTTTATAAACCTGACTCTGATGAACAGAATTTATTTTACAAACAATCTACCATGTGTGAATACATAGACACACAAAGACAAAAAATGTAAAACACAGGCTGGTTTCACACTTGCGTTGAGGAGGGCTGCGGATGGCAGCCTACTTCCTCCTTTCTTCCTCTGTGAAGCTCCGCCTATGCTCCGCCTACTGCCGCATGCGTCCTGCATTTCCCTGCGTACCTATCTTTAACATTGGGTATGCAAGGACATGCGTTGTGTGCAGATGCGTCCGCATGCGGCGATTTGAAGAGTGCGGCGACCGCACGGAAACACAAATTTTTCCGTGCGGTTGCCGCACTTGAAATCGCTGCATGCGGATGCATCTGCATACAGTGCATGTCCCTGCATACCCAATGTTAAAGATACGTACGCAGGGAAACGCAGGATGCGTGCGGCAGTAGGTGGAGCATAAGCGGAGCTTCACGGAGGAAGAAAGGAGGAAGTAGGCTGCCATCCGCAGCCCTCCTCAACGCAAGTGTGAAACTAGCCTTAGATTGGTAATAGATTACCATATTGTACCACAAATTTATGGAAATATTCCTAGTTAATAATTCAATCAGTGCACAAAAAACCTGCCTTAAATGGAAACTGTCATTAAAATCTACCCCCAAACTGCATGCTGCATGCTTGAGAAATCAATGCTTTAATTCAAATGCAAATGTTGAGTGATGGAGCACTTCCTGAGCCTCCGCTTTACAAGGTTGTTTTCCCGCCCAGCACCAGCCTCTTTTCCTTGATTTCTTTGCCTTGATCATGAGGTTATACAGACAGTGAGCTATGAATCAGGCAAAAGAGGCTGGTACTGGGTGGGAAAACAATCTTGTGAAGTGAAGGCTCGGGAAGTGCTCTGTCATGCCCAGAGCACTTAACACCTAATTTGCATATATAAAATAAAATGGATTCCTTGGTAATGCAGCAACAGATAGGAGATATAAATATGATGTGTCATTGGATTTAGCTGTCAAAGACCAACCTGCTCATATACACGGTTTTTGGAGGTGAGGAGGAGGGAGAATTTTACTGACAGATTTCCTTTAACTATTACAATATTTGCATTAATTTATTGTACAATTGGATGATCATCTCAACATACACAGTTGACCTATTCTAACTAGCTTCATTAATTAAACAATTATGACTAGCCTCGATAAATGGAAAAGTATTGGGTAGCCACACCAATGAGACGGATTTCAAATAGATCCATAAATGACTGAATTATGGGTAGCTTCATCAAGGACAAATATTGGCTAGCCTTGTCAATGGAAAAAATATGACTAGCCTCATTAATGTACATTCAGTTCTAGCTACTTTAACAGTCTATGACTTCATCAACAGCTTTGAAATAATTTTTTACCTGTATCTTTGGCAACTTCCGAAACATCCAAGTTTCTCATTTCAGCCATGTATCCCAAGACAGTGAATATGACAAAACCGGAGATGAAACTGGTCATGCAGTTAACTGTGCTCGTCACCATTGCATCTCTGTAATGCACAGTCAATAGACGTATGAAATTGGTAAAATTGAATTAATATTTGCTCATTACATACTGACAGCTCATCAAAGTTGTGGTTGGCTCTACACCATGATAGAGCTCATGAATATCTTGCAGGCACCCACCTTGTTTAAATTGCTGCCCACCCTATTCAATTGATGGCCCACTCAGCAGAACTAATGCTGACTATATACAGTGCTTACTGGGGCAATGCCCAGTCACGGCATCAAAGAGACCGTGACTAGTCCCTGCTACAGCAAAGCCTAGGTGACTACTGAAAGAAGCACACATTTTTCGAAGATCAAGTTCTTCATCCTAGCTATTTAAGCAGAGGGTCGTCTGAAATCGACCACTATGAAGTCTAGTAATTACAGCTTTAATTACAAGTTCTCTTTATGCCCCAAGTCCGAAATAAAAGAATTTTAAATATGTAAAACTCCAAACAATAGGGTCTAAAGAAGGTAGTCACTAGTTTAGCTGATAACCCAATCATAGCCATGTTTTACGACTATTTGGGGTGGATAGTGATTCAAAATAAAGGATGGTTATTGAGTTGTATGTAACCACAGTCCCTGTACGGTAAAGTTATATCAATCATCACTTATATGTATTTTTAAAAAAAACTAAATACTAATCTTGCTTCGCAAAAACAGTATTGGGAATTCTCATGAACTTAGAAATGGTCTCAATTAAAGAGGACCTGTCATTTTCCATAAACGTGCTATTTTGTAGCTAATGAAAATCCCACAAGTTTTCCTGAGTTTGGCATGGTTTATTTTTTTGTTTCTGGACACACGTCCCCTCTTCCCTGCATATAAATCTTGCCTTTTTATTTAAAAGGTGAAAGCTCTGCAAGAAAACTTCCATAGAAAAGATTTGAGGGCCACACACTCTTAGCTAGAAAGACTAGATTTTACAAACAAGGAATAGAAAGCATATCTCAGGAAAGGAGAGAGACAAAGATAAAAAAAAAGAGCTAGATTTAAGAGAACATCAAAATTTACACATGGTTAAAAAAATAAAAATAATGCAAAAATTAATAATAATAATAATAATAATAATAATACACATTTATGGCAAGTGCCAGATCCTCTTTATCATTACGACTGGCCACAAGGTGACAAAAAAAACACCTGTTTATTTCAAAATGTGAATAAAAAACAAACCAGATGTTAACAAGACAGACTGGATGATTACGGACAAAGATGTGTACATGGGTAGTTAATTTTTGCTTTCTGAGAAAAAGCTTTTACACTTTTTTTTTTTTATTAGCATAAAATGCATTCATGAAGCCTACAGAAAATTAAATCCCCTGATGACTGGGTGGTCATGCAATAAAATAAATATAATTTTCAGGGAAATTAATAAAATGTTACTAATACTAACTGGTAGCAGTTGTTGTGAAATTTATTGTAGCTTGCAAAGGCCAATAAAACTCCAAACCCAGGGCCAAGTGAGAAGAAAATCTGTGCTGCTGCATCCACCCAGACCTGCAAAGATAAAGGAAAAGAACGAATGGAAATTACATTTCACAGTTGAAATCAAGTAATATTTATCTATGGATAGAGGAAAGTAATTAAATCATGGCGGGCACATTTCATTTTAACAAGACTTACAGCTTCTCTTTCTACTGAGTCCCTATTCTTTGTTTCCACAGCCGCTTTCAAGATAATTATTGTCCTGTTGGTTGACAACTACATACTGTATCTCTTCTGACTTTCCCCATAAACGTGTGGCGCCCCTGAGGGTTCAGTCGCCACAGAAGTACTGCACCTCACCCAGTGGTGTGGTATCCCACTTCCCAGGTAAGATGGAGGCAACTGACAGGACTCTAACACCTGCAATCAACACACACCCTATAGCAGCAGGGCATCTGGATGTATCCTACGGGAGGATGATCTCAACCCTGTCTGAGTGTTAAAGGGTGTTGGGAGGTGGGTGGAGCTAGTGGGATGAGAGCAGGAGAAGATAGTTTAGTGAGTAGTCTTCCCGAAGGGAAGGAAGTGGAAGGACGTGTGCGCAGCAGCTCCTGGTCAGACGAGCTGCTGGGAAGGAAAAGACTGAAGGAAGCTCCCCAAAGAGGGAAGGGATCCTAGAGGCATGGTACAGCGACCATACTGTCTGTGGGGCTCGTTCCACGCCGGCTAACATCAGGTGGAGGGACCGGTTGCAGTATAGGGACTGGCTTTAAAACTAGTGGAGTGGACAACGGACTCAGCTAGATAAACCAGAGGCTCAGAGCATTGCAAGTGCTGCAGCCAAATCCACAATTATTCGCAGACACATAGGATCCAGGGACCTAGAGGTTATACCCACCAAGATCCGCGTCTGCTGGCTTGGGACACTGTTTGTGACGATGCTGGACAGGAGGGAGGAAATCAGCACAGGGAGACGGCCAGGAAAGGAGCACACTGAAGGGAGTTCTGGAAAGGTGTTCTCCATCTGCCTGGAAGTTTGCTGGACCCCTCACCTGGAAGATGCAGCATCAAGCGGGCATCGCTGGCTCTTGAGAACTGTAAGTAAACCTTTGGAACTGCACTCAGCTGTGTCCTCTGAATTCTTTCTGCAACACGTACTCAGCACTGCTACATCTACCACCACCAAATACAACATCTTTCCCATCACAACTGCCCTTGGGACCAAAAGCTCTGCCTGTGGAGAGCTATTCCAACTCTGCTGAATCACACCATCAATCACAGGGGATCTGCACTGCAGCACTGGTCATCTCTGACTAGAAACCACAGGTGGCATCACGAACACTTTATTATCAACTCTTATCTCCATTGTAAATATTTCCCCTGCCATTGGATGCTCAGGGCCACTGCTGCCACTGTGACACATCCCTTTAAAACACCGGCCCAGTACCGAGTAACCCACGGCCTTAGGGGCGCTCCACATGCACATCCAGTTCAGTCAATCAAAGATATGCAAGTCAGTAATTGAGGAAAATGAGTTGCAGCAATTCACTACAGGTAGAAGTTTACCTCCTAGGCCGGGGTCACACTTGTGAGAAACTCGCATGAGTATCGCATCTTAATAGCCAGCACTACCACCGGCACTCCAGACTGGAGCGCTCAGCTGCAAGTATTTCTATGCAGCTGAGCACTCCGGTCCCGAGTGCCGGCGGCAGTTCCGGGTATTGAGATGCGAGACTCGTGCAAGATTCTCGCAAGTGCGACCCCGGCCCTACTCGGTGTATCGGCAGAGCCTATGTGGGGAGGAGGACCCCCATATAGTTATTGGGACAGAACCAAGGGAACCGCCATCAGGGTTCCTGAAGGAATCACACCAGGGGGATGACAAAGGGAGAGACACGACTAAGGGTGTCAGGGCAACAGAGGGCGGGGCTAGGAAAAAAGGAGCAGGGGGCGCGCTCTGGTGTCAGTTGACAGCCGGACAACAGGCAGAAAGCCGTATGAGACAGAGAGGACCGAGGGAGCGGACGGTGTGTTCTGGAGAGACCGACAGGGGTCTGTGAAAGGAAAGCTGCGCACTTACCGACAAGTGACACGTGAGAGATTTCCACCGGCGGCCGCTCCCCTCATACGGTCGCATACAGCCGCCCCCGCTGTTTCCCTCCCTGCTGTGACAATTCCGTGACCCCCAGTGACCGCTGCAACTACAGACCATTCCGTTACAGCGGTAAGGACACTGCCCCCCTGCCTTCTCCCCCAGTTGCGGCCCTGTTATCACCGGCCCCTGAGGACGTCACCTCGCTACAGACGGCCATAGAGGCCCCCGTCCGGTTTGCTAAGGGACCCTGAGCAGAGGTTTGTGAACGGTTATATTTAGAGACAGCGTCATAACTCCGCGGTGAGAGTCGCAAGGAGACGCCTGTTGCACCCATCGGCACCGTTTCTTCAGGGCCTGTTGCACCCACCGGCACAGTTTCATAAGGGCCTGTTGCGCCCCACCGTCATCGTTTCTTCAGGGCCTGTTGCGCCCCACCGGCACAGTTTCTTCAGGGCCTGTTGCGCCACACCGTCATCGTTTCTTCAGGGCCTGTTGCGCCCCACCGGCATTGTTTTTTCAGGGCCTGTTGCGCCCCACCAGCATCGTTCCTTCAGGGCCTGTTGTGCCCCTCCGGCATCGTTTCTTCAGGGCCTGTTGCGCCCCACCGTCATCGTTTCTTCAAGGGCCTGTCGAGCCCAGTTTCATCCCGGAATATTGAGGCGTCAAGGCAGCCGCATCAGCGACCTCTATGCGGCCACGCCTGTGATCCTGACAGACCCCTGGGAGGATAAGTTTACTATAGGAGATAAGGACCCCCAATTTGGTCATACGTGGCCTAAGCACCCGGGCCAACCTGGTTAGTCGCATTTACCAAAATAAAGTGTTGTTAGGTTTGTTGAGTCCCTGCGTGGACTGGTTGTTGTTAATACTTTTTGTTTGCTCAATATAGCCCCAGCGGCTACAGTTTATAAAAGTTATTTCCACAAACCACACCCAGTCTCGTGTCTCGTCACTGCATCCTGCGAACCTGCTGAACCCTACACTTGGCGTAGTCGGCAGGATGCAGTCTCTGAGCACAGACAGTGGTGCCCCAGATCAGGGTAGAGCTGTAAACTCTACAAATGATGAGGGTCCCCGTACCAGCATATCATTGGTGGCCATGCTGAACAATCTGCCTAGATTTTCCGGCTCCAATACTATGTTATGGAGCTGGACAGAGCGGATGCGGGGGCTCTTTCGGATGCACCCAATGACCCCTGATCTGGAGGCCGAAACCTCCGGGGCACCGCAACACTTTTGAAAAAGTGTTACAGATAGTAGAACAGACCCATGGGGACCCTACTAATGTGGGAGAGTTAAGAACCCGTTTGTTTAGTCGGATGCAAGTAGAGGGGGAGACAATCACAGAGTATATGAATGTCCTCCAAGAATTGCATACGGCTATAGAAAGAAGGGACGGGGTAGGGGCAGGACCTGTTGACATTACCCTACGTGACCTACTGGTGACTGGTTTGCGAGATCCATTAGTCAAACAAGCACTACGGGAACAGATCAGAATGAATCCCCGAATAGATTTTTCAGAGGTGGGAAGTCAGGCACGTGCTCGAGAGCAGGAGCAGGGGATGGCGGTCCCCGTAGGGAAAGTCCGAGGTGTGGAGGCCTCCGTGAATGTAGTCAAGGAGCCTCAGTGGATGGAAGAGGTGAAGCAAGAGCTGAAAAGTATTAAGGGCGAGTTGGCCGAAGTAAAGAGAAGAACCGAGACCGTGACTGGACGACCTAGCTTTAACCCCGGCTCCTGGGGATCAAGCTCCCCGCGGGGTGGTCAGCCTACACAGGCCCGGTGTTTCGAGTGTGGAGAACAGGCCACTTTGCCCGAGAGTGCCCGTGGCGTGGGAGATACCCACCCCAGCGGCCATTAAACTAAAGGGCTTCGGGCAGGGGGGACGCCGCTCGGAGCCGAAAACCACAACTAGGGGTGGTGGAAGTCCCGAAGATTTGGTAGCAAAATATCCAGTGGTTTGGGCAGAAGTGGAGGGCCAGGCCATCCGATGCCTGGTGGACACGGGGTCACAAGTAACCACTATGCCCACAACGTACTTTCAACAGAACTTCCCGGTAGCAGCAAGGCCTCAGTGGGGGCCCATGATCAGACTAGTAGCTGCCAACCAACTGCCGGTCCCAGTTGCCGGGGTGGCGTGGATGCAAGTGACACTGTGCGGTAAATCCCTTGGTCGCAGAGGGGTGGTACTGACTCAAGGAGAAGCTGATAAGCAACACCCCGTCACCCTAGGCATGAATGTTCTACGAGAGTTTGGCAACCTACTGCTCAATGACCCTACACAGAGGATTCTGAAGCAGTGGGGTTCTCGCACAGCCCAGGGACAGGTATTCCAGCAGCTGGTGCGGGGAGCACGGGTACATCAGAACCGTCAGGAGGCCGGGGCTCTGGGTAAGGTCATCACGCCAGCGACTCCCCTGCTTGTGTTACCTACTGGACAGACAGTGGTGGCCCTGCCAATTTGAGCCCCGATACCTTTGGAGGGCGTGGAGGTGCAGGTGGAGCCATGTCACTCGGAGCGCTTACCTCCTGGGATACTGGTTGCCCGTTCCCTGGCTACGGTGCAAAAAGGAACCGTCCTGGTACGGTGCGTTAACCTTGAAGACTGAGACTCCAGTCTGAAAGCACGGACTACTGGCCAAACTAGTAAGGCCTTTAGAAGAAGTGCTGCCAGCTCCTGCGGTTCAATTACGAGTACATCCTTGGGAAGTAACAATGCGAACCTTACAGGTCCACGAAGTCTCGGCACAAGAAGGGCCGAAATATTTTGGAGCAAATGCGGGCCGAGCTTTCTGGATTACCTGCAGCCCAACTCTCACAGATAAAAACATTGCTTGGACAGTACCATGAAGTATTTGCTAGTCATGAGGACGATTTTGGGTGTACCACCGCATCACTCATGAAATCCCCACAGCAGGAGTGGCCCCTATCCGGGAACGATATCGACAGATTCCGCCACAACTCTATCAAGAGGTGAAAACTTTGCTGGCCCAAATGCTGCGAAAAGGTGATACGGGAAAGTCAAAGGCCCTAGGCGGCCCCAATCGTGTTGGTCCGGAAGAAAGATGGTACACTACGATTCTGTGTGGATTATCGTAAACTGAATGCTTGCACTATTAAAGACTCATATCCACTGCCCTGCATAGAAGAATCCCTGTCTGCCTTGGGAAAAGCAACATATTTTTCAACCCTGGACTTGGCCAGTGGGTACTGGCAGGTGCCCATGTCAGAAGAAGATAGAGCCAAGACGGCGTTCATATTGCCCATGGGACTGTTTGAGTTTAATCGGATGCCGTTTGGGCTGGCCAACGCCCCCGGGACCTTTCAGCGATTCATGGGGCGGTGTCTGGGAGATCTGAATTTTGAGGCTACGTTGATCTATCTGGACGACATCATCGTCTATGCCGCCACCTTTGAGGACCACCTGAAGCGGTTGGGACAGATACTCAGCCGGTTGCAAAAGTACGGGTTGAAGGTGAAGCCTCAGAAATGCCACATATTTCGCTCTCAGATTGAGTATCTGGGTCATGTCGTTTCGGCAGAGGGTGTGAGGCCATCCCAGGAGAAGGTTGCTGCTATCCAGGAATGGCCTACCCCCGAGACGGTGAAAGATGTGCGGGCTTTTCTGGGGTTAGCCGGATATTACCGTCGCTTCATAAAGAATTTTGCATGTCGAGCTGAAGCCCTGCACGACCTGCTGAAGGGGGCTCCCGCTGGGGCCAATGGGCGAAAAATCCAGTGGCAACACCCTCAGGAAGAGGCCTTCTGAGACCTCAAGGCTGCACTCTCGGATGCCCCAGTGTTGGCTTATGCAGATTTCTCTCAACCGTTCATCTTGCACACTGACGGGAGTCTTCACGGGCTGGGGGCTGTGTTATCACAGGTTCAGGATGGCCGGGAGAGGGTGATCGCATATGGAAGTCGCTCACTCCATGACTCCGAGCGTAACCCTGACAATTACAGCTCCTTTAACCTCGAGCTCCTCACAGTGGTGTGGGCTATGACGGAGAGATTCGCAGAGTACCTAGCGGGCTCCAAGGTGGTAGTGCGAACTGACAACAACCCGCTGGCTCATTTGGAAAACGCCAAATTGGGGGCTCTGGAATAGCGATGGATAGCCCGGATGGCGAAGTACAATTATAAGATTATCTACAAAAGAGGGGCCGACAATGTCCATGCAGACGCCCTCTCCAGGATTAGATATACAACTCCAGGACAGAATCGAGACAAAGAATTAGAAGGAGAGGAAATACCGTTCGCTCTCACTGCTGCCGTGCTCACAACTGACAATAAAAAAATATCTTCCTCTGAGACCCCAAGGGGCATATTGGAACAATCCCGGGATAAGTGGATACAACAGCAACAAGAAGACGAAGAGGTTGGCCTTCTCAGGACATGGATCGCCGCTGGGCAATTACCCACTGACTCTCAACGGCAGAACTTGACTCAAGACCTGTTGCGTATGCTGCGACAATGGGAGAGGTTGGTTATCCGAAAGGAATTATTGTATCGTAAAATAACATCACAAACAACCTCGATGACGGTTTGGCAGGTGTTTACGCCAGGAGCCCAACTTCACGTACTGGCTCGGGAGGCTCACGAAAAAGGGGCCCATTTCGGAACAAAAAAACTTTGCAATGGCTGCAACAGAAAGCTTACAACCCGCGCTTGTCGGCTGTTGTGGATGAAATTTGCCGGACCTGCCGCTTGTGTGAATTAGCCAAACCACCCGCTCAGCGAGCCGCAACACAGACTATTGTGACCTCAGCGCCCCTTGAGCTCCTGACAGTGGATTATCTGACCATTGGGCCCGCATTTCAGGGATACGAACACTGTCTCGTTATGGTAGATCATTTCACCAAGTTTGCTGTGGTTACTCCCACTCGGGATCAGACCGCAGAGTCAGCTGCCTCCGCAATCTGTAGAAACTTTATACAAGTATACGGCTGTCCTCAACGAATACATTCTGATCAGGGAGCATGTTTTTTGGGAAAAGTCATGGAAGAACTACATCACCTCTACGGAATTGACAAATACCGGACCACACCGTATCACCCGCAAGGGAATGGGGCTTGTGAACGATTTAATCGGACATTGATTCAGATGTTGCGCACTCTGGAGAGTGACAAGAAGGCCCGTTGGCCCGAATATGTTTCTGAATTAGTTTGGGTCTATAACAATAGGGTACATTGAGTGACTGGCTATACCCCCTATTCCCTGTTGTTCGGATGAGAAGGTAAGGGGATCACGGAGGTGGAGTTAGACCCCGAAGAGCCTCAGCCTTGGACTGGAGTGTTGTCTTGGGTCTGAAATCATCGTCACCAGCTGCAAACTCTTCACCGAACTGTACACACCAAGCTCCGAGACTGGGAGCACACAGGGAAGAATGCAACCCCACCTCCTCACCTCCAAAGCAGGGACCGGGTGCTTGTACTAGATCAATGCCCCCAGAACAAACTGGAGCCGCGTTGGGAAGAAAGTCCTTATCGGGTCTAACGCCGTATCCATCCAGACGGACCGGTGTACGAAATATGACCTGAGGAGGATGAAACACTGCCCACTTGTATTGTGCATCATATGTTACCACCATGTACTTCCTCTGACCCGGAGCAACCGGAGCCTACCTCGTCGACATCTGTACCGTCTTCCGTATGTTGGGACCCGGACGACGACGAAGATTGTCTCCCAGGACACAGAGGCCCTCCACTCAGTAATGAATCATCTGACACAATTAGCCCGCCCGCACCAACCAGCCCACCGATGTTCACCACCCCAGACGACTCTACCCCAGTTGAAGTTAGACGCTCCGAGCAGTCAACAGCCGGTAAACCCCCTGAACGATATGAACAAGACCAGTTTGTATGGCAACGAACATTGATACCTCCGCAGACCCATTTCAATAGACTAAGGCCCTCGCCCGAGGACTGGCGAGCTTACAGGGTGGAGGAATGTGGGGAGGAGGACCCCCATATAGTGATTGGGCCGGAACCAAGGGGACCGCCATCAGGGTTCCTGAAGGAATCACACCAGGGGGAAAACAAAGGGAGAGACACGACTAAGGGTGTCAGGGCAACAGAGGGTGGGGCTAGGAAAAAAGGAGCAGGGGGCGCGCTCTGGTGTCAGTTGACAGAGAGCCGGACAACAGGCAGGAAGCCGTATGAGACAGAGAGGACCGAGGGAGCGGACAGTGTGTTCTGGAGAGACCGACAGGGGTCTGTGAAAGGAAAGCTGCGCACTTACCGACAAGTGACACATGAGAGATTTTCACCGGGGCCGCTCCCCTCATACGGTCGCATACAGCCGCCCCCGCTGTTTCCCTCCCTGCTGTGACAATTCCGCATCCCCCAGTGACTGCTGCGACTACAGACCATTCCGTTACAGCGGTCAGGACACTGCCCCCCTGCCTTCTCCCCCAGTTGCGGCCCTGTCATCACCGGCCCCTGGGGACGTCACCTCGCTACAGGCGGCCGTAGAGTCCCCCGTCCGGTTTGCTAAGGGACCCTGAGCAGAGGTTGGTGAACGGTTATATTTAGAGACTGGGTCATAACTCCGCGGTGAGACGAGAGCCGCAAGGAGACGCCTGTTGCGCCCATCGGCACAGTTTCTTCAGGGCCTGTTGCGCCCCACCGTCATCGTTTCTTCAGGGCCTGTTGCGCCCCACCGGCACAGTTTCTTCAGGGCCTGTTGCGCGCCACCGTCATCGTTTCTTCAGGGCCTGTTACGCCCCACCGTCATCGTTTCTTCAGGGCCTGTTGCGCCCCACCGGCATCGTTCCTTCAGGGCCTGTTGCGCCCCACCGTCATCGTTTCTTCAGGGCCTGTTGCACGCTACCGTCATCGTTTCTTCA
This sequence comes from Dendrobates tinctorius, assembly GCF_039654945.1. NCBI lineage: Eukaryota > Metazoa > Chordata > Amphibia > Anura > Dendrobatidae > Dendrobates > Dendrobates tinctorius. The sequence goes on from NW_027361684.1 coordinate 9,857,071, forward strand.
AGGGTCTATCGAGCCCAGTTTCATCCCAGAATATCGAGGCGTCAAGGCAGCTGCATCAGCGACCTCTACGCGGCCACGCCTGTGATCCTGACAGACCCCTGGAAGGATAAGTTTACTATAGGAGATAAGGACCCCCCAGTTTGGTCATACGTGGCCTATAGCACCCGGGCCAACCGGGTTAGTCGCATTTACCAAAAGAAAGTGTTGTTTGGTTTGTTGAGTCCCTGCGTGGACTGGTTGTTGTTAATACTTTTTGTTTGCTCAATATAGCCTCAGCGGCTACAGTTTATAAAAGTTATTTCGACAAACCACACCCAGTTTCGTGTCTCGTCACTGCATCCTGCGAACCTGCTGAACCCTACACCTATACACATTAGCTCATTGGCTGATACCGCCATCATTGGATTCAGATAACTTTTCTGTCATGGCTTTCTTCATTGTTAAATCTTGAGTGGGTTCCTGTCACAGTTAGGATTTTTCCATAATTCTACATATGCATGTAGATCATATTGACTTCATTAGTAGCCAATTATAAAAAATCCACCCAAGGCCAAATTTTCAACACGTTGGCATTGAACCTCTACAGTACAAGAATGAAGCATTTATCCCAGACTATATCAAGAAAATTTAAATCCATAGTTATTGATTTAACTAAATAAAGCAAAGTCCGAAGGCAAAAAAAATCAACATTTCTCATTATGGAACAATTAGGAATTCCATACAAAGTACAAGTTAATTTAGGTTCATAAAATCTACACAACCTCTGTATTTCTGTTGGTAGTTATGTTTGTGATGATGACTATAGAAACTATTGTGTGTCAAACACTGTACATAAAATAATTGGTTTTTTTTCCATCCTGGCACAGCCTCATTGTTTGTTTTAGTCAGTCAATCCTGTAGCATGACTTTTTTGCCTGTTCCAGTGACTAGAGGTCCTGCATTGTGCCTCCTCATGGTTCATTAAAGAGAAGATCTTCCTTCTCACACATGTTGGTTTCCAAATATGATTTAATAAGACTTAGTAATGAAGTGTAATTTTGAAACGAGAATTATTTTCATGATGCCATCACTGGTTCCAGGGTCTCATGCATTCACCTCCATACACAAGATAGTTTTCTTAGCTTAGCCAGCGTCTTCTGTCTCTGAATTACTAGAAATGGAGGATTTTGGTGAGCCTGATATCCAGCTCTCTTCATCTGTTCACTGGGCACCTGGTAATACAGAATGGAAGGGCAAAGCTCTCTGCTGTGTCAAAATGTGAAAGCAGAAGTTGCAGGAACGCGAGACAGGTGCTGATAATATCGTTAGAACTGTGCAGCTTTCGTAATTCCTCTATATTATTCCGATTAAATCATATTTTCATATAAAATAACTTTTTTTGTACTGTATCTGGACAGTCCTTTTAAATCATTACATGGAAGCCTGCATGCTAAGAAAAGTGATTACCGACACCCACAACAAGAGTTGGTAGAAATTAATTTGCAGGATACGGTTCATTGGTCATGTTATAAATCTACCCATCTGACAGGAACACTAAGACCAGTGTCCTAACCCCCTGTAGGATTGCCAACTGTCCAGAAACTCCAGGAAGGCACTTTTTTGACCAGTCCATAGAAAAAAAATGTAGGACATCCATGATTTTATTGACGTTGGAGAAACTTATACCGATTATTTTCATTGTAATTATTTTCATTTTTTTTTATGTAAATTTTTATGAAAGTTTTATCATCTTTTGACAAGTGAAAAGATATCAGGACCAACATTTGCATTACATAAAAAAAGAAATAAGAAGAATTACATTGGTTCACCAATCCAAATATACCAAAGGCATAAACAAGTTATCTGAAATGTACCCTTAAATATACAAACATATAGACAGGACACACACCAGAAGGAAGGGAAGGGAAGAGTAAGCTCCAAAAGAAAATGAAACAAGAGTTAAAAAAACAGCGTATTCAGTTCTCTGAGCCCAAAAGTAAACCCATGGAGCCCAAACCGACTCAAAACTCTCCACACTCGCATTTAGAATCGCCGTCATGTACCCCATCCTTCAGATATCGTTGACTCTATACAGTAGGTGAAGATGCAAAAGGGGGAGATCTGCCTCCAATTGAGGACAATCAGACACCTAGTCGCTGTGAAAATGTGTTGTAGCAATTTGACTTTTTCCCCATCCCTTTAGGAGTAAGATTTAACAGGTATATGGTCGAGTCCAGCCCCACCTCAGCGTAAAGAACCTTAGAGATCAGAAACTTCACCTCCTTCCAAAAACTCTCAATCCCTGGATACGGCAAGAAAATGAGGCAGCATGTCAATTGTTTCTGCGGATTCCGCTGCGGTTTCACACCTTTAACATAGTGCAGGTGTGAAACCGCAGGCCAAACTGCAGGAAAACCACAGGTCACTTTACCTGCGGTTTTACCTGCGGTTCCGCGCGGAAAAACCCGCAGGTGAATCCGCGGCATGTGCACATAGCCTTAGAAATTCGATGACATCTATCACTCCAAATGAACCTCATCATAGCTGCCTGAACGTACTTAAGCTCACCCATGGGCACCCTGATCGTCAAGGTCTCAAAGAAATAGAGAAGTTTAGGAAGGTGGGACATCTTAAGAGAGGAAATCCAACAAATCAGTGAAAGCGAGAGCGGATTCCACTTGACCATCAACCTCTTTAAGTTGTTCAGGATTGGCGAAAAATTGGAGTTATATAAATTGCCATAAGAGGAAGAAAAGGTTAACCCCCATATATTTAATTGTCTCATCTTTCCATCTGAATTTAAAATGTAGTTTTAGGTAGTCTAGTATATAAGGGAGGATATTTTGTGTGAGGGCCTCCATTTTTGAAGTGTTCAGTTTATACCCCGATAGTTCCTCATATTTTTTAAGATCATCCATCAGGTTAGGCAGTGTAATATGTACGATTGGTTAGGGTTAAAAGGATATCATCTGCAAATAAGGAAATCTTAAACATCTTGTCACGGACCTCCACCCCTGATATGTTTGGATTCTGCCTGACCATTGCCGCCAGAGGTTCTATACATAAGACATATAATAAAGGCGATAAAGGGCAGCCCTGGTGAGTCCCATTTGATATTTTAAATGAGGGAGAAGTGTGATGCAGCAGCAAAAAATGCAAATGCAATTCTAGGATGTATTAACAGAAGCATACAGTCTAGAACACGTGAAGTCATTATTGCCCTCTACTCATCTTTGGTCAGACCTCATCTGCAATACTGTGTCCAGTTTTAGGCGCCACATTTTAAAAAAGACATCAACAACCTGGAGCAAGTTCAGAAAAGAGCGACCAGAATGGTGACTGGTCTGCAAACCCTGTCTTATGAGGAAAGGTTGCAGGATGTGGGACTGTTTAGCTTTCCAGAAGAGAAGACTGAGAGGAGACTTAATAGCTGTCTACAAATATCTCAAGGGCTGTCACATTGTAGAAGGATCATCTTTATTCTCATTTGTTCAAGGAAAGACTAGAAGCAATGGGATGAAACTGAATGGGAGGAGACACAGATTAGATATTAGAAAAAACTTTTTGACAGAGTGATCAATGAATGGAACAGGCTGCCAAGAGAGGTGGTGAGTTCTCTTTCAATAGAAGTCTTCAAACAGAGGCTGGACAGACATCTGTCTGGGATGATTTAGCGAATCCTGCTTTAAGCAGGGGGTGGGACCAGATGGCCCAGGAGGTCCCTTCCAACTCTACGATTCTATGTTAAGGGGTAGCATAATAGAGGCTGAAGGTGAGCTATACAATATTCCAATAGCTGTCATAAAAGAATCCGAAAAGCCAAAAGCCTTCAGGGTCAAATAGAAAGGACCAATTAAGGTGATTAAATGTCTTTTCTGCATCCAAGCTTAGTATTAGAGACTGTAATTTCCTTTTATTAGCAACATCGATTAGCTCTATTGCTCTTCTGCTGCCGGTTAGGGACAAAACCCATCTGGTCCTTGTTAATAAGTTTGGGGAGCCAGCAGTTCAATCTGTTAGCCAATAGACGGGTGAATGATTTAAAATCAGAATTTAACAATGCTATTGGACGATAGTGTGAGCAATCCAAAGGATCCTTCCCCAATTTCGGGGTAAGAACAAAATAAGAATTTGTTAGTGTATCCTGCATTGGGGAGCCCTCAAGAAAAGAGTTGAAGAGTTTAATCATATGAAGAGAGAGTTCCTCCGCAAAGGTTTTATAGTACAAGTACGTCAGCCCATCTGGGCCCGGAAATTTACGCAAGGGAAGATCCTTCAAGGTGTCCAAAACCTCTTCCTGTGTCACACTCTGATTGAGAGACAATGAGGCCTCAGTGAGGAGAGTAGGGAGGTTTAATTTAGATAAAAATTGATGCAATGCCTTAATTCTATCAGACTTATTTGTGGGGAAAGAATCTTGTAAGTTATATAGTTTGTTATAAAAATTATATAATATTTCTGAGATTTCAGTTGGGTTATCATGAATCGTGCCATCCGTACCTCTCAAGGTCTGAGGATGAGAGTTCAGGGTTCTATCCTTCAATAGTCTGGCCAAAAGTGTGTGAGCTTTGTTAGCATTTTCAGAATATTTTTGTTTAGTATACAAAAGAAGTGTTTCAACTTTATGTAATGATAGATCCTTTAATTTGTTTCTAAGCATCACAACCTTATTTAAGGTCCTCACTGAGGGCGAGGTCACCAACTTACTCTCCTCTCTCGATAATTGAGAAGTTAAATTATCAGATTCAGCTTTAGCGTTTCTTTTTAATCTAGAACCCTACTTAATACAGTACCCCCCTTAGGACAGCCTTATGAGCTTCCCACAACACTGAAGGGGAAGAAATCGAGCCCTCATTCAAATGGAAGAAATCAGTGAGATGGTTCAATAAAGTCTTCCGAATTGTTGGATTCTTAATTCAACCACCAGTGGCACGCCCCCCCGAAGACAGCTGAATGGATTTAAAGTCTAGAACCACCAGGCATGATCAGAACAGGTAATGTGACCCGTCTCAGCCTTCGCCATTATCCTAAGGGTCGGAATATTATCAAAAAATAATCAATTCTAGAATGGGTATGATGTGGGAGAGAGTAGAAGGAAAAGGTCCTGTCTCTGGGATGGTCTATTCTCCACAAGTCAAAAAGGGAGTTAGATTAATTAATTTTCTAAAGTCTCTCGCCAGTTTGATCAGATTTTGCGATGGGGATTTACCGCTTATAGAGAGTCTATCAAATTATTCCGAGAAAAGGATATTAAAATCGCCACCCACCAACAAGGCTGCTGGCAGAAATTTTTAAATCAAGGAAAAAACCTTTTTCTCAGAAATTTGACCTGACCTGCGTTTGGAGCATATAAATTACATAGGATGATGGGCCTGCCCCTCAAAAAAAGCCTCCAAAATGACATATCTACCCTCTGGATCAATGTGTGATTTGTTCACTTGTAAGGGACAGCCTGATGAAATTAAGATGACCACTCCTCCTCTCTTATTATTAGAGAACGCTGAATAAGACATGGGAAAGGAGTTGAAGGCGAACCCGACGGAGCCTGTTTTATCGAAGTGTGTCTCTTGAAGAAAGGCAATATTGGCCTTCTGGGATTTCAGCTCCCGTAGGGAAAGCTTCCTCTTTCTAGGGGAGTTAAGACCCTTGGTGTTTAATGATATTATATGTGTCATTTGAGGTTCTATAGTATACTCACATGCGTATGATCACCAGAAACCAACATCATTCTTGCCTCCCTCGAGATACAGTACTGGACCCTCCCGATACAGTACTGGACCCTCCCCTTCAGGAAAAACTGCAATGAAGATTCGGGAGTTGCAGACAAGTAATTGGAAGGGTAGGAAACAATAGGAAGGGGAAAAGACAAGGACAATGAAAAACACAAAAAGAGAAAACATAATAGGAAGTAAAGCGCCATATTTCCCTGGAAAAAGAGCCTGGTCCGTGGCTGACCTTGTGAAGAATATCAAACCCACAAAGTTAAGAAGAACAGCAGCCACAGAAAAAAATTCTCCAGGAGACGCAGCCCAACACCTAAACCATGAAAGGGGAAAACAGCAATAAAAAAAACCAATCCCCTGTTAAAGGGCCAACCAGAGCTCCCCCAGGCACACATCACTTTTAGTCAGTGGATTACCCGCTTAGAGAGAGTAAAAAGAAGTACAGCTATTAAACTTTTATGAGGAACATAAACAGATTTTCGAGGCCAAGACTTGCACTCTCTAGAAGAGAAAATGTGGAGAACAATATAAAAAGCTGTCCAAGAAATCAGCGAAGGCCCGTTGTTCCACTCTTTCCTCCACTGCTGAGACGATCCTTCTTTCTTTTCTCGATCCAGACCAGGGGTGGGGGCAGACCCGCAGGAGTAGGGTTGTTCAAATCTGCAATCTTGGGGACGTGGAGCTCTAGCTTCTCGTAGAAGGATGGCAGATCGACCAAGGAGTGTAGAGTCACCAAAACACCTTCTCTACGGGCTGTTAAAGCAAAAGGAAACCCCCACCTATAGGGAATTTTGAGATCTTTCAAGATGGACAACAAATGCCTGAGGAGTCTCCTCTTTTGCAAAGTTATACGAGATAGGTAACTGAATGGCAATGTTCTGGTACATAATCTCCTTCAGGGACCTGGCCTTCATCATAATCCTCTCCTTAGTTTCAAAATCATTTAGACAGCAAATAATGTCTCTTGGGAAAGGTGAGGATCCTTTGGGCTGTAAGTCCTGGTGTGCCCGATCAAGATTTGAGGGTGTTAGGAGACTGGATCACCCAAGATGGAGGAGATTTATTGAAGAATAAGCTTAACGTTTTCCTAGCCATCCGATTCTGGGACCCCCCTCACTCTGATATTAATCTCCTGCCCCTGTTGTCCAAGTACTCTAAATGAACCTGCAGATCTCTGATCACTTTCTGCTGCATCATAGATGTCTGGTGCAATCCTGCCCGCCAAAAGCTGCAGATCCTGTCGCACACATGCGATTTCTAACCTGCATGTGTCTCTGACCTCTGTTATTAATGCTTTGAAGTCCTCTTTTGATGGGAAACGGGAGAAAAATTTCAGCCACTGTGGGGGGAGATGATCGTCCGGGAGGTCACAATCTTCACTTCTAAATAATAACTCGTATTCTCAGTTCCTAGTGTTACTAGGGGTTAATTTGGGAGGGTTTTTATCTGGGACAAAGACCCCTTTTTTCCCCTCGGTCTCCGTCACCTCCATAGGGAACACGGAGATAATTCAGCAGGAAAGCGCAACTCTGGGGCATTAATCACATGCGGTGCTTCCCCTATATCCCCTGGGGGTCCATTTTTTGCACTGCCTGAAGGCCTCTCACTGATCGCCCGTGTGTCAGTATCAGCGTCCTCCGCCTGCTCCTGAGCCGTCCCCTCCACAAGGCAAGATGGCGCCCGGATTCCCATGGCACCCTGATCTCGGAGGAGAAAGGCGTCCAGGGCCGTTGTGGGCCCAGCAGACACCGCCTCAGATAGCACCTGATTCCTGTTTCTTCTAGGAAACATCCAGGGGTGAAGTGAGTCACAAGATGCTTTTGAATAGGTTGTACCCGGCGGGAGCCCTGTAGCAGCACAACCACGCATGCCGGCATCCAGACACACCCCCCATAATTATCTTCATTTTATAGTTGCCAGTGAATGCAGCTAAAAAGTCTTCATAACAGAATTGTGGGCTGAAAACATGTATCACTTATAATCATAATGATTTTTTTATGGTTTTCCAATGTGTTCTTAAAAAATGTTTTCTGTCCATCATTTTTTGATAAACTGTGCAGAAAAAAAATAAACAGTAAAGTTGGCAACCCTGACATCCTCCATCTGCCGTTTCTTTTTGATTATGCGATCTGACGAGAGATTATTGTTGTTGCGTTATGCACATGGGACGTCGCTCCAAGCAGCCTAATCAAAAGATGAATTGCAGAAGCAGTCAAGTAGGAGCCAGTGCTCAGGGTTCTCGTTCATCAGCCACAGATTACTTATAAGGTCAGAGGATCAGGTTCTGCAAATCGATTCCACCAACTCTGTCCACAATACATGCAAAATACATCACACATAGCAACAATTTTGCTATCTGCTTGTATTGCCCAACATTCAAATTTCACCAATGAAGTGCATGACAATATTAGGAATATTCTCCTTTTTTTTATGGCCCTTGGCTCAATCTCGAGCCATAGCGACTTGATGGTTGTCCATTCAGTTCCTGTAAATTCCAACTTAAAGTTATACCCATGAGCGTCAAGAACTGTCTGAATTCAATAACAAATTATTAGCACGACTGCAAATTCAATTATATTTTGGGGTCCCTCCACTTTATTTGCCCCCTTTGGTGCTTGATGTGCTTGCTTACGGTGTATGATGTCTTTTTACAAGTGGATCCGATTATAGGATTGGGAGAACCTCATCAAACAGACACTTTGGGCCAGAAACTTAATCACCTGTCTTTATATTGAACTGTTGTGAACACAAACATCACATTAGTATAGTTATTTTCCAACCCCATAATTACCCTATAGAAATATACAAATAAGTCAGTTTTAGGAAGATTACCTGGAAAAAAAATACAGCATATATGCACAGCTTGAGTCAATGAACTATGTCTCATTGCAAATAGCTCCGGACACAAGTAAATCTTTGGACAAATAATTTTATTTTTATTAATAATAAATAATAATTAAATGCTATAACTTCATTTGGTAGGAAAATAGTTTAATTTCCTAATAACGTAAAAAATGGCAACATGAAATCTATTCAATTATTGTCAGGTTGCATTGTATCACTACTAGAGTCATGAAACAATTCCTTCATTAAGGGAACCTAAAAAGATGCTCTAGAAATTCTCCTTTTTAGACAAACAAAGATCTTTCTTGACCATCTGACGAGGATTATAACAATAATTTAACTTTAAATGACAACCTATCATTTGATGATGATGACAAGTTGATGTCCCTAACCAGAACAGAAATAATTGCCTGGTAAATTGTCCCATCCATGTAAAGTCAACGTAAACAGCATTATATGCCTACAAACAAGCCTGCTGGGTCATATGCTAGCAAAAGAATTCTTTCAGTTGCCCAAATAATACTGTTATACATCGATCCCATGAACATAGACTGCAAAATTATTGTTCAATAAGAGCTGATGCAGCATGCACAGGGGCATATATTGCACCTCGCTAAGGCCGGCTGAAAGTGGACTAATTTTGTTCCCAGGTAGCTAGTCTTGATTTCCTACGAAGGCAAGAGTGGTCACTTTGCACCTATGGCCGGTTTAGTTTGCCACGTCTAGATCAAAGCAGTCAACGAATATCAACCAATTTTGGAATGTGATGATCTACATATGTATTATTTATATAGATTTGTGTATTTTTAATTATCCGCTTTACCTCTGTGGTCAGCAACTTCTCCCAGTCAGGTTTCAGGTAGAATAAAACTCCTCTCCAAGCACCAGGGAGTGTTGCCCCTCGTATTAATAGCAATGTAAGCACAATGTATGGAAATGTTGCAGTAACCCACACCACCTGTAAAGAAGACACAGAAACTAAAATTATCTTATAGATAAATCATTTAGTCCAGCAAGTAGCACAGAATTGATACTCAGGGACAAGTAAAGTCCTTTGGCACAGGCTATTATTTTGCCAAATTACTGGTCAGTGTAGAATGACAGCCAAGCAAACATCTTTTACATGGAAGAAAAAATAATATATCTTTTTACAGCACATCATGTTATATAAATATCTACTTACAAGATGAATCAGTACTAAACAATGACATTATCCATTGTTCATTCTTTACATTTGCATTGGCCACTGTAAAATTGTTATATCGTTGATCGATGGTATGGGCAAAATTGGTTTATGTAAAAGCAGCATTCACAATCAGCTGTAAGAAAACTTGATCACAAAATGTCAAATTCCCTACAGCGCCTCCACAGGGAAAATAGGCCATTACACATTTCCCATTAATATCAGGGGTTCTCTGCGTAACGATGAACATGACTGGTCCTCCAGGAAGAGGACATCTTGTAGGCACTTTCTAATTAGATTAACTAATGGAGGTCCCAGTATGTTGATCTCAAGTAAGAGGAAAGTAGACAAGTCTGTAGCTGCATACTAACCTTTCCAGAAGTTTTGACCCCTTTCCATATGCTGAAGTAGACAATAGTGAAGATAAGGAGTAGACAGAGACAAAGCTGCCAGCTAATCCCTCCGAGTTCCTGTAGACCTTTTGATTTGTGTATCTGCAGCACAAGTCGACTGGAAGCAGAAGACGGACCAGAAATCTAATCATTATTAATGATGCATAGCTGTGAAATATGCTAACTCCAAATTAGCGTTTGAATTGGTTCTATGCTAATTATTCATGGAATATCGCTAAATTATGCTATCAACATGTAATCAGTGGAGGTCATGGTTGCTTAGGATCTGCACTAATTGCACATCAATATATTTTTTTTTAGGCATTTCACATATTTCATTTGTAGCGTTGAGACTGGACAACATATGCAATATTAATCACGTACAATACCGTGGAAATGCAAAACAAGAATGCCTTCAAAAATAGAAGTCTTGATAGTTTATTATCAACTAAAAAAATGCAAAAGTGAATGAACAAAAATAAATCTAAATTAAAATCAATATTTGGTGTAGCCACCCATTGCCTTCAAGACATTGTCAAAGCATAACATTCTTATAGGTACACTTGTCCTCAGCTTTTGAAGAAACTTGGCAGGGAAGCTGTTACAAATATCTTACAGAACTAACCACAGATCTTCTGTGGCTGTAGGCTTGTGTAAATCCATCTTTCTCTGTATGTAATCCGAGACAGCAACAATGATGTTCAGATCAGGGCTCTGTGAGACAGAAACTTATCTATCATGTAATGCCATAAAATTTATTCTGCTGTAGAACAAAAACCCACAAAATAAATCCAATGTCATAAAGAACAATATTCAGTTTAAAGAAGAACATGGAGTCCTGGAAATGATGATATGGCTCACTTCCAGGACTCCATGTTCTTCTATTAAAGTGAGGCTGGAGTATGTATGATGCATACATACCCTACAGTCCCCGCTCAGAAACCAGGCGAATCCCCACAGTGCATGTGCTGGGAATGATTGATAAGTAAGCAGTTACATAGAGTGACTGACAACTTATCAATTTGGCCCTGACAACAACTTTAAAGACCACTTCTAGCCAGACTTTTCTTAACAGTAGATGAGTGTAGCCTGGTCCCACTGGTTGCTACCCGACGTGAGCTGATGGCAGTGTTAAACATCTTCTGATTTTGAAGGGAAGTAAACATGATGTGTCTCATCAGCTGCACTAGCCTTCCTTGGCCGACCACTGAGTCTACAGTCCTAAATGCTGCCCCTTTCTTGTTGTCCACTATTCAGAACACTAGAGGCAAATACTTATGTATCATGCAATACCATTAGAAAGTTGTTTGATTGGCTCCAAATTTATTCTGCAACAACCCCAAACCTACAAGCAAGGTCAATAAGAATCATCTTTAGTGTAAAAATGACAAGGAGTCCTGAAAGTGATGATATGGACTCCAAAGAGCCCTGATCTAGACATTCAGTTTGTGTGGAATTTTATGGAGGGGAAGAAGAATATGCCCAACCCCACATCCACAGAAGATCTATGGTTAGTTCTCCAAGATATCTGAAACAACCTCTTTGCCAAGTTCTTTCAACAACTGTGTTCAAGAGTGTCAGGCAAACTGTGATCCCACCTAATACTGATTTGATTTAGTTTTTGCTAAATCTTTTGCAAAGTAATATATATATATATATATATATATATATATATATATATATCACAATATTAAAAAGAAAATACAAGAAGCTAGGTTTTCTTTCATCAGGTAAAAATTCTATTTGGTTCCTCTCCCCCACAAAGCATATATCAAACCTTGTATGCTGACATATATATGGATTTGTAGTTCAGTGGTCCATTCATCGCATTGCTCTGCCTCTGTGCTAGCAGCCTGTACTAAGACGTCCTGTTATTCTCCACCATGCAAAATAAATCTGTGGCCGAAACAGTGCCGTACGTATTCCCATTAATACTGAAGGAAGAGTCTCACGGAGTGAATCTTTTTACGAAATGAAGCCAGTGTGGTGATCTGCTAATCTTCTATCATCACCTTTTTTACCCCCATATCTAGGGGTATTGAAGCATTACAAGGCAGTAGAGATGAGCAATTTGATTAGCGCTGCCCTGGTCCGACATCCAGTCTAATTCTCCCCGGCAGCCGGTCTTCAATTTTGCTCCCAGTATTTTTGGCCTGCTGTCATTACATTACAAGGCCTAATAAGCGACAAAGGCACCTAGGATGCATTACCAAGAACATGACTATTCAATTTATTTGCTGTCCATTCAATGCACTAAAGTGTTGGTTTTGTAGAGGGTCTCTAGCTGCTTAAGGGTATATTGGCAGGATGTGCTTTTTCCTAAGACCACTTTATTCAAACTTTACTATTGAAAGGTCTGGCAGCCCCTCCAACTATGCACCTGTTAAAAGTATTCAAAACATTTATAAATGACAATTCACTCATATATGTCTGCACTAATGTGAAAAGCCCATCAGTATCTGAGCATGTACTTACGCCCCAAATGTAATGGATTCAAAACTATTTTCATACTTTTCATGGACACTGAAGAACTTTTCATATGCAAAACACAATGAGACATTTCTCTTTTAACAGGTCTTCAAGAAACATAAACATACCATTATATACGGTTTCAAATCTTTAACATTTTTATTTGTATTATCTAATCACGTAAAGAAAAGGTCAGCTCATATTTTTAATGGTAAACATCTGTTACATTGCAGTCAGTTATATTATTGGACTGCATTATATCAATTCCTAATAAAGAAATGCTAAGATTGCTTGATTTATTCTCACAGTTTACTGACATGAGCAATGGAAAGCATTAGAGGTTGGTGTATTTCTCATACTGACTCCCAACCCTGCCACTAATTTCCTGAAACATATCTCTGTGACACATTTGCAACTTTTTTGATCATTCCAAGTTCTCTCATAGTCCCTTAGACTTCACCACACTTACATGCACTTACGTGTAAAACTCCTCTGCCGGTGATATAGAGCTGTTGATCCAGATCACACTACTATTCTGAAAATAGTTGGTGCAGTTTTCTGTGTTCCACTCGTTGCGGCAGCTGGTCCAAGGCAACTCAGACCGGAATGAGAATATGAGGTAGTAGAGAGCCCAGGCCATAATGGTGTTATAGTAAGATGCTATATAAAGTGCTATTATACAAATAGCATAGCCAATTCCTGGAGAGTGAACAAAGAGAGCAGAAGAGTCAAATGGGTTGTTCAGTGTAAACAGGTTATCACTAGAGTTGAGCGACTTTGGTCGGATCGGGTTTCGTGAAACCCGAATGAAACAAAATTTGAGTCAGCTGAAACTGGTCCGACTAGGGCAAAAAAAGTCGGAGTTTCGTCCGAAACCCCACCCCAATGCAAATCAATGGGAAATAAAAGTCGGCAATGAGCGGATGACATTCATCCACTCAATGCCGACTTTTATTCCCCATTGACTTGCTTTGGGGTCGGGTTTTGGACGAAACGCCGACTTTTTTTTTTGCCCTAGTCAGACCAGTTTCATCCGACTCAAATTTTGTTTCATTCGGGTTTCACGAAACCCGATCCGACCAAAGTTGCTCATCTCTAGCTATCACCTATCTGATGGATGTCGGTGGGTGTCTGATCACTGAGATCCTCACCGATCAGCAGAACAGTGAGTTTTTATCCATGACTAGGCACTTTTATCCCATATGGTAAGCAAAAAAAACAAACAAACATTTTTTCTTAAGTACTAAAACATAAAAATAAACAATATAAATTGGGCATCATCAAATCAATGACCCCTAGACAAACATAACAGGTCTATTGTACTGGGAAGTGTATATCGTAAAAAAACAAAACTAAAAAAAAAAAAAAACACTGCTGGAGTTGCAGTTTCTTTTTTGCCCCCAATTTCACTTCATTTGGAGATTTGTTTTTTTCCCCATTTTTTTTAGTATAATACATGGTAAAATCAAATGGGAACATTCAAACCAACAACTCACCCTGCATAAATAAGCTATTTCAATGGAGAAATAACAAATATTGATCTTGGAATTTGAGAAGGAAAAAAACGAAAGCAAAGGGAAAAAAATAGTTGCATCATAGAAGGAGTGAAGAGTGAGCTCTTTCTGGGAGTAACAGAAAGACTGTTGGGTTGGTTTGACTCTAGTTACCAAAATTGCCATCTTACCTTTAAATAGTGGACATATTTTCCTCCATACAGAAATGCAGCCATTTCTATGATATTGACCCAAGGCCAACTCCATGTAGAAGAGAGGAATTCCACCAAACACAGCCATGATCACATATGGGATCAGAAATGCTCCTAAAATTACAGAGGTTAAGGTGCATTAAAATCACAGACAATACTATGCTTACTATATTGTTCAAAAAGAATGAGTATTTGAAGACAATCTGTCACCACATTTCGTCTAAAGTGATGTAAGTCGGGAAAACTTTATGAAATTATTATACGGCCACTATGACATAGCTTTTCAATGTAAGTGCACCGGCCTTATCAGGTCCAAGGGGTCTCTGTAATACAGTAATGTATGCAGTTTGTATTGTAAATTCTGGTGACAGATCCCATTTAAAAAAAGTCTAATCTCAGTAAGACTGCCCCTTTTAAAAAAAAGTTGATTTCTGTTCTGTAACAAGTGGTCTCCAGAGGGGTAGCCCTCTCTATAACATCCAAATGCCTTGAAGGGTTTGTCTGGTTAAAACAAGTTTTTGCTTATACAGTTGATAATTTACAGGTTATAATTTATTCACAAGCGTTGGGGGGGGGTCCAACTGCTGGGACCTGTGGCGATCAGGAAAACTGGTAACTTTTATCCCTATTCCAATGGCAGTGCACATGCTCGGCCTGCACTCCATTCATTCCCAAAGGGGCAGCCAAGCAATGTGGTAGAGTATGGTCAGCAAATTCATCATTATATATGTGGTGCGACACATGTCAATTAATTTGACCCATCTAACATCTTTCCATCTGGTGTGGCAGAGAGAAACTGATAGAATTTCACAATTATTGGCACATTCAAACAGTCGGATTAGAAAATGCAGTATGTTGTGTTTTTTGATTCATCTGACACCATTTTGACATCAGTTGTCATCAGCTCAGGCAGACGCTACTGACGGTAGTCAGATAAAATGTGTAACAAAGTGCAAAGTGCAAAGTGACAGCAGGGAGAGACCACGAGACCTGCTCTGGACGGCTTGAACCAACCAGGCTTGGAGAGTTCATGCAGTTCTTGAACAGCGGGTGGTCATACGCCACTCCGTAATGGGTATCTGTGGGCAACCTCAGATAAATGGAGGAATGCCCCGACCAAAATATAGACTTGGGATAAACACAAATTAATGTGACCTGGAGTAATTAGGCACACAGACCTATCAGAGAGCCTGAGACAGTAATGGATGCTGTGGCCTATGTAAGGTGATGCTGTGGTCTGAGACAGCAGAGGAGCTGTGACCTGAGGCAGTGAGTAAAGCTTTGACTGAGAGTGATGAGCTCTGCCACGACCAGTGACTGTCAGTGACTTGTGGACATACTACATACAATCTTCCCATGGCTTGAGACTACAAGAAAGAATGGCCACATTGGGAAATCTGGGCTGACAGATTGTATCTTTGGAAAAAGTTGTGTTCGGCTTCAGTATGAGAGTGAACCGGGGCACAACTATAATGGGTGCAGGAGTTGCAGACACACATGGTCTCTGAAAATTAGGGGGCTCAAACTGTCCCTTTGTCCTATATTAAAAGACCAACACTATTACACACCCATGATAGTTAGAGGCCCTGTTGGAGGTTTTGTATTGAGGCCCACAAACTTCAAGTTACGCCACTGTTTGTGAAGGTGTGCCCTGGTCCCAATAGTAGGTAGTTTGAGTTTGTTAAAGATTAACAATATTTTGTTTTCTTTCGCTAAGTAACTGTAATTCAAATAATAATGCAAGATATATATATATATACACACTGACAGCCAAAGTTGTCTCAAAATATGCAAAAAAAAACAAAAACAAAAACACACTTCAGGACAAAAGACACCACTTTGTCCTGAAGTGTCCTCCCCCTGTAAAACTCGTCAGGTTCACACACCTCTAAAAACGTAGGCTTATTTGCAGTCAGGAGGAGTCAGCTGCTAGGAGTATGTGTACAATATCAGAGTCTTTTTTCAGATGTAATGGCGTCATTTATTTTTTTAAGTATATTATAATAAAGCCCAAAGTGGAGGATCCAAAATATTATTCCAAACTAGTGAAAAATAAAGAGCTGGAAACCTAATAATCCAATATTTCTTGAGATCGTCAGAGTCTTGCTGGCCCGTCAGTATCTGATTGATGTCATGAAAGTAATTTAGAGGAAAATCCTTTAATTGCATTTAAACGCAGGCATGGAAACACAAGGGAAATGTTACAAAACACAGCAAAGATCAGTCACACACTAAAGCACAAGGTCCTTAAAATCAAAAACAAGGGTAACCAGACCTGACAGCTGTGTTAGATGTATTTTCAAGTGACATAAGGTTATCCTCAACATAATCTGCTTTCTATGAAATAAAGTTCTGCATTTCCTCAGCTTACTCACTATCATGCCATGATAATCCGCCCCTTATTATTTATACAAGTCAGCTGTTGGTAAAAATAGATGAACAAATACAATGATGAGCAGGCAATCCCATCTCCAGCCACAGCACAACCCAACAGTCTATATTTACCTGGTTACCACTCTGTTCTAGATGGCATCTGGCACTCGAACCTTGCAGGTGAATGGGGTAACGTAGCAACCCCAGGGGTACTGCATTTGCAACCAGTAAACCACAGAAGTTCAAACCACTTGAATTTTATGCAACTTTCTTGCTTCGGTTGCAGTACTTTTACAGCATAATGCATGAATTGCGACTCCGAAGGTACCACAACTGAAAGAAGCAGGTTGCAAAAAAATCCAACGGTTGGAATTGAGACTTTGCTTGTTGTAGTGGAGATACTCTTAAGGTTGCAATGTTAACCCATTCACTTGCATTACGCTGGTAACTAGCAGGAGTATACAGCGATTTTTGGCCACACATTGGGTCACAGCTAAAATAACCATGTAGCCCTAGTGTAAAATAGTTAAAGCTACAGAACAACTTAATTATATACAGTATTAGTGTGAAGGAGTGGAGAATCTGGCCACATCCTCTTGAAGCTTTTATGGTTATATAATGCATTGTGCTGTTTTAAATGTGGTTTTATCTGGTTATTGTGCTGCTACAGTGGGTCAGCTGCTGACAGGGTTAAGTGTTGGAACCAGCCCAGGATGGGAGAAGTTACTTGGGCACATGGGAATGTAGTTTCCTGTTATTGGGCAGATAGGGACGAATACTTGAGAAGTACAGACCTACTACGTTACTGTTGCTTGCGGACCGGCATGTAAATGGGGAAAATAAGTATTGATACACTGCTAATTTTGCAAGTTTTCCCATCTACAAAGAATGGAGAGGTCTGTAATTTTATCGTAGGTACACTTCAACTGTGAGAGACAGAATCTTAAAAAAAATCCAGAAAATCACATTGTATGATTTTTACATAATTAATTAGCATTTTATTGCATGAAATATGTATTTGATACAACTACAGAGGTCAGAAGTTTCCTGTAGTCCGTGACCAAGTTTCACACACTGCTGCAGAGATTTTGGCCGATTCCTCCATACAGATCTTCTACAGATCTTTCAGGTTTCGGGGCTGTTGCTGGGAAACATTGAATTTCAGCTCACTCCAAAGATTTTATATTAGGTTCAGGCTGGAGACTGGTTGGCCACTCCAAGACTTTGAAATGCTTCTTAAGAAGTCGTTCCTTAGTTGCCCTGACTGTGTGTTTCAGGACACTGTCATGCTGGAAGACCCAGACACTAACCATCTTCAATGCTCTTACTGAGAGAAGGAGGTTGTTGGACAAAATCTTGCGATACATGACCCCATCCATCCTCCCTTCAATATGATGCAGTCATCCTGTCATCTTTGCAGAAAAGCACCCCACAGTATGATGTTTCTACCACCATGCTTCACGGTTGGGACGGTGTTCTTATTGTACTAATCCTTCTTCTTCCTCCAAACACAGCGAGTGGAATTGATAACAAAAAGTTCTATTTTGGTCTCATCTGACCATATGATCTTCTCCCATGCCTCCCCTGGATCATCTAGATGGTCATTGGTGAACTTTAAACAGGCCTGGACATGTGCTGGAATGAGCAGGGCGACCATGCATGCCCTGCAGGATTTTAATCTATGATGGCGTAGTGTGTTACTAACGGTAATATTTGAAACTGTATTTTCAGCTCTCTTCAGGTCATCAGGTCCTCCCGTGTAGTTCTAGGCTGATTCCTGACCTTTCTCAGAATCATCCTTACCCCAAGGGGCGAGATGTTGAATGGAGCCCCAAACCAAAGATGACTGGCAACAGTTGTTACCATCTCACCAAGTTGCTTGCTTATTGTCCTATAGCCCATCCCAGCCTTGTACAGGTCTACAATTTTGTTCCTGGTGTCCTTAGACAGCTCTTTGGTCTTAGCCATGGTGGAGAGGTTGGAGTATGATTGATTGAGTGTGTAGACAGGTGTCTTTTATACAGGTAACAAGTTCAAACAGGTGCAATTAATACAGGCAATGAATGCAGAGTAGGAGGGCTTCTTAAAGAAAATCTAACAGGTCTGTGAAAGCCAGAATTCTTGCTGGTTGGTAGATGATCAAATACTTATTTCATGCAATAAAATGCAATTTAATTATTTAAAAAATCATACAATGTGATTTTCTGGTTATTATTTTTAGATTCTGTCTCTCACAATTGAAGTGTACCTACGATGAAAACTACAGACCTTTCCATTCTTTATATGTGAGAAAACTTGCAAAATCACCAGTGTCTTCTGGCGTAACGCCTACTGTGTGTTGGGGAACACTCGCTTGGCAGCAGATTAACGTAGTAATGCACGGGTTTTTCACACAAAACAGTCGATACGGTTTATTTAAGCGCCATAAACCGGGCCGTAAGCCAGGTTGCACAGCACCGGCTTACACATAGTCCATTACTTTATCACATAAGCTTTAACAAGCATTCACTAGTCATGCCTGACTTTCTCCAGTCACTGGGTGACCACACAGTTCAATAACTGACCTATGCCAGTGCAAACAGTTCTTTCCCAATGCCCGGGGTTACCTCTCAGGAGCTCCTGCTCCACAGACTGACCGCCTGTCAGTCCTGGTTCCTGGGGAAGCGGCCAAAATGGGATCTCCGTCCTTGTGTCCATTGCACTACCGACAGTCCAGATTCTCAGACGGAAGGTAGCTCCCCCAATCGCAGTGCCTTCACAGACTCCGCAAGCACACGTGGCCTGTCCGGGTGCTATTCAGGACATTCGTCCAACACCCAGGACACCAGGTCCAATGTCTCACCACGTGCTCCAGGAATCCAATCCTACAACCAGGATCTTCCAACACAGACCTTCCAAGACATGGCACCCTGAAACATTCAGGTACACACACTCTCTCCATGTGACCAGACCTCAGTCACATTATATGGTTGTAACCACCCCCCATGGATGGGCGGTGCATGTGAGGTTAGTCAATTCTCGCCCAGCTCTCTGACTAACCCTTTAAGCCCCCCTTATAAGTAGTACACAACAAATACTTGTGGAACTATAAGTTCCAGCATAACCATATAATTTTGGGATTACAGCGCAGAGAACCTCTGCGACACATACCGGCTATTTACAATAATGCCAGTCCCTAATTCACCATCGTAATTATGCCTCCAAGCGCATCCCGAAGCACATAGACAGTGCCCTCTAGCTGCAACAAAGGTTACTGCATCACAGTATAAAATATTTATTGTCCCCCCTGTCTCTGTGTCCAGTGCAGGGATACCATCTGATAGTATGTTCTGACGGAAACAAGGATTAAAGAGTGGCAGCGGGATTCCTGATCTCAGGCAAGGGGGCCTAAAAGGACTCCGTGGAAGGAAGGATTCCTCATCTCATGCAAGCGGGTCTTTAGGTTCTTATTTAATATAGATAATAGTTTGAGTGTAGTTAGGCCTAGAGGATAATAGAAGGAGAAGATGGCCAGGCTAGGACACAAGTTCTCTTGAAGATGCAGTGGCACAGCAAGGAGCGCGTGGTCGTCATCGACCGCACTTGGAAAGCAGTGGTGAGGAGTCGTATTGACATACCTCAGCCATTGAGTTCCTCACAAATCAACTGGGCGTTGAAAATAGCTATGAGGGGCCATAGCAACTCTCCTCAACCCATGCAGTCCTCACAGGAGAAGATGGAGGATCCCATAGTAGTTTCCAGGACTGATGTAACATATAGCAGAAGTAATTTACCACCACGTGAAACCATAAAGTTCCTGCCTCTGCATTATGAAGAATTCTTAAAGTGATTTGCCTGCTATCTGATCAAGTTCTAATGTAAAAAAAAGTTGATTTTTGGACAAAATCCCGTATTCATCTCTATACCATCTGGATCTGGCGCCATGTCAAGCAACAGCATGCAGTCTACCAACGTGTATCGCCAAGGTAACAGCAGCACACACACTCAGCCAGGACCCTCCATTTTTCTGTAGCGTGGTGATGCGCTGAGGATGCGTCCTTCGGTCACGGCTGATGCCCCTGCCCACATTACACCAGAAACAGGAGACTCCGTGGGTACAGAAACTATTCAAACCCCTTTAAATTTTTCACTCTTTGTTTCATTGCAGCCATTTGGTAAATTCAAAAAAGTTCATTTTTTCTCATTAATGTACACTCTGCACCCCATCTTGACTGAAAAAAAAAACAGAAATGTAGAAATTTTTGCAAATGTATTAAAAAAGAAAAACTGAAGTATCACATAGTCATAAGTATTCAGACCCTATGCTCAGTTTTGAGTAGAAGCACCCTTTTGAGCTAGTACATCTATGAGTCTTCTTGGCAATGATGCAACAAGGTTTTCACACTTGGATTTGGGGATCCTCTGCCATTCTTCCTTGCAGATCCTCTCCAGTTCCGTCAGGTTGGATGGTGAACTTGGCGGACAGCCATTTTCAGGTGTCTCCAGAGATGCTCAATTGGGTTTAGGTCAGGGCTCTGGCTGGGCCAGTCAAGAATGGTCACAGAGTTGTTCTGAAGCCACTCCTTTGTTATTTTAGCTGTGTGCTTAGGGTCATTGTCATGTTGAAAGTTGAACCTTCGGCCAAGTCTGAGGCCCAGAGCACTCTGGAAGAGGTTTTCATCCAGGATATCTCTGTACTTGGCCGCATTCATGTTTCCTTCAATTGCAACCAGTCGTCCTGTCCCTGCAGCTGAAAAACACCCTCATAGCATGATGCTGCCACCACCATGTTTCACTGTTGGGATTGTATTGGGCAGGTGATGAGCAGTGACTGGTTTTCTCCACACATGCCGCTTTAGAATTATCACCAAAAAGTTCTATCTTCGTCTCATCAGACCAGAGAACCTTATTTCTCATAGTCTGAGAGTCCTTCATGTGTTTTTTAGCAAACTCTATGCGGGCTTTCATATGTCTCCCACTGAGGAGAGGCTTCCGTCGGGCTACTCTGAGATAAAGGCCCGACTGGTGGAGGGCTGCAGTGATAGTTGACTTTGTGGAACTTTCTCCCCTTTCCCTACTGCATCTGTGGAGCTCAGCCACGGTGATCTTGGGGTTCTTCTTTACCTCTCTCACCAAGGCTCTTCTCCCACGATTGCTCAGTTTGGCTGGACGGCCAGGTCTAGGAAGACTTCTGGTGGTCCCAAACTTCTTCCATTTAAGGATTATGGAGGCCCCTGTGCTTTTAGGAACCTTGAGTACTGCAGAAATTCTTTTGTAACCTTGGCCAGATGTGTGCCTTGCCACAATTCTGCCTCTGGGCTCCTTGGCCTGTTCCTTTGACCTCATGATTCTCATTTCGTCTGACATGCACTGTAAGCTGTGAGGTCTTATATAGACAGGTGCGTGCCTTTACAAATCAAGTCCTATCAGTTTAATTAAACACAGCTGGACTCCTGTGAAGGGTTAGCGCCATCTCAAGGAGGATCACAAGGAAATGGATAGCATGTGACTTAAATATGAGTGTCTGAGCAAAGGGTCTGAATACTTATGACCATGTGATATTTCAGTTTTTCTTTTTTAATAAATTTGCAAAAATTTCTACATTTTTGTTTTTTTTTTAAGTCAAGATGGGGTGCAAAGTGTACATTAATGAGAAAACAAAGAACTTTTTTTGAATTTATTAAATGGCTGCAATGAAGCAAAGAGTGAAAAATTTAAAGGGGTCTGAATACTTTCCGTACCCACGGTACATTACAAAGTCTGGTTTGCTCCTGCTTTAAAAGTTTGTAAAGTCTGAAACGACAGTTCCTAGTATATCTAGAATGATAAGGAAATACTGGAAGTAGTAAGTTACACATCATCGCATCCTGTATTTATCTGATGCAGAATAAGCAAATATGTTCTGTGACTCCAGTGATGTCTTGTCTAATTGGAGTAGCTCTCTTTCCTTTCCATCTGACCCAAAGCACCATGATGACTTCTCCCAGACACAACCTGTTTCTGCAGAATTTGCCACCCAGATGCCTTTAGCTCCTCGCCTTTTCACATTCCTGGCCTTACGATAAAATAAACTCTTTTTATAGAGCAAAATCACAGTGCCCCTGAATATAACCATGCCATATACTGCGCCATCTAAAATTAATAGTGTAACACACTGTTCTCCCTAAAAATACTAATGGAGCATGCTGTGCTCACGGAACATAGTTGCACAAACTATCCCTGAAGAAAAATAGCAGCACACACTCAAAAATAGTACCACAAAGTCCCTCCTAAATACTGTATAATACTGACAAACATTGTGCCATCCTTTGAAGTGCACAGTGTCCCTATATAATAGTGTCATGCACTGTGCCGAAGCAGCTCACGGTCACCACTGTGTAGAAAAATGTTGAATACACAGCCCCCTGAATACAATAGTGGTCCCGTATAATGCTTCAGAAAGATAGGTGCCTAAATAATTGACCAAGAAAAATGAATTCCCCACAGAGTGTCTCTGTAATATAAATATCCCACATTAAGTGCCAGAATGAAAATATTCATGAACATTAATAGCGATCCTGAAAATAAAAAGCCAATGGCATTAAAAGATGCAAGACATCTCTAGCTCTTTCGGATCAATGTTAAAAGTGGAATTACGTCATTGTACCACCTGCTTTACACAAAGGTGCCAAATAGCCAAGCAGGGGAATCTAGCAGGGTTTTTCTTTGCCCACCATTGCTTAGCTTAATGCATACCCAGTTGTATCCATTTTCTAAAAGGAACATGGATATTATTGCAGCCAGTGAGAAATTGGGTAGACATTAGTGATTTGCGAGTATACTCGTTGCTCTGGTTTTCCCGAGCTTGCTTGGGTGTCCTCCGAGTATCTTGGTGTGCTCGGAGATTTAGTTTTTGTCGACGCAGCTGCATGATTTGCGGATTCTACACAGCCTGAATACATGTGGGGATTTCCTAACAAACAGGCAATCCCCTCATGTTTTCAGGCTGTCCAGCAGCCATAAATCATGCAGATGTATTGACATAAACTACATCTCCGAGCATGCCAAAATACACAGAGGATACCCGAGCAAGCTTGGGAAAACCCGAGCAACAAGTATACTCGCAAATCACTAGTAGACATATAACTTTGCCATAATTCTGGGGTCCATTTGTAATTGTAAGGACTGGTTCAGGAGAACTACAGAGAACTAGATGGAACCCACTCTTGGTCATACCGTGCAAGAATGATGCACATGGTGAATATGGTCACAGCATAGTACTATAAAGGAGTAAATCAGAAAGTAAAGTCACAGAACAAGATTAGCAAAACAGTGATGAAAACAACGACCGTACAACACATTGACATTGAATGACAGTGAAGAGGTAATAAATACGCCGGATGTCACAAAACAGATAATAAACAGTGATAGCTCTGCATGGGATGATACAGATAGTGATGTGGCAGTGCAGGGATCATAATAGATAGTAATTTTACAGTGCAGAGATCAGAATACAAAATTACAAAACAGAAATGACAAATTGACATCATACTTCCTGCAGTCAAGAGAAAAAGTTATTGCACACAGTTATGTCATAGTATGGAAATAAACAGTTATGTCATTGTACAAGGATAATGTGCACAGTAATGTCACATTTTATTTTTTTATTCACTTATACAGCACTAATACTTCCACAGAGCTTTACAGACACCATCATCAACATCACTGTCGCCATTGGGGCTCACAATCTTGATTCCGGAGGAAACCCACACAAACATGGGGAGAGCGTACAAAACCCCTTGCAAATGTTGGATTTGAACTCAGGAAGATCCCAGCACTGTAAAGCAACAGTGTTAATCACTGAGCCACCGTGCTGTCCAAATAACGGGGATAAGGTCACAGAAATAATGTACACAGTGGTTTTGCAATACAAGGATAATTAATGTAGTTGAGATAAAAGGGCATCTTTCACAAGGTTTTTGCTACCTCATCTGAGCATAACATAGGAAAAGAGATCCTGATTCTAATGATGTATCACTTGGATACTGGGTGCAGCAGTTCTGACACAATCAAGAGTTCTTAGATGTATCGTGAAGCAGAGCCAAGAAAGCTACCTTAACCTACAGATATGGGGTTAATAGGGAGATTTATAGCATTTGGCTGCATCATTCAAATGAACTTGGAGGAAAATGAACTTCAGTCTCCAGTTTTCAGTCACAGACAGAGCTAGTATTAAAGGATGAATCTGGGCAATTGCCCAGGTCCACCATACACAAAAGGGGGCCCAGCCCCTCTATAACATGGACAGATGTACAGCATTGCTTACAGTCAAGGCTGCCACCAGGAATTTCAGGGCCCCATACTTGCAACATTTTCAGGCCCCCTTAATACTTTGCCCAGGTTCCACCCC
Organism: Dendrobates tinctorius; assembly: GCF_039654945.1. Taxonomy (NCBI): domain Eukaryota; kingdom Metazoa; phylum Chordata; class Amphibia; order Anura; family Dendrobatidae; genus Dendrobates; species Dendrobates tinctorius. The sequence continues at coordinate 9,882,107 of NW_027361684.1, forward strand.
AGTTCACACCTCCACCCCTCAAAGCTTCCACAGTCACACCGCCCACTCCTGGAAAAACTTCACTTCTGCACCACGTCCTCACCAATCACACATCAAACAGTTCCATTCGAACACTACATCACATACATAGCTATCAGCTTTTGTTTTGGCCAAAATATTTTTTTTAAGCCACCACCATAAAGGATTTTTGGGGTATGTCAAAAGCAAAAGAAAAGTCAAAGATGCTATAGGATTTTTACAGGATGAAAAGGCTGAAGTGGTCAAAAATTATGTTGAGAAGGCTGAACTTTTAAATTCCTATTTTGCATCTGTTTTCGCTAAGAAAGCAAATGTAACATCAACTGATCTTCACGGTGCCATCAAAGGAATAAAAGAATCCACTTCATCCATAAACAGAGAGATGGTAGCTAGTTTAAATGAATTTAAATATCCTGGTCCAGCTGAATTACATCCTAGGATACTGATAGAGTTAGCAGAGGAAATTGCAGAACTACTAGTCAGAATCTTTGAAAAATCCTGGAAAACAGGAGGTCTCAGAAGATTGGAGATGGGTAAGTGTCCCGATCTTCAAGAATGGAAAGAAAAATGGAGGCAGGAAATTACTGTACAGGCCAGTGAGCCTTACCTCTATAATAGGAAAGATATTTGAACAAATTATTAAACAACATGTATGTAAGTACTTGGATAAGAATACAGTAATTAACCAGAGCCAGCATGGGTTTATCGCAAACAAGTCATGCCAGACTAATCTAATTTCCTTCTCTGATGCAATCACTGACTTGGTGGATGAAGGAAATGCGGTAGATATAGTATATATCGACTTCAGCAAAGCATTTGATAAATTATCTCAAACTATCCTTATTGAAAAAATGACCAAGTATGGGATTGACAAGGCAATTGTTAGGTGGATTCATAACTGGCTCAGTGATCGTACTCAAAGAGTGGTGATAAATGGTTGCACATCTAATTGGAAAAGTGCTTCAAGTGGGGTACCACAAGGCTCTGTCCTGGCCCCAGTGTTGTTCAACATTTTTATAAATGATTTATAAATGATTTAGATAAGGGAACTGAAGGTAAACTAATCAAACTTGTAGTTACCGAATAATACATGCAAGGAACAAATACCGTCATACCATGACCCAGATCACATATTACCACCACATAGTGACTGAATAATACCATGTACAAAGTAGAAATGCTGCCACACCATGACCAGACCACATATTACCCCCACAAAGTGACTGGATAATATCAAATACGAGAGACAAATACTGCGACACCATGATCAGACCACATATTACCACACAGTGACTGAATAATACCACATACAAGGAACAAGGAGCTCTGTACATAGTATATTGTGTAGTTCTGTATATAGTGTCAGTGTAGAGGCAATACAGTGAACACTGGTGACATTAATACCAGGAGCTCTGTATATAGTATGCAGTGTATAGTGTCAGTGTACAGATAAGACACTTACAGATAAGTCACTTACTCATCGGTGATGTCTCTAGTTGAAGTCCTTAATCTTTGCTCTTCTTATTCATCCGGCACAGACCCCCATCAATTCTTCCATCCTGGACTCGTCTCTGCTGAAAATAACACAGTTATCTAGAGCACATTCCCCAACTTTTACACTACAAAGCTGAATATAGACATGTAACCACCATTAATATATAATTAGTTATTATGAAACCTACCATTCCAAATATAAATTGTAATCCACCATTGTGCTCCCCACTAACTATAAATAGCCACTTTCCCCACCCAATAAATATATCAATTAATTAGAACCTGTACTTTTTCCCCAATTCAATATTTGTCACACTCCGTCATCCTCAATGCCCCCCACATTGTGCCTCCTGCTCCCCCGATTATATTTACATTCTCCCCTCTGCACCAATTCATTATGTCATGACCTTTCTTTTTCCCACCCCACCCTCTATGCATCATCATTTTATATCCTCACTCCCCCAACCTCAATTCACCATTTGCTGACCCGCAATTCATCATTATTTGTGCTCTCCCACCTCAATACATCATTTGCTGTCCCCTGACCCACACCCTCAATTCATCATCATCCCTCACAAGGTCACTTAACCAATCTTATAAAAAAAAAGAAAAAAAGCTTTCCATACTTATCTCTAACAATCTTCTGAAGGAACAACTCGCTCCACTTCTGGCTAGTTGTGTGCATACATGCCGGCGTGTACGCAATAACGCCATCACATACACACCGTTACCCACGCGTCACAGAAGAGGCAAAGGGACTCCCTTGGAGCTGTATGCCGTTCAGTTTTGATAGCACTGCAGCACCAGGAAGGCTCCCTGCGCAGAGATGTAGCATGCAGGCGCACGATATTCTATCATACCTTGGGGGAATCGGTGAGCAGAAGGTTCTGCTCACAGGGTCCCATACAGCAGTAAGGGCAGTAGTGCCCTGATGGTGGCCCTGCTTACAGGGTATAGTGCCGCACATCCTCCACAGTCCCAGCACGTCTCTGTCTAATTTCTACTAGTGTCAGATTAGAAGTTGAGAGAGAGTGAGGGGTCCACACAATAGTGGGCAGACTGTTTCCATCCTGTCTGTTCAGTTTCTCCCTCATGATTTTTGACCCATCCACAACTGTCCTTGGATCAGCAAAATTGAAGCAGGACCTGGCAAGTGAAGTGACAGATCTAAAAAGGAGGTTTGGTGTGTATATACGCAGCGTTCCAAATTATTATGCAAATGCTTTTCTTGAAATTTCCTAAATGTTCAAAGCAAATTAGTCCGTTTAATGTTGAAATCAGTAACCATTAGAGGATAAATAAAATGTTATTGGACAAAACCTCCCAATGATAATAGTATTTTTAAACAACAACAAAACAAAAAGCCAAAAAACTCAAAATGCACTGTTCCAAATTATTATGCATAACAGGGTTTCCAAACATTTTATTGGTTGTAAGGAATTGAAAATGGTAATTTTTTGAATTTGCAGCATTAATATGTCACATCTACTGACATTAAAAGCTTTTTAAATCAACAACATCTGAACCCCTTCTTTAATATCTTCTTCACAATTCTTGCATCCATTGCACTTCTGAGTTTTTGGATAGTTTTTGCTTGCATTTCTTTGCAGGATGTCAGAAAAGCCTATCAGATGATGTGTTGATGCAAACTGTCCCCCAGCCTCATAGATATTTTGCTTGAGGATACTCCAAAGATTCTCAATAGTGTCGAGTTCAGGGGAAAATGGTGATGACACCATGAGTTTTTCTCCTTTTATGCTCATAGCAGAGCTATTATTTGCAGCAGGAGATGGTAAATTGTCATGCATGAAAATAAATTTGCTACAGATGGCACAGTTCTTTTTCTACCATGGAAGCAAGTGGTTAGTCAGAAACTATATACTTTGCCAACATCATTTTCAGACCTTCAGGGACCCTAAAGGGGCATCCCAGCTCTCTTCCCATGATTCCATGACTCCACCACTTCCTTGCATATGTCTCAGCCTTGTTGGAAAATGGCAGCCATCCTCCAATCATTCACTGCTTTATACATCTGGACTATTTTAACCCCTTAGTGACAGAGCCAATTTGCTACTTAATGACCAAGCCAATTTTTACAATTCTGACCACTGTCAGTTTATGAGGTTATAGCTCTGGAACGCTTCCATGTATCCCATTGATTCTTAGATTCTTTTTTTCTGCCATATTGTACTTCATATTAGTGGTAAAAATTTCTTTGATATAACTTGCATTTTTTTATGAAAAAAATGGAAATTTGGCAAAAATTTTACAAATTTTATAATTTTCAAACTTTAAATTTTTGTACCCTTAAATCAGAAAGTGGTGTAACACAAAATAGTCAATAAATAACATTTCCCTCATGTCTACTTTACATCAGCACAATTTTGGAAACATAATTTTTTTTGTTAAGACGTTATAAGGGTTAAAATTAACCAGCGATTTCTCATTTTTCCAACAAAATTTACAAAACCATATTTTTTAGGGCCCACCTCACATTTGTAGTAAGTTTGGGTGTCAATATAACAGAAAATACCCAAAAGTGACACCATTCTAAAAACTGCATCCCTCAAGGTGCGCAAAAACACATTCAAGAAGTTTATTAACCCTTCAGGTGCTTCATGAGAACTAAAGCAATGTGGAAGAAAAAATGAACATTTTTCACAAAAAAATTACTTTGGAACCAATTTTTTTTTATTTTCACAAGGGTATCAGGAGAAAATGGACCATAAAATTTGTTGTGCAATTTCTCCTGAGTACGCCGATACCCCATATGTGGGGAAAAGCCACTGTTTGGGTGCATGGCAGGGCTCAGAAGGGAGGGAGCACAATTTGACTTTTTGAACACAAAATTGCCTGAAATCAATGGTCGTTAAGGTGTTATAGGGAACCTGTCAGCAGATTTTTTTCTACCTCATCTGAGAGCAGCAAGATGTAGACAAAGAGAAGCTGAATTCATTGATGTTTCACGTAGATTACTGGGTGCAGCAGTAATGATACAATAAGAGTTTTTAGATTTAGCAATGCAGCATAGCTGAGAAAGCTAACCCCGCCCACACCAGGCTCTCTCTATAGACAGTGAGCTGCTTCTCACAGAAGGGGGTGGAGTTAGGCTTCAGTCTAAGTAAACATCACACAGCCGGACATTTGACACATCTTTGAGTTCAGTGTTTTAACCCCTACCTCATGCTGTCATCAGATTACATAGCAAAAGCAAGCTGACAGATTTCCTTTAACAGATAGTGTAATTTGGAAAGTGCCGTGTGTTTTCCAAACAACACCTGTATACGGTTGCTTAAAGAACAATACTATATAATTCCGAATGAGAGACAGAAGAGAGAGCGCAATCAAAAAGTAGAACTGTGCAAATCAACTAATATAGCTTCCATTTTCTAGGGGACTGCTATGTGAAGGACAAACATTAAATGAATGCCTAAGTAAGCAGAATTTTACAATTTTTGTTTAATCTGTTTTTATTGAACAATTTTTAATATATACATACATTCACATTGGACCATGGATCAACAAATTAAATGTATGATCAAATAAAAGTACATGCAAAATTTTCCTGTTAAAGGGGTTGTCCACTACTAGGACAACCCCTTCTTGATCAAAATGTTTGGCTCCATAAAATAATAAAGCTTATACTAACCTCCTGTGCCGGCGCCATTCCTGTGGTGTCGACAGTTGGTCTACCCAGGTCTCTCGTGCAGTGTTGTGACACGTGACGCCGGCGCTCAATCAGCGCCCGTGTCACTATCTCCACCTTCAGACAAATCGAAGTTAAAGAAGAAGTCCAAGCTGCAGCTGATCCCTCGTGTCCTCTTCATGTTTGATTTGTCTGAAGGCAGGGACAGTGACGCCAGAACTGATTGGGCACTGGGCATCACGTGCCACAACAACAGCACGGGAGTCCCGGGAGAACGAATGCCATCACCGAGGGTTCAGCATTGACACGGGGGGGTGATTATAACCTTTATTATTTTATGGGGGCCATGTGAGGGGTATGACAAGAAATTGTCCAAGTAGTGGACAACTTCTTTAGGTCACAGGATCAATTACAAGAAACTAAAAAGAACTCATACTTCACATAGCTTTCTGTATCGAAATACCGAATAAATGTCTTTGACCCATAGATAAATAAGGGTTAGACAAAAAGAAAAAAAAAGAGCTGTAACACTGAATAAGAAGTGAGAGCAGAGTAAGAGAAGAAAGAAGAATAGAGAAAGTAGGGAAAGAAAGTGAGAGGGATGAGAACATAAGGGAAGGGGGGAGAGTATTTAGAGAACATCTTTTAAGAGGCGTTAAATATCCTATGGAATTCAGGGGAATCCAAAACAAAGCTCCAAGTTCGTTGAGCCATTGACCTCTCCCATTAGATCTATCATTTTATGAACACAGGTCATCTCACCAAGCCATTCACCCAAGAATGGGGACTGCCTCTCCCACACATGCTCAGAAGTATGCATTTGTCAAATTCATGTAACATTCAAAATTCTGTTGGTTCACTGTTAGCTCTAAAAATACAGGACCCCATCTCATGTAAAGTTATTAGCTAGTCACAGCATACTGTAGGTGTTTTTGACTACCAGCTGAGACCCCTCTCTAATCTGAAAAATGGGCACTGGAATACCCCACTGGAATGGTGCACGTGTGATCCATGCAAGACATTTCAGATCCCCATTTTCAAGATGATTGGAGGATAGGAAACAATTTGGTGAGATAGGAATACAATTCAAAAAAATGTTCCCAAACTAGGTTACATTGCTAATGCATTTGGGGTTTTTAAAAAAATTAGTTTTGTCCGGTTTCAATATCTGCACAAAGAAAACCCTGTTGTGATGCAATGTAAAGAGGGTCATACACGTTCGGTAGATGTAGGCTAAATGCTGTAAACTAGGCCAACAGCAATTGTTTCTGACACCTCATACACATGTACGGCTTTGCTCAGCAGCGCCTGTACGTGATCAAAATGTGGAGTTGGCAATAATCTACTAGATTCCACAACAAATAGCTTATCTTCCTTTGGAACAAAAGATCAGACATGATGAATCCTTTTTTTCCCTAACATAATCTAGGTCAAGCAAAGTAATCGAAACATGAAATACACATCCCATTGTTGGACAGTTCTGTACAGCAGGATCAACCAACGTTAGTCAAATGGGTGCTGCCAACTTTAGAAAAAACAGTTTGTATTAAGTAAGGGCCTCCTAAAGAATATTGATGTGAGGGTCTAAAGAAGGCTAGCCATTTGGTCCAACCCAATAGATGAGCATATGTAGCATAAATCTCTGAAATAGTTAGATAAAAAGGTGTTAGAACACACAATGTATTGCAGCTGAGGTTGTATGGCACTGTGGAGCCAGATTAGTGTACCCTTTCCTGGCAGCAGTATCTCCTAATTACAATGGCCTCTTTCGGCAGAGCCCTGTCAACACCACAAAATATGTTCTGAATTGGTTTGAGGAACATGAGTTCAAAATGTTGATTTGGCCTTTAAAATTTCCTAGGTCTCAAGCCAATGGAGTATCTGTGGGATGTGTTGGAAATCAAGTTCAACCCAAAGTTCAACCCATGCATACACCAAGTCATAACATGCAGGACTTTAAGGGACTGCTGCTAATATCCAAGGTTTAGGTCAGACTGTTCATGCATTGACAGCCCAGAGGTATTTTGGTATCATATCATGATGGGAACCTACACAATACTAGGAAAGTGGTTTTAATGTTATGGTTGATCATTTGACATCATATATTCTCTCTCTCTCTCTCTCTTTCATTAACAGCTACAAAGATAAATAAATGGCATACTGACCTCCTCCATTCTGGTAACAGATATAGGGAAATCGCCATACATTGCCCAGGTCCACTGCATAACCAATAACCGATAGGAGAAAGTCTATTTTTTTGCTCCAAGTCTCTCGCTCTCCTAGCTCTGTCTGCAGATGCTGCACTTCTGCTCTGCAAGAGGGAATCACAGTGAGTGTAGGTGCTGAACCATCATCTAGTCCATTCCTGGTTCCATTACATGGGGCATCAGGACTCTGAACTGCTAAGTACTTATTAGATACATGATCAGACTCAGCCCTCTCTCCGGGACTGGGGTGCACTTTATTAAGTTCTTCAGAAAGTCGTAGAGATGGTTTGCAGTTCCGTAGAAGTTGGCCATCTTTTTTGCATTCTGACCGGGATCTGCATGTCAGGGGCTCTTTTTCAGAACCCAAGGATGGGCTCTCAGTACAAGCTGGTTTTCTTTCCATCCTCTTGGTTCTGTAGAAATTTAGATGAATCCCATTGGCACTTCGTAGAAATTATGAAGACTTTAGCAATTACAGTTGCCGATGAATATATAATCCTCCAGTGGTGGTCCTGAAACCATAGAAACCAAAAGAATAAAACATAAATCTCAATAAATAAGGGACCAAATATATACATAAAACTGATTTTCTAATCCATTCTTAATATTTTGCCAGAGGTAAAGGAAAGCTGGCATTGTTCATTTGCCTAGCACCATAACCACTAGTGCAATGAAAGAAAAAAAAGATTAAAAAACAAAATTGTAGATATTGAAGGTGATGAAAGAACATTTATGTCTGTGTGAGATGGATTCCTTGCATAAAACAAGACCAAAACTTCCATGCAGACATTCTAATAAAGAGGTTTTCATATCTTATATCTCCAAGTGCAAAAATAGATGGGAAATGCATGAAGTGGTCATGTAATATTTTAAAATGTTTTCTTTTTCCTCAAGATCCGAAAAAACAAAATGTGGATACAAAAGGAGTAAATTATATAAAATTACATAAAAAGCCCCCAAACTCACCTGTTTAAATTGCCTACCACTCCAAATGATCCATTGGTCTTTAGCTGCAGCAGTGACATCTACATGGATAAATACAGCAGGTGAAATAAGTAATGAACAAGTCACCAATTTTCTAAGTAAATATATTTCTAAAAAGTTCTCTTGACATAAAATTCTCAACAGAGGTCGGTAACAACACATCCAGTCCACACAGGCAAAGAAATCAAACCATAGATGTCCAAAAATTATGTGTAATAATGAGAAATGACACAGGGAAAAGTACTGAACACATGAAGAAAGAGGTGCAAGAAGTCATGGAAAGGCATGCCAATAGCTGAAATCTATCAGCAATTAGAAACCAATTGTGCCACTTAGTGAAAAATAATATCAGCTGGTTCAACTGATGGTGCATAAAAAGGTGCCTCACTACCAAGGTGTCACACAAGAAACATCTCATGATGGGTTAAACCAGTGAGCTGGCTCAATACCTTTGCCACCTTATTGTTGCAAACATACTGATGATACTGACAGAAGAATTTCTAAAGTACTAAAGGTTCCAGAGAGCACTGCTGGGGTAATAATTCTGAAGTGGAAAGAACATAATTTCACCATTACCTGTCCATGACCGGGTTCTCTCCACAATATTTGAGACAGAGGAGTGAAAAGAATCAGAGCAGTTGCCCAAGAACCATGGACCACCTGTAGAGAGCTACAGAAAGACTTGGGATCAGCAGGTACAATTGTTTCAAAGAAAACAATAAGTAATGCACTCAGCCTCCATGGCCTATATGCACACTCAACACACAAGACTCCACTGCTGAGCAAAAAGCATGTTCAAGCATGTGAAATACTGGGACAATATAGTCTGGTCAGATAAAACCAAAATTGAACATTTTGGAGGCCATAATACACACCATGTTAAAACACTATACCAACAGTAAAGTTTGGAGGTGGGAACAACATGGTGTGGGGCTGTTTTTCAGCATACGGCACTGGCAAACTTTATGTAATTCAAGGAAAGATAAGTTGACAAATGTACCGAGACAATCTTGATAAAAATCTGCTGCCATCTACCATAAATAAGGGTGGACATTTCAGCAAAACAATGATCCCAAACCACAGCCAAGGAAACTCAACTTGTTTCATAGAAGGAAAATAAAGCTGCTTGAATGGCACCTGACCTGAATCCAATAGAACATTTATAGATAATGAATTAAAGCTCAGAGTTCTGAGCCCACGGAACTTTCAGGATTTGAAGAGTGTTTGTGTGGGAAAATGGGCAAAAATCACACTTGACCAATGCATGCGACTAGTTTCTCCATACAGGAGGCATCTTTAAGCTGTTATCACCAAAAAAGGCTTTTGTACAAAGTTTTAAATAAATTGCAGTAAGCGTGTTCAATACTTTTTCTCCCGTGTAATTTTTCCTACACATAATTTATGGTCATCTATGGTGTGATTTCTCTGCCTCTGTGGATTGGATGGGTTGTTACTGTCATCTGGTGAGAATTTCATGTCACTAGCACCTTTAGAAATATATTTACTTAAAAAATTGATGACTTGTTCAATACTTATTTCACCCACTGTAGATACTCATGTAACAGCTACAGCCATCAAGCCAGTCAGCAGGGTATCACAATCTTGTGCAGTACATCATCAAGCAGGGAAATTATAAGTTAACTGTTGGTTATTTTGTCATTTTAATTTATTTTCCACCTTAAAGCCATTTTTTTAGATAGCCTATTTAACTCCATCAGCACTCTGTGATCATGATTGTGTAGTCTTGATGTTTGCCATGACAATTCATGACCAAATAGTGGCTTTAGGGTATGTGCATACGTTGCTGTGAGTAATTTTTTGCGCGGAATCTGCATCTCCTGGCAGAATCCGCAGGTCAAAATCTGCACGTTTTTATGCAGATTTCCTGCAGATTATTGAGGATTTTGTGCGGATTTGGCATGCGTTTTTACACCTGTGGATTTCTATAATGGAATGGGTGTAAAAACGCTGCGGAATCCGCACAAAGAATTGACATGCTGCGGATATTGAACCGCTGCGGATTCCGTGCGGAATTTTCCGCAGCATGTGCACAGCCAATTTTTTTTTACATAGACTATCATTGTACTGTAAAACACTTGCGGATCTGCAGCGGATCCGCAACAAATCCGCAGTGTGTGCACATACGCTCAGAGTCTGCCGGCTATAGTAACATGTTTAGACGTTAGTGACATTTAGGTTGTAAAAAAACATTTTTCATTCCTGTTATGTCACTTTGCTTTAATTCCTGAAAAGCACCTGAAGGGTTAATAAACTACCTGACAGCAATTTCCAATATAGGACCCCGAAAGTCACTTCAAACCTGGATAGGTCCCTAAAAAAATTATTTTGTAAATTTCTTTGTTAAAAGGAACAATTACTGCTACATTTTTAAACCTCCTAAAAGGCTAACAAACTAAAATAACATTTTACAAATGGTGCTGATGTAAGGCAGACATGTGGGAAATGTTATTTATTAATGATTTGCAATGGTATGGACTATCTGGATTAAAGGGATAATCTTTCAAAGTTTGAAATTTGCAATTTTTTTTACAGTTTTGTCAAATTTCTGATAATTTTTAAAAATAAACAAAAAACATATCGCCCTAAATGTACCATTATCATAAAGTATAATGTGTCACGAAAAAACAGTCTCAAAATCACTGGGACATGTTGATATCTTCCAGAGTTATTACTACATAAAGTGATACTGGTCAGATTTAAAAAATTTGGCTCCATCACTACGGGGTTAATACATTTAAGGCTTTATTCACACAAGAGTTTATTGGAGGTATTCGAAAGCCACTTGTTTGTCAAACAGATATTGCTTCAGAAAGCACGTTTTTTGGAGTTTTTGAAGAGGTTTGAAAGTTTTTTTTCCTGCAGTGTTCTGTGTAACCTTTTGATTTGACAGAATTTCAAATAAAGACGTTTTTTTCTGTATCTACATCAAAAGAAGTGATGTCCATTTTTTTTCCCCACCACGTAAAACGTTTTTAAAAACCTTTTCAGAAAAAAAAAGCTAAAAAAAAATCCTCACGTGAACATTAACGTAGACTTCCCATGAAAACTGTTGCAATTAATTTCAAAATGTTTTAATGTAGTTTTTAAGGAGATTTTTGGAGTGGATCAACTCAAAAAACTTTGTGTAAACACAGCTGCATATAACAAGTGGTTTCTCCAAAAATCAACATAAAATTCCACTATTGACTGTTGCAGTCTTAGAAATATTTAACCCCTTCACTTACATAATGGCAATGGCCACCAGTTGAGTTTGTGTGCAGAAACTGTAACAGCCACTCCACAATATCTTCTAAAACCGGCTGTCATTCTGCTCTCCAGATGAAACTTACAGCTGGGGGCTGCAGTCCTCAGCTGTCAGCTTCATCAAGGTTGGTTCTCAAGAATAGAGGGGTCCCCACGCTGTTAACCCCTTATTACCCCACTTGCCACCGCTACAGGGCAAGTGGGAAGAACCGGGCAAACCTCCAGAATAGGCGCATCTAATAGATGCACCTTTTCTGGGCAGCTGGGGGATGCTGTTTTTAAGCTGGGGGGGCCAAGATCAATGGCCCCTTATCAGTCTGAGAATATCAGCCCTCAGCTGTCGGCTTTAGTAAGGTTGGTTGTCAAAAATAGAGGGGACCTCACGCCGTTTTTTTAAAGTTCTTTATTTAAATAATTTACAAAACAGCATGGGGACCCCTCTATTCTTGAGAAACAACCTTGCTGAAGCTGACAGCTGAGGGCTGCAGCCCCCAGCTGTAAGTTTTGTCTGGTTTGTTCATAAACTGAGGGGGACCCCACGTCAGGTTTTCATTCATTCTGCTCTCCTGCTCGCTGTTGGCAGCATAGTAGGAGAGCAGAATGACAGCCACGGTCAGCAACAGCCACTGGGAACAGCGCTTACAGTAGCGCTTCTTCCCGGTGGCCATCCGTGAGCACGGAGGACAGTGTGAACTGTTCTCCGTGTGCACCTGTGCAGCAGGTGTTGCAGGCCGTGTGTCCATGTTGAAAAGAACATGTCTCCGTGTTTTGCACACGGACACACGGTCCGTGAAAACACGCTGACATCTGCAGAGACCCATTCATGTGAATGTGTCTACGTGTGTCAGTGTCTCCGGTACGTGAGAAAACTCACTACACGTACCGGAGCCACTGACGTGTGAAAGAGGCCTTAGTGTGATCAGATTCACTTGCACGCAAGAATCAAAGCACAGGTGTGGAAAAGATGGAGAACTTGATTTATCCATCTTCTCCATTGTCTGAGTCTGCAGATATCGAACTGCATTCAATGACATCTGAGTGCAGTCAGATGTTTCACATGCACCCACAGACTTGTATTGTTGCGCATGGTCCGATTATCGGATGCACTCGCAACATACTGCAATTTTTTCTCGTGCCGAATCAGAATGAGAAAAAAAAATACCAGATCTACACTGCCCCATAATATAATACTGGGCCAATTGCTATCCGATACAACAATGGCTAGAACTTGGCCGTGTTATATGGTCATGTGAGCAAGCACTCACTCTACACACACTGCAGGTTTCTAGTCCCATAAAAAGCAAACCAGCCCTACAGTATCACCGATCCTCCGCCATGCTTCACGGTAAGCATCACTAAGCCATCACCATCATGCTTGACTGTAGTAAGCAGGGTGTTCTTTGTGGCATATGTTTCGTTTTTCATCCTCGAAACATACTGGTGATTCATTCCGGAGGTCTGAAAAGTTTTGAGCATATTGAAGCAGACGTTTCTTGTGCTTTTGGGTTAGTACCACTATATAGCTATAAGTTTTGGCATGGAGACCTTCTGCGTTTATTATGTGCCTTACAAACTGAAATCGTGTGTTCTATTAGTTGTGTTGGGCCATTTCAAAATTGTTCTTGCTTGGTCTATTGCAAAGCAGCAGAAAGTTTGTACATTTTGCTAAAAAACCTAACTTGCACTTGGAGTTGAATAATTTTTATCGCAATGATAATTATTTAAACTTAAATTCATGAAAGTCCTTTTAAAAGGAAACCCATTGCTCTCCACACTGCTTGTAAGTAATTCTTAATAAGATTTTGCTTATTGAAGCAAACAAATGTTACATTTTATCACAGATGATGTAATTGTTATATTGATTTTTCTTAGTGAAGAACTAAAGATAAAATAGAGAATTCGTCATCCTGTTTACGGAGATTTATTGCGGCTGTGCGTCTCTATACTGGAATCTCCCTGTGTCTTACTGAATTAGTGTATTATTCAGTTACTGTAATTCAGACTGCTCTATGACATGAGGAGGCAGACAGCTATGGCCAGCAGGCCCTGTCATTTCTTCCTGATTGCTCCATAGTGGCTTCCAACCAAATAGCTTATACTATATAGCAGTTCATGTACAAAGAGCAGCTGTAATCTATTGAGCAAGAAAGGTGTTAATGATTGAAATGAATATCCCTTCAAAGTGACAGCACAAATCAGTCTACCCACTCTCTCCTGAGTTGAGAAAAGTCCATCATGGACACCCTCCTGGTTTTTTTTATTAAGTGTTAAATGTAGCCATTTCATACAATTTATAGTCCTATCTAATCTATGGTGGCTACAAATTCAATTAAAGGGGGCCCACTTCCATCTCCAAAGCATATGGAACTCTGCTTCTGTTTAAGATGTCTTCTTTAGACACCCGTCTTTATTCTCCTACCCTATGAAACTCTTTATCGTCAATCCCCTCTGACTGTGGGAACACTGATAATTTGTAATAACTCAAAGCTATTGTGCTGCTGTTGACTTTTTTATGTTTTCAAAAACTTTATTGTTTAATAGAAACAATGCTGTAAAGTTTCAGGCAATGAGTGTTAATTATGTCACCTGAAACTGTAATAATCAGAAACTTGAAATATTTTACAAACTTAAAATAAGGTGAATATGTGCAACTGATTCTACCATGAACCCAAGAATCCCTCGAATCCTACTGAAGGAACACTCAGCGATTACAATAACTGCATACACTGCTATCCAATCATGGATGATAGGTAAGATAATCAATGGGGCATCCGTCATTCTGGATATTCTACTCATCAATATTTGCACTTTTAATAATTAAAATTGCAGACGAATGTAAATATTCCAAATGTTAAGTATTACATTGGAAGTTTTTCAAAGAGTTAACTAAGCAGCGTATCCACAATGTAGTGAGTGTGAACAATCTGGAACTTTCTGACTAATCCTATGCAGTAAATGTAAAGTAAGTGACCCATAGATTTTCCCTCTGGTCAGTAATGAAACCCTCAAGATCTTTTAACAATTGGGTGAGTAAGTTCAGAGTAGGACGAGTAGAGGTAGAACTTTGAAACTGCTCAAAGGGGATATTCTTCAAAACATTTATCCCTTCTAGCTAATAAATGCTATAATAATTTCATTCTACCAACATGGTCCTGACAGATGTTTCCCTGTGCTTGGCAGGAAACATCATGCAATGTTGCCGCTCATTCGCTTACAATGTGTGCAATCTCAGGGCAAATGCTGCAGGCCATTATAACCTTGCTGTATCATGCCCATGATAGTGCCAACCTGACAATCAAAGCCATCTATACTCCAAACAAGTGATGTGTAATAGATGATTGATGCCAACAGCATTTTAAAATGGCAGATAAAAATATTAGAGAATTGAACTTTACTTTTCAATTTTGTAAAATTCTTACTATAAACCATGTTAGGTGACATTTAAAATAAAAGAGGTTCTCTCTAAGGTCAGAGTCACACTAAACGTATGAAAAATTGGTCTGAGTCATCCGAATGCAGTGCAATTTTAGCATGAGCTTTTACATAGAGCAATTCTCTAAGTCATTTACACATCGTTTTCAAAGGAAATATTAGTCAAAACACACACACACACATATACACTCACTGGCCACTTTATTAGGTACACCTGTCCAACTGTGTGTTAAGACTTAATTTCTAATCAGCCAATCACATGGCGGCAACTCAGTGCATTTAGGCATGTAGACATGGTCAAGACAATCTCCTGCAGTTCAAACCGAGCATCAGTATGGGGAAGAAAGGTGATTTGAGTGCCTTTGAACGTGGCATGATTGTTGGTGCCAGAAGGGCTGGTCTGAGAATTTCAGAAACTGCTGATCTACTGGGATTTTCACGCACAACCATCTCTAGGGTTTACAGAGAATGGTCCGAAAAAGAAAAAAAATCCAGTGAGCGGCAGTTCTGTGGCCGGAAATGCCTTGTTGATGCCAGAGGTCAGAGGAGAATGGGCAGACTGGTTCGAGCTGATAGAAAGGCAACAGTGACTCAAATTGCCACCCGTTACAACCAAGGTAGGCAGAAGAGCATCTCTGAACGCACAGTGCGTCGAACTTTGAGGCAGATGGGCTACAGCAGCAGAAGACCACACCGGGTACCACTCCTCTCAGCTAAGAACAGGAAACTGAGGCTACAATTTGCACAAGCTCATCGAAATTGGACAGTAGAAGATTGGAAAAACGTTGCCTGGTCTGATGAGTCTCGATTTCTGCTGCGACATTCGGATGGTAGGGTCAGAATTTGGCGTAAACAACATGAAAGCATGGATCCATCCTGCCTTGTATCAACGGTTCAGGCTGGTGGTGGTGGTGTCATGGTGTGGGGAATTTTTTCTGGGCACTCTTTGGGCCCCTTGGTACCAATTGAGCATCGTTGCAACGCCACAGCCTACCTGAGTATTGTTGCTGACCATGTCCATCCCTTTATGACCACAATGTACCCAACATCTGATGGCTACTTTCAGCAGGATAATGCGCCATGTCATAAAGCTTGAATCATCTCAGATTGGTTTCTTGAACATGACAATGAGTTTACTGTACTCAAATGGCCTCCTCAGTCACCAGATCTCAATCCAATAGAGCATCTTTGGGATGTGGTGGAACGGGAGATTCGCATCAGGGATGTGCAGCCGACAAATCTGCGCCAACTGTGTGATGCCATCATGTCAATATGGTCCAAAATCTCTGAGGAATGCTTCCAGCACCTTGTTGAATCTCTGCCACGAAGAATTGAGGCAGTTCTGAAGGCAAAAGGGGGTCCAACCCGTTACTAGCATGGTGTACCTAATAAAGTGGCCAGTGAGTGTATATGTATATATAGACAGACAGATAGAAGCCGACAATTCATGTCCTACGTACGGTAAAATCACAGCGCAACATATTAGAATAGTATAAATAGACTAGATATATACACACAGAATACATAGATATACAGTATAGATATCAGTGACACACACTCATATATTTATGTATATATATATATATAATATATATATACACACATATATATTACATAGATAGATGGATAAAAGAAAAGCCGGAAATTCAGCAGCAGCGTAGTGTAAAATCACAGCAGGAGCCGACAGGATAGAAGAGATGGATTACATACAGTAAATAGAATAGTGCCTTTTCTGGGGCGGTTGAGAGCTGAATGTTTTTAGCCTGGGGGTGGCCAGTATCCATGGCCTCTTCCTAGGCTATTAATATCAGCCCGCAGCTATCTGCATAGCCTTTGCTGGTTATTAATTATAGTGGGACCCCAAGTCATTTTTTTTAGGGTCTCCCATTTTAATAGCCAGTAAAGGCTACAGTTGTGAGCTGATATTAATAGCCTGGGAAGCTCCAAGGGGTTTACCCCCTTTCCCAGGCTATAAACATCGACCCCAGCCATCGACTTTCTCCCTGCTTGTTACGAAAAATATGTGTGAGCTCACCTCATTTCTTTCAGAAAAATCTTTTAATAATTAAATACATGTACAGTAAGCTGCACACACACTGTACTAATTGACTAATTGTATTTGTCACAGACATCTACACTCACTGGCCACTTTATTAGGTACACCATGCTAGTAAGGGGTTGGACCCCCTTTTGCCTTCAGAACTGCCTCAATTCTTCGTGGCAGAGATTCAACAAGGTGCTGGAAGCATTCCTCAGAGATTTTGGACCATATTGACATGATGGCATCACACAGTTGGCGCAGATTTGTCGGCTGCACATCCCTGATGCGAATCTCCCGTTCCACCACATCCCAAAGATGCTCTATTGGATTGAGATCTGGTGACTGAGGAGGCCATTTGAGTACAGTGAACTCATTGTCATGTTCAAGAAACCAATCTGAGATGATTCGAGCTTTATGACATGGCGCATTATCCTGCTGAAAGTAGCCATCAGATGTTGGGTACATTGTGGTCATAAAGGGATGGACATGGTCAGCAACAATACTCAGGTAGGCTGTGGCGTTGCAACGATGCTCAATTGGTACCAAGGGGCCCAAAGAGTGCCAAGAAAAAATTCCCCACACCATGACACCACCACCACCAGCCTGAACCGTTGATACAAGGCAGGATGGATCCATGCTTTCATGTTGTTTACGCCAAATTCTGACCCTACCATCCGAATGTCGCAGCAGAAATCGAGACTCATCAGACCAGGCAACGTTTTTCCAATCTTCTACTGTCCAATTTCGATGAGCTTGTGCAAATTGTAGCCTCAGTTTCCTGTTCTTAGCTGAGAGGAGTGGTACCCAGTGTGGTCTTCTGCTGCTGTAGCCCATCTGCCTCAAAGTTCGACGCACTGTGCGTTCAGAGATGCTCTTCTGCCTACCTTGGTTGTAACGGGTGGCAATTTGAGTCACTGTTGCCTTTCTATCAGCTCGAACCAGTCTGCCCATTCTCCTCTGACCTCTGGCATCAACAAGGCATTTCCGGCCACAGAACTGCCGCTCACTGGATTTTTTTTCTTTTTCGGACCATTCTCTGTAAACCCTAGAGATGGTTGTGCGTGAAAATCCCAGTAGATCAGCAGTTTCTGAAATACTCAGACCAGCCCTTCTGGCACCAACAATCATGCCACGTTCAAAGGCACTCAAATCACCTTTCTTCCCCATACTGATGCTCGGTTTGAACTGCAGGAGATTGTCTTGACCATGTCTACATGCCTAAATGCACTGAGTTGCCGCCATGTGATTGGCTGATTAGAAATTAAGTCTTAACACACAGTTGGACAGGTGTACCTAATAAAGTGGCCAGTGAGTGTATATATCTACCTATTCTATTTGTATTTACAGTATGAAATCCATCTCTTCTAACCAGTCAGGTCTTGCTGTGATTTTACACTACGCGGCTGCTGAATTTCCTGCTTTTCTTCTATCTATCTATGTAATACATATACATATATATTTGTGCGTGTCACTGACATCTATATATCTATGTATTCTATGTGTATATATCTATTCTATTCTAACCTGTCACTCTGTGATTTTACTGTATGCCAGCTTTTCAAAGGACACCGATGCGTAAAATTTAGACATGCAGGGTCGTACTGGCCCACCGGAGAACTAGCGGATTCTCCGGTGGGCCCAGGCACTGACACCTGCTGGCATATTGGCCAGCAACTGAGTAGGGCTCCCACTGCTCTAGAGACGTGTCGCTAATAGCAACACACCTAGCAGCTATGGGGCCCCTGAGTCAGGGGGGCCCACCCGGTGCCAGTGGAGCAGCAGCTGGAGACAGGATTCTGTCCCCGCTGCTAAAGAAAAATGAATATTCATGCCCCCATGGGCGTGGAGAGGAGTGAATATCATTTCGCTTTAATAGTGGGCAGTGTTAGCTGCAGGCCCCTGCAGAACAGCTTACCCTGAGAGGAGCGGAGCTGCAGGGATCCGATACGGCTTCCTTCCCGGCGCTTCCTGTTTGACACAGCGCAGCTGGATGATGTCATCATTCAGCGCACTGTTTCAGAGAGAAAGCTGCCGGGATGTGCTGCGGCTGCGGGGAACATGCGGAGAGGTAAGTGGTGATGTGTGTGTCTGTCTGTGTGTGTGTGTATATGTGGTGCGGTGCTGTGTGTGTGGTGCTGTGTGTATGTATTGGCTCCAGCTCTGCTATGTCTTATATGGGGGAATGTGTCCCGGCTCTAGCTCTGCTACGTCTATATGGGGGGAAGCGTCCTGGCTCCAGCTCTACGTCTTATATGGTGGGATGCTTCCTAGCTTTGCCATGTCTATATGGGGGGACGCGTCCCGGCTCCAGCTGTGCCATGTCTTATATGGGGTACACGTCCTGGCTTCATCCTTTCCCTTTTGCAGCAGCCTCCTGGCACTGGTCGCTTCAGTTAATTTCATCACCCACTGTTGCCCCCTCAGTGTTACATTTATCCTTATTTTGGAAATATACATTGTTTATCCTCATCCCATGTCACATCCATTTCACTGTATGGATGTGAATAGGGCGCACTATAAGGGCGCTCCATCATCTATGGAGAAAGTAATGTCAGAAGGCGACAATGATGTGGGTGATGGAGAAGCAGTGATGGTGGTGGTGGATGAGAAGGCAATGTTGGTCCCAGCTTCTATCACTAACCACTTCTCTAGGCTTCTCTCAGCTCTCAACCTCTGAAACACACAAAGACGGTAACACCCTGGACCTGGTTTTCGCCCGGCTCTGCTCAATCTCCTACCTAGATAACTCACCGCTTCCCCTCTCTGACCACAACATTCTCTCCTTTACACTCACAAATCCTCGCTCACCCCAGCACCCTCCTACCTACCATTCAGTCAGAAATCTACAAGCCATTAACCCTCATACACTTTCAGACTCCCTACACTCATCATTGTCCCCAATCTCTTCTTTGTCCTGTCCTGATCTGGCTGTACATCACTTCAATGACACTCTTAGAAGCACCCTTGACCAAGTAGCTCCCCTCACCCTCAGAACCTCCAAACACAGAGTGAAACAGCCCTGGCTCACATCGCAAACCCGATTTCTCCAGCGATGCTCTAGGTGTGCTGAACGCTTATGGAGGAAAACACACACACCAGAAGACTTCATACACTTCAAATTTATGTTGACATATAACTCTGCCCT
Source organism: Dendrobates tinctorius (assembly GCF_039654945.1). NCBI lineage: Eukaryota > Metazoa > Chordata > Amphibia > Anura > Dendrobatidae > Dendrobates > Dendrobates tinctorius. The sequence continues at coordinate 9,902,338 of NW_027361684.1, forward strand.
TCACCTCGCCAAACAGACCTACTTCACCACCCTGATCTCCTCACTATCCAACAACCCCAAGAAACTTTTTGACACCTTTCACTCCCTCCTCAGGCCAAAAGCACAAGCCCCTATCACAGACATTTGCGCTGATGACCTGGCCTCCCACTTTATAGAGAAAATAGACAATATCCGTCAGGAAATCCGCTCCCAATCACCAAGTTCAGTGACTCCCATCCCTCCCTGCATTTCCCCTGGCTCACTCTCCACATTTGCTCCCATCACAGAAGAAGAAGTCTCCAGGCTCCTCTCCTCTTCTCGTCCAACTACATGCACAACCGACCCCATTCCCTCACATCTCCTCCAGTCTCTCTCCCCAGTCGTCACAACTCACCTAACTACAATCTTTAATCTCTCCCTCTCCTCTGGCATTTTCCCCTCCTCCTTCAAACACTCTATCATTACTCCATTACTAAAGAAACCCACCCTTGACCCATCCTGCACAAACAACTACAGACCAGTCTCCAATCTCCCCTTCATCTCTAAACTCTTGGAGCGCCTGATATACTCACGCCTTACCCGTTACCTCTCCACTCACTCCCTCCTAGACCCTTCACAGTCCGGTTTCCGCCCCCTACATTCGACAGAAACTGCACTCATCAAAGTGACCAATGACCTTCTGACAGCAAAACGTAATGGTGACCATTCTCTGCTCATTCTTCTCGACCTTTCTGCAGCTTTCGACACTGTTGACCATCCTCTCCTACTCTCTAGGCTCCAGTCACTAGGCATTAAGGACACTGCTCTTTCCTGGTTCTCCTCCTATCTTTCCGACCGCTCCTTCAGTGTTCTGTTTTCTGGCTCCACTTCATCTCCTCTTCCTCTCACTGTTGGGGTACCTCAGGGCTCAGTCCTTGGCCCCCTTCTCTTCTCTCTCTATACAGCCCCAATTGGACAGACCATCAGCAGATTTGGCTTTCAGTACCATCTTTATGCTGATGACACACAACTGTACACATCATCCCCTGACCTTACCTCTGCTGTACTACAGAACGCCACTGACTGTCTGTCTGCAGTCTCCAACATCATGTCTGCTCTCTATCTGAAACTCAACCTCTCCAAAACTGAACTTCTTCTGCTCCCACCATCTACTAACCTCCCTAAATCTGACATTTCCCTCTCTGTGGGTGGCACCATAATAACACCCCGACAGCAGGTGCGCTGTCTGGGTGTTATGTTCGACTCCGATCTCTCCTTCACCTCCCATATACAATCTCTTGCCCGCTCATGCCGCTTACACCTAAAGAACATCTCTAGAATCCGCCCTTTTCTCACCATGGAAACAACAAAAACTCTCACTGTCGCCCTGATCCACTCCCGCCTAGACTACTGTAATGCTCTATTATTTGGCCTCCCTCTCACTCGACTCTCCCCTCTCCAGTCTATCCTTAATGCAGCAGCCAGGGTTGTCCATCTGGCTAATCGTTTCTCAGACGCGTCCGCTCTTCGCCAGTCGTTACACTGGCTGCCAATTCATTACAGGGTACAATTCAAAGTACTTGTTCTCACCCACAAAGCTCTCCACAGTGCGGCACCCCCTTACATCTCCTCCCTCATTTCTGTCTATCGGCCTAACCGACCGCTGCGCTCTGCAAATGACTTTCGACTAACCTCTGCCCTAATCCGTACCTCCCACTCCCGACTCCAAGACTTCTCCCGTGCTGCGCCAATCCTCTGGAATGCTCTACCCCAAAATATTAGGACCATCCACAATTTGCATAGTTTTAGGCGCTCGCTCAAAACACATTTGTTCAGAGCGGCCTATCACATTCAGTAATCAAAGTCATGTTTGTGTGTGTGTAGCCCATTCACTATCTCCATCTAACCCCCACCCCCTGAAGATGGCTGGACCGTCATTGTAAATACATCATTGTAAATACAAACCTGTGCTTTGTATCCCCCCCACCTCATTGTAGATTGTAAGCTCCACGAGCAGGGTCGTCTTATTTTGCTTTAATTATTGTATTGTTAACGTTGTTACTTATGACTGTTGTGTTTGAAACTGTTCAACTGTAAAGCGCTGCGGAATATGTTGGCGCTATATAAATAAAGATTATTATTATTATTATTATTATGTTGGTGGTGGGGAAGGAGGCAATAATGGAGGTGCTGAAATGGGCAATGATGGGGTGGGGGGAGGCAATTATGGAGGTGTTGGAATGGGCAATGATGGGGTGGTGGGGGAGAAAGCAATGATGGTTGTGGGGGAGGCAATGATGGAGGTGTTGGAATAGGCAATGATGGGGGTGGGGGGGAGAAAGCAATGATGGGTGTGGTGGAAAGGACAATGATGGTAGTGGTGGAAAGGACAATGTTGGTGGGTGAGAAGGCAATGATGGAGGTGGTGATGAGGTCAATGATGGGGTGAAGGGGGAGAGCAATGATGGAGGTGGAGGGGGTAGCATTATACCTTATGAGGAGGGTTGCATTATACCCTATGGGGGGGCTGCATTATACCCTATGAGGGGGGCTGCATTATAACCTATGAGGAGGGCTGCATTATACTATATGAGGGGGCTGCGTTATACTTTATGAGGGGGCTGCATTATATTCTGTGGTGGGGCTGCATTATATTCTGTGTGGGGGCTGCATTATTCTCTCAGGGGGCTACATTATATTCTGGGGGGGCTACATCATACTATATGAGGAGGGGCTGCATTATGCTCTATGAGGGGGGCTACAGTATATTCTATGGAGGGCTGCATTATACCTTATGGGGGGTTGCACTAAATTCTGAAGAGGGGCTGCATTATACTACATGAAGGGGGCTGCATTATACCCTATGAGGGTGCTACAGTATATTCTATGGGGGGCTGCATTATACATTATGATGGGGTTGCATTATATTTTGTGGGGTGCTACATTATACCCCATGAGGGGGATTCTGTGAGGGGGCTGCATTATATTCTATAAAGGGGGCTGCATTATATTCCATGAGGGGACTACATTATATTCTATGAGGGGGCTACTTTATATTCTATGAGGGGGCTACCCCAACCCCTGCTACATAATTATGACGTGTACTACCTTATATTATACCCTGATATTAGCGTGTTTTACCACACAATTGATGGTATTGTATTTATTTCTATGTAGCTATATAGTGGGCCCCTAGAATGATTTTCTCTGGTGGGCCCAAGGTGCTCCAGTCCGACGCTGCTTGCATGGTTCGAGTGCTGTGTGATTTTTTTTCTCACACCCATAGGCTTGTATTAGCGAGTTTCAGACGAGTCTCAGTGACATTCGCAGCATGCTGTGATTTTACACGCATGCCGAATACGGCTGAAAAAATAAACACTGATGTGAGCTGTCCCATAGATTAACAGTGGACTGAGTGCTATGCGATATTTTCTCGCATAGCACTCGGCCGTATTCTATGGTAGTGTGATTCCGGCCTAAAATAACAAATTTTATAACACATTTTATAAGATTATATTGGGTTGTCAAAACCGGCACTGTAAACAAAAGGAGATTCAAGCAAAGAGTTATATATTCTCCTGTCAGAACATGGCTTAGTAATTATGATGATTCGTGAGCAAAGCTTATCAACTTTTTCATCAAATAAAAGGTCAATTCAAAAAGTTGCAATAAGAATTGCATCTCTAAAACATTTTAACCAACAAGTCAAATTTATTACTACATAAGAAAAAAAAACACAGATATACAATGAAGGTTTAATTAGAAAACAACTGAGCAACAAGTATACTGTAGCTCCGTAGCCAATAGTAAATTCTAATAATTCTAATAACTAGAACTGGAAACTACCCTCATGTTTCTGGGATATGTTCCCATAGAACCCCTTTACTGACGACTTCCTGAAATGGAGAATTTACTGGTTTGAACAATTTATGTTGCACATTTGCTCAAGAGAATGGATGAGATGTCATGAATGCTCATCCACAATGGTTCTTCTGTAATATCCAATGGTCTTCGATTCATCAAGACCGTCGATTTTCTCGCTGTTCTTGATGAGGGGGCATGGTAGAATCAAACACGCCTCTTCATGAATCTTGAATGTCTGACGAGTAGCGTGAGGCTCTGTGTGCCACGCAATAATTCTTCTCACTCCAGTCAGTCGTTAAGACGAGCTGTGGAGGTACGAACTTTGGTGCAACTCTGAGTTGTGCCAAAATTTTGTGACTTTTCAAAGGTTTTATCGCACTTTTTGGGCATAAAAGCTTTGATGATTCAGGGCCAATGCCTTTTCAACGCAATTCATGTTGCAAAAATCCATTAACAAGTTATTAATCTTAACCCCTTTACCACCTTGGGATTTTTCGTTTTTGCGTTTTCTGTTTTTTGTGTTTTTTTTGTGCTTGCTTCCTATCTTGTGGTTTTTTTTTTACCTTGTTCACTAAATGTTAAAACTGACCTGCCACTATGAATCTCCTGGTCATTATGAGTTCACAAATGCAAAACATGCATAAGTTCTTTTTTAGTTAAGTGGTGAAAAAAAATTCCAAAATTTATTAAAAAAAAAATTAAAAATAAGTGGTCATTTTCCGAGACCCATAGCGTCTCCATTTTTTGGGATCTGGAGCTGGGTGAGGACTTTTTTTTAGCGCTGAGCTGACGTTTTTATTGATACCTTTTGGGGATAGATACGACGCTTTGATCTCCTGTTATTGCATTGTATTGCAGTGTTGTGGTGACCAAAAAAACATAATTCTGGCGTTTTTATTTTTTCTCGCTATGTCATTTACCGTTCAGATTAATCTATTCTATTATTTCTAAACACTGTTTTTCGGTGATTCCTTTGTATCCTCGTTCATACTGCACCCACACACACAAATGATACACCATTTGAAAGGTAAATTTGCCCCCTTCAGCAAGAAAATAGCCAAACAAACCACACATCCACGATTTGATCACAATATACAGTTTAAACATTAATTTTCATAAACCTGCGGTAAGGAAAAATGACCTGCAGGTGGCACCACAGTACTTCAAAGCACATTACCAACACATTTGTAAACATGCACTGTTTTTTCGCTGATTACTTCACCCCACACACACCATTTCAAAGGTAAACTTGTTTCCTTCAGCAAGAAAACAGCCAAACAACCCACACATTCACAATTTTATCACTAAATACAGTTTAAACAATCCTTTTCATAAACCTGCAGAATGACACAATGACCTGCAGGTGGCACCTCGACCAGAAAACATTTTTTGGCCTCTACTTATCAAAGCAATTTATTGTATTACCAATCTACATATATAAATACCTGTCTGTGTTCAACAGCTCATGAAATATATTTACATTGGACCAGCTTGCTTTTTCTGAAATTGCATGCGCCCCCCGATGACCAATGTGTGCGAAAATTTCCCATGGGCCAAGCTAGTTCTTTTTATATTTTGATAGATGGGCGTTTCTAAATGTGGTGATACCAAATATGTGTACTTTTACTTTTTTTATTATTTTATTTTAAAAGGAGGATAATTTGAACTTTTCTTTAATTTATTTTTTTTAACTTTTTTTTTATTTAATAGTCCCTTTAGGAACCTTGAAGCTGTGATAGTTTGATCGCTTGTGCTACACAGAGCAGGGCTGTTATGCCGCGCTCACCAGGAGGCGGGGCTTCGGTCCTGACGTCACTCCCTCTGGTACGGCGGTCCCTCCGGAGCCCCCGTCGGGTGCGCACACGTAGCTCTCGTCCCTGGGGCTCCTCCTCCATGTCACGTTTGCGCTTGCGCGCTCCTGTCAGTGCTGTCTCCAGGTCGGTCCCCTCTATGGTAATGGAGGACCTGACCCGGAAGCTGTAGTGGTCATGTGCTTTCTGGCTAGGATCTGACCCTGGAACCTGTCATGGTCATGTGCTATATCAGGCTATCTTCCCCTATGGGAGGTGCCTGATTATTGTTGTGCTTCCTGGCTGGGTCTGCTGTGTTCCAGCCGGGCTGTGCACTGTTCTCAGGTCCTCTGCTCTGTCTGGTGTTCTATTGTGCTCCTAGCACTCGCTCTGAACTTTCACGTTGCTTCATGCTCAGTTGTGCCTCCTGGCACACTCTAGTATCTTGTCCTCTGTCCCTTGCTCAGTTGTGCCTCCTGGTACTCACTCTGTTCCTGTGCTCTGTAACACCTCCTGGCATGACTGCTGCTCCATTCTGTACTCTGTCGTGCTCCTGGCAAGCGTCCTGCTTTGTTTACCTCCGGACGTATTACTCGCTATACAGCATACGTGCTCACGGCTACCTGTCTCGCACTATCTGTAGTTAGCGCACTTCCGTGTTCACTCTTGGTGTTCCAGGTACCCAGTATAGTTCTTCCGATATACTCACCCGTGTCTCCTGTGAGCCGCCCCTCTTGGTACCGGCTGTCACGGTTCTGACCTCTGCGGTCCTGCCCCTAACGATCCCTGAATAGGGGTCGGTCATCACCTGGCGCGCTCGGCCCAGGGGCTCCAGATCCGCGACCCAGAGGGTCCACTCTTGGACGTTGTTCTGCTCCTGAACGTCACAGTTTAATCAGGCCATTGACCCCGCTGGTACTACGGCTTCCGTCCAAAAGTAGCTGGCGTTCCTCTGGGAAAATCAGAATAGAATTATGTTATTTCTTAAGTCCATGGAGTCCTGTTTATCTGCCTTACAGTCCTCTGAGCCTGGGAATGCCGCCCAGTTGTCCAGTCTCCAGCAGGAACTCGCGCAGCAACGCGACTCCCAGGCCCAGATCCTCTACGATATGTCGTTGGTAGATAATCGGCTCCTATCTATACAATCCGTTTCTGCCCAGGCCATGGTTCCTCTCTCGCTACCGCACTTATGAAAGCCACCTCGGTATGGTGGTGACCCTGTGTTGTGTCGCGGGTTTTTGAATCAGTGTCGTTTGCATTTTGAGTTTTTGCCGCAGCATTACCCCACCGATCGTGCTAAAATAGCATTTATAGTTTCTCACTTAGAGGGGAAGGCCCTTGCATGGGTTAATCCCCTTTGGGAGTGGGATGACCCACTCGTCTCTCAGCTTTCCGTCTTTTTGGACACCTTCCGTAAGGTGTTTGACGAGCCGGGTTGCCTCGTTTCCACCACCGAGTCACTCTTTAATCTCCGTCAAGGTACTCTAACAGTTGGTCAATACGCAATATGTTTTCGCACCTTGTCCTCCGAACTTGGTTGGAATAATGATGCCCTCGTAGGGGCCTTTTGGCATGGTCTGTCCAGCCGGATCAAAGACGAACTGGCAGGCCGAGATACTCCTACCATTTTAGAGGACCTCATCTCTCTCACGACACGCATTGATTTACGCTACCAGGAGCGCACTCGCGAGTCAGCCAGAGAGAGAGGGGCCTCCCACCTCTTCTCCTCCACGCGCAGTTCTTCCCATCCGTTATCTGCAGTAGATCCGGTACCTGAGCCTATGCAGGTGGATCGTCTCCAGATAGCTCAATGGCGTCGTGTGAAGAGGCAGGCACAAGGGCTATTGTGGGGATGCCTCCCACTTCCTATGCTCATGTCCCAAGAGGCCGGGGAAGTTTCTCCACCTGGGACTGGTAAGCGAGCTCTCCTCTGGTGTATGTGATTCCTCTTTACCCCTTACCGTGCCTGTGTCCCTGAATTTTGGTTCCGAGTTGCACTGTGAAGGCTATTGTGGACTCTGGTGCAGTGGGTAACTTTATTAGTCTTGAGGCAGTTAAGAAGTTTCGGATTCCTGTCAGATCCCTGGAGACTCCTAGGTCGGTAGTTTTGGTCGATGGTAAGCCCTTGCAGGACACCGTTAACCAGGTCACTGAGGAAGTAGAGTTGCAGATTGGCACATGTCATCGGGAGCGAATCTCCTTCCACGTATTGCCGACCTCGGCTCATACCCTTCTTCTTGGTCTTCCTTGGTTACGAACCCACGGGCCGATCCTGGACTGGCAATCCGGTGATATACTCCATTGGGGACCGTCCTGTCAAAAGACTTGACTGCTGTCCGTTCATCCGAAGAACCCTTCTTGCTCGTCTTCGGCGGTTACAGGTCCGCCGTCCGCTAACCGGTCTGGGACGTGTGACATTGTCGAGAAGGGGGCTGAGAGTCAGTCTCCACATCTGTCAAGCAACCGGCCTATGACGTGTAACATTGTCGAGAAGGGGGCTGAGAGTCAGTCTCCACATCTGTCAAGCAACCGGCCTATGACGTGTGACATTGTCAAGAAGGGGGCTGAGAGTCAGTCTCCACATCTGTCAAGCAACCGGCCTATGACGTGTAACATTGTCGAGAAGGGGGCTGAGAGTCAGTCTCCACATCTGTCAAGCAACCGGTCTGTGACGTGTGACATTGTCGAGAAGGGGGCTGAGAGTCAGTCTCCACATCTGTCAAGCAACCGGCCTATGACGTGTGACATTGTCGAGAAGGGGGCTGAGAGTCAGTCTCCACATCTGTCAAGCAACCGGCCTATGACATGTAACATTGTCGAGAAGGGGGCTGAGAGTCAGTCTCCACATCTGTCAAGTAACCGGTCCAAGGTAATTACCGTGGCTTCTGTCAAGTTGACATCCCAGCGCCCGGGGGAGACCTTTGTGTCTAAAGGTAACCGTAAAGGTGTGTTATCCAGGGGACATTCTTCTCCGGTTGCCGGCCATGTTGGTGTCAAGAAGACACTCTCCCGTTTATCCCACTACTACTGGTGGCCGTCTATTGCTCAGGATGTCAAAGACTTTGTGGCTGCTTGTCCGTCCTGTGCCAAGAAAGAAGTTCCCTAGCAACCATCCTCCAACAGCCCGCCTCTTAAGGCTGAATTAACTTTCAGTAACCGCACCACCGCTTCGGCCTCCAAGCATGTCAGTGTGCCTCTGCCAGTTTGTCCTGTCTTGGGCGCACCTGCCTCCGACTCTCTGTCCGTGGAATTCTCCAGGGTATGGCAGGAGACCAAATTTTCTCGTAGTGAGACTCTGGATCTGATTGGTCCTCATGCAGTTAGGAAGTGTCTGGATCCCGCTCCTAGTGTCAAGGTGCTATTTTCGAGTTCTAGAGAGCGGAGGCATAAAGGAGGGGGTACTGTTATGCCGCGCTCACCAGGAGGCGGGGCTTCAGTCCCGACGTCACTCCCTCCGGTACAGCGGTCCCTCTGGGGCCCCCGTCGGGTGCGCACGCGCAGCTCTCGTCCCCGGGGCTCCTCTTCCATGTCACGTTTGCGCTTGCGCGCTCCTGTCAGTGCTGTCTCCGGGTCGGTCCCCTCTATGGTAATGGAGGACCTGACCTGGAAGCTGTAGTGGTCATGTGCTTTCTGGCTAGGATCTGACCCGGAACCTGTCATGGTCATGTGCTATATCAGGCTACCTTCCCCTATGGGAGGTGCCTGTTTATTATTGTGCTTCCTGGCTGGGTCTGCTGGGTCCCAGCCGGGCTGTGCGCTGTTCTCAGGTCCTCTGCTCTGGTGTTCTATCGTGCTCCTAGCACTCGCTCTGAACTTTCACGTTGCTTCATGCTCAGTTGTGCCTCCTGAGACACTCTAGTATCTTGTCCTCTGTCCCTTGCTCAGTCATGCCTCCTGGTACTCACTCTGTTCCTGTGCTCTGTAACACCTCCTGGCACGACTGCTGCTCCATTCTGTACTCTGTCGTGCTCCAGGCACGCGTCCTGCTTTACCTCCGGACGTATTACTCGCTATACGCCATACATGCTCACGGCTACCTGTCTCGCACTATCTGTAGTTAGCGCACTTCCGTGTTCACTCTTGGTGTTCCTGGTACCCAGTATCGTTCTTCCGATATACTCACCCGTGTCTCCTGTGAGCCGCCCCTCTTGGTACCGGCTGTTGCGGTTCTGACCTCTGCGGTCCTGCCCCTAACGATCCCTGTATAGGGGTCGGTCATCACCTGGCGTGCTCGGCCCAGGGGCTCCAGATCCGTGACCCAGAGGGTACACTCTTGGATGTTGTTTTGCTCCTGAACGTCACAAGGGCTATGTGTAGCAGAAATGCTTATCTGCTCTGAATCCCGGCCACTGGACGGCGCCCATAGCAGATTGGCAATTACAACCATAGGGGTCTCCTGCAGACCTCGGGTTGTTATGCCATCCCATTGGCTCCCCGCAATCATGTGACAGGGGTGCTGGAGGGGCGAAGCTCGTGACACGCTTGTGGCGCAGGCATGTTAAATGCCGCTGTCAGAGATTGACCGTGGCAGTTAACATGCTAACAGCTGGGGGTGGATCGCAATTCCACCCGTGGCTGTTAGGGGCACATGTCAGCTGTCATGTGCTGAACTACAAAACATGTTGACTCAGCGCCGGAGCCTGCATCAAACAGGGGGAGGTGACCTATGATGTTCCTATGTACCTATAAGTCATAAGTCGTAAAAGGGTTAAGGATGTAACATTAATAAAGAATGAACTTCTTTTTTTCTCAGTGAGTAGGTAAATAAATCTAAAATAGGAGAGTTCCTAATCAGGACCCTTTCTAACAAATCTGCAGCAAAGAATGTAAAATAAGTGGACAATCAGCTGATCCTAAGCTGGAGATGGAGCAAAAAGGTGCCTGTACACCTAGGAAATGAAGCTTAAAGCTAATCAGGGAAGCAGATATGTTCCATGATTGAGATAAATGATTACATTTGGTCAGGTCAGTTTCCATTACAGTGTCCATCTCAAATGTCTTTGAGACTTTAGGCCCTTTTACATTTAGCGATGCACCAGCGATCCGACCAGCGATCCAACCCGGTCAGGATCGCTGGTGCATCGCTAAATGATCGCTAGTGAGCTTTCATACAGAAAGACCTCACAGCGATGCAGCAGCGACGCAGCGCACGATACTTACCATTCACACACAGCGATCCTGACGTCCTCCCGCCCGCCTCCACGCGTCGCTCGTCGTCACAGCAGGAAGTCTCAGCAGGAAGCGCCCGAGGAGAAATGGAGCCGGACATTCTCGCGCGATCAGCGATGGACAGCGGGGGAGCCGGTCGCTGGTAAGTATCACACATAGCGATATCGCTAGCAATATCGCTATAACGTCACAAAACCAGTGACGTTTTAGCGATATTGCTAGCGATATCGCTTAGTGTAAAACCCCCTTTAGATACACAATATGTGGAAAATTATTGGGAAACCTTCACATTACACTTACTGGTACTTTTGACACTCCTTTCTACACACATAGGCATTATTATGGAGTACGGTATGTCTTTTTGCAAACATTACATCTTCCACGCCTCTCAGAAGGTTTTCTACACGATTTTGGAATGTGTGAGGGAGAAATTTTGCCTAATCATCCAGAAGAGGATTTGTAAGGTCAGACACTGATGTTGGATGAGAGGACCTGACTGACATCTCTGTTCTAGGCCATCCCAAAGGTTTTGGATGAGGCTGAAGTCAGGGATATATGTAAATAAGCAAGTCCTTCCATACCAAACTTCCCAACACTGTGTTTATGGACCTTGCTTTGTGCACTGAGGCACAGTTATGGGGAACAGAAAAGGACTTTCCCCAAACTGTCCCCACAAAGTCTGATGCATAAAATTGTCCAAAATGTCTTGATATTGTCATGGTTTCAACATTGACTGTGGCCAAGGAACACTTTGAGTGACAGCTCTGCCTCCATATTGGATCTGGAGTGTGCTGGACTGTCAGTTTTGTGAGTAACAGTTGATTCATCCAATTTGATCCTGGGGCCCTGCTGCTCAATCTGGTCTTGTTTACGAGTATTTGCAAGGTATTTAGCTGTCTAGCTGTTAGTAATTAGTGTCAGTTGTAGTTTTGCTTAAGTTAGGTGTATTTGCTTAGCCCTGTGACTCTTTCCTCTGACCTTGCTGCTGGTCCTGGGATTTGTTGTTACTATTCTTGTAGAGTATCCCTCCTGCTCTTGATGCTGAATTCAGGTATTTGAGCCCAGACTTGGCCTCTGACTATTCGTTTGCTTTACTCTCTTGTCTTGATGTAAGCTTCTGGATATAGACCCCCGACTATTACCTGACCATGTTTTTGTCTTACTCCTCTGTACTATGAGCCCTCCTGGTACCTGACCTCATACCTCCTGACTACTCTGTCTCACGGTTTGTCCATGAGTAGTGACTCAGCATCACAGATATGCTGAAGAATTAAGAATTCTAATCACTGGAAATAAAGGGTTGAGAACGACCCCTTAAAAACAACCTCATAGCATTAACCCTCATCCACCAAGCTCTATTGTTGGAACAATGCAGTTAGAAAGATAATATGCACGAAGCAATCAAACACAAACTTATGCAACAGACTGCCAAACAGGGAAGAGTGACTCATCACTTCACAGAACACATTTCTGCTGGTACAGAGCCAAGTGACTTTACAGCACTACATCCCACACTTGGCACTGTGCTTGGTGATGTAGGGCTTGCATGCAGCTGCTTGCACATGGAATCCCATGCTCTGATTCTTCCAGAGCACAGTTTTTGTGCTGATAGGTTTGATACTCAAAGATTTTGACTTTTCAATAACAATACTCACATTTAGGGAAGAAAGCTCATGAACTGACTTGTTACAACTGTACCATCGTTCTACGGTGCTACATTTCAATTTGGTGAGCTCTATAAATCAACCAATTTGTTAAAAAAATATTAGCCACCATGGCAAGGGGCTGAATTTTACACATCTGTGGTAATCGGACTTAATGAAAAACCTGAATTCAATGATTAAAAGGCCATATAGTGTGGCTGTCGACCACATGCTCATTGACTCACATCTATCTCCAGTAACTCCTCCATAGAGATGAATACTCATGTGTTCTCAATAGAGGTATAGGAGAAAGACACAAGAGATAAGCGGACTGCTTCACGCAACCCCGGCCCATAGTCCCGGTTATTGCGCTCTGGCTGTGGACAGGACCTGCGCAATCTTCCTGACCTTCCAGGCTTCTCAATGCCGCGTTTGAGTTGGCAGCCTGGTGAGAAGTCACAGCCCAATCCTTCAACTTCCCCAACATCTGTTAGGCAGAGTCAGAAGGTCCCTCACTCCTAGATATTAGAACCTCACAATTTTAAGTATAATCTATATAGCAGTAATGCAAATCATATATTTTTTACATTTACATATACCATATATGCTCTCAAAGTTCTGTTATGTTTGTTCACTTGTAAGCTACTGCAATAAAGGCACAGCAACATGTACCCATTTATTTCATCTTTTGAAGCCCCCCCATACACATGAGATCAATGTCGGACGAACCTGCCATTATCGATAAGTACAACCGATTAATGTGGGGCCCTGAATAGTTTTCGTACAGGAGTTAAAGATCCAGCATATATGATTTCAGACTGCTGATCATATGGTCCCTCAGCAAGCTACCACACATATCTGATCTCTGATGACTGCTCTTTAGTAGAGAGCACAGACATGCTAGGTCAGATGATCACTCCTGTGTACGGGATAGCTGACCGAGATGTGTATGGTGGACTTTCATACGTAAAATAGTTGGTTATGGACCCTGATCTAATTGTGCATTTAGAGGTTATTGTTTTAAAGCAACACTCCAGTTTTCTTTTTCATATTTCAGCGCTAGAGTGGTCCCACTAATCAAAGTTCTCTAACCCTAATCTTCCATTTACCAACCACTATCTTCATCTGGTCCCAGCACCACTCCGGTCTCATACTGCCATCTTGTGACCGCAACGTCTGACTGACTGGAAGATAACCATCACAAGCTCTCACTGTAAAGGGGCCTTTACACATAGCGATATCGCTAAATCATCACCCATTTTGTGATGCAGCAGCGATATCGCTATGTGTGATACTTACCTCCGACCGGCTCCCCCACTGTCTGTCGCTGATCGCGCGAGATCGTGCAGCTCCATTTCTCGTCTGGCGCTTCCTGCTGGGCTTCCTGCTCACGCCGACGAGCGAAGCGTGGACGCGGGAGGGAGGACGTCAGGATCGCTGCGTCTGAAAGATAAGTAACGACCGCTGCTGCGTCGCTACATCGCTGTGAGATCTGCCTGTGTGGCAGCTCACTAGCGACCATTTAGCGATGCACCAGCGATCCTGACCGGGTCGTATCGTTGTTGGGATCGCTGGTGCATCGCTAAATGTAAAGGGGCCTTAAGTCTAGGAGAGCCCCGTTCTAGCCTGGTTCTGGCTCTCATAGACTTAGGCCTTATTCACAAACCAATATATTTGATCAGTATTTCTATGCCAAAACCAGGATTGTCTATAAAACATAGAACAAGTGTCTATCTTTCAACTATAGTTGTTCTCTGTAAGTTCCACTCCTGGTTTTGTCATACAAACACTGACGTGTGAATAAGCCCTTACTGTACATTGATTAGTGATTTTTGGATTGCTCAGGAAACACAGGAGCGGTCCGGCAACAAACTGCTGGAGACCAACCGGAGCGGTGCCAATAACAGATGAAAATGGCATCTGGCAAGTATGATATCAGGGGCAGGTAACTTAGATTAGAAGCACCACTCCAGTGCTGCAATAAAATAATAGCTGGAATGGTGCTTAATACATCTTTACATAATTTAACCAGCAAGTAACTGGTAACACCAATAACCTCCATTTTCAATATAATGCTCGGTGTGTTGATTTAGAGACGTTCAGAAGTTTTGCTTTTTTTTGGTAAATGCACCAAGATCTGAAGCCAAATTTATGAAATTACATCTGGGCAAGCGACTACAGGGTCTATTCATAGATTAATAATGTTGATCTAGATGGCATTAGAGTACCACCTTGGAAAGTTTTGGTAATTCCTTTAAGATCCACATTAAAGCAAATCTGCCTGGATTTATACCGTCTTATCTAAAGTAGTGACAGTAACCCTTATCTTATTGCTGTAGCTTTGTTTCTAAGGGTCCCGTTTCACATAGCGACGCACCAGCGATCCCGACAATGATACGACCTGGTATGGATCGCTGATGTGTCGCTACATGGTCGCTAGTGAGCTGCCAAACAGGCAGATCTCTTCAACGACGCACCAGCGATGCCGACAATGATGCGACCTGGTCAGGATCGCTGGTGCGTTGTCACACAGCAGCTATTCTAAACTATTCCAGCCTGCGTCCCTGAGTTCTGCGTCACCAACGAGGTCGCTCGTTGGCGTCAAACACAGCGATGCATGCTGGCCAGTGGGACGCCAATGATGAAAAAATGGCCCAGGACATTCCAGCATGATCAGCGATATCCAGAGGGGGGGCCGGTCGCTGCTATGTGTCACATGTAGCGAGATCGCAGGTGAGATTGCTGTTGCGTCACAAAATCGGTGCCGCATCAGCGATCTCGCTAGTGATCTCGCTATGTGAGACGGGGCCTTTAGTCTTCGGTCACATTTATTTGCATACGCACAACAGTATTGCAGCACTTCTGAGAGAGACTAACAAAATGGAAGGAGAATTTGAAAGCCTTGGCAATTTTTTTTTTACTAAAATATTTTAATAAAGTGTAAAAGGATGCCCCCTGTTTACACGTCTCCTTATACTGCGGCGAACCTGTAAGCGATGCCTCAGTCCTTCAGCTGAAAGGAAAAACCCTTTGCGTCACTGTCATTCATTCTCTGAACGTCAGTGAACTGCTTCATATCAGGTTCCTCGAAGCATCGTTTTTTCATCCCCGTGGCAGCACAGGAGTTTAGGTCCCGATGACTAACAAAATTACTACACAGCAATTGAATTTGCCATCTTGAGATCCAAAGCAGAAGTCACATTAAGGGTCTGTTTAAAAATATCTTGCATATGTCATTCCACATAACTAGAAACATAAAATAGATATTACGTGGGATGAAATATGCTACTGGAGAGGGAATACTGGCCAACTCAACTGCAGAAAGAAGTTTTTATAATATGCTCTCTAAAGTCAAATTTAGCCTAATCTTTTAGGTTTATATCAGAAGTTAAATTTTTAAAAAAAAGTAAGACGCTGTTTAGTTATTTAAAAGTTTTTAAAAAAAGAGAGACAGAGGTGCACCAATTTTTTAGCCTTACCGTAAGAGTCTACATGCCCAGTTATTTCTTCACAACCGCTAATTCGGATAGCTTTAGGGTGGTACAATATCAAAGGTATATGTAAAGTGCTTGAGAGTAAAAAAAGAAATGACAGCACTCAATCAATAAAGGACTAACTTACCTTCTAAATGATTGGGTGAGTGCCGTCATTTCTTTTTTACTAACAAGCACATTAAAAAGTTTTTTTCTAGGATTCAAAGGGTTGTCCCAGGCTTCAAAGCTTCTCCTAAGGAGTGTATTTAAGCAAGTTAAAAAAATTGTTTTAAAAAATATTTAAAAAATTGGCGAAGGTTCAAATCACCACCCTTTACCCCATTCAAAATAAAACAATAAAAAATTCACATATTTGGTATCGCTGCATTCAGAAAAGCCCGCAGTAAAAGGTCAGCACCCATCTTTCTCACATAAAGTTTTATTTGCTATCTGTGCCTGGTTTGCTTCTCACTCCCCATTCATATGAGGCTGTTTGGCACAAAGAGGAAGGACAATTTAGTGGTTGGGGACCATTCATAATTAGGTACACCTTAATGTGGTTGGATGGCTTTTGCGCTCTTTGATGAAAAACGCTAAGTACCTTTAGGTTTTTAACATTTTACAGCAATATTGGAGTTCATGTATTCATTAGTCGCAGTGTCCTAACACATCGCAAATGTATATGGTAGACATTTATAAAATATCCTAAAAAAAACAAAAACAGTGGGTCCGATTCATCTAGCAGCTTACACCATTTTTCTGAACCAAAACTGCTTTCACAAAAAAAAAAAAAAATGTATGAATTTTGCTATTTTCACACTGGACCCAGTCATCTTTCGGAGAAGTGGGCAGAGCTCTGTTCAGAGGGGGCATATTGATGAATCAGCCCATAATATTTTATTTTGTTTGTCCACAGTTTTCCCAATTCGAAATCTAACCAGCAATGTTAGTAATGGATGTTACATTTATCGATATCTACGGTAAATTTACACAAATACAGTTAGATCATTTTTAACTTATGAATACTTCTATCTGGAAACAAAAGGAGAGCCCTAGAGCATAAACAATGCCCCCACATAAGGTACAGGGTTCATGGTGCAGGGTTCTGCCATTCAGAACAGAGGATTACTTTTTTTTTTTACTATTTAATGACAAGTAAAAACAGAGTATATGATACACAGATTGCTGGATAATTGTATAACTTGTCATAGTACAAAGAATAACATTTTTATTTTTTTAAACTGTGATACCCATTTAAAGGTAAATTCAACAAGTTCAATGTCATAACCAAGGATTTCGCCACATTAAGGGAAGTGGCAAGTGTGTTTTCAGTCCGAGTTCGATGTAAAATCATCTGATCGCACTTGGATCAATGTTAGTCTATAGAGGCCGTGCACATGTCCGACAGTCTGTCCAAGCGAATTAGGTGAGGGGAAATTGCTCCATGCTCGAGTTTGATTCAACATTCATATCGCAATTGGCCATGCAAGTCAATAAGCACGTGGAAACCACTGGACTGCATTTGAATGACATCCAAGTGCAGTCTGATTTCCACGGACTGGCAAAATCTTCTCCTCGTCCAAGAGAATTGGATCACACTATGATCACAGTGCAATTTGCATAATTGACCCGATTCTCTCAGATGGGAGGATACACGGTCGTCTGCACCTGCCCTTACAGTTCTGACCAGTCACGTTCTACATTGTAATATTTTTTTGGTTGCTTTATTTTGGCATTCCATTTTCATTTTGAATGTCTTGGTGCCGAGATCCCTAAAGATCAAAACAAAGAACACTGAAGACAAATCCCTTAAGGCTGGAGTCACACATAATGGCCGTAATACGGAGAAATGGTCCCTAAATAGTGATCCCTATGTCATCCGTTGTCAGGGTGTGGCCGTGTATTTTGCGCATGTAAGCATCCTTATGTAATCCGTATGGCATCCGTATGCCGAGAATTTCTCACCGGCTTGCAAAACAAAATGGACATATAATGGAGCCCAATGACAGGTTTTCAAACACAAACGAAAGAATAGATATAGACACATAGAATGCATATATATATATATACACACAAACACACATGTTATATATATATTTATATTTCATATAGTTCTACATAGCCGAATAGCCGCTGAAACATTTGCCGGCTTCATTAAAATCATTACAAAACCTGACATGAAATGACACATGGTTTACATACAGTACACCATTTCATTTCATGTTTTTTTTATATGTCTTTCACTAGTAATTAGATGAGGGTTTGTGTGTAAAATTTGGGAGGTGTAGGTGTTAATTTGAGGGGTTAATTCGCGTGGGCTCCCGCGGTAATATGTCAAACAGAGGTGAAGCAGGTGAGTGAAGGCAGATTTTAATAGCCTTGAAAGGGACCATTGTTTTTGCCCCCCCCCAGCTACAAAAATCTGCCCCCGGCTGACCTGAGGTGAACTGATGAGCATGGGAAAAAAGTCAGATGCTTTCCCACGCTAATTAGTTCATCTCCAGGCAGCCAGTGAGGCTGCGCAGAGCTGAACCAATTCATTCTGTAGTAGATTACAGTGAGGCTGATCGCATTAGCACTGGTCCTCATTGTAAACTATTTAACCCCTTGTGAAGGATTACAGCGTGGGACATGACTGAACAGCGGAGAGGTAAGGATATTGTTGATTTTTTCTGTTTTTTTTTTGCAGATCATAGTTTTATTTTTAAATAGAAGAGTAATAAAACAGTGGTCTCTCTCAAGGCTATTAAAATCTGCCCTCACTCACATGCTTTACCTCTTTGGTTGCGATTTTGCCGCGGGAGCCCATGCATTTTTTTTCAGCGAATTAACCCCTTAATTTAACACCTAGACGTCCCAAATTTTAGACACAAACCCTAATTTAATTATTAGTCAGGGACATATAAAAATACATGAGATGAAATGGTTTACTGTATGTAAACCATGTGTCATTTCATGTCGGGTTTGGGAATGATTTTACAGAAGCCGGCAATTAATTTTGCGGCTATTCTACTATGTAGAACTCTATGAAATATAAATAAATATATATATATGTGTGTCTCAATGACATGTGTAAATATATATATATATATGTATTCTATGTGTATATATCTATTCTTTCATTTCTTTATTAAACCTGTCAGTGTGATTTTACTGTATCGCGCACTGAATTGCCGGCTTTTCTAAAGGACACCGGGTGCGTATTTCTCGCAAGTCACACATCTGGTCCCTGTAACATAGTAACATAGTAACATAGTTATTAAGGTTGAAGGGAGACTTTAAGTCCATCTAGTTCAACACATATCCTATCCTAACTTGCCCTAACATGTTGATCCATGTTGTGTAATGCATTTTTTTTGCGCACCCATAGACTTGCATTGGCGTATTTTGGCCGGAATACGCTGACAATCGCAGCATGCTGCGATTGGCACGGACCATAAAATATGCGCGAGAAATATAAGGCTGATGGGAGCTACCCCGTAGAGAATCATTGGTCCGCGTGCAATGCGTGTTTTTTACGCCTCTCACTCGTTCGTATTTCTCTCTAGTGTGACGCTGGCCTAAGGCTCATTCACAGACCGCTCCCGGCACTTTAACCCCCAACACACTGCGATCAAACAAGATTGCAGCGTTCTGGTGCCGGCACAGGGGCTGACAACCCAAGTCAGATTTTCTATTTAATTTCTTTCTCCTCTGATGTAATCGCACATCAGAGGAGAGAGAAATAGGGTCCCCCAATCACCCCCCTGGTACCTCCATTGTCCCTTCAGACCCCCCTGAAGTCCCCCGGGCCGCCGGCTTCTTTTTCTGGGAGAAAATGGCGGGTGCATGCACAGAGTGCCCTCTGACATCTGCCAGCCGGCACCCAGCAACAATAGGAGATTTTTTCCTATTGGTTAATTTTGATCACTGTGATAGACCCTATCACAATGATGAAAAAAAAAAAATAGTAAATCAAAACCCCCTTTATCACCCACTTAGTTAGCGAAAAATAATAAAATAAAAAAATGTATTTATTTCTATTTTCCCATTAGGGTTAGAGTTGGGCTAAAGTGAGTTGAGCTAAAGTTAGGGGTAGGGTTGGGGCTAAAGTTAGGCTCAGGGTTAAAGTTAGGGTTAGGGTTGGGGCTAAAGTTAGGGTTGGGGTTAAAGTTATGGTTAAGGGTAGGGCTAAAGTTAGGGTCGGGGTTTAGATTAGGATTAGGGTTGGGATTAGGGTTAGGGTTGGGATTAGGGATAAGGGTGTGCTAGGGCTAGGTTTGTGGTTAGGGTTATGGTTAGGGCTGGGATTAGGGGTGTGTTGGGGTTAGGGTTGGAGTTAGAATTGGGGGGTGTCCACTGTTTAGGCACATAAGGGGCTGTCCAAACGTGACAGGGCGTCCGATCTCCATTCCAGCCAATTCTGCGATGAAAAAGTAAAACAGTGCTCCTTCCATTCTGAGCTCTGCCATGCGCCCAAATAGTTATTTACCCCCACATAAAGGGTATCGGCATACTCAGGACAAATTGAGCAACAATTTTGGTGTCCAATTTCTCCTGTTATCCTTGGAAAAATAAATAATTGGGGACGAAAATATAATTTTTGTGAAAAAAATATGATTTTTTATTTTTACAGCTCTACATTATAAATTTCTGTGAAGCACTTGAGGGTTCAAAGTGCTCACCACACATCTAGATAAGTTCCTTATGGGGTCTAGTTTCCAAAATGGGGTCACGTGTGAGGGTTTCCACTATTTAGGCACATCAGGGGCTCGCCAAACACGACATGGCATCCGATCTCAATTGCACTCAAATTTAGTTTGAAAAAGTCAAACGGCGCTCCTTCCCTTCTGACCTCTGCCGTGTGCCCAAACAGTGGTTCCCCCCACATATGGGGTATCAGCGTACTCAGGACAAATTGATCAACAACTTTTGTGGTCCAATTTCTCTTGGGAAAATAAAAAAATTGGGGACTAAAAGATCATGTTTGTGGAAAAAATATGATTTTTTATTTTCCCACCCGGGCGCCATAAACTTTGGTGAAACACCTGGGGGGGGTTCAAAGTTCTCACCACACATCTAGATAAGTTCCTTGAGGGGTTTAGTTTCCAACATGGTGTCATTTGTGGGGGTTTCCACTGTTTAGGCACATCAGGGGCTCTTCAAACGCGACATGGCGTCCGATCTCAATTCCAGTCAATTTTGCGTTGAAAAAGTAAAACGGCATTCCTTCCCTTCCGAGCTCTGCCATGCGCCAAAACAAAAAAAATTGGGGGCGAAAAAATCATTTTTGGAAAAAAAAAGTATTTTTTATTTTTACTGTTGTACGTTATAAACTTCTATGAAGCACTTGGGGGTTCAAAGTGCTCACCAAACATCTAGATAAGTTCCTTAGGGGGTCTAGTTTCCAAAATGGTGTCACTTGTGGGGGGTTTCTACTGTTTAGGCACATCAGGGGCTCTCCAAGTGTGCCATGGCATCTAATCACAATTCCAGTCAATTTTGCATTGAAAAGTTTTTAAGAAATCTCAATATGGAAGAGGCCAGGAGTGAGCTGCACTTCTTGCTACATGTTCACAGACTTACCAGTGGAAAAGCCAAACTTCACATGCCATAAATGCAAGCTTGTGTCCCTGTTGGAGGAAAAGTTGCAAAATCTCGAAGAGAGGTTAGCTACGTTGAAGATCATTAAGGAAGGTGAAGAGTTCTTAGACAGAGCAGAATTATCTCTTCATGTTACAGAAAGAGAAGAAATTCGAAGTGCACCTGATGAAACAGAGGAATGGAGACATGTGACCCAGAGAAGCAGGAGGATCAGGAGGCAGTCAGCACCCATACTTCTCAGGAACCAGTACCAGGCTCTCACGCAGGAAAACGATGAAGAAATACATCAGGATAAGACTTTGCCCACAAACAGCAACCTTGTACGCCTTCAGAGTCCTCCTGGATGGAGAAAGAAAAACGTTGTGAAGAAGAAACGGAGAGTGGTGGTCATGGGGGATTCCCTGTTGAGAGGAACAGAGGCCGCTATCTGCAGACCGGATATAACTTCAAGAGAAATGTGCTGTCTTCCAGGTGCAAAAATTAAAGATGTGTCTGACAGGATATCAGGACTCTTCAGACCTACAGATGACTACCCATTCCTGCTACTACATGTGGGGACAAATGACACAGCAAGAAACGACATGGAAACCATCTGCAGAGACTTTGAAGACTTAGGCAAGAAAGTGAAAGAACTGGGAGCGCAGGTGGTCTTCTCTTCCATCCTCCCAGTGGATGGCCATGGAACAAGGAGGTGGAATAAGATTCTGCAGGTGAACAACTGGCTACGTCGATGGTGCAGTCAGCAACGATTTGGATTTATGGATCACGGAGTGAATTACCTTTACGATGGACTACTTGCTAGAGATGGGGTGCACCTTACGAAGACTGGAAAACATGTATTTGGAAGTCGCCTTGGTACACTTGTAAGGAGAGCTTTAAACTGGAACAACATGGGAAGGGAAGCAAATGACCAGAAAAAGCCATACACCTGACAAATGCTATTGAGAACTCTGCTATTAGAAGTGGAAATGAAGAACAAAGACAAAAGAATCTAATTAATAAAAATATTGGAGAAAGAGAAACCAATCACAAACTAAAATGTTTCTATACTAATGTACAAAGCATGGGCAACAAACAAGGAGAATTGGAACTACTAACACAGGAAAAGAAATATGATGTCATTGGAATCACTGAAACTTGGTGGGACAATACACATGATTGGAATACAAGACTAGAAGGATACAACTTATTTGCAAGAAACAGACTTGATAAACGAGGAGGAGGTCTCGCATTGTATGTTAGAAACGTGTATATCTACACAGAGATTGAAGCTTCAGAGACTGGGAGTTCTGTGGAAACTGTTTGGGTAAGAATACAAGGACAGAACAATGGAAAGGACACCATTGTAGGCATTTACTACAGGCCGCCTGTGCAAGCTGAAGATATGGATGAACTCTTTATGCATCAAATGGCCAAGTTCTCCAAAAAATATGACATAGTTGTCATGGGAGATTTCAACTATCCAGACATTTGTTGGGAATCTCTCTCAGGCAAAACTAACAGGTCAAGGAAATTCTTATCCTCTCTTGCTGACAACTTTATCTTCCAAAAGGTAGGGGAGAAAACAAGGGGAACAGCTACCTTGGATCTAATCCTTATAAACAGTGAGGAAATGGTTGAGGAGGCAAAAGTGGCTGGGACCCGAGGAGGTAGCGACCATGATATTTTAGAATTTTGGATAACTAGAGGAGGAAGACCTGTGAAGACTCAGACGTCAAGGTTAGATTTCAGAAAGGCAGATTTTAAGGGATTCAGAAAGTGAATTGGAGGGATCCAATGGCTGGATATCCTTAAAGACAAAAATGTCCAGGAAGGATGGGAAATCTTGAAAAATGAAATTCTCAAAGCACAATTGTTAACAATTCCGAAAAGAGGGAAAAATAGGAAGCATTTAAGGAAGCCAGGATGGATGAACACAGAATTTAAGCACATGCTAAAAAGGAAGAAAAAAATGTTTATAAAATGGAAAGAGGGAGGCATATCTAAAGAAAAATATAATGCTGTCTGCAGAACCTGCAGGGCACAAATCAGATTATCTAAAGCTGACAATGAATTGAGGCTTGCAAGAGATGTCAGAAGCAATAATAAAGGATTTTGGGGATATGTCAAAAGTAAAAGAAAAGTCAAAGATGCTATAGGATTTTTACAGAATAAAAATGATGAAATGGTAAGACAGGATGTGGAGAAGGCCGAACTTTTAAATTCCTATTTTGCATCTGTTTTCTCTCAGAAAGGAAATGTAACATCAACTGTTCCTCACTGTCCTATTAAGGGAATAGAAGAATCCAGGATATCTATAAACAGAAAGATAGTGAGGAAACACTTAGCTAACCTAAATGAATTCAAGTCTCCAGGTCCAGATGGATTACACCCCAGAGTACTGAAGAAGATAGCAGAAGAAATTTTTGAACCCCTCTCCATAATCTTTGAAAATTCTTGGAGAACAGGAGAAGTCCCAGAAGACTGGAGAAGAGCAAATGTTGTTCCTATCTTCAAAAAGGGGAAGAAGGTGGACCCAGGCAACTATAGGCCGGTGAGTCTGACTTCTATACCAGGAAAGATCTTTGAACAAATTATTAAACAACATGTATGTCAGTACCTGGATAAGAATGAAGTGATTAAACAGAGTCAGCATGGGTTTGTAACTAATAAGTCATGTCAGATTAACTTAATTTCCTTCTATGACGGAATCACTGATTGGATGGATCAAGGAAATGCTGTAGATATAGTATATCTTGACTTCAGCAAAGCATTTGACAAAGTATCTCATACAATCCTTATTGAAAAAATGACTAAGTATGGAATGGACAAGGCAACTGTTAGGTGGATTCATAACTGGCTTAGTGATCGGACCCAAAGAGTGGTCGTAAATGGCTGCACATCCAGTTGGAAGAATGTCTCAAGTGCGGTACCTCAGGGCTCTGTCCTGGGCCCTGTATTGTTCAACATCTTTATCAACGATTTAGATGAAGGAATTGAGGGTAAACTGATTACATTTGCTGATGACACAAAGCTAGGAGGGATAGCTAATACTAGAGAAGAGAGAGAGGATTCAAAAAGATTTAAATAAACTGGAGAAGTGGGCAGCAACTAACAGAATGGTTTTTAACAGGGAAAAATGCAAAGTACTACATCTGGGCAATAAAAATGAAAAAGTATATACAGAATGGGAGGAATAGGGCTAAGCAACAGCACATGTGAAAAAGACTTGGGTATACTAATAGATCACATACAGAATATGAGTCAACAGTGTGATGCAGCAGCAAAAAAGGAAAATGCAGTTCTAGGATGCATTAACAGAAGCATACAGTCTAGATCACGTGAAGTTATTATTGCCCTCTACTCCTCTTTGGTCAGACCTCATCTGGAATATTGTGTCCAGTTTTGGGCACCGCATTTTAAAAAAGACATCAACAAACTGGAGCAAGTTCAGAAAAGAGCGACCAGAATGGTGACCGGTCTGCAAACCCTGTCTTATGAGGAAAGGTTGCAGGATTTGGGAATGTTTAGTTTGCAAAAGAAAAGACTGAGAGGAGACTTAATAGCTGTCTACAAATATCTAAAGGGCTGTCATTGTAGAAGGATCAACTTTATTCTCATTTGCACAAGGAAAGACTAGAAGCAATGGGATGAAACTGAATGGGAGGAGACACAGATTAGATATTAGAAAAAACTTTTTGACAGTTAGAGTGATCAATGAGTGGAACAAGCTGCCACGAGAAGTGGTGAGTTCTCCTTCAATGGAAGTCTTCAAACAGAGGCTGGACAGACATCTGACTGGGATGATTTAGCGAATCCTGCTTTGAGCAGGGGGTTGGACCAGATGGCCCAGGAGGTCCCTTCCAACTCTACGATTCTATGATTCTATGATGAGCACTCCTTCCCTTCCGAGCTCTGCCCTGGTTTTTGTGACGTTATAGCGATATTGCTAGCGATATCGCTATGTCTGATACTTACCTCCGACCGGCTCCCCCCGCTGGTTATCGCTGATCGCGCGAGAACGTCCTGGACCGTTTCTCGTCGGGCGCTTCCTGCTGGGCTTCCTGTGGCGCCGACGAGCGACGCGTGGACACGGGCGGGAGGACGTCAGGATCGCCACGTTTGACAGGTAAGTAGCGACCCCCGACCCCTGCTATGTCGCTGGTGAGATCTGCCTGTGTGGCAGCTCACTAGCGACCACTTAGCGATGCACCAGCGATCCTGACTGCGTCATATCACTGGTCGGGATCGCTGGTGCATCGCTAAGTGTGACAGTACCTTTATTTTCGCCTCAATTGCCACAACCTGTTAATTGTGAGGCTTTGAAAGTAAAGGCTAATGGTTATTACCTCATGGAGAAGGTGATCTGCATTTTGGGCAATGAGTTTAACACTTATTACAGATGGGAATTAGACAAATTAAGAGCAGTCACGCTGTCTAGCATATGATCTACTACAAAGCAGATAACACATGTCCCAAATTGACATAACGATAGCGCATAGTTAGGCAACTACTGTCCACATGTATTAAGAAAATGCATTCAACTAATTGCTACTGATTTGATTAACTTTAATATAGCAAATCATAAAAAAGAACATCTAGATTAAAATGTCAATTAACCAGCATCTGCTATAAAGGTTAAAGAACTAATTAAGACCTGGCAATATTCCATACACAGAGTGGAGATTATGAGTCTTTAATAGATATTACAACATTAAGGAACTATTTTTTTTTTTTACTAATAGTCTCAATTAATAAACCTAAAACTATCGGATGCAATCACTGGAGGTACTTAGTTAACCACTGCGGATGATCCTCTATAACAATAGCTAATGATTAGTCCTGTACATACACAATTGAAATCACAACCATTCAACCTCCATTGCAAACAGGGTTTAACAGCAAGATTTATTTGGCAATGACCTCAGTTTACTAATATTCTTGGGTTGTCAAGAGACGGTCTGAAAAAAAAAAAAAAACAACCCACAAGAGATCATTCATTGCCGTGCACAATCAAGAAAAAAATATATAAAGCTGGAAAGGTAATGGATATTCCTAAAGATAAAGTTTGATGCATAGTTCACAAGTTCAAAATTAAAAGAACAAATTATTCCACTCTTTCATTACAAGTGTCTTTAATACTTAGTAAAGCCTCATTGGCTATGCATCAAATTTGCAGCAGCAAATTTATAGCAGCTAGAAACCAGCTTTGGGGAGCATTCCTGCGGAATTTTAGTTACAGTTGTGGCCAAAAGTATTAACACCCCTGCAATTCTGTCAGATAATACTCAGTTTCTTCCTGAAAATGATTGCAAACACAAATTCTTTGGTATTATTATCTTCATTTAATTTGTCTTAAATGAAAAAAACACAAAAGAGAATGAAGCAAAAAGCAAAACATTGATCATTTCACACAAAACTCCAAAAATGGGCCAGACAAAAGTATTGGCACCCTCAGCCTAATACTTGGTTGCACAACCTTTAGCCAAAATAACTGCGACCAACCGCATCCGGTAACCATCAATGAGTTTCTTACAATGCTCTGCTGGAATTTTAGACCATTCTTCTTTGGCAAGCTGCCCCAGGTCCCTAATATTTGAAGGTTGCATTCTCCAAACTGCCATTTTTAGATCTCTCCACAGGTGTTCTATGGGATTCAGGTCTGGACTCATTGCTGGCCACCTTAGAAGTCTCCAGTGCTTCTCTCAAACCATTTTCTAGTGCTTTTTGAAGTGTGTTTTGGGTCATTGTCCTGCTGGAAGAACCATGACCTCTGAGGGAGACCCAGCTTTCTCACACTGGGCCCTACATTATGCTGCAAAATTTGTTGGTAGTCTTCTGACTTCATAATGCCATGCACATGGTCAAGCAGTCCAGTGCCAGAGGCAGCAAAGCAACCCCAAAACATCAGGGAACCTCCGCCATGTTTGACTGTAGGGACCGTGTTCTTTTCTTTGAATGCCTCTTTTTTTCTCCTGTAAACTCTATGTTGATGCCTTTGCAAAAAGCTCTACTTTTGTCTCATCTGACCAGAGAACATTCTTCCAAAACGTTTTAGGCTTTTTCAGGTAAGTTTTGGCAAACTCCAGCCTGGCTTTTTTATGTCTCGGGGTAAGAAGTGGGGTCTTTCTGGGTCTCCTACCATACAGTCCCTTTTCATTCAGACGCCGACGGATAGTACGGGTTGACACTGTTGTACCCTCGGACTGCAGGGCAGCTTGAACTTGTTTGGATGTTAGTCGAGGTTCTTTATCCAACATCCGCACAATCTTGCGTTGAAATCTCTTGTCAATTTTTCTTTTCCGTCTACATCTAGGGAGGTTAGCCACAGTGCCATGGGCTTTAAACTTCTTGATGACACTGCGCACGGTAGACACAGGAACATTCAGGTCTTTGGAGATGGACTTGTAGCCTTGAGATTGCTCATGCTTCCTCACAATTTGGTTTCTCAAGTCCTCAGACAGTTCTTTGGTCTTCTTTCTTTTCTCCATGCTCAATGTGGTACACACAAGGACACAGGACAGAGGTTGAGTCAACTTTAATCCATGTCAACTGGCTGCAAGTGTGATTTAGTTATTGCTAACACCTGTTAGGTGCCACAGGTAAGTTACAGGTGCTGTTAATTACACAAATTAGAGAAGCATCACATGATTTTTCGAACAGTGCCAATACTTTTGTCCACCCTCTTTTTTATGTTTGGTGTGGAATCATATCCAATTTGGCTTTAGGACAATTCTTTTTGTGTTTTTTCATTTAAAACAAATTAAATGGAGATAATAATACCAAAGAATTTGTGTTTGCAATCATTTTCAGGAAGAAACTGAGTATTATCTGACAGAATTGCAGGGGTGTCAATACTTTTAGCAACAACTGTAATTTCTTATGCAGTTCATTAATACAGTTGAGTTTGTGCAACTGCCTTCTTCAAGCGCCACCAAAGATTTTCTAATGGAATTTAATACATGCGACCATGATGGCCACTCCTTCAGTGACTTCCTATGAAATCAAGACTTGGGTGACTTGAGAGGTTTTGACCATCTGCCTCTTCAGATATCTGGTTTGCAACCAATAACATAATCTTTCTGCTATTTCATAATAATGTAGCAGTGTTCCTTCATCTTTGAACTTTCAAACTATGCTGTCAACTTTATCTCAAGGAATATTCAAAAAATTTCTAATATTTTTGCATCATTTTCCATGCTTGTACA
Source organism: Dendrobates tinctorius (assembly GCF_039654945.1). Taxonomy (NCBI): domain Eukaryota; kingdom Metazoa; phylum Chordata; class Amphibia; order Anura; family Dendrobatidae; genus Dendrobates; species Dendrobates tinctorius. The sequence goes on from NW_027361684.1 coordinate 9,931,005, forward strand.
AGGCAATCAGCTCTTAACTTTTTGGACAATTCTCTTGACTTATTTCCAAGACATATATTAAACATGCAATTAAAAGTCTCTGAAAAAAACCCTTGCCAGTCCAAGTATTCGATTTAAAATAAAATATATAATATTTTATGCCCCCTTTCCGACATAGTAATAACAAGCAATAATAGTTAATAGTTTGCATAGCATAGGGATGCTGCTACATCTCCATGCTATACAAGCGATCAGCCTGCAAAAAATGATAGTCCCATAGTGGGACAAAGTAAAAAAGTTAAAAATAAAAGTAACAACATTTTTTTAAATAATTGTAAAAATATTTTTTAAAAATCCAAAAATAATTATAAAAAAGTCAAAAGATATTGTACTCAAAAATAAATATTTGAATGAAAAAAATATATAAATATAAACAACAAAAGTACACATATTTGGTATCACCGCATCCGCAATGACCCGACTTATAAAACTATCCCACTAGTTAATCCCTTTAGTGAACACCATAATAAGTGAAATAAAAAACAAGGCAAAAAACAATGCTATATCATTATACCACCGAACAAAAAGTGGAATAAAACGCGATCAAAAAGACAGATATAAATAAAAATGGTACTGCTGCAAACGTTTTCTTGTTCCACAAAAAAACAAGCTGCCAGACAGCTCTATCAGCAGAAAAATAAAAAACTTATAGCTCTCAGAATAAAGCAATGCAAAAATAATTATTTTTTCTATAAAATAGTATTTATTGTGTAAAAGCGCCGAAACATTAAAAAAACAATATAAATGAGTTATCGCTGTAATAGTACTGACCCGAAGTATAAAACTGCCTTATCAATTTTACCACACGCGGAATGATATAACCAAACGAAGAAAAAAAAAATCCTGAATTGCTGGTTTTTGTTCATTCTGCCTCCCAAAAATTGGAAAGAGATAAAAAAAAGTCATGTGTCTGAAAATGGTACCAATAAAAATATCAACTTGTCCCACAAAAAAACAAGTCCTCATATGACTCTGTGGGACAAAATATGGAAAAATTATAGCTCTCAAAAAATGATGATGCAAAAAACTAGTTTTTGCAAAAAAAAGCATCTTTTAGTGTGACAGCTGCCAAACATAACAACCTGATATAAATATGGTATCGCTGTAATCGCACTGACCTGAAAAATAAAGTTGCCTAATCACTTATACCGCTCAAGGAACGGCGTAAAACATATAACCAATTCTTCACATGCTGTTGATTTTTTCATTCTGCCTCCCAAAGATCGCAGTAAGGCTCTGCGCAAATTTATCCTACGCTCTGCGCTGAGTGCTTACATCAGGGTTTCCATGTAAATCTCTGAAATACGTGATTCCGTGATCGACGGAAGATTCCCTATAATGAGGCAGATGGAGGCACTGTGGACGCCGTCTGACCTGTGATCCGGCGTTGTCCGTCTTTTTAAGACTGCATAAAAGTGCTGCCCGCCACAGTTTTGTGCACTTCTGAAAAGAAGAGAGAAGATATAGGCCACACATTGGGGATCACCCAACATAGGACTTAGCAAAAAATGTAACAATCTTTATTTAGACACAAATGTCTAAATAAAGATTGTTATATTTTTTGCTAAATCCTATGTTGGGTGATCCCCAATGTGTGGCCTATATCTTCTCTCTTCTTTGTAAATTGGCATCAATCTTGTATAGGTCTGGTTCGATCCCCTTTTATATGTCAGTGGTGCCCCCTTGTGTGTAATTTAAATTGCACTTCTGAAAAGGACACCACTGATCAGAGGCCAGATGGAGTCCAGAGTAAGTCAGCTGCCTCATTATAGTGAATGGATCCCTCGGGAGTTTCATCTGAATCACGTCACTCAAAGATTTAGATGGAAACCCCAAAGTAAGTGCTCAGCGTAGAGTGCTGGATAAATGTGATCCCAAACTTTATGTAAAATGTTCCCAATAAAAGCTTCAACTCAATCCACAAAAAAAAGTCCCCACTCAGGTCTGTCATCTGTTAATGGAAATATAGGGGGTTTCCATGTTTCTGGTAGAACAAAGGCTCTGGAAAAGCAATATGGAGCCTCTTCCCTTCTGACCTTTACACTGTGCCTCAAAAGTAATATTCTTCCACATATGGGGTATTGGCATACTCAGGAGAAATTGCACTACAAATTACACATCTCCTGTTACCCTTATGAAAATGCAAAATTTAGTGGTAAAAAAACATCTTTGTGGGGAAAATGTGATTTTATTATTTTCACAGCTCAATGTTATAAAATTCTGCGAAGCACTTGGGGGTTCAAGGTGCTCACCACACATCAAAATACATTCCTTAAGGGGTCTAGTTTCCAAAATGGGATCACTTGTGGGGGGTTCACTGTTTAAGCAAATCAGGGGCTCTCCAAATGGGACATGATGTCCGCTAATTACTAAAGGGAATTCTACATTCAAAAAGTCAAACGATGCTCCTTCCCTTCCAAACCCTGCCGTGCACCCAAACAGTAGTTTTCTCCCTTATATGGGGTATTGGTGTACTCAGGATAAAAACTGCACTACAACTTGTATGGTGCAATTTCTCCTGTTATCCTTATGAAAATGCAACATTTGGGGGTAAAAACATAATAGGGAAAATGTGATTTTTTTTTATTTTCATGGCTCAACGTTATAGACTTCGGTGAAGCAACTGAGGGTTCAATATGCTCACCACACACATCTAGATCAGTTCCCTGAGGGTTCTAGTTTCCAAAATGGTGTCACTTGTGGGGGAATTTCACTGTTTAGGCACATCAGAGGCTCTCCAAATGCGACATGGCGTTACCAATTGTTCCAGAATTGTAAAACAGCAGAAAGTTTGTACATTTTTACATTTTGCAAATAAACCTTTATTTGCAATCGGGGGAGAAGAATTCAATAATTGAAGTTGCAATGAAAATTAAGGATGACCTATCACCAAAAAGTTAGTTTTATAAAAATAGAAATATATAATATATATCAATCCATCTTAAGTTAGACTGCTTTGAAGGTCAGCATCTATCTAAAAACCTTTGTTTGTTCTACTTATTTTTCAAGGGAAGTGCACTGAGAGCTGCCTCTGTATGCTCACTTATAGAAAGGATATACTGATAGGACCTTCCAATGGACTGACAATTCCAGAAAAGAGCAAAGCTTTCTATTAATAAAACACAGGTTATACTGAATCTTTCTCATAAAATTATGTATCAATCTGCTCAGATACCCCTGATGTATAACATGCTGCCTACAGATTGGACAGCATTTTCATGTTGACAGGTTTCCTAGTGGCGATTTATGCAAGGTCATGTTTAGATTAATAGATGGTAGTAACACTGATCAATCCTAGGGAATATGTGGGCATTCAGTTCAGTTTGTGAACCCTTGTGATCTACAACTACATTAGATTTTCACACAAGTCCAGGCTGTAAATAAAAAGAACCAAACTAGTCAAGAATATTATACTGTCATTTTTTAAATAACGTAAATAATCCAATATTGTATTACGTGGCAAAAATATGTGAATCTTTGCTTTCAGTAACATGTGTGACCCCTTTGTAAATAAATAACTGAATCTAAACAAAACGAAAAAAGTGGTTTGGTACCGTGTTAGCCAGTAGAAAAAAATATATAAAGTGCTCTCAGTGAGAGAAACAAAATAGGAATCTTGTGGGTATGATACCTTTTAATGGCTAACAAATAATAGTGAATGTTGTTACAAAGCAAGCTTTCGGGACTGCTTATATCCCTTCATCAGCCTGATGAAGGGACATAAGCAGTCCCGAAAGCTTGCTTTGTAACAACATTCACTATTATTTGTTAGCCATTAAAAGGTATCATACCCACAAGATTCCTATTTTGTTTCTCTCACTGAGAGCACTTTATATTTGAATCTAAACATTTCTGGTAATTGTTCATTAGTCTTGCACATCGTCTTAAGAGTAATTTTAGCCCATTCCTCCCTACAATACAGCTTCATTTCTAAGTTGGTTGGTCAACTCCCAGCCTTTAGTTGCTTAGAGGTTACCTTAGGTTTCTTTGTAACCTCATTGAAAGATATTTTTTTATTTCTGGAGTGACCTTTGTTTATCAACTACTCCTGGGGAGGTTAATAATCGTCTTGAATTTCCTCTATTTGTACACAATCTGTCAGACTGTGGATTGGTGGAATCCAGAATTCTTAGAGATGGTCTTGTAACCATTTTGGGCGCCAATATCTCTTTTTCTAAATAAAGTCCTCAGAAATCTAATTGTTTGTGCCATGATACACTTCATCAAACATGTGTTGTTAAAAGCCACACTTTGAGTGTAACGCAGGTGGTTTGTGGAACCGGAGAAAGCCTGCAGGGGCATTACTAGGGGAACACCTGGATTTTCACTAGAGCTCCTGATGGTGTGGTTAGACTTGTGCCACAGGTAGATGCCAGGTGCTACTCCAGGACAGACCCAGATACCACAGCAACTGACCCCAAGGGTCAGGACAGGAAGCACAAACTCGGAGACCAAGGTCAGACCGGATATTGGTGGTAAGCGCATGTACTGGTTAACATACAATCGGAGCAGTTTCGGGTTCAGGTACCACCAGAGCAGTTTTGGGATTACCTCAGACACGACGGATACCAGAAAGCAGGACAAGCTTGCACACAAAATAACTAGAATTGTTGTCAGGTACTCCGAACAAGCGGAGGTGCCTTAAGTCCTAAGTGCCTTCCAGCTATAGGCTGGAGCCATACTAGGAGTACACGTACGATCTCTTTAAAATACAGAAAGTGCACTAAGCGTGCTCCAGAGGACCTGTAAGGTGCGAACCAACCCTGATGCCCATGGGCAGCGGAGGAAGCAGAAGAGCAACCGGGTCGGTGAATATCTTAGTGTCACTGTTGAAGCGCTGTCAAAGGTATTAGGCTGGGGTCCCACTAGAGAATCACATCCGATGTGAGAGCATCGGATGCGATATGCTAATGACACTCAGCTGCTGCTCTGCTGCGAGCATGAGCAGAGTGTCAGAGCTCTGTGCTCCGATCCTCTCGCAGGAAAGTATCACAGAACAGCTGCGGAGGAAAAGAAATACATTTCTACATCTCCTGCGGATGGGAATTGCACTGCACTCGGGTGATATCCGAGTGCAGAGCGATGTTTCATGTATGGGTGCATGCAATCCGAATTCAGCATACAGTCACAGCATGTTGTGATTTTTTTGGTGCAAGAAAAAAAAGCAACTGAGAACAGAGCCATATGATTAAAAATTTTTAATCAGATTGCATTAGTCTGATTTAATCGCAAGTGGGATCGAGCCCTCTCATAGAGAGATCTTGCAGGTAAACACTGGACTCTAATTTCACCTTCAAATTATAGTATCTGCTATTTTAACAGTTCACATGCTTTTGCTTCTCACAAACATGTGATTAGATATTTTTTATATTGAGAAAAACTAACTCAGAATACCAGACTGTGTCCGTTTTTATTTTCATCTTCTGTTAGGACTTTTTTGAAAATCTGATTTAGTTTTATGTCAAACTTATACAGTAAAATGGAAAATTCTGAAGAGGTCACAAACTTTCAAATACCAAGTCAGGCTTTATGGCACATTCCACTGGTGTGCATAAGGGCCCCCTACAGAAGTACGCACAATCACTCTGAATTTGTATACCTCTCTGTATGCTGCTGTAGAATTTCTACTTCCAGGGGTGTATTTACAGTTCATGCATCAAGTCTTATTTATACCAATCAATTATTGTCATCATTCTGTAGTTTCTAAACAAACATAGTGATTAGTCGCTTTAAAGGAGAAGAAAACTAAATGTTTACCATTGATCATTGTAATGTCATTAAAATAAATATTGAGCAACATAATTTTGATAAATATCCGGTATATTACACATGCAGGTGGGTCACAGTGGTCAGTGGTGCCGCTCAAGAATCATGTTCTTTATACTAGAAAACAGGGCTGTTATGGATCAGTTAAATCAAGATTCTTGGTGATTTTAATTTTTAGAGAATAGCTGACAGTTTCTGATGTAATATCAACCCAAAAATTATGGATATATTAGTCATGTTTGGTGTGTCTTGCGTGGTGTAAGTAAGCTCAGAAACTTGGAGCTCATATTAATCATCTAAAATGTTCCTGTGGGAAAATATGACATATTAGAATCATGTCCTTGCATCTTTCCATTCATACAATTAGCCAAGCTACTCACACCTGACCCTTTATTTTACAAGACCTTCCTCTCTCAAAACTCTTTATAATATCTCATACAGAAAAAAAATTCATTGTTTCACCAAGGAGATACAAGGTGCATTGTAAATCTTTCCAAATCTACACGGCCATGTCCTCCACCAGATGAACTCACAGATTTAATTTGTAACTGTATTTAAATGTATTTTAAAATGTAATAAGTTTGTTCCTTGCTGCTCTAAATGTACCCACAATCTCAAAGAGGGAAAGTATATTTATCTGTATATGCCTGAGTGGAAGCAGAGTACCTATCAGATGGTTGGGAAAGCTGGGTGGCATCTGTACTTTGTGTCATCATGGGCAAAAGTCTCCCAGGTCTTTCAAAAGGGCAAGTGGTGGCAGCAAGAGGTGTAGTGGTATGATGTGAATATGTGAAAAGGCTGTGAGGTGTGTTTAGCGCACTGTCAGCCTTTTGTGATAGGTGGGTGGATGCGTGAGTATGAGAAGAGTCCCACTTTACAGTCACGTGTGCAGTGGGCAGATGGTGTTTGGGAATGGGGCTCACTATTCTGTATCTGAATCTTTACATACAAGCCACCTTATTCCTAAATAATAAATAAAATATCACAACATTGTGACTGAATATCATCATACTGTAATTAATGGCAAATAAAAGCATCATTTCACATTATTAACATGGCATTTTTATTACTAGAGAAAAACAGCAAAAATTAAGAAATTAAACATTAAAATGTAATCTTTAATGAAATAGATAAATAAAAAGTAACGTGCCACCTTTAAAAGTAAGGGGAACGGGAAAACCAGTCAAGGAAACAAGTATTCCTGTGTTTCTGACCGAGGGTCCGTCCTCCCTCGCATATATTAAATATGTGAGCTGTCCTCTCCTGCAGTAAGAGAAGTCAGGTCAAATAATGCAAGGACAATAATCATGGGGTGCAACCGATTTTGAGCTACAGATACATTCTCAAACAAAATGGGCCACTCAATCATAAAAGAACAAAATATATGCGCATTAGTGCATGGGACAATAGATGCTGTCTGAAATAGTATTAGTAGACTGGATAAACTGCTTTATCCTGTTAGAAGAGTGGAACTGATTAGCGATAGGCGAGTAGCATCGTTGCTCGGGTCTCCCTGAGCATGCTCGGGTGCTCTCTTGAGTACTTTGCCGTGCTCGGAGATTTAGTTTTCGTCGTCTCAACTGCATGATTTGCGACTTGTAGACAGGCTGAATACATGTGGGAATTCCCTAACAAACAGGCATTCCACACATGTATTCAGGCTGTCTAGCAGTCGCAAATCATGCAGCTGAGACGACGAAAACTAAATCTCCGAGCACGCCAACATACTCAGAGACCACTCGAGCATACTTGGGAAAACCCGAGCAACGAGTATACTCGCTCATCACTAGAACTGATACTAGACTTTTAGAGCAAAAAAACCAACGTTTTACATCCCATAGGTGATATAGAGACATCATATAAAAGGATGAAAAATTAATAAAGGGTAATAAGTTGGAGCGGTCTCACCGGTCCTGTATTCCACTTTCACAAAAGGAGTGTCTTCCTGAAATGGTCCACCAGAGAAGAAATGGGACAGTTATCCCTATCTGTCCCGGTGGGGCTAGATATAGACTGATCCCCAATACTCCCGCCCTGACAATGGCAGTCCATAGCTACCCCTAGGCTTACAGGCCCTGCACTTTCCTTTATAAACACGTCCCAATGCGTTTCAGCCAAAACAATCATCAAGGGACTATTTTGTGCTCATAATTGAGATATAAGGTGCTACAACAATATGTGGGTCCCTCTACTCTCTGTCCTATTCTATTTTTATTACTACCAACATAAAAGTGACCAAATTACTCCATCACACAGGGACTAAATTATTTCCGGCACAACCTGACTAAACAAAATAAATATATTTATTAGATGAAATGAAAGGCAGAAGAAACAAATTCAGTTTCTCATAATATGTTCTCTAGGCAGTTCAGTCTTTTCCATTTGGCCCAGAACATCATGAAGACTTCTTCTAGCTACAATTCTGCAGAGTTTTTTGCACTACAATGCTTTCATGGTAAAACCCCACATTCTACAGAACCCCAATACTGCAACACCCTTTAATAGGTGACCCACTGTTACTCCTAATTGTCTGCAGCAACTTATAAAATATAATTGCATAACACAATGCATCCCACTTCGACTGCTCCACAGTTAACAGCATCATTGTAATGCTTGCTGCAGTGCAGTAGCACACAACCTCCACCAGGGGGTGCGGGTGAAGGAAAACAGGTACACTCACAGTGAAACCACAGAGCAGCAGGAAGGAGCCACTAGGTGGCGGAAGAGTAGTCAGAAAAGCCGGGTCAGCAACAGAGAGGGAACGAAGTACCAGAGGTCACAGCAATACACGTGGTCAGAAACAAGCCAGAGAAGTCAGCGCCGGTCGGGAGCAGGAAAGTCAGAGACGGAAGACAGTCAAACAGGTCAGAGGACAAGCTGAGTCAAATACCAAGGGGTCACAACACAGAGAGCGAGTACTACAACGAGCGAAGTCACAGGGCAACACAGTAACGGGACCTAGGTAAATGGGCAGAGGACAAATCCGGGTATAACGGGGTCAGCTGTTCAAACCAGAGACAGGAACTATTATAACTGACGCTGCTTGCAGGTAACAGCAGACTGAAATAGCCAGACAGATCCCAAAACGAATCAATGAAGATTAACCCCCGCATGACCATCCAGGGGAGAGAATAATCAGAAACAAACCCCGGACTGGATCATAACAATTATTTTGTCAGTGCCATACATAGTACCCCCATAGAACATTTAGGCAGAATACAAATAGTGCCACTTAGTAAATTGAACCATATATTGCCCCCTAAATAGTACATATATTGTCTCATGTATAATACCTAATTTAAAGTTGTGCTATTAAAAAGTGCCCCAAGCGGTGCCCAAAATTATTGATCTATGTACATCTATGGCATATAAAGATGATATAAAACATATAACATTAGAGACAATTGGAGGTACAGCAGGGACTCACAGAATACATAATGTACCTATAAGCTTACGCTTTATGTCATCTCTGCCTTACAGTACCATTTATGACATGCCATCCAGTATGTGTCTTGTAAGGTAGCGCCTATTGTTAGTGTTGAGGGACACTCACTTGGCTGCAGATAAACCAGGTCCGGCAGAGGCTTTTCACATTAAATCAGTCCATACGGTTTATTGTGCAGCATAAACCATAGCAGCATGAAGAAGCGATCACAGAATTACAGCAGACCAAACGAATATTCACAATGGAGCTCCGCTCTCTTAGCCCTGTGTTCACACAGGCTGCGCTTTGTCCAGCAACCAGGCTTTACAGTCTCAGTTAATTCCCCCTGACCAGGTTACCTCTTAGCTGCTTCTCAGTCCTGACGTCCCTTCCCTCCTGGGGACTGTCCAGTACTCACAGGCTATTACACACAGGCCACACCCGGTCAGCGGCGTCCACATGTGCGCATAAGGAAGGTAGCACACCTTCTAGCACGTCGGCCTTCCGGGACCTTCCACACAGACCAATCAGATCCAGGCATTCCCTCATGTGACCTACCCTGGTCACCTTATATGGTCCGTAGCCACGCCCACCGGATCACATGGCTATGACCTCATTGCAGGTCCTATATCAGACACCCATGCATAAACACATATACAGGCTTACTATGGGTGTTTTTAGACACACGCCCCTGGGTGGGTTTGTAGGTGACTGGTTCCACCCGTCTCACCAGCCACCTGAAAGCTCTCCCTGATACATTGTAATAAAAATCTCAACAGTACCTCTGCTGATCAACACTCGTTCAAGCTTCCATCCCAGGGCCACCCTGTTATGAGTTCATTTTCCCCTACACCATTGAGGTCTGATGAACTCCCTCTTCTGGTGAAGGAAGGTAGTGAGGCTGATTACCAAGCACCTGAGCTGGGAGAGGAAGACTGGGCGACGGGGATCTCTGACTGAATATAAGGCAGCCGACGCCCTTCTGCCTCGCTGGTGATTTCTCTGTGGAATTCTAGGAGACCAGTCTGATTCCTGCTCCTCAAAAGCTAAGTTTTCTGCTTTGCCTTTTTGCATTTGTGTTTTGGTTTTAGTTTGCCTTGCTTTTCTGGATTCTGCCATTCCCTGCTGGGGTGAGCTGAATTCCTTTTTGTCGGTTTGCTCTGTCTTCAGAAAATACCTGAGTACTGACATAGTCTTTTTGAAGCCTAGCATCTTCAGGGCCTTTTTCCCTGTCAGTCTGTTGGCTCTTACTTTGATAGGGTTTTTCGCGGATTGCAGACAGCAGCCTTCCTATCATGTCCTATCTAGTTAGCTTGGGCCCCATCATTTGCTCAGTCTATCTTTCTATCTGTGTTAGTGTTTTTTCATCTTGCTTCACTGTCATTATATGTTGGGGGCTGCCTATTGCTTTGGGGTCTGCTCTGGGGCAGTTTAGATTTCCCTGTCTTTAGGCTAGGCAGTTCTCCGGCTGTGATCGAGGGGTCTAGGGCATCGTAGGAACCCCCCACGGCTACTGCTAGTTGTTGTTGATAGGTTCAGGGGTCTGCAATCCGATAGCTGCCAACTTCCCTGGTTTTCTGGACTTAGCTAGCATTTCTGTTTTTGCCTCCTACGGTGACTCATTCATAACACCACCCCCCCGGGATACATAACGGTAATTTAGCATCCTGCCGTTCATCCTATCTCCATTCCACAATGGATATGCATTTGTGCATGACCCATACAGTGCCCCCTAGCTGTCACAGTGGTCACTGTACCACATACCTCCCCCCTCTGTTCAAACTTGTGGGGTTGAACACATGACATCACCCAGGGATCTCGAAGACCGGCACCCATGCCAGCTTGCCCTATCAGTCATCTGTGAGCGTCAGCTCCCGAGACGTAGTCCCTCTCTACGAGCAATACATTATCGGACCTGGTCCTTTCCTGTTTCAGGGTTAAACTAGTAGGCCTCCCCTGCCCCCAGCGGTTCTTATGTCGGCATTGAGCTTTGGGCCTTAAGTCACCGTCCATCTGTGTCACTAGACCCTGCTTTGTCTCCACGTTTCTGCAGTGCGCTCCGTCACCCGACCTTTCTCTCAATGGCCGGCTCTCCCAGTGGGTACAGTCAGAAGTCTCACTTCCAGTCGCGTCAATTGTCTGGCCTGAGTCTGACCCATTTAGTATGTCACAGGAGCTAAGGTCTCTCAGTTTCGCACTGCCAGTCGAACGGCCACTTGCAGATTTTTTACGTTCTTGCCTTGCTGACAGTCTTCGGCTACCTGCTATTTCACTATTTGGAGGAACCCTTCAGGTCTTTATATCTTGGGTTGAAGGCGGCCACCACCTGATGTTCCGCACATCTTTATTAATCCGCAGTCGGTCCAGTCTCAACTGCTCCATCTCCTGCAGGTACGTCACTCTATACTCCAGGAGCATTCGAAAGTTCCTAAGGCATTCCATGGAGCCAACAACAATGATTGGAACCAAGCCACCTTCACCAGATACTTGGACTTCACCATCAGGAGGGATTCTCACCCTTGCCACACCAGAGATATTCACAAGGTCTTGCATTACCTTTCCGAGCCTTCCAACGACTCTCCCCACCAGATATTTGGGTACTGGAATTATGTCTTCCCCTAAGCCCAGCCGATTCTTAGCTTCCCTCGCAAGCTCGAGACGACGAGCGGCTTTCACATTACTCCGCCTGAACATCTGTTTAGCGTGGAGACATTGCAGATGCATATCCGTCAGGACAGCTACCCGCTTTGCTGTGTCTTCCCTGTTTGATAGTACCACCAACTGCCGAGTCTCAGGTGCCCAGTGCTCCTTACACGCTTTGACCACCTTTTTAAAAGCCTCATGCACACCTTCATGGGTACAGGCTTCTTGGTATGTCAATCACACACTTGAAGGTCATGGACTTGCTCTCTTCCTGGATAGAAGGCTCTGGGTTTACCAAGGACACTTCCCTCAATACTGTTGTCCAGACTGGGGGAATATCTTGTTCAGCTTTCCGCTCCAAATCTTCAGCAGATTTTATCTCTTTGAGACCCCTTGCCAAGATGGGTACTAGCAGTTCCGTCTTGTCATCACTCGGGCCCAGCCGCTGTAAGTCTTCGGCCACCAACTTCTTTTCCGCAGAAGACCTCTTACAGTTTCTTTGAGCACTTCCACATCTTCCCTTAGGGTGTTGTTCACGCTTTTCCACGTTGACAGGTGACCTCTGAGCTCCAAGACTTCTTTCTCGAGCTCCTCCACTCTGTGCTCGGCCGTTTGTCTCAGGGCCTTGACTGCCGAGAGCTCGGACTCTAGGTGGCACAGCCGCTCCAATCCAACTGCGCGGAGTTGGCGACTTCCATACTTGCCACCTTTAGACATTCCTTCGCCAGCTGTTGACACATCTCTTCACGCCCTTGCTCCAAGTCTCGTACGTGCGCTTCTACCTGGTGAAAACTGTCAACTCGCTCTTTCCACATGGACACTTCCCTAGTCAGGTTGTCAACTTGACCCTCTAGCTGTTGGGTGATAGTGGTCAAATTGGAGTCACCACTCACCCTGTCTTCCAGGAACAGCAAACCCCCATTCACACAGGTGTCGGACCCCTTTTCTGGAGGTACCCCGTTTCCCACGGTCACACGTTTGGTCACCCCAGCCAAATCCCCGAGTTGGTCAGACCCACACTTTCTCTCGGTGACCCAAAGCTCTGGACTATCGACCTTAGGTGATGCTACCTCCTCCTTTGAGCCACCTCACTAGAGTTGAGCGACTTTTGGTTTTTTAGGGTCGAGTTTCGTTTCGTGAAACCCGACTTTTCCAAAAGTCGGGTCGAGCAAGATCGGCCGATTATAGGGAAAAGTCGGGGTCGTCCCGAAACACGAAACCCAATGTAAGTCAATGGGGAATAAAAGTCGGCAGTGAGAGGAGGACAGGAAACACACCTACAGTGCCCATTTGAATGCCAAAATCATCAATTCTTCTTACTTAAGCTTGTCAACCTTAATTAACTTTATAATACAAGTTACGCACTGAAAAATGGGGGTTATTTGGCTAAAGTTGTGGGGGGGTAGGGCTGGCTCCAGGTTTTCATGTGCCCTGGGCGAAAGAGCGCCCCTTTAACACATACCACAACTCATCATGCTCCGATACGGCAGAGAAATAGCGGTATAGTACAATGAAAAATACTTCACTTTTTACATCTCATGACGAGGCCCATCTATTTCTCCATAGAGAATCATTGGTCCCATATAATGTTTGAAACAGTATATGATGAGCTCCACATAATGCTACAGTATATGTTGGTCCCCATGGATGAAGCTCCACTGTCTTATGGGCCCAAATAATGCTCCAAACATAATGGGCCCCATTTCTAATGCTCTAGTGTATAATGGGCCCTGTAAATGCTGCTCCAGTGTCTGATGTCCACCTTTGGAATGTTCCAGTGTATGGTGGGCCCCATCTATCATTCTCCAGAGTATAGTGCTCCCCAAAAATTGCTGTCCCAACATTGAAAACAATCAAATAAGTCTCCTCGCTAGGGAATCCCTGTACTTGTCTGGACTCCTCGTCGTCCCCATCTTCCATCTCACTGCACAGTATTTCAACTTTGCAAGTGCTGTGATCCTGAGCAAGCAGGGGAGGCCCACTAGTTGGCGACGGCACTGGCACAGGGCCCCTGATATTACGGTTGTGTGTCTGATGGCGGGTGGGCCGAACCTGCACTTTCATCTGCAGCTTCCTCTTTGTCACCGTGTAAGATGGAACTGTATATGGGAAGGGTAACCTGAGTTTCATTAGGGTCAGATTCAGGCCGTGTAGCGTGCGAGGGGAATGTAGTGGTCTGGGTCAATGTACCAGCAGATTCATCGACCAGTGGCTGGGCATCAGTGCACTTGTGTCGCCCCCAGGAGTACGGTCGCCACAGTGGCATTACCTTCCTCCTAGGGAGTGTGATGTCATGCTTGGGAGCAACGAACGATCTCTCTAGCAGGTTAACTGATTGGGCGGCGTTATTCCCACGAGTCATGACCCTCCAAACAGCGTTCATGAAGGCAAAGTGTTTGTTTTACGTGGGCAGTATGGTTGCAAAACTGAACCTTAAAGGAATGTCCAGAAGGGCACCACCAGGAGTGGAGCCTACGGTTAAATTCGACTCCACCTGGGAAACCTCAAACATGCCAGCTACAGAACAGATGCACACATTGCAAGCTTAATTCCGATAACGAACGAGACTCCGTCATGCCCCGCGGTCCGAGTCTGGCTTACTAGAGGGACACGCGAGGCTCTGGCACATGAGATTGGCCAATAACTGGTGTGTCATGCCCTTACATGTCCGTGGCTGCATGTGCGCTACACTGAAAAGGCCAGCGTTTGTCGCTTATAGGTGCAGATAACCCGCTGAACAACGTTAGTGATGGGGATCTGGGATTACAATTATTACCCGCGAACGATGATTTCCCAGTAAGTGCAGGTCAACCGCAGTTCCGGAATTAGGCCTAACCGTCATTCCTGAAAAAATGAAAAACTTACGTGTGCAAACCACAGGTGCTGTAGCTTGCTTAACAGCTCGCCAGCCGTTCTCACGCCCAGTATGGATTACACGTGATTGCACAAAGGTGAGAAAGGGTACCGTATCCCCAGATAACATGTATGGATAGCGTACACATTCAAAATATATGTCTATACATCAAGAGGCAGGATCAGACGGTGTTAGGCCCAGTATGGATTGCACGTGATTGCACAAAGGTTAGAAAGGGTACCGTATCCCCGGATAACATGTATGGATAGCGTACACATTCAAAATATATGTCTATACATCAGGAGGCAGGCTCAGACGGTGTTAGGCCCAGTATGGATTGCACGTGATTGCACAAAGGTTAGAAAGGGTACCGTATCCCCGGATAACATGTATGGATAGCGTACACATTCAAAATATATGTCTATACATCAGGAGGCAGGCTCAGACGGTGTTAGGCCCAGTATGGATTGCACGTGATTGCACAAAGGTTAGAAAGGGTACCGTATCCCCGGATAACATGTATGGATAGCGTACACATTCAAAATATATGTCTATACATCAGGAGGCAGGCTCAGACGGTGTTAGGCCCAGTATGGATTGCACGTGATTGCACAAAGGTTAGAAAGGGTACCGTATCCCCGGATAACATGTATGGATAGCGTACACATTCAAAATATATGTCTATACATCAGGAGGCAGGCTCAAACGGTGTCAGGCACAGTATGGATTTGACGGCCCAGACTACACAGCGGAGGAGCAGGGAGAGGTGAAGATTGCAAATGCTGGGGCCCTGCCCAAGCAAGGGGGGCCCACTCGTGGGCGTCAGTACTGGCACTGGGCCCCTCATAGTACGGCGGTGTGTCTGACGGCGGGTGTGCACCACCACCGTCAGAGACACTTGATTGCACTATGAGGGACCCTGTGCCAGTGCCCGCGCCCAAGAGTCGGCCTACCCACCTGTCCAGGGCAACGGCACTCGCACGGTGTCGTGCGCTAGGTGGTGACCCCGGCCGTGGGGGGGGGGAAGCAGCACAGTTAGGGAGTTTTAGAAAGTGGCATATGTTGATGTTGGACATTCAGCTGATGCAAAAGGTGAAATAGGTCAAGTCCCAGGAAGAGGTGGACCAAAGCAAGCCATTTTTCTGTCACCCTATGTGTCATCAGGGGAAGGTGGGACAAAATCCTTGGAAACCCATGCATGGTTCATTTTAATGAAGGTTAGATCATCCACATTTTGGGTTGACAGACGGGTCCTTTTTTCTGTCAGGATTGATCCAGCTGCACTGAAGACTCTTTCCGATAGCACACTTGCAGCTGGGCAAGCGAGCTCCTGTAAGGCATATTGTGCCAATTCAGGCCAGGTGTTCAGTTTAGCGGCCCAATAGTCAAAGGGGAATGACCTGTGCGGGAGAACATCGATATGGGAGGAAAAGTAGTTTGTAACCATAGTTGACAACTGCTGTCTCCTGTCACTTTCCATCGATGCAGTATTACCAGTTGTGTGAGCGGTACTTGAAAAATCAGTCCACAACATTGTCATGAAACCCCTGTCTCCAACGCCACTTCTGCTGTGTGCACCACAAACACCTCTGCCAAGCTGCCCCCGGCCCGTACGGCTCGTGTGAGAACCATCACCGCTGCTGTGTGCTGGGAATGCCTCAAGCAACCGATTTACCAGAGTTGCTTGTTTATTAGCCAATATTAGGTCAAGGTTGTCCTGTGGCATGATGTTTTGTAATTTGCCTTTATAGCGTGGATCCAGGATGCTGGCCAACCAGTAGTCGTCATCGTTCATCATTTTGGCAATGCGGGTGTCCCTTTTTAGGATCTGCAAGGCATAATCTGACATGTGGGCCAATGTTCCCGGTGTCAATGATGCACTGCAAGTGCTGGCTGGAGGAGCACTTTCTGGCAAATCCACATCCCTCCAGTCACGCACAAACCCTGTACCAGACCTTGCCACGCCAACATTTTCACTTGCCCCACGAGATGCATCCTCCTCCCCTAAGTAATCATCCCCATCATCCTCCTCCTCCTCTTCTTCCTCCACCTCGTCCAGGAGAGGTCCCTGAGCAGACAATGGCTGCATGTCATCAAGGATTCCCTCCTCCTCTTCCTCCTCATCAACATTGGCTGCAGAAGCCTGCTCCTTAAGGTGCGTCAAAGTTTGCACGAGCAGACGCATAAGTGGGATGCTCATGCTTAGGATGGCGTCGTCTGCGCTTACCAGCCGTGTGCATTCCTCAAAACACTGAAGGACTTTACAGAGGTCTTTCAGCTTCGACCACTGCACACCTGTCAACTCCATGTCTGCTCTCAAAGTGCCTGGCCGTGTATCCTCCCACAAATGCATTATGGCCTGCCTCTGCTCGCACAGCCGCTCCACCATGTGCAGGGTGGAGTTCCACCTTGTTGCAATGTCGATAATGAGGCGGTGGTTGGGAAGGTGGAGCAATCGCTGCAGCTTCTGCATACGAACGGAGTGTACAGGCGACCGGCGGATGTGCGCGCACAGTCTTCGCACCTTCTGGAGCAGGGCTGTTAACTCCGGATAATTTTTGAGGAAGCACTGCACCACCAGGTTCAAGGTGTGAGCCAAGCAAGGTATATGGCTGAGTTTTGAAAGGGCTATGGCTGCCACAAAATTACGGCCGTTATCACTAACTACCTTGCCTGCCTCAAGATGTACACTGCCCAGCCATGACTCAGTTTGTCGCTTCAAGTACTCGGCCAGCACCTCGGCGGTGTGTCTGTCGCCCAAACACATCATCTGCAACACAGCCTGCTGACGCTTTCCACTAGCTGCTCGATAGGGGGACACCTCGTGTGCAACAGTGGCAGCTGCAGATGGAGTGCTCGTACGACTGCGCTCTGTGGACGAGCTTTCGCTTCTGGAGGAGGAGGAGGAGGAGGGTCGAACGCCTACAGCCAACTGTTTCCTATACCGTGGGCTAGGCAGCACTGTCCCACCACCGCTGTCCCCTGTGGACCCTGCATCCACCACATTAACCCAGTGCGCAGTGATGGACACATAACGGCCCTGGCCATGCCGACTGGACCATGCATCAGTTGTGAGGTGCACCTTTCCGCTCACTGACTGCTTGAGTGCATGGACAATGCGGTCTTTCACATGATGGTGGAGGGCTGGGATGGCTTTGCGAGAGAAGAAGTGGCGACTGGGTAGGTCATAGCATGGTACTGCATAGGCCATGAGTTCGCGGAAAGCTGCGCTTTCCACCAACCGAAAGGGCATCATCTCAAACGAGATTAGTTTGGCAATGTGGGCGTTCAAACCCAGTGTACGCGGATGAGAGACTGAGTACTTTCTTGACCTACTCATAGTGTCTGGGAGGGTGAGCTGGACTTGAGAGCTGCATATGGTGGAAGTAGCGGTGGACAGGGCGGACTGAGAGAGGGTTGATGATGGTGATGGAGCTGTTGTTCTTTCTGATGGCCTAGAATCAGTCTTTCTTTGATATAACAGTGGGATTCCCTGACTGCTGTGGCCTTGCAACGACACCTCAACATTTGCTGCTGTGCTAACCGGTGGGCTTACAGTGGGGGAAACAATGTAGCGTTGCTGACTACCTTCGTTGTGATCAGTTGCACATGTGGCACTTGAGGTTTGGTGTTGTGTCCACGCTTGCAAGTGCATGGTGTCTAAATGTCTAAGCATGCAACTGGTATTCAAATTTTTCAGATTTTTCCCTCGGCTAAAGGTCTTTGCGCACTTCTTACAGATAACCTTGGCCTGATCATGAGGATTTTGTTCAAAAAAGTGCCACACTGCACTCTTCCTACTTTGGCAGACATTTTGCGGCCTAGCATGCTGTGATCTTTTGACCGTCTGGACAAGCTGTCCAGCAACTCTTTTGATTTTTGGAACCTGTCTTTGGAGTGCTCCGGGCCTGCCAGATAACAGCTGTTGCGATGTCGATGTCTGCTGTGGATGCTCCTCATCTGAGCTATTGGAAGCAGCACCCTCTTCCCCCAATGGATGCCAATCTGGGTCAACAACTGGGTCATCCATCACCTCCCCTTCAATGTCATGTGCACCTTCCTCTGTGTCACCGTGTATGGTGGTATAGTGTGCGGGAAGGGGCACCTGAGTCTCATCAGGGTCAGAATCTGGCTCTGTACACTGCGAGGACAATGTAGTGCTCTGAGTGAATGTACCAGCAGAATCATCCATCAGCGGCTGTGCATCAGTGCACTCCATGTCAGATTCATTTTGGCCTGGGTAATTCACCATTTCACTTGATAATCCAGCAATGGTATGTGAAAACAGCTCCATGGAGTAATCAGTAGTATGGCCTGCGTCATCCTTCAATCTTGGTTGGGGTGAAGGACACAAGGAAAGGTGTGGTTCATGAACATGAGCCTCCAATGACCACTCAGTGCTTTTACTTTTTACAACTGAAGAAGAGGAGGCGATAGAGCTGGAGGCTGAGTCAGCAATGTAAGACAAAACTTTTTCCTGATGCTCTGGCTTTAAAAGCGGTTTGCCAACTCCTAGAAAACTAAGCCTTCGAAGCCTTATGGAGCCAGACAATGACGCAGGCTCAACACCTCCTGCATTCGGTCCTATTTTGCTCTTGCCACTACCATCAGATCCACCACCAATACCATCATTACCAGCTGCCAACCCCCGCCCAATTCCACGGCCTCTTCCACCAGCCTTCCTCATTTTTGGTAGAAATGTAGACAAAATCCAACAAACTATATAGTAATGTAAAACAAGGTACAAGGTGTCTATAGGACAGGGGAGATTTTAAATTTCTGCAGACACTTGTGGACACTGGACACTTTTGGATTGTGTGAGGCCCACTGAATATCTGAGCACTATGTCACAGGCTCGATGGCACAGCTGTGACAAAAGTGACTAGAGGATAAGGGAGATTTTGAATTTCTGCAGACACTTGTGGACACTGGACACTTTTGGATTGTGTGAGCCCACTGAATATCTGAGCACTATGTCACAGGCTCGATGGCACAGCTGTGACCAAAGTGACTAGAGGATAACGGAGATTTTGAATTTCTGCAGACACTTGTGGACACTGGACACTTTTGGATTGTGTGAGGCCCACTGAATATCTGAGCGCTATGTCACAGGGTCGATGGCACAGCTGTGACAAAAGTGACTAGAGGATAAGTGAGATTTTGAATTTCTGCACACACTAGTGGACACTGGACACTTTTGGATTGTGTGAGGCCCACAGAATATCTGAGCGCTATGTCACAGGCTCGATGGCACAGCTGTGACCAAAGTGACTAGAGGATAAGTGAGATTTTGAATTTCTGCTCACACTAGTGGACAATGGACACTTTTGGATTGTGTGAGGCCCACTGAATATCTGAGCGCTATGTCACAGGCTCGATGGCACAGCTGTGACCAAAGTGACTAGAGGATAAGGGAGATTTTGAATTTCTGCAGACACTTGTGGACACTGGACACTTTTGGATTGTGTGAGCCCACTGAATATCTGAGCGCTATGTCACAGGCTCGATGGCACAGCTGTGACCAAAGTGACTAGAGGATAACGGAGATTTTGAATTTCTGCAGACACTTGTGGACACTGGACACTTTTGTATTGTGTGAGCCCACTGAATATCTGAGCGCTATGTCACAGGCTCGATGGCACAGCTGTGACAAAAGTGACTAGAGGATAAGTGAGATTTTGAATTTCTGCACACACTGGTGGACACTGGACACTTTTGGATTGTGTGAGGCCCACTGAATATCTGAGCGCTATGTCACAGGCTCGATGGCACAGCTGTGACCAAAGTGACTAGAGGATAAGTGAGATTTTGAATTTCTGCAGACACTTGTGGACACTGGACACTTTTGGATTGTGTGAGGCCCACTGAATATCTGAGCGCTATGTCACAGGCTCGATGGCACAGCTGTGACAAAAGTGACTAGAGGATAAGTGAGATTTTGAATTTCTGCAGACACTTGTGGACACTGGACACTTTTGGATTGTGTGAGGCCCACTGAATATCACAGCGCTATGTCACAGGCAGAAATTGGCTAGTGTATCACAAACTACAAGGTGTATGTAGAATTGGGCAGAATAGGAATCTCCCTAGAGTGCAGGTCTGTAAGAACGGAACATATCCTCGACTTATTCTCACAGAGTGACACAGATAGCTTCACTGTGGCTGTGATAACAGCCGTTACACGTTACTGTGTGAGGAGCGTACACCGCTGTATGGTGTGAAAAAATGCACGCTCAGTACCTCAGCAGGACAAAAAAAAAAAATTGGGATTGCTTTTAAAAAAGCAGTTTGCAGCTCAGTACCTCAGCAGGACAAAAAAAAAAAAATTGGGATTGCTTTTAAAAAAGCAGTTTGCAGAGCAGTGGGTAAACAGCAATGCAGATGTCAGGAAGCCTTAGAAGGCAGCCCAACAACCAACACCACTGATACACCACAATATAGCCTCCCCTTGCACTGCACACACAGTGACTGGTGTGTTGTACAGGCACAATCGCTAGCAGCAGAAGCAGTTTTTTTTTCTTCTTCCCTGCCTAACGCTCTCCCTATAGAATCAGCAGCAACCTCTCCCTATGCTAAGATCGGCAGAAGTAAGATGGCGGTCGGCGTGCAAGCCCTTTTATACCCCCTGTGACGCCCACCAAAGCAAGCCAATCACTTGCATGCCCTTCTGAAAGATGGTGGTGACCCGTGCCTATGTCATCATGTTGCCCACAGTGTCCGTGGATCCTGATTGGCTGAAAAAGAGCGCAAAACAAACTTTTGAAACACGACTTTGGCGCGTAAGTCGCCGACCTCGTGGCCGACCTCATCCTAGGGTCGGGTTTCGTTTCATGAAACCCGACTTTGCCAAAAGTCGGCGACTTTTGAAATTTTTCGACCCGTTTCGCTCAACTCTACACCTCACACTTCATCAACTTCCCCTGCATCTTCAAACAAGACAAGTCCCGGCCCCTCTCAAAGGGATACACTAAGTTTGGTGGTATACTGTCACCTTGGCACTCAACCCTTTTGGACCCCTCAATCATTACTCTGTCCACAGTATATTCCACAGTGACCTCTTGGTGACAGCGAACCATGACCTTTTTCTCGGTCAGACAGAAAACGAGAGGAGTTCCTGTCAGAGTCACCTGACTCTTTGAGTCCAGCCGTCCAGAGACTCCTTCACGGTGTAGCATCGCCATACACACCTGCGGCCCATCGTCATCTGGAAAGAATGTGCCGCACTCGGAAAAAGTCATACACAAACACCGCTGTTTCCCAGACATGTCCACTGAGGTAACCAGTGCTGCCTCTTTTGAAAACTCCACCCCTTTTTGGACTTCGCCTCTGCCTGGGACTCCACCCCTTTTTGGGTCACCACCTCGATTTGGACCACCGCCCCCTTTTGGGAATTCCCCATGTCCCCTCTACAGGCCTTCTTAGGCCAGAGTTCACACGGTACCGTTTATGTCTTTTGGGCTTAAAAATGTAAGTGTCTTGTAAGGTATCGCCTATTGTTCGTGTTTAGGGACACTCACTTGGCTGCAGATAAACCAGGTCCAGCACAGGCTTTTCACATTAAATCAGTCCATATGGTTTATTGTGCAGCATAAACCATAGCAGCATGAAGAAATGATCACAGTCTTACAGCAGACCAAACAAATATTCACAATGGAGCTCCGCTCTCTTAGCCCTGTGTTCACACAGGCTGCGCTTTGTCCAGCAACCAGGCTTTACAGTCTCAGTTAATTCCCCCTGACCAGGTTACCTCTTAGCTGCTTCTCAGTCCTGACGTTCCTTCCCTCCTGGGGACTGTCCAGTACTCACAGGCTATTACACACAGGCCACACACGGTCAGCGGCGTCCACGTGTGCGCATCAGGAAGGTAGCACACCTTCTAGCACACCTTCTAGCACGTCGGCCTTCCGGACCTTCCACACGGACCAATCAGATCCAGGCATTCCCTCATGTGACCTACCTGGTCACCTTATATGGTCCGTAGCCACGCCCATCGGATCACATGGCTATGACCTCATTGCAGGTCCTATATCAGACACCCATGCATACACACATATACAAGCTTACTATGGGCATTTTTAGACACACGCCCCTGGGTGGGTATGTAGGTGACTGGTCCCACCCGTCTCACCAACCACCTGAAAACTCTCCCTGATACATTGTAACAAAAACCTCAGCAGTACCTCTGCTGATCAACACTCGTTCAAGCTTCCATCCCAGGACCACCCCCCCGGGATACATAACAGTCATTTAGCATCCTGCCGTTCATCATATCTCCATTACCACAATGGATATGCGTGTGTGCATGACCCATACAGCACCCCCTAGCTGTAACAGTGGTCACTTGCACCACAGTCTTTAAAGCATCAGATGTATTTTCTAACAAATGCAATCAGAATCCTAAATGCTAAGAATCCTATCCACAGTACAATGCTGGATTTTTAATGTAGTATCGTTGTACTGGTGAATTAAGAATATTTGTGTTGCATGCTAATATATTAATAACGCATGTAAATGAAAAGAAAATTGAAGTCTCATTAAATTTAATGTGCACATATTTCTATGTTCTTGTGCGTCACAATTGAGCCCCTACCACCCATCTTCCCCTCTTTCTAAAACTTGCACACGGGCAGCTGTTTTGGAAGACTAGGGAAAATGAGGTAAACACATGAATACATCTGAATATATAAAAACGACAAAACAACATGCAAATATCAGTCCAAGGAACCAAACATAGTCATTAAAGGGTTTTTCATATATTTTAAAAGTAATTGGGTCTGATTTATCAAAGCTTTCATGACAGAGTTTTGGCGTAAAAGTTCTGAGAATTTACAAAATGTAGGTGCAACTGCAAGTTGTGCCAAAAGTTTGTGACTTTTTGGCAGTTACTCCCAGCTCCAACAAGATGGGACTGATTTGCCAGGGGCATTGTGACCACTGTTCGTCAAATTAATGATGAGCGGTGGTGTTCACTATGCCACAAATCTTACCCCAATAAGGGCTGGAGTAGGATTTGTGGCATGGTGCACACAGAGGTGTCAGGCGTTTGTCCAATGCTCCCAATTCATGCAGAGGCATATACCTTTTCATGAACCAGGAGTGTCTGGACTCCAGCACGCACCCTCATCAAAGCTAACATGCATAATGCAGGCCTTGATTAATTGGGATCACTGTCTATGTGCCAAAGGCTCTTGTATACAAAAAAAAAACTTTGCTCAACTCCCAGACTGTTGTTGTTCCTTCTCTCTCGGAACTGTGTCCCTTGTTGGTCTCGGGGCATCAACATCCAGAGGGGACTTTACATGACCACTGAAATTATATAGCAGCCTGGAATTGGCTCCAGTAGTCACGTTATTGCCCATTTCCACCGAATTTTAGCTGTACTACCACAAAATGATCAGCTTTCAGTGATCTTCTCATTAGCTCAGAAGGAAGTGTTAATGATGAGAAGGCACTTGATATAATTCAGTCATGACAGAGTGATAGGAACAGACTGGTTGCTTTGGGAGCTGGTGCTTAAAATAATTGTCTTCTTTTGAGAACCATAATTACCTCCAAGGAAGCACATGAAGACTGTCACGGTCCTGTTAAGGTCGGCGTGCAGCCACAGCTGAGCAAGGACTCACCCACACTGCAGAGGGGCCCGGGGTCAGACACGGCCAGATAGTTCAAGCAAACAGGACCTGGAGAAGCTAAAGTCAGTGAGCAGTGAAGGACCTACGGTCATGTGACCACAAGGGGGCGGGGCTTAGCGTCCTGCTGTCAGAGATAGGCAGAAAACTAATACAGGAATTCTCAAAGTCAGACAAACCGGGTCATACACAGAGATAACAGTAAAGTACCAGGGATGAGACAGAATGGAGAGTCGGGGCCAAGCAGAGATCAAAACCAAACAGACATAGAAGGTACCAAGCAGAATCCAACAAGCAGTATCCACAGAACAGACCGAGTCATACACAGAGTATCAGATAAACAAGAACACAGCCCCAACACACTCAGGGGTCACCACATTATGCCAAGGGCGAAAGTATAACTGACGGGGATGGGAGCGTCCTGAGGCTATAAGAAGCTTTCCCAGAACCAGGGAGAGGCCACAATCATAAGCCCCAGATGTGCAGGTAAGCCTGCACTGGGATCACAACCTTTAACCCCAGAAATGCCAGTCATCAGCACTGGTTCCAGACATTAACCCCACGTGTGCGAGTCAAACCCGCACTGAGATCATGACAGTACCCCCCTCTCAACGGGGGGCCTCTGGACCCCCAGGCTTGCCCGGGTACTTAGCATGGAAAGCCCGCACCAGGCGATCAGCATGCATCAACCGGGCCAGTACCCAGGACCTGTCTTCCGGTCCATACCCCTTCCAATGAACCAGGTACTGTACCGACCGCCGTACCAACCTGGAATCTACGATATGACCAACCTCGTACTCTACCTGCCCCTCGACCAAAAGTGGAGGAGCAGCAGTCTCGGAGTCTCCCCGGACTGCTTCAAAAGGTTTCAGTAGAGATTTGTAGAAGATGTTAGGGATCTTGAAAGAGGGTGGAAGGCACAGCCTATACGCCACTGGATTGATTTTTTCCACAATCTTGTATGGGCCAATGAATTTGGGCCCCAACTTTGCTGAAGGAACCTTCAACTTAAAGTTTCGCGTGGAGAGCCAAACCTTGTCTCCAACCTGAAATGTGGGCCCTGGTATTCGTTTCCTATCCGCGAAAAACTTATACCTGCCCTGAGACCTAGATATACTCTGCTGAACTTCTGCCCACGTATTCTGTAATCGCTGAACAGAGCCCTCAGCCCCGGGACACCCCGAGTCCAGACGAGAAAACTCACCAAAATGAGGACTGCACCCATAATTGATCAAAAAAGGAGTCATACCCGTGGATTGACTCACCCGACTATTGAAGGCAAATTCAGCCAACGGCAGTGCATCGCACCAGTCATTCTGTCTAGCAGAGGTTAGACACCTGAGGATCTATTCCAGGGACTGGTTAGTGCGCTCCGTCTGACCATTGCTCTCTGGATGGTATGCAGACGAAAAGGACAGAGACATCCCTAATTTTTTGCAGAAAGCACGCCAAAACTTAGCCACAAACTGCACACCACGATCAGACACCACATTATGCCAAGGACGAAAGTATAACCGACGGGGATGGAAGCATCCTGAGGCTATAAGAAGCTTTCCCAGAACCAGGGAGAGGCCACAATAATAAGCCCCAGGTGTGCAGGTAAGCCTGCACTGGGATCACAACCTTTAACCCCAGAAATGCCAGTCATCAGCACTGGTTCCAGACATTAACCCCACGTGTGCGAGTCAAACCCGCACTGAGATCATGACAAAGACATCATTGTTTTACATTAAGAGGGCTTTACAAGCAAGGACATTGCTGCTTGGAAGATTGACATAGCGAGATCGTTAGCGAGATCGCTGAAACGTTACCGATTTTGTGACGCAACAGCGACCTCGCCAGCGATCTCGCTACGTGTGACACATAGCGGCGACTGGGCCCCCGCTGCGATATCACTGATCATGCTCGATCGCTGGTGTCCCGCTGGCCAGCATGAATTTTTGTGTTTGACTTCGACGAGCGACTTCGTTGGAGACTCAGAACTCAGGGATACAGGCGTGAGTCGTCAGAATAGCAGCTGTGTGACAAGGTCCCAAAGACCGCCAAGGTCGTTAACTTTGACAGCTTACTAGCGACCATTTATTGACATACCAGCGATCCTTACCAGGTCGTATCGTTGTCGGGATCGCTGGTGCGTCGCGTAGTGTAACGGTACCTTTACTCAACAATTTATCAGATCATCTAGAAATTCAAAGAGAAAAGTTAAATTGTTCTGAAGAAGAAGGCTACAGGGAATAAAAGAAAGTTCGGCAAGTGCCAGGACTGCCTCCTAAAGAGGATTCAGCTATGGGATCTTATCATCCCCAGCTCAGAGCCTGCTCAAGAACGGCAGCAAGAAGGTGTCAGTGCACCTGCATGCACGGTGAGGTATCTAATCATCCTCGAAGAGCAACTTCTCCCAACGATCCAGGAGCAACTTCATGATGAACAATGCTTTTTCCAGCATGATGGAAACCATGTCACAAGGCAAAAGGGATAACCAAGAGGATCAGTGAACAAAACATTGAAGTTTTAAGTCCATGGGCAAGAAACTCTTCAGATCTCAATCCTATTGAGAACCTGCGATTAATCCACAAAAATCACCTGGACAAACAAACACAGACATTGTGATAAACTCCAAAAACTGATTATGGACTGTCATCAGTCAGGATTAGGCCCAGAAGCTGATATCCAACTGCCAGGGGGAATTGCAGAAGTCTAGAAAACTAAGAGGTAACACTGTAAATATTGAGTCTTTACATAAACTTGACGTATTTGTCAATTACATTTTAAAAACTTATGAAATTCTGATAATTGTACTTCAGTAACCATAGAAACATCTGACTAAAAGGTTTAAAAACAGTGAAGCAGGAAACTTTTGTGAAAACCAACATTTGAACCAACTGTTATTGGGCACTCAAGTTTATGGATTAAAACAGTTTAGGAGAAAGTAATGTTTTGGCGTCTATCAACCATCAAGTGCCTGTGGTTCATTTTCCTTCCCAGTTCTGAAAAGATTAATTGAATGATTGGCGTTATGGGACACATGGGCAGCATGGCAATTTTCTGTGCGTTTTTCACCACTGACCTCACGCAAAAACACAGGCTAAAAGAGTAGGGCAAAAATGCATCAAATACGCGCAGAAATTTTTGTATCCAGCGTGTTCACATAGCCTTACCCTGCAGGAGAGAAAAAAACCGCCAAACCAATTTTCTCATTTTGGCAATTACAGCCAATCTTGTACATCTAATTTCTAACGTCATTTCTTATAATATGCTGCTAGTGATTAAATAAATTTGATAGATGTGCTTAATAGAATTCTAACTCATTGTGAGAATTTCTGTCCAGAGAGCTACATGTTAGTTAAGAAGACAAGATTTGTATCTCTTTCTCAACCTCCACCCAGCCATATAAGTGACATGTGGCATCTATATCTATGTCGATATTGGGAGTCCCCTAGCCCAGGTGGGGTGCATGTACATGTACAGCTTTCTTAACTGCCCACTATGAGATTTAAGAGAATAGCATTTAAGCTTGCCATGCTATTTTAAAAAATCCCAAATGATGCCAAAGAAATTAGAAATGGTGTGGATTGAGTCGCAATACCCAATTCAGCAGACACATCAATAATCTGTGGCTGCCCTGCGAACCTCCCCTTACCTGGCGGCGTCCTTGACTTCTCTTTTAATTAACCAGCCTGGCGTAAGATTGTTGTGGCATGACTCTTAGAGACAAAAGAAAAACCATGGATACTGATAGGTAGGAGGCACGTCACAGGGCTACCATCCGGTGACCAAGGACTGTTCTTCACATGGCTGCTGGACAGGGTCCTGTGAATCATTCATACTATCTCAAATGGAGAGAGATGCACATGCATGGTCATTTCTTCTCTGTGTTATGCTTGTGCAGCAACTCACTTGGGAAATTCGATAACAAACTAAAAGCTGCAACTGACCCTGACAATTCCTGTACCGACTACAGATCCTGACCAACAGTCCCTAATGGTTCCTGCATGAGAAGAGAAAGTCTCAATCACTGACTAGAAGATGGCGGCTTGGATGTATTCTGCCTAAAAGGCAGTCAAGTTGCTTCATGTTCCTCATAAAGAACCAGAGGGCAGTAAACAGTGTGAATTACCAGCAAAAGTGAAAGCGTGCTGAAAAAGGAAAGATGCCACAGTGAGTAAAGTAAACCACAAAATCTAAAGTAAAGTAAAAAGTATGCACTATTAGATTATATGCCACCTACTTCCTAACAACATACAGAAGATAGGTGTAAATTAAGAATACTGTAGAAACAGAAAATAGATAAACTCTAGCTGCAATTTCTCTGACTGGTTCTAACTTACTGCAGAATGGCTGAACATTCAAATGAAAACTATCACCATCAGGAAATGCCAACAGGGGGGAAAGAATATAAAGCTGCACCTAAAAGATGATAGGACAGACAAATGAAAACACCTGTTTTATGCTAAACAGACAGCAATCAGAATAGCAGAACCAAAACACCCAGAGAAAATGTGTGTTTGTTGTGGCTTGGCGAAAAGAGAAATTGACCACAAAACACAAGCTCAAGGGTTCGAACCCAGGAGCATGACACTCTGACAGCGAGACAGTTCATGAGAAGGGAGTCAGGCTGACACACGAACTCAAGACAGGTGTGAAACAAAAAAGTTGCAACCTAAATCTGTCAGACATTTTGGGCAATCCTGTGGAAATATCTTTAACACTGGTTAAATTATTTTTTTAACATTGTTTCATAAGCAATTAAATGAAATCCTCATAAAATCTCACAATTATAAAACCTTTTGGGAACAATCAAAAGGCCACAAAAACCTTTCATTATAGGAAGTATGTAAATAAACATAATATTACACTGCAACTTCACATCAATATGCTGTACATGTAATTCATCCCAATCGAGTAAAGCATACTACACTCAACACAAGCAATCAAGACTCTGTATAAACAAATAGTAATAAAGTGAGAAGAAATAGACTTACACAATATATACAAAGTTGGAAAATGAAGGGAGTCACAGGTTGCCATAATAATGTGATGTAAGCAAATAATAAGTGTTTATGATACAAGATAAATACAGATAAACCTAGAGTATAATCTACATGCAGTATGTAGGGCTGCCATTCAAAAGTAGACAAAAATAAACATGCAACTGAGCAAAGTTGTTATCTTGGTATACTTATTGCATTCAGTCCATACTTTCTTATCCTATGATATGTGTCCATAATATGCTTGTCTCACATTTACATCAAGGAATAATATCACTTTATAGAACACATGAATCTAGAAAAAGAGGTAAGCAAGTCATTCGGCGACTTTGTTATATACTGTTGTGTGCTTTGTGAGGCAGTGACCCCTGTTACAGCTAGGGGGAACTGTGTGTTCTCCCCAGGATACTACACACAGAGGAGTATTGAGGCTATGAGGCAACGGGGTCCTCAAGCAGTACACAGGGGCCCCAAGCAATGCACAGGTGGTCCCAGATAGCACACAGAGGGGAAAAGACAGCGCACAGGGGGGCAGACAGCTCACAGGGGCCTTGCATGCTGTCTCTTCCCCCCTTGCATGCTGTCTCTGCCCCCATGTGCTGCCTGGGGACCTGTGTGCTGCCTGGGGCCCTGTTCGCTGTCTCTGCCCCCTGTGTGCTGCCTGGGGCCCCATGCGCTGCCTGAGGTCCCTGTGTGCTGCCTGGGGCCCTATGCGCTGCCTGGGACCCCGTGTGCTGCCTGAGGCCCCGTGTGCTGTCTCTGCCCCCCGTGCTGCCTGGGGCCCCGTTCGCTGTCTTTGCCCCCCCGTGTGCTGCCTGGAACCCCGTTCGCTGTCTCTGCCCTCCCCGTGTGCTGCCTGGGGCCCCGTTCGCTGTCTCTGCCCCCCCCCCCCCCCCGTGTGCTGCCTGGAACCCCGTTCGCTGTCTCTGCCCTCCCCGTGTGCTGCCTGGTGCCCCGTGGTTCTCAAAAGCCTGAAAAATCTGATCTACAGCAGCTGGGGTATATTCTGCCCAGATGGATATAAACTGGCCTAGGCCAATTTATACCCCAGGGAATAGTTTGGCCTTGGCCAGAATATACCCGGGGTATAATCTGGCTAGGCCACTTTATCCCCGGGTATATTCTGGGCAGGGGGTTAATCTGGCCTGTTACACCGGATCTTGGTTTTTCATGTGGCTGAAAGCCACAGGTTTCTGTGAGGTCTGAGTGAGTGCTTAGTGAGTCTCAGGTGTGTCAGGGCCAGAGTGAGGCCTGGCAACCCGCAGTGTACATAGAGATGCAAGTCGTCCACAGTGACTGGTCTCAGAAGTGGACAGTCCTGTGTGCCTGGAGGTGGATGTCGCGCCCGAAAGAAGACTGGCGAGTGTAATGAATGCAAAACAGGTGGATATGGTGACCGGCTGTGATCCGGACGATATCCTGTGTACGGCTGTGTCACTAAAGAGACTGTGATGCAGCGGTGCAAGACATCCACGGGAACTAGTCAGAGGAGGACTAGCGTGTGTAGTGCCTGCAACATGTAATGCTGTGTGAATAGAGTTTTGGATACGGCGCATAGACACCCACGGGAACTAGCTCGAGGAAGACTGGCATGTTTAGTGTCTGTAAAATGAAGGATGCCATATAATATATCCTGCAAATGGATACTAGTTATATGCACTGAACTTATATGCACTTGTGTGGATTGGACTTAAATGCTGTCAGGAAAAACATTAAAGAGACTTTTATGTTTGAATTTTGTGGGTCACTGCCTCTTCACTGTGTACGGTGCTACCGCTGCCTTACAGCATCCAAGTAATCAAAGTATACATATTTTCAAAAATAAAATTAAATTGAGCCTATTTAATATACATCATAACAATCACTTGATGCCCTCTCCCTTGCCCCCAGTGTATGCGACACTATCTATGGTAACGAAGGCTACTTTCACACATCAGGTTTTCGGCGTCAGGCGCGATCCGGCGTCGTGCCGGAACGCCGGATCCGGGAAATGTTTCGTAAAACCGGATGTGACGGATCCGGTTTTCTGCCGGATCCGTCTTTCTCTTGACAGACAAAACCGGATCCGTCTCATCCGGTTCATCCGTTTTTCTATCTGTTTTTCGACGGATTACGCCGGATCCGGTTTTTAAAATTGACCCTTGTGGCCTTCCGAACGGGATTGGCTACTGGAAAACTATATATAGCATGTTCCTACAGCCCTTCTTTGACAGGTTGTAAAGGAGAAAGTGCAGGTTGGAGAGAAGAGCAAGTTACTGGCGAAGATGGATGTTGTCATTGGAAATATTTTGAAGAATTTGGCGGATTTTATAGCGGAGGCGAATCGTTTGAGGGTGATTGTTCTGGAGAAGGAGAGAGCGAAACAGCGGCGCATCAGGCATCGTAGACAACGTTTGTGGATCCACCCCATCACAGCCAAGAGAATGACGCGTGGGGTCTATTCTACACTCTGCATGGACCTTCGACGAAACCCGGATAAATTTTTTGGATATGTTAGGATGAAAATGGAGAATTTTGATTACTTGGTGGAGCGCATTGCACGCCTCATTAGAAAAGCGGACACCTATTGCCGCTTCTCTGTTTCACCCGCAGAGCGTCTGATGGTGACTTTAAGGTAAGCCACATTTATTGGATATGCTCGCATCAGAGCACACTTTCACTGCAATCTTGTTGGTGGTAGTTTGTATCTCCAAGTGTTATAGGTCAGTTTTGGTATGTAATGCTGTGATTTAAAACTAATTTATTGTTTTTTAATTCCCCACAGATTTCTTGCAACTGGAGAATCCCTTTCGTCACTGCATTTCCAGTACAGACTCGGGATTTCCACCATATCTGGAATAGTGAAGTACACATGCCGTGCACTGTGGGACTCCTTAGCTGAAGAGTTTTTACCAGAGCCCACAACAGAGAGGTGGATTGAAATTGCTGACA
Organism: Dendrobates tinctorius; assembly: GCF_039654945.1. Taxonomy (NCBI): domain Eukaryota; kingdom Metazoa; phylum Chordata; class Amphibia; order Anura; family Dendrobatidae; genus Dendrobates; species Dendrobates tinctorius. Next base: position 9,963,279 of record NW_027361684.1, read on the forward strand.
AGTTTCAACAGATATGTCAGTTTCCCAACTGCTTGGGCGCTGTGGACGGGAAACATATCCGCATTGTAAAGCCAGCTGGATCGGGATCGGAATATTTCAATTACAAGAAATATTTTTCAATTGTCCTCATGGCCATCGCTGACGCGGAATACAAATTTATTGCGGTTGATATTGGGGCCTATGGCCGCTCCAATGACTCTCAAGTTTTCAAACTGTCTGCCATGGGGCGTAAACTGTATGGAAACACCTTCCAGTTCCCACCACCTAGACCGCTGCCGCAAACATCTGGTCCACCAATGCCATTTGTCTGTGTAGGGGATGAAGCCTTCCAGCTGTCAGAACACCTTTTGAAACCGTACTCTAGCAGAGGATTGACAAGACCAAAACGCATTTTTAATTACCGCCTCACAAGAGCAAGAAGAATGGTTGAATGTACCTTTGGTATTCTGACAGCCAAATGGCGGGTCCTATTGACTGCGATCAACCTCAAGACAGAAACTGTGGACGAGGTGATCAAAGCGTGCGTGGTACTCCACAATTTTGTTATCTGCAAGGAACCCATTTCCATTGAGGACACCTCTGAAGAAACCACCTTGCAAGATTACCATGACATTACCACTAGAAGTTCTGTGACGGTTTCAGTAATGAGGGACAATTTTGCACTATACTTTATGTCACCTCAAGGCAGAGTACACTGGCAGGATGACAGAGTGTGAAAGATTTGTGCCCTAACCAAACTTGTGTACCTTCTGTACCAACAGTATATACCTTTGCCAACCAAAGTTGGCTATCTTGTCATGGTCTCTATTTTTAGCTTTAGGCCACAGGTGTGTACCTGGTTGTGTTTTATGCAAAGTATTTCACCTTTTAACAAAAGTTGTGTACATTGTTAGGAAATCACCAACAATAAACACAACTTTTTAGGTGAAATACTTTGCTTCAAACACAACCAGGAACACAACTGTGGCAAAAAGCTAAAATTTACCCACAGTTATATACCTAGTTTTGAATACCATTTCACCTTTTAAATACCCTGTATTTAACCTTTTTCGCCGCAGAAAGAAATGACAGACAACCAGTGTAAAATAATTTAACTTTTATTGAAAAATGTTTTTTTTAGTAAACTTTTTTAAAATTTTAATAAACTTGTTTAATAAAGCTTTGAAACCATAAAACTGGTCATTTTTATTTAAATACACACATTATAAATCTGTGTAGTGTGTGGTGGAAATACTGCTGGAGGGGCTGCGGGACACTTCGACAATGGGAGTGTGGAGAGAGGACTGGGATCGTGGTGGGGAAGGAACAGTTAGAGGTGAAGGTGTGGAAAAAACTACAGAATGGGTGGACATGTGGGAAGCAGAAGAGGTGGTGGGTGGTGGAGTGGAGGGTTGGGCAGGGACTGTAGGAGCAGATGATGTTGATGGCAAGTTGTATGGGGAAGGAGTTTGGTACGGGGCAGGTTGCTGGAAGTGGGGAGATGTCTGGTACGGGGCAGGTTGCTGGAAGTGGGGAGATGTCTGGTACAGGGCAGGTTGCTGGAAGTGGGGAGATGTCTGGTACGGGGCAGGTTGCTGGAAGTGGGGAGATGTCTGGTACTGGGGAGGTTGCTGGTACTGGGGAGTTTGCAGGTACTGGGGAGGTTGCTGGTACTGGGGAGGTTGCTGGTGCTGGGGAGGTTGCTGGTGCTGGGGAGGTTGCTGGTGCTGGGGAGGTTGCTGGTGCTGGGGAGGTTGCTGGTGCTGGGGAGGTTGCTGGTGCTGGGGAGGTGGATGGTGCTGGGGAGGTGGATGGTATGTAATAGGAGGGGGAGGATGGAAAGTGGCTGGAGGGGGTGTAGATGTAATAGGAGGGGGAGGATGGAAAGTGGCTGGAGGGGGTGTAGATGTAATAGGAGGGGGAGGATGGAAAGTGGCTGGAGGGGGTGCAGGTGGAGGAACTACTATGGTGGGAGGAGGAGGTTGGGAGGTAACTTGCTGGAGAGCAGCGTGGCATGAATGCATTACATGCATCTGCTGGGCAGGAGAGCGCGTTTCCATGCGCTCCACAACAGACCTGAAAAAGGTGTGGTTTGGCGAAGATCTTGCTTCTGAATGCATGGTTTGCAGAAGTGTCTTCACCTCCAGAATGCTGGAGTTGATCTGCTGATAGCCTGCGGAGATTTGCTCTGACAAGACTTTTAGACAGTTCTGGAAAGATGCATTCAGATGCAAGAACTCTGGCGCATAAGTCTTTTCCTGACCCCTCTCCCGCTGCCGCCCAGTACCCGCAGGTGTACTAGAGGTGGCAGGGGCAGAAGGGTGGGGTAAAGGGAAAGCGATCTCCTCACCAGCAGCTTCATGTAATGTAGGCGGCCACGATGCTCCTGTGCTGGTGGATGGGACAGATGGGTCGAATGTGTGGGAAGGCTGGGAAGGTGCAGATGTACCGGGGCGGTCGAAGTGTCCCTCGGTGCTGGTCTCCTCATGGATCGCCTCAGAAGGGTCCAATCGTGCAGGCTCCCGAGTGCTGCTCACCGTGCTGTGGAATAAAGAGAAAAAAAAACAATTAAAATACTGACATGGTATGGCCCTGGCTGAAAAAAAAAATTTACATCTAACATTTTTTTTCACATGTGGTGTGTAATATTTACCTTCTGGTGACCATTGTTTCCCGGAGGAACGACAGGGCTTCTGCGTACTTGTACTTGCTCCTGCGTCCTCCAGATCCACTCGGGGCCCGCATCTCTTTATTGAACTCCTTCTTGAAACGATCCCTCACAGACCGCCACCGATTCACAATTCTGTTCCCTGAAACGAGAAAGGAGTGGTTAGTATACAACATCAGTGTTTCCCAAACTCCAGTCCTCATGGTCCCCAGGGGTCATGTTTTCAGGATTTCCATAGTAAATAGAAATCCTGAACACATGATCCGTGGGGACCACGAGGACTGGAGTTCGGGAAACACTGGTTTACATCAAGCAACCGGTACTGTATATACTTACGCTCTGTAATCTGGGCCCGAACATCGAGGTCCTCCCAGCGGCCCACAAGGAGCGAACAGATTTCCTCCCAGAGTCGTCGGGTAACGATAAGGTCATCGTGGCGGCGGTCAGCCATATTCCAGAGCGGCTCCCTTTCTCTGACGAGATCGATGAGGTGGTCCACATCGAGTCCTCCATCCTCACCGTCAGAGTCGGGAGCACGCTCTGAAGGCTGTTAAAGAAAAAGACAAAAATAACATAATTAGCCTCCACATAAGAAATGAAATAAAAAGTGCAAAAAAACAAAGCAAAAATATTTATACTTACACGCTGGTGACCGCCGCGTTGCTGTCGCCGACGACCCTGGGAGGCACTGCGAGGACCTCTTGGCCGAGCACCAGATTGGGAAGACTAGAGAAGAAAACAAAAAATGTTATGTCTTTGGATGTAGGCATTTGTTTGCTGTGTGTGGTCTGCAGAACATTGTTTTCTATGTGTTGTGTGTAGTGTGATGTTGTGTTTTTGCGTTTGATGCAAAAAACTTACCAATTGTGAGCCCACTCCAGGTGTCTGTCCACCCCTTCCTTCTTCTTCTGGGAGCTCCTCTTCATCTTGTGAATCCTGTTTTGAAATAAAAGGCAATGAATAGACATATATTACAGAGAAGATGGATTTTGGAAATAAAAACTTACCGTCAAACGCTGACGATGCGAGGGAGGGCTCCCAGAAGATGATGTGCTGTCTTCCTGGTGGCCACACTCCATGCCTGTGGGTGGTGTTCCAGCTGCTGCCATTGCTGCTGCTGCTGCTGCATCTATTGGGCGGCTGTTGAATAAAGAGAAACAAAGGGCCAATGAATATCTTGATATTCAATAGCCCTAGTTTGGAGGAATGGGGGATTTGATAATTACCGTCTCTCATCTGCTGCTGGCCTCCCCTCCTCAGCATGTTCCATTTGCTGCTCCATTTGGGGTGGTGGTGGTGCTGATGGTGCTGCAGTGGTCTCCTGCCTTCTCCTGCTTCGCTTGGTTGCTTTCTTGGGTGGCATGTTGGGTGTGGCTGTGGGTCCCACTGTCTTGCTTTTATATATGTCTTGTGGGCAGAGCTACTGAGCATGCTCAGACCAAAAAACCGGATCCGGCCGCCGGATCCGTCTTTCGTCGGATCCGGCGCATTGCGGCGCTCATAGGCTTTCATTGTGTGAAAAAGCCGGACGCGCCGGCTTTTTCGCCGGAGACAAAAAACGTTACAGTAGCCGTTTTTTCCAGACGCCGGATCGCGACACATTGCCGGATCCGGCGAAAACCGGATGAAACGCATGGCCATCTGGCGCGATCCGGCGCAAATGCAAGTCAATGGGGGGGAAACCGGATCCGGCATTGCATTTCGCCGGATCCGGTTTCTGTCAAAAGCGCCGGATCGCGCCTGACGGCGAAAACCTGATGTGTGAAAGAGGCCTAACACACCCCAGTTGAACAACTTATTTTAGTAAGTACATTATTACAACCTTCTAGAGCTGAGCGAAACAGGTCGGCCCGATTCATATGTCGCCGACTTATGGTAAAGTCGAGTTTCGCCGACTGAAACCCGACCACAGCGTTCAGTTGGCCAAAACGAGCGCCAAAGTCGGATTTACCAGAATACTTGCACGTGACTTTTTTCAGCCACTGAGCAAGGACGTACACTGTGGGCAACAAGATAACATGCGCAGCGTCGGGAGATAGAGAGTTTTCGCGCACTTTAAAAAAGCGGTCCGGCATGTAGGTGTGTTTACTGTCCTCCACTCCCTGCTGACTTTGCTTCCCCATTGACTTGCATTGGGTTTCGTGTTTCAGTCGGACCTTCGACTCTTCCCGATAGTCGGCCGACTCGACTTTTGAGAAAGTAGGGTTTCATGAAACCCGACTCGACCCTAAAAAAGGCAAAGTCGCTCATCTCTACAACCTACTATGAATTAAATGTCAACTCAATAGTAGCCAGATTCCTGCTTCTCCATTAGGTAATTCAGTGTTTGTTTGTTTTTTTTCTTTGCTGAAATCCATCATACAATTCCAAAGATAAGGAACTGCTAATTACTATGGACTTTATCAAGGTGGTGCAGCTCATATAATTTAAGGTACTGTCACACTTAGCGATGTACCAGCGATCCCGACCAGCGATATGACGCAGTCAGGATCGCTGGTACATAGCTAAGTGGTCGCTAGTGAGCTGCCACACAGGCAGATCTCACCAGCGACATCGCAGGGGTCGGGGGTCGCTACTTACGTGTCAGACGAGGCGATGAAGACGTCCTCCTGCCCGCGTCCACGCGTCAGTCGTCTCCACAGCAAGAAGCCTAGCAGGAAGCTGACGACGAGAAACGGTCCAGGACGTTCTTGCGCGATCAGCGATAACCAGCGGGGGAGCGGTCGGAGGTAAGTATCAGACATAGCGATATCGCTATAACGTCACAAAAACCAGTGACGTTATAGTGATATTGCTAGCGATATCGCTTAGTGTGACAGGCCCTTAAGCCCAGTTGGTTGAAGGAAAAGTTTGCATCTTTATTACTGGGAGCATAAAGTCCCCGTTACACATAGCGATATCGCTAGCAACATTGCTGTAACGTCACCGATTTTTTGACGTTATAGCGATATTGCTAGCGATATCGCTATGTCTGATACTTACCTCCAATCGGCTCCCCCGCTGCTCATCACTGGTCGCGCGAGAACGTCGTGGATCATTTCTCATCGGGCGCCTCCTGCTGGGCTTCCTGTGGCGCCGGCGAGCGACGCGTGGATGCGGGCGGGAGGACGTCAGGATCGCCGCATCTGACAGTTAAGTAGCGACCCCCGACCCCTGCTATGTCGCTAGTGAGATCTGTCCTTGTAGCAGCTCACTAGCGATATCGCTATAACATCACAAAAACCAGTGACGTTATAGCGATATTGCTAGCGATATCGCTTAGTGTGACAGGCCCTTAAGCCCAGTTGGTTGAAGGAAAAGTTTGCATCTTTATAACTGGGAGCATAAAGTCCCCGTTACACATAGCAATATCGCTAGCAATATTGCTGTAACGTCACCGATTTTGTGACGTTATAGCGATATTGCTAGCGATATCGCTACGTCTGATACTTACCTCCGACCGGCTCCCCCGCTGCTCATCGCTGGTCGCGCGAGAACGTCCTGGATCATTTCTCATCAGGCGCTTCCTGCTGGGCTTCCTGTGGCGCCGGCGAGCGACGCATGGACGCGGGAGGGAGTTCGTCAGGATCGCCGCGTCTTACAGGTAAGTAGCGACCCCCGACCCCTATTATGTCGCTAGTGAGATCTGCCTGTGTAGCAGCTCACTAGCGACCACTTAGCGATGCACCAGCGATCCATATCGTTGTCGGGATCGCTGGTGCATCGCTAAGTGTAACGGTACCCTAACTTTAGAACAGAGTGGCATAGAAAATAAACTAAAAAAAAAAAATACAACAAAAAAACTGTGAAAAAGGTCTCTTTAAAAAAAAAGTATGGGGAAAAATTATTTGCAATGATGCCATATCAGTGTACATTAATTCATCCATCAGTTTTGGAATACATCAAAATAGATCCAATAATGAAAAGTATTTAAATAAGTTATCCAGGGCGTCATCCAGGCCATAAATGGTTAGTAATTTTTGAAAATTGGAACATTGCAATTTAAATGCATTACGATTCTTTTATTACATTGTACATTATCAGAGCACAGAATTCCACTAGTTCCTTCATTTGGGACACAGGAGAAAACAAATCTGTGCCAAGACATTGTCAGCAGATGGACATACTTACTACACATGTTCCCCCTTGAAGATATGTATATTAATATAATGTATCTTGATGTACAAAGTGCATTGTGATATGTGTTATTAGTGACTGGTGTATTTGCCAGACAGTAGGGAGAGTTTGGGTGGGAGGGAGATAGGTCAGTTTTTATGGCACGCTGATACCTATGGTCTGACTAGTTAGCAAAGCTGCATGACATGAGTGTCCCTGACGCAAGTGGAGACCGAGGCAGTGGAAAGCGAGATCCGGAATAAAGTGAAATGTGACCGAATAACAGAGTAATGCACTAGAGAGGGGTCCTGGCACAGAATGCCTATCAGTACGTCCCCGAGTTTATAACTCGGAGATTAACGAACCAGGATGGAACAGTAAACGTGGGACAAAGGGAGTGCCCAGGTGGGAATTCCAGGGTGTCAGCAAACTGAGAAACTAAGTACCAGCTATTTTGGCAAACTAGTCACCTTAAGAGGTTAGAGGAAGTGTAACTATGGGTTGAAGTACAGGACTATCATGAGCTGGACTGTAGTACTGTGCTGGGTTGTGGTGAATTAATGTGAAACAGTAGAGACAGAAACCAAGCAATTTAAGAAAAAGGAGGTGAGACTGTGTGTGAAAATACTCCGTGTTGTGAAGGAACCATCCATTAAGCTGTGTACCAGTTATCTGTCATACATAATTCCCACCAAGTTATCGTTCAGTAAAAAGTTTATTTTTTACTTTAGTCTCCATCATTGAACTGTTCAACATCTGGTCCTGACCAACCAAAATCATAAGTAACATGCAGCCTGCAATGGAGTAGCGCCCCCATAGAAGAAGTCCACACACCCAGTCAGGACCCTCATTTTAATGTATCATGAGGAGGAGTAAGAGACGAGTACCTTGCCCACGTCTACCGCCCTGCACCATGTTACAACGTCACATTAGATCTTTCCTTTAACACAATTAATAATATACATCTTTATATGTTGTAACTAGCATTAAGACCTTTGTTTACATCATAATACCCAAGGCACCCTTCACACATCCGTGTTTGCAGTATGTGTGTTGTTCGTTTTCACACGTACTGCAAACACTAACACACGCACACCCATTTAAATCTATGGTGCCGTGTTTCCGTGTGCAAAATCAGTAGACAAGTCCTTTTTTTCCCCATCAGGACGGATGAAATGCGTGCTGCACACGGATAATGTAAGTGTGCCATCCGTGTGACACATATCGGAATTGAAAACAAAGTTTTTTTGTTGTCAAAGATGTACAAAGATAGAGGTAGATAGTTAGCTATGAGGTACATAGATGATAGATAAATAGATGTCTGTGAGATATATAATCAGTGCTTTGCACATGTAGCTTATTGTACATGTATTTAGCTAATAATTAAATAAATAATTGAAAAAATGGTGTTGAGTACCCCCTTTTCAATAACCAGCTAAAGGAAAGCAGACAGTTGTGAGCTGGTCTTCTTATGCCAGGAAGGGGCATAAGAGCCGGAAAGGAGCACAGAGCTTTCCAGCCTATTATCAACGCACAGCTGTCTGCTTTGCCTTTGCTGGTTATTAAAAATATGGGGACCCTAAAAAATGGTGTGGGGTCCCGCCTATTTTTAATAACCAGCTAAGGGCAAGCAAACAGCTGTGGGCTTATATTAATAGGCTGGGATGGGCTAAGTCATGGGTCGCAAACCATGTGTGTTTTCAAGATTTCCTTAGCATTGCACAAGGTGCTGGAAACATTAGCTGTGCAGGTGATTAAATTATCACCTGTGCAATGCAAGGAAATCCTGAAAACATGACCTGTTTGCGGCCCTTGAGGAATGCAGTTTGAGACCTCTGGTCTAAGTGCATGAAGTGCTGTCATACAAGGACCTGTTGCAGTGCTGTTTGGCGTGAAAGAGCTGTCGTCCTCAGTGCATTTTGAAAAATAGGGGGGACCTCATGCCATTTTTTCAGTTATTTATTTAATTATTAGCTAAATACATGTATAATAAGCTACACACGTTAAGCACTGATTATATACATATCTCACAGACATTGTTCTATCATATATGTATCTCACAGCTAAATATTTATCTCTATTTTTGCACATCTAGCACCTAAAAATCTGTTATTTCTATTGTGCATTCTCAAACTGTTACACTGATGTTGCGCATGGACGACATACGGGTGCCATGCATTTACACACTCATAGCACACATACACAGGTATGCAACACAGACAGGTACGGACTGGGGCTGAAATTCAGTCCTGGCATTTGAAATCTCACAGGCCCATGTTGTCTCCGTCCCCATGAACCAGATGGGATATATTACTAATATTACCCTGGATGGAGGAGAGGAAGATTTTCTACAAGACCAAAATTGCTAATGATACCCTTGACTTGCTGGGGTAAGGAACGGTGTTAGCAACTTTGTGCTCCATCACAACTCTTAACGGTATGGGAATCTTGAGAACACCAATTCTGTTAACAACCTAGCAGACAAGGCAGCCCATGACCAGACAGGCCCTTCTGGCATTTGCCAAAATTGCCAGATGGTCAGTCCGGCCCTGAACACGGATGTTCCACACGTCTAGCACACGGACAAGTTCCATGGATCTCATGGGTACTGGCTTTTCCAGTACTGGACCAACCAGGATGTGTGAAGGGGGCCTAAGACGAATACATTTCCAAACACATCTCAGTATTCTAAAAGATCCTACCTCTTAGATAGTTGTCGATCGAATGCTTGCGTTCCGCCAACAGTTATTCCTCCAGAAAGGTAAATTGGTCGAGTCTCCATGTGTTTTCCTAAGGGAACAGTCAGAAGGCCATATAACTCAGACGAGGATCAGAACGCACTGTTCGGTCTGGCAATCGGCTCTCCCAACCTAATGTAAGCAAGACAAGTACATGCTGTCACGCTCGGTTCGGAAGAAGCGACGGCCAGTCCAAGTAGTGCGTTGTGATCCTCGTCAGAGTTATATGGCCGTCTGACTCTTCTCTAATAGGGAGAATGGAAAAGTTACTGCCAGATACCTCTGATGATGACCTATCTGCTGTGACAACAAAAGATTTGGTATGTTGAAATCAAACATGCCTCATCTCCCCCCAACCCCACCATCTGGTGTGAGAGTAGAAAAATATTTGTGACCCATTCACAGCACTATACTGCAAGAAATGCTTGCGGAAGAAAGGTGTAAACGTTTTGATATACCAGCCAAGTTTTACACAGCTCTAGATGAGATCCTGACCTACAGTATAATGCTCAAAAGTCACCAATGAATATGGTTAATAAATGTTTTCTGAATGACAGATAAATAATAAAAAGCAAAGGTGGTGAGATAGCAGAGGACACTACACTTTATCTTTGGCAAATCTTTAATTACAGACTTAAAGGGAACCTGACACATTGTACATGTACTGTCATCTGTGGACAGCACGGTATAGAGAAGGAGACGCTGAGCAACGTGATATATAGGTTTGTTGGAAAACATTCAATATAATTTGTTTGTAACTCAATGAAATCCTTGGCATCTGTATATATATTAGTCCTGTAGGCGGTCCTACTAGTGACTGACAGCTCTCGGCATGCAGGGAACACTGTCAATAACTGAATAGGACCTCCCACTGGACTCACATGCATACATACAAACACCAGAGATGTCAAATAAAATGCAAGTTTTACTGAAACTTTTCCCTTTAAACGTGTCTATCAATCTGATCAGCTTCTCCAGCACTATAACATCCAGCCTGCAGATCACATACCATTTTCAACGTGAAAGGTTCCCTTTAGCTATCATCCTACAGCTACTGAAGTAAAAATCAGCTCTAGTGACTAGACTGGAATGTTGACATTTGTAGTTACACACAGATAAAAAGTTACAGATGTATGCTTTACGGGCTGATATATAATGTAAATATCCTGATAAAAGACTTTCTTGACATCAAACATTGAATTAATTCAAAGACTAAAAAAGTTAGGGCTAATTCCAGTAAAGAAGTAAATATATATATATTTTAATAAAATACACAATTTGGCCAGTTCAGATTTGCTTAAAGTGGTACTGTGGGGATTTTGTTTTCAGAGTAATGCAAATGCATAAAGTGAATAAACACAAAGCGGTATACGTATATTTAAATACCTTACTTCTGCCAATGACTCAATGGTCCCTTAATAATTGAACCATTTTGCATCCAGTTGTATACGCCAGTTGAGGTGTGAATAGAGCCAAATGTAAGTTCTCAGATCGTTATGCAACTGTCTCATTCAATCCATCCACACCATGCAAAAACAGCCCATTTAGATGTACTGCTCTAACCTTTTACTGGAACAAATCTGAAATGTGTGAATAGACCCTAAACAAGATCTTGGATGCCATTTGCTGAAGGGGACTAGTGATAAGTGAACATGCTGGGATAAGGTGTTATCCAAGGATGCTCGTGTGCTAACCGAGTGTCTTCCCCGCGCTCGACAAATACGTTCGACTCCCTGCACCTAAATGTCTTGCGGCTGTTCGGAAACCGTAACACATAACAGGGACTGTCTAACAAACAGGCAATTCCCGCATATGTTGTGGCAGTTGAACAGCCGCGAGACATGCAGCCACGGGGACTCAAACATATTATTCGAGCACACCGAAGACACTCGGTTAGCACATGAGCATGCTCAGATAACATCTTATCCGAGCAGGTTCACTCATCACTAGTCTTCTCACTAAAGCCTTTTCCATTTACTACTGCATTGGCAAAAAGGAAATAGACTCTCACCTGTCAATTTCTTTTTCCAAAAATATAGTGGATGTTCAGCTTCGAGTTAAAAGCAAGATAACCCTTTAATTCAGTAACAACACTATTTGGAATGAAGTTCATCAGCAATCATCTTTTTTCTCATATCTATTGTACTAAGATAGCTAAAGACATAACTGAAACTGTAACACAGACCCAATCTTCCTGGACCACTATATCTGGCCAGATTTAGACAAGCATAGTATTATTATATGGAAAATCATCCAACGAAAAATTAATTTTTATATGAAAAAAATTGTCTAATTTCCATCCAGAAACATTGGACGATTTTCATCCATGTGTCCAGTGTCGGACTGGGGTGCCAAGGGCCCACCAGTAACATTGACTTTGGGGGGGGGGAACCCACTTTTCACCTGCATATGAATATTACACAACCCTCATTCACAAATTTACCTACATCTCTAAATAATAAAATGGGTAATATGGTTAATGAATGATGAGATGCTTCTTTTTTTCTGTACAGAGTGAATCAAGTGAATTATGCCAAGTACTGCCCATACAGTGGAGCTTGGGACCCACCGGGGGATTGCTCAGTTACCCTATGGGCCAGTCCGAGTCCGTATTTTATATCCATGTGCCCATGTTTACAAATCAACATTTTAAAATGTACACAATCAAATACAGATTCGTTTGTTAATAATTGCAATGTATCCATAAAAATCAGATGTTCTCCAGATAATCCATGAGCGATCACATTTTTTTTTTTCGCCCATCTATAAACTTATATAAGTGAGTCTCATCAGAGACACGGAAAAGAGTAATGCAGGCAATGATTTTTACCCTCCTACATGGACACGCGGTCATCTGAACATCCATACAGAATTACATTGGTCGGTGTACTGTTTTTTACTCTGACATGAAATGTAATAAATGACTCACAGTGTAGAGTTTTTCAAGCGTGTATGATGTATTTTGAGGTGCAGTTTTTCATAGTTTTTTGAGACAATGCCAAAAATGGATCATATATTTTTAATGTTTCCATTCTTTTTCAATCTACTTCAGACTTCAGCTCAAAAACTAAACTGTGCAAGCTTTGAACTGTGTCTTTCTGGCAATGTGCTTATTACAAGTAGTTAATGGATTTAAAAGTGATTGGCCACTTTTCTCTATAACCTTAATATGTTATAGAATTCTCTGGTCTTAAAACCTGTACCCATCATTCCTAGTCATTCCCAGTCAACACTGAATAAAGGATTCTGAGATCTACGCAATAATGGGAGTCCTTGTCCTTGCTGACAGAAAGCACCACGGCTGCTTTGTAATACGTCAGAACATAGATAAAAACGGAGGACCCCTTCAAAAAAAAATTCTTTGAACACAGGAATTCTAATAAAACAAGAACAAGATGACCTTGACAAAACCATGAAATAGCCACATTTAATGAAAACCTGTTCTCCAGTCTGGGGCACATTACATCTGTTCATTGAAAATGTTGGCAGATGTGAAAATTTACCATGCCTGCGTAGTGCCCTCTATGAAGTTCCCAATCTACTATTCATTATGCTGACACAGTACTGATGACGGGGGGGAAAAAACTACTAAAAGTTGAACCAAGTTGTAAAATTTTGCATAAGAAAAAAAATGATGAATGATAGAACAGCGACACACAATAGAATGTAAATGATAGAAACCAGGAAGGCTACGTTTTCATTATGATTTTTTTTTTTACGTTGAGAATTTAAAAAAAATAAAATATAAAAAAAACCCTGCAAGTAACTTATTTTACTTAAAGGGTGCAGAAAATCTGCAACATCAAAAACTCACCAAAGGCTCACTGTGAGAACTCAGCCAAAAGGTGCAATCAATCAATGTGTTTAAGGCTTTATTCACACAGCAGTATTTGTATGCCAAAACACGTGTCAGTCTTTCAATAATAGTTTTTCTTTGCAAGTTCCACTTCTGGTTTTGGCATACAAACACGGACAAAAAAAATACTGACTAATAAAGAAAATTACATCTAAAAAGTCAGGTCCCAGCAAGGCACTAGCTGATATTTATTTTCCGCCCCACCAATATCTATCTTTGCAAATAAAAGTGTGTATAATGCTATATATTAATTTTTAGTTGGACTTTATTGAAGCCCTGGGATTTGCACCCATTTCTACCACTACCTAATTAGGATATAGATTTTACAGATATTTAGGATGCATAAATATGATATATATTATATATAGGACAGCACAGTGGCTCAGTGGTTAGCACTGTTTTGCAGCGCTGGGGTCCTGGGTTCAAATCCCACCAAGGACAACATCTGCAAGGAGTTTGTAAGTTCTCCCCGTGTTTCCGTGGGTTTCCTCCGGGTTCTCCAGCTTGCTCCCAAACTCCAAAGACATACTGATAGGGAATCTAGACAGTGAGCCCCATCGGGGACAGTGATTATAATGTCTGTAAAGAGCGGTGGAATTAATGGCACTATATATAACGGAGTAAAATAAAAATATATATATAAAGCCTCATATTAAACTATATATATATATATAATGGTGCTACCATATAAATAATTATCTGCCATCAATCAGTAATTGTTTCTTCCTGGTATATAAAACATCCTTTAAATCACAGTATTTCTTCCAGCAGTCTCAGGGTCCTGACATACTGTATACAGTCAGGCTGAGAACACTAGGAGACACAAGTGCTAATGATACAATAAGTAATCTACTAATGAGTCAGTAGTAAATAATAGACAAGGAGCCCAGATAAGAGGTGACAGTACTTGCACAGTCAGGTCCATGGCATTTTCAGTAAGTTACCTGAATAGTGGAGGAGTAGCAGAGAAAGGAGGTTTCAAAGTCTTCTAGGGAGGAGATCCCTTCCCCTGTCCTCACCTGCTTGCTGAGCTCTCAGTTGCTCAGTGCAGCCCTCAGCATCCTGCACAGCTTTTGTACACCAAACCCCCCTCACATGGTCTGATTTGCAGATAAATCCACTGCCAAAGGGCTCTTTAAAGACATCTTTGCGTCACTTTCAGGCAAGTAAACTTGTCTGTGCTCCTCTTCTGACTCACAAGCGCCCTCTAAGGGTGGATCTTCATATCACACCACACAGGTCAATAGCAGGTTAGGTACATAAGAGACATGAGAGATAAAGCGCTTGTTAACAAAATTAATGTCAGGTGAAATAGTATTACCAAATCGTCACAATAAAACATTATTATTATACGTGAAAATATTAATAAAAAATATATATATATTTAGATTGTGAGCCCCATAGGGGGTCAGCGATGACAATGTATGTAAAACGTTGTGGAATATGATAGCGCTATATAGGCAAAGCATAATAAAAAAAAAATCTATATATTAATATTTTCACTCTTCGAGTGAAATGGTATTACTAAAATGTCACAATAAACCAGTGTCGGACTGGGTTGCCAATGGCCCACCAGTAACGCTGACTTTGGGGGCCCACATGCATACAAATATTACACTACCCTCGTTCACAAATTTACCTATATCTCTATATAATAAGAAACTGGGTAGTTTGATTAATGAATGATGTGATGCTGCCTTTTTCTATACAGAATCAATTGAATTATGCCAAGTACTTCTCATACAGTGGGGTTGGGGGCTCAGATCTGCACAGGGGCCCACCGGGGGATCCCCCTGTTACCCTATGGGTCAGTCCGAGCCTGCAATAAACAATTATTATTACACATGAAAATATTAATAAAACATATATCTTTAGATTGTGAGCCCCATTGGGGACAGCGATGACAATGTACATAAAGCGCTGCGGAATAAGATAGCGCTATATAAGAAAAGCATAATAAATAGTACATAAATGTTAGTATTTTTGTAATATTTTCACACATCAGGTGAAATAGTGTTACTAAAACGTCACAATAAAACATTATTATTACATGTGAACATATTAAATATATATATTTGTTTTATTAATATTTTCACATGTAATAATATAAGTTTCATATGATATTGGTAGAAGCATCTGATAAAACAAGCAAGAAATAGATCTTTGCTCATTAATATTTATAATATTAATATTACCAAATTATCTGGTCACAGTAAGTTCTTCTGAGATTCACGAGCAAGTAATGATGAGACAATTTTTTTATTTCCAAAAAGTGCATCGACCGCGCCGCTCAGGAAATATATTATTACTGACACACATTCAGTATTTGGTCAGTATTTTTACCTCAGTATTTGTAAGCCAAAATCAGGAGAGGAACAATCAGAGGAAAAGTATAATAGAAACACGTCACTACATCAACACGTTTTGGCTTACAAACACTGAGGTAAAATACTGACCAAATACTGAGCGGTGCACGTGGCCTAATAATGACAATCTCCAATATGTCCTGTATAAAGGACACGCCTTCAAAATGTGCAAGAAGCTAGATAGAGATGGTGTACATCGATCAGCCATAGCATTAAAAAACCTGACAGGTAAAATGAGTAACATTATCTTGGGATAAATGGCCCCTGTCTAGGGGTGGGATATATTAGGCAGCAGGAAAAATAGAATAAAAGCAAAAGTGTTGCCTGTTATAAGACCAAACAAACTGATACCCAAACCAGACCCGTCTGCCCATTGCCTCACACAGAAGCAGAGCGATCCTATTGATTATTAGGGGGTCTGTCTGGTTTTCATTTGGTGTCAGTTTTTTTATAAAACTGAAGAAAAAAGCTTTACATGATGCCCTTTTTCTTACAACACAGCCGTAGCGAGGGGTGCAGCAAGCTAAGAGGGTCTAAGGAAAAAACACATCTGAGGTCACCTAAGGTAACCATGGTTACAACTGCAGAGGCACATCCTAATTATAGAGGCTAAAGGGGAAGCCTGACACGTGAGAATACTGAATAAAATTCAATATGTGAAGACCAACTTCGATATTACCGGCATACTGTGACCATCACTGTCAGACACTGACAGAAGAGGGCCCCTGTGAAAGGACAATATACACAGTGCTTCTTTGCAGCTGTTTTTCCACATGAAAATGCAGAGTATTGGCAGGAAAATTGCTGCAAAAAACGCACTGTGTGAACAAACCCTAACAATACCCCTTTTAGTGCCCCAGACACTAATAATGCCCAGCACCGTGCACCTACATAGTAATAACCCTGTTTATGCCTTCTAGATGGTAAAACTGCCCCCTAAAAATGCTAATGCCCTTTATGAGCAATCTAGCAAGTAAAACTGCCCCTTTTCTGCCCCTTGGGCTATTACAGCCATCACAGGGGTACATATGGGGCCTTATTACAATTCTGAGTGCTCATATAATGAATGCCCTCCCCTTAGTGAATACAAGGGGGGTCGCATGATAACGCGGCTCCCATAACTATTAATTTGATGGTGTTCAGTTGGTTTGTTAAGCTCTGGTTTACAAAGAGTTAATGTTTCAGTAAGCTGTGATATTTCATGAGCAGGTTCCTTGTTGTCAGGCAGATTTGGCTTCCCGCTCTTTTTTTGAACCTGTTTTGATTGGCTGACAGAGTATGAGCAGGAAGACCTTGTTGTATAAGCAGCTGTGTGAGACCGTTACCTCAGTTTACCTCAAGAAGATTTCAAGATAAGCAGGATGGAGATGGATTCACTACTTCAGCAGTTACTTATGAGGCAACGCAAGAACAGCGAAGACGGTCCACGTCATCAGACACAGACGCCGGCACATCAGTGAGGCGATGGGGAGGAGCATCCGGGGAAACAGCGGTGAATTTGAACTTACCGGAGACATCTAGCCGCGGCAGCCGTAAAAGAGCTGCAGCGGCCCAGGGAACCCCAGTACAAGCCAGGCAGCCGTTCAGCAGCGGTCTGTGCAAATGAAGACAGCGAGGCTGTGGCTGCTACTTTATCATGGAGAGCAGTCTCGACGGCAATGGATGCCGAAGTATGCCAGGAATCATCTCCTCAGCAGTATTCGCCTGCCGTGACAGGCTTGAGTGCCGAAGCTTGCTTGGACCCGGTCGACACACAGGATCAGAGGGGTGAGATTTTTAATGTCCCTTTATCTACCCCATTGTATGCTAATTTGAAGTGTTTGGTTAAAGAAGTGTTAAGTGAATGTATGTCTGCAGGAACAGCCCCAGTGTTACGCCCTCATGAGGTTGCAGCCAGCAGCAGAGTAGTTGTAAAACCAGGGCTGCTAGAAGTCCTGTTGAAAGAATCTTTGTCATGTGAGATGTCCCCACTTGGTTTCCATATTAATATGTCAGTAAAAACAAATTTGGCACGGGGAATACATTGATATTTTCCCCCTTTTACCGTCAATTAAAGAACAATATCATAGATATGAAAGAAAAGATGAACCGGAAGAAAAGAAACGGGTGGTTATTCAGAGGTCATTTAATAATTGGCTTCAAGCATTTGCTCTCTATGCTGCTGTAATGGGTGAAAAACACTCTTCGTTATGTTCAGGTCTGTTTCAGCATTTAGATTCAATTTTGGATGCATATCGGAACTTTGGGGGCATGTCATGATTACAATATGACAAAGCATTTCGTAAAAAAAATTAGCCATGTACCCTAACCTATCATGGGGTAAAAAAGACCTGGGTTTATGGCTAACTTTGATGTTTTCCCAGAAGTTCCCATCATATAAGCAGAATATGGCTACACCTAGTAAAAAAGGGGTGTGTTTTGCATTCAACGAATCAAGCTGTAAATGGGCTGCAAACTGTCGTTTTCGCCATGAGTGCTCGTTTTGCAGGGGTACACATGCAATGTTTGATTCTTCAAACGTCAGTCACAAAATGGTCAGCAAGGACCCAATAAAGATGCACTTTCAAAGAGTGCTGACTCCAGTGAAGTTACAAAATATGGTCCCATGGTTAGAAATGTACCCAGACACGGAGAGTAGTTACCTGCTGAAAAATGGTTTCTGTAACGGATTTTTTATTCCAACATTTTCAGGTACTGGTTGCAAACAATGGACCAATTTGCAATCAGCGTTAGATTATCCAATGATAGTCGAGGAAAAAATATTAAAAGAGATTGAAGCAGGTAGAGGGCCCATTTGACTCTCCTCCGTTTGATAATTTCAGGGTCACTCCATTGGGCTTAGTTCCTAGAAAAGAGGTAGGTTCGTTAAGACTGATTTATCACTTATCGTATCCCATTGGAAGTTCCCTAAATGATGAAGTGGATACGGAAATTTGTTCAGTGAAGTACACTTCGTTTGATGTTGCAGTGGAGTTTCTGCAAAGTTTTGGTCACAAGTCATTGCTAGCAAAATCTGGTTGTTACCAGTTGATCCGAGAGGTTTTTGATTTAAAGATACATTTTTTTTTTATAAATGTCTCCCTATGGGATTTTCATTATCTTGTTATTATTTTGAGACGTTTTCAACTTTTCTTCAATGGGTAGTGGAGTTCAAATCAAAAGGCGGCGTAGTGCATTATCTTGATGATTTCTTGTTTATTGGTCCCAGAGATTCTGACGTTTGTTTTGCTTTGATGGATAAGTTTGTTAAAGTTTGTGAGCACTTTGGAATACCTATTGCAGAAGAAAAAACCATGTCTCCTTGTACTTCTTTGGAATTTTTGGGTATTCTGATAGATTCTGAATCTATGACATGCTCTCTCCCTGCTGAAAAGATTGACAAAATTTGCTATAAGATTAATCTGTTTTTGTCGAAGGAAAAAGTTTTATTGAAAAATTTGCAGTCATTATTATGTTCCTTGAACTTTGCCTTAAAGATCATACCCATGGGTAGGGTTTTTTCGAGAAGGCTATACGATGCCACAGCAGGTAACCTTGTGCCTAATTCACACCTGAGATTAGGTAGTGAGCTTAAGAAGGATTTAAAAACTTGGTTGTCGTTCCTATCTAAATTTAATAGCAAGACAATGTGGCAGACCCCGTTTGTATTTGCCGAAGATTTGGATTTGTATATTTTTATGGACGAATCAGAAGGTTTTGGTTTATCTTTTAAATCGCACTGGTCGGCAAACAGATGGCCTAGTTCTTGGTCTTACAGTAATATTATTAAGAAGGGAGCAATTTTAGACCTTTTCACCATATAGGTAGCCATTCTTTTGTGGGGACCTAGCCTTTGCAATAAGCGTATATTATTTTGTTCTAACAACCAGGGTTTCGTTTTTATGTTAAATACATTTTCGGATAAAAACAGATGGGCTAACCAGATTCTTAGGCCGTTAGTTCTTGCCTGTATGGACTGTAATATCTGGTTAAAAGCGTCATTTTCAAATGAGTTAATTAATGATTGTGCTAAACTTATTTGTCACCGCCAGTGGTCTAAGTTTTTGGAGCATGTTCCCGGAGCCGACAAAGAAGGAACGATTTGCCCAGAGAATATATGGGACATAGTACAGGTCTAATTCAATATTTTATTGGAAAGTCCTTGGCTGAAAAAATTTGGTCCGAGCATTCGGGCGCTTGGAATATATGGATAAGATTTTGTACAGCAAACGGTTACTCATATAACGAAGCTAAGGAAGAAACAGCTCTGAAATTTGCGGAGCATTTGGTTTTGAATGGTCTGTCTTATTCAACGTTAGCAAAACACATTGTTGGTGTTTCATTTTTCCTTAAAACTTTGGGCAAGAAACCGTTGAATGACAATTTTTTAATGAAACAATTTTTAAAAGGATTCAGAAGGGCTAATTTTAAACAGGATGATCGTCGTCCCATATCATTTCGCTTGCTAAAAGACATTTGCTTGTCTCTCCCATCGGTTTGCGACAATTTTGAAGAAAGTTGTTTTTTTTCAGCAACATTTACATTAGCATTTTTTGCAGCTCTTCGTGTCGGGGAAATAGTTTCTCAGTCAAAAAATTCACCTTCTGGCCTGTTAATGGAGGATGTAAAGGTATTTGAATCCTCTGTCGTTTTATTTATAAAAAAGTCAAAAACGGATCAGTTAGGAAGAGGAGCTTCAGTTAGTTTATCTGCAATCTCGGATTCAGTCATTTATCCAGTCTCGAATGTGAAGAGATGGCTTAGCATGAGACCAAGTTTAGAAGGTCCATTTTTCATTCACCGCAATAGTACACCGGTGACTGTTTTTCAATTTAATTTTATTTAAAAAAAAGTCTGGTCCAATTGGGTTTAAAAAATGTTAAAATCACGCCGCACTCTTTTCGTATTGGAGCAGCAACAGAAGCGGCTAGGTTGGGTTTTCAAGATAATAATATAATGAAAATTGGAAGGTGGGAATCGAAAAGGTTCAAATTGTATGTTCTGCCAAATTTATATGAATGCTAACATCTTATTCATTTTGTAGGTCCACTAATTGTGTGGATCATCGACACTCGTATATTTATTGGGCCGAAAAAAGGGCGACGATGCGGTGCTATACAGAGAATCTCTCATTTAATACTTCTTCCCTCCACATTTTTTAGTTTAGCAGAAGAGGAATGTTATGGAAGAATTTGATTGGATTTATGCAACAGCTGTCAAAGAGTCATCCGTATCCTGATTTAATAATTTTGCATTTAGGGGGTAACGATTTAGGTAAAGTTAACACTCTTGATTTATTAGCCTTCATGAGGAAGGATTTGAGTTTACTAAAAATGGAATTTTTTAAATCATTTTTTGTATCTTCAGAAATTGTCCCTAGATTGTTATGGGCAGAACACAATATGTTTTTTGAAAAAATAAGAAAAAGGGATAACAGGAGTATGCAGAGGTTAATGGTTTTGATTGATGGATTTTCATACAGACACGCCGACTTGGAAGAAAAGATCCCCGGTATGTACAGAAGGGACCTTGTGCACCTTTCAGATGTTGGCCTGGACATCTTTAACTTGGATTTCCAGGACATCATCGAAAAATGGCTGTGGCGTTTTGGGGGGTCATGCATTATTATACACGGCGTGTGGATAATCTCCCTGTTTTAGGGAGGATTGGGATATGAGAGTAATAATTTTATTCAGTGATGGAGATAGTTAATGGTTTTTAATGGTTATGATAAAATAAAATTGGTTGTTGAGTAACTCAAAATAAACGCCACGGCCATTTTATGCCAAACTTAGAACTCGGTGTCCTGTGTCCTTTTTTCTTATGTATGAGAGTGGGGCCTGTGTTATCATGAACGCCCTCCCCTTAGTGATTACAAGGGGGGTCGCATGATAACGCGGCTCCCATAACTATTAATTTGATGTTCAGTTGGTTTGTTAAGCTCTGGTTTACAAAGAGTTAATGTTTCAGTAAGCTGTGATATTTCATGAACAGGTTCCTTTTTGTCAGGCAGATTTGGCTTCCCGCTCTTTTTTGAACCTGTTTTGATTGGCTGACAGAGTATGAGCGGGAAGAATTTATGGTATATAATCAGTTGTTTGGGACCGTTACCTCAGTTTACCTCAAGAAGATTTCAAGATCCCTCCCTCCCGCCCTGTTAAAAGTATTTCACTGTATTGTCGTGTCGTTTATTTGTGAGATAATCTCCCTGTTTTAGGGAAGATTGGGTCATGAGAGTAATAATTTTATTCAGTGATGGAGATATTTAATGGTTTCTAATGGTTATGATGAAATAAAATTGGTTGTTGAGTAACTCAAAATAAACGCCACGGGCATTTTATGCCAAACTTAGAAATCGGTGTCCTGTGTCCTTTTTTCTTATGTATGAGAGTGGGGCCTTTGTTATCATGTAATAATACCTTAAGTGCCCACTTAATAATGTATATTGCCCTCCAAATGCTTCAAGAATGAAATGCCCGAGTGTCCCCTCAGCAATTAATAATGCCAAAGTGTCCCTAAAGAGTAATAATGTCCCTTCAGTGCCCCACAAAAAGTAATAATGCCCCATATAGAATAATATCCTGAGTACCCCCATGTATGGTATTATTGCCCCTCCACCCGAGTTCCCCATATATGGGAAAAATTCACCCTGATCCCCCAATGTATAGTGAAAATATTCTCTGATCCCACCATATATAATAATAAAGACCTCTTAAGCCGGGTACACACTTGCGTTTGGCAAGAGTGTGGAGGGCTGTGTACTTCCTCTCTTAAGCTCCGCATGTTGCGTTCCTGTGCGGTCGGCGGGCACGTCAAAACATTGCATGTGGACGCATCTGCATACAACGCATGCCCCTGCGTACCCAATGTTAAAGATAGGTACGCAGGATGCATGCGGAACTAGGCGGAGCTTAAGGGAAGATGTGCGGAAGTAGACAGGGCTTAAGGGAGGAAGTACGCAGCCCTCCACACTCTTGCCAAATGCAAGTGTGTACCTAGCCTTAATTCCCCCACAAAAAAGTAATAGTATCCCAGAAAATGAAAAAAAAACTTAAATATACCTACCTAGCCCACGGATCTTGCCGAGTCCGCCAGCAAAGTAAGCTTTTCGGCATAGGCAGAGCAGTCAGGTGGCGTCATTGTGTAAGCAGGTTGCGGGATGGAGTGATGCACGAGAGGTAGAGCAAGGGTTAACAATTTAATTGAACAGAAACGGTACTCCTTGCAGGGAGATAAACAATTATAGGGAACCTGTCACCCCCCCAGGGTGTTTTTCAGTTAAAGAGCCACCTTCAGCAGCACTAAGGCTGCATTCTGTGAAGGTGGCTCTTCTTTTTCTGACCCCTAGTAACGCTGAAATATCGACTTTTATAAATAGCTCCTCATACCTGTAATGTGTCCCACAGGTATGGTGTGTCCCTCGGTATCAGCCGCCTACCATGCGAACATCATGCCTCTGTCCTGTGTCAGGGTGCCGCCCACCATCCGTCCATCATGATGCCCCTGTGCGTCACTGCATCCTCCTGTTTTGAATGCCGGCACCTGCGCTGTGACAAGAGTTCTCGGGCATGCGCAGTGAGCGCTGCCCGAGAACCGACAGCAGGCTATTGCACCTGCGTGTTTCTAGATCTCATTCCAACCCTGCATCTGTTGTACATGATGAAAAAACATGTGCAATTAACGGAAGTCATATCTCACAATGTACTGAACACCTTCAGAAGTTCATGCCTCAATGGGCCTGAAATGTTTTGGTGGCACAAATGGGACTTACACAATATTAGAAATAAACATGGGAAAATTTTACATAAAGGCTCGCCATTTTGACTCATAGATGACATGTCTATGATGTCTGTATATATTTGTATAGTTTAAGTCGCATGCCAAATATTGCGAGTCTTAGTCACGTATATGAATCTTCTATTGAGAAAAGTGTCTGAAACCACAATTATCTGTATTGGACACTTGCAGAAATGTGAAGAGCTAATGTCACAGGTGTGTCAGGTAGGTGAGACAGACAGTCATCCTGGATCCAGCTGTAGAAAGTCTTTGCATTTAGCTCAAGCACCTTCTTGATTTTTGCATTTCTGTTATGGAGCGATATCCTTCTCCCTCTAGAACCCAATAGTTACTTCCACCTTCTGCTGCTAATCACACACCTGTGCTGAAGGTTTAAATACATTCATTTGCTGCAGCATGGTGCAGGTGTTAGCTCATACTTGCCTCAGTCTTGTTGCAAGTTCTAGCAGTCGGTTAGTGTTGTTCCCTGAGGACTCTTGGAGGATTGCTGGGGTAACATCTCGGTTGTCTTCTCAAGCTAAGTGTTTTCCCCCCATCCGCCTTCCCTCTCTGCCTTTAGCTTTAGTGGGGACTGACTAGTGCTTAGCCCGTCATCTCCTTATGTAGGTCCTATCACTAGGGTCAGGCAGGAATTAGGTTCCTGCTCGGCGATAGATGCAGAACCTATATAGGGACGTTTAGGGCAGACAGGGTGATTTTAGATTTGCCTTACATTTCCTCAGGGGTGGACATCCCCTGTAATAGCATGGCACATCATATTCACTTACATTTTGGATTTTGTAGAGAATACACTGTTCAATACCATAGCAGTTGAGATAAAAAATGGGATACTTTTATATATGATTCTGCATTCACATTACACCTATGGTGTAATATATTGCAGGTTTCTTTCTGATTTCAAAGTGCAATAGTTCAGAAACTGGGGAAAACAGGTAATGAGACTGCGTTTTATTTTTAAAAAAACATCATGGAAAGAGTGTTTTCCCCCATCTGTCTTCCCTCTCTGCCTTTAGCTTTAGTGGGGACTGATTAGTGCTTACCCTGTCCACTCCCTATGTAGGGCCTATCACTAGGGTCAGGCAGGGATTAGATTCCTGCTTGGCAATAGGTGAGAACCTATATAGGGACGTTTAGAGCAGACAGGGTGATTTTAGATCTGCCTAAGGGCCTCCACTTCCCTCTTCCCTAGTGTATGGGCTCCCCCTCCCCCCTTCCCGTTGTTGTGCACTTGCTTATCCTTCATCCAGTGTTGTGTGCACATTCCATACCATTGGGATTTGTAAGCTGAAGGATTTGCTTTAAATTTCCTCAGGGGTGGACATCCCCTGTAAAAACATGGCACATCATATACACTTACATTTTGCATTTTGGTGAGAATACACTGCTCAATGCCATAGCAATTTAAATAAAAAATGTGATACTTTATATATGATTCTGCATTCACATTACACCTATGGTGTAATATACTGCAGGTTTGTTTCTCATTTTGAAGTGCAATAATTCCGAGACTGGGGAAAATAGATAATGAGACCATGTTTTATTTTTACCCCAGCATGGAAAGAGTTAATTAATTTCCTGTCAAGAAAATGTTGGAATCACTGCGACAAGAATATCACAGACTTTAATTCTTCTGCAGTGAAGTTCTGTATGGAAACAGCTGCATGTTTCCAAACACCATATGGATGGCTATGTGGTGGTGGTCGTACCGCTGCCCCCAAAACCTATTCTACCATCATGTGTTTGTTGTTTTTTTAAACTATGATCTTATTTTTCAGTAAAAATACTGTATTATATTATAGTGTTCGATACATTATATTTAAGGTTGTATACAGCTGTTTTTAATGTATATGTAAAAAAAAAAATCAGTTTTGGGTAAGCACAAAGGAAATAGCAGTCATTTGTATAATTCCATCCACATTACATTACATACAGTACGAGTTTGGACACGTCTGTTCATTAATTGACTTTCCTTGTTTTTATTGGAATTTGCACATTGTAGATTCAGTGGCTCAGTGGCTCAGTGGATAGTACTGCAGAATATATGTTAGCGCTATATCAAAATAAAGATTATTATTATTTTATTATTAAGGCAGCAAAACCATGCTGGTAAATATATAGAAACAAGGAGAAAAGGAACGAGTCTGAAATAAAGCAGAATATGGGTTATACCTTAGATTCCTCACATTACCCCACTCTCCCCTTTTACTCCAATGACAGCATTGTACACCACTGTTGTAATGAGTTGGCACCTGTAATGTGTAATGGCTTTCCAAGAGTCTTGAAGGCATTCCCGAGGGCCTAAGGTAAGCCCTTTTTGGCTTCTTCACCGTCACTCTGCAGTCCAGCTCATCCCAAACCATTGAGGCTGGGCGATTTTAGAGGCATTGTCATCTGATGCACCACTCCATCTCTCTCCTTCTTGTTTACATAGCCCCAACATAGCCTGGAGCTGTGTTTTGGGTCATTTTTCTTTTGCAACACAAATTATGGTTCTACTAAGTTGGGATGGTATGTACTGTATGTCTCTGTAGAATGCAGTGGTAGCGATGCTGGGTAAGTGTGCCTTGAATTTGAAATGAACAGTGTCACCTGCTGTATGGTCGGCACCAGACATATAAAAGCAATTTGCTCTCCTTTTCTGCATCTCACAAAGACATGGCTGTTGGTACCAAAAATCTCAAATTTTGACTCATCAGATCACAGTGCCAATTTCCACTGATGTAAAATCCAGTCCTTGCATTGTTTAGTCCAGAAACAAGTCTCTTCTTCATGTTTACAGTCCACTTTGCAGCAATTCAATCACAAAGGCTTGCTTTTCACAGTCTCCTATGGAAAGCTGATGTTGAAATGTGTCAAAGCATTTATGAGGGCTGTTTTCTGAGGTCCTGTGAATTTGCATTTTTTTTAGGCTAACTCTGATGAACTTATCCTCTGCAGCAAAAATTATTCTTGGTGTTCCTTTCCTGGCAATGTCCACATTAGAGTCAGTTTCATAATACCAATTTATGGTTTAAATGACTGCACTTGAAGATACCTTCAAGGTTCTAGCAATTCTCTGGATTGACTGAATTTCATATCTTAAAGTAATGATGGATTGTTATTTCTCTTCACTTTATTTAAGTGTTTTTTTTTCTCCATATTCTGCCTTAGAACAGTTGTAGAATAAGGCTCAGCACTGTATGAAACTGTATACCAACACTGCCTCTGCAAAACACACCTGATTGTGGCACTTTCTGAAGGCAGGTGATTCAATAAATGAACTCTTGAGAAGGCATTCCTGTTCATTAGAAGCCGTTCCAGGTGACTACCTGATAAAGCTGCTTGAGAGAATGCCAAGGCAGTGTAAACCTGTCATGAAAATAAAAGGGGGTACTCTAAGGAATCTAAGGTTTTAACTAGTGTTGAGCATTCCGATACCGCAAGTATCGGGTATCGGCCGATACTTGCTGTATCGGAATTCCGATACCGACTTCCGATATTTTTTCAATATCGGAATTCGGCATCGGAATCGGAAGTTCAGTTGATTGACGGCCTGACGTCATCATGATGCGCGGTGTGTGCGCATCATGATGCGCCGTCATTTCGGGCCTTCCGGGGGTCTCTGCCGGCCTGCCGGGGGGCTGTGCCGGCCTGCCGGGGGGCTGTGTGGACTGCCCGGGGTCTGTACCGGCCTGCCGGGGGGCTGTGCCGGCCTGCCGGTGGTCTGTGCACCCTGTGGGGGTCTGTACCGGCCTGCCGGGGGGCTGTGCCGGCCTGCCGGGGGGCTGTGCTGATGTCCGGGGGTCTGTGCAAGCATCGTACGATGGGACTACAAGTCCCATCGGGCGATGCCTGCTACCATGACAGTGATTGACACATTAGCCAATGATGGGACAGTAGTAGTCCCATCATCCGGCTAATGTGTTAAATGTTAAAAAAAAAAAAAAAAAAATACTACATACATACTACATGCATGCTACATACATACTACATGCTACATACATACTACATGCATGCTACATACATACTACATATATACTACATACATACTACATACATACTGCATGCTACATACATACTACATACATACTACATGCATGCTACATACATACTACATATATACTACATACATACTACATACATGCTACATACATACTGCATGCTACATACATACTACATACATACTACATGCATGCTACATACATACTACATATATACTACATACATACTACATACATGCTACATACATACTGCATGCTACATACATACTACATGCATGCTACATACATACTACATATATACTACATGCATGCTACATACATACTACATGCTACATACATACTACATATATACTACATACATACTACATACATGCTACATACATACTGCATGCTACATACATACTACATGCATGCTACATACATACTACATATATACTACATGCATGCTACATACATACTACATGCTACATACATACTACATATATACTACATACATACTACATACATGCTACATACATACTACATACATACTACATGCATGCTACATACATACTACATGCATGCTACATACATACTACATGCATGCTACATACATACTACATGCATGCTACATACATACTACATGCATGCTACATACTACATGCATGCTACATGCATGCTACATACATACTACATGCTACATACATACCACATATATACTACATACATACAATACATTCATACAATACATACATAGACATACAGTACATATAACATAGAGTAACATACTTACCAATACTTGTCACATTGTTTCCCGAAGCCATTGTCTTTTCCGGGATAAATATTAACATAACAAACCACAAAAATACTCACCCACGATCCGAAGCAGTCCACGAGTGTGTCCCACGACGATCTTGGGTAGAGAACTGCAGCATCAGATGATGCTGCCGTTCTCTACGGGCTGCAGGAATCCAATGACGGAAGGTAGGTATCCTTCCGCACTGTATTCCTCCGCCACTTAAAAAAAAAAAGTCCCTAGTCTCACTTTATGCCATTGCTGTGTGGGAAATTCCCACACAGCAATGGCATAAAGTGAGACTAGGGACTTTTTTTTTTTAAGTGGCGGAGGAATACAGTGCGGAAGGATACCTACCTTCCGTCATTGGATTCCTGCAGCCCGTAGAGAACGGCAGCATCATCTGATGCTGCAGTTCTCTACCCAAGATCGTCGTGGGACACACTCGTGGACTGCTTCGGATCGTGGGTGAGTATTTTTGTGGTTTGTTATGTTAATATTTATCCCGGAAAAGACAATGGCTTCGGGGAACAATGTGACAAGTATTGGTAAGTATGTTACTCTATGTTATATGTACTGTATGTCTATGTATGTATTGTATGAATGTATTGTATGTATGTAGTATATATGTGGTATGTATGTAGCATGTAGTATGTATGTAGCATGCATGTAGTATGTATGTAGCATGCATGTAGTATATATGTAGTATGTATGTAGCATGTAGTATGTAGCATGCATGTAGTATATATGTAGTATGTATGTAGCATGTAGTATGTATGTAGCATGCATGTAGTATATATGTAGTATGTATGTAGTATGTAGTATGTATGTAGCATGCATGTAGTATATATGTAGTATGTATGTAGCATGTAGTATGTATGTAGCATGCATGTAGTATATATGTAGTATGTATGTAGTATGTATGTAGCATGCATGTAGTATATATGTGTTATGTATGTAGCATGTAGTATATATGTAGCATGTATGTAGTATGTATGTGGTATGTATGTAGCATGCAGTATGTATGTAGCATGCATGTAGTATAATGTATATGTAGTATGTATGTTGCATGTAGTATTTATGTAGTATGAATGTAGCATGTATGTAGTATGTAGTATGAATGTAGCATGTATGTAGTATGCATGTTGTATGTATGTAGCATGTAATTTTTTTATTTTTTTTTTTTTTACATTTAACACATTAGCCGGATGATGGGACTACTACTGTCCCATCATTGGCTAATGTGTCAATCACTGTCATGGTAGCAGGCATCGCCCGATGGGACTTGTAGTCCCATCGGACGATGCCTGCACAGACCCCCGGAGCCTGCACAGACCACCGGCAGGCCGGCACAGCCCCCCGGCAGGCCGGCACAGCCCCCCGGCAGGCCGGCACAGCCCCCCGGAGCCTGCACAGCCCCCCGGCAGGCCGGCACAGCCCCCCGGCAGGCCGGCACAGCCCCCCGGCAGGCCGGCACAGCCCCCCGGAGCCTGCACAGACCACCGGCAGGCCGGCACAGACCACCGGAGCCTGCACAGACCCCCTGGCAGGCCGGCACAGCCCCCCGAAAGGCCCGTACAGACCCCAGAGAGGCTGTACAAGGGCAGGAAAGGGTTTTTCTTATTCCGATACCGGAAGTCCCATAGACTTGAATGGGACTTCCGGTATCGGAATCGGCGATACCGATACTTTTTTTAAAGATCGGCCGATACCATCCGATACGATACTTTGAAGTATCGGACGGTATCGCTCAACTCTAGTTTTAACACTTTCTGGTTTCAGTTACACGTGTTTACTCTTTTTGTTTCCATATGTGTTCATTTGTAGTTTTGTTGCCTTCAGTCTCAATCTATAATGTGCATATTCCAAAATGATCAAAGAAAAACATGGCATTGTTGATTCATTAAAAATTTTGAGGAGGGCCTGAACACCTCTCTTTACAGGTTATGAGTACTATATTCTATGATGGGATGTTGATTCGGCAAACTAGGCTGATTACCATATGTTGGGTCGGGATAAATTTTTCCTCTAATAAGGGTCAATTAGCATGTGGCACATGGAGTTTTTTTGCCGTCCTCTGGATCAATATGTTATGCTATAGATATGTCAACCTTAAAAGTTATGAAACTTTAAAAGTTATTCAACTTTGGAACAGGGATCTCAAAATGTTTGACCAATAATGTATAATACCATGGAGATTCATGTAGGCTGTTATTTGGTTCTACACTAAATTTACTAAAAGTTTGGGATATCATTGAATTCAGGTTTTTCATTCAGTCCCATTATTACAGGTGTATATAATCCAGCCCCTCTCCATGTAGGCTGTATTTACGATATGATACTATACGATACGATACACTTTATTGATCCCGAGGGAAATTATGGTATCACAGCAGCGTTACAACAGCATTACAAACAAATCATTAAGAACAGCGTTACTACATTACAAACAGCATTACATAGACTAATTACCAGACACAGATCTTACACATTTACAAACATTTGTGAAAGAAGGGGTCATTCTAAAATGCTCAATGATACTAGAGCAGTCCTGTAATACCAACCACTGATGTAACCAGTCAGTTAGTGAAATTATTCGTAAATACTTCACAATAAACTGAGTGGTATTATTGAAAACTTAAAGCGTTTAGGAACCACAGCAACTCAGCCACAAAATGCTAGACCACATAAAGTTACAGAGTGGAGTCACTGCGTTCTGAAGCGCACAATGCATAAAAGTCACTAACGCTCTCCTGATTCCATAACTGCAAAGTCCAAACCTCCTCTGCCATTAACATCAGCACAAAAACTCTGTAATGGGAGCTTCATGGCTTGAGTTTCCATGCAAGTCTTACATCACCAAGCACAATGCTAAGAGTCAGATGGAATGGTGTAAAACACAGGACCACTGAGCGCTTCTCAATTACTCTTCTCTATCTGGCCGTTGATTGGATGAGTTTCTGTTTGGCAACAGTCAGGATAACATTACCTGCCTCACTGCATTGTGCCAAATGTAAAGTGTGATGGAAAAGGAATAAAGCGATGGACTTCACCTAGAGACATCAATGGTGAGTCAGTGCATCACTTGTACACAAACACTTTACACTATATACAGAGCTCCTGTGTATAATATCACTGGTGATCACTGTATTACCTCTACACTGACAATATATACAGAGCTCCTGTGTATAATATCACGGGTGATCACTGTATTACCTGTACAATGACATTATATGTAGAGTTCCTGTGCATAATGTCACTGGTGATCACTGTATTACCTGTACACTGACACTATATACAGAGCTCCTGTGTATATCACTGGTGTTCACTGTTTTAACGGTACACTGTCACTATATACAGAGCTCCTGTATATAAGGTCACTGGTGATCACTGTATTACCTGTACAATGACACTATATAGAGATACTATGTATAATGTCACAGGTGATCACTGTTTTACCTGTCCACTGACACTATATATACTCCTGTGTATAATGTCACAGGTGATCACTGTTATTACCTGTACACTATACACTATATACAGAGTTCCTGTATATATGGTCAGTGATGATCACTGTATTACCTGTACAATGACACTATGTATAGAGCTCCTGTGTATAATGTCACAGGTGATAACTGTATTACCTGTCCACTGACACTATATACAGAGCTACTGTGTTTAATGTCACTGGTGATCACTATATTATCTGTACACTGACACTATACTGTACACTATACACTCCTGAGTATAATGTCACTGGTTGCTAGTATTGTGGCTCTTATTAATGATCAGTATTGTAGTATTCGGTCACTATGTGGTGGTAATATGTGGTCTGGTCATGGTGTGGTGGTATTTGTCCCTGTATGTGCTACTATTTGGTTACGGTGTGGTCATATTTCTCCCTTGTATGTGGTATTATTTGGTCACTATGTGATGGTAATATGTGGACTGGTCACGATCTGGCAGGATTTGTCCCTGTATATGGTATTATTTGGTCACTATGTGGTGGAATATGTAGTCCAATCATGGTGTGGCAGTATTTTTCTCTTGTATGTGGTATTATTATAACTGCTTTTAAACAAAGAAGCCCTTAAATACAAACCACTGTAATTGTACACCCCAGTTATATAGTGTGCACACAGTAGATGTGCAGGAGCCACCTATGTTTTACAATTGAAGCTCCACTATAAAGGGGATAACGGCTTACAGATATTTGCATATTGCTGTAAGGTGGGCCCTTAGGGTCAATTCCACCTGTGTGCCCTAGACACCCCAGTCCAGCCCTGAAATTACCTACAGTCATGGCCAAAAGTATTGACACCCCTGCAATTCTGTCAGATAATACTCAGTTTCTTCCTGAAAATGATTGCAAACACAAATTCTTTGGTATTATTATCTTCATTTAATTTGTCTTAAATGAAAAAACACAAAAAGAATTGTCCTAAAGCCAAATTGGATATAATTCCACACCAAACATAACAAAGAGGGTGGACAAAAGTATTGGCACTGTTCGAAAAATCATGTGATGCTTCTCTAATTTGTGTAATGAACAGCACCTATAACTTACCTGTGGCACCTAACAGGTGTTGGCAATAACTAAATCACACTTGCAGCCAGTTGACATGGATTAAAGTTGACTCAACCTCTGTCCTGTGTCCTTGTGTGTACCACATTGAGCATGGAGAAAAGAAAGCAGACCAAAGAACTGTCTGAGGACTTGAGAAACCAAATTGTGAGGAAGCATGAGCAATATCAAGGCTACAAGTCCATCTCCAAAGACCAGAATGTTCCTGTGTCTACCGTGCGCAGTGTCATCAAGAAGTTTAAAGCCCATGGCACTGTGGCTAACCTCTCTAGATGTGGCTGGAAAAGAAAAATTGACAAGAGATTTCAATGCAAGATTGTGCGAATGTTGGATAAAGAACCTCGACTAACATCCAAACAAGTTCAAGCTGCCCTGCAGTCCGAGGGTACAACGGTGTCAACCCGTACTATCCGTCGGCATCTGAATGAAAAGGGACTGTATGGTAGGAGACCCAGGAAGACTCCACTTCTTACCCCGAGACATAAAAAAGCCAAGCTGGAGTTTGCCAAAACTTACCTGAAAAAGCCTAAAACATTTTGGAAGAATGTTCTCTGGTCAGATGAGACAAAAGTAGAGCTTTTAGGGCAAAAGCATCAACATAGAGTTTACAGGAGAAAAAAGAGGCATTCAAAGAAAAGTACACGGTCACTACAGTCAAACATGGCGGAGGTTCCCTGATGTTTTGGGGTTGCTTTGCTGCCTCTGGCACTGGACTGCTTGACCGTGTGCTTGGCATTATGAAGTCAGAAGACTACCAACAAATTTTGCAGCATAATATAGGGCCCAGTGTGAGAAAGCTGGGTCTACCTCAGAGGTCATGGGTCTTCCAGCAGGACAATAACCCAAAACACACTTCAAAAAGCAATAGAAAATGGTTTGAGAGAAAGCACTGGAGACTTCTAAGGTGGCCAGCAATGAGTCCAGACCTGAATCCCATAGAACACCTGTGGAGAGATCTAAAAATGGCAGTTTGGAGAAGGCACCCTTCAAATATCAGGGACCTGGAGTAGTTTGCCAAAGAAGAATGGTCTAAAATTCCAGCAGAGCATTGTAAGAAACTCATTGATGGTTACCGGAAGCAGTTGGTCGCAGTTATTTTGGCTAAAGGTTGTGCAACCAAGTATTAGGCTGAGGGTGCCAATACTTTTGTCCGGCCCATTTTTGGAGTTTTGTGTGAAATGATCAATGTTTTGCTTTTTGCTTCATTCTCTTTTGTGTGTTTTCATTTAAGACAAATTAAATGAAGATAATAACACCAAAGAATTTGTGTTTGCAATCATTTTCAGGAAGAAACTGAATATTATCTGACAGAATTGCAGGCGTGTCAATACTTTTGGCCATGACTGTATGTACTGTATATACAAATAAAAAAGGCTAGTGGAATATAGATGTGTTACCCCAGATATCCCTGCCTGACAGCTGAGGTTGGCACCCTGGGATACGATATGGTGCCCCTGCTCCATGAAGGCTATCCCTACCTGACCCTAAAAGGAGTCCCTAAAAAAGCCAACAACACCCAATAAAGTGCTTAAGTGCTAATACATCAACAGAACGGCTAGTAGGTCCTATAGACTATCGGCATCAAGGTCTGGATACCTCTATGCACCTAATTGCAGCTCTCAAAATATGGAAAAGAGAGAGTTGCTACAAGAGAAGTGTATGGATATGTAACTAACTATTGCCACTAAATCTATATTGTATTAGATTGGGACAATGAATCCCCTAAATTATGGTTTACATACATCTCAATGCCAAAAGACCATATAGGGGTGGTCCGAGTAATTAGTGTAATAAAGACTCAAAAAAATGTGGTCATCAATTGTCATCAGGCTGATGAACTGCAAGAAAAAGCTACTGAATTGCACATATCCCAGACAAACAAAGAATTAGCAAAAAAAACATAATGATCATAGCCTATACCAGGCTGAAGCCTAATAAAGCGAGTATGTTCAGAATAGAATTGAAAAGTGTGTACAAGTTAAGCCCTTCATCTTTACTTTTCTTCTTCATTTGGCACAGACCGCTATCACTTCTTCCTGCCCGGACTCGTCTCTGAAGAATATAACCAACAGTTATCTATACCTGATCTCTTCTAGAGCACATTCCCCACTGCTCCAGAAGGAGAAAAAAGTGACATACTGTGCATGGTGGCATTAACAGGACCCCTCTTTTGTTCCCCCCATAGAAAACAGTCTACTAAAAAGTAAATTATATTACAGCAGTAATAATGTCCCCCACTTGCCACCATAAACTAATAATATATATTCCTCATTCTGGCCAACATACAGTAATTAAAAGGAACCTGTCAGGTCCCCCATGCCCTCCAACCCAGCAGCATTCACTTATTTATGAGTAAATTCCTTGCCTAACTGTCCCTGTATAACGTTTGTCTGTAAAAATGAGGTTTAAAAAAAGCATTTATACAGTCCTCATTTCCTATATTAATGAGGGCTTTGACTAGTCGATGGGGCGTTAGTTACCCCTTACTAGTCAGTCCTCTTTCCATGTTATCATGCTCCTGTGGGCATGAGAGCATAATTTGTAGGCACTGTCATCATCGCCAGGCAGTGCAAATCTCACACACGTGCCGCACATTTTGTCAGCATCAACTGAAACTCAATGTTGTTTCCCAGTGACAGCCCCAAACCTGAAAGATCTTGAGAAGATTTTTATGGAGGCGTGGGCCAAAATCCCTGCTGCAGTGTGTGCAAACTTAGTCAAGAACTACAGGAAACGTCTGACCTCTGCAATTGCAAACAAAGGTTTCTGTACCAAATATTAAATTCTGTTTTTCTATTGTATCAAATACTTATTTAATGCAACAAAATGCAAATTAATTAATGTCATTTTCTGGATTTTTTTAAAAAGATTTTGTCTCTCACAGTTGTACCAAGTGTACCTATGTTAAAAATTACAGCCCTCTCAATTCTTTGTAGGTAGGAAAATTCAGCAGCAGCATATTAGATACTCATTTTCCACACTGTATTGCCATTCTATGTTCTGAGGATATTATGGTGTGAAACAAAATGTGATTCATTAGACCAGACAGGTCACCTTTTCCCATTGTTTCATGGGCCTGTTATAATGCCCATTATGTGCTTTCAGTAGTGGCTAGGTGTTAGCATTTTAGCTACACAGTACTGTGTGTTTTGACATCCTCTAAATTTTTTCTGTGCTGTGTTGTGTATAAATACAGTATGTGATTCTTCAGATGTTGCATTAGTCAATGCCTGATGAAGAGACCTGAGTAGTCTCGAAAGCTTGCAATGTGTTACCATCTTTTCAGTTAGCCATTAAAAGGTATCAACCACTGAGGACTCTCAATTCTGAATATTTTTCTAAATTTTCAGTAATTTTTGCCACAGTTACTCATCTGTAGGATTATAGTAGATGAGCTATATTTTGCTTCCACTGTGCATCTAAAGTTTTTGGGCGACCATAACACTGTGTCGTTCCTTGAACTATTTTTGGGAGGTCTACATCTGGGACCTCTATCATTTGGGAGAAGGAGGGTCTCATCATGCTTCATTTAAAGGCTATTAGACAGACAGAACTAGTAGAGTGAAGCCAGGATCAGATTAAAGGGATTCTGTCACACCATTTTTCGAGTATCAGCTGCCGGCACTGCCATCAGGGGCTTATCTACAGCATTCTATAATGCTGTAGATAAGCCCCCGATGTAACCTGAAAGATAAGAAAAATGAGTAATATTATACTCACCGGGGGGCAGTCCGGTCTTGGTCCGATGGGTGTTGTGGTCCGGTGCCTCCCATCTTCTAATGGTGACGTCCTTTTCTTTGCTGCCTGTCATGGCTCCTTCGCAAGCGCACTGCTCTGCCCTGTTGAGAATACTGCAGTGCGCAGGACCTCTCCCGGTG
Source organism: Dendrobates tinctorius (assembly GCF_039654945.1). Classification (NCBI taxonomy): domain Eukaryota; kingdom Metazoa; phylum Chordata; class Amphibia; order Anura; family Dendrobatidae; genus Dendrobates; species Dendrobates tinctorius. The sequence continues at coordinate 9,999,975 of NW_027361684.1, forward strand.
CCTACGCACTTCAGTACTCTGCTCTGCCCTCAACATGGTAGAGCAGTATGCCTGCGCAGGAGCCACGACAGGCAGCATAGACAGGCAGCAAAGAAGAGGACGTCACCGTTAAAAGATGGGAGGTGCCGGACTGGACATCCATCGGACCGGACCGACCACCAGAGTGAGTATAATCTAACTCATTTTTCTTATCTTTCAGGTTACCTTTCAGCATTACAGAATGCTGTAGATAAGCCCCTGATGGCGGTGTCGGCAGCTGATACTCGAAAAATGGGGTGACAGATTCCCTTTCAAGGATCATTCAGACTAACTTGATAATTGGGAATGTATTCATTAAAGCGCAGGTTGGATGATTAAAGGCATGTGTAAGCATGGCGGCAATAACCCGACGGGTGATGGGATTGTACATGGTAGCCTGAAATCATCATTGTGTGCTGCCTACAACAATGATATTTCATGCTCACAGAACAATGTCAGTGTCTAAGATATGGGGCAGTTAATTTATAAGTGACGATCTGGCTACTAACTGAAACACTTTACCACTTCTATCAGCATACCATCACTGGGACACATTTAGTCAATATGTTTTTTTTTTATTTACTACAATATTATACAAAAGTAAAACATGCCTAAAACACTATATATAATGATGCAATTTAATGTGCAGATAAAACCACGTAAACATTTAGTGCACAAATATTATGCAATTAGGGTGTACAAGTGCTTATCACTAAACTAGAACATCAACAAAAATTTAATTTATTTCAGTTCTTCAAAACAAAAAGGTGAAACTCATATTACATAGAGTCATTACAAACAGAATGATCTATTTCAAGTGTTTATTTCTGTTAATGTTGATGATTATGGTTTACAGCCAATGAAAACCCAAAAGTCATTATCTCAGTAAATTAGAATAGCTAACAAAAACACCTGCAAAGGCTTCCTAAGCATTTAAAAAGGTCCCTTAGTCTGTTTCAGTAGGCTCCACAATCATGGAGAAGACTGCTGACTTGACAGATGTCCCGAAGGCAGTCATTGACACACTCCACAAGGAGGGTAAGCCACAAAAGATCATTGCTAAAGAAGCTGGCTGTTCACAGAGTGCTGTATCCAAGCATATTAATGGAGAGTTGAGTGGAAGGAAAAGGTGTAGAAGAAAAAGGTGCAGAAGCAACCACAATAACTGCAGCCTTGAAAGGATTGTTAAGAAAAGGCCATTCAAAAATTTTGGGGAGATTAACAAGGAGTGAACTGCTGCTGGAGTCAATGTTTCAAGTGCCACCACACACAGACATATCCAGGACATGGGCTACAAGTGTCGCATTCCTTGTGTCAAGCCACTCATGACCAATAGACAATGCCAGAAGCGTCTTACCTGGACCAAGGAGAAAAAGAACTGGACTGTTACTCAGTGTTCCAAGGTGTTTTCAGATGAAAGCAAATTTTGCAATTCATTTGGAAATCAAGGTCCCAGAGTCTGGAAAAAGAGTGGAGAGGCCACAATCCAAGCTGCTTGAGGTCTAGTGTGAAATTTCCACAATCAGTGATGGTTTGGGGAGCCATGTCATCTGCTGGTGTAGGTCCACTGTGTTCTATCAAGACCAAAGTCAGCGCAGCCTTCTACCAAGAAATTTTAAAGCACTTCATGCTTCCCTCTGCCAACAAGCTTTTTGGAGATGGAAATTTCATTCTCCAGCAGGACTTGGCACCTGTCCACACTGCCAAAAGTACCAATACCTGGATTAAAAACAACAGTATCACTGTGCTTGATTGGCCAGCAAACTCGCCTGACCTTAACCCCATAGATAATGTATAGGGTATTGTCAAGAGGAAGATGAGAGACATCAGACCCAACAATGCAGACTGTGATGGTTACATGTTATGAATGAGTCACCGTAGGAGGCAAAAGCAGAAATACAAGCTAAGTCCAGAAAACCAGAGAAGTTGGCAACTATCAGATTGCAGACCCCTGAACCTATCAACACAACTAGCAGTAGCCGTGGGGGGTTCCTACGATGCCCTAGACCCCTCGATCACAGTCGGAGAATTACATAGGCCTAAAGAAAGAAAGGGGAAATCTAAACTGCCCCAGAGCAGACCCCAAAGCAATAGGCAGCCCCCAACATATAATGACGGTGAAGCAAGATGAAAACACCAACACAGACAGAAAGATAGACTGAGCAAAGGCGGGGACCAAAACTATCTAGATAGGAAAGGACAGGAAGGCTGCTGTCTGCAATCTGCCAAAACCCTATCAAAGACATAAGCCAACAAGCTGATATGAAAAAGGCCCTGAAGCAGCTAGGCTTCAAAAACTAAATCAGCACTCAGGTATTTTCAGAAGACAGAGCTAAATGAATTCAGCACACCCCAGCAGGGAATGGCAGAAATCCAGAAAAACAAAGCAAAACAAAGTCAAAGCACCAAAGCAAAAGGCTGAGCAGCAAACTTAGCTTTAGAGGAGCAGGAATTCAGACTGGTCTCCAAGGATCCCACAGAGAAATCACCCGCAGGGCAGAAGGGTGTTGGCAGCCTTATATCCAGTCAGTAACTCCACTCAGCCAGTCATCATCATCAGCCTCAGGTGTCTGATAATCAGGCTCACTACCTTTCTTTACCAGAAGAGGGAGTTCCTCGGGCCTCAGTAATGAAGGGGAAAATGAACTCACAACAGTACCTGCCCCTTGAGGAGGGGTCACCGAACCCTCAACTACGCCACCAGGGCGATCAGGGTGAGCCCGATGAAAGGCACGCACCAATCTTTTGGCATGAATATCAGAGGCAGAGACCCAGGAATTATCCTCCTGACCATAACCCTTCCACTTAACCAAATACTGGAGTCTCCGTCTAGCCAGACGGGAATCCAGTACTTTCTCTACCTCATATTCCATGTTACCTTCAACCAATACAGGGTCTGGAGGTGCCACCCCCGGAACAACAGGTTCAACAAACCTCTTCAACAAAGACTTATGGAACACATTATGGATTTTAAATGTGACAGGAAGAGCCAAACGAAAAGAGACCGGATTAATAATCTCCACAATCTTGTAAGGTACAATAAATCTAGGCTTAAACTTAGGAGAAGCCACCTTCATAGCAATATTTTTTGATGATAACCACACCATATCACCAACCTTAAACTGGGGACCAATGGTCCTATGTCGGTTGGAAAACCGCTGGGCCTTTTCCTGGGAGAGAGATAACTTATCCACCACTTGGTCCCAGATCTGGTGCATTCTCTCCACCACAGTGTCAACACCTGGGCAGGCAGAGGGCTCCACCTGCCCTGAAGAAAATCGAGGATGAAACCCAAAGTTACAAAAAAAAGGTGACATCAAAGTGGCAGAACTAACTCTATTACTTAAAGCAAATTCGGCCAAGGGCAAAAATGAAACCCAATCATCCTGATCAGCAGAAATAAAACATCTCAAATATGACTCCAAGGTCTGGTTTGTTCTCTCTGTCTGCCCATTGGTCTGAGGGTGAAAAGCAGAGGAGAAGGACAACCAAACTCCCAGCCTGGAACAGAAAGTTCTCCAAAATCTAGACACAAACTGAACTCCTCTGTCAGATACAATGTTCTCAGGAATCCCATGCAAACGAACCACCTGTTGTAAAAACAGGGGCACCAACTCAGAGGAAGACGGCAACTTAGGGAGTGGTACAAGATGAACCATCTTAGAGAACCTATCACAAATCACCCAAATAACAGTCATCCTCTGAGAGACAGGCATTTCAGAGATGAAATCCATTGAAATATGGGTCCATGGCCTCTTGGGGACAGGCAAAGGCATCAACAACCCACTAGAGCGAGAACACGATTTAGACCGGGAGCACGTCCCACAGGACTGCACAAAATTCCTGACATCACGAGACAAGGAGGGCCACCAAAAAGACCGACTCACCAGATCTCTAGTACCAAAAATACCTGGATGACCAGCCAAAGCAGAGCAATGAACTTCAGACATCACTCTCTTCTTCCACTGGTCAGGAACATACAACTTTCCACTGGGACAACGCTCAGGTTTGTCCTCCTGGAACTCTTCCAGAGCACGTCTCAAATCGGGCGAGATGGCAGAAAGAACTACCCCTTCGCCTAAGATGGTAGCAGGCTTGGTCACCACAGGAGAATCAGCAAAGAAGCTCCTAGAGAGGGTGTCTGCCTTGACATTCTTTGTTCCAGGAAGAAAAGAAACCACAAAATCAAAACGTGTAAAAATCAAGGCCCACCTAGCCTGTCTAGGGTTCAAGCGCTTAGCCGACTCTAGGTAAATCAAATTCTTGTGGTCAGTGAGGACCACGACTTGATGCTTAGCTTCCTCCAACCAATGTCTCCACTCCTCAAATGCCTATTTCATGGCCAACAATTTCCCTATTCCCCACATCATAGTTACGTTCAGATGGAGAGAACTTTCGGGAAAAGAAAGCACAGGGATTCATTTTAGATGTTACAGGATCCTTTTGGGACAAAACAGCTCCTGCACCAATCTCAGAAGCATCCACCTCTACCTGGAATGGAAGTGAGACATCAGGTTGCCGCAAAACCGGGGCGGAGGTGAATCTTCGCTTCAGCTCCTGAAAGGAAGAAACAGCCTCCGGAGACCAATTTAACACATCAGCACCCTTCTTAGTCAAATCAGTCAATGGCTTGGCAATACTAGAAAATTTTGCTATAAATTTCCGATAAAAATTAGCAAAACCCAAAAACTTCTGGAGGGCCTTCAAAGAAGTGGGCTGAACCCAATTGTGAATGGCCTGTACCTTGGCCGGGTCCATTTCAATAGTTGACGGGGACAAAATAAATCCCAAAAAAGAAATCCTCTGTACTCCAAAAAGGCATTTAGATCCTTTGACATACAGGGAATTCTCCCTCAAGATCCGGAACACAGTCCGAATATGTTCCACATGAGAATCCCAATCCTTGGAGAAGATCAAAATATCATCCAGATAGATAATCAAAAATTTATCGACAAAATCTCGGAAAATATCATTCATGAAGCACTGGAAGACAGAAGGGGCATTAGTGAGCCCAAAAGGCATCACCAGGTACTCAAAATGTCCCCCCGGAGTATTAAACGCCGTCTTCCATTCATCCCCATGCTTAATGCGAATAAGATTATACGCCCCCCTGAGGTCAAGCTTGGTAAACCAGCAAGCACCTTTAACTCTGGAGAATAGATCAGAAATCAGAGGTAACGGATACTGATATTTAACAGTAATTTTGTTGAGGGCACGATAATCAATACAAGGTCTTAATGATCCATCCTTTTTGGCTACAAAAAAAAACCCGGCACCTAAGGGTGACGAGGATGGTCTAATATGACCCTTCTCCAATGCCTCCTTAATATAGGATCGCATAGCCTCGTGCTCGGGTACAGATAAATTGAAGAGCCGACCCTTGGGAAATTTACACCCCGGGCTCAGTTCAATTGCACAGTCATAACTCCTATGAGGAGGCAGAGATGCAGACTCATTCTCACTAAATACATCATAAAAGTCCGCCAAATAATCAGGAACATCATGCGACTGAGGAAAGGTGGAAAACACCGGAGCCTCACTAAAGGCACACCGACAACCCCAACTCACCACAGACACAGATTTCCAATCCAAAACTGGATTATGAATCTGTAACCAGGGAAACCCCAGAACAATAGTATCATGCAGATTATGCAACACCAAAAATCTGCAATTTTCTTGATGGTCTGGGGCGACCCGCATTGCCACCTGGGTCCAAAACTGGGGTTTATTTTTAGCCAAAGGAGTAGCATCAATCCCCCTCAAAGGGATAGGCGTCTGCAGAGGTGTCATCGGAAATCCACAACGTTTAGCAAAATCCAAGTCCATTAGGTTTAGGGCTGCTCCCGAATCCACAAAAGCCTTGGCGGAAAATGTGGACAGGGAGCAGATCAGAGTAATAGCCAGAAGAAACTTAGGTTGAACACCCCCAACAGAAAACGTGTGTGCAAAGCATTTCTCTCGTTTAGGACAGACAGAAATAATATGCGAGGCATCTCCACAGAAAAAACACAACTTATTACGCCTTCTGAACTCCTGACGCTGCTCTCTGGAAAAAACTCTATCACATTGCATAGGTTCAGACATTTGTTCAACAGGTGGCAACACCTCTCGTGCAGCTTTGCGTTCGCGCAAACGCCGATCAACCTGAATGGCTAATGACATAGAATCGTCAAGACCAGAAGGAACAGGAAATCCTACCATAGTATCTTTTACGGCTTCTGTCAACCCCTTCCGAAAGAGAGCAGCCAAGGCATTATCATTCCAGGTAGTAAGTACTGCCCACTTTCGGAATTTTTGACAGTACAATTCTGCAGAATCACGACCCTGGCTCAATGCCAGCAGGGTCTTTTCAGCCTGATCAATGGCATTAGGATCGTCATACAACAACCCCAAAGCTTGAAAGAATGCGTTCACATTAGTCAGAATAGGATCATCTGGTTTCAAAGAAAACGCCCAATCCTGGGGATCGCCACGCAGCAAAGAGATGACAATTTTAACCTGCTGCGCGGAGCTCCCTGACGAGTTAGGCTTCAAGGCAAAAAATAATTTACAATTATTTTTGAAATTCAAAAATTTAGACCGATCCCCAAAAAATGCATCAGGTGTAGGAATCTTTGGTTCAGCAGCATGTGAATGAGCAAGGTAGGCGGAAATTCCCCGCACTTCCGCAGCGAGCTGCTCCACACGATCAGACAATTGCTTTATCTCCATTGAGAGAAAAAAAAATTCCCCCTACGGCCTCAGAGATATAGAGGAAAAAATATACACACTTTTTTTTTTATTTTATTTTATTTTTTTTTACAATTCTTTCCTGCTATTGAGTACCCTAGGATCTGCGGTATGGCGGGTGATTCTGTTATGAATGAGTCACCGTAGGAGGCAAAAGCAGAAATACAAGCTAAGTCCAGAAAACCAGAGAAGTTGGCAACTATCAGATTGCAGACCCCTGAACCTATCAACACAACTAGCAGTAGCCGTGGGGGGTTCCTACGATGCCCTAGACCCCTCAATCACAGTCGGAGAATTACATAGGCCTAAAGAAAGAAAGGGGAAATCTAAACTGCCCCAGAGCAGACCCCAAAGCAATAGGCAGCCCCCAACATATAATGACGGTGAAGCAAGATGAAAACACCAACACAGACAGAAAGATAGACTGAGCAAAGACGGGGCCCAAAACTACCTAGATAGGAAAGGACAGGAAGGCTGCTGTCTGCAATCTGCCAAAACCCTATCAAAGACATAAGCCAACAAGCTGATATGAAAAAGGCCCTGAAGCAGCTAGGCTTCAAAAACTAAATCAGCACTCAGGTATTTTCAGAAGACAGAGCTAAATGAATTCAGCACACCCCAGCAGGGAATGGCAGAAATCCAGAAAAACAAAGCAAAACAAAGTCAAAGCACCAAAGCAAAAGGCCGAGCAGCAAACTTAGCTTTAGAGGATGTATGCAAAGAGAAAGATTGAGTAACTAGGTGAATATAATAAAAATACGTCTTTATTGGTTAACATGTATACCATTCAGTACAAAAATACAAAGATTAAAATGACACCACAAGATGAAGGAACAGAATAACCCGGGAAAAACACCCAGCCACAGGATATCAAGTAATATAACAATATATATAGAGAGTAACCACATCTATATAGAAGAGAACTTTTATTGCGTAAATTACATGCCAGGAGGACCTCCAGGGAGATGATCAGTGAGGTCGAGAGAGAGGCTCTTCGCAATTTGGAGGAATTATTGGATGAACAAGCAGCCCCGTCTACAAGTAGGTTTCCAACGTCTATTCTTCCAAAGTCAACTAAATTCCCCCCTTTGTCGCTATGTCCAGCTATTGAGGTCTTTACTAAATTGGTTTATGAGGACTTCAAAGAATTATCGACTAAGCGTCGATATGATAATCTGACGCATGCTCAGCGTATTGCTATACAAGAGCTACAAGAGCTTACTGATGTGGTCTTTAAACCGGCGGACAAGGGGGGGAATATTGTTGTCTGGCCTCACGATAAATATGAACGTGAGGCCTTTCGTCAACTGAGAGATCTAAATACCTACTCATGTCTGCCGTCCAACCCACTTGTGACCTTCTCTCTCGACCTCCAGGGCATCCTCCTGGAGGCACTGGATAACAATGTCATCTCAAGGCAGGTCTTCGATGGTCTTGTGATTAAGTATCCGAGGATCCCAACTTTTTACCTGTTGCCCAAGGTCCATAAGAACGCCCTTGACCCGCCAGGGCGCCCTATAGTGTCAGGCATTGATGGACTTTGTGATCCTATTTGTCAATTTATTGACTTTTATTTAAAACCTTTGGTGGAAACTTTACCATCATACATACGTGACACTACGGACGCCCTGGCTAGGGTTGATGGTGTTTTTGTGGACCAAGGGACTTTACTAGTGACTGCCGATGTGGAAAGTCTTTACACGTGTATTGAACATTCTCACGGTTTGGAGGCAGTCCGCCTCTTCCTGGGTGCTTCCGACCTGGGTGGCCCCTTGTGTGGGCTCATCCTCGAGCTGCTGCGCTTTATCCTTACCCACAATTTTTTTACTTTTAAAGATAAGTTTTTTCTACAGAAGCGTGGCACAGCCATGGGCGCGGCCTGTGCGCCTGCGTATGCTAATCTCTTCCTCGGTTCGTGGGAGAGATTGATTTTTGGCGATGCAGGCGTACAGGCCGCCTCCCATGTGCTGTGTTGGTATAGATATATAGATGATATTTTCTTTTTGTGGGATGGATCGGTGCAGCAGCTCGGGGAGTTCATGAGGACGCTGAACCATAATGAATTTAACATCCATCTGACTTATTCTTATGATGCCACTGAAATCAGTTTTCTGGATATTGCCATGAGTGTTGATCACTCAGGCTATATCCAGACGGATGTCTATCGTAAACCGACATCCGTTAACTCTTTGGTTCATGCGTCCTCTGCCCACAATCCTTCCACCATAGGAGCTGTTCCGGTCGGACAGTTCCTACGGGCGAGGCGGATTTGTTCTTCGGATACTAGATTTGAGATCCAATCGGCCGATTTGAAAGAGCGATTCCTTAACCGTGGATACTCAAATAGAAGCATTAAAAAAGGTTATTTAAGAGCAAGAGCAACACCACGCGGCAGTCTTTTGGGATCCTCGAAGAGGTCCCCTTATCCAAATAAGGAAGCACCTATTAGATTTATATCTACTTTTAACCATCAATGGGAAGATATGAGACAGATCCTTATGAAACACTGGCATATTTTGGGTACCGAACCCTCCTTGGGAGTTGCTTTGGGTTCATATCCGTCAATGGCCCCAAGAAGATCGAAAAATCTTAAAGACTTCCTTGTACAGAGCCATTATCGACATGTACAAGTCAATCCATTTGGCTCTAGGGGCCCTACACCTGGCTCCATACCTTGCGGCCACTGCCTTGCATGCACAAATGTCCTGCGCTGCACCACCTTCCAGACCTCAGATGGAAGGAGACAGTTCAATATACGCCATCGAATTTCTTGTGGCAGTATGAATGTGATCTATTATGCTACATGTGACTGTCCAAAAATCTATATTGGATTAACATCGAGGGAGCTGAGGATGAGGGTGCGTGAACATGTGCGGGACATTTGTGCATCCAAGACAGTGGCCGATATGTCCCTCCTGAAAACCCTGCCCCGCCATTTACGACAATATCATAATGGGGAATCAACTTCCCTTAAAATTAGAGGGATTGATCAAGTACATCTAGGGGTAAGGGGGGGGGACTATAAACGTAGGTTGGCTCAAATTGAGACTAAATGGATTATTACACTTGATACAATGGCCCCCAAAGGACTTAATGAATCATTATCCTTTGCATCTTTCCTGTAGGATATTCTGAAAAGTATATACTGAGCCTCTTTTGGTCCTTTTAGTTATTTATCCTTCTGCCCCTTTTTTCTTACGTGTTCCCTCATATCCCAGGGAGTGGGGTGTGTTTTATTTAACTTTTTTAATTTTTATTTTGTATTGTATATGTGTATTTTTGATATATGTTTCACTTATTTCCCCTCTTAGTCTATGTGAGACCTCTTCTCTATTCATCAATTGGATTTATCTATTCCATTATATGTGGCGATCCCACTGGCCCTAATTTCAATATCTACATTGGATGTTCATCAATTTCAGACATCGGTGTTTATGGACGATTCTGGGACGCTTTAATTTGAAGAGAGCAACATGTATTGTGATGTCATATTTTGAATTTCTGATTATTCTCTTTTTCTAGTTGCCTTTTTCATCTTTTGTTCATTTTTGATCTATGCCCAGTATTCCTTGTCTCATAAGATATATATTTACATCTATTGGTGTCAGTGGTTGTGCGCATGCCCACTGCTCCTGTTTGTGGCCGACATGTGGGGGAGTGTCTTCTTGCCTTCCTCCGGGCTTCCGGGGACTTCTTCTTCTCCCCTGATGCCCGGGGCAACGCATGACGCTCTCTCTGCATTGTCTGCCCTTCGGGTGGACAGTGCGCATGCGCCGCGCCAAACCACTCTGATTGGCCGATTGGAAACCATGTGATTTATCACATGGGTATAAGCAGGTCCTGTGCGCACTCCTTTGGGTGGACAGTGCGCATGCGCCGCGCCAAACCGCTCTGATTGGCCGACTGGAAAGCATGTGATTTGTCACATGGGCTTAAGAAGGTCCTGTGCGCACTCCCCGGTACACTGCCCTTGAGAAAGCGTGCTTGTAGTCACGCGAAACGCGCGTCGGGCGTTTGTCCTACCTGGTCCTGGGCTCACTCAGCCTTCATGTATATCGGGTAAGATATCTCCTTAAACTGGCCACTTTAAATTTACCTATGCACACTAGGTGGTCACAATGGACTGATAATGTGGCGCAGTGACCCCCAATTCGGGGGATGGGGAACTAGCAGATATTTGTTATCTATATAGATGTGGTTACTCTCTATATATATTGTTATATTACTTGATATCCTGTGGCTGGGTGTTTTTCCCGGGTTATTCTGTTCCTTCATCTTGTGGTGTCATTTTAATCTTTGTATTTTTGTACTGAATGATATACATGTTAACCAATAAAGACGTATTTTTATTATATTCACCTAGTTACTCAATCTTTCTCTTTGCATGCATACCTATTGGAGTGGGTGTTTCAGGTGTTTTTCCTGATTTAGGGTGGCTATTTATAGCCTTAAAACCCTATTCTTTGACATAGTGATAATGTCACTGAGGTTTTTGCATTTAATTAGCTTTAGAGGAGCAGGAATTCAGACTGGTCTCCAAGGATCCCACAGAGAAATCACCCGCAGGCCAGAAGGGCGTCGGCAGCCTTATATCCAGTCAGTAACTCCACTCAGCCAGTCATCATCATCAGCCTCAGGTGTCTGATAATCAGGCTCACTACCTTTCTTTACCAGAAGAGGGAGTTCCTCGGGCCTCAGTAATGAAGGGGAAAATGAACTCACAACAGTTACGTGTGACTGGACACACCGCCTCCAGCAGGGCGAATGTCTCTGACACACGTGACCCTGGATACACCACCTCCAGTAGGGCGAATTTAAATAATATAACGTGCAGTCGGATACACCACCTCCAGCAGGCGCATTTCAGAATTACACACGTATCTGGATACACCACCTCCAGCAGGGCGAATTTAAATAATACAGGGAAACACCAGGGAAACCGATACAATGGAGGGCCCTGCGATAGGGAACAGGGACATGGAGACCTCCTGCACTCCCCTGAGTCAGTGTCTCTACACTCCTGAAAGTCCCTATGCAGGTTCCGCACCTGGCGACGAGCAGGATACCGAAAAACCCTAGCTCGCCCTGCACCTAGCCCTTTCCAGTGAAATGGACGGTGCAGAAACTAATCCCACCACTGCACTGAAACACACAAAAGGAAAGGTACAAACAGGGATAACACCACTTAGCTTTGCTCTGTTGCTCTTGCTCCCAGCAACAGAGTCCAGCACCAGAATGCAGCTTTCCTCCTGAAGCTATTACACCAGAGCTCTGCCTGAGCTGCAAGGAACTCCTCTCAACAGCTCCCTCCTTCACCAGACTTGGTTGGAAATGACCAATATCAGCAACCGTGATTGAACCACCTGACACTCTTTTATAGGTAAGAGCCAGAGCAATCACACCTGCTACATAATCACGTGCACTAAACTAAAGTAACCAGAGTGCAATGACCCTAACGGCCACCGGGGGGCAAAACTAGAACTGAAACCACCACAGTGCAATGACCCTAATGACCACCGGGGGCAAAACTAACTTTAAGCACACAGGTTACTAGTGCTTTTATCTGTCATTATCCAGCGTGGATCATGACAGTACCCTCCCTTAATGAGGGCCCTCCGGACCCTCAAGACCGCTCCTCATCAGGGAACCACCTATAGCCCAGGTCCTGAGTTCACCCCAGCAAATACCTGCACTTCAGGTTTATGACAAACGAGCACCTCTGGTATTGGCAAAGTATGTTCCGGAGGCACCACTCATCTCCAAAGCGCCGTTCTGGGGAACGAGAGGTGTATGGAGGGAAGTATGTGGGTAACTCCAGCTGGTAAGTCTCCGGGCCCTGGATAGCCGACACCAGATACGGCCCGATCACCTGAGAATTCCAGACCCCCGCAGCACACTTCCACTGGATGTTTTTGGTGGCCACCCATACATGCTTGTTCACACAGGTCCAGACCTGAACAGTTATTGCCACACATTCATTTGTCACAACACGGTGAACTCTCTCTGGAACTGGCAAAACAGAGGCGTCCCCCTGTGTCACCACACTCACACCCTCCAACCCCTCCTACTACGAGGTCTGTGCCTCTCAGGGTTGGCTAATGGCGAGGGTTGAGCCTTGCCCCTACTCTCCTGCAGCACCTCAGCTGCTACCACTGGAGAGGAAGGGGACGTTTGTAGAGAGACGGCAGAGACAGTAGCCCCTAGGCAGCAGCCCTCACACGACTGCTCCCAGCTGACTACTTCCCTAGTCCACCAATCTAAGACCAGGTTGTGTTTTTTAGACCAAGGGGGCCCCACAACGATAGGTGCTGGATTTCCCTCCAAGACGTAGTATGGCTAGGACACATCCTGATGTCCGCTATGCAGCTCAATGTCTTCTACGACTTGGTTTAACAACCCCCTGCCTCAGTGGGACAGAGTTAATGGCCTGGACGCTTATGGGTTTGTCCGGCGTCTCACCACTCAGACCATGAGTCAGGACAAACTGAGCATCCACCAGACTGACTTCTGCTCCACTGTTAACAAGCACCGGTATGCCCTCAGGTACCTCGCCAATCATCACCTCTGCTGACATAGTACCTTATGAGGGCGAGGAGGAAATATACACTCACAGGTCGTCTTCCTCCACACGACCAGGGGGACACGGCTTCTCTGACAGTACAGAAGTTTTGGTGTCAGTGCAAAGGACTAAATCATTAGTCTGCTCACTACAGGGACATACCCCTTCACCTTGGGGAACACCAGGCAGCACCTTGGGGACACCGACTCCACCCACCTGCCTTGGTTCGTCCGTCTGTATAAGCAAGTCCTGCTCCCCAGCAGGGACTCCATGGCACATCCTCACCAAAGCCGTTTATGGACCCTCTAGTTGAGGCAGAGGATTAGCCTCAGACCCATAATTCAGCTGCAGGTGCTGCTGAAAAACATCATTCAGCTCCTCACTAACCTCAGTGAGGCCCAGCAGCAACTGCTCACCGGTCTGCACTTGGCCCATGGCTCAACAGAGAAAAATGTTATGGTTGGTGATAATGTGAAGGTTACATGTGACTGGACACACCGCCTCCAGCAGGGCGAATTTCTCTGACACACGTGACCCTGGGTACACCGCCTCCAGTAGGGCAAATTTAAATAATATAACGTGCAGTCGGATACACCGCCTCCAGCAGGCGAATTTCAGAATTACATGCGTATCTGGATTCACCGCCTCCAGCAGGGCGAATTTAAATAATAAAGGGAAACACCAGGGAAACCGATACAATGGAGGGCCCTGCAATAGGGAATGGGGACGTGGAGACCTCCTGCACTCCCCTGAGTCAGTGTCTCTACACTCCTGACAGTCCCTATGCAGGTTCCGGACCTGGCGACGAGCAGGATACCGAAAAACCCTAGCTCGCCCTGCACCTAGCCCTTTCTAGTGAAATGGACGGTGCAGAAACTAATCCCACCACTGCACTGAAACACACAAAGGAAAGGTACAAACAGGGATAACACCACTTAGCTTTGCTCTGTTGCTCTTTCTCCCAGCAACAGAGTCCAGCACCAGAATGCAGTTTTCCTCCTGAAGCTACTATACCAGAGCTCTGCCTGAGCTGCAAGTAACTCCTCTCAATAGCTCCCTCCTTCACCAGACTTGGTTGGAAATGACCAATATCACCAACCATGACTGCAACCACCTGACACTCTTTTATAGGTAAGAGCCAGAGCAATCACACCTGCTACATAATCACGTGCACTAAACTAAATTAACCAGAGTGCAATGACCCTAACGGCCACCGGGGGCAAAACTAAAACTGAAACCACCTCAGTGCAATGACCCTAATGACCATCGGGGGCAAAACTAACTTTAAGCACACAGCTTAAGGAAAAAAAAGGTTACTAGTGCTTTTATCTGTCATAATCCAGCGTGGATCATGACACAGACCAGCTGAATGCCGCTATCAAAGCAACCTGGGCTTCCGTAACACCTCAGCAGTGCCACAGGCTGATCGCCTCCATGTCACGCTGCATTGATGCAGTAATTGGTGAAAAAGAAGCCCCGACTGTTATGATTGGGTCACCGAGGAGGAAAGCAAGACCAAGCTAAGCCACAGAAAACCAGAGAGGTTGGTAACTAAGCGGATTGCAGACCCATGATCCTATCCACACAACTAGCAGTAGCTGTGGAGCGTACCTACGATGATTCTAGATGCCTCGACACAGCCGGAGAACTAAATAAGCCTAAAGCAAGAAAAGGGGAAAACTAAATGCCCTAGAGCAGACCCCAAAGGAATAGACAGCCCCCACACATGTATTGACGGTGAAACAAGATGAAAACACAAACACAGGCAGGAAAATAGGCTGAGCAAACGATGGGGCCCAAACTAACTAGAAAGGACAGGAAAGGAAAGACGCTGTCTGCAATCTGCCCAAAAAACCCTACAAAAATAATGTCCAACACTTCTGAAAACAAAATTAACCCTGAAGTCACTAGACTTCTCCCACTATATCAGCACTCTGAAATATTCTGAGACAGAGCAAAAAAGAGGCCAATCTAATAAGGGACAAAAAGCAAATTGGCAAATACAGATAAATAAGAGTGGAAATTCAGCACAGCCCCAGCCGGGGCTGGCTGACCACACAAAAAGCTGAATAGACCAACAAAATCAAGTGTGAACATTAGCAGAAACACTTAGCTTGAGATGACTGGAACAGAACTGAAAACCAAGACCTGAAAAGCCAGAAGGAATCACCAGCACCAGAATAGGGCATTGGCTGTCTTAAATCCAGTCTGAGATTCCAGAGATCCAATCGTTATCCTCATCATCAGGTGGCAGATCTCTACTAATGAAATCAACCTCACTACCTCCTGTTACCACCAGAGGGAGCCAGGAAGGAGAACTCACAACTGGTAGACCAGAAAATGAGTTCACAACAAAAAGGTATCTGAGAGCCTGGGTGACCTCCACGACAATCACCCGGGCTCAGTCGCTTGTTGGTCAGTGGACAGGAGGGACAATCCTTTTTCCAATGTCCAGAATTGCCACAGTGAAAACAGTATTTTCCCAAGCGCCGTTGTCTCCTTTCTTTCTCCTTGAGGTCGATGGTTCCCATCTCCATGGAAATCTAAACTGCCCCAGAGTAGACCCCAAAGGAATAGATAGCCCCCAAACATATATTGTCAGTGAGACAAGATGAAAACACAAACACAGGTAGGAAAATAGGCTGAGCAAACGATGGGGCCCAAACTAACTAGACAGGACAGGAAAGGAAAGAAACTGTCTGCAATCACGCAAAAAACCCTGCAAAAAATGCCCAACACGTCTGATAGAAAAAACACTGAAGTCACTAGACTTCGCCCACTATATCAGCACTCTGGTATATTCTGAAAACAGAGCAAAGAGAGGCCAATCTAATAAGGGACAAAAACAAACTGGCACAAACAGTAACATAAGGATGGAAATTCAGCAGGGGCTGTGTCACGGTCACGTGTGTCTGGACGCAGATGTTACCGCAAGGCGAACCCATAACACACGTGACCCTGGATACAGCGCCTCCAGTGGGGCGAATTTAAATAATAAAACGTGCAGATGGATACACCGCCTCCACCTGGCGGATTTAGGAATTACACGTTATACATACATTCTGGAAACCTCGCCTCCAGTAAGGCAAATTAAATAATAAGGGGGACCTGGGAAACATTAACAATGGTGGGCCCTGCTATAGGGAATAGGGAAGTGGAGACCTCCTGAGCTCCCCTGAGCCAGTGTCCCTGCACTCCTTACGTTCCCTATACAGGCTCCGCACCTGTCGCCGCACGCGAACCTTAAACCCTTGCTCGCCCTGAACCTAAACCCTCACTAGGGAGTAGGCCGGTGCGGAAACTAATCCCACCACTGCACTAATAACACACATGAGGGAAAGAGACAATACAGGGGGACACCACTTAGCTTTATGCTCTGTGCTTATGCTCCTGCAACAGAGCCCTCCACCTGCGTGCGTCTTCTCCTCCACCCGGATCCATCACCGTAACAGGATCCTTCACCATAGTGCAGCCTTGGAGCAGAGTCCACCACCAGTTGCTGCTGCTTAGTAACAGAGTCCCAAAGATGAGTTCAGCTTCTGCCACGAAGGCAAGCATGCTTGAGTCCAGCTCAGCAGCCAAGTCCCACATGGTGAGTGCCACTCTCCATAGTCGCCACTCCACCAGTCCATGCAGACACTTCCTGCCGACACCATCACTGCGACCCCACCACGCCATGCCAGCCCTTCGTCCAGACACCATAGCTGACACACGTCCTCCCTGGCTAAGCTGCGCAGGACTCCTCCTCAGCTCCATCCTTCCACCAGGCTCTCACCAACTCAGAATCAATGAATGAATCAATATCACCAGCCGTGATTACACACCCTGAGACTCATTTATAGAGCCCCACACCTGATTCATAATTATGTGCGCATTAAACCTAAAGTGCGATACCACTAACCACCACCGGGGACAGTCAAGTCACTTTGGCAACTTGCCAAAAGGAAAAAAAAAGTTCACTCTGTGCTTTTAAAACTGTCAGATCAAATTCAGATCATGACAGTACCCCCTCCTTAATGAGGGGCCTCTGGACCCTCAAGACCACTCCTCATTAGGGAAACACCTACAGTGGGGACGCCCAGATCCTGAGTTCACCCCACCACTACCTGACACTTCAGGTTTATGACAACAAACCGCTGGTATTGGCAACAAAGTTCATTTTGGAGGCACCACTCATCTCCACAGCGCCGACCTGGGGAATGAGTTTATGTATGTGTATATTTGTTATGAGCTGATCAGGCTCCACAACACACTTCCACAAGATGTTTTTTGGTGGCACCCATACACGCTCGTTCACACCCAGGTCCGGACCTGAACGTTCATTGCACACATTTGTTTGTCATAATTGGTGAACTCATTCTGAACTAGACAGCAGAGGCGTCCCCCTGCATCACCACACTCACACCCCCGCTATTCACCATGGGACACCACCCTCCAACCCTCTTTACCATGAGGTCTAACCTCCCAGGGTTGGTTAATGGCGAGGGTTGAGATTTGTCCCTACTCCCCCCAGCACACCTGCTGCTCACACCAGGAGGAGAGGGGACCGGATATGGAGGAACATACACTCGCTGGACACCTCAACACGACCAGGAGGGGGCGGCATTAAAGATTTGGCGTGAGCCCTGCGGACTATACACCAGTCTGCTCATCACTGGAACGCACCCCTTCACCTCGGGGAACACCAAGCAGCTCCGTGGGGCACCATTCCTCCCACCTGCCTGAGTACGCCCGTGTGCATGAGCAAGTCCCGCTCCCCAGCAGCGACTCCAGGGGCTTTTAGCCAGATCACAGCCGCCATTTTTTTTTTTTTCCAGCAGAGGCCCCAGACCCAGATAACTGCTGCTGCAGCGGCTTAAACACACCATGCCGCTCCCAGTCACCTCAGTGAAGCCCAGCAGCAACTGCTCACAGGTCACCACATGGCCAAAGGTCCCAGACCCTGACAATTACTCACAGGTCTCCACATGGCCAAAAGCTCACCAGAAAAAAAAAACAAAACTATAGGGCTGGTGATAATGTCACGGTCACTGTGTGTCTGGACGCAGATGATACCGCAAGGCGAACCCATAACACACGTGACCCTGGATACAGCGCCTCCAGTGGCGAATTTAAGTAATAAGGGGGACCTGGGAAACATTAACAATGGTGGGCCCTGCGATAGGGAAAAGGGACATGGAGACCTCCTGCACTCCCCTGAGCCAGTGTCCCTGCACTCCTCACATTCCCTATACAGGCTCCGCACCTGTCGCCGCACGCGAACCTTAAACCCTTGCTCGCCCTGACCCTAAACCCTCACTAGGGAGTAGGCCGGTGCGGAAACTAATCCCACCACTGCACTAATAACACACATGAGGGAAAGAGACAATACAGGGGGACACCACTTAGCTTTATGCTCTGTGCTTATGCTCCTGCAACAGAGCCCTCCACCTGCGTGCGTCTTCTCCTCCACCCGGATCCATCACCATAACAGGATCCTTCACCATAGTGCAGCCTTGGAGCAGAGTCCACCACCAGTTGCTGCTGCTTAGTAACAGAGTCCCAAAGATGAGTTCAGCTTCTGCCACGAAGGCAAGCATGCTTGAGTCCAGCTCAGCAGCCAAGTCCCACATGGTGAGTGCCACTCTCCATAGTCGCCACTCCACCAGTCCATGCAGACACTTCCTGCCGCCACCATCACTGCGACCCCACCACGCCATGCCAGCCCTTCGTCCAGACACCATAGCTGACACACGTCCCCCCTGGCTAAGCTGCGCAGGACTCCTCCTCAGCTCCATCCTTCCACCAGGCTCTCACCAACTCAGAATCAATGAATGAATCAATATCACCAGCCGTGATTACACACCCTGAGACTCATTTATAGAGCCCCACACTTGATTCATAATTATGTGCGCATTAAACCTAAAGTGCGATACCACTAACCACCACCGGGGACAGTCAAGTCACTTTGGCAACTTGCCAAAAGGAAAAAAAGTTCACTCTGTGCTTTTAAAACTGTCAGATCAAATTCAGATCATGACAGGCTGGCTGACCACACAAAACTGAAATAGACAAAACCAAATCAAATGTGATCAATAGCAAAAGAACACTTAGCTTGAGCTGAGCTGGAAACTAAGACCTCAGGAGGCAGGAAAAAATCTCCAGCAGGGATAAAGGGAGATGGCTGTCTTAAATCCAATCAGAAACTCCAGATGTCCAATCGTCCTCCTCATTATCAGGTGGCAGACCTCTGTTAATTAGATCAGTTCCATTACCTCCTGTAACCACCAGAGGGACTGCTTTTCTCCTACTGAGCATGCCCGTGGAACAAACTCTTATTGGAGGTCGGAGGTCACATGCTCAGGTCCTGTTGCTGCTCCAATTGGACCACCAGGAAGGTCCCAGAAGGCTGCAGCTATAAAAGGTTCACATGGCCGCCCGGCCATACGCTATTATAGAAAGAGATTAGACCATGTGGAGTGAGTGTTGTATGCATGTATGAATGTCTCTGGTGAATGACTCATTATGAAACCCCTACCCTTGGTACGCATGTGTTGTGTAGCCTAGCCTGTTAAGCCCAGGCTTAGGTGCAGGTAGGAGGCATAGTCAGAGACTGGCATCAGCGTCCACTGGTGGCTTTGCCTGTATGCCACGGTGCACGTGGTCGGCACTCCACGGAAGCCAGCATCCATTAGTGGCGTCCGCAGATGCGACGCCGCACGCTTAGTAGGTCTAGAGGGACTCTGACCCCGTGTCCTTGGGGCTGAGTTCTGTGACCGCTTACTGAGTGCTCTCTTGCCGAGCTCTGTGAGCTTAAACAGGCTCTGGCACTTATGTTCCGTGGTAGTGCGGCTCTGTGAGGTAACAGAATCCGCTCCTGTACACACCGGGTGACGTTAACCCACGTGTGGTCTTCCTTTATACCGCCATATAGTGTCTGCCATTACCAAGCAGCAGTTTACCATCTCTGCATGGTGGACCACGGACTGCGAACGCATGTTATTATCATCTTTTAATATTTGGTGCATTCCGCGAGCCCTAACACCAACATTTCGGATTTCAAAATCATTTTTCAAGCTGGTGTTATAAAGTATTCTAATTTACTGAAATAATGACTTTTGGGTTTTCATTGACTGTAAGCCATAATCATCAACATTAACAGAAATAAACACTTGAAATAGATCACTCTGTAATGACTCTATATAATATAGGAGTTTCACTTTTTGTATTGAAGGACTGAAATAAATTAACTTTTTGATGATATTTTAATTTAGTGAGAAGCAGTTGTAATACTATGCAATGCCTATAAAACAGTATACATATTGAATGTACAAAACGATGTAGTGATCTGACTTTGACATGCTGTGCTATAAATGTAGTGCACCACATGGATCACTATGTTCACAGCACAGCCATTCTAATACAAAGTGCTCTACCACCATGGGGTGGGTGAACTCCATCACTGCAAACTTAGCCTTTGCTACATCTGTGATGCACTATCCATATAATATCGCCTAAAAGAAAATTTTGATGAGCTAGTAATTATATTACTGATATAGTACCTACAAATAGATATAATGTAACAAGTGCTAAGTAATACCTTCATATAGTGCTCTAAACAGTGCATGCAATTCACTAT
Source organism: Dendrobates tinctorius (assembly GCF_039654945.1). Classification (NCBI taxonomy): domain Eukaryota; kingdom Metazoa; phylum Chordata; class Amphibia; order Anura; family Dendrobatidae; genus Dendrobates; species Dendrobates tinctorius. The sequence continues at coordinate 10,020,899 of NW_027361684.1, forward strand.
GCTTAGGCTGGTTTCACATTAGCGCTTTTTAAGCGCACGCACGGCCGGGGGTGGCTCCGCCCCCGAGCCGGCTCTCTGCCCAGCGTGCCCGCCCCTTGCTTGTAGCGCCGCCTCCTAGCGGACAGCGGCGCCTGCGATCGGCGCACCCTATCTTTAGCATAGGGTGCGCAGATCGTGCGCAGGCCGTGCGCTAGTTGCGCTTTGACCTGCGCTGCGCACTTTTGACGGTGCGCCGTGCGCGCCAAAATCGAACTTTTCGGATTTTGGCGCGCACGGCGCACCGTCAAAAGTGCGCAGCGCAGGTCAAAGCGCAACTAGCGCACGGCCTGCGCATGATCTGCGCACCCTATGCTAAAGATAGGGTGTGCCGATCGCAGGCGCCGCTGTCCGCTAGGAGGCGGCGCTACAAGCAAGGGGCGGGCACGCCGGGCAGAGAGCCGGCTCGGGGGCGGAGCTACCCCCGGCCGTGCGTGCGCTTAAAAAGCGCTAATGTGAAACCAGCCTTATAAAGGTTTTTTTTCCTACATATAGCTTCATTATGAGTAAGCTCTTTCCTTTCCTGTCTAATCATTTGACCTCTTTTCACATCTCCCATTTCTACCCATAGGGAATTAGACTATGTACACTTCCTAATCAGTCCGATTAATTGTTATGTGTCAGAAAAAAATTCTGCACATCTAGATGTTTTTTTGTACTGATTTGCAGCAATTTGGCTCGCATGTGATTTTGCTCAAAAATGCAAAAAAAAAATTACCAAAGTACAACACTCAACTATCTCTGTTCAATAATCGTTGGAGTATCCATCAAAGGGCACCCAGCAATCAGATAATTGTCACCTGTTGAATAAAAGACAAGTGTCAATTTTTGGAAAACATTTTAATTTTTATGGGTGATCAGAGTGTTTTACTAAGTTTTTAACGGTTACTTGTCAAATGCCCATCTGAAACCATCCTTCTCGCCTGTATCACAATGTGATCATAAAGGTACTGTCGCACTTAGCGATGTACCAGCGATCCCGACCAGCGATATGACGCGGTCAGGATCGCTGGTGCATCGCTAAGTGGTCGCTAGTGAGCTGCCACACAGGCAGATCTCACTAGCGACATCGCTGGGGACGGGGATCGCTACTTACCTGTCACACCAGGCGATCCTGCGTCCTCCCGCCCGACTCCACGTGTCGCTCGTCGTCACAGCAGGAAGCGCCGCAGGAAGCTGACGACGAGAAACAGTCCAGCCTGTTCTCGCGCGATCAGCGATAACCAGCGGGGGAGCCGGTCGTGGGTAACTATCAGACATAGCGATATCGCTAGCAATATCGCTATAACGTCACAAGTTATAGCGATATTGCTAGCGATATCTCTTAGTGTGACATGCCCTTTACTCTGTTGCACAATATTTACCACCAGGATATTCTCAGGTGTCAGTCTCTTATATTTTCTTTGGCATTCACTTGAAAAAGCTCGGAGATAATGTATAGAAAGGAGAAGATGGATTGAATTAACAATCCATTTTAATGTTTGTGAGATATTCTAACAGCTCCAGAACAACGCCTATGAAAACAATCAAAGCTCAGAAAATATTTATTATCTCGGAAAGTGTTGATGCTATTTACATTATCTGATTATTTTTACTCCCATATCATGTACACTCTGCATAATAGTAGTTATAAAAGGACTTGTATAAGACCACACAGAACCGAATGGAGTTTTCCTCCACATGGCATGTCTTAATACAAGTATCAGTTTTCATAGTCCAATGAAGCACTGTATTACAAGGCTATATACACTGCTCAAAAAAATAAAGGGAACACTTAAACAACAGAATATAACTCCAAGTAAATCAAACTTCTGTGAAATCAAACTGTCCACTTAGGAAGCAGCACTGTTTGACAATCAATTTCACATGCTGTTATGCAAATGGAATAGACAACAGATGGAAATTATTGGCAATTATCAAGACACCCTCAATAAAGGAGTGGTTCTGCAGGTGGGGACCACAGACCACATCTCAGTACCAATGCTTTCTGGCTGATGTTTTGGTCACTTTTGAATGTTCGATGTGCTTTCACACTTGTGGTAGCATGAGACGGACTCTACAACCCACACAAGTGGCTCAGGTAGTGCAGCTCATCCAGGATGGCACATCAATGCGAGCTGTGGCAAGAAGGTTTGCTGTGTCTGTCAGCATAGTGTCCAGAGGCTGGAAGAGCTACCAGGAGACAGGCCAGTACACCAGGAAACATGGAGGGGGCCATAGGAGGGAAACAACCCAGCAGCAGGACCGCTACCTCAGCCTTTGTGCAAGGAAGAACAGGAGAAGCACTGCCAGAGCCCTGCAAAATTACCTCCAGCAGGCCACAAATGTGCATGTGTCTGCACAAACGGTTACAAACCGACTCCATGAGGATGGTCTGAGTGCCCGATGTCGACAGATGGGGTTGTGCTCATAGCCCAACACCGTGCAGGATGCTTGGCATTTGCCACAGAACACCAGGATTGGCAAATTCGCCATTGGTGCCCTGTGCTCTTCACAGATGAATGCAGGTTCACACTGAGCACATGTGACAGACGTAACAGAGTCTGGAGACGCCGTGGAGAGCAATCTGCTGCCTGAAACATCCTTCAGCATGACCAGTTTGGCAGTGGGTCAGTAATGGTGTGGGGTGGCATTTCTTTGGAGAGCTGCACAGCCCTCCATGTGCTCACCAGAGGTAGCCTGACTGCCATTAGGTACCGAGATGAGATCCTCAGACCCCTTGTGAGACCATATGCTGGTGCGGTTGGCCCTGGGTTCCTCCTAATGCAGGACAATGCCAGACCAGCAGTTCCTGCAAGATGAAGGCATTGAAGCTATGGACTGGCCCGCCCATTCCCCAGACCTGAATCCGATTGAGCACATCTGGGACATCATGTCTCGCTCCATCCACTAACATCATGTTGCACCACAGACTGTCCAGGAGTTGGCGGATGCTTTTCGTCCAGGTCTGGGAGGAGATCCCTCAGGAGACCATCTGCTGCCTCATCAGGAGCATGTCCAGGCATTGTAGGGAGGTCATACAGGCACGTGGAGGCTACACACACTACTGAGCATCATTTGCTTGCCTTGGGACATTTCCACTGATGTTGGATCAGCCTGTAATTTGATTTTCCACTTCGATTTTGAGTATCATTTTAAATCCAGACCTCCATGAGATATTAAACTTGATTTACAGTGATAATTTTTATGTTTTATTGTTCTCAGCACATTCCACTATTTAATGAATAAAGATTTGCAACTGAAATATTTCATTCAGTGATATCTAGGATGTGGTATTTTAGTGTTCCCTTTATTTTTTTGAGCAGTGTATAAAGAAAATCATGGTCAATTTAACCCCTTCCCGACCAGTGACACAGTGTATGCGTCATGAAAGTCGGTGCCAATCCGACCAATGATGCATATGCTGTGTCATGAGTTTAAAGCCCCCCTGCAGGTCGGGTGACCGGGGTCACTAAAAGGTCACCCGACCCGCAGGTACAGGGGGCTTTGTACTTCACCACAGGGAGCGTGGCTTCACCACCACGAGGCTACAATCACTCTGATTGGCTGTTAAAAGTGAAACAGACAATCAGAGCGATAGTAATATTTCATCAATGAAAATTGATGAAATATTACAATCCAGCCAAGGCCGATGCTGCAGTAAACTCTCACAGTGATCAAAATGAAATAAAAAGTAAATAATCCCCCCCTCTATCACCCCCATAGGTAGGCACATATAATAAAATAAAGAAAATATATTTTTTTTTTTTCATTAGGGTTAGGGCTAGGGTTAGGGCTAGGGCTAGGGTTAGGGTTAAGCTCAAGTAAGGATCTCTTAGGAAATAATAAACTAAACAAGTGAACATATATTTCCCTATAAAATTCACATTTATTTATCTCAATTTAAAAGAACACACCAACCCAGTGAAAAACTCGTGTGTGTGTATATAGATAATACCATAGGATAAAAAACCCTAGCCTAAAGGATACCCTACAATAGAACTAAACTTTATTCCTGCCTAGCCGTGGAGGTTGGCACCCTAATAGGACGATTTTGGCGCCCCCACTCAACGTAGGCTTTCCCTCACTCCCCTATTTCACCCTAGCAAGAAAGGTGGGAAAACAATGTCCAAAAAGGGCAGAGGTGAAGTGAGCCTTGAAACTAGATAGGCACCCAATAGGTGTAGCATAAACCAAAGTACATGACCATTTTCCTTCCAACAGATCAGGGGGACTGCTCAATCACAGTAATGTATATATTTAGAATCTACTAGGCACATATATAATTCATTAATGGCCTTATGGCACAGAATTTTTCATATAAGCAATGAGACATGTATTAAGCAAAAAAAGTCAGCAGAATTCCTCAGTTATTAGGTAATTCAGTATAGTTATAAGAGTTCTCATATCAGATGTCCTCCAGATAGCACCAAAACAGTCCCATGATTAATAGATAGACAAGCGATATAACAAAAAAATGTGCCACACATATTCCCCCAGGGTAGGACTTATCATGATTCAGGTGCACCCCGACGCATTTCCCCGTAGATGGTACGGTTCATCAGGAGGTTGTACTCAAGTGGATGCTGGCTGCTATAGTAGCGTCATTATCTAATTTCTCCTGTTACCCTTGGGAAAATAAAAAATTTGGGGCTAAAAAATCATTTTTGAGGAAAAAAAATGATTTTTTTATTTTCACTGCTCTTCGTTATAAACTTTTGTGAAGCACTTGGAGGTTCAAAGTGCTCACTACACATCTAGATAGGTTCCTTAAGGGGACTAGATTCCAAAATGGTGTCACTTGTGGGGGTTTTTCACTGTTTAGGCACACAGGGGTCTCCAAACGCGACATGGTGTCCGATAACGATTGGAGCTAATTTTCCATTCAAAAAGTCAAATGGCACTCCTTCCCTTCCGGACCCTGCCGTGCGCCCAAACAGTGGTTTATGACCACATATGAGGTATCGGTGTACTCAGGAGAAATTGCCACACAAATTTTAGGATCCATTTTATCCTGTTACCCATGTGAAAATGAAAAAACTGAAGCTAAAAAAAAAATCTTTGTGAAAAAAAGTACTTTTTTTTACGGATCAATTTGTGAAGCACCTGGGGGTTCAAAGTGATCACTATACATCTAGATAAGTTCCTTGGGGGGTCTAGATTCCAAAATGGGGTCACTTGTGGGGGAGCTCCAATGTTTAGGCACACAGGGACTATCCAAACGCGACATGGCAACCGCTAAAGATTCCAGCATATTTTCCATTCAAAAAGTCAAATGGTGCTCCTTCCCTTCTGAGCTCTGCCGTGCACCCAAACAGTGGTTTATGACCACTTATGAGGTATCAGTGTACTCAGGAGAAATTGCCCAACAAAGATTAGGATCCATTTTATCCTGTTGCCCATGTGAAAATGAAAAAATTGATGATAAAAGAAAATTTTTGTTGGAAAAATTAAAATGTCCATTTTTTCCTTCCACATTGCTTTAGTTCCTGTGAAGCACCTGAAGGGTTAATAATCTTCTTGAATGTAGTTTTGAGTAGCTTGAGGGGTGCAGTTTTTAGAATGGTGTCACTTTTGGGTATTTTCTGCCATATAGATCCCTCAAAGAGACTTCAAATGTGATGTGGTCCCTAAAAAAATGGTTTTGTAAATTTTGTTGTAAAAATGAGAAATCACAGGTCAACTTTTAACCCTTATAACTTCCTAACAAAAAAAAATTTGTTTCCAAAATTGTGCTGATGTAAAGTAGACATGTGGGAAATGTTATTTAGTAACTATTTTGTGTCACATAATTCTCTGGTTTAACAGAATAAAAATTCTAAATTTTGAAAATTGTGAAATTTTCAAAATTTTTGCCAAATTTCTGATTTTTTCACAAATAAGCGCAAAAATTATCGACCTAAATTTACCGCTGACATGAAGCAAAATATGTCATGAAAAAACAATCACAGAATCGCTAGGATGTGTTGAAGCATTCCAGAGTGATTACCTCATAAAGGACACTGGTCAGAATTGCAAAAAATGGCCAGGTCATTAAGGTCAAAATAGGCTTGGTCATGAAGGGGTTAATAATATAAAGTAAGTTATATTAAGAGGATTGCTAGTGTCTGACATATTGATGATCGATTTGTGGGAATCAGCTGGCAGTGAGAGATGAAGAACAATACCCTGCAGCGAGAACTAAGCATTGTACAGGGATGTTGAGTCCTGCCCCATACATTAATAATAATAATAAATTTTATTTCTATAGCGCTGACATATTCCGCAGCACTTTACATTTCAGAGGGGACTTGTACAGACTATACATTACAGCATAACAATAATCACATAGATCATAACAGATACCAAGAGGAATGAGGGCCCTGCTCGCAAGCTTACAATCTATGAGGAAAAAAGGGGAGACACGAAAGGTGGGTGGTAACAGTTGCCCTGATTGTGTGGACCAGCCATAATCTTAAGTGTGTAACAGTACAGACGCAGAGGGCTAATGGATGCATAAAGCATGTGGGAACATGATGCGGGGAACCTGGTTATGGTAAAAAAAACTTTTGGCTGTGCCACATAGGGATAGATTAGGTTAATGTGTTGAGGCGGAAGGCCAGTCTGAATAAATGCGTTTTCAGGGCACGCTTAAAATTGTGGGGATTGGGGACTAATCGTATTGACCTGTGAAGTGCATTCCAAAGAATTGGCGCAGCACGTGTATAGTCTTGAAGACGGGAGTGGGAGGTTCTGATTATTGAGGATGCTAACCTCAGGTCATCAGCAGAACGGAGGGCGCGAGTAGGATGGTATACTGAAACAAGGGAGGAGATGTAGGGTGGTGCTGAGCAATGAAGAGCTTGGTGGGTGAGGGTAATAAGTTTGTACTGGATTCTGGAGTGGATGGGTAGCCAGTGTAAAGACTGGCACAAGGTAGAGGCATCGGTGTAACGATTGGCGAGGAATATGATCCTGGCAGCTGCATTCAAGATAGATTGGAGGGGGGAGAGTTTGGTAAGAGGGAGACCGATTAGAAGGGAGTTACAATAGTTGAGACGAGAATGAATAAGAGAAACAGTCAGAGTTTTTGCAGAATCAAAAGTAAGAAAAGGTCGAATTCTAGAAATGTTTTTGAGGTGCAGATAACAAGAGCGAGCCAGTGATCGGATGTGGGGGACAAAGGAAAGCTCAGAGTCAAGTATGACCCCAAGACAGCGGGCATGTTGCTGGGGAGTAATAGTAGAACCACACACGGAAATGGCAATGTCGGGTATAGGTACATTAGTAGCGAGAGGAAACACAAGGAGTTCAGTCTTTGACAGGTTCAGTTTCAGATATAGTGAGGACATGATGTTAGACACAGCGTTTAGACAATTGCCGGTGTTTTCTAGAAAGGCTGGCGTGATGTCAGGAGAAGAAGCGTATAATTGGGTGTCGTCAGCATAGAGATGGTACTGGAAGCCAAATCTACTGATTGTTTGACCAATAGGGGCAGTATACAAAGAGAAGAGGAGGGGGCCTAGGACTGATCCTTGAGGAACCCCAACAGTAAGGGGAAGATGAGAGGAGGAGGAGCCAGCAAAAGATACAGTAAAGGAGCGGTCAGAGAGATAGGAGGAGAACCAGGAGAGAACGGTGTCCTTGAGGCTAATGGAACGGAGCATAGTGAGGAGGAGCTGATGATCCACAGTGGTGAATGCTGCAGAGAGATCCAAGAGAATTAGCATGGAGTAATGACCATTTGATTTAGCTGTTAGTAGATCATTAGAGACTTTAGTGAGGGCAGTTTCAGTAGAATGTAAAGAGCGTAAACCGGATTGGAGAGGGTCGAGAAGAGAGTTTTCTGAGAGATAGCGGATAAGACGGGAGTGGACCAGGCGTTCCAGGAGTTTAGAGATGAAGGGAAGATTAGAGACATGTCTATAGTTAGCGGCACAGTTTTGGTCAAGGGATGGTTTTTTAAGTAGTGGATGTATGATGGCATGCTTAAATGAGGAGGGAAAGATACCAGAAGAGAGAGAGAGGTTAATTATTTTAGTTAGGTGAGGGGTGACAGCAGGGGAAAGGGTCTGGAATAGATGTAGTAGATGGGTCACTGGTGCAAGTGGTTGGGCGGGAAGATGCAAGGAGTCTGCTTACTTCTTCTTCTGTGACTGGTTCAAAGTCAGAGAGTGAGCTAGATGCAGTGGGAGAGGGAGGACAGTGCATGGTATGAGATGACTGGGAGATAATTTCCTGTCGGATCTGGTCAATTTTTTCTTTGAAGTAATTGGCCAGATCGTCAGCTCGAAGCTCCGTGGTTGGGGCCTGTACTCTTGGATTGAGTAGAGAATGAAAAGTGTCAAAGAGACGTTTAGGGTTATTGAACAGTGAAGTGATGAGGGTGTTGAAATAGGTTTTGTTTGGAGAGGTGAAGGGCAGTGTTGTGTGTTCGAAGCATAAAGTTATAATGGATGAAATCTTCGGGTAGGTTGGATTTTCTCCACAGACGTTCGGCGCACCTGGAGCACCGCTGCAGGAAATGTGTTTGCAGGGCGTGCCAGGGTTGTCGCCGTCTGTGTTGTGGTGTTCTATGAATAGGAGGAGCAAATTCATCCAGGGCACTTTGAAGTGTTACATTGTAATGCTTCAATGCAGAATCAGGACATGAAAGGGAGGAGATAGGGGCCAATGAAGACTGCAAGTTCTTCATAAGTTTCTGGGTGTTAATGGCCTGTATGTTTCTATAAGTATGGACAGTGGGGGAGACCTGAGCAGCCTGGCAGTTCTTGATAGAGAATGAAAGAAGATTGTGGTCAGAGAGCGGGAGAGGGGAGTTTGTGAAATCATCCACTGCACAAAGCCGAGAGAAGACCAAGTCGAGGGAGTTTCCGTCTTCATGCGTTGGAGAATTAGTAAGCTGCAAAAGGCCAAACGAGGAGGTTAGAGATAAAAGGTGAGTAGCAGATGGGGAGAGGGGAAGAGCAATGGGGATGTTGAAATCGCCCATGATGAGGGTAGGGATGTCACAGGAGAGAAAATGTGGAAGCCAAGTGGCAAAATGATCCAGGAACTGATGGGAGGGGACGGGAGGACAATATACCACTGCCACTCGCATGGAGAAGGGGGTGTAGAGTCTGATGGCATGGACCTCAAAAGAAGGAAAGACAAGTGAGGGTACTTGAGGGATAACCTGAAAGGTACATTTTGATGATAGGAGCAGACCAATGCTTCCACCTGCTCTATTGTCTGATCTTGGGGTATGAGAGAAGTCTAGTCCCCCGTATGAAAGAGCAGCAGCAGCGGTAGTGTCTGACTGCTGGATCCAGGTTTCAGTAAGAGGCAGGAGGTTAAGAGAATTAGAAAGGAAAAAGTCATGAGTGAAGGAGAGTTTGTTACACATTGAGCGAGAATTCCAAAGTGCACAATTAAGAGAGACAGATGGCATGCAGGGAATATTAATAAGATTAGAGGGGTTTCTGAGTGTAGCAGTTGGGGGGATTGACTTTCTATAACATGGGGGACCAGGGTTTGGAGCAATGTCTCCTGCGACTAGGAGGAGGATAGAAAGAGTGAGCAGATGGTTAAGTGATTTGTGAGAGCGACTGTTATGTTGAATGGTGGGACTGAATGGATCTGTGCAATTTAGCAATGTGAAAAGAGCGTGAGTGCTATACAGAGGAGAGGAAAGGAGTGAGGGGCCAATATGGATGGAGTGTAGAGAGTGAATGCCAGGGCGGTGGATGTGTGTAAATGCAGCGGCCAGGATATAAATTATACAAATGCCTATGGTAAATATTTGGGGTTGCCCAAGTGTACAGGGAAGAGATTTATTTATTTGTCTTACCTGTCTCCTGCCCTGTCTAACTGCCATGTTATAACTGCCAGCGTACTTAGATACATGTACTTTGATTACATGTACATAAATGCCCCCCTGCATAAATGCCTATCCCAGGCTAGCTCTGAATTTATAGAAGGCCACTTCTTCCACTTATACATTGCTTAGCCCCGGCCACTGACGAAGCAAGATTCAGTTGATTGGTGAGGGATTTCTGCATTATGGACCCACACATATCTCAAATTTGTGTCCTTTCCAAGTGATAGGTCTTCATTATGTCAGTCCTGGACAACCCCTTTAAAGCATACTTACCATTACTGTAGTCCACTTCTACACGTTTACAATGATTAGTTTGTGAATCTTTCATAGCACATTGCAGTAGAAATCAACCTAAAAATATTCTAAATATGTTCAATAAATGATAGAGGTATGGCTGAGTTACTAAGGAGCATTGCGAGTAGGGGGCAAGCGGGTAACTGAGGAGCAGTTAGGTAGGGATGTAGAAGGAAAAGGGTCTCTCCAGATCATGCCTGTGTTCCTTTTAAATAGCGCCAAATTATTGTTTTATTCATCCAATCACCATTACTCAGTATAGTTATAATTCAGCTAGTATTACCTTATATAGTTGTTTCTTTTCCACAGGAAAAGTCTTGTTATATTACTTTTCAGTTACGTGATGTTATCTCATGGTTTTTCCCTAGGAATTACAGTGAAGAAAATAATTATTTGATCTCTTGCTGATTTTGTAAGTTTGCCCACTGACAAAGACATGAACAGTCTATAATTTTAATGGTAAGTTAATTTTAACATTGAGAGATAGAATGTATAAAATAAAATCCAAAAAATCACATTGTATAAATTATATAAATTTATTTGCATTTTGCAGTGAGAAATAAGTATTTGATCCCCTACCAGCCATTGAGATCTGCCTCCTACAGACCAGTTAGACGCTCCTAATCAACTCGCTACCTGCATTAGAGACAGCTGTCTTACATAGTTACCTTTATAAAAGACTCCTGTCCACAGACTCAATTAATCAGTCCGACTCTAATCTCTACAACATAAGCAAGACCAAAGACCTTTATAAGGGATTTCAGGGACAAGATCATAAACCTGCACAAAGCTGGAATGCGCTATAAAACGATATGTAAGATGCTGGGTGAGAAAGAGACAACTGTTGGGGGCAATAGTAAGAAAATGGAAGAAATACAAAGTGACTGTCAATCGACATCGATCTGGGGCACCATGCAAGATCTCACCTCGTGTGGTATACTTGATCATGAGGAAGGTGAGAGATCAGCCTAAAACTACACGGGGGGAACTTGTTGATGATCTCAAGGCAGCTGGGACCACAGTCACCAAGAAAACCATTGGTAACACATTACGCCTTAAAAGTTTAAAATCCTGCAGTACCCGCAAGGTCCCCCTGCTGAAGAAGGCACATGTGCAGGCCTGTCTGAAGTTTGACAATGAACACCTGGATGATTCTGTGAGTGATTGGGAGAAGGTGCCATGGTCAGATGAAGCAAAAATTGAGCTCTTAGGCTTTAACTCAACTCTCCGTGTTTGGAGGAAGAGAAATGCTGCCTATGACCCAAAGAACACTGTCCCCACTGTCAAACATGGAGGTGGAAACATTATGTTTTGGGGTTGCTTGTCTGCTAAGGGCACGGGCCTACTTCACCCTTTCAATGGGAGAATGGGGGAGCCATGTACTGTAAAATCTTCAGTGACAACCTCCTTCCTTCCGCCAGGACATTAAAAATGGGTTGTGGCTGGGTCTTTCACCAAGACAATGACAAAAAACATACAGCCAAGGCAACAAAGGAGTGGCTCAAAAAGAAGCACATTAAGGTCAGGAAGTGGCCTAGCCAGTCTCCAGACCTTAGTCATGTAGAAAACTTATGGAGGGAGTTGAAGCTCCAAGTTGCTAAGCGACAGCCTCAAAATCTTAATCATTTAGAGATCATCTGCAAAGAGAAGTGGACCAAAATTCCTCCTGACAGGTGCACAAACTTCATCATCAACTACAAAAAACGACTGCCTGCTGTGCTTGCCAACAATGGTGTTGCCTCCAAGTATTAAGTCTTGTTTGCCAGAGGGATCAAATGCTTATTTCTCACTGCAAAATGCAAATAAATTTATATAATTTATACAATGTGATTTTCTGGATTTTATTTTTGATATTTTATCTCTCAATGTTAAAATTAACCTACCCTTAAAATTATAGACTGTTCATGTCTTTGACAGTGGGCAAACTTACAAAATCAGCAGGAGATCAAGTAATTATTTCCTTCACTGTACATGTTTTTTTACAATCTATTCTGGGGGCTCACCATCTCAGTTAAAATTTCCTATGTGATAAAGCGGCATGGACCGTACTACTGAAGTTCATCACAGTGAGAAACAGTAACGGCTATCACATTTACTGATTATTAATAGACAGCTCCTGTCATGCAGTTATGAGATATGTAATGACAGTTTGGTCTTCTTGACAGTATACTTATAATTTATTAGCTTATTTAAGGGAATATAGAGTGAAGGATAATCATACTGTCATCTTAGCAGGCAGAGATGGTCCTGTGATGCTGTGCTTATAAATTATGTGATAGTAGTGCATAGAAGTATAAAATAAAACAAGATTAGTAGAGACTGGATAATCGATTTGTAGGACTCTGGTGCATCAGCATCAACGAGGTCTTTACTCTGTGACTGCTGACTACTGGACAAGAGACCTGCAAATCTATTTACCTCTCAGCATTCCCTCACTTCTTTTGATTTGCCAGGCAGGCGCACTGTCATGTTTGCATCATAACATCGTGACAGCCAGGCTAATCAAAAGAAGAGCCAGGACTGCCAGGAGGTAAGCAGATATACAGGCCTCCAGTCCAGCAGTCACAGAGTACTGACCTGGCTAATGAACCGAAGTCCTGTGAATCAGTTCTTCAATCTCTAAATATGAGAGTTTGCAATCAATACAAGATTGTATATGAAGAGAAGAAATCAGGGGGCTGAACTAAATAGAAGTAAAATAAATATATGAGAAGCGCAGTGTATGAATCAGGTGGGGGTGTGGTTACATAAAAAATGTGAATGCTTCCTTGTTTAAGTTACGTCAGCTGGGAGCTTCTTGCTTACTGTTATAACTCGATATTATGTTTGTTACTGGCACATAGGTAAAAAAATATTTAGTCCATCACTATCATTTATTATTGGGAGTAATGCAAGCAATATAAACATTTGAACTGTTGGTTTGCACAGTTGCTATGGTATTGGTATACTGCATGTCACAGTGACTTTGTGGGAAAAATAGAATTGTTCCTGTAACACCATCTAAGAATAGTTATAAATATCTGCAAATAGATTAAGAATGATATTGGAATTGATACATATCTATACATTCATGCTGAGGGAGCAAATTAATCTCATGTACAACATGTTCCTGCTCCTTTAATTCTTCGGAAGAAGGGCAATAAGATTTCTTGAGATAATCTGTATTTCCACTTGACATAAAGAGAGCAGTGTGCACAGTCTGTCTCACCTGTGATCTAACAACGACTGACACCCAAATCTAATCATTCCGCTAGGATGTTGGGAAATCCCATGGATGTTAGGAAACTACCTAGAGCATAGCCAATCCAGAGAATTATATACTGAAAGTAATAAGACAGACACATGAGGATACAACTAGAAGGTCTACCACATTATTTATGTGTCTGTCTGATATCATTTTTGAGGCTAGTATGAATCTAACATGAAATGAACCAGGATTTTGAGTAAAGTAGACTGTGCTTGCTTATAAAGTTACAGCATGCATTCATTTATTAAGATTGTGCAGTGTATGCAACACATTAATGACTATCCACGAAGGTTATTACAAATAGGTGCCATCTGGTGGTAAAGATGTAAATCAGACTGCTACATAAAAATAACACTTATCTAAAAATATTTACAATACTGATATACAGTGTGTAATGCTTGTTTCTTATCACCTTTCCCATATCTTTCCCTTGGCAGTATATGTTTATCTTGTATCCACCTTCTATACTAGTACAATACTTAACAGCAGTTTGCATTTATCATACACTGTATATATATATATATACACAGTGCTGTTTTAATGTAAGAATATGTGCTTCTTCTTTAACTAACTTTAGCTATAAAGACATGAATGGGCTATGTACTATGAGGGCCAGCATTGGGATGTGGGGGAGGGAAAAAGGGGGCATTTTCCCAGGGCTCACATTCTTATAAGGGCCCCCAGTATTTATAATCAGAAACTGAACTGATAGTAGTCCTGCATTATCAGTGCAGTTTTCAAGATTAACATTTCATTAGGACCTGTGACATCACAATCATGTGACCATAATGTCACCAAATGTCCTGTACCCTGCGGAATGACTGACCAGGAGGAGACAGACTGTTAAGCCCTCTATAGTGTGTATGTATATACTATGTATATAAATATGTGTGTATGTATTTGCTATGTATATACATGTGTGTACGTGCTATGTAGAATGGCATGTAAAAGTTTGTGCACCCCTGGTCAAAATTTCTGTTAATGTGAACTGTTAACAAAGTTGAGGATGAAATTATTTCTAAAAGGCTTAAAGTTAAAAATGACACATTTGATTTGTATTTTAGACATAATATATAATAATTTTTTTTTCATTAACCTGGGATATGGCTTGTTAAGCTTTTTCCAGTTGCCCTTTCCTCGGTTTGAAATGTATTTAATAAATGGCAGTTAACAGGAACAGTGGAGGTCAAGATAAGGTTTGGTAGACCAAGCAAAATTTCAATTCTACAATTTCTGCTTTTAGAATTACTAGAGAGGCAAATAAGAACCCCCACTTGACTGCAAAAGACCTTCAGAAAGATTTAGCAGACTCTGAAGTTGTGGTACATTATTCTACTGTTCAGAGATACCTGCACCAATATGGCCTTCATGGAAGAGTCATCAGAAGAAAATCTGTCCTGCATCCTCACCACAAAAATTCAGCGTCAGGAGTATGCAAAAGAACATCTAAACAAGGCTGATGCATTTTGGAAACAAGTCCTGTGGACCAATGAGGTTAAAATAGAACTCTTTGGCCACAATGATAAAGGTATGTGTGGAGAAAAAAGGGCACAGAATTTCTGGAAAAGAACATATTGTTAGCCATTAAGCATGGGGGTGGATCAATCATGCTTTGGGGTTATGTTGCAGTCAATGGCACAGGGAACATTTCACAGGTAAAGAGAAGAATGGATGCAATGAAATTAAAAAAAATGATGCAAACATAACACCATCTGTAAAAAAGCGGAAATTGAAAAGAGAATGGCTTCTACAAATGGATAATGATCCTAAACACACGTCAAAATCCACAACAGACTACCTCAAAAGGCAGAAGCCAAAGGTTTTTACAATGGTCCTCACAGTCCCTTGATCTGAAGATCATTGAAAATCTGTGGTTAAACCTCAAAATAGCAGTGCATGCAAGAAGACCCCAGAATCTCACAAAACTGGAAGAATTTTCCAAGGAAGAATGAATTAAAATCCCTCAAACATGAATTGAAAGACACTTGGCTGGCTACAAAAATCATTCAATATAACAAAAATTTTGACCAGAGGTGCCCAAACTTTTACATGCCACTGTATATACACATGTGTGCTATGTGTATATATGTGTATGTGATATGTGCATATACACATGTGTGTGCTATGTGTGACACTAAGTCACTTCTTGTCAACAAGCTGAGAGTCATGGTAGTCAAGGAATCCGAGATCAAAAGCCAGGAGGGTACGTCATGAACAGAAGGAAGAGACAAAGGCGTAGTTAGTTAACAGTCCGAGGTCAGAATACTAGGTGGAAAACAGATCAGAGTAAAGGGAGCAAGCAAAACAGATGGTCAGAATGACGCCCAAGGTCACGCAGCAAAAAGATCCAAAAGTAGAACACAAGGCATAGAGAGACAAACTCACAGAGCTGAATGTACTGTACATCTGGCAGAGATCTGGGACTAATAGCAAAGCTAAGTAGCTGAGCAATCACCTGGGACAGGGAACACCTGGTAAGCCCAGTAACTCTCAGTCTCAGATTGGCCGGCTGAGTTGTCAGTCAAAACACTGACAGCTCAGCATGCCCCTGCACCAGACTGGATGACTAAGCTGTCAGTCAAAGTATTGACCGCTTCAGCACTCCCCTGCACCAGATTGTACGACTGAGCTCTGAGGGAGTTAGCTGTCAGTGACACTATGAGTATATGTATACAGTCATGGCCAAAAGTGTTGGCACCCTTGAAATTGTTCCAAAAAATTAAGTATTTCTCCCAGGAAATTATTGCAATTACACATGTTTTGTTATACACATGTTTATTTCCTTTGTGTGTATTGGAACAACATGAAAAAAAACAGTGAAAAAAAAGTAAATTGGACATATTTTCACACAAAACCCCCAAAATGGGCAACCCAAAATTGTTGGCATCTTTGCAAAATTGTGGGTAATTAACTTTGTTTCAAGCATGTGATGCTCGTTCAAACTGACCTGTGGCAAGTAACAGGTGTGGGCAATATGAAAATCACCCCTGAAACCAGATAAAAAGGGAAGAAATTGACGCAATCTTTGCATTGTGTGTGCCACACTAAGCACAGACAACAGAAAGAGAAGTCTGTGGACTTAAGAACCAAAATTATTGAACAATATCAACAATCTCAAGGTTACAATCCATATCCAGTGATCTTGATGTTCTTTTTTCCACAGTGAGCAACATAATCAAGAAGTTTACAATCTTTGACACTTTAGCTAATCTCCATGGACAGCAGAGAAAAATTGATGAAAGGTTGCAAAGCAGGATAGTCGGGATTCTGGATAAGCAGCCCAGATATAAAAATCATGATATACACATCAGACCACACCATGTAGCAAGCATAAAAGTTCAAACAGAAACATGGTACCTGATATAACTAAGAACACACAATGGTTAGCTATGGTAAAGAACATTCTCTTTTTTCTCCTGTAAACTCTATGTTGATGCCTTTGCCCAAAAAGCTCTACTTTTGTCTCATCTGACCAGAGAACATTCTTCCAAAACGTTTTAGGCTTTTTCAGGTAAGTTTTGGCAAACTCCAGTCTGGCTTTTTTATGTCTCGGGGTAAGAAGTGGGGTCTTCCTGGGTCTCCTATCATACAGTCCCTTTTCATTCAGACGCCGACGTATAGTACGGGTTGACACTGTTGTACCCTCGGACTGCAGGGCAACTTGAACTTGTTTGGATGTTAGTTGAGGTTCTTTATCCAACATCCGCACAATCTTGCGTTGAAATCTCTTGTCAATTTTTCTTTTCTGTCCACATCTAGGGAGGTTAGCTACAGTGCCATGGGCTTTAAACTTCTTGATGACACTGCGCATGGTAGACACAGGACTATTCAGGTCTTTGGAGATGGACTTGTAGCTTTGAGATTGCTCATGCGTCCTCACAATTTGGTTTCTCAAGTCCTCAGACAGTTCTTTGGTCTTCTTTCTTTTCTCCATGCTCAATGTGGTACACACAAGGACACAGGACAGAGGTTGAGTCAACTTTAATCCATGTCAACTGGCTGCAAGTGTGATTTAGTTATTGCCAACACCTGTTAGGTGCCACAGGTAAGTTACAGGTGCTGTTAATTACACAAATTAGAGAAGCTCACATGATTTTTCGAACAGTGCCAATACTTTTGTCCACCCTCTTTTTTATGTTTGGTGTGGAATTATATCCAATTTGGCTTTAGGACAATTCTTTTTGTGTTTTTTCATTTAAGACAAATTAAATGAAGATATTAATACCAAAGAATTTGTGTTTGCAATCATTTTCAGGAAGAAGCTGAGTATTATCTGACAGAATTGCAGGGGTGTCAATACTTTTGGCCACAACTGTAAACCAAAAGGTCCTATGCAATCCACCACAGAAAAGATAAAATAGTCCAGAACTGAATGCAGGATAAAAGCCCTGGGAGATGAGAGTCCAACAATCCATTAGACGGAGGATAAAATAGTCCATAACTCTCTTTCTCTTTGAGGTGCTGTATTCACATCATTGTCCCACACAGAATCTGATCTCTTGTCTCTCCTGCTGATATTTTAAAAGTCCCTCTCCTCATTCACAGGTCAGGGGGTAAGGTTGCAAGAGCTCATTGTTTTAGCATTTTATCAATTTGCATTGCTTTATAAAATCAACAAGCCAGTTCAATATGTCATTAGCATATTAGCAAATAGCATTATTCACTGACCCTGTGGAAAGATAACAGTACAGTACTGTGGGAGCTGATATCAGATGGCAAATAACAGCTATTCATCAATTAACAAATATCAACTGGTCCTACAAGTGAACACATTGAAAATAAGTAAAATATGAATATAGACAAAATGATACCCACAAACCATATCCCACCATCACAGCCAATTTTTTCAATTGTGACCAGTGTCAATTCATGAGGTAATAACTCAACGCATCCCAGTGATTCGTCATAACTTCCTGGAAGACCACTTACTGTATATACTCGTGTATAAGCCGAGATATTCAGCCCATTTTTTTGGGCTGAAATTCCCCCTCTCGGCTTATACGCGAGTCATATACCGGGGGTCAGCCGGGCGGGGGTGTAGGAGATCATACTCACCTCTCCTAGCATGTCTCTTGCAGCCCCCCGTGCTTATTCCATCTTCTTGGCACTGTTCTTCCTGCTTTCAGCGGTCACGTGGTGCCGCTCATTACATATGCGCATATGTAATGAGCGGCTCATTACATATGCGCATATGTAATGAGCGGCAACACGTGACCACTGAAAGCAGGAAGAACAGTGCTGAGAAGATGGAATAAGCATGGGGGCTGCAAGAGACATGCTAGGAGAGGTGAGTATAGCGGAGGGAGCCATATTCACCTGTCCCTCGTTCCATCGCTGCACGTCACTCAGTTGTCTTGCTTCCTCTGGCAGTGACGTTCAGGTCAGAGGGCGCCATGATGTAGATAGCAGGCGCCCTCTGCCTGAACAGTCACTGTGGAGAGCCGGCAACGCTGAGGAGCAGCAGCAGGGACTAGGTGAGTATATAGGCTTTTTTTTTTAATTGAGGCAGCGGCAGCAGCAGCATTATAAGGGGCCACTAATAACTGTGCATCATTGTAAGGGGCCGCTCACTGTGCAGCATTATAAGGGGCCACTAATAACTGTGCATCATTGTAAGGGGCCACTCACTGTGCAGCATTATAAGGGCAGTAGCTTTAGCATTTTCCACCCTAGGCTTATACGCGAGTCAATAAGTTTTCCCAGTTTTTTGTGACAAAATTAGGGGGGTCGGCTTATACATGGGTCGGCTTATACACGAGTGTATACAGTAATAGAAGTGCAGCAATATAAAGATTTTAATTTCTTCCCCAATTTCCCTGAGATGCTCCACAATTTCTAGGGTGTTTCTTATATAGTCCTGCATATTCTGTTCATCAATCACAGGTCAACGAAAAAAATTTTTTTTTCTGGTGTCCAAAATATTTTAATGAATTTGGGGTATTTTTGGGGTGCTGATTCTGAATATGTCATCAGTTTTGCCAGATTGGCTCAAGTTTTTGAGATTTTTGGTATCTTATTTATAGCACTTGTTGGTAAATGCGACGCATCATCTCATTAATTTCTTTGGATTAGTACTTGAACTGAGCAGTTCTCAATATAGTTTTGTGTTAATTAGTGTTCTAAAAGTTTGTTCATAGCTTGATTTTTGCACTAACTTTATGTTGTTGTCTGTTTTCCAGTGAAAAGCATGAACTCATCATGAAGAAGTTGTCTTAACGATCCAGACTCATTCTGTTACATTTGTGGTGAATATACACTGCCAAAACATAGAAGAAACATAACAGACTTCGTAAAAAAAGTGTATTTTGCCTATTTTGGGGTTATGCTTGGGGACCAAGACAAGTTTTGGGCACCACACATAGTGTGCAAAGCATGTATCGAATTATTACGAAAATGGAGCAAAGGACAAAGAAAAAGCTTCAAATTTGGTGTTCCAATGGTGTGGAGAGAGCCAAAAAATCATCATGATGACTGTTATTTCTGTGCAGTGCAAGTGCAAGGATTCAATAAGCATAAGAAACGAAAATGGGAGTAACATGGAATCTGCAAGAAGGCCTGTCCCTCATTGTGAAGATGTGCCTGTACCTGTGTTTACCATAAATAACAGTCATCATGATGATTTTTTGGCTCTCTCCACACCATTGGAACACCAAATTTGAAGCTTTTTCTTTGTCCTTTGCTCCATTTTCGTAATAATTCGATACATGCTTTGCACACTATGTGTGGTGCCCAAAACTTGTCTTGGTCCCCAAGCATAACCCCAAAATAGGCAAAATACACTTTTTTTACGAAGTCTGTTATGTTTCTTCTATGTTTTGGCAGTGTGTATTCACCACAAATGTAACAGAATGAGTCTGGATCGTTAAGACAACTTCTTCTTGATGAGTTCATGCTTTTCACTGGAAAACAGACAACAACATAAAGTTAGTGCAAAAATCAAGCTATGAACAAACTTTTAGAACACTAATTAACACAAAACTATATTGAGAACTGCCCAGTTCAAGTACTAATCCAAAGAAATTAATGAGATGATGCGTCGCATTTACCAACAAGTGCTATAAATAAGATACCAAAAATCTCAAAAACTTGAGCCAATCTGGCAAAACTGATGACATATTCAGAATCAGCACCCCAAAAATACCCTAAATTCGATGAAATATCTTTGGCACCAAAAATGCTGTTGACCAGTGTTATCTTAGACTGATACAGCTTTCTCATGAGATAAAGCTTATTGATGAGATTTGATCTTTCATGCACTTTCTGTAACTCATCCCACATCTCCTTTGCAGTTGCACACTTGCATATATGCACAATCTGAATTTTTACCCTGAGAGAGATCGTGCTTTGTGCTTTCTGATCCCTCTCCAACCAATCATCTGGTAATGGATGAGGTACTTGTTCCTGAGTATATTTACACGTACCTTCTCTTATGAGCAGCATCTTCACCTTGAATTTCCAGGACTGGTAGTTCTGGTTAGTGAGGCTTGGCACTGAGAACTTGACAGGATTGCTGCTAGTGGACATCTCTGCTGCTCTGCTGCTTTTACTCTGGGCTTCTGTTGCTGTGTTACTCTGGGGTTCTGTGTCTCTCTGGGCCCATAACCTGTTGGCAGCGGATTATTCAGGGTAATCTCCAAGTGTGTGACAACAGAGCTTCTTTATTCAGGAACAAATA
The DNA here is from genome assembly GCF_039654945.1 of Dendrobates tinctorius. NCBI lineage: Eukaryota > Metazoa > Chordata > Amphibia > Anura > Dendrobatidae > Dendrobates > Dendrobates tinctorius. Next base: position 10,041,968 of record NW_027361684.1, read on the forward strand.
GGAGCAATATATGATAAGCTTAATAGATCAGGAATAAATCATTTGTGTGTCTCTATCTGTGCAGCATCTACAGCAGGCTGCTTCTCTCACAGACACAGGAAATACAGTCACATGCTATCCCTCTGTGAACCTCTGGGAGATTTTTTTTCTAGCTTTATGAACAGCATGCAAATCTAGCAAATGAACACTCATAGACAGGAAATGAGTTGTTGCACCAAACATATTCCAACACAGATGCCCTTGGTCCACAGGTGCCAACTCAGCAGTGGACCAGGTGGAAGACAATGCAAAGAAATTGGAAGCAACATGTTCTGGCCTCACCATTTGTCCAGCGGTACTCGAACCTATGAAGTTATGCAAAACGTACTGTCGCCTGCGAGCTCCAGAGGGAGGTGTTTAATTTGGGCGCATAGAAAGCAAAGAAACAATCATGTCCTCTCCCTGAAGCAGCTACACCACCAACAGCAGCACCACCACAGCAACATTACCTATTTGATGCTCCATTAATTTTTTGCACCCCAAAAAGTGCACAGTCACAAAGATAAAGTTCCCATCATATTACTACACTCTTAAGGTACTCTGCATCAGGCTGAATTAGGTCACTCTGCACCAGGCTGTATTAGGGTACTCTGCATCAGGTTGAATTAGCTTACTGTGCACCAGGCTGTATTAGGTCACTGTGCACCAGGCTGTATTAGGGTACTCTGCACCAGGCTGTATTCGGTCACTCTGCACCAGGCTGTATTAGGGTACTCTGTGTAACAGGGACCAGGGAGGTAGTCGTGGCTGATGGTGGTTGCTCTGTCACACCCTGGTCTCCCGCCACATACACACAATGTCTCAGTGGTAGCGTGCCTTTTTGTCTGCTTTCCCGTCCATCTGGATCCTCTCTGGTCCATTGTGGGTTTCTTCCTTGGGGTTCTACACAAATAGAAACAGAGTCAAATTGCAGCTTAAAGCAAACATTTTTACTTGGTTCCTTTCTCAGCTCGTCCAGTTCACATTTAGGTACAGCACAAGATATTACACAAGACACAACATTTTCTGTCCCTGTGGTGTCCCTCACTTCTTCAGGAATATCACAGAGTTGCACCATTGTGCCTGGTACCGCAACATTCGGTCTGGCCCTCTGACTAACTGTAGGAGTTCCCGGTCCGTTTCATCCCCGACACGCAGGCGTCTTCCTAAGTAGCTGACTGCTATCATGTGGGGTGGGGCATAAACCAGTCTCTGTAACCCCTTACACTCTGCACCAGGCTGTAAAGTATTAGGTCACTCTGCACCAGGCTGTATTGGGGTGTTCTGCACCAGGCTGTATTAGGGTACTCTGCACCAGGCTGTATTAGGCTACTCTGCACCAGGCTGTATTAGGGTGCTATGCATCAGGCTCTATTACACCACTTGGCGACACCCTGGGTTTTCTACAGGCTGGGTCACGTGGTGCACCAGCCAATCACAGCCATGCCAATATTTGGCAAGGAAATTATGGCTCCAGAAGTGCCCACAGCCTAAAAGCTTGATGATTGGCCTTCCAACAAACTTTATTTGGCACCCGAACCCAAACAGTACAACGGACTTCCAGAAAAAAAGTCAGTGTTTGGAGTTCAGCACCGGACGCTAAGAGTCCCTTATGAACATCAAACTTTATAGTTTAGGTCCGCTCATCCCTAATAGGAGAAAGTTTGCTAATTGTTTTTCTCATATGAGAAAATCATTGATGAAACCCTGATGGTAAAAAACTAAACTCGGATCCCAAACACTGATGAAAATTGGCCTTTTTTCACCTAAAAGAAAACTCACTGAGTCTGAAGGAGGCCTAAATTGGCTATACTCAGTGTATTGTAACAAAGCTGCATATGGCGGATGACGTGATACTTTGAACAGAATATTTTCAGCCAGCTGATTTCATGCACAGCTGTTTCTAATGGAGGTCCAAGTCTGTGCATTAACATTTGAGATTCCAGAGCCATTTTGTCCTGAGCAAAGACAGATTGCTAAAAATAAATGTACAGACAAAGAGACATGTTGGTGCTGTAGAGAACAGAACTGGGATAATCTACTTTACCTCCTACTGTAAAATAGGATCTCAGAAGCCACCAAGGCGTTTTGAGGTCATGGCTCAAGGTCTTTCTCTACATTTTCCAGAACTTTGAGGTGACATACAGTATAGCTAATGATTTAGAGTAAAAAAAAAAATTTGTTTTTGGAGCAAAACTTTATTTTTTATTTTTGCAGAAGCTTCATATTGGTTTAAAGAATCATAATACCAGTGCCGCTTATCAGACATAATTCTCCCCCTTGTCTGCAAGCAAGACGAGGCACCATTTGTCATCCAGTTTGGCCTCTTTGCACCAGCCTTAATAAATTATATGCAGATTAGATATGTCATATGATGTTACTGTACTGTGATCTGCAAGAAAAACACAAAGGCCCTTATTCATTATGACTGGTATTATATACACCAGGGGGGATTGGATTAAGATGAGCCTAATTCATAAAGAGTTGCAGGCCACTCAATTAATTAACCACATCTTGCATATGCCATGTTCATCTGCCAGAAATGTATTCTAGTCAGGGACTGGAGTATATTTATGAAGTAAGAGGTGTAACTTTTCATGAATTCAATGGTTGGGTGTAGCCATGCCTCATCTTGTTCATATTGGCATACCTGGTTGGGACGGTAGTGAATACACCAAAAGTCACAATATTTTTGTGCCACTTCCTACGGTGTTTTACCAGAATTTTGACATAAACAACTCAGTAAAGTGTCCCAAAAGATGATTTAGCCAGAAAAAAGGTGGAGAACATACAACCTTCTCTAAAATCTCATATTGGACGATTCCAATAAAACAGTTTGATCTGCCAAAATCAGCACCACAGTCTAATATCCTCCAGTGTATGACAAGGGACTTTACCCCTCAGTTCCAATGTATTTTGTACATTCAGGACCTATTTTATTTTTTGTCCACTTGCCAATTCTGGCGCTTTTCCTGGCTCTGCCCACTTGCCCTGTAGTGGTGGCATGTGGGGTACATAATTGTGGGGTTAATGTCACCTTTGTATTGTCCGGTGACATCAAGCCCACGGCTTAGTAATGGAGAGGTGTCTATAAGATATATATTCATTACTAATCTTATAGTTAAATTGTAAATAAACACACAGCCAGAAGAAAGTACTTTATTTGAAATAAAAACAAAACACACGTCTCCTTTTTTATTTAAAAATACCAAAAAAACAGTTATACTCATCTAACGCCTAACTCCATTGAAGCCCTCATCTCCTGTAATAAAACAAAAATAAAAGACAACAATATACTAAACCTTTCTGACGTTCTGTCTCACGCCATAATCCATGTCTGGGGATAAACAGTTTTCAACCTGGACGGTGCCAAGATGCGACCATCCAGGGTGAGAACCACTGGGAGAATGAGGTGCTGCGAGCGCAGCATTAGTGACCAGCAGTGACATCATCGTGGTTACCAGGGGTTACTGAGGCTGCGTTTCCAGCCTGGCCCCTGAAATGCAGTGACCTCAGCACCATGAGAAAAAGTCACTGTGTTCACCACAGTTCAGCAGAGTGAGCTCACTGGTGTCTCAATGTTAACAGTTGAATACATCTCTCACCATTCTCCCCTGTTAATGCTGATTGCAGCATGAGTATGGGACATTGATGAGAGCTGCCTTCAGTACCCAGCACCAGAGAACAGTGCGAACAGTACCGCTGATTCCCAGGCGCTGGTACGTGTGATACAGGATGCGGCACTCAGGCAGCACATGGTTGCCACATGTATGCCACTAGTATTAAACACACACAGATATCTCCAGTACTAATTTTTCCAGTACCGTAAATATCAGGACATGTGAGAGAGCCCTTAGATCTATAATCGCAGGTATAAGTTCTATGGGTAAAAAATTAGGAGAGTGGATATATACAACCACTTGTGAGTGCATTTTCTGGATATATAAAAGACACTAAAATGTTAATTTCTACCCTACATAAATATCCATGGCACTCCACCAACAAGTGGTTTGGTTGCGATGTGGTTAATCTATGCCCATTGATTCCACATGAAATTGCAACTAATAGCCTGCCTTTTTTTGAATAAATACAGTATCTATACACATTCAATTCCAAAATTTCTCATCTTGGCCGTCTCTTTTTTTACTGGCACACAATTAATTTTCTTTTGACAAGTAATTTTTTTACAAGCCCAAGGAGTGAGTAGGAGTGGTAAATTTTCACCCTCACTATCAAATTTAGTATTAGCAGTTTGGGAAGAAAAATGTCTTTTTAATGTAACCAATCCATTTTCTCATATGATAGCATTTTATTGTCGTTATATAGACGACCTGATAATTATTAGGACAGGGCCAAACGAGGAGGTAAATAATTTAATTTCTAAATATATAAAAAAGAGTTTAATCTTAAATGTACACAATTTTTAACCCTCCAAAAATTAGTTATTTGGATATTACATTTATAGGTGAGATAACAACAGGTACGAGAGTGTTTTCCTCATATAGAAAACCTACAGACAGTAACAGCATTTTAAAAGCCCATACAGTTCACCCACCACATGTAGTAACAAATATTCCAGTTGGTGAATTAATTAGAACAAAGAGAAATTGTTATCAAGAGAATAACTTTAATACAGAATCTAAAATAACCTGGAATGAAGCATAGAGGCCCTTAAAGAGAGTCAAATTGATCGTAGAAAACATAAAGGGAGAGTCTAGTACTGAATCACAATCTACTAAAAAACACCAAACATGAAAATAATTAAAGGGGTCGTCCGGGCTTTTCACATAATCTCAGTACATATCTGGGCTGCAGAATTATGACACTAAGTAATTTACTTTCTGTCACTGGTTTGCACGGTTTTCTAGATATTCTGAACAGAACGTCCAGGGGGGGGGGTGTTATGGCATTGAAATGAGAACTGGTTGTAACCTCCTACTCTACTCCAAACATGCCCTCTATAGCAACAACCCCACCCTCCATAGCTACAGGCCCTCCCCGTCCACATGAAGAAGCACTCATCACACAGTAACAAATTCTCCCCCTCTAGCAGCCTCACTGCAGAGAGCAGACCACCCAGCTGCTCCTCCCCCAGACACATGCTGAACAGTGATCTATGGAAAGTGAAACTAGTGAGGAGGGAAAATCGTCCTGTATTCTGGGACAGGCTGCTCCCATCAGTATTTGTGTCATTAGAGACACAGTGCTCACACATACAGTGCACCAAATCTGCTGCTGTGTGAAGACATCAGTGACACAGAGCTGTCTCATTCACATAGCAGAGGCTTTGTCGCACAACAGATTAGATCAGTGACTGCCATCCCCTGTGCAGATTAGAAGCTGCAGACCCCCATCACTGGCCATCACACAGTCTGTTCTCACTGCTGCCAGCAGCCTGGGACAGTGAGGGAAGGAATTACTGATAATGAGTTAAGTATTGTAATCATGGAGTGGCCCAGAATACAGGACGATTTTCCCTCCTCACTAGTTTCACTTTCCATAGATCACTGTTCAGCGTGTGTCTGGGGGAGGAGCAGCTGCTCTCTGCAGTGAGGCTGCTAGAGGGGGAGGATTTGTTACTGTGTGATGAGGGCTTCTTCATGTGGACGTGGAGGGCCTGTAGCTATGGAGGGTGGGGTTGTTGCTATAGAGGGCATGTTTGGAGTAGAGTAGGAGGTTACGACTAGTTCTCATTTCAATGCCATAACACCCCCCCCTTGGACGTTCTGTTCAGAATATCTAGAAAACCGTGCAAACTAGTGACAGAAAGTAAATTACTTATTGTCATAATTCTGCAGCCCAGATATGTACTGAGATTATGTGAAAAGCCCGGACAACCCCTTTAATAGCCCACAGTATAATGAAATCACGTTCTTTATAAGGAAATATTTACCAATTTTAAACCATGACAGTAAACTATCAGAAATCTAAAAAAACCTTCTGATGTCAGATTTATTGCCAGAAACGCATCCACCCTAGGGACTCTACATTCACCTAGTCTTTTTTTTCCCAAGAGAATAGTAGAAAAAAAAAAAACACAATAAAATTCTATACGGCTCTCCTTCAAGGCTTTTTTTCAAGTGTGGTGACACTTTATGTAAGTCCTGCAATCATGCAGAAAAATCTGCTACATTTTGTTCAAACATGATCTTATAAATTGCAAAACACATGTCACAAACCTTATTGAATGTATAGAATGGGGCACGGTCCTGGACGAATACCCGGCACATCCTCCCCACATGGATAGGCAATATTTGTGCTAGTTATGCACACTCTACGATACTTTGGGAGAGGAAATACGCTTTACCTTGTTAGATCCTTCTTCTTCCTCTCTGCTTTTTTGCTGGCCTCATTCCCCTTTCCTTTTTAATTTTTCATATATGGGTTTGACATACATGTCCATCTTCTGTCAGTTTCTGCTGAGCTGATAAATATTTGGATATGACTTAATGGACTGGTACTATACCGTATTATGGCACTATGCTTTTAAATGGCAGACTGGCAGCAGAGTCTGACTCAAGATTTGGATATTTTACTCCGTGACTTTAGGGAATCTGTGCCTCAATAAAAGGATTTTGTACAGCACCTGTGCAACTGACGGATTATTCCTCCAGTCCATAGATTTTGTTTCCTCATCTACTTCCATGTGTATATTACTGTGTCTTTTGCTCTGCTTTTAATAATTTGATTCTAATAAAATATACATTTTTTACTTGCATCTGCAGTCCCTAGCTAATTGTTATTTAGGACTACATGCTTCCAGTTCTTTGTAGGTTTTGATTATGTAGGAAGTTGTCCCTGTTCCACTAGGATCATGTTGAGTAATTTCACCCTGTGTGTCGGTTTGGTTAAAATATGAATGTATAGAAAGTAGAATTTAATACATAGGATGTACAATAAGGCTGCTTTTACACTTACCGTTTTTTTGCGGGCCGATTTTGTGGCCCCAATAGATTTCTATGGGGCCGCAAATCGGCACGCAAAAATTCCACGGTGCGCTGTGTGCCGCATGGCCGTGGGGGTCGTTTTTGCAGCCGTGATAAAAGATCGAGTTTGCTCGATCTTTCATACGGCGTACGGACACGGCCCCCATTGTCATTCAATGGAGCCGCAAAAACAAACGGAAGTTTGTTTTTGCGGTGTTCCGTGACTTCTGGTTTTGCGGAACGCCTTCTTTTTCCAATACTATTTCAATATTGCGGCGGACCACAAAAAATGCGGTGATACTGCCCGCAAAAACGGGCCGCAATAACAGCGGTAAGTGTAAAACCAGCCTGTCTGTTAAAAAAGAAAACGCATTAGAAGGCACCTGTCTGATGGGATTGGTTCTGCAGCAGTCAATATTTCAGGCACTTTTCACAAGTATGTAAGGGTGATACTAAAGGTATGAGATTTATTGGCATAGAAAAATTGTGTAAACCGATTAGAGGTGGGGATTTGAGAAGAAAAGCTTTAAACAGAGATTCATGCTGGATATTTAAAATACAAATGAGAGTTCCACAAGGAAGGAACTTAAAGGAAACCTGTCTGCAGGATTGTGCGCAGTAACCTAAACACAGTGTCAGGTCGGCGCTGTTATACTGATTACAATGATACCTTGGTTAATGAAATCCGTCTTGTGGTTGTTTCGTAATCTTTATTTTCAGTGTTGTGTTAATGATATGCTCGTGTCCTAAGGCGGGGTTCATGCATGTGGTGCTCTGATTAGGTATTCATAATGCAGACCGCTGACAGGTCACTGATCCCTCACTGACCTGCCCCCTAGTTTGCATAATGAATACCATCACATACTGAATAATAAAAAAAACGCTTCTACAGGCAGATGCCGGCCGTGGCGCTGCAGCATAATCGCATGGTTATTGTGTAATTAATCCCTTTTGCAGATTTACTTGAGAGGGGAAAAAAAGAAGTCATTTTGAAAATGGCGCCCGAGGCGCCTGCACAGTAGAAGAAATCGGTTTGTAAAGAGATCCGATAGCTGCTGTTGCGCAGGCACCAGCGGCGCCATCTTGCTAAAGAAGAAAAAAAATGTCTTCCACCAAGATGGCGCCGCCCGCGCATTCGCAATAGCAGCTGTCGGCGATCTCCGAGAGCTGCTACTGCGCAGGCTCGGGCAACACCATCTTGGAAGAGGACATCTATATGAATCAGGAGTGTCTGTCAAGTGGCATGCGCCTTGCCACAAATCTTACTCCAGGCAAGGACTAGAGTAAGATTTCATGCATAAAGGAATGTCAAAGCTCATCATGAATGAGACAAGTTATGGTGTCAGGCTCTAGTTCCCCCCATTTTCACAGAGTTGGGCAAAACTCACATGAAAATGGCAAGTCACAAAATCTGTGCGCAACTTGCACAAAAAGTTGGATGACTCTTCAAAACTTTTTACAACAGGTTTTTTGGCTAATGGGTTAAACTGCTAACTCCACAGGAACACCACACAAATTCAAAGTAACCACTTTTCCCATTGAAATCTATGGAGAGGAGACCGACTGTGCTTCTGCGGGGTTGCGCCGCTCAAATATTCAAGTTGTAGAAAAGGAGTAAGTAATGTATTTACTATTATTTCTAATAATCTGTCAGTCCTGTTACCAATTACAACTCTCCTCTTCCAGTTATATTATGCAAGATGTATTCAACATGTTGTAATATGAAGATGTGTTACTCATTCACAAGGAAAGAAGTCTCCCTTGGTAATTTGCAAAGTATTTTAAGACCCCAATATACAACTCTGGCAAAAATTAAGAGACCACTGCAAAATTTTCAGTTTGTCTGATTTTTCTCTTTATAGGTATATTTTTGAGTAAAATGTAAATTTGCTCTTTTATTCTATAAACTACCTACAACATGTCTCCGAATTTCCAAGCAATAAATTTTGTATTTATTTTCAGAAAATGAGAGATGGTCAAAATAACAAAAAAAATGCAGTGCTTGCAGACCTCAAATAATGCTAAGAAAACAGGTTTATAATCATTTAGAAACAACAATACTAATGTTTTAACTCAGGAAGAGTTCAGAAATCAATATTTTGTGGAATAACCATGATATTTAATCACAGCTTTCATGTGTCTTGGCATGCTTTCCACCAGTCTTTCACACTGCTTTTGGGTGACCTTATGCCACTCCTGGTACAAAAATTTAAGCAGTTCTTCTTTGTTTGATGGCATGTGACTATTCATCTTCCTCTTGATTACATTCCACAGGTTTTCAATGGGGTTCAGGTCTGAAGATTGGGCTGGCCATGACAGGGATTTGATGTGGTGGTCCTTCATTCACACATTGATTGACCTAGCTGTGTGGCATGATGCTGGAAAAACCAGTCCTCAGAGTTGGGGAACATTGCCTGAGCAGAAGGAATCAATTGTTTTTCCAGGATAACCTTGTATGCGGCTTGATTCATACATCCTTCGCAAAGATTAACCTGCCCAATTCCAGCCTTACTAAAGCATCCCCAGATCATCACCAATCCTCCACCAAATTTCACAGTGGGTGCAAGACACTGTGGCTTGTACGCCTCTCCGGGTCTCAGTCTAACCATTAGATGACCAGGTGTTGGACAAAGCTGAAAATTAGACTCATCAGATAAGATTACCTTACTCCAGTTCTCTATGGTCCAATCCTTATGGTCTTTGGCAAACTTCAGCCTGGCTCACCTTTGCTTCTCATTGATGAAAAGCTTTTCTTTACCTTTACATGACTTGAGCCCTGCCTCTAGGAGCCTGTTACAAACTGTTCTTGCCATACACTTCAGCCCAGCTGCCATTTGCCATTCCTTTTGTAGGTCACTTGATGTCATCCTGCAGTTGCTGAGTGACATTCGAATAAGATGACGGTCATCCCGGTCAGTGGAGAGCCGTTTTCGCCCCCTGCCGGTCTGTAGCTTTGTTGTCCCCAATGTCTGCTGCTTGACCTTGTTGTAATGGACTGCTGTCTTAGAAATTTTAAGGGTACGTGCACACGCTGCGGATTGCAGTGCGGATTTGGCCGCGCAGATTTTGTAAAATCCGCAGGTAAATCTGCAGGTCAAAAGATCTGCGGTTTTACCTGCGGATTGCTCTGCGGTTTTTCATCTCCTCAATGGAGGAGATGGCAAACCGCAGCGGAATCCGCATAAATAATTGACATGTCAATTCTTTCTGCGGTTTCAACCGCAGGAAAACCGCGCGGAAAAATCTGCACCGTCTGCACTGCGGTTTTTAATTCCCATAGGGAATAATGGTACTGTACACCGCAGCAAAAACTGCTGCAGATCTGCAGCGGCCAAATCCGCTGCGGAACCGCAGCAGAAACCGCAGCGTGTGCACACACCCTAAGGATGGAGGCAACATGATGCTCACTGTGTCCTTCTGATAGTAAAGCCAGAAATAAGCCCTTCTTTACCTCACTCAAGACTTTTCAACTCCTTTGGCATGGTTAAGTTATATTTTCATTCCTATTACTTTTGGGATATTACTAGCACTTGTTTTGCCATCCAGATTGTCCTATTTCAAGAGGATTGTGAACACCACAGCGGGGTTTTTTTTTACACTTTCATTAAATAAGATTTGGTTCAGGTGATCACCTAATCAGAAGCACATTAAGTAGAATGAGGTGCACTCTGGTTGGAATTCAACCGACACTAGAATGGAATGGCTGTCAGACATGTAGAGAAGCTGATTTTTATAAAACTGTGCAGTGGTCTCTTAATTTTTGCCAGAGCTGTATATGTAAACTATAGGCAGAGTCACCCTAAAGAGCATATTTAATTAATGAGACGTGTTAATTCCCTGTAGCTTTGCTCTCTGACCATCACAACACAGAATGGATGTAAAGCACATATTTATTTATTTGATATTAGTAAATGCTGCTTTGCTCCTTTTGTGATACTTAACCTATATCATGTAACAAAGAGTCCTGATACCATCATGCAATATAGTGGGAAAAGTTGAAATTTAGCCTTAATGGTTATGGACACCTTTGGTGACCTTTTAATATATAGCTTCAGTTTCCAATTTTCATTCCAACATTCATTTTAAGATTTCCTGATATGGATATATTGTATAGATTAGACAGCAAAGTACAACATTAGTTTAATACTTTAAATAACTAAGTGTCCCAAGGAATGTGTATAACGCATCACACCCTAAAGATCACGGGAAAAGGTTTAATATAAAATTCCTGTTTCCTCTTTATCTGCTTCCCTCCTTTTCTATAGCCTGTTTTCGCTGACCTCCCTGAGACCATACAAGCTTTCTCCCCTCTCCAAATTATGATTATATCTGTGAACAGTCTTACCCCCCCGTCCCTCTTTAACATTGATAGAAGGAACATGAAGAGCAAAGTGAGCTGACCTGACAGATTTGTAACGTTTTTTTTGCAGCAGCAAAATGGTAGAATTTTTTTCCTGACAACTATTTAAAAAGTTGCATAAATTAAGCCCATGAACAATAAAAAAAACTCTGTACAATAGTGTACAATGCTTTACATATAAGTACTTTGTGACCTGTTTTAGCCTTGTTGGTCGATTGGCATTATTTGATAAGGCTGGATTTAGGATGAGTATATTTTACATGTAAATAATATTAAGCTTTAATTTCTCCCGTTGGGTCCATTGGACCCCAAACAAACTTGTTTTCATCATATTTCTGCAAGTATAGAAGGTGGATAACCGTCCGTTTCACTAGCCTCCTAGCTACATGATATATAAGAAATGTGATTCTTGTGCCAAATAATAAGATTAAATTACTTGATGTTTTTTTTCATAATACATAAGTTGATGTTTAAATTTTGTTGATTTCTCAAAATGTTATATATTATTGTTTAGCTAAGATGTTGTACCTTAAGTTCCTAAACAAAGCCAAAATTCTACTTTGGACAACTCCTTCTTGATCAAAATGTTTGACCCCCATAAAATAATAAACTTATACTCACCTTCCGTGCCAGCACCGTTCCCACGGTGTCGGCACTTGCTCTCCCGGGGCTCCCGTGCATGAGGAAGTTTGAGGTCAGTTGCAGTCTGGACTTCCTCTTCATGCTCAACTCGACAGGAGGTGGGGACAGTGACACTGATTAGGCTCCAGTGTCACAATCGCATAGGAGCCCCCGGAGAGTGGGTGCCGACACCGCGGGAACAGTGCCGATACAGGAGGTGAGCATAAGCTTTATTGTTTTATGGGGGCCAAGCGAGGGGTATGACAAAAAGCTGTCCAAGTAGTGGACAATTTCTTTACTTTACATTTATTTGTCTATATGGAAACTGGGGTCCCATGAATCCACGCTACTAATAGTGTAAGTATTTTGGTGCAACTAACTGAGGACCCCATAGTTCTGCTAATACTGAGCCCAACTAACAGCAATATAGGGATATGACAGTAATGAAATCTAATTTGTTTCTATGATCTTTAGAGGGGTGAAGACTCCTGTATCATCGTAGTTAGTGTAAAAGGCATTTTGGGGGTGATAAACTCCATTAAACCAATTCAGGTGATGCTCAAAGTTGTTTTCGTCGGCAGCTATAGAAAGATGTGCCCGTCTTATAATGTTGAGGATCACCATCTAAAGAACCTCATGGTCTTGATATGAAATTCAATTCTTTGTTTCAGTTCAGGCATTTTTGGGGGATTAGCTTCATTTCATTCAATGTTTAATCTGACATGATCCTTACAATGGATCCAAACGTCTGACTGCAATCAAATCCGGGAGTCAATTGTAATACACCACAAATAATCCTCTCCTCGATGTCTCCAATGATAAAGGGAGACAAAATGTGGTTATCTATGGCATTGGCCGCCACAGAACTTGCCTTGCGTCACTTCCACATCAAACCATATATGATGCTGTTCGTTTGTACAAGAAGATCCATAAACTGACCAGAACAGTTGTGTTTCTGTGGCCTCCACTATTAAACAGTACAAACCACATCAAGGGCTGTTTTCTTGTGTACATGTCAGGGCTGGGTCTGTCGGTGCAGCATCCATTTGGTCTAATGCCACATCTAGGTCACGCTACGTGGTGGACACTTTATTAGCTTCGATATTGAAAGTGTAAATGGTGAAACGTGCTGCACTTCTCCATGTAAACTATATTGTAATCATCTTCGAAAAGTGAAAATTGTCATTTATATTTCTAATAACTTCCATTTTGATTATGAGATGGTAATTCTGCATCTGTTAAATAGTCCAACGAGTTAAGACCAGACTTGCTTTTAATTAGAGGAACATATGGTTTTGTGCGTATGATACATTATTATGGTGTCTGATATCAAGCAGCAGATGTCGAGTCTCAGATTGCATAGCAATGATCTGGAGTTGGAAAGTGAGGCCCCATTATAAGATGATGGACACATTACTAAATGGTTTGTGAAAACTAAACAATGACTCTGTTAACCCGTAGGAAACATCTGTGAATATACGACGTTCTAGCCAAGAAGCACGTTTGCCGAACATGGAAGGGAATTGAGATCCACCTGCTTTTAGCTAGCCTCAGTGCTGCACTTGCAAGCTGTATAGCAAAGAGCTTGTAAATGCTGCGCTCCTTGCCTTGGAGACCAGCCTCCCCGCTACACTGCAGAGGTAGTCAGCAGTCTAGTCATCGAGTAGTAAAGGCAAGATATATTTTGCTGGAGAATATCAAACTATACATTTCTCACTTTTGAGAAATTTGACTTATGTCCTTTCCATTCTGTTGCAGTCAGTATAGGAGTTTGCTTATATTTGGACAAGACACAGGAGTGCACATTTTAAGCAATTCTAAAGCCCTCGTACCCTTAGATCGATGTCAGCTAAACAGTGGTTCAGCTAATCATTTGGCCAGCAGCCATCTTAGCAGACTCTCCCTTACACAGAAAAGCATGTTTGGCCAAGTGCTCGTGTCCTCCATGAGAGAGTCCTTACCAGACATGTCTGGCATTGCCTGTTCTCAAAAAGAACAAAAGGATTGTCTGAAATCTCGAATGTCAGATCCTTAAGGAGGTTGTCCCATTGTAGAATGAAAGTCTGCAGTCACGTAACGCGACTGCAGACTTCTGAATCCTGGTGGCGTGTGGTGTGCACGCTGTCAGGATTCACAGGTATTGCGGGTGTGAGTAGTCACGTGATTGAATGTATGTGATCGGCGTCCTTCCGCTCACATTCTGACTATACGCGCTTGTCCTCTCATAAGTTCTTTTATTATGACAATACTTGTGTTCTCTTAACCCCTTGATCCTACCACCAATACCGGAGGATCCTGGCAGCATGCGCACAGCACATACTGTAATTACCAACGACTTTCATCTCAAGCTTAGACAAACCCTTTGACAATTGATTGTCCTGGGCTCCTAATATATTAGGTAGGTCTGTTGGCACCTGAACCAGTCATTATCAGTGGATTCAGACAAAAGTAGTCTAATGTGTATAGGCAGAGGGAGACTTTTGCACTTATTTATGGAGTTCATTCTTCAAATATTCTTGTTTCAAATGATTCTAGATACTGAATTCCACTGTGTAATCTAAAGTGCTAAGATAAAAACAGATTATCACAGATTACGTAAATTAGCACCCGTTAAGGAGGAGGAAAGTTGGGGCGTGCTAGAGGTGTCTACCTTTTCTTTTCCCTAGAGGAGAAATAATTTGCATACCTGTTTTTAAGAAGGGCTACCTGGCTGGACGTCTTCTTCAGTTGGTGCTCTGCAGAAGGAGTGACAGTAGCACCACCTATACCTCCAGAACAAGATATCTTGACGTGATGCATTATTAAGACAGGACTAGTAGCAGAACTAAGTCATTATACAAATTTATTAAAATCAACAAAAAAAAATGGCTGGTCTGGGTTTCATGGTTTTTATTAAAAAAGCACCATCTAAAATCAGAGAAATAGATTTAAAAAAGAAAAAAAAAAAAAAAAAAAAGAAAAAAATCTTAAAAAGCCACAAATGCTTTAGAGCTCCTGCTTGTCTGCCTGTACATCAGTGATGCCTATGTTATACACTTTAATGGAAAGATTAACCTTTCATTGACTAGCTGTGGACAATGTATGGATGGTCTGAGTCCTCCAGGATGAGGCACGTTCTTTGTTACTGCTTCCAGCTCTGGGTAACAGATTTAGGTTCTAAAAACCACAACAGTTTTCTATTTCCCAGACTAGATGTTATATTTAATGAATCTGCTCAACCCTGCACTAAAGTTGTAAAACTGATTTTATTTCATACAGAGAAACCGCTTGATGCTGAATGCGGCAGGTCTAAAATAAAAAATCTTGACTAAAACATAAGAAAAATGATGACACACGACATTTGACAACATGAGCAAGGACCAGAAAGTCATTGCTGAATCATAAACCTGAATCCACACAACTGGATGAATCCATGGCACAAACATATGTATAAAAGGCTTTCCATGGGCCACATGTATTAATTTGTGATTGATTTATAATCCATTTGTGATTGATACCTGCTGATTTATCTACACGATTTCCACTAGTCACGGAGCTCTAGTTGTCTTCTACACGTTTGTGTACCTGGCCAGACTGCCACCCTATACTGTTGTATAACTGTTTTAGAAGGAAAAAAGATAAAATATTCATTTTCAGCATTTCTGATGTCCACAGTATTTGTCACCAACAATTATAGAAGATTTCAGTTGTAAGAATCTTTTGGATTTGCTGCAAGAATAGAAAACTAAAAGGAGAAATGGCTATAGCAATGAATGCGCTAAAAAGAGGTGTTCTTCCTGAGCGGTGGGTATGATTGAGGTACAGCAGATCCGTAGCCTTTGATGCCTTTTCTATTGTTGTTCTTGGCTAATCATGCAATGTTTGGTTGAATGTGGTGATCCAGTGCTAAACAGAGGATAATTTTGTCTTAATGGTGAAAGGCGGACAATAGGGACAGTTGGAATCCCTTCTTCTCTATGCCAAAGCGCCCATAGGGTCCCAGGCTGGAAGCACCACTGGGTCCTGCTTCAGCACCTCCAAGACTTCCTCAGGTACATGTTTCTTGTCCACAACAACTTCGTAGACATACTCCGAGAACCATTCATCAGTCATGATGAGGTAACCTAGGCAAGAGCAGAAGTATCTTAATTATTAACAAGTTATACGTTGCTCAAGACTCATCTGTAACTTCTTTTTTGCTAACATTTTATACACATTTTGGAATTTTACTTAGAAGACCTGTAATTTGCTCAAAAAATTTAGGTAAATGCCTTGTTAAAATCCCTGAGCCCCACAGATTTATTTTTAATCTCTTTTCCAACTTGAACTGCATCACTCCATAGCGGCGATATTCACATCTGTTTTTTTCAGGAGGCAGTAGGTGAGATCTTTGCTATGCCGTCCAACTGGGTGTTTCTTCAGTCTCTTATGGTGCGTGTACTTGACCCCTCTCTCCTAGATGCTGCCAATCACAGTCTCAGACGCTGCGAATGCAGTGATTGGCAGCATCTCGGAGGAAAAGGTGAAATTTCACGTCCCCATAGAAGACTGAAGAAATACCCAATTGGTTTGCAAAGGAAATATTTCACATGGGGTGGATGCAGCAATGGATGGAGCACAGGGAAAACTGAAGCTGGGAAACTTCTGAGCAGTGCTTGCAAGCTCCATAGCAAAGAGAATGCAAATGCACGCTCTTGGCCTAGGGAACTAGCCACCATCAATAACCTGGAGAGAAACAATAACTTCGGAAAGGAGTAGTAATTTTTTGTTTTAACAAGCTCTTTGCAATTTTACCTATATCTGATTATGAGAACCCCTTTAAATATTATATATACCATATATACAGTATGTTTGTGTGCGTACAGTACAGACCAAAAGTTTGGACACACCTTCTCAAAGAGTTTTCTTTATTTTTATATAAGACATTTTCAGTTTCACACTTTTTTGTTAATTATATAATTCCATATGTGTTAATTCATAGTTTTGATGCCTTCAGAGTGAATCTACAATTTTCATAGTCATGAAAATAAAGAAAGCTCTTTGAATGAGAGGTTTGTCAAAACTTTTGGTCTATACTGTATATGTGAGATATACATAATTATATATCAGGAATATACTGTAATTATACAACACACATACATACAGTAAGTACTTTTGATTGTTTATGGTTAAGCCTTGAACCCATCTGTGGTGGTGCTGGGACCTTGATCTGGAGACTGTAAATTATAGCAGATAATTCCTTATTCAATCACATAGGTTTCTTGAGATCTAAACACTTTTGCGCTTACAAGTCATGCAGTATCAGAGAAATGTGACGGCAGTTTTCTGTAGCTACGAAGTAAAATAAGTTCTTCAAGGTCTGCCACATTCATAGGGAATACATTGCTCTGATTAGAATACAAGTCATTGAGCTTAGCTGAATCTGTATAATACACTTCCTTTCAAGATCCCACCCAAATTCCTGCAATTATATGGAAAACAAAATGTTTGGAATGTGAGAGCCTTCCAGGGATTGTTAAAGGATTAAAGATTACAACTGCGGCAGATTAGTCAATGCTTAACCAATTTTGCGGTCACTTTTTTCTAACTGACCACTTGCACCAGTGGCCTTTACACCGTTAGCCCTAAATTTCCCATCTCATTCCAACAAGGGCATGCATAGAGTTGTAGCATTGTACATATCTGGAAAATTAATTTACAGAAAGATATAATTAATGACCCTTATTCGGTGAGTGCGGAAACCCAATCTAATTCAGAAAAGTCCAACAGTGTCTGTACTGAACGATCAATGGAGGGGTCCTGGGTACAGCACAACAATCAATAATGGGGGCCACCATTTTATACAACAGAAATGTTATTTCACGACAACTTTATGAAAGCGGAATACAATACAGGGATTTGTGGAATTGTCAAATGTTCTCTGCATAAACTCTGCTATCTCTCATTTGCCTATTGGATATCCCCCAGAAAGATCCCCATGTTGCCCTTCTTTATACAAGGACAGATGATATTATATATTAGTAGAATTACTGCTTTCATGGAACTATTTGGTTTAACTGTTAAGGGGGTTTTACACTAAGCGATATCGCTAGCAATATCGCTAAAACGTCACTGGTTTTGTGACGTTATAGCGATATTGCTAGCGATATCGCTATGTGTGATACTTACCAGCGACCGGCTCCCCCGCTGTCTATCGCTGATCGCGCGAGAATGTCCGGCTCCATTTCTCGTCGTCAGCTTCCTGCTGAGACTTCCTGCTGTGACGTCCAGCGACGCGTGGAGGCGGGCGGGAGGACGCAGGATCGCTGTGTGTGAATGGTAAGTATCGTGCGCTGCGTCGCTGCTGCATCGCTGTGAGATCTTTCTGTATGAAAGCTCACTAGCGATCATTTAGCGATGCAACAGCGATCCTGACCAGGTCGGATCGCTGGTTGGATCGCTGGTGCATCGCTAAATGTAAAAGGGCCTTTAGTGTGTGGTGAAGCCAACATATCAGGAGTTGTTAGGCGCAGAAACTTTCAGTCTCTAGTAGCGCTCTGAAAAGATTTCAATTTTTGCTTTTGTAATCAATCAAAAAAGTTGATAACAGTAAGGCCTATACAGCTGAAACAGGGTGTAAAACCTTCTGAAGCGCTTGATTTGACATTTTTCATTATTACAAATCAATAAAAATGTATTTGATTAGAAAAAGATTATTTCAACAGTTCCAATAAGGGAAACAGATCAGTAAATTTTTACATATGAAAGTTGTGGCATGGTTTTATAGATGCCGGTCACACAATAAAAATGATCCTTTCCTTATACTCATCT
The DNA here is from genome assembly GCF_039654945.1 of Dendrobates tinctorius. Classification (NCBI taxonomy): domain Eukaryota; kingdom Metazoa; phylum Chordata; class Amphibia; order Anura; family Dendrobatidae; genus Dendrobates; species Dendrobates tinctorius. Next base: position 10,060,682 of record NW_027361684.1, read on the forward strand.
GATTTGCCAATCATGCGAAATCTAGGGTAGAAGCCATATGCAAATTGGGCTGTAAGTGCTCTGAATGCATGTTCATTCACTTGGCCTACTTCTGGGCCCTCCTTCAATGCACCTTAGTTTGATTTGCATATGGCTTCTATGCTTGATTTTTCATGACCAGCACATCGAAATTCTACAAATAAGCCACCATATTTATTAGGGGCAAGCAGTTGTACAGCCATACCGCTACTTCCATATTTATAAATCGTGCTGACAGGTTCTCTTCAATCTGGTCACCATGAAAATGAACTCCAACCTGCTGGCATCATGTTAGGCTACTTTCACACATCAGTTTTTTGCTGTAAGGCGCGATCCGGCTCTTTTTTAAAAAACGGATCCGGCTAAATCTAAAGCCGGATCCCGTTTTTACCCATTGAATTGTATTAGCGCCGGATCTTGCCTCATGGTCTTGCGTTTCGTCCGGTTTTTGCCGGATCCGGCAAAACTTTGCATTCCGGCGTCTGGAAAAAACGGCAACAGTAACGTTTTTTGTCTCCGGCAAGAAAGCCGGAAACGCCGGATCCGGCGATTCCTCTTTTTTGCTACAATTGAAGTCAATGGACGCCGCAATGCACCGGATCCGGCAAAAGAAGGATCCTGTGGCCGGATCCGATTTTTGCGTCTGAGCATGCTCAGAAGTTGGCCAACCCCCAGGAAACATATAAACCATGCCAGTGGGGCCCTCACCCTCAGCCATTACCATGGAGCCTGCCAAGGATAAAGCATCCCAAAGGCCATCAAGGCATCACGCAGCCAGCAGCGGAGGCTGCAAGCAGCAGCAGATGCTGCCAGCAGCAGTTGTACACGGCGGCCAGGATCTAACGCCGCCAGCAGCAGCAGATGCCGCGCAGCTGAAGTGCATGCAGCCAGCAGCAGACGCCGCGCAGCTCAAGTGTATGCCGCGCAGCTGAAGAACACGGCACCCAGTATCAGCCAACGACGCCAGCAGCAGGAGACGCTCCCAGCACCAGACGCCGCACAGCAGCAGATGTCACCAGCATCAGACGCTGGCCACCATCATCACACGCCACCAGCAGTAGTGGAAATGTCTTCTTCTGGGATCCCTCCCTCGCATCGACAGCGCTTACAGGTAAAAAATGTTTTAATTTTTTTTATATTTTTTTGTAAAGTAGATGCTGGCCTTACAATTGTCATCAACTTTTTACTATTGATGCTGCCTATGCAGCTTCAATAGTAAAAGACAGGATATAAACATTTGTAAAAAATTATATACCCACTATCTGATGGCCTCCGGACTCTCTCTCTTCTCTACACACTCCTTGCATCTTCTGTTTTCAGTAATGCTTTGTGCCAAAGACTGCTCATGACGTTGGGCGAGAGTGACATCAGAGTTTTGAGCAAAGCATATACTGTGACCGGAAGATGCCGGGCGCGTGGTGAGAGTAAGGACAGAGTCTGTGGGCCATTGGATGGTGAGTATATTCCTTTTTTGGTTTGTTATTGTATGTTTTTCTAGCGCCGCTGATCAACCGACGTTAGTGGTGGCGTGCGTCTTTAGAACTCCGGACTGCGTCTGTCACCGATTTGTCGCACCCTAGCGGAACCCTACCAAACACCTACGTGTGATTTTTGTGACAGACAGACAGACCTGAATATAAGATGAATATATATATATATATATATATATATATATATACACACACACACACACACACACACACACACACACACACACACACACACAGTGGGGAAAAAAAGTATTTAGTCAGTCAGCAATAGTGCAAGTTCCACCACTTAAAAAGATGAGAGGCGTCTGTAATTTACATCATAGGTAGACCTCAACTATGGGAGACAAACTGAGAAAAAAAAATCCAGAAAATCACATTGTCTGTTTTTTTTTCATTTTATTTGCATATTGTGGTGGAAAATAAGTATTTGGTCAGAAACAAAATTTCATCTCAATACTTTGTGATATATCCTTTGTTGGCAATGACAGAGGTCAAACGTTTTCTGTAAGTCTTCACAAGGTTGCCACACACTGTTGTTGGTATGTTGGCCCATTCCTCCATGCAGCTCTCCTCTAGAGCAGTGATGTTTTTGGCTTTTCGCTTGGCAACACGGACTTTCAACTCCCTCCAAAGGTTTTCTATAGGGTTGAGATCAGGAGACTGGCTAGGCCACTCCAGGACCTTGACATGCTTCTTGCGAAGCCACTCCTTCGTTGCCCTGGCGGTGTGCTTTGGATCATTGTCATGTTGAAAGACCCAGCCACGTTTCATCTTCAATGCCCTTGCTGATGGAAGGAGGTTTGCACTCAAAATCTCACGATACATGGCCCCATTCATTCTTTCATGTACCCGGATCAGTCGTCCTGGCCCCTTTGCAGTATGGTGTTTGATGGATGCAACTCAGTATTCTTTTTCCTCCAAACACGACAAGTTGTGTTTCTACCAAACAGTTCCAGTTTGGTTTCATCAGACCATAGGACATTCTCCCAAAACTCCTCTGGATCATCCAAATGCTCTCTAGCAAACTTCAGACGGGCCCGGACATGTACAGGCTTAAGCAGTGGGACACGTCTGGCACTGCAGGATCTGAGTCCATGGTGGCGTAGTGTGTTACTTATGGTAGGCCTTGTTACATTGGTCCCAGCTCTCTGCAGTTCATTCACTAGGTCCCCCGCGTGGTTCTGGGATTTTTGCTCACCGTTCTTGTGATCATTCTGACCCCACGGGGTGGGATTTTGCGTGGAGCACCAGATCGAGGGAGATTATCAGAGGTCTTGTATGTCTTCCATTTTCTAATTATTGCTCCCACAGTTGATTTCTTCACTCCAAGCTGGTTGGCTATTGCAGATTCAGTCTTCCCAGCCTGGTGCAGGGCTACAATTTTGTTTCTGGTGTCCTTTGACAGCTCTTTGGTCTTCACCATAGTGGAGTTTGGAGTCAGACTGTTTGAGGGTGTGCACAGGTGTCTTTTTATACTGATAACAAGTTTAAACAGGTGCCATTACTACAGGTAATGAGTGGAGGAAAGAGGAGACTCTTAAAGAAGAAGTTACAGGTCTGTGAGAGCCAGAAATCTTGATTGCTTGTTTCTGACCAAATACCTATTTTCCACCATAATATGCAAATAAAATGAAAAAAAAACCGACAATGTGATTTTCTGGATTTTTTTTTCTCAGTTTGTCTCCCATAGTTGAGGTCTACCTATGATGTAAATTACAGACGCCTCTCATCTTTTTAAGTGGTGGAACTTGCACTATTGCTGACTGACTAAATACTTTTTTTCCCCACTGTGTGTGTGTGTGTATTTATATATTATATATATATATATATATATATAGATTAATATATTTTTTAGTCTTTTTATTTTTTTTTTCTTTAAAGGATTTTGAAGATGAAGAGGTGGCTGAAGAGGTGCTCCCAGAAGAAGAAAGAAGGGGTGGAGAGATACCTGGAGTGGGCTCGCAATTCGTAAGTTTCTTGCATACATCACAGAAACACAACATCACAGTACACACAACACATATAAAACTATTTAGTACAGACATCACACTGCAGACAACAAATAAAAATAGATGATTGCAGATATCACACTGCACACAGCACATATGCCTACATCCAAGCACAAATTTTTTTTGTTTTATGTTTTTTATTATAGTCTTCGGAATCTTTTGGCCATTCAAGAGGTCCTCAAAGTGCCTCCCAGGGCAGTCGGCATGTGCAACACAGCGGTCGTCATCGTGTAAATACCCTTTTTCTTCACCTTTAATTTAATTTTTTCAAAAATATAATTTTCGCCTTATCATTTCCCTTTTTTTTTTTTTTTTTTTTTTTAACTTTTATCTACATTTTTTTTCAATTTTTTTGGCTTTTTTCAAATTTTTATTTTTACATTTTTACACCCTTTTTTGGTACTTATTTTTAAAAAATTTTTTATTTTGTCTTTTTAGTAGAATGCTTTTTGATGGTTTTTTGTGTGTAGTTTTGAGGCTAACATTTTTTTTTTCCTTTAACAGGATTCACAGCGTGCTCCTGACTCGGACGGTGAGGATTGGGGGCTGGACATTGACCTCCTCATTGATCTGGTCCGAGAAAGGGAGCCGCAGTGGAACATGGGGGACCGCCGCCATGCCGATCTCATAGTGACACGGAAGATGTGGGAGGAAATCTGTGCCCAACTGGGAGGACCTCGATGCTCGGGCCAATATTCTAAACCGTAAGTGTACACATTTCAGTAATGTGGCTGCATATAAACCAGTGTTTCCCAAACTTCAGTCCTCGTGGACCCTATTTGGGTTCTGTTTTCAGGATTTCATTTGTACTGCGAAGATGGTGGAAGTATCATCAAGGTACCTGTGATTATATCACCTGTGCAACACTATGGAAATCCTGTAAACATGACCCGTGGGGGACTTGAGGAGTGGAATGTGGGAAACCCTGATGTTGTATAGTAACCAATTTGTGCTTTATCTTTTCAAGGGGAGAGAATTGTGAAGCGGTGGCGGTCTATCAGGGATCGCTTCAAGAAGGAGTTCAAGAAAGAAATGCGGGCCCCGAGTGGCTCTGGAGGATGCAGGAGCAAGTACAAGTATGCGCACGCCCTGTCGTTCCTCCGGACAACCATGGTGTCCAGAAGGTACAGTGGGGGAAAAAAAGTATTTAGTCAGTCAGCAATAGTGCAAGTTCCACCACTTAAAAAGATGAGAGGCGTCTGTAATTTACATCATAGGTAGACCTCAACTATGGGAGACAAACTGAGAAAAAAAAATCCAGAAAATCACATTGTCGTTTTTTTTTTCATTTTATTTGCATATTATGGTGGAAAATAAGTATTTAGTCAGAAACAAGCAATCAAGATTTCTGGCTCTCACAGACCTGTAACTTCTTCTTTAAGAGTCTCCTCTTTCCTCCACTCATTACCTGTAGTAATGGCACCTGTTTAAACTTGTTATCAGTATACAAAGACACCTGTGCACACCCTCAAACAGTCTGACTCCAAACTCCACTATGGTGAAGACCAAAGAGCTGTCAAAGGACACCAGAAACAAAATTGTAGCCCTGCACCAGGCTGGGAAGACTGAATCTGCAATAGCCAACCAGCTTGGAGTGAAGAAATCAACTGTGGGAGCAATAATTAGAAAATGGAAGACATACAAGACCACTGATAATCTCCCTCGATTTGGTGCTCCACGCAAAATCCCACCCCGTGGGGTCAGAATGATCACAAGAACGGTGAGCAAAAATCCCAGAACCACGCGGGGGGACCTAGTGAATGAACTGCAGAGAGTTGGGACCAATGTAACAAGGCCTACCATAAGTAACACACTACGCCACCATGGACTCAGATCCTGCAGTGCCAGACGTGTCCCACTGCTTAAGCCTGTACATGTCCGGGCCCGTCTGAAGTTTGCTAGAGAGCATTTGGATGATCCAGAGGAGTTTTGGGAGAATGTCCTATGGTCTGATGAAACCAAACTGGAACTGTTTGGTAGAAACACAACTTGTCGTGTTTGGAGGAAAAAGAATACTGAGTTGCATCCATCAAACACCATACCTACTGTAAAGCATGGTGGTGGAAACATCATGCTTTGGGGCTGTTTCTCTGCAAAGGGGCCAGGACGACTGATCCGGGTACATGAAAGAATGAATGGGGCCATGTATAGTGAGATTTTGAGTGCAAACCTCCTTCCATCAGCAAGGGCATTGAAGATGAAACGTGGCTGGGTCTTTCAACATGACAATGATCCAAAGCACACCGCCAGGACAACGAAGGAGTGGCTTCGTAAGAAGCATGTCAAGGTCCTGGAGTGGCCTAGCCAGTCTCCAGATCTCAACCCTATAGAAAACCTTTGGAGGGAGTTGAAAGTCCGTGTTGCCAAGCGAAAAGCCAAAAACATCACTGCTCTAGAGGAGAGCTGCATAGAGGAATGGGCCAACATACCAACAACAGTGTGTGGCAACCTTGTGAAGACTTACAGAAAACGTTTGACCTCTGTCATTGCCAACAAAGGATATATCACAAAGTATTGAGATGAAATTTTGTTTCTGACCAAATACTTATTTTCCACCATAATATGCAAATAAAATGAAAAAAAAACCGACAATGTGATTTTCTGGATTTTTTTTTCTCAGTTTGTCTCCCATAGTTGAGGTCTACCTATGATGTAAATTACAGACGCCTCTCATCTTTTTAAGTGGTGGAACTTGCACTATTGCTGACTGACTAAATACTTTTTTTCCCCCACTGTAAATATTAAAAACCGCATATACAAAAAAAGGTAACATGTCTTAACAAATTTTTTTTATTTTAGCCAGGGACATGCAATAGCAATATATTAATTTTGATTTTTCTCTCTTTATTCATCAGCACCGTGAGCAGCACTCGGGAGCCTGCACAGTCGGACCCTTCTGGGGCGATCCTTCAAGAGACCGCCACCGAGGGACACTTCGACTGCCCTCGCCCATCTGCACCTTCACAGCCTGCCCTCACATATGATCCCTCCATCCCATCCACCAGCGCTGCAGCATCGTGGCCAACTCCATTCCATGAATCTGCTGGTGAGGAAATAGCTTTCCCTTTACCCTACCCTTCTGCCGCTGCCACCTCTAGTACACCTGCAGGTACTGGGCAGCAGTGGCAGAGGGGGTCAGGAAAAGATCTATGCGCCTGAATTCTTGCATCTGAATGCATCTTTTCAAAACTGTCTCAAAGTGTTGTCTGAGCAAATTGCCGCAGGCTTTAATATGCTCAGCAACAGCATTCTTGAGGTCAAAACACTTTTGCAAAGCATGCATTCAGATGCAAGTCGAACTCCAAACCACGCATTTTTCAGGTCTGTAGTTGAGCGCATAGATGGGACTATCTCCTGGCCAGCAGATGCATGTAATGCAGTCGTGCCACGCTGCTCTAGCGCAGGTTACCTCCCAAGCTCCTCCACCCACCCCGGTAATTCCACCCACACCTGCCCTCCCTTCAGCCTCTGTCCCCCCTCCTATTCAATACCAGCAGCCTCCCCCATACCACCAAACTGCCCCGTACCACCAACCTGCCACATTCCAACATCCTTCCCCGTACCATTTCCCAACCACATCTTCTAAGCCTCCAGTCCCTGCCCAACCATCCTCTCCAACACCTCTTCTGCCTCCCACATGTCCTCCCATTCTTATTCTTTTACAACCCCTTCACCTCTTTTACCTACCGATCCTTCCCCACCACCACCATCCCAGTCCTCTCTCCACACTCCCAATGTTGAAGTGTCCCAAAGTGGAAGCCCCTCCAGCACTATCTCCACCCAACACTATGTTAATTTGTAGTTTTTTGCTATTAAAAACTCATAATTTTTTCAGATTAATAAAAATCGTTTTCAGTAAAAAATGATTAATACCAATACAATAAAAAAAAATGTTGTTGGTTCACAAAGTTGTCTCTTATTTCAAAGGTTAAATAGTAAAACAAAGGTTAAAAAAATGTCTTTACATAGGGTTAAATTGATTGGGTATCCACAACCAGGTACAAAACTTTGGGTAAAGAAGGTAAAATACTTTGTATAATTCACAACCAGGTACACAACTTTGCCAAAAATGTAAAAATATTGTGGTAAAATACACATCCATGTACCCAACTTTGGTTCAAAGGTAACATCATGTAGGTAACAACAAGGTACACCACTTTGTTAAAAATTTCAAATAATGTGGTTACTAGAGTTGAGCGACTTTGGTCGGATCGGGTTTCATGAAACAAAATTTGTTTCGGATGAAACTGGTCCGACTAGGGCAAAAAAAGTCGGAGTTTCATCCGAAAACTGACCCCAATGCAAGTCAATGGGGAATAAAAGTCGGCATTGCCCCAATATCAACCGCTATAAATTTGTATTCAGCATCAACGATGGCCATGAGGACAATGGAAAAATATTTCTTGCAATTAAAATATTCCAATCCAGATCCAGCAGGTTTGACGATGCGGATATGTTTCCCGTCCACTGCACCCAAGCAATTAGGAAACTGACATTTTTTGGAACTTGTCAGCAATTTCAAGCCATCTCTCCATTGTGGGCTCTGGTATAAATTCGTCAACTAAAGAGTCCCACAATGCACGGCATGTGTACTTCACAATTCCAGATATGGTGGAAATCCCAAGTCTGTACTGGAAATGGAGTGACGAAAGGGATTCTCCAGTTGCAAGGACTCTGTGAATAAAAAAAAGTTTAAAATGATTTCCAATTCACAGCAATAACATAACAGTTATAAGTCAAATACAACAGTTGGGGATACTATAAAAACAATTATTACAAACGACCATCAACAACATTTCAGTGCAAGTGTGCTCTCAAGCGAGCAGATCAAATAAATATGGCTTACCGAAGAGTCACCATCAGACGCTCCGCCGGTGAAATGGAGAAGCGGCAATATGTGTCACTTCTTCTGATGAGGTGTCCAATTCTTTCCAACAATAAATCAAAGTTCTCCATTTTCATCCTAACATATGCAAAAAAATTTTCAGGGTTTCCTCTTAGCTCCATGTAGAGTGTAGAATACACCCCACGCGTCATTCTCTTGGCTGTGATGGGGTTGATCCACAAACGTCGTCGGCGCTGACGCATGATGCGCTGCTGTCTTTTTCTCTCCTTCTCCAGAACAATTGCTTTCAAACGATTCGCTTCAACAGTGAAATCCACCAAATTCTTCAGAATGTTTGCTATCACAACGTCCATCTTCGCCGGCCAGCTACTTTCTCTTCTCTCTCTCTCCAACCTGCACTTGCTCCTCTACAAACTGTGAAAGATGGGCTGGGAACACTGTAAAAATAGGTTTTCCGTAGCCAATCATGTTTTGGAGCACCCCCATAGGCGTTTTTAAAAAACGGATTCGTCGTAATCCGGCGAAAAACGGATTAAAAACCGGACGAAACGGATCCCGGTTTTTGCCGGATCGATTAGACGGATCCGGCAGAAAAACGCATCCGTTTCTTTCGTTTTTACATAGTTGGAGCCGGATCCGGCGCTCCGGCGACACGCCGGAACGCGCTTGACGGCAAAAAAACTGATGTGTGAAAGTAGCCTTAGAGAGCAAAAGAAGTGGAGTTGATTGAAATGTAGTTTTGTGAGATTCAGTATATCCTGTGTTTAATTATTTAAACCTTAGCTATTTCTGGGATTTTCAGTCCAGTTGGTGGTCCTATTTGCAATTTCATCTAATGCAGACAAAGTAAGAGTTTGAAAGTTAGTTTGTTTTCTTTTTAGAACTTTCAATATAACTTGAAAAATCGCGTCACATTTTAAATAACTTCTGCATCAACTTATTTTAACATAGCCTGAAACACTTTCTAGTTATCAGCACTACCATTGTGTGTTTACAAGGAGGTCTATTTGGGGTTGGGATTTCCTCTAATGCCCTTATCTTGTTTCTGTAAGGGGGCCTCTTGCAAAACATGCTCACCCAACTGAACAAAACTTCCGCAAGTTGATAGCCTCCCATTTCCAGGTGGAGATTTCTAGAAATCACTACGTTTTTCCTCCGGTATCAATCAAACTAGATAGGAAGCTAATCCACCGATCCATTGTTGCTCTTCTAGAAATGCATTTTATAAACTTGATTAACAGTTTTTGCTTACAAGGACTTTGGAGAAAAGAAACAACGACTAAATCAGACCACCGTGTAGACATTTGTTATAATAAATGAGAAGGTAGTGGGTACACACTAAATGAACATGAGCCAGCTAGCAGATTGGTATTGCTCCTACTACCAATGTATAAGGCAGAGACCAAGTGAAGAAGGTATCATCAACATAGCTGGAAAGTGAAGGCTTCCTTTAGAATAAATGTTGTTTAATAAATGACTTCACCGAGGAGAGGTAAATTTATAATCTTGCAATGTCACACTGGCCAGAAGGCCTATTTTAGACTATTTCCTTTCCGGAAGAGTTTTCAGCAGGCTTTTTTTCATCAGAGGCAGGATTAAAATGACAAGTAACAGCCTCTATATAGACCTGATAACACAAGATCCATCAATCACAATAGGTGTTGTCACAGCCAGGGTCGGACTGGGGTGCCTAGGGCCCACCAGGGGAAGTGACTCTAGGGGCACACCCTATGGCTACCATAAACTGTTTTATTACGTGTTCATTTTTTGGCCTCTCCCACTAAAACGTGTGCCTTTTAGCAAGCTGTTCAGTGTGCAAAAGAGAACGCTCTCAGCCTCCTATATATCGTACAGACCGCACTCTCAGCCTCCTATATATCGTACAGACCGCACTCTCAGCCTCCTATATATCATACAGATCACACTCTCAGCCTCCTATAACAGATACTTTCTATAAGAGGTTGAGAGTGTGGTATGTACAGTACAGTCATGGCCAAAAGTTTAGAGAATGACACAAATATTATATTTTCACATGATCTGCTGCCCTCTGGTTTTTATGTGTGTTTGTCAGATGTTTTTATCACATACTCATAATATGATTGCAATTATATTTCTGTAACAAAAGGTTATATTGATAGAATGAGTTAATGCAGCAAGTCAATATTTGCAGTGTTGACCCTTCTTCTTCAGGACCTCAGCAATTCTCCCTGGCATGCTCTCAATCAACTTCTGGATCAAATCCTGACTGATAGCAGTCCATTCTTGCAAAATCAATGCTTTTATTTTGTCTGAATTTGAAGGTTTTTGTTTGTCCACCCGTCTCTTGATAATTGACCACAAGTTCTCAATGGGATTAAGATCTGGGGAGTTTCCAGGCCATTGTCCCAAAATCTCTATGTTTTGTTCCCTGAGCCATTTAGTTATCACCTTTGCTTTATGGCAAGGTGCTCCATCATGTTCAAAAAGGCATTGTTGATCGCCAAACTGCTCTTGGACGGTTGGGAGAAGTTGCTCTTGGAGGACATTCTGGTACCATTCTTTATTCATGGCTGTGTTTTTAGGCAAGACTGAGAGAGAGCCCATTCCCTTGGCTGAGAAGCAACCCCACACATGAATGGTTTCAGGATGCTTGACAGTTGGCATGAGACAAGACTGGTGGTAGTGCTCACCTGGTCTTCTCCAAATAAGCCGGTTTCCAGATGTCCCAAACAATCGAAAAGGGGATTCATCAGAGAAAATGACTTTACCCCAGTCCTCAGCAGTCCACTCCCTGTACATCTTGCAGAATATCAGTCTGTCCATGATGTTATTTCTTGAGAGAAGTGGCTTCTTTGCTGCCCTCCTTGAGACCAGGCCTTGCTCCAAGAGTCTCCGCCTCACAGTGCGTGCAGATGCATTCACACCTGACTGCTGCCATTCCTGAGCAAGCTCTGCACTGCTGGTAGCCCGATCCCGCAGCTGATACACTTTTAAGAGACGGTCCTGGCGCTTGCTGGTCTTTTTTGGGCGCCCTGGAGCCTTTTTGGCAACAAGGGAACCTCTCTCCTTGAAGTTCTTGATGATGCGATAGATTGTTGACTGAGGTGCAATCTTTCTAGCTGCGATACTCTTCCCTGTTAAGGGCCTGTCACACTAAGAGATATCGCTAGCAATATCGCTATAACTAGTGACGTTATAGCGATATTGCTAGCGATATCTCTATGTCTGATACTTACCTACAACCCGCTCCCCCGCTGGTTATCGCTGATCGCGCGAGAACAGGCTGGACTGTTTCTCGTCGTCAGCTTCCTGCGGCGCTTCCTGCTGTGACGACGAGCGACGCGTGGAGCCGAGCGGGAGGACGCAGGATCGCCTGGTGTGACAGGTAAGTAGCGATCCCCGTCCCCAGCGATGTCGCTAGTGAGATCTGCCTGTGTGGCAGCTCACTAGCGACCACTTAGCGATGTACCAGCGATCCTGACCGCGTCATATTGCTGGTCGGGATCGCTGGTACATCGCTAAGTGTGACAGTACCTTTAGGCCATTTTTGTGCAGTGCAATGATGACTGCACGTGTTTCTTTAGAGATAACCATGGTTAACAGAAGAGAAACAATGATGACAAGCACCAGCCTCCTTTTAAAGTGTTCAGTGGTGTCATTCTTACTTAATCATGACAGATTGATCCCCAGCCCTGTCCTCATCAACACCCACACCTGTGTTAATGGAGCAATCACTGAAACGATGTTAGCTGGTCCTTTTAAGGCAGGGCTGCAATGATGTTGAAATGTGTTTTGGGGGATAAAGTTCATTTTCTAGGCAAATATTGACTTTGCAAGTAATTGCTGTTAAGCTGATCACTCTTTATAACATTCTGGAGTATATGCAAATTGCCATTAGAAAAAATGAAGCAGTAGACTTTGTAAAAATTAATATTTGTGTCATTCTCTAAACTTTTGGCCATGACTGTATATAGGATGCCAATATTGCGGTATGTACGGCATATTGGCCTCGTATATGACATACAGGCTTTCGGCCTCCTATAAGACATACAGACTGTCGACCTCCTATTAAGTCTCCTATGAGACATACAGACTATCGTCCTCCTATTAGGCCTCCTATAAGACATACAGACTATCAGCCTCCTATTAGGCCCCCTATAAGACACACAGACTGTCGGCCTCCTATTAGGCCCCTTATGAGACATACAGACTGTCGGCCTATTATTAGGCCCCCTAAAAGACATACAGACTGTCGGCCTCCTATTAGGACCCCTATAAAACATACAGACTGTAGAATATAATGTAATAATGTATAATGTACCCCCCATGGTATATAACACATCCACATAGTATATAGCACAGCCCCAAAGTATATAACACAGCCCACATAGTATATAACAGCCCCACATGGTATATAGCACAGCACCACATAGTATACAGCATAGCACCACGGTATACAGCACAGCCTCACATGGTTTACAGCACAGGCCCATGGTATACAGCACAGCACCATGGTATATAGCACAGCCCCACATGGTATACAGCACAGCCCCACATAGAATCATAGAATCGTAGAGTTGGAAGGGACCTCCTGGGCCATCTGGTCCAACCCCCTGCTCAAAGCAGGATTCGCTAAATCATCCCAGTCAGATGTCTGTCCAGCCTCTGTTTGAAGACTTCCATTGAAGGAGAACTCACCACTTCTCGTGGCAGCCTGTTCCACTCATTGATCACTCTGTCAAAAAGTTTTTTCTAATATCTAATCTGTGTCTCCTCCCATTCAGTTTCATCCCATTGCTTCTAGTCTTTCCTTGTGCAAATGTGAATAAAGTTGATCCTTCTACAATGTGACAGCCCTTTAGATATTTGTAGACAGCTATTAAGTCTCCTCTCAGTCTTCTCTTTTGCAAACTAAACATTCCCAAATCCTGTAACCTTTCCTCATAAGACAGGGTTTGCAGACCGGTCACCATTCTGGTCGCTCTTTTCTGAACTTGCTCCAGTTTGTTGATGTCTTTTTTAAAATGTGGTGCCCAAAACTGGACACAATATTCCAGATGAGGTCTGACCAAAGAGGAATAGAGGGAAATAATGACTTCACGTGATCTAGACTGTATGCTTCTGTTAATACATCCTAGAATTGCATTTGCCTTTTTTGCTGCTGCATCACACTGTTGACTCATATTCAGTCTGTGATCTATTAGTATACCCAAGTCTTTTTCACATGTGCTGTCACTTAGCCCTATTCCTCCCATTCTATATATGCTTTTTTCATTTTTATTGCCCAGATGTAGTACTTTGCATTTCTCCCTGTTAAAAACCATTCTGTTAGTTGCTGCCCACTTCTCCAGTTTATTTAAATCTTTTTGAATCCTCTCTCTCTCTTCTCTAGTATTAGCTATCCCTCCTAGCTTTGTGTCATCAGCAAATTTAATCAGTTTACCCTCAATTCCTTCATCTAAATCGTTGATAAAGATGTTGAACAATGCAGGGCCCAGGACAGAGCCCTGTGGTACCCCACTTGAGACATTCTTCCAACTGGATGTGCAGCCATTTACGACCACTCTTTGGGTCCGATCACTAAGCCAGTTATGAATCCACCTAACAGTTGCCTTGTCCATTCCATACTTAGTCATTTTTTCAATAAGGATTGTATGAGAGACTTTGTCAAATGCTTTGCTGAAGTCAAGATATACTATATCTACAGCATTTCCTTGATCCACCCAATCAGTGATACCATCATAGAAGGAAATTAAGTTAGTCTGACATGACTTATTAGTTACAAACCCATGCTGACTCTGTTTAATCACTTCATTCTTATCCAGGTATTGACATACATGTTTAATAATTTGTTCAAAGATCTTTCCTGGTATAGAAGTCAGACTCACCGGCCTATAGTTGCCTGGGTCCACCTTCTTCCCCTTTTTGAAGATAGGAACAACATTTGCTCTTCTCCAGTCTTCTGGGACTTCTCCTGTTCTCCAAGAATTTTCAAAGATTATGGAGAGGGGTTCAAAAATTTCTTCTGCTATCTCCTTCAGTACTCTGGGGTGTAATTCATCTGGACCTGGAGACTTGAATTCATTTAGGTTAGCTAAGTGTTTCCTCACTATCTTTCTGTTTATAGATATCCTGGATTCTTCTATTCCCTTAATAGGACAGTGAACAACAGTTGATGTTACATTTCCTTTCTGAGAGAAAACAGATGCAAAATAGGAATTTAAAAGTTCAGCCTTCTCAACATCCTGTCTTACCATTTCATCATTTTCATCCTGTAAAAATCCTATAGCATCTTTGACTTTTCTTTTACTTTTGACATATCCCCAAAATCCTTTATTATTGCTTTTGACATCTCTTGCAAGCCTCAATTCATTTTCAGCTTCAGATAATCTGATTTGTGCCCTGCAGGTTCTGCAGACAGCATTATATTCTTCTTTAGATATGCCTCCCTCTTTCCATTTTATAAACATTTTTTTCTTCCTTTTTAGCATGTGCTTAAGTTCTGTGTTCATCCATCCTGGTTTCCTTAAATGCTTCCTATTCTTCCCTCTTTTCGGAATTGTTAACAACTGTGCTTTGAGAATTTCATTTTTCAAGATTTCCCATCCTTCCTGGACATTTTTGTCTTTAAGGATATCCAGCCATTGGATCCCTCCAATTCTCTTTCTGAATCCCTTAAAATCTGCCTTTCTGAAATCTAACCTTGACGTCTGAGTCTTCAGAGGTCTTCCGCCTCTAGTTATCCAAAATTCTAAAATAGCATGGTCGCTACCTCCTAGGGTCCCAGCCACTTTTACCTCCTCAACCATTTCCTCCCTGTTTATAAGGATTAGATCCAAGGTAGCAGTTCCCCTTTTCTCCCTTACCTTTTGGAAGATAAAGTTGTCAGCAAGAGAGGATAAGAATTTCCTTGACCTGTTAGTTTTGCCTGAGAGAGATTCCCAACAAATGTCTGGATAGTTGAAATCTCCCATGACAACTATGTCATATTTTTTGGAGAACTTGGCCATTTGATGCATAAAGAGTTCATCCATATCTTTAGCTTGCACAGGTGGCCTGTAGTAAATGTCTACAATGGTGTCCTTTCCATTGTTCTGTCCTTGTATTCTTACCCAAACAGTTTCCACAGAACTCCCAGTCTCTGAAGTTTCAATCTCTGTGCAGATATACGCGTTTCTAACATACAATGCGACACCCCCTCCTCGTTTATCAAGTCTGTTTCTTGCAAATAAGTTGTATCCTTCTAGTCTTGTATTCCAATCATGTGTATTGTCCCACCAAGTTTCAGTGATTCCAATTACATCATATTTCTTTTCCTGTGTTAGTAGTTCCAATTCTCCTTGTTTGTTGCCCACGCTTTGTGCATTAGTATAGAAACATTTTAGTTTGTGATTGGTTTCTCTTTCTCCAATATTTGTATTAATTAGATTCTTTCGTCTTTGTTCTTCCTTTCCACTTCTAATAGCAGAGTTCTCAATAGCATTTGTCAGGTGTATGGCTTTTTCTGGTCTTTTGCTTCCCTTCCCATGTTGTTCTAGTTTAACCCCTTCACCCCCAAGGGTGGTTTGCACGTTCATGACCGGGCCAATTTTTACAATTCTGACCACTGTACCTTTATGAGGTCATAACTCTCGAACGCTTCTATGGATCCCGGTGATTCTGACATTGTTTTCTCGTGACATATTGTACTTCATGTTAGTGGTAAAATTTCATTCAAATAACTTGCGTTTATTTGTGAGAAAAACGGAAATTTGGCGAAAATTTTGAAAATTTCGCAATTTTCCAACTTTGAATTTTTATGCCCTTAAATCACAGAGATACGGCACACAAAAAACTTGATAACTAACATTTCCCACATGATTACTTTACATCAGCACAATTTTGGAACCAAAATTTTTTTTTGTTAGGAAGTTATAAGGGTTAAAAGTTGACCAGCGATTTCTCATTTTTACAACACCATTTTATTTTTAGGACCACATCACATTTGAAGCCACTTTGAGGGGTCTATATGATAGAAAATACCCAAAAGTGACACCATTCTAAAAACTGCACCCCTTAAGGTGCTCAAAACCACATTCAAGAAGTTTATTAACCCTTTAGGTGTGTCACATGAAATTTTTTGAATATTTAAAAAAAAATGAACATCTAACTTTTTTTCATAAAAAAAATACTTCAGGTTCAATTTTTTTTATTTTAATAAGGGTAACAGGAGAAATTGAACTGCAAAAGTTATTGTGCAATTTGTCCTGAGTACGCAGATACCTGATATGTGGGGGGGGGAACGACTGTTTCGGCGCATGGCAGAGCTCAGAATGGAAGGAGCGCAGTTTGACTTTTTCAATGCAAAATTGGCTGGAATTCAGATTGGACGCCATGTCACGTTTGGAGAGTCCCTGATGTACCTAAACAGTGGAAACCCCCTACAAGTGACCCCATTTTGGAAACTAGACCCCCCAAGGAACTTATCTAGATATGTGGTGAGAACTTTGAACCCACAAGGGCTTTACAGAAGTTTATAACGTACAGCGGTACAATTAAAAAATCATATTTTTTCCACAAAAATGATCTTTTCACCCTCAATTCTTATTTTCCCAAGGGTAACAGGACCCTAAAAGTTATTGTGCAATTTGTCCTGAGTACGCTGATACCCCACATGTGGGGGTAAACCACTATTTGGGCGCATGGCAGAGCTCGGAAGGGAAGCAGCGCCACTTGACGTTTTTGGCTGGAATTGAGATCGGACACCATGTCGCGTTTGGAAAACCCCTGATGTACCAAAACAGTGGAAACCCCCCACAAATGACACCATTTTGGAAACTAGACCCCCTAAGGAACTTATCTAGATGTGTGGTGAGCACTTTGACCCCCCCAGTGCTTCACAGAAGTTTACAACGCCCGGGCGTGAAAATAAAAAATTCGTATTTTTTCCACAAACATGATCTTTTAGTCACCATTTTTTTATTTTCCCAAGGGTACCAGGAGAAATTGGACCCCAAAAGTTGTTGTCCAATTTGTCCTGAGTACGCTGATTTCCCATATGTGGGAGAAAACTACTGTATGGACACACGTCGGGGCTCGGAAGGGAAGCAGTGACGTTTTGGAATGCAGACTTTGATGGAATGGTCTGCGGGTGTCATGTGCGTTTGGAGAGCCCCTGATGTACCTAAACTATTGAAACTCCCCACAAGTGACCCCATTTTGGACACTAGACCCCCCACGGAACTTTTCTAGATGTGTGGTGAGCACTTTGAACCCCCAAGTGCTTCACAGAAGTTTATAACGCTCGGACGTGAAAATAAAAAAATCATTTTTTTTCCACAAAAATGATATTTTTGCCCCCAATTTTTTATTTTCCTAAGGGTAACAGGAGAAATTGGACCCCAAAAATTGTTTTGCAATTTGTCCTGAGTAGGCTGATACCCTACATGTGGGGGTAAAACACTGTTTGGGCGCATAGCAGAGCTTGGAAGGGAAGGAGCACCATTTGACTTTTTCAACTCAGAATTGGCTGGAATTGAGATCAGACGCCATGTTGCATTTGGAGAGCCCCTGATGTGCCCAAACAGTGGAAACCCCCAATTCTAACTCCAACCCGAACCCCAACACGCCCCTAACCCTAGCCCTAACCCTAGCCCTAACCCTAGCCCTAGCCCTAACCCTAACCCTACCCTAACCCTACCCCAACACACCCCTAGCCCTAACCCTAATGGAAAAATGGAAATAAATACATTTTTTTTATTTTATTATTTTTCCCTAACTAAGGGGGTGATAACGGGGGGTTTGATTTACTATTTATGGCGTTTATGTTTGGCGGCTGTCGCACGCTAAAAGACGCTTTTTATTGTAAAAATAGTTTTTGCATCACCACATATTGAGCGCTATAATTTTTCCGTATTTTGACCCACCGAGTCATGTGAGGTCTTATTTTTTGCGGGACGAGTTGACGTTTTTATTGGTACCATTTTCGGGCACGTGAAATTTTTTGATCGCTTTTTATTCCGATTTTTGTGACGCAGAATGAACAAAAACCAGCGTTTCATGAATTTCTTTTGGGGGGGTGCGTTTACACCGTTCCGCGTGCGGTAAAATTGATAAAGCGGTTTTATTCTTCGGGTCAGTACGGTTACAGCGATACCTCATTTAGGTCGTTTTTTTATGTTTTTGTCGGTTTTATGCAATGAAAACTATTTTATATAAAAAATAATTATTTTGGCATCGCTTTATTCTGCGAGTTATAACTTTTTTATTTTTTCACTGATGATGCTGTATGGCGGCTTGTTTTTTGCGGGACAAGATGACGTTTTCAGCGGTACCATGGATATTTATATGCGTCTTTTTGATCGCGCGTTATTGCACTTTTTGTTTGGCGGTATGATAATAAATCATTATTTTTTGCTTCGTTTTTTATTTTTGTTTTTTAAGGGGTTCGCTAAAGGGGTTAACTATTGGGACAGTTTTATAGGGCAGGTCGTTACGGACGCGGCGATACCTAATATGTGTACTTTTATTGTTTTTTTTTTTTATTATTTTCAAAAAATGAATTTATTGGGGAATATTTTTTTTTTTTTTTACTAATTTATTTGGCGATTTTTTAAATTTATTTTTACACTTTTTTTTAATTTTTTTTTAACTTTATTACATAGTCCCAGGTGGGACATCACTGTCCTGTGACAGATCGCTGATCTGTCACATCACAGATCACTGTGACAGATCAGCAATCTGTCACAGGCAGTGCACAAGGCTTCCTCATGCCTGCGCTTTGCAGGCACTGAGGAAGCCAGCTTCCCCAGGCCCCCGAAGGCCCCCGTCGCCATCTTGGATTCGGGGGCCTGGAGGAAAGGAGCCCCCCGCAGCAGCGCTGCACATTGCGCTGCCGTGGGGGGCTCAGGGAAGCACGGAGGGAGCCCCCTCCCTGCCGATGCTTCCCTTTAACCCCCGGTACACCGCGATCATGTTTGATCGCGGTGTGCAAGGGGTTAACGTGTCGGGGGCGGTCCGTGACCGCCCCTGACACATTGTGCCGGGTGTCAGCTGTGATAATCAGCTGACACCCGGCCGCGATCAGCGGCGCTCACCACGTGGGCGCCGCTGATCGCGGTAGACGTACTATCCCGTCCCCGGTCATACGGGCCCGGGTACCGTGGACGGGATAGTACATCTCATGTCAGGAAGGGGTTAAAGCTCTCCTTACAAGTGTAGCAAGGCGACAAGTGTATATACAGCTATATACATGATATACAGCACAGGCCCATGGTATACAGCACAGCCCCACATGGTATATAGCACAGCACCATGGTATATAGCGCAGCCCCACATGCTTTACAGCACCATGGTATACAGCACAGCCCCCCATTGGTATACAGCACCGCCCCACATGCAGTGGTGTAACTACAAAGTTATGGGCCTCGGTGCAAACTTTCAAATGGGGCCCCTCCATGCCAAAATACACACACATCTCCGCTCCGTACACCTCGTACACGTGCAACTTCGCTCCGTACACACGCAGCTCCACTACATACACCTCGTACACACGTGGCTCCTCTCTGTCCACCTCGTACAGATGCGGCTCCGTACACCTCATACACATGCGGCTCCGCTCCGTACATCTCATACACACACACACACGCGGTTCTGCTCTGTACACACGCAGCTCCCCTGTCCACCTCATACACATGCTGCTCCGTACACTTCTTAAACACACGGCTTGTCTTCGTACACCTCGTACACACACGGCTCCTCTCGGTCCACCTCGTACTCATGCGGCTCCGCTCCGTACACAGGCGGCTCCGCTCCGTACACCTCGTACACATGCGGCTCCGCTCCGTACACCTCATACACATGCGGCTCCGCTCCGTACACCTCATACACACACAGCTCTGCTCCGTACACACACAGCTCTGCTACATTCCCCCCCCCGTAAACCCCCCCTGATCCCACACTCACAGAAACTCTCGGATCCTCATCCAGCACATGACAACCTGCACAGCAGAGACCTGCAGACCCGAGGCTTCTGATCATGTGACCACTGACTCCTCCCCTCCTGTGACCTCATCACAGGTCCTGTGCCAGAAGAGAAGAACACAGCCTAGTGATGCGGTGGCTCCGTGAATGGGGGGCGTGGCGGCCCTGGCGCTATGGTATGTGCCCGTGCGTCCCTGCAAATCATGGGACGGGCTTTTAAAGGGCCCACGCATTTAAAGGGGCAGCATTTTTAAAGGGCCCCAGCGACCCTCGGGGCCCACCGGGCATTTACCCGGTACCCCACCAGGCCAGACCGAGCCTGGTCACAGCTGACTTTGCTCCCCCTCACTCAATAGACGCTTAATTACAAAAGATGAGAAAGATTGGGTCGGGTTCTGACCATTGTGGCTAAAAAACAAACCCGATTATATATAGGTAATTTTCTGATTACAAGTTCCCGTTAATTTAATACATCAGTCACAATTACAGAGAAACTTGTCTTATAGACCTAAATCAAGACTAACTTGCTATCTTATATATAGCATTTGCTGGCATTGCTACAGAGAAACCTTTGGCTCTACATGGGAGTATCCAATAATAAGCTATGGAATCTTTCTTTAATCTCTGTGGCGCTTTACCAAGGTCCATTCCAGACAGTCTGCGCTGCAACCCCGCAACCTCTGCTAATTAATAATGTAGTTTGCCATTGCAAGGATTTGGGGATTTAGCTTTGATTAGAACTTATCCAGGCGGTTCTTAAGTAAAAAAATCTACAAGCAGTTTCAATTTACACTTTCTCCCCAGACACAAGTTTTGTCTCCATGATCTGCTATTCATTACATACCTATCAGGATCCTGGGTTTGTAAAAATACATCAGATTTAGCAGAATGTACAGGAAGCCAAAATGTCAAAGCAATCATATTTCATACATATATACTTTTACATAAGGGACAGAATGAAAATAAACATAGGCTATCACACACTGTTAGACTAAATAACCACAAGAGGGGAACCGGTGGCACTCGTCTAGATGTGTATGCACAAAGATTGGCCCCCCTTCATCATCCAGGACTTTGCTTAACCTCTCATGTACTTTCTATTACTTTTGGGCCAATTTTCGACCCCCTTGTTGTCCAGGTATTTATACTAAAATTTGTAAAGTGACAGTGAAAATATAATAAGTGGCCATTAGTGATGAGGGTGTGTGCTTGAATACGGTGTTATCAGAGTAATGCCGTGTCCTAATTAAGTATTTTTGGCGTGCTCGAAAAAAAATGCTTGAGTCCCCGCGGCTGAATGTCTCACGGCTGTTCGACAGCCACAACACATGCAGGGTGTGCCTTTTTGTTAGGCAATCCCTGCATGTGTTTCAGCTGTTGAACAGACACACAGCAGTGGCTCAAGCATTTTTTTTGAGCACGCCAAAAATACTCGATTAGGACATGAGCATACTCTGATAACACCTTATCCAAGCACACTCGCTCATCGCTAGTGGTCACGCTAAGCGGCTTGCATAGACATGATAATATACCCAAGTAGCACGTTATGGCAGTAAAGCTGGTGTTTGCTACATCTGTAAGTTCTGACTCAATAATAAAGTGCACATAACCATACAGAGCTCAGTATCCCTATTGTAGGTATTCGCTCTGGTAGGTAATGGCAGGGCTGCAGTAACGAGGCAACACACAGGCTTAAAGTCCAATTTCAGTGGTTTAATGTCACTTTGCAAACAGCAGGTTAACAGAAAATAAGGGAAAAACAAATGTACTCCAGCTTGGAAAACCACTGGTCCCAGACTCACCCCCTTGCACGGGAAGGGCTTAACTAAGCAGCTGCTAGGTCCTGCGGCATCTGCCAGGTGCCATTCCCAGGGTTGTTGAGAGTCTTGCTGCTATAGTCCTGCAGCACGGGGATCCAGTATACAAGTTCAGGCTAAGTCAAGCCAAGTTCCTGTAACTTCCAGACACACTCACCATGTGACAAACACCAACCTCCATTACATAGCCCATAACCCCTCCCACAAGTGAGGTAGACATCACATGGGCTGATCACGTGACCATGACATCGTTGCAGGTCCTGTCTTTAGGGAAAAACCCGACCAAACATTAATCTGCTGGGAGAAATGTATCTCCCATCCAGTAAAACACCCTTTACTGTACCACAATCTCCAAAAGGCAAAAACTAGATGTAACGTCTGCCTCACCCCTGCTATTTCAATCGTGCTTCTGTTATTCTCTGCACAATATGTAAGATCCGATAGAATGCATCAAAATATCCTCACATAACAAGGCTTATCTCACCCATTATAGCAGCAGTAAAGACAGACCAGATTTACCTTTATTTCCGCGATCATCTCCCCAGGAGTTTTCAACTCGCCATTTTTCAAATTCTCCTTCTTGACCATCCTGGAGATATTAAAACAAAGTGTTCAATGTTAATGGGGTAGCTGGAAATAATATAAGAAAAGGGCAACTCTCCGAAAACTTGATTAAAAGCAACCAAAGACTTTTGGGTACTATTGCAGTAGATTTTTTTTTTTGGTGTGAACACTTAGGGTAGGTGCACACTAGGGTGACCGGATCTCATATGGGGGGGAAAAAATGTCAGAATATTGTTCGTCTGGACCCCAAAAAACGATTCCCCTTTCCAGATATTGAGAGAGCCAAAATTTGAGCTCGATCAAACGACGTTAACCCGTGCCGCTCAAAGTTTGAAAAAATCCAAATTGAGGTATTTTAAGATTTAGGTATTTTGCATAGTCTGTTAGACTATAAAGAATGTGACAACAACATTGCAGAAATAGCCCTGACCAAATTTTCGAACCATTTGTGGTATTTGAATGCAGAGTTGGTGGGATTATCGTTTTTTGATCCCACCATTACAGACAATGAAAAGTTGTTAATGGCTAATAAATTGCTCAGTAGCACAGATGAACCATCAGAGCACGCTAACCTACATGAGTTGATAATTTTACATAGTTATCTAATCTATTCTAGAGCTTTTGTTAAAGTAGTTTTTGAAACATCAGAATATAATGCTCGGCATTTGCTTACAACTTGCAGGACATATTGCTTTTGTTCTTCATCTTTTGTCAGAAGGTCGTTAAAGTCGGTTACTTCCTACCTCTTATTTTTTCTTTCCTAACTTTTGGATTTACAACCCTAGCGTGCTCTGATGGTTCATCTGTGCTACTGAGCAATTTATTAGCCATTAACAACTTTTCATTGTCTGTAATGGTGGGATCAAAAAACGATAATCCCACCAACTCTGCATTCAAATACCACAAATGGTTTGAAAATTTGGTCAGGGCTATTTCTGCAATGTTGTTGTCACATTCTTTATAGTCTAACAGACTATGCAAAATACCTAAATCTTAAAATACCTCAATTTGGATTTTTTCAAACTTTGAGCGACGAGCGGCACGGGTTAACGTCGTTTGATCGATCTCAAATTTTGGCTATCTCAATATCTGGAAAGGGGAATCGTTTTGTGGGGTCCAGATGGACAAAATTCCGACATCGATTTTTTGCGGTCACCCTAGTGCACACGGTCAGTAAACGCTGCGTACTAGCGCAGTGTCCAACCTGCAGCGTACAGATGTTACAGGACAGTGGATGGAATTTCAAGAAATCCCATGCCCACTATGTGTCCACAGACGCCAGCAGATCATCCTCGGAGACGGACATGAGGCGTGTCTCTCCAGTCCGCAGCATGTCTATTTATCTTGTGGAGACGTGAGCCTCTGCAAGATAAATGTCACCCGTACAATGTATTGGGCGTGGTGAATCCGAACAGTTCGGTGATCACAGAGGATTCACCTGCGTTCAATAACCGGCAGCGCATTGCGTCAAAAGTGCTGGCAATTACTGCAAGTGTGCACCTACCCTTATTGTATGTGACACCACACTACTTTAATCCCTAAGGGTGTGTGCACACGCTGCGGATTCTGCTGCGGTTCCGCAGCGGATTTGGCCGCTGCGGGTCTGCAGCAGTTTTTGCTGCGGTGTACAGTACCATTATTCCCTATGTGAATAAAAAACCGCAGTGCAGACGGTGCGGATTTTTCCGCGGTTTTCAAACCGCAGAAAGAATTTACATGTCAATTCTTTCTGCGGATTCCGCAGCGGTTTCCTATCTCCACCATTGTGGAGATGATAAACCGCAGGGCCAAACCGCAGGATAATCCGCAGGTCTTTTGACCTGCGGATTTACCTGCGGATTTTACAAAATCCGCGAGGCCAAATCCACACCCCATTCCGCAGCGTGTGCACGTAGCCTTAGGGACTGAGCTTAATAACCAGGCCAAATTTTAGAAATCCGACCAGTGTCGCTTCATGTGGTAATAACTCTGGAGAGCTTCATTGTATTCCAGCGATTCTGAAATTGTTTTCTTCGTGACATATTGTACTTTATGATAGTGGTAAAATGTAATCTTTGTGACTTGCATTTAGTTGTGAAAATATCACAATTTTGGCTAAAGTTTAAAAAAAAAAAAAAATAAATAAAATCGCAATTTTCAAACTTTCAATCTTTATATCCTTAAAAGCAGTTAGTCATACTGTATAAAATAATTAATAAATAACATTTCCCATATGTCATCTTTACATCTGCATCATTTTTAAAACGTCATTTTATTTTGTTACGATGTTACAAGAGTTAAAACCTTAGCAACAATCTCTCATTTTTTCAACAAAATTTACAAAGCCTGTTTCTATAGAGACCTATTCAGGTTTAAATGGAATTTGCGGGGCCTATATATTGGAACGTCCCCAAAAGTGATACCATTTAAAAAACGAACCCCTCAAATACTTCAAAACTGTTGTCAGGAAATTTTTAAACCCTTCATGTGCTACGCAAGAGTTAATGCAAAGTGGAATGGAAATTTTTTTTTTACCTTTAAATTGTTGCTTTAGCCCCATTTTTTTTTTTTTGCAAGCGGTAACACCAAAAAGTAGACCCCACAATTTGTTACCCACTTTATTTTAAGTGCAGCGATACCCCCACATGTACTCAAAATGTTTGGACAAACGGCAGAGCTCAGAACGGAAAGAGCAATATTTGAATTTTGGAACACAAACTGACTGAAAGAGATGGCGGGCACCATGTCACATTTGTGTGATACTAAAGAACCCAGACAGCGGAAACCCCATCCTCATTTTGGAAACTACACCCCTGAAGGGTTTTATCATGGGGTATAGTGAGGATTTTTAACCCAAAGGTACTACACAGAATTTGATAACATTAGGTAGTCATATTGAATATGTCGTCATATCGTCATAATTTTTTTTTACTTATGAATAAACCCTAAGGCTACTTTCTCACATCCGACTTTTGCAATCCGGCACGATGCGGCGAAAATTGTAAAAAGCGGATCCGGTACCGGATCTGTTTTGTTCACATAGAATGTAATGATCGCCGCATCGTGCCGGATGGACATGCGGCGCCTCCGGTTTTAGCCGGATACGGCAAACATGCGCGTCTGCAAAAAAATGTTCCCTGAGACGTTTTCTTGCAGCGCCGGAACTTTTTTTGCAGAGCGCATGCCTGGACACTGAGTTTTAACCCCACAAGTGCCCAGCGGGGTAAGAAAACTCTCTCTCTCCTTTAAATCTCAGGTCTCAGGAGCACCATATACGGCCACGGAGGACAATACGGTGTCAGCGCTTCATCCCGGATCCGGCTCTCAGGCTTTTCGTCGCACGGCGATGGAATACAAAAGCCGGATGTGTGGAAGTAGCCTAAGCCCAAATCTAATGGCAAAGAATTAAAGAAATAAAAATTATAAAATATAACAAAAATAATCTGACTAAGTGGTTGACACAGGGAGTATGATTTACTAATTATTGGGCTTTTTTGATTACTGTGATAGGGTCTACCACAGAGATCAAAAGTCAGGAACCAATTGAAAAATTCCTGCTGTTGATGGGTGCCGGCCGGCAGCTCTCAGCAGGCACACTACACATGCACCCACCATTTCCCTTCATGAAGAAAGCCGAGACTGGAGATTTTTGGATGCTGGGGGAACGATATTCACTTACTCTCAATCAGCATTTTAAAATGGAGATGAGGGAATAAGGCACCTTAGAGGCTACTGTTTCAATACATATCAGTGGTTGTTAAATCAAATTTTTCTATTGTCTTGGAAATTGCCCTACATCTTTGCCGGCCAATGAGGACTGTGTTATTCAGCTCTCATTTGCCTCTTAATTGCAAGTGGAGAGAAGCTCTGTCCAAATTGCTAGCCTGTTAAATGCTGTTGTCAGTCGGGCCGGAGTCACACTACCGTAGAATACAGCCGAATGCTAAGCGAAAAAACATTCCATAGCACACGGCACAGTTTTAAACTATGGGGCAGCTCATGTCAGCTTTTTTCCTCAAGCGTATTCGACGTGCGTGTAAAAATCGCAGCAGGCTGCGATTGACACCGAGACTCTCCATTGCAAGCCTATGGGTGCGAGAAAAAAATTAAAAATAAAAATCGCACAATACTCAGACCATGCGAGAGCTGTCCGATTATTACGCACCGATATCCTTTGAAAAGCAGGCAATTCATCTGCCGCATCCAGTAAAATCACAGAGTGACATGTTAAAATATACACATAGATATGTAGATGTCAGTGACACACATATATATATATATATATATATATATATATATATATATATATATATATATATATATATATATATATATATATATATATATATATATATACATACACACACACACACACACACACATATACACACAGTTGTGGCCAAAAGTATTGACACCCCTGCAATTCTGTCAGATAATACTCAGTTTCTTCCTGAAAATGATTGCAAACACAAATTCTTTGTTATTATTATCTTCAATTAATTTGTCTTAAATGAAAAAACACAAAAGAGAATTGTCCTAAAACCAAATTGGATATAATTCCACACCAAACATAAAAAAGAGGGTGGACAAAAGTATTGGCACTGTTCGAAAAATCATGTAATGCTTCTCTAATTTGTGCAATTAACAGCACCTGTAACTTACCTGTGGCACCTAACAGGTGTTGGCAATAACCAAATCACACTTGCAGCCAGTTGACATGGATTAAAGTTGACTCAACCTCTGTCCTGTGTCCTTGTGTGTACCACATTGAGCATGGAGAAAAGAAAGAAGACCAAAGAACTGTCTGAGGACTTGAGAAACCAAATTGTGAGGAAGCATGAGCAATCTCAAGGCTACAAGTCCATCTCCAAAGACCTGAATGTTCCTGTGTCTACCGTGCGCAGTGTCATCAAGAAGTTTAAAGCCCATGGCACTGTGGCTAACCTCCCTAGATGTGGACGGAAAAGAAAAATTGACAAGAGATTTCAACGCAAGATTGTGCGGATGTTGGATAAAGAACCTCGACTAACATCCAAACAAGTTCAAGCTGCCCTGCAGTCCGAGGGTACAACAGTGTCAACCCGTACTATCCGTCGGCGTCTGAATGAAAAGGGACAGTATGGTAGGAGACCAAGGAAGACCCCACTTCTTACCCCGAGACATAAAGCCAGGCTGGAGTTTGCCAAAACTTACCTGAAAAGCCTAAAACGTTTTGGAAGAATGTTCTCTGGTCAGATGAGACAAAAATAGAGCTTTTTGGGCAAAGGCATCAACATAGAGTTTACAGGAGAAAAAAAGAGGCATTCAAAGAAAAGAACACAGTCCCTACAGTCAAACATGGCGGAGGTTCCCTGATGTTTTGGGGTTGCTTTGCTGCCTCTGGCACTGGACTGCTTGACCGTGTGCATGGCATTATGAAGTCTGAAGACTACCAACAAATTTTGCAGCATAATGTAGGGCCCAGTGTGAGAAAGCTGGGTCTCCCTCAGAGGTCATGGGTCTTCCAGCAGGACAATGACCCAAAACACACTTCAAAAAGCACTAGAAAATGGTTTGAGAGAAAGCACTGGAGACTTCTAAGGTGGCCAGCAAAGAGTCCAGACCTGAATCCCATAGAACACCTGTGGAGAGATCTAAAAATGGCAGTTTGGAGAAGGCACCCTTCAAATATCAGGGACCTGGAGCAGTTTGCCAAAGAAGAATGGTCTAAAATTCCAGCAGAGCATTGTAAGAAACTCATTGATGGTTACCGGAAGCGGTTGGTCGCAGTTATTTTGGCTAAAGGTTGTGCAACCAAGTATTAGGCTGAGGGTGCCAATACTTTTGTCTGGCCCATTTTTGGAGTTTTGTGTGAAATGATCAATGTTTTGCTTTTTGCTTCATTCTCTTTTGTGTTTTTTCATTTAAGACAAATTAAATGAAGATAATAATACCAAAGAATTTGTGTTTGCAATCATTTTCAGGAAGAAACTAAGAATTATCTGACAAAACTGCAGGGGTGTCAATACTTTTGGCCACAAATATATATATATATATATATATATATATATATATATATATATATATATATATATATATATATATATATATTTTACATAGATAAAAGAAAAGTCGGCAATTCAGCAACCGTGTACTGTAAAATCATACCAAGAGCCTACAGCATAGAATAGATGGATTACATACAATATATACACATAGAATAGGGACTTGCACAGATGTCAGTGACAAATCCAATTAGTACAGTGTGTGTGCAGCTTACTGTATATGTATTTAATAAAAGATTATTTTTCTGAAAAAAAATGACGTGGGCTCCCACGTAATTTTCTTAACCAGCAGAGGGAAAGCCAACGGCTGCGAGACGATGTTTACAGCCTGGGAAGGAGGCAATACCCATGGAGCTTGCCAGGCTATTAATATAAGCTCACTGCTGTATACTTAGCCTTTACTGGCTATTAAAATCGGGGACCCTAAAAAAAAATTAAGTAGGGTCCCCCTATAATAACCAGCAAAGGCTATGCAGACAGCTGTGGGCTGATATTAATAGCTTAGTAAGGGGCCATGGATACTGACCCCCCAGGCTAAAAACATCAGCTCTCATCCACCCCAGAAAAAGTGCATCTCTAAGATGTGCCAATTCTGGCACTTAGCCTCACTCTTCCCACTTGCCCTGTAGGGGTGGCAAGTGGGGTGGTAGTTGGGGGGGGTTGAGGTCACCTTTGTATTATCAGGTGACATCAAGCCCCAGGGTTAGTAATGGAGAGATTCCCCCATTACTAACCCCATAGTCATATGGTAAAAAAAACACAAAACACACACACAGAGAAGAAAGTCCTTTAATTGAAATGACACAGACTCCTTTAATAAATCTTAATTGAACCATACTTACGACCTCATCCATTTCACCGATGCCATTGTCTTCTGCAAAAGAGTTAAAAAAGCAAACAACAATATTCCTCACCTTTCCGCAGAGAATATGAAAATCCATTTGTCCCACGAAGGGTTTAGCTCATTTAGAAGGCAGGCTGCATGGTTGCATGATGCGACCACACAGCGTGCTATCCAGCAGAGACACTGAGCAGCGTGTGCTACTGCTGACCAGTGTCTCCCTGTGAACTCCTATTACATGTCTGACAGCCTCACGAGAGGGAGACAGACAGGTCCTGGGAGTTCACAGTCAATGAACTCACTTCACCTTTTTGATGTCAGCGCGAGCACCGTGGGAAAATTTCCTACCGCGCTCGCTCTGACGTCACATAGGTGAAGTGAGTTCATTGGCTGTGAACTCCCAGGACATGTCTGACAGCACCGCGAGCAGGAGAACTTTCTCTCGCTCACGGTGCTGTCAGACAGGTAATAGGAGTCCACAGGGAGACACTGAGCACACGCTGCTCAGTGTCTCTGCTGGATGACAGACTATGGTCCCATCATGAAACCATGCCGCCTGTCATTCTTTCATCGATCGCTGATGAGTTGCCATAAAGAACCTCGTGCCTGTCAGGGCTGGCCTTCATATAAGACCCTGATTTTTCCTGTATACAGTAACTCTGTGGTATTGCTGTATACATATATCAGCTGATTCAAGTCCCCTAAGTGGAAATAAAGGTTCACTTCGTCACCTTTTCCTCCATTAAAATGAAAGAAATAAAAAAAATACGTGTGCTCCCCGTTTGCAAAAGTCTGCTCTATAAACAATTTAAAATTCCTTAACCATATCGCAAATAAATGAAATCAAAATGCCAGAATTGTGGAATTTTGGCTACCTCAACACCGCCAAAAAAGCAATCACAACATTGTATTTAACCCAAAATGATACAGTATATTTAAACCCTTTCCAACCTTAGACATATAGGTACACCTACGGTCGCCCCCCCCCCCCCCGCCCGTTTGCGGCGTGCTCTTGCGATGAGCCTGCAACTTTTCTGGCACATGACAGCTGATTTCATCAGCTGGCAAGTGCCCCTAACAGCCGAGGGTGGAATCGCGATCCACCCTGCAGCTGTTAACATGTTAAATGCTGCTGTCAATCTCTGTTCACGCCGGAAGCGTCAATAATCCTGCCCATGTCACATGACTGCATGTTGCCGATGGGTTGGCATGACAACTCAAGGTCTGCAGTAGATTCCTGTGGTTGCCATTGCCGGATAGTTATGAGTGCTGCCCAACGGCCGGCGCTCATAGTAGGTGAGCATCAGCACAAGCGATCAGATGATATTTAAAAATATATAAAAAAAAAAGTTTAAGTCACCCCCCCTTTTGCCCCATTCAAAATAAAATAAAAAATACACATTTGATATCGCCAAGTTCAGAAATGCCTGATCTATCAATATATAAAAAGAATTAATCTGATTGGTAAAAAGCGTAATGAGAAAAAAAAATCAAAATGCCAGTATTACGTTTTTTTGGTCGCACCAACATTAAATTAAAATGCAATAATGGGTGATCAAAAGATCGCATCTACACCAAAATGGTACCAATAAAAAATTTAACTCAGCACACAAAAGATAAGCCTTCACCCAGCCCCAGATCAAGAAAAAATGTACGGGTCTCAGAAAATGGAGAGACTTTTTTTTTCCCTAGAGAAACTTTGGATGTTTTTCACCACTTAAATAAAAAAGAACCATTACATGGGAACTCTTAATGACCTGAATAATCATAATGGAAGGTCAGTTTAGCATTTAGTGAACAGGGAACAGGGTAAAAGAACAAAACAAAAAAAAAAAAAAAAAACAATTGTGGTCAATTCGTTTTGCAAAAATTAAGCCCTCATGGCTATATCGAAGGAAAAAAAAAAAAAGAAGTTATGGCTCTTGAAAGAAGAGGAGAGAAAAAAAAAGCAAAAAAAAAAAATAATTTGAAAATCACCTGGTCAGGAAAGGGTTAAAGCCAGTAATGCCTTGTAACATCTATCTTATTAACAGAAACAAACAATAAAAATAATGAGTATTATTTCATCAGTATTTGTATACCAAAACCAGGAGTGTCTTCAATTTTACTTATATTAAATGTATTGCCTAAATAAAATTTGGGAGTTTTAATTTTTGTCATAGATCTCTCCATTGTCTGAAATACTGGATATCACAGCTATAATAGGTTTTCATGTGAGATAGAAGTGCTATGCATTAGTTTGGGACACAAAGTACCGTAATAACTTTTTAAACATTTTTGTAATCTGATTTGTATGTGATGCACGAACACTAAATAGTCTAAGTTGGTGAAGTGAGAAAAATATAGGCAGAAATTACATTTATGGGATCAAATAATTAAAAATGGGCATGTGCATATGTTTTCACCCCTTTTGCTATGAAGTCCCTAAAAATTTCCAGCGCAAACAATTACCTTCATCAACCACACGCTTAGTGACAGGAAATCCACCTGTGTTTAGTCAAGGAGGACATTAATCAGAGAGGCGGCACAGAGACCAAAGGTAACCCTGAAGGAGCTACAGCGTTCCCAAGCAGAGACTGAAGTATCTCTCCATACGACCACAATAAGCTGTAAGGCCGGGTCACACTTGTGAGAAACTCGCACGAGTCTCGCATCTCAATGCCCGGCACTGCCGCCGTCACTCGGGACTGGAGTGTGCGGCTGCATGTATTTCTATGCAGCTGAGCGCTCCGGTCCGAATGCCGGCAGCAGTGCCGGGCATTGAGATGCGAGACTCGTGCGAGTTTCTCGCAAGTGTGACCCGGCCTTATACTCAATAAAGGTGGCCAGAAAAAAAAGTATTTATGTACATACAAAAAATATAAAGCTTCTATTGAGTTTGTCAAAAGACATGTGGGAGACTCGCCAAATGTATAGAGGAAGGTGCTGTGGTCAGAGGAGACTATGTCTGTTACCAAACCAACATTACTCATGTTTTTCAGCAACAGGGACCGGGAAAATGGTCCAAGTGGAGGGGAAGATGGATGGTGTGAAGTACAGGGATATTCTTGAGCAAAACTTGATTTAGTCTGTCACCACAGGAAACCATTTAACATGAAGGATCTGGAGCAGATTTGCCTTGAGGAATTGGCAAAAATCCCAGTGGCAAGATGTGGAAATCTCATAGAGACTTATCTAAAGCGACTTACAGCTGTAATTGCCGCAAAAGGAGGCTCTACAAAGCACTGACTTTAGGGAAGTGAATAGATATGCACACTGAAGTTTTCAGTTATTTTGTCCTATTTGTTGTTTGTTTCGCAATAAAAAGAAAACCAAAATGTTCACAGTTGTAGGAATGTTGTCTACGTGAACTGATGCAAACCCTCAAAATAAACAGTGAAATTGCAGGTTGTGAGGTAGCAAAACACAAAAAATGCCAAGGGGGTGTGTGAATACCTCTGCAAGCCACTGTACAAACACTGATACAAAATACTGATGTGTGAATGAGGCCTAGATAGAGATTGTTTCAGGATCAAGCAGAAAATGCTGCAGACCAAGGCCTCACTTAGGCTAGCGTTTCCTGGAGCTGCGCATGGCCGTCGTGAAGCTCCGCCCACGGCCACGCCTCCTCCGTCAGCTCCGCCTATGGGCGCCTGACCTGCGCCAAACGCACTGTGTTGCATTTTGGTGCAATCAGCGCACCGTCAAAAGGACGCATGTGCCGGCAAACGCATACCTGCGCACAGCCTGCGTACCCAATGCTAGGCAGAGCTGACCAGAGGAGGCGCGGTCGTGGGCAGAGCCTCACAGCGGACGTGCGCATCCCTCCGCAGCTCCAGGAAACGCTAGTGTGAAACTAGCCTTACACATCCGAATTTTCCCCGTATGAGAAAAGAGATCGATTGTTGGGGGATTACACTTTGCTCAGAGTTTGATACGAGTGGCATCAGTTTTTCTCGAACATGGATGGGGAAAAAAAAAAGAAAAGCTTCTCCACCTCCACTTTCTCAACAGTTCGAGAAAATTGAACCACACTCAGATGTCATCTGAGTGCAGTCCGATTTTTTTTCACAAACCCATAGACTTGCATTGCAGATTTGGATCCAACCATTGGATCAAAATTGGACATGTCTCAGCTCGGAAATCATGGCCTGCGGAGAATCATGAACATTTGAAAGCCCCATAGACTGACAGGTATGAGTGCTATCCGTGAAAGTCATGCAAAGCACTCATACACAAAGATCAGACATGTGAATGAGGCTTAACCCACATTAAGGTTTCCTATAATTTCAAGTTTAATGGAAAAAAACAAAACAATTTAGTGCCTCTTTAACTGGTTGGCACACAGTGCGATATGTTATGCAGTCATGCCAAAACCCCTTTCCTTTTTTTAGTTAAAAAAAAACCCAAAAAAAACAAAAAAAAAAAAAACTTACTTTTATTTTAATAGGTTTCTCTAAAAAATGTAAGCTCTCTTAAGTATACTTTTCAAAGAACAAAAAAAGCCGGGGAGAACCAATTGCACCCATCACACTGAGAGGAAGCTTATCTGATGCCTTTGATGATATTACGTGAAGTCCAAGGGTTAACAAGGCAGAGTCACAAGCTCATCTCCTACCAGCAACATGAAAAAGGTTTTAATGTTTTTCAAATATAATTGTGGATTTACCTTTTCTTAATCCTTTACCAAAGTTATTGGGAAGCACAAATTCCCAGCAAGATTTTCTTTCGCCATTATTCCATTTTATTAGATAATCCAGATAAGAACCGGAGAAGTACAGCATTCTGTAACCCCCTGGGAGGGAGGAACAACAAGCCAGGAGGTCGGTGTACAAATTTGATGTTAATGAATCTCCTCCCGGGGGTAGTTTCTCAGCGTAAAACATTCATTAGGTCAAGATCATTACATAACATAAGCGGTCTAATTTTCTGCTCTGATGTAAGGCTATGTGCACACATTGCGGATTCTGCTGTGTTTCCGCAGCGGTTTTGGCCCTGCGGAAACGCAGCAGTTCCGCAGACCAAGTACAGTACCATGTTATCCTATGGCATTTCAAAACCACTGTGCTCACGCTGCATTTTTTTCCGTGCGATTTTGCTGCGGTTTACAAACCGCAGCATGTCAATTGTTTTGGGCGGATTCCGCAGCGGTTTCA
This sequence comes from Dendrobates tinctorius, assembly GCF_039654945.1. Taxonomy (NCBI): domain Eukaryota; kingdom Metazoa; phylum Chordata; class Amphibia; order Anura; family Dendrobatidae; genus Dendrobates; species Dendrobates tinctorius. The sequence continues at coordinate 10,095,365 of NW_027361684.1, forward strand.
CACTTTTAACATAGTAGAGGTGTGAAACCGCAGGGCAAAACCGCAGGAAAACCACAGGTCACTTTACCTGCGGTTTTACCTGCGGATCCGCGCGGAAAAACCTGCAGGTGAATCTGCAGCGTGTGCACATAGCCTTAGTATTCTACAGAGTTATGTGAGTGGTGAGAGGCACAGGTTTCAAATAAAGGGCTGCTTTCTCACAAAGCACATTTTAATTAATAGATCTTGGAATAATAATTTCCACAATTGGATATGTCTAAAAAAATGTTCCTGTGCTGAGATAATCTTATAAATGTGCCCCTGCTGTGTATTGTGTAATGGCTGTGTCTGATCATACAGGAACATGGTCTGATCATACCACATCTCCTGGGCAGGGGAGGAAGCAAAAGAGAGGATACAGACAGGACAGGACAGCAGGGGATCACAAATAATTCTTTTTGTGAGGCCTGTTTTTTTAAGAAATGTTTTACATTAAAGAAAGAATCAGCTGTGATCCCCTGCTGTCCTATCTGTATACTCTTACGTCCTCCCCTGCCCAGGAGCTGTGGTATGATCAGACCATGCCTCTCTACGGTCACACATGGCCATTACACACAGCAGGGGCACATTTATAAGATCTCAGCACAGGAAAATTTTTTGATATGCATCCAATTGTGGAAATTATTATTATTGAAAGATCTATTGATTCAACTTAACTTTGCTCATGGGAAAACCTCTTTAAAGGGTTACTCCCATCTTCGTAGATGGATATTGTTGGGCAGTGCCTGTAAAAACTTCCACTTGTGAAACTTACTACTCATTAAAATTTGGTACCGTTTTTGACCGATTATCCTCTGAAGGTGGGTGTAGACATCCTGGTTTCAGAAGCTGAATGCAGTGAGCTAAAGAAGACGCGCGCATGCGCATGGTAAGTATTGCGCTAGCGATGAAGCCGGCTGTTGTGAACTCCCTTGCTCGGATTTCTGAGCCGAAGCTCCCTCTGGTGGTTACTGAGAGTAGTGGAGCTGGCCAGGTGGATGGAGGTTCTCCACCTGACGATAATAGGGAATCTGGGATTGCTGGCTGGGAGCATATAATGGAGCTGGCTGCTCTTGAAGGTTGCTGGTGATTTTTTCCTCTGTGTGCATTTGGAGCTCTTTGTCCCCTGCCTGATCTGCATGTTCAGCTAAGTGATTCTTTTGCTTATCCTTTGCATCTAATCTGGTTGTCTTTTTTTGCTTTGCTGCTAGGGTTCGGCGAGCTCCCTGCTGGGGGCAGCGCTGGGTCCTGCTTCATATGTTGCAGCTTGTTCAGTCCCCTGTTATGTTAGTATCTTTTTGCTTGCTGCCAGTTTATACCAGAGTGCTGATCTAGCGGGTGTGAGATCGTGTGATCTTAGGTTTTTTTGTATATCAGAAGTGTTGGACTTTTTCAGGGTTTTGTGCATGATTGCGACAGTATCTTTTTCTGTCCTGTCCTGTCTAGACAGCTTGGGCCCCACCGTTTGCTCAGTCTGTTCTCTGCCTGTGTTTGTGTCTCATCTTGTCTCACCGACAATATATGTTTGGGGGCTGTCTATTCCTTTGGGGACCTGCTCCGGGGCAGTTTAGATTTCATCTTTCTGTCTTTAGGCTTAGTTAGTCCTCCGGCTGTGACGAAGCGTCTAGGGCATCGTAGGAACGCTCCACGGCTACTGCTAGTTGTGCGGATAGGATCAGAAGTCTGCAATCCGCTTAGTTACCAAGCTCTCTGGTCTTCTGGTGGCTTAGCCTGATCCTGCCATCCTCCTCGGTGACCCACTCATAACAGAATCACCAACCTAACCGCAGACTCTAGGGTACTCAAAAGAAGGAAAGAATTGCAAAAAAAAAAAGTGGCAGAATTTTTTCTTCTCTATATATTGTTTCCTCTTTTTCTCTGGGGCTGTAGGAGGATTTTTTCTTTGATGGAGACTAAGCAATTATCCAATTGTGTTGAGCAGCTCGCTGCGAAAGTGAGGGGAATTTCTGCCTATCTCGCTCAATCATCTGCTGTAGAACCAAAGATCCCTACTCCTGATGTGTTTTCTGGGGATCGGTCTAAATTTTTGAATTTCAAGAATAACTAAACTATTTCTTGCCTTGAAGCCTAATTCATCGGGGAGCTCGGTGCAGCAGGTTAAAATTGTCATCTCATTGCTGCGCGGCGATCCCCAGGATTGGGCTTTTTCTCTGACACCTGGAGATCCTATTCTGGCTAATGTGGATGCGTTTTTTCAGGCCTTGGGGTTGTTGTATGATGAACCTAATACTATTGATCATGCTGAGAAGACCTTATTGGCATTGAACCAGAGTCAGGATGCTGCAGAGTTATACTGCTAGAAGTTCCGAAAGTGGGCGGTCCTTATTAAATGGAATGATGATGCCTTAGCAGCTCTCTTTCGGAAAGGTCTGGCAGAAACCGTAAAAGATGTTATGGTGGGATTTCCTGTCCCCTCTGGTCTTAACGACTCCATGTCATTAGCCATTCAAATTGATCGACGTTTACGTGAATGTGGAAGCAGGCAAGAGGCTGTGCTGCCTTTTGAACAAACTTCTGAACCCATGCAATATGATAGGGTTCTGTCTAGGACGCAACGTCAAGAGTTTAGAAGGCGTAATAAGTTATGCTTCTTTTGTGGGGACGCCTCTCATGTTATTTCTGTCTGCCCTAAACGAGAAAAAACATTTTGCTCACGCATTTGCGGTGGGCAGTGTACAGCCTAAGTTCCTTTTGGCGGTTACCTTGATCTGCTCCTTGTCTACTTTTTCTGCTAAGGCCTTTGTGGATTCAGGTGCAGCTTTGAATCTGATGGATCTTGACTTTGCCAAGCGTTGTGGTTTACCTATGGTGCTCCTGAGAACCCCTATTCCGTGGAGGGGGATTGATGCTACCCCCTCTGGCAGAGAATAAACCCCAGTTTTGGACCCAGGTGGTAATGCGGGTCACTCCGGACCATCAAGAGAATTGTACATTTTTGGTGTTGCACAATTTACACGATACTATTGTACTGGGTTTTCCTTGATTGCAAACCCATAATACTGTTTTAGATTGGAAATCTCTGTCTGCGGTGAGTTGGGGTTGTCAATGTGATCTTAGTGACACTCCTGTTTTCTCCACCTCTCCCCAGTCTCAAGACGTTCCTGACTATTTGGCTGATTTTTCTGATGTATTTAGTGAGAGTAAGTCTGCGTCTTTGCTTCCTCGTAGGAGTTATGATTGCGCAATTGAGTTAATGCCCGGTTGTAAATTTCCCAAGGGTCGGCTTTTCAACGTATCTGTACCTGAACATGATGCTATGCAATCTTATAATCAAGGAATCATTGGAAAAGGGTTATATCAGACCATCCTCTTCGCCTTTGGGTGCTGTTTTTTTCTTTGTGGCCAAAAAAGATGGCTCATTAAGGCCATGTATTGACTATCGTTCCCTTAACAAGATCACTGTTAAATATCAGTACCCGTTACCCCTGATTTCTGATTTATTTTCAAGAGTTAAAAGTGCTTGTTGGTTTACCAAACTTGACCTCAGGTGAGGCGTATAATCTTATTCGCATCAAACACGGGGATAAATGGAAGACAGCGTTTAATACTCCGGAGGGACATTTTGAATACCTGGTGATTCCTTTTGGGCTCACTAATGCCCCTTCTGTCTTCCAATCTTTTATGAACGATATTTTCCGGGACCTTGTGGATAAGTTTTTGATCATTTTTCTGGATGATATTTTGATTTTTTCCAGTGATTGGGATTCTCATGTGGAACATGTCCGGACTGTTCCGGATTTCGAGGGAAAATTCTCTATCTTAAGGGATCGAAATGTCTTTTTGGTGTACAGAGGATTTCGTTTTTGGGATTCATTTTGTCCCAGTCTGCTATTGAAATGGACCCGGCCAAGGTACAGGCCATTTATGATTGGGTTCAGCCCACTTCTCTGAAGGCTCTTCAGAAGTTTTTGGGTTTTGCTAATTTCTACCGTAAATTTATGAGTAGTTTCTCTGGTATTGTTAAACCTTTGACGGATTTGACCAAAAAGGGCGCTGATGTGGTAAATTGGTCTCAAGAGGCAGTCTCGGCATTTCAGGAGCTTAAGCAGAGATTCACTTCTGCTCCGGTTCTACGGCAACCTGATGTTTCACTCCCTTTTCAGGTGGAGATAGATGCTTCTGAGATTGGTGCAGGAGCCGTTTTGTCTCAAAGAGATCCGGTAACCTCTAAGATGAATCCCTGTGCCTTCTTTTCTCGAAAATTTTCTCCATCTGAACATAACTATGACGTGGGGAATCGGGAATTATTGGCCACGAAGTGGGCATTTGAAGAGTGGAGACATTGGTTGGAGGAAGCTAGACATCAAGTTGTGGTCCTCACCGATCACAAGAATTTGATTTATCTTGAATCAGCCAAGTGCTTGAATCCTAGACAGGCTAGGTGGGCTGTTGTGAGTTCATTTTTCCCTTCACCATTGAGGTCTGATGAACTCCCTCCTCTGGTGAAGGAAGGTAGTGAGGCTGATTATCAAACACCTGGGCAGCTAGATGATGACTGGGTGGCTGGAATTGAGGACTGGATATAAGGCTGCCGACGCCCTTCTTCCTGGCTGGTGACTTTCCTGCTGGATTCTTGGAGACCAGTCTGATTCCTGCATCTCAAAGCTAAGTTTTTCTGCTCTGCTTTGTACTCTTCAGTTTTGTTTTTGTTTTGCCTTGTTTTTTGGGAGTTCTGCCATCCCCGGCTGGGGTTGAGCTGAATTCCATTTTTGTCTCTGATCTGTTGATCTTTTGCTCTGTCTTCAGAATATACCTGAGTGCTGATATAGTCTTTTGAAGCCTAGCGACTTCAGGGCTTGTTTTTCCTAACAGTCGGTTGGCTCATTTTGATAGGGTTTTTGCGGATGGCAGACAGCAGCTTTCCTATCCTGTCCTATGTAGTTAGCTTGGGCCCCATCATTTGCTCAACCTATCTTTCTGTGTTAGTGTTTTCATCTTGCTTCACCGTCATTATATGTTGGGGGCTGCCTATTGCTTTGGGGTCTGCTCTGGGGCAGTTTAGTTTTTCCCCTTTCTGTCTTTAGGCTATTTAGTTCTCCGGCTGTGATCGAGGGGTCTAGGGCACCGTAGGAACCCCCCACGGCTACTGCTAGTTGTTGTAGATAGGACCAGAGGTCTGCAATCCGATAGCTGCCAACCTCTCTGGTTTTTCTGGACTTAGCTGGTATTTTGTTTTTTCCTCCTTCGGTGACTCATCATAACAGTGGGCCTTGTTTTTCACACGTTTTAATTTTGTGGTCTTCTTTCTTCCGGGCACTAAGAATGTTTAGGCGGTCGCCCTTTCTAGTAGTTTCTCTGCGGATTCTCTTGACGTGACCGAGTCTACGACCATTCTAAATGAGGGTGTAGTTCTTTCCGCCATCTCTCCTGATTTGAGACATGCCCTGGAGGAATTTCAGGAGGATAAACCTGAACGATGCTCTATGGGAAAATTGTATGTCCCGGACCAGTGGAGGAAAAGAGTAATGTCTGAAATTCATTGCTCCGTGTGGTCTGGTCATCCAGGTAGCTTTGGTACCAGAGATTTGGTGAGTCGGTCTTTTTGGTGGCCTGCCTTATCTTGTTATGTCAGGAATTTTGTGCAGTCTTGTGGGACTTGTTCTCGGTTTAAGCCCTGTTCTCGTGCTAGTGGTTTGTTGATACCACTGTCGGTGCCCAGGAGGCCATGGACCCATATCGCAATGGATTTTATCTCCCGGTCTCTCAGAGAATGACTTATTTGGGTGATCTGTGATAGATTTTCTAAGATGGTCCATCTTGTACCATCACAAAGTTGCTATCTTCTTCTGAGTTGGTGTCCTTGTTTTTACAAGTGGTTCGTTTGCACGGGATTTCTGAGAACATTGTGTCGGACAGAGGGGTCCAGTTTGTTTCCAGATTTTGGAGGGCTTTTTGTTCCAAACTGGGAATTCAGTTGTCTTTCTCATCTGCATTGCATCCTCAGACCAATGGGCAGACTGTGAGAACAAACCAGATGTTGGAGTCCTATTTGAGATGTTTCATATCTGCTGATCAGGATGATTGGGTCTCATTTTTGCCCTTGGCCAAATTCACGCTAAACAATAGGGCTAGCTCTGCCACTTTGATGTCTCCTTTCTTTTGTAACTTTGGGTTTCATCCTCGCTTTTCTTCCGGGCAGGTAGAAGCTTCTGCCTGCCCAGGTGTGGAGTCTGTGGTAGAGAGAATGCAGCAGATTTGGGACCAAGTAGTGGATAAGTTGTCCCACTCTCAGGAAAAGGCCCAACGGTTTTCCAACCGGCATAGGACCATTGGTCCCCGTTTTAAAGTGGGTGATATGGTTTGGTTGTCCTCAAAAAAATATTCCCATGAAGGTTGCATCTCCAAAATTCAAGCCAAGGTTTATTGGACCTTATAATATTTTGGAAATCCTTAACCCCGCTTCTTTTCATTTGGCTCTTCCAGTTACGTTTAAGATTCATAACGTCTTTCATAAATCTTTGTTGAAAAGGTTTGTGGAGCCAGTCGTTCCTATGGCAGCGCCCCCTGACCCTGTACTGGTTAAGGGTAATTTGGAGTATGAGGTAGAGAAGATATTGGATTCTCATCTGGCTAGACGGAGGCTTCAGTACTTGGTCAAGTGGAAGGGTTATGGCCAGGAGGATAATTCTTTGGTCTCTGCTTCTGACATCCATGCCAAGAGATTGATTTGTGCCTTTCACCGGGCCCATCCTGATCCGCCTGGTGGCGTGGATGAGGGTTCGGTGACGCCTCCTCAAGGGGGGGGTACTGTTGTGAACTCCCTTGCTCGGATTTCTGAGCCGAAGCTCCCTCTGGTGGTTACTGAGAGTAGTGGAGCTGGCTAGGTGGATGGAGGTTCTCCACCTGACGATAATTGGGAATCTGGGATTGCTGGCTGGGAGCATATAATGGAGCTGGCTGCTCTTGAAGGTTGCTGGTGATTTTTTCCTCTGTGTGCATTTGGAGTTCTTTGTCCCCTGCCTGATCTGCATGTTCAGCTAAGTGATTCTTTTGCTAATCCTTTGCATCTAATCTGGTTGTTTTTTTTTGCTTTGCTGCTAGGGTTCAGCGAGCTCCCTGCTTCATATGTTGCAGCTTGTTCAGTCCCCTGTTATGTTAGTATCTTTTTGCTTGCTGCCAGTTTATACCAGAGTGCTGATCTAGCAGGGGTGAGATCGTGTGATCTCAGGTTTTTTTTGTATATCAGAAGTGTTGGACTTTTTCAGGGTTTTGTGCGTGATTGCAGACAGTATCTTTTTCTGTCCTGTCTAGACAGCTTGGGCCCCACCATTTGCTCAGTCTGTTCTCTGCCTGTGTTTGTGTCTCATCGACAATATATGTTTGGGGGCTGTCTATTCTTTTGGGGATCTGCTCCGGGGCAGTTTAGATTTCATCTTTCTGTCTTTAGGCTTAGTTAGTCCTCCGGCTGTGACAAAGCGTCTAGGGCATCGTAGGAATGCTCCACGGCTACTGCTAGCTGTGCGGATAGGATCAGGGGTCTGCAATCCGCTTAGTTACCAACCTCTCTGGTCTTCTGGTGGCTTAGCTTGTTCCTGCCATCCTCCTCGGTGACCCACTCATAACAGCCGGCGCTTGTAAGTTATATTATCACATTCACAGGGGCATGATAACATCTAAGTGGGCCGACTAGTCTGGGGACATTAACGCCCCATCGACTAGTCAAAGCCCTCATTTACATATCATAAACGGAGTTTAGAAATACATAAACAGATCTGTAGAAAAAGTACGTAATTTAACAGGGATTGTTAGGCAGGGTGTCTACATTTGCATACGCAACAGCTAGAGGTTCTCTGGCCATGGGGGACCTGACAGGTTCCCTTTAAGTATAGCATTACCCACAATGTTTTAGGAAAAAATAAGCTTCTTGCAGTTCTTTTTTTTGTGGGGTTAGTTTCTACCTACCTGCTGCCAGATATTACCAGAAAGTCAATAGTGAAATTGACAATTCTGGATCCAAGTGTTATTTTCTTCAATATGCTTCACATGTGGCAATTTTTCAGGTGAAATCAAATAATCATCTCTATATGATTTGTTAAAAAACAAACAAAAAAAATAACAAAAACACAACTAACTTGTAACAATGTATGAATGGAAAGAAGAAGCATCATGGACAAAACGCAAATAGGGAATTTGACCTATTTTGGCTAGTGCAAAAATTCTATCTTCCACTCACAAATTCCTTCAGAGAAACCATGCAGAATGAAGTTGAAATTGAAGTCAGTCTCTACAGAAGGGTAGAACACTGCACATAAGTGAGGACTGTGGCGATCATTGCACGCCTGAGATTTTGTAAATGAAGTTTGAGGTAACACATGTAGTGAAGCGATCAATACAGAGGTGTCGCTAATCATTAAAATAGGTTCTGGAGAAACACTCTCAGGAAGATCTTTGTCCTGCCCAGAGATCTTAAAACCTAATTTACATATTGAGAAACACTTATAAGTCATCTGATTGCAGATATTAATGTGTAAGTTTATTCAAACTTCTATAACCTGCATGTCGCATAAAGTTGTCCACTACTTGGACAACTTCTCATAGCCCTTGCTTGGCCACCATAAAATTATGAGTTATACTCCCCTCCCGTTCTGGTGCCATTTCCGCGGTGTCGGCACTCCTTCTCTAAGGGCTCCCGTGCTGTTGTGACATGTGACACCGGAGCCCAATCAGTGCCGGCATCATTGTCCTCGCCTGCTGTCGATTTGAGAAGGAAAAGGAAGTACGAGATCAGCTGCAGCCGGGATTTCCTCTTCATGTTCGATTTGTTCGAAGGTGGGGACAGTGACGCAGGTGCTGACTCGTCGCCGGCATCACTTGTCACAACAGCAGCACCGGAGCCTCGAGACTGCGAGTGCTGACACTGTGGGAACGGCGTCGGCACGGGATCCGAGTCTAAGCTTTATTATTTTAATGGCGGCCAAACATTTGGATCAAGAAAGAGTTGTCCTAATAGTGGACAACCACTTTAGGAGGGCTTATCCCACGAACGATTTGCATCCATAAATCGCATTGCACTCAGGCATGCAAGTCAATGGGTTCATAAAAAAAATAAAAATAAAAAAAAAAATTCAGACCACACTCACATAACATTCAATAATTTTCAGGGTTTAACAGAATGGAGAAGATAGAGGAAAAATGTTTTATTTCATCTTCTTCACATCCGAGAAAATCAGATCACACTCTGATCAGCATAAGACAGAGTTTTTCGGATGAAAGAATATACGGTTGTGTGACCATGGCCCTAAAGGGGTTGTTCAAGTACAACAAAACCTAGTCCCAGTGACTGAATTTGTAAACCAAGCACATTTTGTGGCAGTTGAACAGTCGTCAGACATACAGCCGCGGGGACGCAAACATATTTTTCGAGCACACCGAAGACACTCTGTTAGCAACCGAGCATGCAAAGATAACACCTTATCCTAGCATGTTCACTCATCACTAATGCCTAACTGTGCAAGTTGATCAAAGTAGACTGATACTGGAATTCTTTATTTAAAAAATATGGTATCATTTGAAAAATGGTATTGCAATAATTCAAAAAAATATGGAATTTGGAAAGTGGTATATTGTACCACTATGTAGAAGCCTATGGACTACAATATTGCTCATGTGGCCATGGAAGGCTTCTGTGATGAACCAGTAACATTTTGGCTTCATACTGTACCTTCTCAGTGACAGCAGTCAGAGCCATGGCGTGTGTCATCAGCGAGTCTCCAAATATCAGTCGTTCTGCCTTGTTCATGTTCTTAACAGAAACGCCGAACACCAATTCATGATCAAAACTGGAATAAAGGAGCAGAAAATGTTTAAAATACACTCAAGCTAAACCCCATGAAAATAAAAAAGTGAAATAATCTGCGCTTGTTCTTCATCATTAACCCCTTAATGATGTATCCATTTTCTATTTTTGCGTTTTCAATTTTTCCTCCTTTGAAGAACCATACATTTTTTGTTGACATAGCCGTATGAGGGCTTGTTTTTTTATACCATTTATCACATAATAGTGAAAAATTGGAAAAAAAAAAAAGTTTCAAATAAGGTGAAATGTTGGGGAAGAAAAAAAAATATTCTTGGGGGTTTTGTTTCTAAGGTGCTCATAGTGTAAAAATGGAATGATTCTTCAAGTCAGTATGATGACAGCGATACCTAAATTGCATAATTTGTTTTTTCTTTTATTCAGTTTATAAACAAAAAGCATAGGGAATTTAGATGTGAGCCCCAATGGGGACAGCAATGATGTCTGTAAAGTGTGGTGGATATTAATGGAGCTATATAAGTAAGTAAAATAAATAAATCTAGTGGTTCAACAGCAGTGAACGGAGATGGCTAGGATCGCGGCTGTTAATGGCAGATGCCAGCTGTATAATACAGTCTGCACCTGTAATGTGTGGCATGTGCTCACCTCCTGAGCCCGCGCCACACTCCTGCACCCACTCCAAGGCCTAATAGTACATCATGGGGCAGGAAGGTGTTTAGCGATTTTTCGACATATTGAGACCCCCATTGATCCCGTGAACAAGAGCACTTCCTCTATAATTCATGCTACCCATTGACCAGTGACTACAAGTTTACATGATGATGATATAGGCGCCCTGGCAGGTATCTGGAGACATGATGTCTCCTGATTGAACTTGTCTTCTGTGACATATGAGGGAAGACCCCAGTGATGCTCCCCATCAGAGGTGGAAGTGAGTGGCGTCTGAATAACCCTTAAATGGAAAGACACATATATGATCAATAAAAGGGCTAAAACTACGGTAGTTCATTCTCAATCTCAGGTCATAGAACCATCGTTTGACACAGGAGGGTTTTAACAGTAGAGGTTAGGACCGTCTGGTTGGGGTACACCTTGGTGCTGATGGGATGGCTTTTCTGCTTTTTTGATCAAAAACACTATTTACTAAGTACCCCATATTATTTATCTGCACTATTGCCATTTACTTACAGCAGGGTATATGCTCATTTAGTTTCTAACTTGGATTTTGTCCATAAATCCATTTTGTAAGCAAGCCACATTGACCAATGACCATCGTGTTTTCAGCATTTTTGTTGTTGGGGGGGGGGGGGGGTTTCAAGGGGAGGTGAATACAGTGCTATTACCTAATAGATTCGGAAAAGCATTTAATATATACTAAAATAAGCATGAAACCTAGAAGTACTATTTTTGAATTCAGCAGCTTGAGACAGGAAATAAGATGTATTACATTTCTGGGCAGAGACTCATTAAATATCTCATTTATCTGCCCTGTAATCAGTGTATATTCCAGGGCTGGAGGGAAGAAGTGAGATAAGGGTGCAGAGCGGAATAATCCCCGAATGCACAGGTCGCTCTGCACCAGTCTTGTTTATACAACTCCTATGCAGCCCTTTGCGTCGCCATGGTTACGGAATACAAACGATTGACAAAAACTTTAACATTTAAAAACCAAATTGTATTTAAAGACCTTTTTCTATTACTCACTGAACCGGATGCTGTAGGTACAGTCATGGCCAAAAGTATTGACACCCCTGAAATTCTGTCAGATAATATTCAGTTTCTTCCTGAAAATGATTGCAAACACAAATTCTTTGGTATTATCTTCATTTAATTTGTCTTAAATGAAAAAACACAAAAGAGAATGAAGCAAAAAGCAAAACATTGATCATTTCACACAAAACTCCAAAAATGGGCCGGACAAAAGTATTGGCACCCTCAGCCTAATACTTGGTTGCACAACCTTTAGCCAAAATAACTGCCACCAACCGCTTCCGGTAACCATCAATGAGTTTCTTACAATGCTCTGCTGGAATTTTAGACCATTCTTCTTTGGCAAACTACTCCAGGTCCCTGATATTTGAAGGGTGCCTTCTCCAAAGTGCCATTTTTAGATCTCTCCACAGGTGTTCTATGGGATTCAGGTCTGGACTCATTGCTGGCCACCTTAGAAGTCTCCAGTGCTTTCTCTCAAACCATTTTCTAGTGCTTTTTGAAGTGTGTTTTGGGTTATGTCCTGCTGGAAGACCCATGACCTCTGAGGTAGACCCAGCTTTCTCACACTGGGCCCTAAATTATGCTGCAAAATTTGTTGGTAGTCTTCTGACTTCATAATGCCATGCACACGGTCAAGCAGTCCAGTGCCAGAGGCAGCAAAGCAACCCCAAAACATCAGGGAACCTCCGCCATGTTTGACTGTAGGGACCGTGTACTTTTCTTTGAATGCCTCTTTTTTCTCCTGTAAACTCTATGTTGATGCTTTTGCCCTAAAAGCTCTACTTTTGTCTCATCTGACCAAAGAACATTCTTCCAAAATGTTTTAGGCTTTTTTAGGTAAGTTTTGGCAAACTCCAGCCTGGCTTTTTTATGTCTCGGGGTAAGAAGTGGAGTCTTCCTGGGTCTCCTACCATACAGTCCCTTTTCATTCAGATGCCGACGGATAGTACGGGTTGACACCGTTGTACCCTCGGACTGCAGGGCAGCTTGAACTTGTTTGGATGTTAGTGGAGGTTCTTTATCCAACATCCGCACAATCTTGCGTTGAAATCTCTTGTCAATTTTTCTTTTCCGTCCACATCTAGGGAGGTTAGCCACAGTGCCATGGGCTTTAAACTTCTTGATGACACTGCGCACGGTAGACACAGGAACATTCAGGTCTTTGGAGATGGACTTGTAGCCTTGAGATTGCTCATGCTTCCTTACAATTTGGTTTCTCAAGTCCTCAGACAGTTCTTTGGTCTTCTTTCTTTTCTCCATGCTCAATGTGGTACACACAAGGACACAGGACAGAGGTTGAGTCAACTTTAATCCATGTCAACTGGCTGCAAGTGTGATTTAGTTATTGCCAACACCTGTTAGGTGCCACAGGTAAGTTACAGGTGCTGTTAATTACACAAATTAGAGAAGCATCACATGATTTTTCGCACAGTGCCAATACTTTTGTCCACCCTCTTTTTTATGTTTGGTGTGGAATTATATCCAATTTGGCTTTAGGACAATTCTTTTTGTGTTTTTTCATTTAAGACAAATTAAATGAAGATAATAATACCAAAGAATTTGTGTTTGCAATCATTTTCAGGAAGAAACTGAGTATTATCTGACAGAATTGCAGGGGTGTCAATACTTTTGGCCATGACTGTAATAAGACCACTTCTTCTCAAACACAGCTCTATTATACAAAGGGGAATGAACGTACGACAAACCATAGCGAAACCTGCACTAAACACTTCTTTGGGTCAGTGCAACACGATAATCGAGAAATGAGCGTTTGTAGTTAACGCTCGTTTCCGACAACTGGTCCATCTTAAAAGACCAGCAAACACCCACTAAATTTGCAAAATGGGCATATAATAGATGCAATTATATTTAAAGCTTTATTGTTACACACACACACACACCATTGCCCGGTGTAAACTCGGTATGTGCTACCGATAACATAATGTATGGGAACAGTAAGATAATGTTAAAAATCATTCTGTGCACTTCAATATGCAAAGATTTAAGTTAAAAAAAAAAACTTTGCCCCCAAAATGGACAAGCCCTTTAAATGACCGTCGATCATTTACATGCAGCTGATCGGCAGTCACTTACTGGCCACGATTGTCTAGTTTAACAGCGGCCCAAAAGTGTGTCTCTCAACAGGTAAGAAGATAAGAACAAGGGTGTCACGATTCGACTGGTGAGTGACCTGGGACCAGGGCTCCTTTCCTGGCCCTAACACTAGGGGGCGTCCTAGCTCACCCTATTTCCCGACATACTTCAGATGGTGAAGACGTCGGGGCCTCCGCCCTTGCCTTATCTCCTAGAAAAGCCCTTCGTCTGTCCCCTTCTCCCACCCAGGGAAGAGAGGCGCTACTCTGCACCGTAGTACACCAACCCAACAGACAGGGTAACAAAGACAAGGGTAAACTGAAAACTCCATACACACAAAAATCGTAGTTACTTACCGATAACGGTATTTCTCCGATCCCATGACGGCACCACGGAGAGACAGGATCTGCCCCACGGGGACAGGAAACCTACCGATAAAAAGGCGGGGTACCTCTCTCCCGAATCAGTTGTTTTACAGAGCATTAATGGAACTTCAGCCTAATACTAACACAACACTTTAAGAAAAAAGGAATTTATATAATTATTAAACTGCGTAGAGGAGACACCACGTGACTTTATGACTAAACTGTATTTACAATAAGTGCGCACCCCACGCATGTAGGGAGGAAATATACGGGCGCCGTCATGGGAATCGGAGAAATACCGTTATCGGTAAGTAACTACGATTTTCTCCTTCCCCCATGACGGCACCACAGAGAGAATTGCAGAGACTATCTATTAGGGGGGGGACCACTGCCTCCAGCACCCTTCTACCAAAGGTTAGATCTGAGGAGGTGGCTAGGTCCAGCCGATAGTGGTTAAAGAAAGTTGAAGGAGAGGACCAAGTAGCGGCTCTAAATATCTGCTCAATGGAGACGCCCGCTCTCTCTGCCCAGGAAGTTGACACCGCTCTTGTGGATTGGGCCGTTATTCTGCCTGGGATGTCCACGCCTTCTGACGAGTACGACAAGGTGATGGCGTCCCTTATCCACCTCGCCAGCTGCTCTTTGATGCCTTTCGCCCTTTCTTTGGCCCCTGGAAGCAGACAAAAAGAGCCCTATCCTTCCTACACTCCCTGGTTGCCACTAAGTATTCCACTAGGCATCTCCTGACATCTAATGTGTGCAAGGTCTCTTCTCCCCTGTTTTTGGGATTGGGGCAAAAGGAGGTGAGGGAGATTTTCTGAGTTCGGTGGAAACGGGATGCTACCTTCGGCAGATAGAACAGACCCAGCCTAAGTAACACCCTGTCGTCCAGAATCTGTGTGAATGGAGGGAAGGCTGACAGGGCCTGGATGTCGCTAATTCTACGGGCCGATGTGAGGGCTATGAGAAGGGAGGTCTTCAGTGATTAATTTCAGCGGTGCTTTCTGCAAAGGCTGAAAGGGAGGCTTGGTCAGGGCTGAGAGTACTAAGTTTAGATCCCAGGGAGGGGTGTTTAGGGAAGGCGTGGGTCTGGATCTACTAACTGCCTTAATGAACCTCGACACCCAACGATTCCCCGCCAAGTCACAGTTGTATAGGGCCCCCAGGGCTGCCACTTGAACCTTTACTGTGCTGGTAGCTAGGCCTTGCTCTAGACCCCTTTGTAGGAACTCAAAGATGTTTGATATGGGTACCTTCCCCTTTGGAATAGCCTTTGAAACTGAAAGGAACTTTCTCCAGACCCTCCCGTACTGTTTGGTGGTCATCGGCTTCCTGCTTCGCAGTAGTGTGGATGCTAAATTTTGGGAGAAGCCTCTGTTGATTAATAGAGCCCTTTCAAATTCCAGGCCGTCATGTGTAGATTCTCCGCCTAAGGGTGCAGTACTGGGCCCTAGGAGAGTAAGTTCGGGATATCCGGGAGGACCCAAGGATCGGAAATGGACATTCTCCTCAGCCACGAGAACCACGTCCTTCTCGACAAGAAGGGGGCCATTAGTATTACCCTCGCTTTGTCCTCCCGAATCTTCCTCAGAACTGACGGAATTAAGGCTATTGGTGGGAATGCATATGCAAGGGGGAAGTGCCAGGGGATCATAACGGCGTCTAGGGCTAACGGGTCCCCGAATGGGTCTCTGGAGCAGAATGGTTTCACTTTCCGATTCGTTTTGTTGGCGAACAGGTCTATGTTGGGTTTTCCCCATAACTGTGATCAGATCGAAAACTTTCTGGTTCAGCTCCCATTCGCCCTGTATCAGATGTGTGCGGCTTAAAAAATCTGCCATCACGTTGTCTGACCCTTTTATATGTAATGCAGTTAGTGAGCCTAGGTTCCCTTCTGCCAAGTGGAAAATTGATTTTGTCATGTCCATAAGGGTACGGGATCTCGTGCCCCCCTGATGATTTAAGTAAGCAACTACCGTGATGTTGTCGGAGAACACTCTTACGTGGTGGCCTCTGAGGGAGTTTAGAAAATACAGGAGGGCGCACTTCACCGCTAATAACGCCTTCATATTCGAGGAGGCTGTCTTTTCGTTTTCTGTCCAGGTTCCTTGTGTTACCTGGTTGTCCCAGTGAGCCCCCCACCCCCTGGGGCTTGCGTCTGTAGTAAGGATCTGAGAGACTGGTATCACCCAAGGAACCCCCCTGGCTAGTTTGGATGGTTCCGTCCACCAATGTAGAGCGCGAGCTGTTACGGGTAAGATGTTTAACTGCCCTTCTAAATTCCCGTGAAGAGAAATTTCTGCCTCTAGTATCTCCCACTGAAGATCTCTTGTATGAGCTTGGGCCCACTGGACCGCTGGTAGGCAGGCTGTCATTGAGCCGAGCAAGGACATGGCCTTCATGAGTGTCATTAGAGTCCGAGTTATTGCTCCTGTTGCTAGCTGCTCTATGTGTAGCTGTTTCCCTTCGGGGAGGCGGCACTCCTGCCTGATGGAATCTATGGTTATGCCCAAATATTCTTGCACCTGGCTCGGAATTAGCCGAGATTTCGGTGGGTTCAGGAGCCCAACCTAGGTTGGACAAAGATTCCATTGTCTGGCTCAACTGGTTCCTGCAATGGCTCGGGGCGTTGCCTACTACTAGGAAGTCGTCCAAGTATGGGACTATTAGGGCGTCCTGTTCTCTCAGATGTGCCATAACCTCCGATATGATTTTCGTGAATACTCTTGGGGCGATGGCCAGCCCGAATGGGAGGGCTTTGAATTGGTAATGCTTTATTTCTCCCCCTATTGTGACTGCTATTCTGAGAAACCGACGGTAGTCCGTGTGTATAGGGACGTGATATTACGCGTCTTTTAAGTCGAGTACTGCCATGTAACAAGCTGGAAACAATATCTTTACTGCGGATTTTATGGTCTCCATCTTGAATGGAGGAATCACTAGACATTTGTTTATCCTTTTCAGGTTTACTATCGTCCTGAACGTCCCATCTGGTTTCTTCCGCAAGAAGATAGGGGAATAGAAGCCTTCTCCTTTTTATTGGTGGGGAACTTCCTGTAACACTGCTTTCTCCACCAGGGTCTGAATCACCTGTTGTACCACAACTTGCTCTTCTATCGACTGCCTTGGTGGGGTCACTACGAAAGAGGGTTTGGGTAAGGTGTGGAATTTTAATTTGAGACCTGTTTCTATGATGCTTAGGATCCAGGCACTGTCTGATATCTTTTCCCAGGCCGGGAAGAAGAGGCTCAATCTTCCCCCTACCTGGGAGACATCTTCATTGGGGCTGCTTCTTGTCAGCCGGTTTCCCGAACATGAACTCCTTCCCTTTCCCTCTTCTATCTTCCCACTTGTCCTGGGAATTTTTAGGCGGCTTCCTCTGGATAAATTTCCTGCTCCGAAAGCGTTTGAAGGGGAAATTGGATGGGTTAGGGAAAGATTTTTTTATCCCCCGCCTTCTCGAGTATATCGTCCAGTGTAGGCCCGAAAAGGAATCCACCTTCACAAGGGATGGAGCACAACTTTGTTTTTGTTTGCAGGTCTCCCGTCCAGCACTTGAGCCATAGGGCCCTTCATGCTGCATTCGAGAATGAAGCTGCGCTGGCTGTCAACCTAATTGAATCCGCGAAAGCGTCCGCTAGAAATGCCGCTGCTCCTTTCATTAGCGGGACGGAGTCCAGAATTGCTCCTCTTGGTGTTTTGTTCCTTAGCTGGTCGTCCAGCTACACCATCAGGGCTCTGGCTGTGCAAGTGGCAGCTATAGCGAGTTTTAGTCCACCGCCCTCTGCCTCCCAGGCTCCTTTTAGGAATGTATCCGCTTTCTTATCCATAGGGTCTTTCAGCGTCCCCATGTCCTCGAACGGCAGAGAGAATTTTTTCGAGGCCTTTGCTATGGCTACGTCCACTTTCGGTGCCTTGTCCCAAAACGAACAGTTTGGCTCCTCAAAGGGGTATTTTCTTTTTGGTGCTAGGAGGCCCTTCTTCTCTGGCCTTTTCCATTGCCTCTGTATGAGCGCCTGGATTTTATCATTCATGGGAAACTACCTCCTTTTCTTCTGCTCCAACCCGCTAAACATGGCATCCTGGATGGTCCTCTTAGGCCTGGTGTCTACTAGGCCCATAGTGGTTCTGATAGCCTTTACTAAGCTATCCGTCTCTTCTATAGGGAAGCAGCTGCGACCTTCCTCCTCAGAAGACAAGGAGCCGGACGACGGGCTGTGTCTGATGAAGATCCACTCTCCTTTTCGCTAGGATCTGACTCGGGTTCCTTCCTTTTAGGTTTCTTATGTTTTATGCTTTTTCCCTGAAGGGTTTTGACGGTGTTCTCTACCTGGTGGGCAATTAAGGCCCTAAGGTCAGCAGCGAACCCTGGGGATTTCTTGCATATTGTGTGTTCAATGCAGGACTGGCAGAGCCTTTTTTCCCATGCCGTGGGGAGCTCCTACTTACAAAGTGGGCAAACCTTGTGGTTGGACTTCTGTGTACACTTCTTCCCCTATAAGAGAAGGATGACAGGCCCTAATTACAGCATATACATTCACGTAGTCTACTTACCCGCCAGCCCGAAGAAGGATACCGAATTAGACGTGGGCCCCGGATCTGCATGCGGCTTGTCCTTTGGGACCCCTGCCCCCCCCCAGACTCCTTGCTGCGTCGGGACTCTGAACGGCTACTGCTGCCGTGTCGCTGCGGCTGCTCCTTCGTCTCCTTCTTACGGTGCTGCTGCGGTGACTTCCGTGTCTGAAGACACGTCCAGCAGCTGCTGCTCCTCTGGCTCGGTGCTCATGGCTCCAGGTGACAGGCTGCGGTATGCCCCCCCTGTGTGCTTTTAAAGTCAAACGAGGGCCAGTTCTACACCGCCCCTGGCCAGCTTGTTTGCGACGTGTGAGGCTGCCATCTCCGCCCCGCGCACCACCGACCCCCCCCCGTGGTGCATCGCGCGGGCGGCGTCTCCCCCTGCCCTCCGGCGCATGTCGCCGCTCCGCCCCGCGCGTGCACACCACCGCCGGCTCCCAGTGGTGCATTGCGCGGGTGGCAGCGTCTCTCCTGGCTTCCGGCCTCTATGTGACATCGCCGCCCCCCCGGGCGTGCGCACCACTTCCGGCTCCCAGTGGTGCATTGCGCGGCGGCAGCGTCTCTCCCGGCGCGCGTGAGGGATACCTGCGCCTGCTGGCGCTCTCCCACCCCGGTACCTCTCTGGCCCAGGGCCGCTTCCGGCCGCCATGCAGGACGCCTTTTCATCCTGAGGGAGGACGGATCTTCCTGCTGCCGCCTCTTCCCCCCCCGCACACCCTGGAGGCCCGCTGACCTCAGCGGTGGCGCCTCGGGTAACCGCCCCAGCTGGGGCAGGGGGCTCCCGCTGCCATTTATCAGACTGGTCGACCCCGGCATCCGGTAAGTCTGTAGGTTCCCTTATGGGGACAGGAAACCAACTGATGCGGGAGAGAGGTACCGCCTTTTTATCGGTAGGTTTCCTTTCCCCGTGGGGCAGATCCCCTCCCTCCGTGGTGCCGTCATGGGGGAAGGAGAAATATACACTCACATATAACAGAGGTATTCAACAGGGTATGTAGGGAGTAGGGAAAAAAGCAAAACAGGGAAGGATAAGGAATTTCCAAGTGTACAAACCAGACAACAGTCGCTAATAAACTCCTCCAGCTCTCCTTCTCAAAACTAACTTCTCCCACTCCAATATCATGCAGCAAATGCCAACTCTGACGAGGACTTAGTAGTCGAGCCCAGATTTTATAGGGAAAAGGAGTGGCTAACCGAGCACAGCTGAAAGTAGGAGTTTTCCAATATGGCCAATTAACCCCTATTCTGCTGGAAGAAATAAACACGTTCAATACACTGGAGAAGTGCTTCTTCTCAACTTAGTACGAGCAACCAGCCGCTGCGGTCTTCTGGCTCCGCTCCGTTGCAGTAACCCGTGAGAAAGGGTTTACATTTACTTTGAGAGAATGATCATGGCTTTTTTTGTCACTTGTTAATATCTAACCGCACTATGTCTCGAAGCCAGATACATTTTATACGTTAACAAAAAACAATTTCCCATATATTCTCAGCATCACAATTTTTTTCCCTTGGAATTCAACTTACATGTTCAAGTCATTGATTCCTAATTTTCCTTGAAAGTGCTTTCCAACATCACATCCAAACCACACAGCCTATAATAAATGAATGGAAAATGCTAGTAAGGAGTCAAAGATAATGCAAAAATATAAACGCCACTGTCAAAAAATTGAAGGGTTGGGCCCCACAAAGATCTTTTTCTTTAAGA
The DNA here is from genome assembly GCF_039654945.1 of Dendrobates tinctorius. Lineage (NCBI taxonomy): Eukaryota > Metazoa > Chordata > Amphibia > Anura > Dendrobatidae > Dendrobates > Dendrobates tinctorius. The sequence goes on from NW_027361684.1 coordinate 10,115,610, forward strand.
GGTTATATCTAACTTGCTGATTACTGGGGTTGTCAACTGTGACTTCCTCCAATCTCAACAAAATTGGGCTTTGAAGCACCCCATAGTCGCGTATACACGCCACTGCTTCATTTACTACATATATGACGACTGCAGACGGCATTGCAAAATGACATGGCCACCTCTGGCAGTCCCATAGACAATGAACGCAACTGCCAGATTCTATGGGACCTTTTAGAGTCCAGTCTCTGGATCGTTGGGAGTCCCAGGTGTTGGCCTCACAAAATCCCATATTGTGGATTGGTTCTAACTTGCCAAGTTGGGAAAAAAACTCTATAACATCTGATTGTGGATTCGGCAAACCTCAAGCACATATCCAAGTAATGAATGAGCATAACCAATGATGGGCCACCAATATGTTGATCATTGGGTTTCGACCATGCAGATCAGCAGAATGGAGGGTCTTGGAACCCCACAGTCCATTGTTTGTGCTTGGTCATTCTAAATAAATGCTGTGATGGGAAAAAAAAAAATGAAACTAAATGTACTGTACTCACCTCCCCATCCTTTATTGAGGCCGCTGCCAGTTTTTTTAATACTTCAATAGACTGGTTATTATATAGTGTTTTCTTGCCTTCCACCATGTTCCCAAGGAACTGAACAGTATATAGTTTCTCAAAAGGGTTTTGTGGTCGAGGATCATTTACAAGGCAGATCTGCAGAAAGAAACAGATAAAAACAGAAATCTTTTAATTACCGGTAAATACTAATACAACACAGTGCTCAAAGGAAGAAACAATCCTCCATATTGATATTAAATAGCCGTCATCCTACATTTCTATTTCATAAAGAACATGAAAATAAGATCTATCTATCACATGAGAGAAATCTGCTTCTTTCTCCTCCTGGACTGATCACTCACTACTAATTCATGGGTAAAGTCTGTATTCAGTGAAGACAAATATTCACATTACTTAGATAGGAAATAAGTTGGTGCTTTTCAAATTCTATGGAGGGGGAGGAGCTAGAGGCTGTCAGACATTCTGCTGCTCTTTTCCTTGAAATACATTTCTCCATAGAACTTTATGAGCACCAACTGTCACTTCACATCTCAGTAATAGAATAGTCTACACTAACTAAAGACAGATTTTACACCTGAATTGAGAATTTTGAAAATGAAGGATGAGGTTGGGAGGAAAAAAGTGGAATTCTCTCAAAAGATATTGTGTATCTATCTAGGATGGTCACTTACTCTTTAAATATTCTGTACATTCTCAGTCTCACTATATATATTAGACTTTAAGAAAATGTTAGTACGTATTCAGGAAAACAAATTGTGCTCAATTTAAAGAGATCAGATAAAATCTCAGATTTTTATTAACTAAAATCAGACTTTTATTATCTGTATTTTTTTATTTATTTACCATATAGTACAATACCACAATACTACAGTACTATAATACGTAGTACACCTGTAAGCTCAGCCATAGGCTGGGCTTCACACGGGACCTCAATTTTGACTAAGATAGCAGCGATGAAGGGTTGTGTGGGAGGCTTCTGCAGCCCCCGGCTGCCATTGTAACCAATCAGTGCCCATCGACTGCATCACAAAGGGTTGATAGGAGCTGGTGCGCATCTGTGCGCTAGCACTGGCAGTGTCATTTAAATATTATTGTCAGAGATTGACAGCAGCATTTAAATAAATTAACATCTGCTCCAGGTGTCGCACATTTAAAAAATAAAATAAAAATTATTCTATGTATATTATGAGGACTTTTACTGTTTTAAATTTGCAATGAGTCTTTGTTGCAAGTGACTTAGTTATTAATCACTTGTTTGTTGCCATCTCTTATTCTATATATTAGCTATACGATAATTGTTAAATATGTCTGAGATGTTTCGTGACAAACCAGTATTCCAATATGCGGACATGAGTGATGGCTGAGTGATATGCTGGAGAACAAACAACATAATGGGAAGTGGATGAGAGGGAGGGCTGTTATCATAGTAAAAGCCAGGAAGAGCTGATAAAAACAGCGGCAGCCAAATTCTCTCAAGTCTGGATGCAGTTTTCTCGAATTGCTCCATCCAGCACATGTGTTTTGTTTTTTCAGGGCAGAATACACAGTATAGTCTTACAGAAACATATTCCAAGAAACATCAGCAACATGAAATGTAAGAAAACTTCCACAGTATAATTATTAAATTATCTGCAAAGTTGGTACGAGACTGTGACTTGCTGTTTGTATTTTTTATTAAAGTAAATCAAATCTAAAGTGATCCACATGAATAACAATGATTTAATTCAAATATAATAGATTGCATAAAATTCTACTCATTCAAATACCTAAATTGTAGACACTTTAGGAAAGTATTAAAAAGACATGAAGGGGTTTTTCAATCTAAAAAGTGGACTCCAAACCCTTTTAAATAGATAACAAATGGTAATGTTCATAAGGAATCATTTGAGGGCGCTGAGAGCAGCACCGCCCCATAGCTTCTATCACTCACCCTGCTCCTATCACCGCCCCCTGATGACATCTCGTTTCAGGGAAATAGACGATAGGGACAGAAGCAGGGACTGTACTTGCGGCCACTGAAGCTGCGTCACTTTTCCTTCACCCGATTCCGAAAAAGGAAATATTCAAGGTACACCAGTGAGAGTAGCTGTGGAAGATGACTTCAGCGTTGCCCTTACAAATACAGTTCTTAAAAAAAAAAAAAAAGCTCCATTCTGGATAGTAACACTGCTGACTGTCATTCCTGCGTAGATTTAGATTTTTTTTGCTTTAAAATTAAAAGGATGTTCCAGAATAACACAACATTATCCCTATAGTAGTTTATAAAAGTAAAGAAACCACAATTACTTCTGCCTTCTCCGCGCTACTCCTTTGTCACTGTTCCAGTGTTTCTTGCCAGTACAGGAAAAAAAAAACAAGCAATGTCCCCTAACTGCTGCAGACAATCACGAGCCTCAATAATGAGGTTTGCATGTATAGCACATGATGGCGGAAGCCAGTAATCGGCTGCAGCAGACACATAACAAATAGACAGGATGCGGCACAGTGATGGGTAAGTAAGGCAATTGTTTTTCCTTTATTTGATTATATTTCTCACCTTAAAGCCAAGTTTGCAGGCACCTGGAAAAGCCATTTAATCTTCCTATACCCAGTTCTCTTGTACACTGCATTAAAATTTTCCACAATAAAAGTTGTAAGCCCAATTTATCCTAATTTTTAACAAAGTATCTTGGTTGCTGGTGAAATTTTCACAACTTGTCCTTTCTTTTGTTTGCGTTTCAATGACTGAGGTTAATTATAATCTCTGTACAGTGCTGCTGAATAGGCTGGTGCTGTATAAGGAATAGAAATGAATAAATCTTACACATCTTTTTTAGATGCTCACCTTGTCTTCCACATTGTAAACCGGTTTTACATGCTCCTTATAAAAATCCTGGGGTGTCACAGGTCCAATCTTGTGATAAGTCTTCTCTTTGTCCCTGAATTCCCAGGTGAAAGTCTCTGGTGGGCTCCCTACACATATACTCACCACCCGGTACACCTGAAAAATAAAAACAAACAAACTATTTATATTCCGCCGTTAAAAAGATAATGCACGATGTTTCTTTAGCACCTTTATGGAAGCAAGGCAGAATTCTTGTGACCATCATTCATTATAGAAAAGCGATTGCAGAAGGTGTTGACTTGGCCTTCAAACTCCCCGGGTCTTAATCGGATCCAACATCTACAGGGTGCGCGGGAAAACTCATAGGACCATAGAATATCTGCTGCTAAACTCTTGGGGGGCGGTGATTCATCAAAGCTTTTACACCAGAATACTGGCGTAAATCGCTTTGAAATGTCGCCAGTTTTAAAGCAGCTCCGCCAAAACGGGTGGACCTGGGTTGGGATGAGGCGTGGTTTACGTCCGCCCGTCATGTTCAACAAAAGCATCTGCTTTTTTATTTTTGTACACACGATATGCTACTCCAGTCCTTAACCGGAGTAGCATTTCTGGCAAGCCACAAGCTGATAAAAAGATGCACCAAACTAATTACGTAGGGTGCAATTTTTAATGAACTCTGCGCATTTTCCTCTGACGAGTCCTAACGAATCAGCCCATTAGTATTAGATAACAACTGAAACTGTTGAAGGCTTTGTGGAGTCTGTGCCTCGACAGATAAACGTGGATTCAGAAACAAGAGGGACTTGCACATTATTAGGTTTTAATTTTATGTATGATTGGTGCACATGGAAAATCATCCAAGACAAAGATTTGCCATGCATTTTGTTCTTTTTGTACTGTTGGAACTTGAGCCTGAATTCATGAAACCACAATGGTCAGGGCTCCACACATGATGTAATGATCTGCTCAGAGGAGATTTGGGTGTGGGACCCCCTTGGTTGGCATAATACAGGAAATTGCAGAGGAAATTTCTGTAAACAGACAGAACAGAGAATAGATATCTAGATATGGAGGAATGCCCAAGAGTTACTGAAGTGCCACAGAACAGGATGCCGGAGGGCTGAGATTACGGCACGCAAACATTGGGCTAACCAGGGCATATAGCTTGTTATGACATGATGGGAGGGCAGGAAGAGGGCACTAAGAACTCTGCTACTCCACAATCAGTGGTCTCAAGGCTGTCCAGCAGAGTGCCAACTGGAGAGCTATGCAGGGTGTACACTACTAACAAAAGGAGGAGAAAGGAAAAAGGAAATGCCTCATTGTTAACAATTCATCTAGCAAATTTGCCTTATGTTGGAAGCCGTGAAAAATGATCTACATATCCAACAATTGATATGTGCCGATGCCAGAGGCATATCATGAGTTGTCAGCACCTGGGGGCCAAGCAAATATTGTGCCCCCTAGCAAAGTAAAGTGCCCCCGCGAGCTCACCTCCAAAAGAAATAATGTCACCTACTTTGAAAGAAAAAAAGGTTTTACTCACCTAATCCAATCTACAGAGCCCACTTCTTCCCTGCCAAGTCAACCCAATCCAGGGACGACGAGGCGCGGCCTGCACAGGGGCGACGAGGCACGGCCTGCGCAGGGATGCTGACATCTTGTACAGCAGTTTACATCTCCCTGCTCTACCACTGGATTCAACCGTATCGGAGTCATGTTGAAATCCGGGGTATGTGCACACGCTCAAATATTTAGCACTAGCAATGGCACTTTTTAAGGCATAAGAGTATTAAAAAAAAAAAAAAAAGAAAAAGAAAAAAGAAGGGGTTTGCAATTTTTGGAGATGCAACATTTTGAAATAAGTAAGAAGGAAAAACTACTTTTTTTTTCAATATAGATAGTGTTCTCCCTGTGGCTCTTCTCATCCACGTTACACCACTGGCTGGATCTTCAGCTGCCACGCGCCTCCATGGCCAGCTTCTGCCTATATGTATACAACATTAGGATGGTCAATTTTAGTAGAAATCTAATGCATTGGGGACCAGTGTAAGGCGTGGAAAAATGATATCAGTGCTACCAGTGTTTTCTATGCGGGTGTCCATTTCTACTATCAGTCTGTCAGTGTTTTTATGGTATGTATAAAGAAAGAATTAAATTACAAAGCTTCTCCTATCCTTTGCAGTGCTAAACACGTACATGGATTGTACACTGATGCCGTCCGTGTGCTGTACGGGTTTTTCACGGATGAATAGACTTGTGTTGGCCCTTGTCCTCTGTGCTGCCACAAGAAAACAATCTCGCCATGTTTTTTGCACGGACACATGGTCCATGTAAAAACACAGATAACAGCATAGGTTATAATATGTACATGTTGTATCTGTGAAATAAAATGGATACCACAGGTAATGGAAACATAGGCGTATGAAGGAGAACTAAAGCTGCTGCAAATTTATCAGTAATGGCCTGTGAAGTGCCCATATTCACCAACAGGGCACACAGAGCTTCAGAAATATTCTGTTTCACCAAAATGCTGTATATTTATTACAAATATATATATATATATATATATATATATATATATATATATATATATATATATATATACACACATACATATATACATACACACACACACACAGTTAGGTCCATATATATTTGGACAGAGACAACATTTTTCTAATTTTGGTTCTAGACATTACCACAATGAATTTTAAACAAAACAATTCAGATGCAGTTGAAGTTCAGACTTTCAGCTTTCATTTGAGGGTATCCACATTAAAATTGGATGAAGGGTTTAGGAGTTTCAGCTCCTTAACATGTGCCCCCCTGTTTTTAGAGGGACCAAAAGTAATTGGACAGATGAAATAATTGTAAATAAAATGTTCATTTCTAGTACTTGGTTGAAAACCCTTTGTTGGCAATGACTGCCTAAAGTCTTGAACTCATGGACATCGCCAGACGCTGTGTTTCCTCATTTTTGATGCTCTGCCAGGCCTTCACTGTGGTGGTTTCCAGTTGCTGTTTGTTTGTGGGCCTTTCTGTCTGAAGTTTAGTCTTTAACAAGTGAAATGCATGCTCAATTGGGTTGAGATCAGGTGACTGACTTGGTCTATTCCACTTCTTTGCTTTAATAAACTCCTGGGTTACTTTGGCTTTATGTTTTTGGTCATTGTCCATCTGTAGTATGAAATGACGACCAATCAGTCTGGCTGCATTTGGCTGGATCTGAGCACACAGTATGGCTCTGAATACCTCAAAATTTATTCGGCTGCTCCTGTCCTGTGTCACATCATCAATAAACACTAGTGACCCAGTGCCACTGGCAGTCATGCATGCCCAAGCCATCACACTGCCTCCGCTGTGTTTTACAGATTATGTGGTATGCTTTGGATCATGAGCTGTACCACACCTTCGCCATACTTTTCTCTTTCCATCATTCTGGTAGAGGTTGATCTTGGGTTCATCTGTCCAAAGAATGTTCCTCCAGAACTGTGCTGGGTTTTTTATATGTTTTTTAGCAAAGTCCAGTCTAGCCTTTTGATTCTTGATGCTTATGAGTGGCTTGCACCGTCAGTGAACCCTCTGTATTTACTTTCATGCAGTCTTCTCTTTATGGTAGATTTGGATATTGATACACCTACCTCCTGGAGAGTGTTGTTCACTTGGTTGGCTGTTGTGAAGGGGTTTCTCTTCACCATGGAGATTATTCTGCGATCATCCACCACTGTTGTCGTCCGTGGGCGCCCAGGTCTTTTTGCATTGATGAGTTCACCAGTGCTTTCTTTCTTTCTCAGGATGTACCAAACTGTAGATTTTGCCACTCCTAATGTTGTAGCAATTTCTCGGATGGGTTTTTTCTGTTTTTGCAGCTTAAGGATGGCTTGTTTCACCAGCATGGAGAGCTCCTTTGACCGATGTTTCCTTCACAGCAAAACCTTCCAAATGCAAGCACCACACCTCAAATCAACTCCAGGCCTTTTATCTGCTTAATGGAGAATGACATAACGAAGGGATTGCCCAAACCTGTCCATGAAATAGCCTTGGAGTCAATTGTCCAATTACTTTTGGTCCCTTTAAAAACAGGGTGACACATGTTAAGGAGCTGAAACTCCTAAAACCCTTCATCCAATTTTAATGTGGATACCCTCAAATGAAAGCTGAAAGTCTGAACTTCAACTGCATCTGAATTGTTTTGTTTAAAATTCATTGTGGTAATGTCTAGAACCAAAATTAGAAAAATGTTGTCTCTGTCCAAATATATATGGACCTAATTGTGTGTGTGTATATACAGTGGGGCAAAAAAGTATTTAGTCAGTCAGCAATAGTGCAAGTTCCACCACTTAAAAAGATGAGAGGCGTCTGTAATTTACATCATAGGTAGACCTCAACTATGGGAGACAAACTGAGAAAAAAAAAAATCCAGAAAATCACATTGTCTGTTTTTTTTCATTTTATTTGCATATTATGGCGGAAAATAAGTATTTGGTCAGAAACAAAATTTCATCTCAATACTTTGTGATATATCCTTTGTTGGCAATGACAGAGGTCAAACGTTTTCTGTAAGTCTTCACAAGGTTGCCACACACTGTTGTTGGTATGTTGGCCCATTCCTCCATGCAGATCTCCTCTAGAGCAGTGATGTTTTTGGCTTTTCGCTTGGCAACACGGACTTTCAACTCCCTCCAAAGGTTTTCTATAGGGTTGAGATCTGGAGACTGGCTAGGCCACTCCAGGACCTTGAAATGCTTCTTACGAAGCCACTCCTTCGTTGCCCTGGCGGTGTGCTTTGGATCATTGTCATGTTGAAAGACCCAGGCACGTTTCATCTTCAATGCCCTTGCTGATGGAAGGAGGTTTGCACTCAAAATCTCACGATACATGGCCCCATTCATTCTTTCATGTACCCGGATCAGTCGTCCTGGCCCCTTTGCAGAGAAACAGCCCCAAAGCATGATGTTTCCACCACCATGCTTTACAGTAGGTATGGTGTTTGATGGATGCAACTCAGTATTCTTTTTCCTCCAAACACGACAAGTTGTGTTTCTACCAAACAGTTCCAGTTTGGTTTCATCAGACCATAGGACATTCTCCCAAAACTCCTCTGGATCATCCAAATGCTCTCTAGCAAACTTCAGACGGGCCCGGACATGTACAGGCTTAAGCAGTGGGACACGTCTGGCACTGCAGGATCTGAGTCCATGGTGGCGTAGTGTGTTACTTATGGTAGGCCTTGTTATATTGGTCCCAGCTCTCTGCAGTTCATTCACTAGGTCCCCCCGCGTGGTTCTGGGATTTTTGCTCACCGTTCTTGTGATCATTCTGACCCCACGGGGTGGGATTTTGCGTGGAGCACCAGATCGAGGGAGATTATCAGTGGTCTTGTATGTCTTCCATTTTCTAATTATTGCTCCCACAGTTGATTTCTTCACTCCAAGCTGGTTGGCTATTGCAGATTCAGTCTTCCCAGCCTGGTGCAAAGCTACAATTTTGTTTCTGGTGTCCTTTGACAGCTCTTTGGTCTTCACCATAGTGGAGTTTGGAGTCAGACTGTTTGAGGGTGTGCACAGGTGTCTTTTTATACTGATAACAAGTTTAAACAGGTGCCATTACTACAGGTAATGAGTGGAGGAAAGAGGAGACTCTTAAAGAAGAAGTTACAGGTCTGTGTGAGCCAGAAATCTTGATTGCTTGTTTCTGACCAAATACTTATTTTCCACCATAATATGCAAATAAAATGAAAAAAAAACAGAATGTGATTTTCTGGATTTTTTTTTCTCAGTTTGGCTCCCATAGTTGAGGTCTACCTATGATGTAAATTACAGACGCCTCTCATCTTTTTAAGTGGTGGAACTTGCACTATTGCTGACTGACTAAATACTTTTTTGCCCCACTGTATGTATGTATGTATGTATGTATGTATGTATGTATGTATATATATATATATATATATATATATATATATATATATATATTAGTAATACATATACAGCATTTTACATTATAATATATAGATATATATATATATATATATCTATCTATATCTATATATCCCCTCCTTTACATTATACAATAATTGATTGTACATAGACTTTCACAAATGTCCCATTCCTTTAGTGAAACAATCCCTGACCTGAGCACACCATGGTTGCACATTACAACTCTTTAGTTTCGGTGCTACTGTAAAAAAGCCGATTCATTAATACTAAACCAACGAAGTGCAGAGATATATGCCGTAGTTCTAAAGTAAAGGTAAAGATTACATAATGTGAGGCACTAAATGTAACTTTATAACAAAATGATATCAGTGGTATTCAAAAGTGAACCCCACATTAATCAGCGTGTGGGTGTAACAGTAGAAATCCTCATCCTGCAGTTTTACATACATTTTACCGTTGTTTTCATATATTCAGGACTGCTTGCTGGACATTTTTCGCCAAGTTTCCCAAAAATAGAAAAAACAACATTGCATTTAACCTGAATCTAACCATGAGGTTTGTTAATAAGCCAAAAAACCGATCGCCATCCGATTCTTCAAAAAAAAAAATCATTAAAGGGGTTCTCCATTTCTATTACAATAAATTTAAAATGGCTTCTGTTGTTTTAAGAAAAACTCCCTGGAGCGGCGCTGGGTCTCTGTAATCCGTTCTGTGTCCCCCTCCTATCTTTCTTTAGGCAGGAGTCAAGATTTATTGTAATAATAGTGCAGAATCCCTCTAAATACTGTTCTTTATGTTTTGCCAAAAAATGTGAACTATGACATCAAGCTTAGAAGTAGAGCAATGACCTACAAGACAGAGGAAGAACAAAGGCTATTTCGGAAAGCTTGAATCTAATAATATGGTGGTGGTGGGGTACAATGCTCAGTTATATCTCGGCTGCAGAAAGTCAGCTAAAATGTTAACGTCAGAAAGGCTTTCTTCACAAGCATAATAAATGAAGTACAGTGTAGACCGCTCAGGTTCGGTACCTATAGGCCATCTGGAAACCAAATTTTAATGGCTGTAGAAAAATGTAATATTCAAGAGAAGCAGAATCTGTATTACTATTTCACAAAACATAAATGGAACCGTTAAACAGAAACGGAGCCAGAAACGGGACACGTCCATGCAGTGTGATCAGTGGGCACATATAGGTTTGTTGGAAAATTTTCAGTTAAACACACTTAATTCCCTGAAATCGCTGGTGTTTATTTACAGGAGTCCAGTGGGCGGTCCTACTAGTGACTGACAGCTATCTCTGCATGCACAGCCTTACAGGGAAGACTGTCAATCACTGAATAGGACCACCCACTGGACTCATTCATATAAACATCAGGGATTTCAATGGATAAAAGTTTTACTGAAACTTTTCCCAAAAAAACTAAATCTGCACGGCTCCTCCTGCCCTATAATGTCTGACCTGTAGAGCAGATACGATTTTCATCATGACAGGTTCCCTTTGAAGCAGAGTTTCATGATAGAAACCAAAACGAGGAACATCTGTTTTAGACAAAAGCCAGATGTGTCTAGATCTAGAATGGTCCAATAAAAAAAAACATTCAACTAAAGAAGTTTTTTTTTTCTTTCATCTGGACACCACATAACGCCACCAAAGATTAAATAATCAGCATTATGATGGCTGCATGCCGGTCCCTATAAGGTAATATGGCACAAGATTGTGTCTTATGGCAAAAATTGACTGCTGAGCCCTACACCAGTAAGTCCAGCTCTTATAATGAGCGGCTATAAATGACCATCAATACCGTGCAAGACAAAATCTTCATTTACCAAGGATAACAAAATCAAAAACTCTTCTAATTGCAAAAAAAAAAAATGTACAATATATATATATATATATATATATATATATATATATATATATATATACACACTCACTGGCCACTTTATTAGGTACACCATGCTAGTAAGGGGATGGAGCCCCTTTTGCCTTCAGAACTGCCTCAATTCTTCGTGGCAGAGATTCAACAAGGTGCTGGAAGCATTCCTCAGAGATTTTGGACCATATTGACATGATGGCATCACACAGTTGGCGCAGATTTGTCGGCTGCACATCCCTGATGCGAATCTCCCGTTCCACCACATCCCAAAGATGCTTATTGGATTGAGATCTGGTGACTGAGGAGGCCATTTGAGTACAGTAAACTCATTGTCATGTTCAAGAAACCAATCTGAGATGATTCGAGCTTTATGACATGGCGCATTATCCTGCTGAAAGTAGCCATCAGATGTTGGGTACATTGTGGTCATAAAGGGATGGACATGGTCAGCAACAATCCTCAGTAGGCTGTGGTGTTGCAACGATGCTCAATTGGTACCAAGGGGCCCAAAGAGTGCCCAGAAAAAATTCCCCACACCATGACACCACCACCACCAGCCTGAACCGTTGATACAAGGCAGGATGGATCCATGCTTTCATGTTGTTTACGCCAAATTCTGACCCTACCATCCGAATGTCGCAGCAGAAATCGAGACTCATCAGACCAGGCAACGTTTTTCCAATCTTCTACTGTCCAATTTCGATGAGCTTGTGCAAATTGTAGCCTCGGTTTCCTGTTCTTAGCTGAGAGGAGTGGTACCCAGTGTGGTCTTCTGCTGCTGTAGCCCATCTGCCTCAAAGTTCGACGCACTGTGCGTTCAGAGATGCTCTTCTGCCTACCTTGGTTGTAACGGGTGGCAATTTGAGTCACTGTTGCCTTTCTATCAGCTCGAACCAGTCTGCCCATTCTCCTCTGACCTCTGGCATCAACATGGCATTTTCGGCCACAGAACTGCCGCTCACTGGATTTTTTTTCTTTTTCGGACCATTCTCTGTAAACCCTAGAGATGGTTGTGCGTGAAAATCCCAGTAGATCAGCAGTTTCTGAAATTCTCAGACCAGCCCTTCTGGCACCAACAATCATGCCACGTTCAAAGGCACTCAAATCACCTTTCTTCCCCATACTGATGCTCGGTTTGAACTGCAGGAGATTGTCTTGACCATGTCTACATGCCTAAATGCACTGAGTTGCCGCCATGTGATTGGCTGATTAGAAATTAAGTCTTAACACACAGTTGGACAGGTGTACCTAATAAAGTGGCCAGTGAGTATATATATATATATATATATATATATATATATTTTTTTTTTTTTTTTTCTTGAAACTAAAACAATTTTGGATTTTGGTATCCAATGCAAATGGCCTTGCACGGTATTGGTGCACTTTATTATTACTGTTTAGTCAGTGTATACTGAAGTCTGAGGACAAACACATGGATGGATGGCTTAATAAATGCACTTCAGGACAATGTATGGTCTTCTAATTTTATTCTTGGGATAACAGGGGCATAACAAGGGTACAATAGTTAATAAATGTTTGCTGCGACTATATGCATTTCCAATCTCTGTGATTTCAACAGTTTTAAAAAAGGAAAAATCCTAAAAACTGGAGTACTTTGCCATTTCTTGACATGTCTTCTGCTGTACTGCCCTCTTGTGGTTGTCAGAGTTCATCAAAACATAATGGTAAAACAATGTATAAATCACTTTTATATTATATGGCAAATGCATTTAATATGAAAAACCACTACATATATTTACCAGGTTTTCGCTGACCTGGAGCCCTAACTCACTGTTACCCCTCTGTATGATATATTGGGATCACAATCATTTTACAGTCTCCGATCAATACAGAACTTTGGGCAATTGATCAGAAAAATAAGGAGCTCCAGCTGCCCTCTTGCGGCTACAATAGTATCTGAACACATAAAATTTAGGAAGGTACCAACTGTTGAATAAAATATCATCTACACAAAGGCTATGTGCACACTATGGGAAATTTTCTAGCCGTTCCTGATTGATAAAGAGGTGAATGCCTCAATCAAAAGCATCCAAAAAGTGGTGTGCCCCACAAATTTTACTCTAGTCAGAGACTGGAGTAAGACTTCTGCTGTAGGGAAAGTCACTGCTTCTCACGAAGTAGACGAGCTGCGGCGTTGCACCTTCCTACCACCCTAGCTCTGCCCATTCTGTTGGAGCTAGGCGAAACTGGCGTGAAAACGTTGTATGGCCCCAAAATTTTGCAACTTTTCAAATCTATTTATGCCAGAATTCTGGTGTAAATTGCTTTGATGAATTGGGGCCAGTGTATTTTTTAGGCAAATTGCATTTGGAACCTGCCTTTAAAAGTGTTTTTTTTTTTCTTAAAAAATAAAAAAAGGAGATTTTTGTGTATTCACCGTAAAATCTCTCTTAGCCTTTAATTGGGGGACACAGAACCGTGGGTGTTATGCTGCTGTCCACTAGGAGGCGACACTATGCATAATCTGAAAAAGATTAACTTTGGCTCCTCCTCTGCAGTATACACCCCTGGACGGTGTCAGCCTTCTCCAGTTTTGTGCAAAAGCATTAGGAGGAATATACCAGAAACATAACCATGCCTGTAAGAAGGCTACTATAAACGAGCTCAAACAATATGAGAACCCAGCTCAAACAATATGAGAACCCAACCGTAACAACGGCCCGCAAGGGCAACAGGGTGGGAGCTGTGTCCCCCAATTAAAGGCTAAGAGAAAGAGATTTTACGGTGAGTACACAAAAATCTCCTTTACTCTGTCGCCTTATTGGGGGACACAGAACCGTGGGACGTCCCAAAGCAGTCCCTGGGTGGGAAGCAGTGGACGAATATTGTACTGACAGTTCCCTAAATTTGGGGTACTGCCGCCTGCAGGACCCGTCTACCCAGGACTGGGTATGCACTCTGTAGTGTTTTGTAAATGTGTGCAGGCTAGTCCAACTGGCTGCCTTACACACTTGATGTGCCGAGGCTTGATGCTGAATGGCCCAAGAGGCCCCCACCGCCCGCGTAGAGTGTGCCGTGATACCGGCCGGAAGAGCAGAATTGTTAAGGCGGTAAGCTTCTTGAATGGTGGACTTGATCCACCTAGCAAAGGTGGCTTTGGAAGCCGGTAGGCCCTTGCGAACGCCTTCTGGAAGAAGGAAAAGGGAATCAGACTTCCGGAAGGGATCAGTCCTAGACACGTAAATACGCAATGCCCTGACAAGGTCAAGCGTATGCAGAGCCTTCTCCACTCTATGAACGGGAACCGGGCAAAGAGATGGTAGTGAGATTTTCTCATTGAGGTGGAAGGTGGACACAACCTTCGGAAGGAAGGATGGCACTGTACGGAGAACCACCTTGTCCTGATAAAAAACCAGGAAGGGTTGTCTGCAGGAAAGAGCTGAAAGTTCGGACACCCTGCGTAGCGAGGTGATTGCCACCAGGAAAAACCACTTTCTGTGATAGAAAGCGGAGTGAGTCCTCCTTTAGGGGTTCAAAAGGAGGTGTCTGTAGTGCTGTCAAGACCAGGTTGAGGTCCCACGTCTCCGACGGATGTTTGTAGGGGGGAACCAATCGAGAAACCCCTTGGAGAAAAGGCTTCACTTGCGGCTTGTTAGCAATATGCCTCTGAAAGAACACTGAAAGCGCTGACACTTGGCTCTTAAACGAGCCCAGGGATAGCCCAGCGTACAGGCCTGACTGAAGGAAACCGAGGACCTTTGGAAGAGAATAGGGGAGTGGGATGTGCCCACGAGATTCGCACAATGTGAAGAAAGCCTTCCAGGTACGATAGTAAATCTTGGCTGAAGTTGGCTTTCGAGCCCTGATCATGGTTTTAACAACGTCCGATGAAAAACCTGCTTGGGTCAAAAACCAGGTCTCAATGGCCATGCCGTCAAATTGAGAGCCCCTGATTTCTGGTGGAAGAACGGGCCTTGTGACAGAAGTTCGGGACGTGTGGGGAGACGCCAGGGAGCGTCTGCTGTGAGTTGCACTACGTCGGCGTACCATGTACGCCTGGGCCAGTCTGGAGCGAATAGGATGGTGGGAACACCCTCTTGTTTGATCTTCCTCAGGACTCTGGAAATCAGGGGAAGGGGTGGAAAATGTACAGAAGCTGGAACTGGGTCCAGTCCTGAACCAGGGCATCTGCTCCGAGCGACTGCGGATCGCACGCCCTGGCCATGAAATTGGGAACTTTGGCATTGAGATGGGATGCCATCAGAACCACGTCCGGGGTCCCCCAACGATGGCAGATCTGATGGAAAACTTCGGGATGGAGAGACCACTCCCCCGAGTCCATTCCTTGACGGCTGAGATAGTCGGCTTCCCAGTTGTCCACACCCGGAATGTGGACCGCAGAGAGTACCGACCTCGCATCCTCCGCCCAGTGTAGGATACGTGTTACTTCGTTCATCGCCTGGATGCTGCGGGTGCCGCCTTGATGGTTCACGTATGCCACCGCCGTGACATTGTCCGACTGCACTCTGATATGAGAGTCTGCCAGCAAGTGATGGAAGTCTTTCAATGCCAGGAATATGGCCCGAATTTCCAGGATGTTGATGGGCATGGTCACTTCCATTGGTGACCACTTGCCTTGCGCTCTGTGATGTAGGTGTACCGCGCCCCAAACCGTAAGGCTTGCGCCGGTGGTCAAAACCTTTCAGTGACCGTAGAGAAAGGATTTTCCCATTGCAATAGAGGTTGGCTGGAGCCACCAGTGCAGCGACCTCCTGGTTTTCGCTGATAACCGGAACTCTCTGTTGAGGGAGAACAGATTCCTGTCCCAGGACTCGAGGATGGGGTCTGAGGTGAAACTGGTTAAATGGTACCGCCTCCATTGCCGTTGCCATCCTGCCCAGTCCGCTCATGGCATACCGGAGAGATCGGGGAAAATCGCGGAGGAGAGTGTGAACTCCCAAACGGAGGGCCAGTGCCTTGTCCCTGGGGAGGATCACCAGACCCCTGGAGGTGTCAAATAGCATCCCCAGGAAGGTCAGAGACTGACTCGGGGTAGTCGAGGACTTCTGTAAATTGACTAACCATCCCAGGCGACTCAGTGTCGATCGTGATTGAGACTTTGACCTCGCAGTCCTTGAAGGTGGGGGCCTTGATGAGGGGGTCGTCCAGGTATGGAACGACTACTATGCCTCTGGAGTGCAGAACGTCCATGGTAGCTGCCATGTCCTTTGTAAATGTTCTGGGAGCCGTGGCAAGACCAAACGGGAGGGCCACAAACTGGTAATGGTCTTGGTTGATTGCGAGTTTGAGAAATCTCTGATGGGCGGAGCAATCGGTATATGCAGGTATGCATCCTGTATGTCTATGGAGGCGAGATATTCTCCTTCCTCCATGGACGCAACGATTGACCGGGGGATTGCATGCGAAGGTGACAAACTCGAACATACTTATTGAGTTGCTTGAGGTCTAGTATAGGTCGGACGCTGCCTCCCTTTTTGGGCACCACGAACAGGTTGGAGAAGAACCCTCGTAAGCGCTCGTCTGCTGGAACCAGTATTATGACTCCTGCTTGCAGGAGGGATGAAACCGCTTGATGGAAGGCTCGAGCTTTGAGTGGAGGTTTTGGAAGGACAGAGAAAAAACCTGTGCGGTGGGCTGGTAGTAACTCGATCTTGTATCCTGAAGACACTATTTCCTTGACCCACCTGTCTTCTGTAATAGGCAGTCAGACCTGCTGAAAGAGTAGCAGTCGTCCGCCTACAAGTGGGGTGTTTGAATGAAAAGTCTGAGCTTTCCCTCCCTTGGATTTTGCCTGGCTTTCCTTTGACTGCCAGATTCTGTCCGGCCTCTGTGCCGCCCGTGTGTTGTCCCTGCGAGGGGAACTGTTATGATTTTGTGCCGGGCGCGAGACGGGCTAGCCTGAAGAATTCCGAAAGGATCGGAAACGAGATTGATTACGTCTTTTAAACGTGCGTTTTGGTTTTAGTTGAGGGAGGGAAGTACTTTTACCCCCGGTAGCATTGGATATCAATGTATCCAGCTTTTCACCGAAAGGACGGCCCCTGAAGTACGGGAGATTTGTTAGGGACTTTAAGGCCGCATCCGCCTTCTATTGTCTTAGCCAGAGAATACGCCGGATTGTGATGGCGTTTGATGCTATTTCCGCTACCCCTCTTGCAGAATCCAACGCTGCATGGACCATGTAATCTGCCACTACTGCAATTTGCACCGCCTGGTCCGCCAGCTGAGGATTTGAAGCTTGGAGGCCCTGTTGTAATAGATCAGCCCAGGCCATAATGGCCTTGGCTGCCCAAACTGAAGCAAATGCAGGAGCCAAAGAGGCACCTGCCGCCTCGAAGATTGAACGAGCCATGCGTTCTACCTGTCTGTCTGCTGCGTCCTTGAGGGTTGAGCTGTCCGGCAGCGAGAGAAGCGTTTGTGCTGCCAGCCTAGAGACTGGAGGATCCACTTTAGGCGGATCTGTCCAATCCTTAGTGTCCTTCTGTGGGAAGGGGTACTTTGCTTTCAAGTATTTGCGATTGGCGTTTTCTCGGGCTGCGAAAAATGCTTAGAAAGTTTTTTTTTTTTTTTGAAATTCCGGGTGATCAGGAAAGACCTCAGATGATTTCTGAACACTTTCAAAGGAAATCTTGTGTTCTGGTACTTCAGGGGTTGGATCAGAAAAGTCTAGCACCCAAAGGATGGAAGAGATTATATCCTCAACTAGCGCAGTATTGCTAGGGGGACAAGGGAGCAGAGCGTTCCTTGTTTCGTTATCTGAGTTGGAGTCACATATGCCCTCTGAGTCTTGTGTGGTCTGGGATCGTTGTGGAGATCCACATTGTCTCTCTCTATCAGGGGACGGTCTCGGTGACCTGTAGCCACTGTGCCTCTCCCTGGAGGGGTACGACCTAGTGCTATGTGAGGACGCAGATGAACGCGACCTGTGGGTCCGCTTAAGTCTCGAACTGTCGTAAGCGGCCTGTTCCTGATACCAGACATCCCTTTGCTGGGTAACGTTCATAGACGAGACATGACCCTGCAGAGCCTGCAGTAGTGTGGAGGTCAGATTATCTATAGACTTTGTCATAGACTGCGACATCTGAGTCGCCCATTCCGGCGCAGTAGCGGCCGCAGAAGCGTTGCTGTTCTTTGGGTACAGTCCCGGCAGTGCGGGTACGTGCTGCCGCTGGGGAGAGTGGCCTTGCAGGCTGTGCAGACTGCGTAAAAGCAGTCTTGCCTGGTCCTTTTTTGAGCCCGACATAGTACCTATTCGCAGAGGCCCTACAGGGGTATCTACGCAGAGGAAAGGAGGAGTAGGGGAGCGTTATAGGTTACAGGAACTCACAGCTGAGTACAAAGAACCCAGCTGTGATCTTACCCCACCGGTGCTCCCCCTAGGTCCAGCGCTGATAAATCCCACGTCTTGTGCCCCCCAGAGACTGCTGTGCTGCCTTCAGTTTCTTCAGGTGCAGCAAGATGGCCACCGAATTCTGAGGAGGAGGGGGAAGGGGGCGGAGAGCTGAAAAGGGCGCGCGGAGCTATGTAAAAGCGCGCCCTTCCTGTCTCGATCCGCCCCTTCTATGACACTGTAGTGTCATTTTTCGTCATCCGGCGGGCCGGGGGGCGGGAATAAGGCGGCGACTTTGGCTAGGCCGAAGCCGCGGCCTAAATTTGATAGCTCATGCCCAGAAGGGCTCCAGGACGGCGCGGTTGTCCGGGGGAGGGTCGGATTCCAACCAGACCCCCCCCGGATTGAACGGTAGGCTAGCGGTGGGGACATGAGTGCCACCTGGGCCCTGTGGGGGGTCCCTTTGAGGCGCTATGCAGCTGGTGCTGCCGCAGAGACAGGGGTGCTGGGAGCCCTGTCTCTGACAACTGCCATGCCTGCCTGCACCTCCCCCAGTCCCAACCGGAGCCCGCAGCTGGGCTGGGGTCCCTGGACATGTAAGTGGCCGAATGGTGCCTGGTACAGGCCCTACCCGAGGTGTCTCGACCTAATGCCCCCAGAGGGGGATTAGGGAGGGTGCTGCTGTCACCGTCAGGGGGCTTCATCCTACCCTCGACCTCAACCCAGAGCCCAAGGAACTGGGGAAGGAGGGGGGGGCCTCAACTTCGAACCAGTACCCGAGGGACTGGGGAAGGAGCGACATGGGGAAGAGCCATCTCGACCTCAACCGGGTACCCCTTAATAGGGGACCAAGGAGGGAGCCATGCCGGGAGTCTCACTGGAGACCCGCTTTTCTTCATCTGTAATCCGTTGAAAAAAATTAAGGAAAAAAACGGAAGAGAGAAAAAAATCTTAGGTGTGCCTCCTTGCGACACTAAGCAAAAACTGGAGAAGGATGACGCCGTCCAGGGGTGTATACTGCAGAGAAGGAGCCAAAGTTAATCTTTTTCAGATTATTCATAGTGTCGCCTCCTAGTGGACAGCAGCATAACACCCACGGTTCTGTGTCCCCCAATAAGGTGACAGAGTAATTAACAAATCCACAGCAAGTTGTTTCAGCTAAAACGCCACCGGCATTTTTCTAAATTGTCTTCAGTTTAAAAAACAATGTGGGTAGGAGAGTATGCCGGCCTATAAAAGACACGGTTTGCATGTACCCCAAGACTGGTGTAAACTTATTGTGGAATTTTGGTTGCAGAATCCACAAAAAGTTCTACCAAGATGTACAACGTCAAATCTCATTCACTCCCAGAGTGTGGAAAAAAAAGAAAAGAAAAAAAAGGCAGTGGATTGGCGGCTAGCAGGAGATTTTCAAATCCATTTCCATGCGGAAATGGCATTAATAATAAAGTATAAAATCTGCAACTAAATCAGCACAAATATCTTCATGTCTTCATATCTGCATGTAGCAAAAGTGAATTTCATGGTGGCACAAAAAAAAATTTAAGTTCATAATTTTTTTAAGCCACTAAAATAGTGAAATAAACATGTCTGGTATCATCATAATTGTACGGACTTGAATAATTATGTTCCCAGATCATCTTTACTGCACAATTAATGCTGTAAAAGTAAACCATTTCACAGCAATTGTAGTTTTGAATGACACCATTCATTTTACTATATAGCAAGGTCTAAGTGTGTTGGCTGAAAATAATACAAAAAAAAGAAGGATTTTTGGTATTCACCGTAAAATCTCTTTCTTGGAGCCTTCATTGGGGGACACAGGTAACCATGGGTGTATGCTGCTGTCACTAGGAGGCTGACACTATGCAAATAAAGTAAAAACTGGCTCCTCCTCCGTAGCATACACCCACTGACAGGCAGGAAGTACCTCAGTTAAGTGTTAAAGCAGTAGGAGAAGAAACCAACAAACTCCACATATGTACCGGCTCAAAAAACAAGGCACGTAGGCCCAAAGCCAGTACAACAAATAGGGAGGGTGCAGTGTCCCCCAATGAAGGCTCCAAGAAAGATTTTACGGTGTGTACCAAAAATCCTTCTATCGCTTCATTGGGGGACACAGATAACCATGGGACGTCCTAAAGCAGTCCCCAATGGTGGGAACGGAAGGAATGCAGAGAAAAAAAGGACTGACGCCGGCCGGTGCGTAACCGCCGCCTGTATCACCTTTCCTTCCTAGGCCTGCATCGGACTAGACATAAGTATGAACTTTGTAAGACTTTGCCATAACATGCAAATATGACTAGGTTGTGGCCCTGCAACCTCTAAAGCCGAGGCCTAGCAAGAAACTGCCCCTGGATTTTTTCCAGAGAAGAAAGGACAATGTCTGCACTAATGTGGAATGAAAAAGAAACGGAGGACGGCAGGATAATGCTGCCAACTCAGTACTCCCCTGATATCTCCTTTTGTAGCCAATAAGGCTAATGGAACCAAATAGTAGTACTTACGCCACCTGAATCAGATCTTCAGAAACTGTCGTAGAAACTTGAGTATGCAGGTTTTCTTGCCCAAAGCATGGCCAGAATGACCTGATGGGAAAAACTCCAGTCCCTTTCAGAAGTAGGCTTCAAGACCATGGCGTTAAACTTAAACGACTGTGAAAACTGTGGCGGAAGAGAGGCCTTGCAGAAGAATATCCGGACAGTCTGGAAAGGCCCAGGAGGCGTCCATGGGCATGTACGCCAGCTCCAGGTACCAGGTCTGAATTAACAGCCTGTAGTTGTCAGGAATACTGGAAACCCTTCTGACTGATTTTTTTTTTCTTCGACTCTTGTGATTAAGGGAAGAGGAGGGACAGAAGAGGCATCTGAAACTGGGACCACGGAATCACAAGTGCCTCGCAGCCGACAGCCATCGGATCCTGGAACCTGGTAATGTACCGGGGAACCTTTTGGTTCGTTCGAGAAGTCATTAGGTGGGCATCCGGAATGCCCTACGTCCGACAAATTTAGCTGAAGACGGGGGTGTTGAGAGACTACTCGCCTGACGCTAACCCCTGACGATACAAAAAAAAAAAAAAAAAAAAAACGGCTTCCTAGTAGTCTACCTCTGGAATGTGGACAGCTGATATGGCGGGGACATGGTCGTCTGCCCAATGCAGGATCATTGCTATCTCTACCCTGATCCATGAGTTGTGAGTCCCACCTTGGTGGCTTATGTACCAAAGACATACTGATAGGGAATTTAGATTGTGAGCCTCATCGGAGACAGCGGTGATGTGTGCAAACTGTAAAGCGCTGCGGAATATGGGAATATGCCAGCGCCATACAAACATAAATACTATTATTACTACTATGAAAGCCACAGCTGTGACAAAGTCCGACTGACTGCGGACTGGCTTGCCTGTGAGGAGAGACTGCCAGCGGAGGAGGGCAAGAAGAATTGCCTTGATCTCCAAGAGACAGATGGGGAGGTGAGTCTCATGAACATTCCAGCGACCTTGCGCTGCGAGAATGAGGAAGCCCGCTCCCCAACACTGAAGACTGGCATCGATGTTGATGATCTGCCAACAGAGCGGGAGAAAAGACCTCCTGTGCAGGGCAGAGACGGACAGTGTCCACAAAGAAAGGGACTGCTTCACATTGAGAGGTAAAAGCATTGGCCGATCCAGGGAACAGTCCAGGGAAACAATTTTCTTGTCCCAGGGAGATCAGAGGGCCAATCGAAGAGGGCGGGTCGTTTCTATGACCGCCGCCATGACCTCTGTGAAGACCGTGGTGGCGGATGCCAGGCTGAACTGGAGTGGCGTGAACTGGTAAAGATGGTCCTGTATCGCAAAATCGAAGGAACCTTCGATGCCGTACACAATAGAAATGTGCAGGAAAGCATTCTGAATGTCCAAAGAGTAAAGCAAGTCCCCCTGCTCCATGGAGTGGAACACCGAGCGCAAGGACTCCGTTCTGAAGAGGCGAATCCGAAGGTGGCAATTCAACTGCTCGAGGTCAAAGATCGGGGAGAAACGTCTTTTTTCGGGAACATGAAGAGGTTCGAGTAGAAACCAGAAAAAAACATTTGTGCCAAGGAACGGGTACAATGACACCTGAGCTTAGGCAGGGTCGAGCCGGCTTGGAGAACCCATGAGAGGGTTGAATTGGCAGGAAGGAAAACTGTCTTCCTGGGGCAAAGAAAATTCCATCTTGTAGCCGGGTGTAACGATCACCCTGACCCAGGCGTCGTCGACCGCCGACAACCAAGTCTCCGAAAAAGAAGAAACCTGCCTTCCACCCTGGAAAGAAACCCAGGTAGGGGTGACCCATCATTAGAGGAGAATCTGTGATAAGGGGATCCGGAGGACTTAGAGACGGGTCCTAGGCCTCCAGTGAGGAATAGCTTGAAGGAAGGTTTCCTTTTTTCCTTTTGTGCAGGAGAACGGTCCTGCTGGACGGAACCGCCCGAGGAAAGGCAGAGAGGTGCTTACACCTCTGGTGGCGTCAGAAGGGATCTGGACCAGCTTGGTCCAAAACAGCTAGATCTGCTAGCTCCTCTGTAGGAACCGCCGCCATAATCCCCCGGCGAAGAATTCTGGCCCAGGGCGATATGGCTTTCAGCACTCAAGAAATTAGGTCAGAGAGAAGTGCATGACGCCTCTAAGACAGATACAGCTAAGGCCACAATCTGTCTGTCCATAGCGTCCTTGAGAGATGCTGCATCAGGGCTGGACAGAACAGTTTGAGAGGCTAAGCGTGAAAAAAGGCAGATCCACCTTAGGGGGATCGGACCAAATGCCGACACGGTCTAAACTAAAAAGGTCTAAAACGTCGAGACGTTTTCGTCCCGGGAAGCGTTTGCCGAAAAGTTCCCAGTGTCTAGAGGTGGTAGCCTCAAACTCTTTGGGAAAAAATGCTGGTTGGACGTCTCACTGCCTGAATGAAACGGAGATGTCCTGAGCAGCCGCATGCTCCACTTTTACTTCGAGAGTTTGAACGATAGCCGAAATTAGGCTACCTACCAAGTCCCGCGTCCTAGACGTCTGATCCACCTCCGAGTCAGACTCTGACTGAAAAGCTACATCCGACCTGACGTCAGCCTCCGAGGAGGGGGGGTGGGGGAACGGGTAGAGAGGGGCATTTTGGATGCCGCAGAGGGGCCCGGTGAACTGGATGAAGAGCTAGACAGAGTCCGCTTCCTAATTCCTACTGATCTGTCCCTGTGAAGGTCGTGGTCGGGTTCATGTGAATCACCATGGGAGGTGTTCGGGGCACTGGTGGCGGTAGACAGATGCGGCATACATTCCAGGACCTGTACCAGGGACTGTGAATTTTCTAGTCAGGTCCGATACTGACTGAGACCTGGCAACAGCCCACTCCGGAGGGAGGGGAGTGCTTTCATCCCGAAAATTGAATCTACTGTCCGGCTGGAGACCGGCTGGGACATGGCAACAGCCCACTCCAGAGGGAGGGGAGTGCCATCCTCCAGGCAGATGCCAAGGGACCTGGTCTCGCTTCCCTTGTTCCATACCAGATATGTCCTTGTAGACATCGCAGACAGGTGCATGCGAAACACCATAAAAGGTGTTCGGAGCACTGGTGGCAGCAGACTGATGCAAAAGGCGCTCCAGGACCTGGGTCGTGGACTATGAAACCTCTGTCAGGTCAGATAATGACTGAGACATGGCAGCAGCCCACTACGGAGGGGGGCGAGTGCTCTTGACCTGAACGTTAGGGGACTGCTACAGGGCAGACACGGAAAAAGCTGCAGAACGTGCAAAAACAATGCAGACTGGTCAGAAGGCTACTGCTGTTAAACAGATGGTGGCCAAAGGGAGAGACGAAGACTGCTGCCGGGGATAGAGAAGTCCCTATAAGGTAGAAAAAAAAGGGCAACCAGCCTGGGCTGGTCCTACCTGAACCCGAGATGGTGCTGTCGCTGCTCAGGCTGCAGAGTTTCTCAGATCCGGTGCCAGATAGAGATGGATGCCTGCTGAGCCCGCTGGAGATGCACAAATCTTCGTCCACTGCTACAAGCAGAGACACACTGCCTGCTGTGCCTTCTGGGTCCTGCGGCAGATGGTGACAGACAGTGCACAAATCCACAGATAGTGCATGATGCCAAACTAGCAGGCCTTGAGACGCTATACTGGGGTCAAGTCTCGGGTGACAGGGAGAGAGGACTATAGAGAGGCCCACTCATTGACTAAAGAAAAACAACAAGGCCATCGGGAGGGGGCGTGTCTAAGCCCAAAGCGCACGCCGATTGCCTGGTAATGCTCAGGGCGCGCACTGATTGGCCGAGGGACACTGACTGGCTTGAGGCTAGCAAGAGAGCGTGGTTATTTGGCCGGGAGAGAAGGCCCAAAGCCGGGGGCTGAATTAGGAAAAGGAACCAGATAGGCCGCGCCACCTCAGGCTAATGTGCCGGCCGGCGAAAAACCAAAAGAAAAAAGCCCCTCCTAATGGCTGACACAGTGGGGGCGCCAGAAGTGACCGGACCTTCCAGGGAGAGACAGGTACAGCGCCATGCTTCGGAGCGGTGGGCGTGATCCGGCCGGAGCTGCGCTGGGAGGCGTGTCCTGGACGTAGCCAGGATTATCAGACACAGCGCCGCCTCCCCTCGGGCACGAAAGAGCGCGAAAGATGAAGCCGCGGCCTGATAGGCTGACAAGCGGAGGAGGCGTGTGCGACCTGCAAACGGCCCAATCGCCGGCACTGGGGATGACGCGCAGAAGGGGGAGTGCCCGTCGGTGAAAAAAAAAAAAAAAAAGCGAGATAATAGGATGGCACGCCAAGGGGCGTGTCCGGCATAGAAGATGGCTAGGGAAACTAAACACGCCAAGCGGGGGGCGTGTCTGGTCAATAAAGGCGACTGATAGGAGACATGCCGGAGAGGGGGGCGTGCTCCTGACTTAAAATGGCCGAAGGAAGAAGAAAGTCTTCAAAATGCCGGGGCCGTGCGCTATGAGAAAAAAGCCGCGAAAATTGAACCTGTGGACCAGGGAGGGAAGAGGCTGTCTACAGCGGGGACCTATACACCGATAAATGGGGGAGCTGCTGCCGGAGGAGGCTGCTGTGTGGGGGGGGGGGGCTCGCTGGCTTATCACCTGCTTGAATCCGGCTCCTCTTGATAGATGAGCATTGCATCAGGAGCCCTCGGAAGTGAGAGGGTCCTGGAAATGGAGATCCTCCTTCCCACACCGTCTCCGGACGGTGCAGAAGATGGCATCGACCCCTTATTAAAAAGGGGGAAGGCCACCATCGGTGACCACCGTCTTCCTCTCAGCCCTCTCCGAGGAGAGGGGTGAGGAGGGGATAAGGCAAGGACTGGCCACCGAGAGTCACCCTGAACCACCCCAAAAGGGGGACAGGGGACAAGTCCTGCCAGCGGTTCCGAGAGTGGGCGATGCGGGTGACACCACACTGCTCTCTCGGTCGCTTAAAAGTGGGAAAACAGGGTGAGCAATCTGCACCCTGTTACCCGACGAGCTGTATCTGAAAAACAAAGGGAAAAGGATTAATAAGTTCACACAGAAACCTGTGAAAGAAAAAACACTGCGGATCTGGTGTTAGATCCAGGTCCGCCTCCTACAGACACTAAGCTTAAACTGAGGTACTTCCTGCCTGTCAGTGGATGTATGCTACGGAGGAGGAGCCAGTTTTTACTTTATTTGTATAGTGTCAGCCTCCTAGCAACAGCAGCAT
The DNA here is from genome assembly GCF_039654945.1 of Dendrobates tinctorius. Lineage (NCBI taxonomy): Eukaryota > Metazoa > Chordata > Amphibia > Anura > Dendrobatidae > Dendrobates > Dendrobates tinctorius. The sequence continues at coordinate 10,141,819 of NW_027361684.1, forward strand.
ACACCCATGGTTACCTGTGTCCCCCAATGAAGCGATAGAGAAAAAGTGAAAAAGGGGAGGAAAAACTGAAAAAACCCCAAAAGCACACACAGATCTACCTCTCTGGACCAGATATCACCTCCCTACTAACCAAAATTCCAGAATTTTTCCGCTATTTCATCCTTCTTCTCCGCTAGATTTCTTTTTTATATCAGGCAATTTTTCATTGAACATTTTCAAAAACTGAAAAAACAGGTAATCACATACAGGATAATTCCCAAACAATGTATTATTACATAAACACATTGGAGCCCCATAAAATTCCCTCCCATCTCACCCCCCACCCTCACCCAACAAAAAAATCTTTTCTCCCGATGCATTTGGTCCCTCACAGTTACAGTTTTCGGGTTATAGCCTCCTCTGTGCTCTCATCCACGTTAATTTAGAAGGCGCCAACCCGGGTGTGTCCAACCAGGGCGCCCACATATCCTCCCACTTCTTAATTGTTAGTCTCTTTTGATACACATATATCTCCATATCTATATTATTATTAACTGCATCAGTAACTTCCGTGATTAACAGAAAAAATGCAGGGAAAAACGGAATGTCTCACCGTGTCAATGTGCTTGGTAGCCTTGAATTTGCCAGCAGCGATCCAAAAAATTCCGTCTGATCGTCGGATCCCAATGAGGGAAAAAAAAAAAAAGGTGTCGGATCACACAGGCGTTTCTGGCTATCAGCCGTTAGTCATAGAATGTTTCTATGACTAAGGCCTCTTTCACACTTCCGTTTTTTACAATCAGTCACAATCCGCCAGGTTTTGAAAAAAAACGGATCCTCAAAATTTTTTTGAGGATCCTTTTTTTTCCCATTGACTTGCATTAATGGCGGATTGTGACGGATTGCTGTCCGTTGCATCCGTTTTTTGTGAGGATCCGCCAAAAGTTGCTGTCCGTCACCATCCTCAAAAATTTCAAAACGGAGCTTGTAACGTTTTTTCCTCTGGCGGATCCTGCAAACACTGATTTAACCCGAATTTCTTTCTGGGTGCCGTACAAAAACAAAAAAATCTCTCTCTCTCTCTCTCTCTCTCCCAGCAATTTCTTCATTTTCAGGATCCGTCTGAAAACGGATCCTGTGCCATCCGTTCACATCACTTGAGAACGGATCCGCTTGTCCGCCTTTTTGGCGGATTATAACTGATGCAAAAAACTGAAGTGTGAAAGAGGCCTTAGGGCTGATAGCCAGAAACACCTGTGTGATCCGACAACTTTTTTTCAACTTCCATGATTGTAGGTGCAGAAGATCCCCTTCAGTGAGCCGCGACTCTCTTACGAGTTTGATATAGTATTCGTGAGACTGCCAGCTGATGTCCCTCTGAAAGCGGCAGTCTCCACCCGCCACAGAAGAGCCACTCTCTTTTCCAACATTGCTGCATATATCATGGATATAATACCTCTTGATCCTCCTCCCATCACTACTCTATTCAACAGCGGAGTTTTAGCTGGATTACCTAGTGGGGTAAGTTGCTGTTGTGCTTCACAAGCATGTCTCAGCTGGAGATATTGAAAACAATCTTGCATTAGGAATGAAAAACGTCTGTTTGAGATCCTCATAAGATCAAAGCTCCCCTTCCGAATAAAGCTGTGATATTAGTTTAAGCCCTCTCCTCTCCCATTGCTCAAAACCCTCTAATTTATTTAGTTCTGCACATGTCAAGTTTATCCAGATCAGGGCATGCCCAGAGATTCCCTGTATACCCAGTATTTCTTTGGCCATATTCCATACCTTATCCATGCACTTCATTGTCGGACTATTGATAGCTCGACCCTGACGCAACCGCCCCGAATCTAGCGCCTGCACCAGTAAGTCCTTTCCCACTACGCATGTAAGCATACATCCCAAGAACTTCGCATGAAGGAATCCTCCTCCCCCCATCCTCTAAAATGCTGTAACTGTGCTGCAAGATAATATAGAAACAGGTCAGGAACCGCTAATCCCACCAGTTCTTTAGATCTACGCAAAACCTCCAGCCGAATTCTAGGAACATTCCTCGTCCAGATAAGCTCTCTAAATATTCTATTTATCTGATAGACTCGACCAGACCAGGAATCCAAATGGCGCACTATGGAGGGAATACAAAGCTTGTGGCATGAGAACCATTTTTACTAGGTTTGCTCTTCCCACCATACTCAAATGGTATCCTGCACCAGTCCTTTACTTTTTGATGAAATTTAGCAAGTAGCGGGGTAATATTTAAACGCTCAAAGTCTTGTATATTATGCCCGATATGAATTCCCAAGTATTTAAACTTTGACTACATTTAAGGACTTCTCGGGGGCCTCTGCCACCGGCATAATTGAAGATTTCTCCCAGTTAATAAATAGACCAGAAATCACTGCGAAGGATCCAAAGACTTCCATTGCCACTTTTAGAGATGAAGGCCATTCTCCCGAAAACAAGAACATATCATCCGAATACAATGCTATTTTTTCTTGCAAAGACGCATACTCAAACCCCTTAATTTCAGGTGTCGCCCGAATTACTACTGCCAAGGGCTCGATTGCTAGAGCAAACAGTAGGGGAGACAGGGTCACCCCTGTCTGGTCCCTCTCTGTAAGTTAATTTTATTTGAAATCTCCCCATTTACCCTAATTTTGGCCTCTGGACTCGAATACAGCAGATGTATCCAATCAATAAAATTTTTACAGAAACCCATCTTGGCTAAGATAGCCCACAGATATGGCCATTCGACGCTGTTGAATGCCTTGGCAGCATCCAAAGATGGAACAGCCTTAGGTTCCTTGCCATTTGATGGCATCTGTAAATTTAAATACGACCGACGGATATTAATTGCAGTCGATTTCTCTGGCATAAAACCAGTTTAATCTGGATGAATAATACTGGATATTACTCTAGACAGCCGCATCACCAGGATCTTTGCTAAAATCTTAACATTAACGATTAAAAGGGAGATAGGTCGGTATGACTCTGGAAGACAAGGATCCTTATCAGCCTTGGGTATCACCACTATGATTGCTTCATTCAAGTGCCCATCTTCCCTAGCCGCTTCATACACCTTCAGCAGCTGTGGAAGCACTATATTTGAGTACTGTTTATATACCTCCACAGGCAGCCCATCAGATCCCGGTGTCTTATTCCCTGCCATAGAGTTTAGAGCCTCCTCTAGTTCCTCCAGACTAATTGGGGCTCTGCTAGATTTCTAAAACCTAACATGAACAAAACAGAATTCATCATCTTTCCCTCATCTCACTCCCCCCCCCCCGCCCCCCACAGTCCTATCCATGAAAGTAAATGGCTGCTCACTCTCGCCAGTCCCATAAGCTCGCTGCCTCAGGGTAATCCTTGACTCTGATCTCTCCTTTAAACCACATATCCAAGCCCTCTCCACCTCCTGCCGACTTCAACTCAAAAATATTTCCTGGATCAGTACATTCCTCAACCAAGAATCTGCAAAAACCCTAGTCCATGCCCTCATCTCCCGCCTTGGCTATTGCAACCTCCTGCTCTGTGGCCTCCCCTCTAACATTCTCACACCCCTCCAATCTACAATCTATTCTAAACTCTGCTGCCCGACTAATCCACCTGTCCCCTGCTATTCCCCTGCCTCTCCTCTCTGTCAATCTCTTCATTGTCTCCCCATTACACAGAGACTCCAGTTCAAAATCCTAACCATGGCATACAAAGCCATCCACAATCTGTCTCCTCCATACATCTGTGACCTCGTCTCCTGGTACTTACCTCCACGCAACTTCCGATCCTCACAAGATCTCCTTCTCTACTCCCCTCTAATCTCTTCTTCCCACAATCGCATGCAAGATTTTCCCCGTGTATCCCCCTACTCTGGAACTCTCTATCCCAACATATCAGACTCTCGCCTACCATGGAAACCTTCAAAGGAACCTGAAGACCCACCTCTTCCGACAAGCCTACAACCTCCAGTAACCACCGATCCACCAAACTGCTGCACAAGCAGCTCTACCCTCGCCTACTGTATTCTCACCCATCCCTTGTAGATTGTGAGCCCTTGCGGGCAGGGTCCTCTACCAGTCGTGACTTGTATCGTTTAAGACTAATGTACTTGCTTTTATTATGTTTACCCCTCCTCACATGTAACAACTCTAATCACTTTAGCAAAACTATTGCAGCTACTGAAATTGTGAACGGTCCAGAATATCAAAGAATTCAATGTGCCAGCCAGCCCCAAAGTGAGAAACATGTCCGTGATAAACATTCAGTCCACAAACTTTCTGAGGGTGGAATTTACCAAGCTCGGTATTTCTTACACCGATTTTAGTCTTGACTGGAGTAAAATGCTACGAAGATTAAACTACGAAGATTAAACTGCAAAAATATATTTAAATTTGTCCAGAAAAGCAAACTGACACCAGCTACAGACAGGGGAGACTGGCACTGTAATATACACCGCCTGTGTAATGGCGGGAGAGCCCCCCCCCTCACGACGTGAGAACAGCAAGGTAAAAGACAACCCACACAAAATTTAGCACAAAACAAAATTGTTTATTCTTTTTAAATGACAGGAAAATGTTGCGCATCATTTAATAGTTATCACTATAGTATAAAAATAATATAGAAACATTGTCTAGCACTCACCTCCTCTATCATAGTGTCCAAAGCTGCAGAGATTTCTTCCTTGGTGCAGCCGCTGGATACCATGTTTCTCAGTCTTAGACAATATTCCCTCATCTTCAATAAACAGAAATCAAAGATTGCAAATTAAAAAAAAAAAAAAAGGCACAAAAGTGTTTTAATTTCTAATGTCACATACACATAAATGTAAAAATGTGTCACCATAATATGGTGCAACTCTACACAATCCGACATTGTTATTACTTACTTTCTGGACAGTGACCCTATTAACAGCGGGAATGTTAAGAGGAATCTGTCATCAGGTTTTGCCATGTACTCTGAGAACATGATGTAGGGGCGGATTCCAGTGATGCGTCACTTACTGGGCTGCTTGCTGTCATTTTGATACACAGCTTACTCTGTTGCAGATCTAGCAGTTCCCTGAAAGCTGAGCCCGTATGATCTTGCCCACACCACTGATTGGCAGCTTTCTGTGTACACAGTGCATAGGCAGAAAGCTGCTAATCAGTGGTGGGGGCAGAGTTATTGACTAAGAGGCAAGAGACACCTAGTCCTGTAGTGATAATCTCCAGCTTATAAGACACTAATTTTCTTGAAACAACACAGTCCAGTAAGTGATACATCACTAGAATCAGGGCCTCTGCCCCTACATCATGCTGCTCTCAGATTACATAGCAAAACCATGCTGACAGATTCACATTAATGCCTAGTTGTTAAATGTGTGAGTAAATTAACAAACGAACAGAGCAATGTAGAGTTCTGAGAAAAAAATGGAGGCTAAACAAAGTAGGGACAGCTCCTCTCATAAAAGGCTATGGTTCCTTAAAAGTAAAATGTACCAAGGTGCATTGTACAAAGAGAAAAGTAACAATCCTGGTAAGTAAGATGAACTTATTAGGCCTCTTTTTACTAATTCTAAACACTTGTATGGGCTGTTACCTGGAAAATATGTTTAGAAATTAAGCTACGTAGCGCACAAATTGGCCGATTCATGGGAACCCATCAGCCTACTTGTGTGTAGATCCATGATGGAGTGAAACCATGGGAATTCCCTCGATGACAGGAACCAAGCAGCAGATGAATAGGTCAATGTTGGTACGAAGTTTCGATATGTACAGTACGTCCTCAGTTCAGGATTAATGCTGCGTTGTGTATAGTGTTCCGACCGGTCGCGCTTTCTGAAGCACTAACGACTGCTGCCCTGAGCGTGTGTGACAGCACTAGCTGAAAAGATTATCCTATCTGCTCTTACGTCCTCCGATTATGCCTCCAGAGCAGATGACAGTCTTTGATAGGTAAGCACTGATATTAGTAGATCGATTTTAAATTAATATTGATAAAGGTCTGAATAAATCACTTGTCCCCGAAGGAGAATAATTCTCTCTCGTTATTAAACCTGCTGGGTTGAGCGTACCGTAGTTAATTGGAATATCCACCGGCTTTCTGCTTTCGACATTTGGTGCATTTGCCTCCTCTTCAATGTTTTTCTATGCGTAGCTCACGTTTGGTTCTCCCCACATATAGTTTATAACATCGGCATTGAATGCAATAAATGAGGCCTTCGCTTTGGTTATATGATTCATTTACGTGATATACTTGGTGAATCCTGCATTGAGCAGTGTGTTGGACACAATGACCTTGGTGGTCCATTCCAACTTTACCGTTCTATGATTCTACGATGGTAACTATCCCTCTGTAGTTCTGGAGTATATACGGGATTGATATTTCCCATTGAGTGGCACATTGTGCATTTTTTTTTTTTTTTACAGGGAAAGAAACCACACTTTTGTGATTGAGTCATATATGTCCCAATAGGGATTTTTATATAACTGGTTAGGTTCCTTGCTTTTCTGTAAATGAAGCTAGGCTGGGGTGGAATGAGTTCTCTTATAATTGTGTCCTGATGCAGAAAGGACCAATGTTTCCTCACTATCTGTTTGAGTAACTTGCAATACTGAGCATACTGAAGTATGATCAGGATACTAAAATTATTTTCATTAATCCCCGTACTGATATTATTATTATTGGGGGTCAATAAGGATATGAGAACATCAAAACTTTTTCTCCACTCATGGTTAGTGGTTCAGTGAAGCCATTTATAGTCAAACTACTGTGTTTTCTCTCTTTAAATCATAATGACAGCCCAAAACATCCAAATGACCCTGACCGAAAGTTCACATACCCTGATGATTTTGACCTGATAACATGCTCAGAAGTTCACACAAATGGGTTTGAATGGCTACTAAACATAACATCCTCACCTGTGACCTATTTGCTTGTAAACAGTATGTGTGCATAAAAGCTAAGTGAGTTTCTGGGATCCAGACAGACTCTTGCATCTTTCATCCAGCCACTGACGTTTCTGGATTGTGAGTCATGGGGAAAAGGAGATTTTTGTGTACTCACCATAAAATCTCTTTCTCTTAGCCTTTAATTTGGGGACACAGAACCGTGGGTGTTATGCTGCTGTCCACTAGGAGGCGACACTATGCATAATCTGAAAAAGATTAACTTTGGCTCCTCCTCTGCAGTATACACCCCTGGATGGAGTCAGCCTTCTCCAGTTTTGTGCAAAAGCATTAGGAGGAATATACCAGAAACATAACCATGCCTGTAAAAAAGGCTACTATAAACAGGCTCAAACAACAATATGAGAACCAACCGTAACAACGGCCCGCAAAGGCAACAAGGTGGGAGCTGTGACCCCCAATTAAAGGCTAAGTGAAAGATTTTACGGTGAGTACACAAAAATCTCCTTTACTCTGTCGCCTTATAGGGGTACACAGAACCGTGGGACGTCCCAAAGCAGTCCCTGGGTGGGAAACAGTGGACGAATATTGTGCTGACAGTCCCCTAGACTTGGGGTACTGCCGCCTGCAGGACCCGTCTACCCAGGCTCGCATCCGCTGAGGACTGGGTATGCACTCTGTAGTGTTTTGTAAATGTGTGCAGGCTAGTCCAAGTGGCTGCCTTACACATTTGATGTGCCGAGGCTTGATGCCGAATGGCCCAAGAGGCCCCTACCGCCCGCGTAGAGTGTGCCGTGATACCGGCCGGAAGGGGAGAATTGTTGAGGCGGTAAGCCTCTTGAATGGTGAACTTGATCCACCTAGCAAGGGTGGCTTTGGAAGCCGGTAGGCCCTTGCGAACGCCTTCTGGAAGAAGGAAAAGTGAATCAGACTTCCGGAAGGGAGCAGTCCTAGACACGCAAATACGCAATGCCCTGACAAGGTCAAGCGTATGCAGAGCCTTCTCTACCCTATGAACGGGAGCCGGGCAAAGAGACAGTAGTGATATTTCCTCATTGAGGTGGAAGCTGGACACGACCTTCGGAAGGAAGGATGGTACTGTACGGAGAACCACCTTGTCCTGATGAAAAACCAGGAAGGGTTGTCTGCAGGAAAGAGCTGAAAGTTCAGACACCCTGCGTAGCGAGGAGATTGCCACCAGGAAAACCACTTTCTGTGATAGAAAGCGGAGTGAGACCACCCTAAGGGGTTCAAAAGGAGGTGACTGTAGTGCTGTCAAGACCAGGTTGAGGTCCCACGTCTCCAACGGACGTTTGTAGGGGGGAACCAATCGGGAAACCCCTTGGAGAAAAGTCTTCACTTGCGGCTTGTTAGCAATACGTGTGACGGACTCAGCTCCTGCTGAGCCCATTTTTTGAGTGGACCCTCTGGGTCGTGGCACCTACCCACCGAGGGCGAGCTGACCTTGTGAGAATCCACCCCCTATACAGGGAGTGTCAGGGGCAAGACCAAGGGGGTGAGCCACCACGACTGCTGGGACCAGACGGCTGGCTCAGGGGACACTAGACGAGTGTCTGACGACAAGCAGGAAGCAAGACGAGACTAGACGTAGGTGCAAGGTATCTTCATTAGAATAACACAAGATCACATACAGAGAAAACAAGCAAAACGTGCAAGGTGCGCGCGTGGGCACGCCAAGGTCCATAACATGGTACGTGCCAGATGGCACGCCTAGGCACAGGTAATGGCAAGATGGCATCGGACTCCGGACTGCTGGCAAACCGACAGGGTCCAGGGATCAGGCTGCGGACGTCAGCTCCGGACATCAGGCCGTAGTCATCTGGTTCCGGACCTCTGGCAACGGTCGGCAGGTTCCGGGCATCCGGCAGGCAAACCAGGGTTCAGGCAAGGAGGCACGACAGATATCCAAGCAGGGTGCGTGTTTAGGGAACACGCCAAGGTCCAAGGCTAGGTGCGTGTGTAGGGGACACGCCAGGGTCCAAGGCTAGGTGCGTGTGTAGGGGACACACCAGGGTTCAAGACTAGGTGCGTGTGTAGGGGACACGCCAGGGTTCAAAGCGAGGTGCGTGTGTAGGGGACACGCCAAGGTTCGCAAACGAGACAGGGTGCGTGTGTAGCCACGCCAAAGCATAGAATAAGACAGTGCGTGTAGAGACACGCCAAGGTACAAGGTATAAGACAGAGTGCGTGTAGAGACACGCCAAGGTTCAAGGTACAAGACAGAGTGCGTGTAGAGACACGCCAAGGTTCAAGGTACAAGACAGAGTGCGTGTAGAGACACGCCAAGGCACAAGACAGAGTGCGTGTAGAGACACGCCAAGGCACAAGACAGAGTGCGTGTAGAGACACGCCAAGGCACAAGACAGAGTGCGTGTAGAGACACGCCAAGGCACAAGACAGAGTGCGTGTAGAGACACGCCAAGGCACAAGACAGAGTGCGTGTAGAGACACGCCAAGGCACAAGACAGAGTGCGTGTAGAGACACGCCAAGGCACAAGACAGAGTGCGTGTAGAGACACGCCAAGGCACAAGACAGAGTGCGTGTAGAGACACGCCAAGGCACAAGACAGAGTGCGTGTAGAGACACGCCAAGGCACAAGACAGAGTGCGTGTAGAGACACGCCAAGGCACAAGACAGAGTGCGTGTAGAGACACGCCAAGGCACAAGACAGAGTGCGTGTAGAGACACGCCAAGGCACAAGACAGAGTGCATGTAGAGACACGCCAAGGCACAAGACAGAGTGCGTGTAGAGACACGCCAGGGTTCAGAGCAGGGCTGCGTGCTAGGAGCTACGCAGGGACGCACACCTCACTGGCCAATGCACACGGCTGTAACGCCAGCACGAGGCACGACTAAGGCACAGGAGGGGGCAAAGGAACCTTCGTGCTAGGAGCCACGCCAGGTTCAGGGCAGGGTGCGTGCTAGGAGCCACGCCAGGGTTCAAGGCAGGGTGCGTGCTAGGAGCCACGCCAGGGTTCAAGGCAAGGACAAGGCAGGGAACAAGGCAAGGAATACAGGCAGAAACAGAGCCAGGTCAGAGAGAGGACAGAGTCTAGCAGCAGAGCGTAGGCAGAAGCCCAGAGCCGGGCCAAGGGAAGACCTTGGGACTAGACAAAGAAACGAGCACTAAGGAGAGGAGAAATGGTGCGTGTGCCAGGGAGCACTACAGAGCACCATAGGAGAGAGCGAGGCAGAGCAAGCAAAGACTGAGACCATAGGGAGGAACACAAAGCAAGGAATAGCAAGGCAGAGAACACAGGGAGGACTACAAGTCAAAGCATAGCAAAAGCAAGACATAGCAAAACAGGCGAGGCAGAGAACACAGGAAGGACTACAAGTCAAAGCATAGCTAAGGCGAGACATAGCAAAACAGACTAAGACAAAGAACAGCAGAAGGACTACAAGGCAAAGCAAGGCAAAGACAAACATGGCACGAGAGACAACACAAGACATGGCACAAGACAAGAGGCGGAATACGAGCACGGAGCGTGTGCAGAGACGCACTACAGAGCAAAGTGCAAGGGCACAGAATAGAGGGAGCAACCCCACAGACCCAGAGCCTTGCAGGGAAGCAACACAATAATCAGGCCCTGAGCATAGGAAGAGGCGGCCTGATATAGGGCATAGCACCTCCTCCTCCAGGTCAGGACCAGGGGAGAACTTCCGGGATTCTAGACATGACGAGATGATAGCAGAACCAGACAGTGCAGGATCTTAGGAAACGTCACATGATCAGGGTTTCAGACATGACGAGATGATCACCGAACTAACCAGTGCAGGATCCTAGGAAGAACACATGATCCGGGATTCTAGACATGACGAGATGATTGCAGAACCAGACAGTGCAGGATCTTAAGAAACATCACATGATCAAGGACTCCAGACATGACGAGAAGATCACAGAAGGCAGAGCAGAAACGCAGGGATCCTGCAGCTCAGACATGAGGTGAGTCTGCACACAGCTCTAGCGAACATGCAGGACAGCAGACAAAACATGCGCATGCACATCGCTCCAGGAGTTCTTGAGACAAACAGACATGGCGGACGTGACAATACGCCTCTGAAAGAGCACTGAAAGCGCTGACACCTGGCTCTTCAGCGAGCCCAGGGATAGCCCGGCGTCCAGGCCTAACTGAAGGAAACCGAGGACCTTTGGAAGAGAATAGGGAAGTAGGATCTGCCCACGAGATTCGCACCATGTGAAGAAAACCTTCCAGGTACGATAGTAAATCCTGGCTGAAGTTGGCTTTCGAGCCCTGATCATGGTTTTAACAACGTCCGTTGAAAAACCTGCTTGGGTCAAAACCCAGGTCTCAATGGCCACGCCGTCAAATTGAGAGCCCCTGAGTTCTGGTGGAAGAACGGGCCTTGTGACAGAAGGTCGGGACGTGTGGGGAGACGCCAGGGAGCGTCTGCTGTGAGTTGCACGACGTCGGCGTACCATGTACGCCTGGGCCAGTCTGGAGCGATCAGAATGGTGGGAACACCCTCTTGTTTGATCTTCCTCAGGACTCTGGAGATCAGGGGTAGGGGTGGAAAAATGTACAGAAGGGAACCTTGGCATTGAGATGGGATGCCATCAGATCCACGTCCGGGGTCCCCCAACGATGACAGATCTGACAGAAGACTTCGGGATGGAGAGACCATTCCCCCCGAGTCCATTCCTTGTCGGCTGAGATAGTCGGCTTCCCAGTTGTCCACACCCGGAATGTGGACCGCGGAGAGTACCGACCTTGCAGCCTCCGCCCATTGTAGGATACGTGTTACTTCGGTCATCGCCTGGATGCTGCGGGTGCCGCCTTGATGGTTCACGTATGCCACTGCCGTGGCATTGTCCGACTGTACTCTGATATGAGAGTCTGCTAGCAAGTGATGGAAGGCTTTCAACGTCAGGAAGATGGCCCGAATTTCCAGGATGTTGATGGGCATGGTCGATTCCCTTGGTGACCACCTGCCTTGCGCTCTGTGATGTAGGTGCACCGCGCCCCAACCCATAAGGCTTGCGTCGGTGGTCAAAACCTTCCATTGACCGGAGAGAAAGGATTTTCCCCTTGCAAGCGAGGTTGGCTTGAGCCACCAGTGCAGGGACCTCCTGGTGTTTGCTGATAACCGGAACTCCCTGTCAAGGGAGAACGGATTCCTGTCCCAGGACTTGAGGATGGCCAGTTGAAGGGTTCTGAGGTGAAACTGGGCAAATGGTACCGCCTCCATTGCTGCTGCCATCCTGCCAAGTACTCTCATAGCATACCGGAGAGATCTGGGGGACTTGCGGAGGAGTGTGTGAACTCCCAGACGGAGAGCCAGTGCCTTGTCCCTGGGGAGGATCACCAGACCCTTGGAGGTGTCGAATAGCATCCCCAGGAAGGTCAGAGACTGACTCGGGGTAGTCGAGGACTTCTGTAAGTCGACTAAACATCCCAGGTGCCTCAGAGTGTCGATCGTGATTGAGATGTTGACCTCGCAGTCCTTGAGGGTGGGGGCCTTGATGAGAAGGTCGTCCAGGTATGGAACGACTACTATGCCTCTGGGGTGCAGAACGTCCATGGTAGCTGCCATGACCTTTGTAAATGTTCTGGGAGCCGTGGCAAGACCGAACGGGAGGGCCACAAACTGGTAATGGTCTTGGTTGATTGCGAATCTTAGAAACCTCTGATGGGCGGGAGCAATCGGTATATGCAGGTATGCGTCCTGTATGTCTATGGAGGCAAGATATTCTCCTTTTTCCATAGACGCAACGATTGACCGGAGGGATTCCATGCGGAAGTGACGAACTCGAACGTACTTGTTGAGTTGCTTGAGGTCTAGTATGGGTCGGACGCTGCCTCCCTTCTTGGGCACCACAAACAGGTTGGAGTAGAACCCTCGGAAGCGCTCTTCTGCTGGGACTGGCACTATGACTCCTGCTCACAGGAGGGAAGAAACCGCTTGACGGAAGGCCTGGGCTTTGAGCGGGGATTTTGGAGGGACAGAGGGAAAAAACCTGTGCAGTGGGCTGGTAGTAAACTCGATTTTGTATCCTGAAGACACTATTTCCTTGACCCACTTGTCTTCTGTAATAGGCAGCCAGACCTGCTGAAAGAGTAGCAGTCGTCCGCCTACAAATGGGGTGTCTTCCAGAGGGCATGAGTCAGGATGAGGGAAATGTCTGAGGTTTTCCTCCTTTAGGTTTTGCCTGGCTTGCCTTTGATTGCCAGCTCCTGTCCGGCCTCTGTGCCGCACGTGTGTTGTCCCTGCGGGGGGGGGGGGGGGGAACGATTACGGTTTTGTGCTGGGCGTGAGATGGACCAGCCTGAAGAATTCCGAAAGGATCGGAAACGAGATTGATTACGCCTTTTAAACGTGCGTTTTGATCTTAGTTGAGGGAGGGAAGTACTTTTGCCCCCGGTAGCATTGGATATCATTGTATCCAGCTTTTCACCGAAAAGACGGCCACTGAAGTACGGGAGATTTGTTAGGGACTTTTTTGAGGCCGCATCCGCTTTCCATTCTCTTAGCCAGAGAATACGCCGGATTGTGATGGCGTTTGATGCTATTCCCGCTATCCCTCTTGCAGAGTCCAACGCTGCATGGACCATGTAATCTGCCACTACTGCAATTTGCACCGCCTGGTCCGCCAGCTGAGGATTTGAAGCTTGAAGGCCCTTTTGCAATAGATCAGCCCAAGCCATGATGGCCTTGGCTGCCCAAACTGAAGCCAATGCGGGAGCCAGAGAGGCACCTGCCGCTTCAAAGATTGAACGAGCCATGTGTTCTGCTTGTCTGTCTGCAGTGTCCTCGAGGGTTGAACTGTCCGGCAGCGAGAGAAGCGTTTGTGCTGCTAGTCTAGAGACTGGAGGGTCCACTTCAGGCGGATCTGTCCAATCCTTGGTGTCTTTCTGTGAAAAGGGGTATTTTGCTTCCAAATACTTGCGATTGGCGAATTTTTTCTCAGGCTGCGAAAAATGCTTACAAAGGATTTTTTGAAATTACGGGTGATTAGGGAAGACCTACGATGGTTTCTGAACACTTTCAAAGGAAATCTTGTGTTCTGGTGCTTCCGGGATTGGATCTGAAATGTCCAGCACCCGATGGATGGAAGAGACGATATCCTCAACTATCGCAGTATTGCTAGGGGTACAAGGGAGCAAAGCGTTCTCTGTTTCGTTATCTGAATTGGAGTCACATATGCCCTCTGAGTCTTGTGCATCGCTAAGGAGCTCCCTAGCGGGCGAACTAGAGCGGAGGTTTCCCATGGTCTGGGATCGTTGTGGAGATCCGCATTGTCCTTCTCTATCAGGGGACGGCCTCGGTGACCTGAGGCCACTGTGTCTTTCCCTGGAGGGGGAAGACCTATTGCTATGTGAGGACGCAGATGAACGCGACCTGTGGGTCCACTTACGCCTCGAACTGTCGGAAGCGCCCTGATCATGAGACCGGACGTCCCTTTGCTGGGTAACGTTCATAGCCGAGACATGACCCTGCAGAGCCTGCAGTAATGTGGAGGTCAGGTTATCTATAGACTGTGTCACAGACTGCGACATCTGAGTCGCCCATTCCGGCGCAGTAGCGGTTGCAGAAGCGTTGGTAGGGACTTCCTGGGGTTCTGATCCTGTTTTTTGGGTACAATCCCGGCAGTGCGGGTACGTGCTGCCGCTGGGGAGAGTGGCCTTGCAGGCTGTGCAGACTGCATAAAAGCAGTCTTGCCTGGTTCTTTTCCTTGAGCCAGACATAGTACCTAGGCTGATTAGTGGAGGCCCTACAGGGGTATCTACGCAGAGGAAAGGAGTAGGAGAGCGCTATAGGTTATAGGAATTCACAGCTGAGTACCAAGGACCCAGCTGTGATCTTACCCCACTGATGCTCCCCCTTAGGTCCAGCGCTGATAAGTCCCACGTCCTGTGCCCCCCGTAGACTGCTGTGCTGCTTTCCTCCAGGTGCAGCAAGATGGCCACCGGATTCTGAGGTGGAGAGGGAAGGGGGCGGAGAGCTGGAAAAGGGCACGCTGGGCCATGTAAAAGCGCGCCCTTCCTGCCTCGATCCGCCCCTTCTATGACACTACTACAGTATCATTTTCGTCATCCGGGGGGCGGGCCGGGGGGCGGGAATGGGGTGGCGACTTCGGCTAATTTGAGGTCTCCTGCCCAGTAGGGCTCCAGGACGGCGCGGTCGTCCGGGGGGGGGGTCGGATTTAAACCAGACCCCCCAGAATCAAAAGGAGGGCTGGCGGTGGGGCCATGCGTGCGACTGGGGCCCTGTGGAGGGTCCCTTGGGGCGCCCTTGCTGCAGAGACCGGGGCGCAGGGAGCCGGTCTCTGATAAGTGTCGTGCCTCTCTGCACCTCCCCCGGTCCCAAAAGGAGCCCGCAGGTGGACTGGGGTCCCTGGTGCCTGGTACAGGCCCTACCTGCGGTGTCTCAACCTAATACCCCCAGAGGGGGATTAGGGAGGGTGCTGCTGTCACCGTCAGGTTGCTTCATCGTCGCCTCGACCTCGACCCAGAGCCGGACGGAACTGAGGAAGGAGGGGGGTCTCGACCTCGAACCAGTACCCGAGGGACTGGTGAGGGAGCGACATGGGGAATAGCCACCTCGACCTCAACCGGGTACACCTAATGGGGGACCGAGGAGGGAGCCATGCCGGGAGTCTCGCTGGAGACCCTCTTTTCTTCATCTGTAGTCCTTTGGAAAAAAATCCAGGAAAAAGACGGAGTAAAAAAAAAAAAAATCTTAGGTGTGCCTCCTGCGACACTAAGCAAAAACTGGAGAAGGCTGACGCCGTCCAGGGGTGTATACTGCAGAGGAGGAGCCAAAGTTAATCTTTTTCAGATTATGCATAGTGTCGCCTCCTAGTGGACAGCAGCATAACACCCACGGTTCTGTGTCCCCCAATAAGGCGACAGAGTAAGCAAAAGAATTGTCAACGGATCTACGGAAAAAGGTAGTTGAACTGTATAAAACTGGAAAGGGATGCAAAAAGATATCCAAGGAATTGATAATGCCAAGTATCTAGCTTATAATACGCAAAACAGCACAGAGACAAGCCTTAAAAACTTCTGGAACAAGGTAATTTGTAGTGATGAGACCAAAATTTAAACTTTTTGGTCACAACCATAAACGTTACATTTGGAGAGAGGTCATACAGGGCCTATGATGATGGAACACAATTCCTACTGTAAAGCACAGAGGTGGATCGCTGATGTTTTGGGGATGTGTGAGCTACAAAGGCACAGGAAACTTGGTCAAAGTTGAAGGAAAGATGAATTCAGCACGTTATCAGCAAATACGGGAGGCAAATTTCCAATCATCAGCCCGGAAGCTGCGCATGGGACGTACTTGGATGTTCCAACATGACAATTATCCAAAACACAAGGCCAAGTCGACCTGTCATTGGCTTCAGCAGAACAAAGTGAAGGTTCTAGAGTGGCCATCTCAGTCTCCTGACATCAATACCATTGAGCCACTCTGGGGAGATCTCAAGCGCGCAGTTCATGCTAGACAGCCCAGGAATTTACAGAACTGGAGGCTTTTTGCCAAGAAGAGTGGGCAGCTTTACAATCTGAGAAAATAGAGAATCTCATCCACAACTACCACAAAAGACTTCAAGCTGTCATTGATGTTAGAGGGGGCAATACACAGTATTAAGAAATGGGGTATGTAAACTTTTGATCAGGGTCATTTGGATATTTTGGGTTGTCATTAGATTAAAAAAGAGAAAACACAGTAGTTTGACAATAAATGGCTTCACCCAATCACTAACCATGATTGGACAAAAAGTTTTGGTGTTATCATTCATATTTTCTGAAAAAAGGCCAAGAAAGCAAAAATTCTGCCGGGGTATGAAAACTATTGAGCACAACAGTATTCAATGTTTGAGTATCATAGCATTTACAGAGTGCAATTGTATTTTCTTGTTTGTATATTGGAGTAAGATTTCTGGCGTAGTGTACGGAACAGAGATACATGCGACTCGCCAGACACTGAAGATTCATGAAGAGGTATGCACCTCTTCAAGAATCAGGTGTGTCCGAGTCCACCACACCCCTTCATCAAGACCGGCGAGAAAACTGCCAGTCTTAATGAATCGGGGCCTGAAAGTCATCATTGGGATCTGCACCAATCTTCCAAGAACAGAGGTCAGACACGCCCTATCCAAATGGAGCAGTAGCTGTACATGCACACCACCACTATTCATTTTCTATGAGACTGTTGTAGATAGTTGATTGCAACTACAGATTGGTGAAGTTATTCTGAACATTGGATGTTCTCGCCTAACGAAAAATTTTCAAAAATGAATTTTTTTTTTTACCTTGTGATTCAATATGTCGTTCATTCTCCGAGTGGCCTCTGATGTATGGGATTCTGGGAAACATTTCTTTGGGATGACACCATATTTTTCTATAGGAGAAAATAAAAATAGAGACTTGTAATAGTTTATTGATTTTGCTTGTCAGAGAGTCTAGATCGGCACATTTTTAGTTTTCACCCAGTCAGACACACACCACACACACCCCCCCTTCTGTTTTGTAGGCTCACTAGGCCTGTGCCTATAGATGACCCTAGTGGAGGAGGTGTTTGCAGAAGTTATGTACATATGAACACACATGGTAAATGATTATATTTATTTATATTAAATATCATTAATTATGCATGTATTTGTTAATTATGTGATAGCAGTGTTGTGTGGATGACAGGAGGACATCAAGGGACGAACAAGGGGAAGGTTGTTGGCGGACACTGATTCTTTCACACATATGGATGATACCGGTTCCCCGTGGTCTCATGGACTTTCCGCTTATGTAAGCTAAGTCTGAATCTCTGCACGTTTATGCATGTTTCTTTTGTTATGAGAAAAGGCTAGTATGCTCTCCTGATGAAGCGATTGGTTGGGAAACGCATCGAGAATATGAATACTTTGCTGCTATTGTGCACAGCTTTGCTTGATTAAGAAATTTGCACCTTTATGTGTATGTACTTTGGTTTATTGGGAATATGCTACATCCTGACATGTACTGGATAAATGGATGCTTTGCATATACCTTTGTGTTTGGGTTTGTAGTAGACTGATATTTTTCTGGTGTTAAATGAACAATATACAGTGCACCAGTATGAGATATTTTTGGACATATCCATCTATGCCTTATTTTGGGAATTTAAATCAAGTAACCCATGAGAAGAAATGTGGATTTATATTTAGTCCTTATTGCAAGTGGTATCCCTAGATTCATAGTATGTCCTAAACAATTTTTGGGGGCAATATTGTACTATAACTATAAACCATATTGTACTTTACTGTCTGTCTATATAATTCCATGTACCATATGGTACTATACTGTCTAGTATAATTTCTATACTTTACTCTCTTCTCTATCAAGGGCCATATAGGGCTAGGGAGGGATAGCAGACGGTGAGCGGGGGCGCCATTGTGCAGGTTAAGCGTGCCAACCTCCACAGCAAGGAAGCCAGACCTAAGGCTGGGGTCACACTGCGTTATGGCAGTCCGTTTAACGGACTGCGTTACACCACGGTATAACGCAGTCCGTTAACGCTGCCATTCAGCCCCATTATGTGGCGCATCGCGTCGCATGCCGTAAAGCGGCACGCGTTCGCGATGTGCCGTAATTCACTGATGGAGCCTTGGACGCAGGCTGCAGCGTCTGAGGCTCTGTCACCGCTAGTGCTGATGAATCATCAGCGCTAGCGGCATAGCATAACGCATATCGTGTTATGCTGTAGCGTTAACGCAGCCCGTCAACGCTATGCGTTGAACGGGCTGTGTTAACGCTATGTGAACCTGGCCTTAAAGGCCTATTAGGGTAAACCTTTCCTCTCTTTGAGGGGAAAGCTTTGGGTGCAATATTTTTTAAGTAAAAACCTATTTTGATTTAGTATATAACCTTTTAAATGATTGAAATAAAGGGTATGTGTTATATGATTTAAATGTGGACATAGTACTTAGGACGGTGATTTTTTAAATGTGTTTTGTACTTTATATTGGATATACGGGGAAGGCTGTAGATGTGACTAGAATCTGGCACCATACTCAATGTCAACTAACTCGTCCCTTCTGTAAATCCTTACCTATCAGGTTAACAAGCATGTCCCACTGGCCTCCATCATTGCTGGGGTTTGAGAGAAGGAACTGCATGAGTCTCCCATCGATTGGTTCATCCTTGTGTGCGGTTTCAACAAAAGCATTTAGGAAATAATTGCAGCGTTCTACCTGTGGAGGGAGAAGATTGTTAATAGGCTCTCAATATTGAACCATTGGGGAATACGAGGGATTCTCAGAACACACATGTATGGACCATGTCGGAAGAAAACTTTGGCACAGTGTTGAGTGAGAAAAAAGATTTATTGCTCTTAGTAAAATAAACCACAAATAATTCCCTAGCAGATAAGTTACCTTTGAGTAGACAGTTTTCCAAGAAAAAGTTTTTTGTTTTTTTTTAAATTCCATAGACTTGCAGATGTAAAATACACTGCTCAAAAAAACAAAGGGAACACTAAGATACCACATCGTAGATATCACTGAATGAAATATCGCAGCTGCAAATCTTTATTCATTACATAGTGGCATGCGTTGAGAACAGGAAAACATAAAAATGATCAATGTAAATCAAAATGAATATCCCATGAAGGTCTGGATTTGGAAGGATACTCAAAATCAAAGTGGAAAATTACAGGCTAATCCAACTTCAGTGGAAATGCCTCAAGACAAGGAAATGATGCTCAGTATTGTGTGTGGCCTCCACGTGCCTGTATGACCTCCCTTCAACGTCTGTGCATGTTCCTGATGAGGCGGCGGATGGTCTCCTGAGGGATCTCCTCCCAGACCTGGGTAAAGCATCCGTTGGTGGATGGAGCGAGAAATGATTTCCCAAATGTGCTCAATCGGATTCAGGTCTGGGGAATGGGCGGGCCAGTCCATAGCTTCAATGCCTTCATCTTGCAGGAACTGCTGGCACACTCCAGCCACATGAGGTCTGGCATTGTCCTGCATTAGGAGGAACCCAGGGCCAACCACACCAACATATCTCACAAGGGGTCTGAGGAGCTCACCTCGGTACATAATGGCAGTCCGGCTACCTCTGACGAGCACATGGAGGGCTGTGTGGCCCTCCAAAGAAATGCCACCCCACACCATTACTGACCCACTGCCAAACCGGTCCTGCTGCAGGCAGATCGCTCTCCACGGCATCTCCAGACACTGTTACGTCTGTCACATGTGCTCAGTGTGAACCTGCTTTCATCTGTGAAGAGCACAGGGCGCCAGTGGCGAATTTGCCAATCCTGGTGTTCTGTGGCAAATGCCAAACGTCCTGCACGGTGTTGGGCTGTGAGCACAACCCCCATCTGTGGACGTCGGGCACTCAGACCATCCTCATGGAGTCGGTTGCTAACTGTTTGTGCAGACACATGCACATTTGTGGCCTGCTGGAGGTCATTTTGCAAGGCTCTGACAGTGCTCCTCCTGTTCCACCATGCACAAAGGCTGAGGTAGTGGTCCTGCTGCTGGGTTCTTGCCCTCCTACGGCCCCCTCCACGTCTCCTGGTGTACTGGCCTGTCTCCTGGTAGCGCCTCCAGCCTCTGGACACTACGCTGACAGACACTGTAAACCTTTCTTGCCACAGCTCGCATTGATGTGCCATCCTGAATGAGCTGCATTAACTGAGCCACTTGTGTGGGTTGTAGAGTCTATCTCCTGCTACCACGATTGTGAAAGCACAACCAACATTCAAAAGTGACCCAAAACATCAGCCAGAAAGCATTGGTACTGAGGGGAGGACTGTGGTCCTCACCTGCAGAACCACTCCTTTATTGAGGGTGTCTTGATAATTGCCAATAATTTCCATCTGTTGTATATTCCATTTGCACAACAGCATGTGAAATTGATTGTCAATCAGTGTTGCTTCCTAAGTGGACAGTTTGATTTGACAGAAGTTTGATTTACTTGGAGTTATATTCTGTTGTTTAAGTGTTCCCTTTATTTTTTTGAGCAGTGTATATATTTGGATATACTCACACACTGCAGCTCCAGTGTCTTTGTTGACAATCTGCAGTGGTGAAGTCATAACCGCAACTAATTACTATTCTCAGCAGTGATGACAAGGTAGTTGACACGGTTTCACCCAGGTATTGGCTTCAGGGGTAATGTGCGCTGTGGTCATCCCATCACCAAAGACCAGCGGCAGAGAGGCAGCACTGGATCTGCACAGGGAAACTATATGACTATAGCGGAGATTTTTTCTGCAAGGCTATGGAAAAAAAGAAAAATTACTTCAGGGTATGTTGAAACGGTGACTTTCTGGTGAATTCTGCCTGGACGTGCCTGAAAAAGCGCTCAATAAACATTCAAAATAATGAACATATGCACAGCAATGACAAAACGACCTACTGTGCATATGTTACGGCTTTTTTTAACTTATTGAGGCTTCGAGAGGCCATGAAGCGACTCAATCACCTGACCATTCTTCACGTGGTTTCCGCTTGGAAGCTGACATTATTTTGTATTCTAAAAATATAAAATACATCCCCATGGGACATTTTTTAGTAATAAAGCGATACTCATTGTGATCGGTGGGCCCAACAGGAGCGGTGAAATTAACAATTTTCCTGCTCGCTACATAGTGCATACACAGCAAGATTTAGATTTTAAAAAAAGGTAGTTAACGGAGTAGTAGTTATTTAAAAAAGCTGTTGCACCCCATTTCTTTCTAATCCCAGGGGTCCCTGGCTGGACATGACACATTGCAAAGAGAGCGCAGGTTCACAAGCTTCAACATAGTGATATCAAAATACGTCCCTGAAGACGAGGAACCTGCACCACTTGTCTACTGGGCTCTTGTTAAGACTTTATTGGCTAACAAAAGTAGACACGTACCAAGCCTAACATGTCCACTGCTCATCTCCCCTCCAGCAGGTCTCAGCACATGAGAAGGAAGTTACAGGTGATCTCTTTGGGGAAGGCTGAACACAGATAACGTTTTCAAGAGAGGAAGAGGAACATTGTGGATGGCACTTTAATGAACCAGCTCTGAGTCAGTGTTTTATAGGGAACAACCTAATTATCACAATACTGTAGCGGGATTTCCCAGGGCAATGGGATCGTTCTCTATCCCTCAAGGTAGGACGACCCTAGGCTATGCTTGTTCCGCAGATTACCCCTGATGGTGGAGATGCCGGGGTCTCGTAACTTGTTATGCTTCTATATGCATGCTGATTTGTTTCCTCCCCCACCCAGGAAGTTACGGGACAGAAGTGCATAGGATAACACAAACCTGATAGACAGGGGAAACAGACAATGATAAAAGAAAACAGTCATACAAATAAACTCACTAAACAACTGAGTGGAAATCAAGGAGGGGTAAATAAAATGGGAGAGGATTAGGATAAACACAATACCAAATCCAAGCAGAAAGCTCCTGTAAACTACATCAACACACTGGTACTAATTCAGAACTCTCCATCACCAAACCAGGAAGTTGTAACTATCACCAGAAATTTCCTAGTGCAAGTAGAGAGCATAGAGATGAGTGGCCAACACAGAACTGCTGAAACAATTCAGGACTTAGCTCCAGGGAAGATAGACAGAACTGATTAACCCTTGCAATAACAGAGCAAGGAAAGCCTGCACTGCTAATAAGAAGGTGAAGCAGATCTAATACGTGCAAGGGTTTGTGTAACCAGACGCCGCAATCTCGTGATGTGAAGTCAGCGCTGCAGACAATAACAGAAACTGCAAGCAGCGGCAGAGACTGGTACTGGACATGTCGAGGAGAGTAAAGCACAATTTTGTTTTTTAAATAAACTGCAGTTGGGAAACTTTCAAAGCCAGAAAATCCATTAAAGGCTCCATTCACATCTCTGGTAGAAACAAGTCATATATGCTGTCATAAAGTTCAAACCAAGTAGGTCCAAAAATTACGGCCTCCATGAAAGAAACCCCCTTACAGTGCGTTATGCACTATTGGTGTCTGTTTTGTGATGGATCCAATATGGCTGCCGTTTTGCCCTTTTAAATTTCTGATTTCTTATGAAATTTTGAAAAATCTTTCATGAGAGCAGTACTTCTGTCATTACAATACTGGGGATAACTTTTGGACAGGGCAAGGCACCAAACCTGAAGCTACAGACTTTTCAGACACATTGTTGTAGAACGTCTCGATTAGTAATATAACAAAGATTTATGTAACGTCAGCAAATCAGAAGCCGCAAATAAGTGTGCCTCTTTGTGCAGATCAACTTTATATGGCTTTAACCCCTTAAAGACCGCCGATACGCCTTTTAACGGCGGTAATTAAGGGCACTAAAACCACAACGCCGTTAATTCACGGCGCTGTGGAGAAAGTACATAGCGCCCCCTGTGTCGGATTTTCTCCGGGGTCTCGGCTGCCAGGGGTAGCCTTGACCCAAGAGAACATGAATCGGTCGGTTTTTACCGACCCCGCTTTTGCGATCGCCGTTATTAGCCCTGTAACGGCGACCGCAAAAAAAAAAAAGCCGCGATTATGCGTTAAATTTCTCTTTCCTCTGATGTGATCGCACATCAGAGGAGAGAGAAATAGGGTCCCCTATCCCCCCCCGGTACCTCTCCGTGGTCCTCACTTCCCTCCCGGTGGTCCCGCGTCCCGCCGGCGTCCTCCGATGGGCGCCGCCATCTTGAAAATGGCGGGCGCATGCGCAGTGCGCCTGCCGGGAATCTGCCGGTTCCGGCTGGCAGATTCCATTCATTATTTTGATCACTATGATAAACGATCATAGTGATCAAAATAAAAAAAAATAGTACATAACCCCCCCCCCGTTTATCACCCCTTATATAGGCAAACATAATGAAATAAAGAAAATATTTTTTTTTTCAGTTTTCCATTAAGGTTAGGGTTGGGCTCGGGTTAGGGCTAGGGCTAGAATTAGGGCGAACTAAAATTAGGGTTAGAATTAGGATTAGGAATTAGGGTTGGGATGAGGGTTAGGGTTGGAGCAAGAATTGAGGGGTTTCCACTATTTACCAACTTTGGGGGTCTAAAAAAAAAATCACTTTTGTGGAATTCATTTTCACGGCTTTGCGTTTATAAACTTCTGTGAAGCGCTTAAGGGTTCAAAGTGCTCACCACACATCTAGATAAGTTCCTTAATGGGTCTAGTTTCCAAAATGGGGTCACTTGTGGGGGGTTTCCACTGTTTAGGCCCATCAGGGGCTCTGCAAACGCAACATGATGCCCGCAGATCATTCCATCAAAGGCTGCATTCCAAAATGGCACTCCTTCCCTTCCGAGCTCTCCCATGCGCCCAAACAGTGGTTCCCCCCCACATATGGGGTATCAGCGTACTCAGGACAAATCACACAATAACTGTGGGGGTATGATTTCTCCTGTTACCCTTGTAAAAATAAAAATTTGGGGGCGAAAAGATCATTTTTGTGGAAAAAAAATGGATTTCTTATTTTCACGGCTCTACGTTATAAACTTCTGTGAAGCACTTGAAGGTTCAAAGTGCTCACCACACATCTAGATAAGTTCCTTAATGGGTCTAGTTTCCAAAATGGGGTCACTTGTTGGAGGTTTACACTGTTTAGGCACATTAAGGGCTCTCCGAACGCAACATGGCATCCGATCTCAATTCCAGCCAATTCTGCGTTGAAAAAGTCAAACGGCGCTCCATCCCTTGCAAGCTCTGCCGTGTGCTGAAAAAGTGGTTTACCCCCACATATGGGGTATCGGCGTATTCTGGAGAAATTGTACAACAAATTTTGTGGTTGATTTTCTCTTTTAACACTTGTGAAAATAAAAAAAATTGGTTCTGAAGTAAATTTTTTGCAAAAAAAAGTTAAATGTTAATTTTTTCCTTCCACATTGCTTTAGTTCCTGTGAAGCACTTAAAGGGTTAATAAACTTCTTGAATGTGGTTTTGAGCACCTTGAGGGGTCTAGTTTTTAG
The DNA here is from genome assembly GCF_039654945.1 of Dendrobates tinctorius. NCBI lineage: Eukaryota > Metazoa > Chordata > Amphibia > Anura > Dendrobatidae > Dendrobates > Dendrobates tinctorius. The sequence continues at coordinate 10,166,611 of NW_027361684.1, forward strand.
AATGGTGCCACTTTGGGGTATTTTCTGTCATGTACACCCCTCAAAATGACTTTAGATATGATGTGGTCCCTAAAAAAAATGGTTTTGTAAATTTTGTTGTAAAAATGAGAAATCGCTGGTCAACTTTTAACCCTTATAACTTCCTAACAAAAAAAAAAAAATTTTGCTTCCAAAATTGTGCTGATGTAAAGTAGACATGTGGGAAATGTTATTTATTAAGAAATTTGTGTGACACATCTCTCTGATTTAAGGGCATAAAAATTTATATTTTTAAAATTGCAAACTTTTCGCCATATTTCCGTTTTTTTCATAAATAAACACAAGACTTATCGAAGAAATTTTATCACTAACATGAAGTACAATATGTCACGAAAAAACAGTCTCTGAATCAGCGGGATCCATTAAAGCGTTCCAGAGTTATAACCTCATAAAGGGACAGTGGTCAGAATTGTAAAATTTGGCCTGGTGATTAAGCTGCAAACTGGCTCTATTAACCTGGGGGTTAATAGAAAACATGATGGTAACAACTAAATAAATTTACCTTATCCCAGAAAAACAGATATGACTGGCTAAACTCAAATTCTTCAAGATTGAACTTCTTTATAAGAGGTAATCTCATCACGTTCAGACAGGAAAATATCCAGCACCTTCCTGAAAAGATGGAGAGAAGACGACAATCTATACACGGTGTAAAAGGGGCAAAAATGCCAGACGGCAGTCTGACACATTTTATTAGATTCCATCCCAATCATACAATGTAAATAGATTAAGTCATTAAAAGCTTGAGCAGCAGCCAACATTTTCATAATTATGTTTATTTCTCTTACAGAGTTATTGGCTTCTTTTCAGCAAAATTTTTGCAAAACTGGCATCGGGAACTTTCTTTAATACGAAAATGAAGGGACTGAGTGCAACTGAATGAAGCTGCACTCTGTCCAGTGGGAGGCTGGGCTGCAAAGCTTAAAGGGATTATCCCATCTCCAGGATCCTATCCTAATATGTAGTAGGTATAATAATAATAATATTAGCAAATACCTCCAATTAGAAATGTAGTATAGTTCTTCTGATTTGCTATATCACTTACCTCATGTGCAGGGCGTTGCACTATCTTAGATATCCATGGCTACGACCACTAGCAACTAACTAACCAACTGTCACTATATGAGAGGTTGTAACCATGGATATCTAAGCTACTGCAATGCCCTGGACATGAGGTAAGCGATATAGCAAATTAGAAGAACTATGCTACATTTCTAATTGGAGGTATTTGGTAATAATAATAATAATATTATTATTATACCTACTACATTCTGGGATAGGATCTCGGAGATCTGAATACCCCCTTAACTAGTTATTTTGCCACAGAGGAGTATTTTGACTCCAATGATTTGCGTTTTGACAGGTGAGCAGGTCTGGAGACGTCAGGTTTACAGGTATCTGCCAGAATGAATGCGTGATTGACTAGTCTAGAGCACCGGCTGTCCCGCTTATAAGTATTCATTAGAACAGGACAATGGTACAATACCTGCAGATTTATTGCTCGTCCCGACAGGCATCAGACGTGACACCACCAGCCCTACTCACCTCCTGATACAGAAGTGTCCCATCAATTCCAAGGATACTGGATGTCTGAGAAACCCAATTCTGACATATTTTAAAGTATCCAATAAGTAATCTTAACAAAAAGCAGGTCATCTTGAAAGATTAGTACATTTGCATTTATTTTTTTTCCTAAATTCCACCTTCTCAAAATGTAATTTTCTACTATTCTATTTTATACAGGTAAAAAACAAAACAAAACAAAACCGGATACAATCTACCATACACCAGAAGGACTCCCTACATTCAGTGTATGCACCAGAGCCTCCGGCTGGGCTCCCATAAGGTGTTAGGAATTATGGTTTTGCTCTGTATTGGAAGCCGAAAAATAGCTTTTGCAGGAACAAAACTGACACGTGAAAAATCATCGGTGCCAGACTTGAGGTGTGTTCATACTGAGTTTCCAGGAGTTTTTGCAGTGGAAAAGCTAAGGACACCCTCATCAGAAGCTGTGGATTTGCCATAGAAATGAATTGAAGCAGTTTCCCAAGAGTTTCTGAGCCAGATTTTGGAATGTTTAGACTCCAAAAAACTCTTGAAAAAAGTAAGTTTGAACATACCCCCCCTTATAATAGGGACCAACAGGCTTCAGTCACGATGTTGGCAATTTTACCAGGAAAAAAAAAATGCAGCATCCTGTGCCATGCGTCCTCGTGAAAATGTCATGGGTTCCAGCACTGTGACACTTGCCTTGGATGTTTGCCTGTAACTTAGCGCTGCGCCATTTATCTTACTATACAGTATACAAAATGTGTAAGTTAATTGTGATTTGATCATTCTGTGTACATAGTACATCTTATTGTCGGCAGTACATGTCCTGATTACATAGGATGATGTGCTGACGAGAAGTGAAAAGCTTAAAAATCAATGCATCCGATGAACAAGCGGTATGCTCGATGTCAGGCCAGTCTCGGTGTGTTTAAAAGGAACATGTCTGGTCTGATAACGGTATTAACCTGCAGATATCGGGTTAATCTGAAGGTTAAGTGTTGTAAAGGTTCCTGGCAGCAGTACCGAAAATGCGGCACTCGGGAGAATATGAACTTTGCTTCTCCCGGATGCCGCCGGCTTTCAGTCACACAAGCATGTCTGGAGCAATTACAGTCAAGGTCCCCAGCACTGAAAGTAGCATCCTAAGCGCACCTCAATGGACGGACAGCTCGCAGTGCATTGCATCATTACAGAGCCGGCTGTCAGTCACTGCCGGGGCATGCTTACAGCCGACGCTCTCAGTGTTGGGAGCAGTGACTGAAGTACTTCTGGCACGCCTCTATGACTGAAAGCAGGCATTTCCTGGGAGAAAATACGTATTAGACCTACCGGTAATGATGTTTCCAGGAGTCCATCCTGACAGCACCATGGAGGATGTCCTCCTCCTCCTTACAGGGACAGGAAAGCACACGAGAGGTTAAAAGGCCCCGTCCCACCCCTTTCCCTCAGTGACTTAACAAGAACCACAGCGTGGATAATGCTATAACTCTTTTAATGGTATCATCATATTACATCATATGACATAACTTAACAAAACATAACATAACAGGGAGGGAACTACCCGTGCTGTCAGGATGGACTCCTGGAAACATCATTACCGGTAGGTCTAATACCTATTTTCCAGGACGTCCCCCTGACAGCACCATGGAGAGTACCAAAGCACCTCCTCAGGGTGGGATCACCGCCTGGAGAATTTTTTTCTCCCAAATGCGGTATGTTGGCCTGATAGCACGTCAAGTTTGTAGTGCTTGCAAAATGTATTCAGGCTGGCCCAGGTTGCCGCTCTACAAATCTGCTCGACTGAGGCGCCTGCGCGCTCGGCCCAGGAGGCTGAAACTGCCCTAGTAGAGTGGGCCCTTAAGGTATCTGGTGGGTTGGCGCCTTCCGACTGGTAGGCGTCTGAAATTACTGATGTGATCCATCTTGCGATGGACGCCTTAGAGGCTTTTCTCCCCCTATTTTTACCCCCGAAGAGGATGAACAAGCTTGAGTCAATACGCCAGTCATTGGTGGCCTCTAGATAGCTTATAACTGCCCGTCTTACGTCTAGGGAGTGGAGACGCTGTTCTTTCTCATTGCGGGGATTGCTGCAGAAGGATGGTAGCACTATCTCCTGATTTATATTCTGGTAAGAGGCTACCTTGGGGATAAAAGCCGGATCTAATCTTAAGGTTATATGATCGTCTCTGATCTGGAGATATGGATCCTTGGTGGACAGGGCCTGGATCTCCCCTATTCTTCTGGCCGTGGTGATGGCTACGAGGAAAGCCGTCTTTCGAGAGAGAGTCGAAATGGACATTCTATCACTAGGCATGTAGGGGTCCCTACATAAAGATCTGAGTACCAGGCCGAGGTCCCAGGGCGGGGTGAGCTGCCTAATTGTGGGGCGAAGACGCTGCGTGGCCTTTATGAATCTTACCACCCAAGGATGGGAGGCTAAAGGGTAGTCGAAGAAGGCGCTCAAAGCCGAGATCTGGACCTTTAACGTGCTGGGTTTAAGTCCCTTATTATATCCCGACTGCAGAAAGTCTAGGACACTAGGGAGGTCAGGGGTACCTGCCGAGAGGTCGGACCTGCCACCTTCCAGGCAGAATCTCTTCCATATTTTTCTGTAGATTGCGGATGTTACCGGTTTCCTGCTGGCCAGTAGAGTGGATATGACCTGCTCAGATAAGCCCTTTGCTCTCAGGATGTCCCTTTCAGGATCCATGCCGAGAGGTGTAGCCTTGCGGGGTCTGGATGGCGAATCGGCCCCTGGTGGATAACATCTCCCTTCAGGGGTAGCTCGACTGGGTTTCCTACTGCCATGGCTCCTAGAAACGGAAACCAGATTCTCTTTGGCCAGTATGGCACTATTAATATCACCGATGCGCGGTCCTCGCAGATCTTCCTGAGTACCGCCGGTATCAGCGCTAGTGGCGGGAATGCATACAAGAGAGGTTCCGTCCAGGCCTGGCTCAGGGCATCTACTCCGTCCGGGTGATCTGCTGGGTTCAAGGAGTAGAATCTGGCGACCTTTGAGTTCTTCCGGTTTGCAAACAGGTCTATACTGGGGGTTCCCCAACGCTGACAAAGCTGATGGAAGATTTCTTCGTTTAGCTCCCACTCTGTTGGGCTGACCCGCCGTCTGCTTAGATAGTCTGCTACTACGTTCTGAGAACCCTCTAGGTGGATTGCCGTTATGGAGAGGACCACCTCTTCTGCCCAGGTGAATATTCGACCTGCGAGTGCCTGGAGTGGTCGATGTCTTGGACCTCCCTGGTGTTTCAGGAATGAGACTGCCGTTGTGTTGTCGGACAATATCCGGACATGTCGATTTCTCACTACCGACCGGTTCTGACGCCCTGCTCCTCTCGTATGTCCCTCTGTGCAGGGACAGGAAAGACACTGAGGGAAAGGGGTGGGACGGGGCCTTTTAACCTCTCGTGTGCTTTCCTGTCCCTGTAAGGAGGAGGAGGACGTCCTCCATGGTGCTGTCAGGGGGACGTCCTGGAAATAAAGTTTAGAACTGCCGAAGAGAAAGAACAACTGTCGACATGATGTCAAATCAGCGGCAGCAGCAGTCTGTGACCCCCCCTGAGCCAGAAGAGATCCATGCAAGGCAGCCCAGGACATTACTTAGCAACTACCTGCCGATAAGTGCTTAGCCCCCCTAAAATAAAGGAGTTATGCCGGACCTTTTTTAACTGTATAAATAAACTAGTACGCAACTTTCAAGCAGAGGCGGTCAGACGAATAGTCAGGTCACTTCTTTAAGCCACTTTACGGCTTTCAATGCCTGAAGTGTTTAAAAGAAGCTCAAAGAGATAGAATATGTGCACAGCAAGTCGCTGTGACCCTGCAGTGCATATGCTAATTTTTTTTAGCATTTTTTCCCCCCAAGCGGAATCCGCCTAAAAGGAGACGAAGTATGGAAATACCCTAAGAAGTAATTTTTTCCCCTGATCTGTTCAATTTCATTAAGCGTGTGCAGGGATCAAATGCGCCAAAACTGGGTTAAAAACGCTTTGAAGAGACAGGCAAATGCGCTATGATTTCATGACGTTTGACGTTTTACACAAGTCTAGGGCAACTCCGCCAAAATGGGTGAAGTTGGGGAGGGGACGCGGCGTTGCTAGATCTGCCCGTCAAATTCATAAATAATGAAGGAATTTTTAAGCTGGAAAGGTTACACCTGCGCCTTAGGCTGGTTTCACATTTGCGTCTGTGCGCGCAGCGTTTGATCCGCATGCATCATGCGTACATATATTTAACATGGTGTACGCAGGGAAATGCGTTAACATGCTTACGTTTCTCGGTCTGTGTCGGTGTCTGGCAAACATGTTGCATTTTTTGAGGGGTCAAAAATCTGTCAAATATGCGCAGGCATGCGGATGAGTGTGTAGAAAAAAAAAAAAAAAAAAAAAAACAGCATTACTGTCTATGGGAACGCATGCGTACGCAAGGACATGAGTACGCATGCGTTATTCAAAATACATATGGAAATCTCATGAGACACGCCCATTTTTGTCTCATGTCATATCAAACGCATGCGCATAAACAACGCAAAAGCGCCTACAAACGCATGCACACACAGCATTTTTTTCCGTCATGCGTAAGATGATGTGCTTAAAAAAATGCTGCGTAAACGCTGCCGACTCAAACGCTAATGTGAACTTAGCCTTACTTAAAGGGGGTGTCCACTTTTGGGGAGTTTTTTTTTTTCTCACTTAAATGCATGCAATTGAGGCTAAAAATAATTTTTGCAGTTGTGTTTCATTAAAAATTTTGTGCTATTTCGTCCTATATCCTCTGCGTTACACTGTCTGAGTTACCAGGGTCGACCTCATTATCTGTATTTATCAGATGTATTGGGGACGGGACATGGCACTTGCTATTATACAGGTATGACAGGTTCTCCTCCTGCTCTCGTTAGTGCCGCCTTCCTCAGACTGCACGTCTCTCCTATCCGTACAATGGCGGCTGGTGGAGGAGCATGTGACCAGACAGGAGGAGAACCTGTCATACAACAGTAAGTGCCATGTCACATCTGATAAAATACAGATAATGAGGCCGACCCTGGTAACTCATTCTGCAGCCAGATATATACAGAGTAATACAGCAGCTAGAGGAGGTAAATGGTGCAAAACTTTTAATGAAACTTGATAGCAAAAATCATTTTTGGCCCCAATTGCATCCATTCAATAAAAAAAAAAAAAAAAAAAAGTCTCCAAAGATATACAACCCCTTTATGAAAAGATATGAAGTAATAAGATTGGCCAAATTCATTAAGACTGAAGTCAGAAACGCCAATTCTTAAGAAATCGGGGATATAGTTCGTATAATGCAGTTTCTGTGAATTTTGTGATTTGGTTGTCCTGTTTTTAGCATATATCAACTGGATAAGCCTTACACCATGAATACCTAGCAGAGCACCACATGAAGACCCCCCCCCCCCACAGGCTGCCCTGAGGCACGAACATATCATTAACTCAAAACTGAAAATAAAGATTAAACAACCACTAGACGGGTTTAATGTAATCAGTATAACGGCGCCGACCTGACACTGTCTGTAGGTTACTGAGCACAATCCTGCTGACAGGTTCCCTTTAAATGTCTGGTATGTGCCCTATTTTGCGGCTATGCCATAAATCAGGCAGGTGTACAGCCACAGAACGGCTTTCACCATTTGTACATTTTGGATCAGCTATGACAATATAGATTATGGCCCCATCACTTATAACCAAACACAATCAAGCAGATCCCTGAAAAAAACCTTCATACCTGAGTTTTTCTGGTTGGTGACCGGTTTGCCCTCAGCGGGGATAGTGTGCTGGAAGACGTGGACACTGTCCTGGACTGTCTGCCTCTGTAAGCACACCTCCAGGGGGTCACTGCACGTCGCCACATTCTGGGCCAGCACAAAGCGGGGCTCAGCCTTCAGCTTCTTTCTAAAAGCCGCTGTTTTATCCAAGCTCAACCCTGGACACACAGGAGACAAATAACAGCAAGATACATGCTATACAAAATACCACAACGGGGACATAAAGGAACGGACTGGACAAGGAACCATTGTTAGAATTGTCTATGGGCAGTGATCAATAGGCCTCATTGATGGTTACTTATCAATAAATGTATGCGGAAATACACTTCTTTCTGGCCAGCTTTTATTTTCTGATCACTTCTTAATGATTATGGCGACAGCTCTCCTTGCCTGAGCTCTGAGTAGCAGATTTAAAGTTTCTAGCTGCGCTACGCGCGCCAGACTGCCCTCTGCCTGTACCACATGCACTTTACTGCTCTCCGCCTGTGCCACATGCACTTTACTGCTCTCCGCCTGTGCTACACGCACTTTACTGCTCTCCGCCTGTGCTACACGCACTTTACTGCTCTCCGCCTGTGCCACACGCACTTTACTGCTCTCCGCCTGTGCCACACGCACTTTACTGCTCTCCGCCTGTGCCACACGCACTTTACTGCTCTCCGCCTGTGCTACACGCACTTTACTGCTCTCCGCCTGTGCTACACGCACTTTACTGCTCTCCGCCTGTGCCACATGCACTTTACTGCTCTCCGCCTGTGCCACATGCACTTTACTGCTCTCCGCCTGTGCCACATGCACTTTACTGCTCTCCGCCTGTGCTACACGCACTTTACTGCTCTCCGCCTGTACCACATGCACTTTACTGCTCTCCGCCTGTGCTACACGCACTTTACTGCTCTCCGCCTGTACCACATGCACTTTACTGCTCTCCGCCTGTGCCACATGCACTTTACTGCTCTCCGCCTGTGCCACACGCACTTTACTGCTCTCCGCCTGTGCCACACGCACTTTACTGCTCTCCGCCTGTGCTACACGCACTTTACTGCTCTCCGCCTGTGCCACATGCACTTTACTGCTCTCCGCCTGTGCCACATGCACTTTACTGCTCTCCGCCTGTGCCACATGCACTTTACTGCTCTCCGCCTGTGCCACATGCACTTTACTGCTCTCCGCCTGTGCCACATGCACTTTACTGCTCTCCGCCTGTGCCACATGCACTTTACTGACTTCTACCGGTACTTTTATATTTTGCTCCGCATTACTTGTTCTGCACTGCATGTACCATATTCCATGTTCTGTACCGCATTATGTTCTGCACTGATCTCTACCTTTGTGTCAGGACAAGCTGCTCCTTTGGACACCATGTCAGTACAAAAAAAAAAAAAAAAAAAAAAAAAAAAAAGAGAGAAGCCAACGCCGCTTAAGGATAGAACGCATAGCATGAAGTGCATATGCACATAATATCTAACTGTATTCAAAATGAGATATTTGGCAAAAAATATTGATCAATTCAATTGAGCCACCCCGCCGCGCCAAGGCAATCTCATGTGGGTGGTCCTACTCTACGTTTATAATAAATACTGTGCCATACGGCCTCCTAAATACATTGTGTGGAGGCTAAACCTGACATGTCTACATTCAGACCTGGTTGGCCTTCATCTGCACTTGCTTTATCTGACTTCATGGGAGCGATCTAGATATGCTCAGGTATGGATTGCACTTAATGTGGTCTTGCTTTTAATGTATTTAGGAGGCCGTAATGGCACAGTGTTTATTAAAAACGTAGAGTAGGACCCCCCACATGAGATTGCCTTGGCGCGGCGGGGTGGCTCAATTGAATTGATCAATATTTTTTGCCAAATATCTCATTTTGAATACAGTTAGATATTATGTGCATATGCACTTCATGCTATGCGTTCTATCCTTAAGCGGCGCTGGCTCCTCTCTCTTTTTTTACTATGTCAGTACAGCACCATGTCACTGTAAACTGAAGTGCAGAGCGTCCAGAAGCCCTAACGTCCCAGTGCCCGGCAGCCATTACTGACTCTATAGATAAGAGCATACTTTATCTGTATGTGTTTCAATGTTGGAGACTTTCCCCACAGAGTCATGGTGTAAGTGCCCATGCTCAGTGATCGCTGCGGGTTGGCCGCTCTGTACTTGTGCAGTGTCCAGCTGTTACAGTGTAGTGGAGGGGGTTTCAGGAAATCCTATGCCCACTATACGGCCACAGACCGACAGACACGTGGCGCGTCTTTCTCCGCTACCAGGTCATTATTACCGCACAATGGACGCCCTGATAACAAGTCCCACAAGCACCGCGGTGGAAGGGTTTGTGTTTTGGGGCTTTTTCCCGTTTTTTCAGCGCATTGCTTGGTAACGTTCAGGACGACAACTCATCTTGGAAAATAAATAATATTAAATACATAAATCTTGTATGAAAAAAAAAAAGTTACACCTCTTGGAAAAAGGGGAACAAAAAAAACATGAAAATTAAAAATCTGCTCCATCCTCAGGGGTTAACACTTTAACATCCCCTTTCAGCAGACCCCTCCCTGCTCCTGCCTGTGGTGACCCCTGGAGTCAGAACACTCAGCTGTGTGCCTGGCACCGGTCCAGATAAAACAGGGCTAATGCCAATCCACACACTACAGCAGCCAGAGAAATTAAATGCTAGGAGCAGCCTGGGACTTCTGGTTCTACAACATGTGATTGGTCACCAACCTGATACAGACCTCCGGGAAGCCACGCCCACCCACAAACCACGCCCCGTTTAACAAACCCCCACAGCCCATGCCCCGCCCATGACTCAGCACCAGCGTCTATGGCCCTTATAAAGAGGAAAGAAAAGGAGCCGGTCACCTGACCGTGTCCGCTGCTGAGGCCCGCAGGGTCATAGTCTGTGCCCCCCCCGTGTTACCTGTGCTCATGGTATCTTCCTGTACTTATATAACAGCGGCGCTGTGCAAAGCGTCTTCTGCACCGAGCCGGCAAGTCTCGTTGTCTCCGCGCGGCTTCCGGGGCTGGAGCAGGAAGTGGCGGACACACTTGCAGTGTGTGGAATGAATCAGGCTCTATGGGGAGGGGTCTAGGGGCGGTGTTGGAAGGGGATTTTTTTTTTCCTACACACGTGATAATATACCATAAGTGAAAGGGAAAGTGAATGTGAGAGGAAGTGACCGCCGGGGGCGCTGTGCTGTCCCTGCTCTCAGTGTGCATGCTGGGGGCGCAATCAAGTTCGGCTCTTTTTGGTGATTCGGCTCCGCTCAGCATAAAGAGCCGGCTCTTTTGGCTCTTTAAACGGCTCTTTTTTTAAATAGAAATCCGCAGCCCCCAGGAGCCCCCATACATGCTCCCAATACATTTTATTATCATTACCACAGCATAGCACAGGGCACCAGCCCTTCTAGTGAGGCGGGAAAGATCACTGTATGACAGAGCAGCATAGTCTATATTATGTCTATAATATGACCCCAAGCAGCATGCCCGCTGTCTTGGGGTCATATTCGACACTGAACTTTCCTTTACTCCGTACATCCGATCACTCAGTCGCTCTTGTCACCTGCATCTTAAAAACATCTCCAGAATCCGACCTTTTCTCACCTTTGAAACTGCTAAGACTCTTACTGTCGCTCTTATTCATTCTCGTCTGGACTACTGCAACTCTCTTCTGATCGGTCTCCCTCTTACCAAACTTTCTCCTCTCCAATCCATCTTGATTGCGGCAGCCAGGGTCATATTTCTGTCCAGCCGCTTCACCGATGCCTCCATCTTGTGCCAGTCATTACACTGGCTACCTATTCGCTACAGGGTCCAGTATAAACTCATCTCTCTCACCCACAAAGCTCTCCACTGTTCTGCACCGCCTTATATCTCCTCTCTCGTCTCTGTCTATCGCCCTACACGTGCTCTCCGTTCTACAAATGACCTAAGACTAACATCCCCCGTAATCCGAACCTCGCACCTCCGTCTCCAAGACTTCTCTCGTGCTGCGCCAGCTCTCTGGAATGCACTTCCCCAGACAATCAGACTGATACCTAGCCCTGACCTATTCAAGCGCGCTTTGAAAACCCATCTCTTCAAACAAGCCTACCACATCAACTACTCAGCAAGCTAACTTTGCCCTGTTCCCTCCTTCCAAATATTATTCTGAATCTGCACCCTACTATTCATCTGTCTCCACACCCTTCATGCACATGATAACTGCACTTGGTACTTGTCTATTGCACTTAAACACACGGGCTGATGACCGGATTATGCAGCTTTATATGAAAATCCCTATTATAATTGCCAGACCTGAATTAACAAGCATTTCTCACCTACTGTGTCCCCCCATTTCCTTGTAGATTGTAAGCTTGCGAGCAGGGACCTCACTCCTAATGTCACTGTTTGAATTGTCTTAACTTGTATTGAATTTATTGTCTGTACATGTCCCCTCTTAATTGTAAAGTGCTGCGGAATATGTTGGCGCTATATAAATAAAAATTATTATTATTATGTCTGCAGACTGGTCCCGTACAGCACATCCCTCGCTTCCGAGCATGCTCAGTGCCACAAAACAGATCCCTGCACACGGAAGCACATGGATCCGTGCTCCATAGAGCTCCATGTTAATTCCAGACGTGTAGCTGCGGATCCGTGCGTCTCCCTGTGCTTGCGGGTTTTTCAGATGACACAAAACTGCAACAAGTTGCGTTTTTGTGCATCTGATAAAATATGCAGACATGCGGATCTGTGGGAAAACGGTGACATCTGGATGCACACGCAAGTCCCATCCGTCACCACTGAAAGTCAATGGAGACGAAAACGAATCCGTGTGCAGCCAAAATACGCAAGGGTGAAACCAGCTTACCCCTATATAATGATTGGGGCTGGACAGAGATCTCTCCACAGGTTTTACCTAAAATCACTTTATATTAGTTCCCCCACCCTTAGGGCTCATACTCACTAGCGAGAGACTCGGATGATTCCTGTGCGAGTCTCACGCATGGAAACCTGGCACTGGGACTGGAGCGTGCGGCTGCATAGAAGTACATGTAGCCACACGCTCCGGGCCGAGTGCTGGTGGCAGGGCCAGGTTTTCATGCATGAGACTTGCACAAGAATCGCGTGCGTCTCTCACAAGTGAGTGTAAGCCGTTAGCAGCAACAACTGCCGTCGTCTGTCCTCCTCCCTGCAGTGTTGTCCTGAATCCTCCTGGCCCTGCGTTCAACGGGATCGTTACATAGCAGCACTAACGCTGTAAGGCTGTGTGCACACGATGGATATCCAGCGGATGCACAGCGGATTTTTCCACGCAGAAACGTTGCATATCCGCATTGTGATGTACAGTAGCCTTCAAATCAATGAAAAAAAAAACCGCTGTGCAGACGCTGCGGATTTTTCCGCGCGGTTTTCCTACGGTACAAAATCCGCAGCATGTTACTTCTTTTGTGCGGTTTTCCATCTCCCCTGTCACCAAATCCACAGGGGGAAAACCGCAAGAAAACCGCAGGAAAAATGGAAGAAATCCGCAGGAAAAATGCAGGTCATTTGACCTGTGGATTTCTTCCATTCTGCGCGGAAAAATCTGCAGGGCCAAAAAGTCCGTCTGCACTCAGCCTAACAGATGAGTTAACGCCCCCATTGGCTGCAATGATACTAACGCATCCAAAATCGGCATGATGTGTTACTTCATGACGCCCCCTGGATCGCGGTCTGCAGCATTTGTGGGGGCGTCATGAAGTAACACATCATGCCGATTTTGGATGCGTTAGTATCATTGCAGCCAATGGGGACGTTAACTCATCCGTTACAGCGTTAGTGCCGCTTTTTAACGATACCGTTGAACGCAGGGCCATAAACGCAATGTGAACCTGGCCTAACACTATGAGATGATCTACCAAACAATGTGCAGAGTCTCTCCTCCTACACAGACTATATACTGTATGTATACGCCATGGATGAGGGGCCAGGAAAGTGGATCTTTATTTGGGACTAAAGGTAACGCACAGGTCATTGCAGATGATGATGACAAACAATGTGCTGCGTCCCTCCTCTCACACACAGTCACACACCATATATGCTATGGAGGAACTGGCAGGATATATTTGGGACTGAAGGGTTAACTCTCATGCATTTATTCACATCTCCTCCTCTCCTGACCGCTCCTCCCCCAGATGAGTCACTGCTTCCAGACGCCAGAAAAAAAAAACAAACGGCTCATTCACCCTGCAGAGCCGGCTCATTTCGTTCACAGCAGGGAGCCGGCTCTTTGTATTGGATCGTTCACGAACGACACATCACTAGCGCACTGCTGTCTGGGGGGTCCCTGCTCTCAGTGTGCATGCTGGGGGCGCTGTGCTGTCTGTGGGGTCCCTGCTCTCAGTGTGCATGCTGGGGGTGCACTGCTGTCCTGGGCTTCTATGCTCTCAGTGTGCATGCGGGGGGCGCACTGCTGTCTTGGGGGTCCCTGCTCTCAGTGTGCATGCTGGGGGCGCACTGCTGTCCTGGGCTTCTATGCTCTCAGTGTGCATGCGGGGGGCGCACTGCTGTCCTGGGCTTCTATGCTCTCAGTGTGCATGCGGGGGGCGCACTGCTGTCCTGGGGTCCCTGCTCTCAGTGTGCATGCTGGGGGCGCACTGCTGTCCTGGGCTTCTATGCTCTCAGTGTGCATGCGGGGGGCGCACTGCTGTCTTGGGGGTCCCTGCTCTCAGTGTGCATGCTGGGGGCGCACTGCTGTCTGGGGGGTCCCTGCTCTCAGTGTGCATGCTGGGGGCGCACTGCTGTCCTGGGCTTCTATGCTCTCAGTGTGCATGCTGGGGGCGCACTGCTGTCCTGGGCTTCTATGCTCTCAGTGTGCATGCGGGGGGCGCACTGCTGTCCTGGGGTTCTATGCTCTCAGTGTGCATGCTGGGGGCGCACTGCTGTCCTGGGGTTCTATGCTCTCAGTGTGCATGCTGGTGGCACACTGCTGTCTGGGTGGACCCTGCTCTGTGTGCATGCTGGGGGCGCTGTGCTGTCTGGGGGGTCCCTGCTCTCAGTGTGCATGCTGGGGGCGCACTGCTGTCTGGGTGGACCCTGCTCTCAGTGTGCATGCTGGCGGCGCACTGCTGTCTGGGTGGACCCTGCTCTCAGTGTGCATGCTGGGGGCGCTGTGCTGTCTGGGGGGTCCCTGCTCACAGTGTGCATGCTGGGGGGGGTCTCTGCTCACAGTGTGCATGCTGGGGGGGGGTCTCTGCTCACAGTGTGCATGCTGGGGGGGGGTCTCTGCTCACAGTGTGCATGCTGGGGGGGGGTCTCTGCTCACAGTGTGCATGCTGGGGGGGGTCTCTGCTCACAGTGTGCATGCTGGGGGGGGTCTCTGCTCACAGTGTGCATGCTGGGGGGGGGTCTCTGCTCACAGTGTGCATGCTGGGGGGGGGTCTCTGCTCACAGTGTGCATGCTGGGGGGGGGTCTCTGCTCACAGTGTGCATGCTGGGGGGGGGTCTCTGCTCACAGTGTGCATGCTGGGGGGGGGTCTCTGCTCACAGTGTGCATGCTGGGGGGGGGGTCTCTGCTCACAGTGTGCATGCTGGGGGGGGGTCTCTGCTCACAGTGTGCATGCTGGGGGGGGGGGTCTCTGCTCACAGTGTGCATGCTGGGGGGGGGTCTCTGCTCACAGTGTGCATGCTGGGGGGGGTCTCTGCTCACAGTGTGCATGCTGGGGGGGGGTCTCTGCTCACAGTGTGCATGCTGGGGGGGGTCTCTGCTCACAGTGTGCATGCTGGGGGGGGGGTCTCTGCTCACAGTGTGCATGCTGGGGGGGGGGTCTCTGCTCACAGTGTGCATGCTGGGGGGGGGGTCTCTGCTCACAGTGTGCATGCTGGGGGGGGGGTCTCTGCTCACAGTGTGCATGCTGGGGGGGGGGTCTCTGCTCACAGTGTGCATGCTGGGGGGGGGTCTCTGCTCACAGTGTGCATGCTGGGGGGGGTCTCTGCTCACAGTGTGCATGCTGGGGGGGGGGGTCTCTGCTCACAGTGTGCATGCTGGGGGGGGGTCTCTGCTCACAGTGTGCATGCTGGGGGGGGGTCTCTGCTCACAGTGTGCATGCTGGGGGGGGGGTCTCTGCTCACAGTGTGCATGCTGGGGGGGGGGGTCTCTGCTCACAGTGTGCATGCTGGGGGGGGGGGTCTCTGCTCACAGTGTGCATGCTGGGGGGGGGGGGTCTCTGCTCACAGTGTGCATGCTGGGGGGGGGGGGTCTCTGCTCACAGTGTGCATGCTGGGGGGGGGGGGTCTCTGCTCACAGTGTGCATGCTGGGGGGGGGGGGGTCTCTGCTCACAGTGTGCATGCTGGGGGGGGTCTCTGCTCACAGTGTGCATGCTGGGGGGGGGGTCTCTGCTCACAGTGTGCATGCTGGGGGGGGTCTCTGCTCACAGTGTGCATGCTGGGGGGGGGGTCTCTGCTCACAGTGTGCATGCTGGGGGGGGGTCTCTGCTCTCAGTGTGCATGCTGGGGGTGCTGTGCTGTCCGGGGGGGTCCCTGCTCTCGGTGTGCATGCTGGGGGTGCTGTGCTGTCCGGGGGGGGGGGTCCCTGCTCTCAGTGTGCATGCTGGGGGGTCCCTGCTCTCAGTGTGCATGCTGGGGGCGCACTGCTGTCCTGGGGTGCTATGCTCTCAGTGTGCATGCTGGCGGCGCACTGCTGTCTGGGTGGTCCCTGCTCACAGTGTGCATGCTGGGGGTGCTGTTGTGTTGTCCGGGGGGGGGGTCCCTGCTTTCAGTGTGCATGCTGGGGGCGCTGTGCTGTCTGGGGGTTCCCTGCTCTGTGTGCATACTGGGGGGGTCTCTGCTCACAGTGTGCATGCTGGGGGGAGTCCCTGCTCTCAGTGTGCATGCTGGGGGCGCTGTGCTGTCTGGGGGGTCCCTTCTCTCAGTGTGCATGCTGGGGGTGCTGTGCATGCTGGGGGCGCTGTGCTGTCTGGGGGGTCCCTTCTCTCAGTGTGCATACTGGGGGGGGTCTCTGCTCACAGTGTGCATGCTGGGGGGGGCCCCTGCTCTCGGTGTGCATGCTGAGGGGGCTGTGCTGTCTGGGAGGTCCCTGCTCTGTGTGCATGCTGGGGGGTCCCTGCTCACAGTGTGCATGCTGAGGGTGCTGTGCTGTCCGAGGGGGTCCCTGCTCTCAGTGTGCTGTCTGGGGGTTCCCTGCTCTCAGTGTGCATGCTGGGGGGGGGTCCCTGCTCTCAGTGTGCATGCTGGGGGTGCTGTGCTGTCTGGGGGGGTCCCTGCTCTCAGTGTGCATGCTGGGGGCGCTGTGCTGTCTGGGGGTTCCCTGCTCTGTGTGTATGCTGGGGGTGCTGTGCTGTCCGGGGGGTCCCTGCTCTCAGTGTGCATGCTGGGGGCGCTGTGCTGTCGGGGGGTTCCCTGCTCCGTGTGCATGCTGGGGGGTGCTGTGCTGTCCTGGGGTTCCATGCTCTCAGTGTGGATGCTGGGGGCGCTGTGCTGTCGGGGGGTTCCCTGCTCCGTGTGCATGCTGGGGGCGCTGTGCTGTCGGGGGGTTCCCTGCTCCGTGTGCATGCTGGGGGTGCTGTGCTGTCCTGGGGTTCCATGCTCTCAGTGTGCATGCTGGGGGCGCACTGCTGTCTTGGGCTTCTATGCTCTCAGTGTGCATGCTGGGGGCGCTGTGCTGTCTGGGGGGTCCCTGCTCTCAGTGTGCATGCTGGGGGCGCACTGCTGTCTTGGGGTTCTATGCTCTCAGTGTGCATGCTGGGGGCGCACTGCTGTCCTGGGCTTCTATGCTCTCAGTGTGCATGCTGGGGGCGCACTGCTGTCCTGGGCTTCTATGCTCTCAGTGTGCATGCTGGGGGCGCACTGCTGTCTTGGGCTTCTATGCTCTCAGTGTGCATGCTGGGGGCACACTGCTGTCTTGGGCTTCTATGCTCTCAGTGTGCATGCTGGGCAGTGGCGGATTAAGTGGACTATGGACCCAGGGCTGTTCATAAAACCTGGGCCCCTGTACCCCCCTTCCCACCTGAGCGCTGAGGTCCCCGTGCGGGAATTGACAGCCGTACGGACCGCAGCACTTGGTTTGCTGCGGGTCCATACGGAAAACCCGCCACCATTCCACCACGTGTGGACATGGCCTAAAAAGACGTTGCACATAAGCTGTAGGCCTACGGCCAATACGCACAAAATCGCCCAACGTGATCCTGACCATAGGGGATCCACTTTAATGTCCACACTTTAATTTGAAGTCCCCTTACTTCATCCATTGCAGTCCCCTATCACCCACTCACTTCATCTGCAGTGCCGCTTCATCATTTGCAGCCCCTTATCCCCCCTTCCATTTCATCATGTGCAGTCCCCTTCCCCCCCAACTTCATGTGCAGCCCCACTCCCCCATCATCATGTGCAGTTAATTTTACCCCCACATCATGTGCAGTCCCCCTTACCCCCACTTCATGTGCAGTGCCCCTTACCCCCACTTCATCATGTGCAGTCCCCCTTACTCCCAATTCATCATGTGCAGTCCCTCTTACCCCCAATTCATCATGTGCAGTCCCACTTACCCCTTAATTCATCATGTGCAGTCCCACTTACCCCTTAATTCATCATGTGCAGTCCCACTTACCCCTTAATTCATCATGTGCAGTCCCACTTACCCCTTAATTCATCATGTGCAGCCCCACTTATCCCCCACTTCATCATGTTCAGCCGCACTCACCCCCCTTCATCATATGCAGCCCCACTCACCCCCCCCTCATCATGTGCAGCCCCACTCACCCCCCTTCATCATGTGAAGCCCCCCTTCATCCTGTGAAGCCCCCACTCACCCCCTTCATCCTGTACAACCCCAGTCACCCCCCTTCATCCTGTACAGCCCCACTCACCCCTTTCATCATGTGAAGCCCCCACTCACCCCCTTCATCATGTGAAGCCCCCACTCACCCCCTTCATCCTGTACAACCCCACTCGCCCCCTTCATCATGTCTAGCCCCACTCAACCCCCTTCATCATGTGTAGCCCCGACTCACCCCCTTCATCCTGTGTAGCCCCACTCACCCCCCTTCATCATGTGAAGACCCCACTCACCCCCCTTCATCATATACAGCCCCCAGTCACCCCCCTTCATCATATACAGCCCCCAGTCACCCCCCGTCATCATATACAGGCCCCAGTCAACCCCCCTTCATCATGTACAGCCCCAGTCACCCCCCTTCATCATATACAGGCCCCAGTCACCCCCCTTCATCGTATACAGGCCCCAGTCACCCCCCTTCATTGTGTACAGCCCCCAGTCACCCCCCTTCATCATATACAGGCCCCAGTCACCCCCCCTTCATCATGTACAGCCCCAGTCACCCCCCCTTCATTGTGTACAGCCCCCACTCACCCCCTCCCCCATTTAATTCATTTTATAAATAAAAAAAATAAAAACAGTTCCCCATACTTACCTCACAGCCGGCTCGCTCCCCAGCCGCGCCTCTGCTTTCAGCATCCTCCGGGACATGTCGGCGCGTGCACGATGACGTCATCGCGCACGCCCGACATCTGACCCGGAAGTACAGCCGGAGGGAGCCGGAGCTGAGCAGCCGTCAAGGTGACGGCCATGCACAGCTCCCGGCCCCTCATAGAATGTGACGCGGGCGGCTGTCTGCTGCCGGCGGCGTCACAGCACAGGGCACAGCCGGCCCTGTACAGGTGCTGGGGGAGAGGTCCGGGGGGAATTTGCCTCTCTGCCACCCGGCCCAGCCCGCCCCTGCCCCTGGGCCCCCAAAAAACCTTGGGCCCGGGGCGACCGCCCCATCTGCCCCTATTAAGATCCGCCATTGATGCTGGGGGCGCACTGCTGTCCTGGGCTTCTATGCTCTCAGTGTGCATGCTGGGGGCGCACTGCTGTCCTGGGCTTCTATGCTCTCAGTGTGCATGCTGGGGGCACACTGCTGTCCTGGGCTTCTATGCTCTCAGTGTGCATGCTGGGGGCGCACTGCTGTCTTGGGCTTCTATGCTCTCAGTGTGCATGCGGGGGGCGCACTGCTGTCTTGGGGTTCTATGCTCTCAGTGTGCATGCTGGCGGCGCACTGCTGTCTGGGTGGACCCTGCTCTCAGTGTGCATGCTGGGGGCGCTGTGCTGTCTGGGGGTTCCCTGCTCTCAGTGTTCATGCTGGGGGTGCTGTTGTGTTGTCCGGGGGGGGGGGGGGTCCCTGCTTTCAGTGGGCATGCTGGGGGCGCTGTGCTGTCTGGGGGGTCCCTGCTCTCAGTGTGCATGCTGGGGGCGCACTGCTGTCCTGGGGTTCTATGCTCTCAGTGTGCATGCTGGCGGCGCACTGCTGTCTGGGTGGACCCTGCTCTCAGTGTGCATGCTGGGGGCGCTGTGCTGTCTGGGGGTTCCCTGCTCTCAGTGTTCATGCTGGGGGTGCTGTTGTGTTGTCCGGGGGGGGGGGGGGGGGTCCCTGCTTTCAGTGGGCATGCTGGGGGCGCTGTGCTGTCTGGGGGGTCCCTGCTCTCAGTGTGCATGCTGGGGGCGCACTGCTGTCCTGGGGTTCTATGCTCTCAGTGTGCATGCTGGCGGCGCACTGCTGTCTGGGTGGACCCTGCTCTCAGTGTGCATGCTGGGGGAGCTGTGCTGTCTGGGGGTTCCCTGCTCTCAGTGTTCATGCTGGGGGTGCTGTTGTGTTGTCCGGGGGGGGGGGGGGGGTCCCTGCTTTCAGTGGGCATGCTGGGGGCGCTGTGCTGTCTGGGGGGTCCCTGCTCTCAGTGTGCATGCTGGGGGCGCACTGCTGTCCTGGGGTTCTATGCTCTCAGTGTGCATGCTGGCGGCGCACTGCTGTCTGGGTGGACCCTGCTTTCAGTGTGCATGCTGGGGGCGCTGTGCTGTCTGGGGGTTCCCTGCTCTCAGTGTGCATACTGGGGGGGTCTCTGCTCACAGTGTGCATGCTGGGGGGGTCTCTGCTCACAGTGTGCATGCTGGGGGGGGTCCCTGCTCTCAGTGTGCATGCTGGGGGTGCTGTGCATGCTGGGGGGGTCCCAGCTCTCAGTGTGCATGCTGGGGGTGCTGTGCTGTCCGGGGGGGTCCCTGATCGCAGTGTGCATGCTGGGGGTGCTGTGCTGTCCGGGGGGGTCCCTGCTCTCGGTGTGCATGCTGGGGGTGCTGTGCTGTCCGGGGGGGTCCCTGCTCTCGGTGTGCATGCTGGGGGTGCTGTGCTGTCCTGGGGGGGTCCCTGCTCTCAGTGTGCATGCTGGGGGGTCCCTGCTCTCAGTGTGCATGCTGGGGGCGCACTGCTGTCCTGGGGTGCTATGCTCTCAGTGTGCATGCTGGCGGCGCACTGCTGTCTGGGTGGACCCTGCTCTCAGTGTGCATGCTGGGGGCGCTGTGCTGTCTGGGGGGGTCCCTGCTCACAGTGTGCATGCTGGGGGTGCTGTTGTGTTGTCCGGGGGGGGAAGTCCCTGCTTTCAGTGTGCATGCTGGGGGCGCTGTGCTGTCTGGGGGTTCCCTGCTCTCAGTGTGCATACTGGGGGGGTCTCTGCTCACAGTGTGCATGCTGGGGGGGGGTCCCTGCTCTCAGTGTGCATTCTGGGGGCGCTGTGCTGTCTGGGGGGTCCCTGCTCTCAGTGTGCATGCTGGGGGTGCTGTGCTGTCCGGGGGGGTCCCTGATCGCAGTGTGCATGCTGGGGGTGCTGTGCTGTCCGGGGGGGTCCCTGCTCTCGGTGTGCATGCTGGGGGCGCTGTGCTGTCTGGGGGTTCCCTGCTCTGTGTGCATACTGGGGGGGGTCTCTGCTCACAGTGTGCATGCTGGGGGGGGCCCTGCTCTCGGTGTGCATGCTGGGGGGGCTGTGCTGTCTGGGAGGTCCCTGCTCTCAGTGTGCATGCTGGGGGGTCCCTGCTCACAGTGTGCATGCTGGGGGTGCTGTGCTGTCCGAGGGGGTCCCTGCTCTGTGTGCTGTCTGGGGGTTCCCTGCTTTCAGTGTGCATGCTGGGGGGGGGGTCCCTGCTCTCAGTGTGCATGCTGGGGGTGCTGTGCTGTCTGGGGTGGTCCCTGCTCTCAGTGTGCATGCTGGGGGCGCTGTGCTGTCTGGGGGTTCCCTGCTCTGTGTGCATGCTGGGGGTGCTGTGCTGTCCGGGGGGGTCCCTGCTCTCAGTGTGCATGCTGGGGGCGCTGTGCTGTCGGGGGGTTCCCTGCTCCGTGTGCATGCTGGGGGTGCTGTGCTGTCCTGGGTTCCATGCTCTCAGTGTGCATGCTGGGGGCGCTGTGCTGTCGGGGGGTTCCCTGCTCCGTGTGCATGCTGGGGGTGCTGTGCTGTCCTGGGGTTCCATGCTCTCAGTGTGCATGCTGGGGGCGCACTGCTGTCTGGGGGGTCCCTGCTCAGTGTGCATGCTGGGGGGGTCCCTGCTCTCAGTGTGCATGCTGGGGGGGTCCCTGCTCACAGTGTGCATGCTGGGGGGTGCTGTCTGTGGGTTCCCTGCTCTGTGTGCATGCTGGGGGTGCTGTACTGTCTGGGGGGGTCCCTGCTCTCAGTGTGCATGCTGGGGGGGGGTCCCTGCTCTGTGTGCATTCTGGGGGTGCTGTGCTGTCTGGGTGGTCCCTGCTCCGTGTGCATGCTGGGGGTGCTGTGCTGTCTGGGGGGGGGGTCCCTGCTCTCAGTGTGAGTGCTGTGCTGTCTGGGCGGTCTCTGCTCTGTGTGCATGTTGGAGGTGCTGTGCTGTCTGGGGGGGTCCCTGCTCTCAGTGTGAGTGCTGTGCTGTCTGGGTGGTCCCTGCTCTGTGTGCATGCTGGGGGCGCACTGCCGTCTGGGGGGTCCCTGATCTCAGTGTGCATGTTGGGGGCGCTGTGCTGTTTAGGGGGTCCCTGCTCTCAGTGTGCATGCTGGGGGTGCTGTGCTGTCTGGGTGGTCCCTGCTCTCGGTGTGCATGCTGAGGGTGCTGTGCTGTCTGGAGGGGTCCTTGCTCTCAGCATGCATTCTGGGGGCACTCTGCTGTCTGGGTGGACCCTGCTCTCAGTGTGCATGTTGGGGGTGCTGTGCTGTTTGGGGGGTCCCTGCTCTCAGTGTGCATGCTGGGATGCTGTGCTGTCTGGGGGGGGGGTCCCTGCTCTCGGTGTGCATGCTGAGGGTGCTGTGCTGTCTGGAGGGGTCCTTGCTCTCAGCATGCATTCTGGGGGCGCTGTGCTGTTTGGGGGGTCCCTGCTCTCAGTGTGCATGTTGGGGGAGCTGTGCTGTTTGGGGGGTCCCTGCTCTCAGTGTGCATGCTGGGGTGCTGTGCTGTCTGGGGGGGGTCCCTGCTCTCAGTGTGCATGCTGGGAGTGCTGTGCTGTCTAGGGGGGTCCCTGCTCTGTGTGCATGCTTGGGGGTGCTCTGCTGTCTGGGTGGTCCCTGCTCTCGGTGTGCATGCTGAGGGTGCTGTGCTGTCTGGAGGGGTCCTTGCTCTCAGCATGCCTTCTGGGGGCACTCTGCTGTCTGGGTGGACCCTGCTCTGTGTGCATGCTGAGTGGTGGTGCTGTGCTGTCTGGGGGGTCCCTGCTCTCAGTGTGCATGCTGGGTGGGGGCGCTGTGCTGTCTGGGGGTCCCCTGCTCTGACTGTGTCTGCATGGGCTGTTTAAGGAATTCTCAACATGTCACTAAACCTGAAAACAAGTGACTTGTAAAACTTACCATTTACGAATAATGTGCTTGGTACTGCTTGTCATGTAGGTTACTGGCCATCTCCACTGTCATTCAGAGGTGGCTGGTTTCCTAGGCAATGACTGCAAATTTGTAAGCTGGATATTTTTTTTTCTAGTGTTGAAGTGGTGCTTCTACTCTAATGTCCCTGACCCTAGTCTTACACTTACCAGCCGCCGTTTCATCTTCTATCGGCGCCGTCCCGGTCCTGCACCATCTTGTGAGTGGAACTTCTAATTGGCTGTAAGTTAGAAGTAACCATCACAGGCTCTCAAGGTAGAGGTTGTCCACTACTTTCACATTGATGGCTTATCCTTAGGACAGGTCATCAATGTCTGATTGGACAGGGTCTGACTCCCGTCTAACCTGACGATGTATCGGCGACCGCCAGCAGGAAGTGCTCGCATTCCGAGCTGCTCAACCAGAAGGTAATGGCCGAGGCTTGGTACTTTTCATCCACCACCTATTCAAATCAATAGTAGGCAGATGTGCAGTACCCTGTGGCAACCACTGCAAGTAGACGGAGCAGCTCCGTAAATAAGCACTTCCTTCCGGCAGGTGCCGACACCGATAACAGCAGATCGTCCGGGGTGCCGAGTGTCGGACCCCGTCCAATTAGACATGGGTCATCAATCTGAAAGTAGTGGGCAACCTCTTAAGTTTATGCGAGCTAGACTTACATTGAAAAGTGACTTCTGGCCTGCTGCAGCAAACACTGGAACGATCTGATAGAAGAAGATGATGGATGGTAAGTATAAAACTGGGGGCACTGACCTTAGATTAGAAGCACCACTCCAGCACTGCAATAGAAACAAAACACAGTGGTGCTTGAAGTTGTCTGTATCTGGCCAGCCTCACTGTCTGTGCGCTCTTTGAATGCTGTTTCTGACCATGCAGGAACATGGTCTGATCATACCACAGCTCCTGGGCAGGGAAGGAAGCAAAAGAGTATGCAGACAGGACAGCATTCTGCTTTCTGTGAGGTAAAACATTTCCCTGCCTGTTTAACCCTTTCACCCTTGGGCTATTTTTGTTTGGTTTTTTTTTGCTTACTTTTTTCCCAGAGCCATAACATTATTTTTCAGATAATGACTGTGTGAGGGCTTGTTTATTGCAAGACGAGTTGTACTTTTGAACGACACTATTGATTTTACAATCAGGGCTGTGGAGTCGGTAAGCCAAACCTGCGACTCTGACTCCTCAATTTCCCTTACACCGACTCCACCTCCCACATATATTGCTTATATTTAAGTGAAAAATTTATTATAGTACAATGTGAACATCAGACATTTAATTATTTTTATGATACAATATTCAAGATATTTAGATAGAACATAATATATTTTTCTCCTTCGTCTCATTGGGGGACACAGGTACTGTGGGTGTATGCTACTGCTGCCTGGAGGCTGACACTAAGTGGAAAAAAAGAGGTTAGCTCCTCCTCCGCCATATACACCCTCGCCCCGATTGCGGGCGGAAACCAGTTTTTTGCTTAGTGTCTGTTGGAGGCACACGTCGGTCTGTCAGGACTGATTTATTTTTTCTCCACATGAAGATAAGACAGGGGCGACGGACCCTATTGAAAGGGTCCGATCTCCCCAAACCAACAACGTGCGAGTGTCTCTCCACGTATCCTCTCCTGCATCGGGGTTTTTTTTCCTGGATGTTCCATCTTTTCACAATGAAGATGAGATAGGGGCGACGGATCTTATGAAAGGGTCCGATCTCCCCAAACCAGCAACGGGCGAGCACGTGCGAGTGTCCCTCCACGTATCCTCTCCCGCCACGTGGGATATTGTCAGACCACGGAGGTGAGATACGGGCGACGGACCCTATGGAAAGGGGTCCAATCTCCCAAAACCAACAACGGGTGAGCACGTGTGAGTGTCCCTCCACGTATCCTCTCCCGCACCGTGGGACATGATGCCGGACTTATCCCTGTCCACCCCAGGGTATTGAAGCCCTAGGCTGCACAGAGGCACAAGTGTAGTCTGTGCGGCCCCCGCGGCCCCACCAATGTTAAGGACTGCGGACTGCGGGGGGCAAGGTGGCGGACGGTCCCCCTCCTCACCCCTGCAAGGGGTTAGATGGAGCTAGGGTGCCTGCACTGTCCTTAAGGAATAAGGGCCCCCCTCCCCTTTACCTGAGGAGCAATGGCGCCCCCCCCGGGCGGATGGGGGAATAAGTCGAGGCTGCGGCTTCAGCCAGCGGTAGGCCGCGGCCGGAAGTCCCTGCCCCTGGCATCGCGTCACGGTGGCCCCGCCCCCCGTGGCCTGTGCGGACGCCGGAGTAAATTTAGGCCCTGGCTTTAGGCCGGAACTAGGCCGCAAAGAAAAGATCTCCCCCCAGGTTCCTTCTTTTTCCAGGGGCCAGCCTGCAGTACTAGCGCTCAGATTAAAGCGACGCCTCGCACGCAGGGGACACAGGACTGGAGTAAGTGCTGCCCCCCAGCCCCACGGAGAGACCACGCTATCAGGAATAAGGAGCGCCCTCCCCTGGAGCTTTTTTGTAACAGCACGGAAACCTGACAGGTACAACATGTCAGGAAAATCTAAGACACATACGTTCTTTTACGCTGCATGCATCTCCTGTCAGTCGGCTTTTCCGCGGGCGCAGACCAAACGGACATGCGAAGCCTGCGAGTCCGAACGCGCTCAGGAGCCCTCCCCTGCGACCGAGCCCAGTGTAACAGAGCAATCAAGTCCCTTCGGGCCCCAGATAGGGGCAGGGGCAGTGGCTCCCCTGTCTTAGAGGGGTCCTCTACCTCACAGGAGCCTCCGGCCTGCAGGAGCCACTCTCACTCCAGGCAGGCGCATGGAAAGTGAACTCACACAGCGTCTCCTGGTCCATCCGGTGCCTCGGCATCCGTGAGCTCTGTTTCCCGCTCCCCGTCGCCAGCAGTCGAAAGCGAGCAAGGCTCGGACTATGACTCGCATATACCCCTTGACCTAGATACGCCAAGTGGTCAGGAAACGGTTGACAGTCTCATAGAAGCTGTCAATCAGACTCTGGGGATGGAGGATGATTCCACTCTGGCTGCGGGCCATAGGGTGTCATTTAACCGTGTCAAGCGTCCCCATAGAGTATTATGCACTCACCCTGAATTTGAGAACATAGTGCAAAGACACAGAGAACGTCCGCACAGGCCGTTCTCGAGTCAGAGGGCACTCGAGGCAAAGTACCCTTTTCCCCTGGATCTCCGTAAAAAGTGGAGGGAATCCCCAACGGTGGATCTACCGGTGTCGCGCTTGACTACAAAAACTCTACTATCTGTGCCTAGTGGTTCTTCTATTAAGGATCCCACTGACCGTCTCATAGAGAGCTTGGCTCGCTCAGTGTTTGAGGCATCAGGATCGGCGCTCTCTCCCTCGTTCGCAGCAACATGGGTAGCCAAGGCCATGATTTCTTGGTCAGAGACTTTGAATCGAGCCTTGCAGGACCTAGACCTACCAGCGGAAGTATCAGAAATCCCAAATCGGCCATGGCGGGGGACTAATTAATGCATCTTTAGATGCGGCCAACTGCACGGCACTTGCAGCTGCAAATGCGATCTCCATTAGGAGAGCGCTATGGTTAAGGACATGGCGGGCCGATTCAACCTCAAAAAAGTCCTTGACAGCGCTACCTTACCAGTGTGGCCGTCTGTTCGGAGAGAGTTTAGATCAGCTCATCTCCGACTCCACAGGAGGCAAGAGCGGCTTTCTTCCTCAGCAAAAGGCCAAACCGCCGTTTCGTCACCAGCTGCAGGCGCGTTTTTGGACCTTTCGCAACCCCGGGTGGACAACAGCAGCTAATTCAGCCACATCAGGGCGTCCCAATCACAATGGGGACCGACAGGTCTCATATAGAGCCAACCCATTGGGGAGGATGCATGCTAACCAGTCTAGGTCGAGAGGATCCAGGTCCCAAAGATCTTCAGCCAAATGACTCGGGGCACCAGCAGGGTAGGCGGCCGCCTACTTCGGTTTCACCACGCCTGGCTCAATTTTGCACACGACACATGGGTGAGAGAGCTGGTGTCCACAGGGTACAAGATAGAATTTCTCAGGTACCCCCCAAGACTATTTTTTTCTTTCCCGTCTTCCCAAAGTGGATACCCGGGCAAGGGCTCTACTAGAAGCCATCGATTCGCTCAGTCACAACGGAGTTATTATTCCAGTACCGGACATCGAGAGGGCGCAGAGCTTCTATTCCAACCTGTTTGCAGTCCCCAAAAAGGACGGGACTGTCAGGCCCGTTTTGGATCTAAAGTTCCTGAACAGATTTATCAGGATCAGACATTTCCGGATGGAATCTCTCCATTCAGTCATAGCGGCAATGGGGCAGGGAGAGTACTTGGCCACTATCGATATCCAGGACGCCTATCTACATATCCCCATTTTCCCTCCACATCAAAGGTTTCTACGCTTCGTCATCAACGGTCTACATTTTCAGTTTGCAGCGCTGCCCTTCGGGCTAGCCACTGCCCGCAGAGTGTTCACAAAGGTCATGGCAGTCCCCATGGTCATCCTGCACTCCCGGGGCATAGTTGTATTCCCCTATTTATACGACCTCTTGGTCAAGGCCCCTTCAAGGCAGGCATGCGAGGAAAGCTTCAGCATTACGCTAGATACTCTTGCCAGCTTAGGGTGGTTGGGCAATGTAAAGAAGTCATCCCTTGTTCCAGGTCAGAGAATTTCCTTTTTAGGGATGACCTTCGACACTTGCCGAGGGTTGGTAATTCTCCCTCGAGACAAAGGCCCTAGCCCTCCGGCAGGGGGTGCGGGTACTGCGCCAACCAGTCCCTCACACCATCCGTTTCGGCATGAGGATTCTGGGGAAAATGGTGGCAGCGATGGAAGTGATCCCGTTCGCCCAGTTTCATCTTCGTCCCCTGCAGCACGCCCTCTTGTCAGCCTGGGACAAGAATCCATTCACGCTCGATCATCGGTGTCGGTTGTCCTCTCAGGTCAGACAGTCACTAGAATGGTGGACAATCAGTTCCTCCCTTCTACAGGGGAAACCCTTTCCCCCAGATCAGTGGCTGGTGGTCACAACCGACGCCAGCCTTCTCTGCTGGGGAGCGGTTTTTCGCCACCACATGACCCAGGGACGGTGGTTGCCGCAGGAGGCACGCCTCCCGATCAACCTGTTGGAGATACGGGCAATCCGGCTGACTCTGCATCGATTCCATCACCTTCTAGCAGGCCGCCCCGTCCGGATTCAGTCGGACAACGCCATGGCGGTGGCTTACATAAATCACCAGGGGGGCACCTGCAGCAGGGCAACCATGCTCGAAGTAGGGCATGTGCTTCGTTGGGCCGAGAGGAACCGTTCGCTGATATCGGCGGTTCACATCCCGGGGGTAGAAAACTGGACGGCAGACTTTCTCAGCTGGCAATGACTTGCGTCTGGAGAATGTGTGAAGTGACCAGAGGTTTTTCAGCAGATTTATCAACGGTGGGGAACACCGGATGTGGATCTGATGGTGTCCAGGGTGAACGCCAAGGTGTACATGTTCGTCGAGCGGTCCCAGGACCCGCAGGCAATCGCCATGAATGCGCTGGTTCTCCCATGGAATCAGTTTCGCCTCCCATACATATTTCCCCCGCTGCCTCTACTTCCGAGGGTCATCAAGAAAATCAAGGCAGAGGGGGTGCCAGTGATTCTGCTGGCCCCAGACTGGCCTCGTCGGGCGTGGTACGCAGATCTAGTGCAGCTGCTTGTCGACGTGCCATGGCGACTGCCAGAGCGCCCAGATCTACTGTCTCAAGGCCCGATCTGCCACCCGTACTCGGGGGCAATGTGTTTGACGGCTTGGCCATTGAATCCTGGATTCTGACGCAGGCGGGGTTCGGGCGCAAGGTGGTTGCTACGATGGTTAGCGCCCGAAAGCCTACCTCGGCACGAGTTTACCACCACACCGGGAAGGTTTTCTTTGCATGGTGTCGGGGCAACGGTTGTTCGCCACTGAGATTCTCCATCCCTAATATCTTGGCTTTTCTCCAGTTGGGCTTAGACTCAGGCTTGGCTCCCAGTTCTCTCAGGAGACATATATTGGCTTTATCCGTCCTCTTTCAGTGCAGGATTGCTACCAACTTGCAGGTTAAGACTTTCATCCAGGGGGTCTCCCACTTGGTACCTCCCTACAGGGCGCCTATGGATGCTTGGGACCTTAACCTGGTCCTAAGTGTTCTGCAGGAAGCTCCATTTGAGCCGCTGCAGGATGTTTCTTTGTCGTACCTTTCCTGGAAGGTGGTGTTTTTGGTAGCCATAACATCAATCAGGAGGGTCTCGGAGCTGGCAGCGTTATCTTGCCGAGCCCCGTTCCTGACCTTTTACAAAGACAAGGTGGTTCTTAGACCAGCTTCTCCTTTTTTACCAAAGGTCGTTTCCTCGCTTCATATTAATGAGGATATCGTCTTGCCCTCTTTCTGTCCAGCACTGGTGCACCATGTGGAAAAGGCTCTTCATACGTTGGACATGGTGAGAGCTCTCAGGAGGTACGTGTCGCGGACGGCACCCTTTCGTCAGTCAGACGCGCTGTTCGTGCTCCCTGAGGGTCGCAGGAAGGGACTCGCTGCCTCAAAATTGACCATAGCCAGATGTATTCATTTGGTTATTCAGGAGTCCTACCGCGTCAGAGGCGCGCCGATTCCAGCAGGGATCAGAGCATACTCTACTCGGGCAATGGGCGCCTCTTGGGCGCTTCGACACCAGGCTGCGGAGGAACAGGTTTGCAAGGCAGCAACCTGGTCCAGCCTGCACACGTTTACTAAACATTACAATGTCCATACTCATGCTTCGGCGGATGCGTGCCTGGGTAGATGGATTCTCCAAGCAGCAGTGGTGCACCTTTAGACAAGAGGTGCATGTAGCTTGGATCGGTGAGTCAACTTCCCACCCAGGGACTGCTTTAGGACGTCCTACAGTACCTGTGTCCCCCAATGAGACGAAGGAGAAACATGGATTTTTGTGATACTCACCGTAAAATCATTGTGGGACACAGCACCCACCCTGCTAGCCAGTTGGCTTCTGTTTATTTAATATGCTTTCTGTATGAAATTAGGGTGGCTATTCTCTAGACATGTTACCTGTATTAAGGTTGATGTCTGATTTTTGTTTGATCTCCTACTGCTTTTGCACCAAACTGGTTTCCGCCCGCAATCGGGGCGAGCGTGTATACGGCGGAGGAGGAGCTAACCTCTTTTTTTCACTTAAGTGTCAGCCTCCAGGTGGCAGTAGCATACACCCACAGTACCTGTGTCCCCCAATGAGCGTCTCGGAGAAAAGGATTTTACGGTGAGTTTATCACAAAAATCCATGTATTGGAATACAACTTTAGAACCGAAAAAACTGTAATAAATTGTAAATATGTAATACACTATGTAATATCAATTACATAGTTTATTACATAGTATATACTGTATATGTATACACTATGTAAGTGGCAAAAAACAATTTTCAACAAAAACAATAACATTTGTGCAGTCTATGAATTTTTTCTAAGAAATAGAATTGCCTCCATCAGATCCTCCTTGTAGATGACCTCAAATCTGACCTAATAAATTTAAGGCTAGAGCACAACCTCTCTACACTAACTTCGGTTGGAGGCAAAGCCGTAACCACATGGGCAACATCGCTAACAATTTCCAGGTATAGAGGAATTGCCTCATGCACAATCAGTTTTGATGAACGGTTGAATTTTTCTGTTTCTTTGAGAGCAAGTGAAACATTTTGCTGAAATATGGTCAGTCTGCTTGCTATAGGAGACGGAGTGAAGTCTTTTTCCTTGCGGCAATGCTTTGCCTGCTCCATGTTATTCAAATACTTATCAAAGTCAAACTCCTCATTGTCATGATCTCAGTGCGGGTTTGACTCGCACACGTGGGGTTAATGTTTGGAACCAGTGCTGATGACTGGCATTTCTGGGGTTAAAGGTTGTGATCCCGGTGCAGGCTTACCTGCACACCTGGGGCTATGATTATGGCCTCTCCCTGGTTCTGGGGGAGGCTTCTTATAGCCTCAGGACGCTCCCATCCCTGTCAGTTATACTTTCGCCTTTGGCATTGTGTGGTGACCCCTGAGTGTGTTAGTGCTGTGTTCTGGTTACTTGATTCTCTGTGTATGACTCGGTCTGTTCCCTGGATATCGCTTTGGATTCTGCCTGGTACCTTATATGTCTGTTTGGTTTTGATCTCTGCTTGGCCCTGATTATCCGCTCTGTCTCCTCCCTGGTACTGTACTGATATCTTGTGTATGATCTTTGGCTTTGTCTGACCTCCCATCTGTTTATCTCTCCTGTACCTCGCTGGTCTGTACTGTGCATGACTTCTGCTTTGCCATAATCTGAGTTCTCTGGACCCTGACACTATTAGCTTGAAGCACGCTTTGTCACCTCTGCTGCCCTGCTCCCCAGGTAACTCTTAGCACTGCTTCTGTACTCAGGACACGTGCACCGGCTCTATGAGCAAGTGTAGTGCGGTGTCTCTGACATTATAACTGACCATTTCAGGTTTTTTTTTTTGTTTTTTTTTCCTGAAGAGAAAAAAAAAAAAAAAAAAAAAGGTGTGCGTTATCCTCATGGATCCCATACAAGCCTTGTCTGATCAGGTCAAGCACCTGACCCAAATGTTCCATAAGCTCAATGTGGAACAACGCACGATGGCCCAGACCCAGCAACAGTTGGTGGTTACTGTGCAGGAGGCTGTTGATGCAGGGGCTTCTAGTTCTGGGGGTAGGGATGTGTCATTAGCGTCCCCCGAATCTCCGGTCAAATTGCCAGACTTTTTCTCAGGGGACAAAAAGGAGTTCAGGTCTTTCAGAGAAGGATGCAAGCTTTTTTTTTCTCTAAAGCCCCGCTCCTCTGGGGATGAGTTCCAGAGGGTAGGGGTCATTATTTCCCTACTTCAGGGGGCTCCGCAAGCATGGGCTTTCTCTCTGTCTTC
The DNA here is from genome assembly GCF_039654945.1 of Dendrobates tinctorius. Taxonomy (NCBI): domain Eukaryota; kingdom Metazoa; phylum Chordata; class Amphibia; order Anura; family Dendrobatidae; genus Dendrobates; species Dendrobates tinctorius. The sequence continues at coordinate 10,198,547 of NW_027361684.1, forward strand.
CTCTGCTCCTGAACGTATGTCAGTGAACGCATTCTTTGAGGCCCTCGGGCACATTTATGATGAACCTGACCGAGTGCGATTGGCAGAGGATATGTTGATGAGTGTCTGTCAGGGGAAACATTCAGCTGAGTGGTTTTGTTCTGAGTTCCGCCGCTGGGCGGCAGAGGTCTCTTGGAGCGACGCCGCACTCTGAGGACTCTTTCGCAGAGGCTTGTCCGAGTGGCTGCAGGATGCCTTGGCGTTACATCCCCCACCTAACTCTCTCGAGGACGCCATGACCCAGGCCGTCCGGATGGACCGCAGGCTGCGGGCCAGAGGGGTGATGCAGGTGGATACTCCATTATTCCCCAGTGGAAAAGAGACTGCCCCTGAGCCCATGGATGTAGGCGCCCTCTCCCTGAAGGATACGGAGAGGAAACGCCGGAAGGACAAGCAGTTATGCTTTTACTGTGGTAAAACGGGACATTGGAAAAGGGAGTGCCCGAATTGCCCGTCTTCAAACCCAGTCGGCGGGAAACGACTAGGTCTGGGTAGTCAACGGGGAGGCTGCTCAGACCCTCAGGTACCATTTTCCTCGTTTTCTAAAGTATTACTGTCTGTGGAACTATTTGTGGACGGTAGTTCTTTTTCCTCTACAGCCTTCGTCGTCTGCGGATCATCTATTAACCTCATTGACTCCCAATTGGTCACACACTGCAAGATAGGGACAGTTAGGCTCAAGGTTCCGATCAAGGTGATGGCCATTGACTCATCTCCCCTCACTAAGGAGGGAATTCGCTTTATGTCTGATGTGTTTTCGCTCAGAGTGGGCGCTATTCATGTGGAAAACATAAGTTGTTTTGTGCTGGACAATCTACCTGCAGAGTTGGTGTTGGGCATGCCCTGGTTACAACGCCATAACCCAGTTATTAACTGGAAAACGGGGGAGATTGTTCAATGGGGGTTTAATGATTTTGAGTTATGTGATAAATCCGCACTGCTGGTTGAACCAGTTAAATCTGTGTCTGTATCATCTGTCGAGCTGGAAGGTATTCCGGAATGCCTGAAGGACTTCGAAGATGTATTCTCCGAAAGCGAGGCCGAGACGTTACCGCCACATAGACCCTTTGACTGCGCTATTGAGCTGGTCCCGGGGGCTAAATTACCGAAAGCCCGTCTGTTTAATTTGTCTGGTCCTGAGCGCTTGGCTATGAAGGAGTACATTACTGAAAGTCTGCGCAAAGGACACATACGTCCTTCAGTCTCACCTGTAGCGGCAGGTTTCTTTTTTGTAAAGAAAAAAGATGGCGGGTTACGTCCCTGTCTCGACTTCCGGGAGCTTAATCAAATTACTGTACGGAATACGTACCCCCTTCCGTTGATTCCCGATTTATGTAACCAACTATCAGGGGCAAAGTGGTTTTCTAAACTGGACCTTCGGGGGGCATATAATTTGATAAGGGTCCGGGAGGGGGATGAATGGAAAACCGCGTTCCTCACGACCAAGGGACTATTTGAAAATTTAGTCATGCCGTTTGGTCTTACCAACGCCCCTGCCATATTTCAGAATTTCATCAACGTGGTATTCTCGGATCTCATTGGTCGTTTTGTCGTTATCTACTTAGATGATATTTTGATATATTCCCCCGACAAGTATTCTCATTTGGAACATGTACGAACTGTGCTCCAAAGGCTTAGAGAAAATCATTTGTATGCCAAATTGGAGAAATGTGTATTCTGTGTACAAGAGTTGTCCTTTTTGGGGTTAATTGTATTCGGTGAAGGTTTTCGCATGGACCCCAAGAAGGTGCAGGCCATTGCGGATTGGGTGCAACCCCGAGATCTTAAGGGTCTTCAGCGCTTCTTGGGGTTCGCCAATTATTACCGCAAATTTATCCGGGGGTTTTCGCAAGTGGTCAAACCTCTCACAGATCTAACATGCAAAGGTGCGGATGTGAGAAATTGGTCCTCGCTCGCAAAAGAGGCCTTTGCAACGCTGAAAAAATGTTTTATGTCTGCTCCTGTGTTAGTGCAGCCAGATCCGTCCAAACCATTCGTCGTGGAAGTGGATGCCTCTGAGGTGGGGGTGGGGGCGGTGTTGTCCCAAGGGCCTGCCACTCTAACCAACCTCAGGCCATGTGCTTTCTTTTCCAAGAAGTTCTCTGCTGCGGAAAGAAATTACGACGTAGGCAATAGAGAGCTTCTTGCGGTCAAATTGGCGTTTGAAGAATGGAGGCACTTTTTGGAGGGGGCCAGTCACCCGGTTACGGTGATCACGGATCACAAAAATCTGTCGTACATTGAGTCTGCTAAAAGACTAACGCCCAGACAGGCCCGTTGGTCACTTTTTTTTTCCCGTTTTCAGTTTACGATTACATTTCGTCCAGGGTCTAAGAATGTCATGGCTGACGCCTTATCACGCAGTTTTCAGCCGGTGTCGCCCCCTGAGCCACCGTCCTCCATTCTTCACCCTGGGGTTGTGATAGCAGAGGTCTCATCTGAATTGGAACGGGAGATTCAGGGGGCCCAGTCGCAGGCCTCGGCGGCCAAGCCGGAGGGGAAGTTGTTTGTCCCAGAGCAACTTCGCCTGAAACTCTTGCAGGAGTTCCATGAATCCAAGCTGAGTGCTCACCCTGGTATTTCAGCCACACGTCTGGCGGTGGCTAGGATCTTTTGGTGGCCTACCCTTGGTTCGGACATAAAAAAATTCATTGCTGGTTGTGGGGTCTACGCTCGTTCTAAAAGCTCTCATAGCCGGCCGGCAGGGGAGCTGATACCCTTGGCAGTGCCCGAAAGGCCATGGACTCATTTATCCATGGATTTTGTTACCAATCTCCCTCCATCTAAGGGTAATACAGTGGTATGGGTAGTGGTGGACAGGTTTTCTAAGCAGGCTCATTTCGTACCCCTGTCCGCACTACCGTCAGCTGAGACGTTGTCCAGGTTGTTTGTGCAGCATGTGATCCGGTTGCATGGGGTACCCCTGAATGTGGTGTCTGATCGTGGTGTGCAGTTTGTGGCTAAGTTTTGGCGTGCTTTCTGCAAAAAATTAGGTATGTCTCTGTCCTTTTCGTCTGCATACCATCCTGAGAGCAATGGGCAGACGGAGCGCACTAACCAGTCCCTGGAACAGATCCTCAGGTGTCTAACCTCTGCTAGACAGAATGACTGGTGCGATGCACTGCCGTTGGCTGAATTTGCCTTCAATAGTCGGGTGAGTCAATCCACTGGTAGGTCCCCTTTCTTGATTAACTATGGGCTCAGTCTTCATTTTGGTGAGTTTTCTCGTCTGGATTCGGGGTGTCCCGGGGCTGAGGATTCTGTTCAGCGGGTAAAAGATACATGGGCAGAAGTCCAGCGGCGTATATCTAGGTCTCAAGGCAGGTATAAGTTTTTCGCGGACAGGAAACGAACACCTGGTCCCATGTTTCGGGTGGGAGAGAAAGTTTGGCTCTCCACGCGAAACATTAAGTTAAAGATTCCGTCAGCCAAGTTGGGACCCAAATTCATTGGCCCGTACAAGATTGTGGAAAAAATCAATCCAGTGGCGTATAGGCTGTGCCTTCCACCCTCTTTCAAGATGCCTAACGTCTTCCACAAATCTCTACTGAAACCTTTTGAAGCAGTACGGGGAGACTCCGAGTCTGCTGCTCCTCCGGTTTTGGTCGAGGGGCAGGTGGAGTACGAGGTTGGTCATATCGTAGATTCCAGGTTGGTACGGCGGTCGGTACAGTACCTGATTCATTGGAAGGGGTATGGACCGGAGGACAGGTCCTGGGTACCAGCCCGGTTGATGCATGCTGATCGCCTGGTGCGGGCTTTCCATGCTAAGTACCCGGGCAAGCCTGGGGGTCCAGAGGCCCCCCCATTGAGAGGGGGTACTGTCATGATCTCAGTGCGGGTTTGACTCGCACACGTGGGGTTAATGTTTGGAACCAGTGCTGATGACTGGCATTTCTGGGGTTAAAGGTTGTGATCCCGGTGCAGGCTTACCTGCACACCTGGGGCTATGATTATGGCCTCTCCCTGGTTCTGGGGGAGACTTCTTATAGCCTCAGGACGCTCCCATCCCTGTCAGTTATACTTTCGCCCTTGGCATTGTGTGGTGACCCCTGAGTGTGTTAGTGCTGTGTTCTGGTTACTTGATTCTCTGTGTATGACTCGGTCTGTTCCCTGGATATTGCTTTGGATTCTGCCTGGTACCTTATATGTCTGTTTGGTTTTGATCTCTGCTTGGCCCTGATTATCCGCTCTGTCTCCTCCCTGGTACTGTACTGATATCTTGTGTATGACCTTTGGCTTTGTCTGACCTCCCATCTGTTTATCTCTCCTGTACCTCGCTGGTCTGTACTGTGCATGACTTCTGCTTTGCCATAATCTGAGTTCTCTGGACCCTGACACTATTAGCTTGAAGCACGCTTTGTCACCTCTGCTGCCCTGCTCCCCAGGTAACTCTTAGCACTGCTTCTGTACTCAGGACACGTGCACCGGCTCTATGAGCAAGTGTAGTGCGGTGTCTCTGACACTCATCTGATGAGGATGAAGATATGGCAGCAGTAGCATTGTCAGGACCCAAGTCCTCTTGCGCCTGGCAGTCCTCCTGTAGGCCACTCATCCTAACTGCTACCTCAGTCAGAGCTTCTCTTCCTTTAGTAAGCTGTTGATCATCAAGCAGTATACAATGATTTGGGTCCACATAAACAGCTGCCAGGAAAAAATTATTTTACAATAGCTGTGTCTCCGTTTCATAGAAGCAGAAATGTCATCTGCAATTAAACCTCCTCGTTGGGACAGGCAAAATAGCAAGTTCTTCCACTCCCTTATGAAAATGCCAGGAGTTAAATCCTCAGCTTGTAATTTTTTAGTCACAGTAAATGGGCGATTAAGCAATTGCTTCAATTCAGCCACCTGATTCCATTGACCTTCATTTAGGGTTACAAAGTCCAGAAATAGAAGGCGAGCACCATCACAATAGTCCACACATCCGAACCATCATACCTGTATAAAAGAGACGCAGCCAGCAATACAACTGTTTTACCCTTAGGTGCACATTCATGGAAAATAAGGTAATCCACATAGCAAAAAATAGTAGAAAAGAACGGTACTCACCGGGTAGTGTAGTCAAGGCTTTATTATAAAAGCATATCAGCGGGAGAACGGGTGCAAAAAGGAGATAGCAACGATGATCGTTTTGTGCTGCAAAGGCGCTTCCACAGGTTACATGGTGAGCTGCAGCCGGCCAAGGAGGAAATACCCACAACCAGAAGTCAGGACCCCCCCCCCCACCGGTGCCGCTCACCTGCTGAGCAATCAACAAAACAACAAAAAAATATATATACATAGTTCACATAAGTGAAAACAAAAATATATAATAGTACCATAAATACAAAAGGAAAAAGAGAAAAAAGCCACAAGCCAGAAAGAGGCGAAACAATGATTTTTCACAAAAAAAAATTTCATTTCTCAAAAAAACCCAGACATCAATCCTCTCATTGAGTCCCGTACGCTCTAAAGCACAGGTTTGCATAATCCACCTGGCCTCTCGTTTCAGTAAATTCCTATTCAGATCACCTCCCCGTGAGGGTAGAGTAACCCTTTCTATGCCAGCAAATGATAATGCGTCGGGATTGCCACCGTGTGCTTCTCTCATATGGTTAATAAGTCTAGGGACCCCTTTGCCAGTCAAAATAGAATTGAAGTTCTCCCTAAACCTAACAAAGAGGACGTATAGTTTTCCCTATATAAAAAAACTTGCAAGGACAAAATAAAACATAACCAACATGAGTGGTTTTGCATGAAATAAAATCAGTGACATAATGAGTTATTGCACCTATACGTAAACAACGGTCAAGAATGTGATGAGAGCAAAAAGGACACTGCCCACATCGATAATTACCTTTCAGGGGCATCAAATTGAGTCAATTACTATGTGGGTCTTCCATACGATTATGTACAAGAATATCCTTTAAACTGACACTTTTCCTACAAGCAAAAAGGGGTCCTCTCTCCACCACTTCTGATAAATCAGTATCGTGACTTAAATGTGCCAATTTTTACGAATTGCAGACCTGACTGACCCGTCCATAGGACCAAAATCAAACGAAAAAGCAAACCTCTTTTCATCCTTCTTGCAATTAACCCTTTTATTCGCCTCACCACTTGAGTTCTGATTAAACCTGGTATGTGTTTTTTTTAGCAGGTTTTCAGGGTAACCTCTCTTCAAAAGTCTGTTATATAATTCTCGCGATTGGTCAACAAAGCCTTTCTGGGTATTATTTATACGTTTTAGTCTAAGAAACTGACTATACGGTAAAGAATTTTTCATGTAAAAAGGGTGATAACTGTCATAGTGAAGCATGGCATCAGTGGATGATGGTTTACGAAAAACTGAAGTAAAGAGAGAACCCTCTCTAACCTCTAAAAAAAAAAAAGTCCAAAAATTCAATTGAGCCCCCAAATTTGGAAGTAAATGATATATTCATGTCACCTAAATTGCTAAGATACTCCACAAAATGTCCCACCGTCCCACACAATGAATACATCGTCCACATATCTAATATACATCTTTGTGACGAGCGTCAGCTTACGCGGAGTCGTTTTCCTTTTAAATGAGTGGACCCTCTGGGCTGTGGCACCCACCAACCTAGGGCGAGCTGACCTAGTGAGAATCCACCCCCTATACAGGGAGTGTCAGGGGCAAGACCAAGGGGGTGAGCCACCACAGCAGCTGGACCAGACGGCTGGCTCAAGGAAACAAGACAATGCGAGACTAGACGTTAGTTCAAGGAAACTTCATTAAGGAACACTTCTAGGTACAACAGGTGCAAAACGTGAACACACAAAGTACATAAAGCAAGATGCGTGCAAGGGCACGCCGAGGTCCAAGGCATGAGGAACACTTCAGGGTATAACAGATGCAAAACGTGAACACACAGAGTACATAGAGCAAGGTGCGTGCAAGAGCACGCCGAGGTCCAAAGCATGGTACGTGCAGATGGTAGACAGAGGCACGAGGACATCGGACTCCGGACAGCAGGCAACGATCAACCGGGACATCAGGTTCTGCAGCTCTGAAGGTGATCGGCAGGTTCCAGACATCTGGTAAGCAAACCAGGGTTCCATGCAAGGAGACAAGACAAAGTTAGAAACAGGATGCGTGTCAGCAAACACGCCCGGGTCAGGGTCACAGGACGGAGGCCTGTGCATGCCAAGGTACATGCCAGAGACAGGTACAGGGACGGTGGCCTGCGCGTGCGAAGAGACACGCCAGGGAGAGATACAGGACGGAGACCTGCGCGTGCAGAGGACAGGCCAGGGACCAAGATAGGGTACGGTGGCATCGGAATCCGGGGTGCTGGCTTCGACCGACAGGGTCCAGGAATCAGACTGCGGAAATCAGCTCCGGACACCAGGCCGCAGTCATCTAGGTCCGGACCTCTGGCAGCAGTCGGCAGGTTACGGAATCCGGCAGGCAAGACAGGGTTCAGAGCAGAGCAAAGTAAGCAAAAGACTTTGTGAAATTGTAGCACAAAAAGGCACAGTGCGAAAACCAGCGTGCGTGCAAGGGAGCACGGAAACCACGGCTGGGGCACCGGCAGGCGGTACAGACGGTGGCATAAGCAGGTGGGCACGACTTAGAGGCGGCACAGCTGCGGCTCACACAGCCGGTAACCACTATAGCACTGGACGGCGGGCACGGCTGAGGCACACAGGCGAGCACGACTAGAGGTGGCACGGCTGAGGCACAACAGGCAGACACAGGGCGACCAGGCAAGTGCACAAGGGCACGGAGCCACAAGGCAGGGCTAGGCAAAGGTACAGGACAGAGACGCGCGCAAAACAGCACGGAAAAGCCTAGTAGGAAAAGTGCAAGGGCGCACGAAACATTAGAGACAAGGCATAGGGTAAGAGGCAGAGTCCTGTGCATGCAGAGGGCATGCCAGGGGCAAAGTACAAGATGAGGCCTGCGCGTGTGGAGAGACACGCCAGGGACAGGGACAGAGTCTAGCAGCGGAGCGTAGGCCGAAGCCCAGAGCCGGGCCAAGGGAGAGCCTTGGGACTAGACAGAGTACAGAGCGGAGGCCTGCACGTGTAGAGAGGCACGCCAGGGACAGGGTACAGAACGGAGGCCTGCATGTGTAGAGAGACACGTCAGGGACAGGGTACAGAACAGTGACCTGTACGTGTAGAGAGACACGTCAGGGACAGGGTACAGAGCAGAGGCATGCACGTGTAGAGAGACACGTCAGGGACAGGGTACAGAGCGGAGGCCTGCACGTGTAGAGAGACATGTCAGGGACAGGGTACAGAGCGGTGGCCTGCACGTGTAGAAAGACACGTCAGGGACAGGGTACAGAACATAGCATAACAAGGAAGCATAACGAGGACAAACAAAGCACGAAGGACAACATGAGACAAGAGACGGAATACGAGCACGGTGCGTGTGCAGAGACGCACGACAGAGCAAAGTGCAAGGGCACAGAATAGAGGGAGCAACCCAGCAGACCAAGCAGCCATGCAGGGGAGCAACACAATACTCAGGCCCTGAGCATAGGAAGGGGCGGTCTGATATAGGGCATAGCACCTCCACTTCCGGGTCAGGACCAGAGAAGAACTTCCAGTTCAGATCCTCCAGGATCACAGGGTGCAGTCACATGATCAGGATTCAAGACATGCAGGGATGATTGCAGAACCAATGCTGAAACCTAGGCAGGTCACATGATCAGAATTCAAGACATGCAGAGATGAATGCAGAACCAGCCTCTGCTGGAACATAGGAAGGACACATGATCAGGGGTTCTAGACATGACGAGATGATCACAGAAGGCAGAGCAGAAACGCAGGCATCCTGCAGCTCAGCAGACATGAGGTGAGTGTGCACACTGCTCTAGGGAACATGCAAGATAGCAGACACGAGATGCGCGTGCACACCGCTCCAGGGGTTCTTGAGGCAAAACAGATAAGGCAGACATGACAGACATGGCGGACATGACAATCTTGATGTGTTTCAAAAAGACGTTGGAAAGTGAATAGATATGCCTGTTTTCAAAAACAGCCAAAAAAAGATTGGCGAAAGTGCACGCCACCGGAGTCCTCATCGCGGTCCTGACCTGTTGTAGGTGCCAAGTATTCTGAAATTTAAATGCATTGTGTCTCAAAACAAAACGGATCCCCTCACATACAAAGTCAATGAATGCAGCGTCTTTGTCCGTTGTGGCTAAAATTTCCCTTATCACATCTACCCCTAGATCCTGGGGAATCTTAGTATAGAGACTTTCCACATCAATGGACACGAGAAAAACCAGCCTGCCATTCAAAATCATTGACAACTTTCAAAACATCTTTAGTGTCCTTTATATATGAGGGGATGTTGCCAAGAAGAGGACGAAGCAGCCAATCCATATACTGGGAGAGAGGTTCAGTGAGAGACCCTATCCCGGACACAATGGGTCGGCCGGGAGGGCAGGACATAGACTTATGTATTTTAGGAATACAGTACCAATAGGGTTTTTGGGGAACTCCGGTAGCAAACATTGTGCTAATTTCTTGGGGATGACCCCTAATTCGACATATCTCCTGAGAAAAGAATGAAGATCATTTTTAAATTTTCCTGTGGGATCATTTTTAAGCTTCATGAAAGTATTAACAGCAGAAAGTTATCTGGTGGCTTCATTCAAATAAAGTGACCTTGGTAACAGCACCGTGTTGCCACCTTTATCTGCGGTTCTTACCACAACATCAGACCACTTGGTGATCTCTGACAAAGCTCGCTTTTCCTCAGGAGATAAATTAGAGGGAGCCCTCTTGTAAACCAAAGCCTCCACATCCTTCAATACCTGCGTTTCAAACAAATCAATCACATTGCCTGGAGAAATCGGAGGCATAAATGTGAATTTTACACCCTGCGTAAACGATTTAACAGATTCAAAAACCCCTGCATCATTGTTTTCTGCGGAAGTATTTACGTCACATAAACTGTTTAATAAATCTGCATCTTCCCTGATGGTTGCAAATGCACTGGAGTCCACAAGAAAACCCAATGGACCCACAGTGCATGGGGGGTTAACCACATCAGGTGCGGTGAGGTCAGATTTTATCAAAAAAATTTGTGCAGATGTATTTTTCTGACTGCCTTAAAAAGGTCGATCTTAAAGTCCATAAAATCAAAGTCCCTGGGAAGGCAAAAATTCAAGCCTTTGGATAATAAAGAACGGTAAGCCGGTGATAAACGATGGTCGGTTAAATTGGTCGCTATATCATCTGGAAGGGTTACTGTATCTCCTTCCTGTTCCAAGTCACCATTTTTCTCTTGTACTGGGGCGTGATGCCTCCTCCTCTTGCCCCCTCGTCTCGTTCTCCGCCTAAAGGGACCTGTATTGCGGAAGTGTGTGCAGTATCAGATTCACAAACCGATGTATCATCTATCAAATTGGTCATCACTGAGTTGTCGTCACAGTAACTAGAATCAGAATCAGTAGTTAGATATTCCCTCTGATTTTTTTGATATTTCCTGGGGCGCCTATTCCCCCTAAAGCGCAGCCGGCCAATCTTATCGCTGCCACGATTCGCTTTATTCCAAGTGAAGATATGTCCTGATTTAAGGTCAGCTTTATCTCTGACAAATTTATCTCTTTTTTTCATGCTGGATCCGGGCCCGGACAAAGTAGGCACTGAGCAGAATCCTGACCCTTGTCACCAGACATTAACCACCAACGGTGGAGGTGATCCTGATGAGACTCAGACAGCAGAGGCGCACGTGGACTGTACTGTGGTGTCAGGGCAGGAAGAGGAGGAGGGTCACACTCAGGATGAGGAGTGTGAGAACAGAGAAGATGAGGATGAGGTTGTAGATCCCACTTGTTGTGAACCCAGAGGCACACAGAGGGGGTGATGGAGGAGAAAGACGAGGATGTTACGTTGTGGCTTCCCACACACACTAAGTGATGCAACATGACAAGAACTGCATCCTCAGCCCCAACTCTGGCTGTGGCCAGCACTGGTTGCTAGTCTGCAGTTCACAGAGAAAGCAAAGGGTTGCCTAGCCTGGGCCTTTGTTGAGCCCACAAAGAAGATCCAACACACGTTAATTGTCAAATTTGCAAAAAAAAGGCAAAAAATTGCAATAATTTGAAAATTACGTGCATGATGCCTTTGTGTGGGAATCTCACTGCACTAAAATGTGGACTAGTGGACCTCGCCAGCCACTGTCCGTCTGAATTTCCCCATGGTGGGACGATTAAAGGATTATCTTATCAACCCCATCTGTTGCTTCTTTCTCCTCCGTCACCATGCCAAGTCTTATCCCACTGGTCTCCGGCCGCAGAAACTCCACTTGTTTACCCCCTACAGTTGGGGTAAATGAGAGCCTGTCAGCTGTTACGGAAGTGGACATGACTGCTGCTTTTGTGTCACCTAGCACAATAGATTTTTCTCAATCCACCGTAAGATCTCTGCCTGGAGCTCACTCATAGTCCAGCAGTTTGTCCTGTTCTTCGTACTCCACCCTTTCTCAGCACAACAGCCAGCCCTCGATCCTGCAGTTGTGGTCACGTAACAGAATGTTTGCTTCTACACATGCCAAGGCTGAGAGCTTTAACTCCAATCTGTTGGCCATGGAAATGCTGCCTTTCCGCCTGGTGGATACAGATGGTTTAAGTAAGTTGACGGCTGTCGCAGTTCCCCATTACCAGTTGCCCAGTCGCCATTGCTTCTCTTAGAAAGCTGTGCCTGTGCTACTCCAGCATGTCACTGACATCACCCATTCCCTTAAAAAATCTATCTTTGCCAAGGCTCATTTCACCACTGACATGTGGACGAGCAAACATGGGTAGGGGCTTTACATCTCACTGATAAGGTACTAGGTGAATCTGGCTGTGGGGAGCAGGCAGGCAAGGGGCTGCTCCATGGGTAATCGAATCTCCAAGGCTTGTGGGCCAAACTTTTTTATCTAACACTTTCTCCACTGATTCTGGTTCCTCTACCTCCTCTAGTGCCTCCACCTGTGCCCTCATCCTCTTAATACGACACGCGTTCCAACAGTGCAGATAGAATCCCTCCCACCTCCGTACTGCTCAGCCAAGGCTCACCGCGATCAGGCAGTGTTCAAAATTAATATGTCTTGGAGATCAATCACACATCTCAAGAGTTCAAGAGTTGTGGACAGCTATCCAGGCCGAGTTTGAGCAATGGCTGTCTCCACTGAACCTGGAGCCAGGGAAGGCTGTGTGCGATAACGGTGCAAACCTGGTGGAGGGCGTACGCCGGGGAAACGTCACGTGCCTTGCATGGCTCACGTCCTCAACCTGGTGGTACAATAATTTCTATGCCAATATCCTGGCCTGGATGCGCTGCTGCAGAAAGCACGGTTGCTGTGTGCTCACGTCTGACGATCGCACCCCACAAGTCATCGACTTGCATCACTACAGAGGTCTTTCAGCCTACTGGATAACTGTTTGATATGCGATGTTCTGACAGGGTGAAATTCCACTCTGCACATGTTGCAGTGACTGCCAGCAGTGAAGAGCCCTGGTGCAGAATGTCCTTTTGCATAGCCTGGGCCAACGTAGTCCAGACCTGATGCAAATCACGCTTGCAGAGTGGACACAGATGAAGGACCTCTGCACCCTTCTGCACAGTTTTTAAATGGTTACTAAGATTGTTAATACTGACAATGCCATCATCAGCATCACTATTCCGGTCATCTACATGCTGCAGTACACTTTGAATAGTCTGCGCGAGGAGGTGGTGGTCCCAGAGGAAGAGGTGGAAGCAGAGGAGGATGCGGAAAGGCTAACAATATCTCAAATTTCCGGACAGTCGATGCACATGCGGGTGCCATGGGAGGGTGGCTTACAGCGATCGAGACGGACTCATGGTACCAGACAAACTGTTAGTGAAGTTGCAAGAGTCAAGGAACAAATGGAGGACAAGGTGATGGACACACAACAGTCAGGAGATGAAGAGAATATTGATCCCCTCTCTGTTGTCCGTGGTTGACGGGAGGGGACTGAGGAAGCAACCTTGAGTGTTACCCTGACACCAACACACCATGGACTTTGACGTCATGGAAGCACCCGACTTGAGCGTCTTATTGCTGCACTATCTTTAGCATGCTGCCTGGTTTCTTAGGGTTAGATTGTTAATTATAGTGTTGCCTACTGGGTTGCAACAATGTTAGATCCATGGTACAAGAGTATATTTAGCCAGATGCTTTCCCCCCTGGAAAGGGATGTGCGCATGCTGTAGTATCGAAACATGCTTGTAGACAATCTTAAGAGTGGTTTTCCCCAAAACACCAGTGAAGCACATAGTGTGCATCCCAGTTCTAGACACCCAACCACAAGAACATCAAAAACATCATCAGCAGCAGTGTAAGTGGCATAAGCCATTTCTGTGAGTCGTTTTACACATTTTTTAGACCAGCCCATGCACCAGCAGAACAGAGTACAAGTCTGACACATTGTGAACGACTTAAGAGGATGGTGCAGGAGTATCTGGAGCTCAATATCAACGCCATCAGGGGGAGTTTGGACCCTTTTGCATCTTGATCTTCAAATATAGAAGAGTGGCCTGAGCTTGCCTGTCATCCCTTGGAGGTTTTGTCATGCCCGGCAGCCAGCGTTCTCTAAGAATGTGTCTTCAGCGCTGCTGGTGGTGTCCTGATGGATAAGCACATCCGGCTGTCCCCTGAAAGTGTAGACTGCCTAATTTTCATCAAATTGAGCAAGACATTGACTTTTGCACCCCAGTCGCAGACTGGGCAGACTAGACGATGGTGTTATTTTTAGTGTCGTGCATTGATTGCAGTCTGTGCCATCTTTGTGGCGTCTTCTGTTGCTACTGCTGCTGATGTTACAAACAATTTCTTGAAATGTGGAGACTACAAGTTGGCTTTCCATCTGGTGGGTTACCTGTAGTAGACGGTGTGTCAGAGGCCTATTATAATATTTCTACTCTGTGGAAATTGATGGCACTTTAGTGGTGTGTGACAATTATTTTTTGAAATGTGAAGACTCCAAGTTGGGTCTCCATCTCGTGGGTTGCCTGTGTAAGTAGATCTACCAGACAGGCAGGCCTGCACTTACGCTCAGTCAACTACCTATGTTACTGTCCTTACATCTTTCTACCAATATTACTGTATGAAACTGATGTTTGTGCCATATGAGTGTGGCTGGAATTTAAAAAAAAAATTGGAGCTATTGCATGAGGTAGTAGGTCTCCCAGCTGAGAAGGCTTACACCGCTCCCTTAAACACCAGGTCCTCATTGAAACTTCACTTCCAAGCTGTAAATGCTAGGTCAGACCCTGATACCTCAAGCATAGTCCATGTTGACTACTGCTGTGCCATTTGCAAATTTCTACTGTGGGTCAATTGATGTCTCTTTTCATGGTCTCTGCCCCTAATTTTAGCTGCTCGGGAGCTTTTTGTCACCCCTTAAGGTGTTATGTATATTTTTGGTTTGGCCTTCCATTAAATCTAATGGGTTCGGGTACGTTCGTCGAACCGTTTGACGTACATGTTAGGCGAACGTTTAACCATTCGGTGAATTGAACCGAACCGAACCTTGAAAGGTTCGCTCATCTCTAGTTGGGAACACAAGAGGAAATTCCTAGAATATTTTCTCAACAACAAAACCATTTTATATCATATACTGAATACACCACATTGAGTTAACAAGTGGTTTTGATATTTTTAAATGCAGGTCTAAGTCCTGCTTTTGATTTGCACATTACAATGCAAACTACTGACTGATTAATATAAGGACATATGAAGATGACTCCATTCTTTTATAGACCTGCATGTGTCTGTACGCATGTTGTAAAAAAATAATAGCAGCACATAAGTGCACCCATCGCCAAAGGAGGAGGCACTGGCTGTAATAAATAATTCCATTGCAAAAGTAAGCATGCTGTACACTGTAATTTCCACCAGGGAGCAGTATAAACCTAAAGATGTTGCCTTTGTCCTATGTAATGTTTTTTGTATGTTTAAATATAAATGTATTATTGACAAATGTGTCTATTTTTGGGATTGAATATACAACCCCAATACCAAAAAGTTGTGAGACTGTGTAACATGTAAAGAATGCAATTTTATGGAAATGTCTTACAGCCATATTTTATTCTCAACAGAAATAGAAGAGAAATCAGAGGGTTAACGCATGGATGAACATACCGCCTGTGCAGCTGCACTGGGTCCCAGAGGTTCCAGGGGGCCCCTGCAGGGCAGCTAATAATGAGGGCAATCTGGCCTGTTTCTCTGGGCCCGAGGCTCTGGGGGCCCCTGGCCAGATTGCCCTCATGTGCGGCGGGCAGGGAGCGATCCCAGCAGCTCCGCTGCCTACAAGAGAAAATAGCAGTGGAGCGGAGCTGCTGGGATCCGTCCTGCTTCCTGCCCGGCGCCTGCACTTCCTGTCTCTGACACAGACAGCAGCGCCGCTGGATGACGTCATCATTGTGCGCCCAGCTGTGCCAGAGAGAGGAAGCAGCCTGAGGCGGTGATGCTGCGGCTGCTGCAGGAGAGCGTAAGGACAGGTGAGAGGTGCTGTGTGTGTGTATTTTTTTTTGTATGTACTTGTGTCTGTGTGTAGAGATGAGTGGTGGTGTGTGTGTGTGGGCGAGCATGCGTAGAGTGGCGGGGGAACATGCAGAGAGGTGAATGGTGCTGTGTGTCTGTGTGTGTAGGTGGAGAAGGTAATGATGGAGGTGGTGGAAAAGGCAATGATGGCGGTGAGGGAGAAGGCAATCATGGAGATGGGGAGAAGGGAATGATGGTGGTAGTGGAAAAGACAATGATGGGAGTGGTGGGGAAGGAGGCAATGTTGGGGGTGGTAGAGGAGAAGGCAATGATGGGGTAATGGGGAGAAGGCAATAATGGGGGTGATGGAGAAGGCAATGATGGGGTGATGGAGAAGGCAATGATGGAGTGATGGAGAAGACAGTGATGGGGTGATGAGAAGGCAATAATGGGGTAATGGGGAGAAGGCAATAATGGGGGTGATGGAGAAGGCAGTGATGGAGAAGGCAATGATGGGTGTGATGAGGAGAAGGCAATGATGGAGTGATGGAGAAGGCAGTGATGGGGGTGATGGGGAGAAGGCAATGATGGGGATGGTGGTGGAGGAGGAAACGATAGGGTTGAATGGGCAATGATGGGGATATGGGGGAGGAGGAAATAATGGAGGTGGTGGAAAAGGCAATGATGGAGATGGGGAGAAGGGATTAGTGGTAGTGTAAAAGACAATGTTCGGAGTGGTGGTGAAGGAGGCAATGTTGGGGGTGGTGGAGGAGAAGGCAATGATGGAGGTGGTGAAAAGGGCAATGATGGGGGTGATGGAGAGGGCAATGATGGGGTGGTAGGGGAGAAGGCAGTGATGGAGGTGGTGGAAAGGGCAATGATGGGGTGGTGAGGAAAAAGCAATGATGTGGAGGTGGTGGGGGAGAATGCCATGATGGTGGTGAAAAGGGCAATAATGGGTGGTGGGGGAGGAAATGATGGAGGTGGTGGAATGGGCAATGATAGGAGTGGTGGGGGAAGAGACAATGATGGGGGGTGGTGGGGTAGGAGGAAATGATGTAGGTGGTGGAATGAGCAATGATGGGGTGGCAGGGGAGAAAGCAATGATAGTGGTGGGGAAGAGGGCAATGATGGGGTGGGGGAGAGGACAATAATGGGATGCGGGGGGGAACAATGAGGGGTGTGGGGGATTGGGATGGGAGGATGGGGGACTTATAATGGACTTAGGAACAGGGGGAGGTGGAGGAAGACATTATTATAACTTATGTCTAACACAGTCCCTTAGTATATAGTGTACTTACTTATTATGTATAACACAGTGCCTTAGTATATAGTGTAGTGTAGTTACATAGTTTCCTCTTATATTATGTATAACACCGTCCCTTATTATGTACCATCCTCTCTAGTTATATATGATGCCGTCCCTTATTATATAGCTTCGTCTGCTGTTATGTACAGTGCTGTCTCTTACATAGTGTATTCTTGACTTTTTTTTGTTATTCACAGCGCCCTCTTTTATTACATAGTCCCCTCTCTTTTTAGAAATAAAATGACTGCTGATGGAGCAGCCGGTGACCAGAGTACCAGTCCATCAGCTCTCCCATGCTCCATCAGCCATCATTGCATTATACAGCATAAGACAGGACGGTATGTAATAAAAAACAGGGCTCTATATAATCCAATATGTAAGGAACGGTGCTGTACATAACAAGAGAGGGCACTGTATAAGGGACAGCAATATACATAATGGAGACTATGTAATATATATACATGTATGTGTGTGTTTATATATACTAGCTGAAGAGCCCGGCGTTACCTGGGCATAGTAACCAACTGTGGTTAGTTGTAACAAATTATAATAATTATATTGCACATAAACACATTTCACATCATATATTCAACACTACTGATTTGCAACACAAATTAACTAAACGATTACCCAAGTATTGATAGTATTTTATGTTCAACTCATTTAAGATTTTTTGTTTTTTCCTTTCGGTGCAAAGATGAACAGATTTTTGGCAGTTCCTACTCTTAAACAGACCACGTAAAGTTGACCATGAGAAAAGCATGGAGATTGCAAATCGATCCCTACTACTTTCAAGGACTGTCCCTGAGCATTGTTAATGGACATTGCAAATAGCAGTTGAACTGGAAACTGGAGGCGTTTAAAATCAAAAAACATATCAGATGGATTGAGTGGAATTCTTGTAATGAAAATGTCCTCTCCTTTGGCACATCCGGTTTCTGAGCTGTGTATCTAACCCTATCCTGTGTGACAATGTCTGCTGAGCTGTGTACCTAATCCTCTCCTGTGTGATACTTTCTGCTGAGGTGTGTATCTAATCCTATCGTGTGTTACTGACTGCTCAGCCGTGTATCTAATCCTATCCTGTGTGATACTGACTGCTGAGCCGTGTATCTAATCCCATTCTGTGTGATACTGTCTGCTGAGCCGTGTATCTAATACTATTCTGTGTGATACTGTGTGCTGAGCTGTGTATCTAATCCTATCCTGTGTGATACTGTCTGCTGAGCCGTGTATCTATTCCTATCCTGTGTGATACTGACTGCTGAGCTGTGTATCTAATCCTATCCTGTGTGATACTGATTGCTGAGCTGTGTATCTAATCCTATCCTGTGTGATACTGACTGCTGAGCCATGTGTCTAATCCTCTCCTGTGTGATACTGACTGCTGATCTGTGTATCTAATCCTATCCTGTGTGATACTGACTGCTGAGCCGTGTATCTAATCCTATCCTGTGTGATACTGACTGCTGAACTGTGTATCTAATCCTATTCTGTGTGATACTGTCTGCTGGGCCGTGTATCTAATCCTATCCTGTGTGATACTGACTGCTGAGCTGTGTATCTAATCCTATCCTGTGTGATACTGACTGCCGAGCTGTGTATCTAATCCTCTCCTGTGTGATACTGACTGCTGAGCTGTGTATCTAATCCTCTCCTGTGTGATACTGACTGCTGAGCTGTGTATCTTTTCCTATCCTGTGTGATACTGGGCTCCCCCTGCAGTCTGTGTCAGAGGGTGGTCTGTGTTGGCACGGTAATAAATTGTGTTAACACCAGCTTTTCAGAAGGACGATAACACCATAGAAATGATAAGAATAATAGGCAAAATTGTTTGGTGAATTGGAACGCACGGGGTTAAAATTTCACCTCACAACATAGCCTATGACGCTCTCGGGGTCCAGACGTGTGACTGTGCAAAATTTTGTGGCTGTAGCTGTGACAGTGCAGATGCCAATCCCGGACATACACACAAACATACATATACACACACACACACACACACACACTGAGCTTTATATATATATATATATATATATATATATATATATATATATATATATATATATATGTAGCTTTGTCGCCATAAAAGTAAGGGTGCCCAGGCACATTTCTTGCACAGGGGCCCCAAGCTGTCAGTGTTCGCCCCTTTTTAACGTTGATATTTTTCCTTTTCATTTGAAAAAATTAATCCATTAAGAAATTGATGACCTCAACACATCTCAAAAAAAAAAATTGTGACAAGGTCATGTTTAGTATTGGCTACCATCCCCTCCTCTTCTTACAACAGTGTGAAAACAAAATGCTAGAGTTTTGGGAGATGAATGTTGTCCCATACTTGTCTTATGTAGGATTCTCGCTGCTCCACAGTCCTGGATCTTCTTTGCTGGATTTTTTGTTTCACAAGGCGCCAAATGTTTTCCACTGGTGTAACGTCTGGACTGCAGGCGGCCAGTTTACCTGAATTCTTCTTCTGAAAAGACTTTCTGTTGTGATGGATGCAGTATGTGGTTGAGCATCGAGTTGATGAAATACAAAAGGCCTTCCCTGAAATAAGCATTGTCTGGATGGGAACATAATTTTGGTCTAAAACCGTTATATAATTCTCAGCATAGATAGTGGCTTTCAAGATGTGTAAGCTGCCCATGCCATAGGCACTAATGCAACCTCCTACTGTGCACTGGTAACAAGCTTGTTGGCCCCTTTCCTCTTGAGTCCAAAAGGATAGCAGCTATGGTTTCCATAAAGAATTTCACATTTTGATATATCTGATTACAGAACAGTTTTTCCAATTTACATCAGTCCTTTTTAAAGAAGCACTCCGATCAAAGTTTTTATCCTCTTAAAGTGGTTGTCCAGTATAAAATGAAAAGTCTGCAATCACTCTTGTGAATTTTCCCACTGTGCAATGTGAGGATTCACTGTTCTCTGCCCCGGGAAAGACGGTCAGGTATGCAATATAAATACTCCCAAGCAGAACCCAGCCTGCCCTAGCAGGATTCGAGAGTCTGCAGTCACACACAATCCCTTTAATACATTTTGGCTGTGCCTGATCGACACTGTCAGTCAGGACTCAGATACAGTACAGGAGACGAGGAGGGAGAAACAAGCACCAGCTTTATTGAAAGACAAAGGATTGTATGCTGAGAAATATGACTAAACAGTTATTGTAATGATCACAGCAATAATAGACACAAAGAGAGATAGCTGAAGCATGTCACACAAGCTACTCTCTAGCCATGGCAATGCAAAGTTCAATACAAACACTATAAACAATATCTACAAACTTCTGTCTTCTAAATTACTACCTGGCTTCAGATAATCGGGCCGCGTCGCTACAGCGTCGTAGCTACAGAACCCTGCTCTACACCCTAACACAATTGAACACTGGTGTGTCGCTCACAGTTTTGTAGCTTAGAAGAAAGTCTGGTTGCTGCTGCTTGGTCCTGATGTAGTGGAGCCGAGCTTGCTGTGTTGACCTCTTCCTTAAGCTTAACTGATCCGTCTTCTTCAAGATACGAGCAAGTATCATTCCCACTTTCATTGTTGAGATATTACTGTTACCACAGCATTATTACCTCACTCAGGTTGCAGGAGCTCAAGGAGAACCTGCCTAGCTGTGCAATGCGACTCTTTCCTTTTGACATGGTCCTGGTGATCGATCCTGCGATAACCGCACACTTTCCCTAGAAGCCGTTAGTTCATTTATCAGTCTCTGTAGGGACACGCTTATAGTCCTGCCTATCTCTCACAGCTATGAGGCTACATCTCTACTTCCTGACCCGACACACTTCCTGCTTCTTGTCCAAAACCAACACACAGCAAGCTGCAGAGAAGAAAGGACTTGTTCCAGTGCACACAAATCAGAGGGGAACTTTGTCTCTTAAAGTCACAGTGTCATTCAGTTGCTAGCAAGGGCTGACCCTCTATAATATTGCAATCATTATATTATACAGCACTGTGTACTTACAATTGCTCATTTTTCTTTTTCTACCCACCTATTTCTTCTCTTTTCGCTGCTGTATGTTGAAACAGGAAGTATTTGATCCCTACATTTTTCATCCCCTCTTCAGCTTCTGACTCAACTGCTCCTCCCCTCTTCCCTGCCAGGGACTTTTGCAATGACTCATACAAGAAAAATTTACTTGCCATTTCTACATATAGCTTAGAAGGATTCAGCTAGTCAGTTTTTAATCAGGTGATGTCATAGACCTAACGGAAAAGAGAATAACTAGGTAGAAAGCAAAATGAGCAATTATAAGTACACAGTGTTGTATAATATGATGACTGCAATATATTAAGATGGTAAAACCTTTGATGGGAGTGCGCCTTTAAATAAGCTTTGACCTAGAGAAGACTGGCAGCATCTCTGGATTGTGTTGACATATGATAGAGCTTCAAAGGTGTTGTCCACTACTCGGGCAATCCATACACAATCACTATGTCCTTATAAGATTATAACAACCATAGTCACCTTCGATTTAATTTTTGCTATGAATTTCTGGAAACATTGTAAAATCGTCTATTATTTGCCGCATTTTTGTAAACATATGGCGAAAAAGCATCAGAATAACACATTTAAGAAGACAAGTTTTGCCTAATTTCAAAAAAGATCATTAACAGTATAATAAATTAATGGCACATCATTAGGATGTGACACTAATTTATAATTGGTGAGTGAATGAAGCTGATTCACTTCTGTAGCCCCATTACAGTCTTTCCCTGCACAGCGGCACGCTAGGCCATTTGGTTGTACAGGGAAAGCTTCACTCAGGAATACAGCAGCCCCAGAGATCAGACCCCACATTGAAAAAGCAATGGCGATCACCAATAAGCATTAGTTATTAGGGGTAACAGTAGTTGGCAGCAAAGGATCCACATAGATGGGGCGGAGGGGTTATTCTGCATTCCAATTCCCAAGGATGTGGTCACAATTGGAATTGTAAAGCATTGAGACATAAGCTTCCTGCCCCACCATTCTTCATCCTTTAGGCTGCAGGTTATGCCGATCTTGTTGAGATTCCTAGAAGGCAAACCGCTACCAATGTTGTAATAATGCCATGTGCTAGCAACATATCACCCTCACTAGCGTACCTGGTGTGATGGGGTGTGTGACAGGACATACAGGGACAACAGGCCGGTGAACAATCCAGAAGATCTTTATTGTAACTGGGAGAAGATAACACCAAACCTAGATTCCAGAGAGTCTGTAATGCAGGGGAGTTGGAAGTTTCGCCCCCAGCAGTTCGCCCCCAGCAGTTCGCCCCCAGGTACACTTCGCCCCCAGGTACACTTCGCCCCCGAACATTTCGCCCCCAGCATTTCGCCCCCAGGTTGTTTCGCCCCCGCACATTTCGCCCCCGCACATTTCGCCCCCAGCAGTTCGCCCCCAGCAGTTCGCCCCCGCACATTTCGCCCCCGCACATTTCGCCCCCAGCAGTTCGCCCCCGGATGTTTCGCCCCCAGCAGTTCGCCCCCGGATGTTTCGCCCCCGGATGTTTCGCCCCCAGCAGTTCGCCCCCGGATGTTTCGCCCCCAGCAGTTCGCCCCCGGATGTTTCG
Source organism: Dendrobates tinctorius (assembly GCF_039654945.1). Lineage (NCBI taxonomy): Eukaryota > Metazoa > Chordata > Amphibia > Anura > Dendrobatidae > Dendrobates > Dendrobates tinctorius. Next base: position 10,220,913 of record NW_027361684.1, read on the forward strand.
CCCCCGGATGTTTCGCCCCCAGCATTTCGCCCCCGGATGTTTCGCCCCCAGCAGTTCGCCCCCGGATGTTTCACCCCCAGCAGTTCGCCCCCGGATGTTTCGCCCCCAGCAGTTCGCCCCCGGATGTTTCGCCCCCAGCAGTTCGCCCCCGGATGTTTCGTCCCCAGCAGTTCGCCCCCAGCAGTTCACCCCCGGATGTTTCGACCCCAGCAGTTCGCCTCCAGCAGTTCGCCCCCGGATGTTTCGCCCCCAGCAGTTCGCCTCCAGCAGTTCGCCCCCGGATGTTTCGCCCCCAGCAGTTCGCCCCCGGATGTTTCGCCCCCAGCAGTTCGCCCCCGGATGTTTCGCCCCTAGCAGTTCGCCCCCGGATGTTTCGTCCCCAGCAGTTCGCCCCCGGATGTTTCGCCCCCAGCAGTTCGCCCCCAGCAGTTCGCCCCCGGATGTTTCGCCCCCAGCAGTTCGCCCCCGGATGTTTCGCCCCCAGCAGTTCGCCCCCGGATGTTTCGCCCCCAGCAGTTCGCCCCCGGATGTTTCGCCCCCAGCAGTTCGCCCCCGGATGTTTCGCCCCCAGCAGTTCGCCCCCGGATGTTTCGCCCCCAGCAGTTCGCCCCCGGATGTTTCGCCCCCAGCAGTTCGCCCTCAGCAGTTCACCCCCGGATGTTTCGCCCCCAGCAGTTCGCCTCCAGCAGTTCGCCCCCGGATGTTTCGCCCCCAGCAGTTCGCCTCCAGCAGTTCGCCCCCGGATGTTTCGCCCCCAGCAGTTCGCCCCCAGCAGTTCACCCCCGGATGTTTCGCCCCCAGCAGTTCGCCTCCAGCAGTTCGTACCCGGATGTTTCGCCCCCAGCAGTTCGCCCCCAGCAGTTCGTACCCGGATGTTTTGCCCCCAGCAGTTCGCCCCCGGATGTTTCGCCCCCAGCAGTTCGCCCCCAGCAGTTCACCCCCGGATGTTTCGCCCCCAGCAGTTCGCCCCCGGATGTTTCGCCCCCAGCAGTTCGCCCCCAGCAGTTCAACCCCGGATGTCTCGCCCTCAGCAGTTCGCCCCTGGATGTTTCGCCCCCAGCAGTTCGCCCCCGGATGTTTCGCCCCCAGCAGTTCGCCCCCGGATGTTTCGCCCCCAGCAGTTCGCCCCCGGATGTTTCGCCCCCAGCAGTTCGCCCCCAGCAGTTCACCCCCGGATGTTTCGCCCCCAGCAGTTCGCCCCCGGATGTTTCGCCCCCAGCAGTTCGCCTCCAGCAGTTCACCCCCGGATGTTTCGCCCCCAGCAGTTCGCCCCCAGCAGTTCGTACCCAGATGTTTCGCCCCCAGCAGTTCGCCCCCGGATGTTTCGCCCCCAGCAGTTCGCCCCCAGATGTTTCGCCCCCGGATGTTTCGCCCCCGGATGTTTCGCCCCCGGATGTTTCGCCCCCGGATGTTTCGCCCCCGGATGTTTCGCCCCCAGCAGTTCGCCTCCAGCAGTTAACCCCCGGATGTTTCGCCCCCAGCAGTTCGCCCCCAGATGTTTCGCCCCCGGATGTTTCGCCCCCGGATGTTTCGCCCCCGGATGTTTCGCCCCCGGATGTTTCGCCCCCAGCAGTTCGCCTCCAGCAGTTAACCCCCGGATGTTTCGCCCCCAGCAGTTCGCCCCCGGATGTTTCGCCCCCAGCAGTTCGCCCCCAGCAGTTCAACCCCGGATGTTTCGCCCTCAGCAGTTCGCCCCTGGATGTTTCGCCCCCAGCAGTTCGCCCCCAGCAGTTCGCCCCCAGCAGTTCGCCCCCGGATGTTTCGCCCCCGGATGTTTCGCCCCCGGATGTTTCGCCCCCAGCAGTTCGCCCCCAGCAGTTCACCCCCGGATGTTTCGCCCCCAGCAGTTCGCCCCGGATGTTTCGCCCCCAGCAGTTCGCCTCCATCAGTTCACCCCCGGATGTTTCACCCCCAGCAGTTCGCCCCCAGCAGTTCGTACCCGGATGTTTCGCCCCCAGCAGTTCGCCCCCGGATGTTTCGCCCCCAGCAGTTCGCCCCCAGATGTTTCGCCCCCGGATGTTTCGCCCCCGGATGTTTCGCCCCCGGATGTTTCGCCCCCGGATGTTTCGCCCCCAGCAGTTCGCCTCCAGCAGTTAACCCCCGGATGTTTCGCCCCCAGCAGTTCGCCCCCGGATGTTTCGCCCCCAGCAGTTCGCCCCCAGCAGTTCGCCCCCAGTAGTTCGCCCCCAGCAGTTCGCCCCCAGCAGTTCACCCCCGGATGTTTCGCCCCCAGCAGTTCGCCCCCGGATGTTTCGCCCCCAGCAGTTCGCCTCCAGCAGTTCACCCCCGGATGTTTCGCCCCCAGCAGTTCGCCCCCAGCAGTTCGTACCCGGATGTTTCGCCCCCAGCAGTTCGCCCCCGGATGTTTCGCCCCCGGATGTTTCGCCCCCGGATGTTTCGCCCCCGGATGTTTCGCCCCCAGCAGTTCGCCTCCAGCAGTTAACCCCCGGATGTTTCGCCCCCAGCAGTTCGCCCCCGGATGTTTCGCCCCCAGCAGTTCGCCTCCAGCAGTTCACCCCCGGATGTTTCGCCCCCAGCAGTTCGTACCCGGATGTTTCGCCCCCAGCAGTTCGTACCCGGATGTTTCGCCCCCAGCAGTTCGCCCCCGGATGTTTCACCCCCGGATGTTTCGCCCCCTGTCAGTTCGCCCCCAGCAGTTCATCCCTGGATGTTTTGCCTCTAGCAATTTGCTCCTGGATCTTTCGCATCCGGGAAAAACCTGCCTGAACTGAACATTGGCAGGTTTGCTTATCACTAATAATACACCATATGAGTCTAAGATATACAATTCTGATCAAATTAGTTTTTTTTATTCTCAAACTTTGTTTTCTAGATGAGTAATTTTACAAACAGACAGGAAAATAGTAGGATTTCATTGGTTACTAAGGAGGTCGGGCCCCCTTGGGAGCAGAACGGTTCCTGGCTCCCTATGATACATTCAGGGCTGCTTGTTCACAGCCCTCTGCAAAACTCCCCTTCACCCTCCGCTCATGTGCTCTGTCCTGGACAAGAGGAGGGCTCCCCCCTGCCTGTGTAAAGCCGTTACAGGACGGAACACATAGGGGGGGCTCTGCAGAGGGCTGTAAACCAGCAGCCCTTTATACATCATAGGGAATATATTGTTAGCTGCATGCTCCTGTGCAGCCACGCCCTCTAGAATCCATCCACAAGTACTGCTACTAAGGAGAAACAACCTCCTTAGCAACCACTGAAATCCTGCAGCACATGGAGCTTTAACTTGGATGAGACTTTTCACACAGAAGTGAAGCTGCTGGAAGGTCTCCTTTGGAAATGAATATCATGGGCACAGGTACTATAACATAACATGTTTTTTGCAGAGTTATGCTTTAACTGTATATATCAAAACTGTTTTAACAAGAAACATAAAAAGGTATAGAGGGGAAGGATTAGAGAAAAAGAGAAAATACAAATTGCAGGTTATAATGCTTGAATTATTTTACAGCTAAAAACACTGCTCTCAAAACATACAATATGTGACCATGAACTAAAAATGAAAGCTGTAGGCAATGCCTCTCAGATAATCCATCAAGCTTCTATTATCGACATCTTGCACGATACGTTTAACCCTTGCTGAAATTGCAGCATACTTTTTGTTTCTTGCAGCGATGGGATTTCCTGCTATTATCTGAATAATTTCAAAACTATGGAGCTCTTGCTGATGTTTCAGACAGTTAATGAACCGGTATATATTTTGGAAAAGAGTACCATATGTTTCTCGAAAGCTACGGTGCCATCCTTCGACATCATTATTTGTTCGCTGTTGATCATTCAATGTTCGTTCATACACATTCCAGAATTGAACTGGAAACAAAGGTGCTTGACGTCCTCTGCGATTCATTCGACCGATATAGCTGTCTTCAAAATAGTTGGCAATAGGTATTGCTTCTTGTGGAAAGTCAGGATCTTCCACCAAAATCTAGTGTGAAAGGGCCAACCAATAGTTTTTTACAACATATATTGTCCCAGTGGAAAATTATATATTTTTGTTTAAAATTAAAATTACTTCCAAACTTGAAATAGGTCACATTTTTAGGGTACCTTTAGACCCTTCAACTAGACGGCCGTTCAGCACGGCCGATCGCCACTATGCTGAACGGGCCGTCTAGTTGACAGCCGCATCCAGACGCGGCGTGCGGCTGGACGTCTGAATGAACGACTGGGCGGTCCGCCCGCCTGAATGGGGCATTCCATTCAGGCGGATGGGCACGCTAGTCGTCGGGTGGGCAGCGCGGACGTTCGTGACGTCCGCGCTGCCTATGCTGTCTCATTGAGAGGATTGTGCAGGACGCAAAAAACGCCAGTAAAATCACCAGTGTGCTTTTGGCCTAAGGCATAACTGAATGGTCCATTAGGCTGGGGTCATATGCAGCATTAATGTGTAAATCCCATCCACATGCTGATGAAAAAATTTTGTTTACAAAAAAAAACATGCAGTCAATGTATGCTGCCATTATACAAACAAAATTCCAGCCATTCAGACAAGGGGCTGAAATCCTGCACTAAAACCTGCACCTAAATCCATAGAGTTAAGTGAAGATTTTGATACAGAATTAGGGTACCACAATAGTGGCCACAATTGCAGGCACAAATAGATTCCTGTGGGATCTCCAATTGCTACCGCAATTACAGCCGCTGCGGAGATGCCGCTCCACAATCCCCTTCCGTCAGTGGGCACGAGGCCTCAGGCTTTATCCAGACAAGCTGGATTTACAGGCGTATTCCGTGCTGTGTTTCCTGCCTGAAACCCGCCCTTTCATGTCTATGGTGCGGGTTACGGGCGGATTCTGGCCGGGGCCGGAAGGAATGGGAATGGGCAAGAGGGAAACCTCCCGAAAAATGCCTGCAAACCACGCCAAATACGCTCGGTTTAGGCCATAGCAGGGCATGGCCACGCCCATAGCAGAGCTTGGCCACGTCCCCTATTTGCAGAAGCGTTTTGCCAAAGCGCTTGCAAAGTGCTTAAAAAGTGCTTGGAAGCAGCAGGCAAAACGCATCTGCAAATCATGGCGTATCTCACCTGAGCTCCGGAGTTCAGCCCGACCTGTCCACGGATCTGCAGGACTGAACTGCGAGAGCCGAGGAATCAGCCGGCAATGGCAGTTCAGTCCGTGCATGCCGCAGACAGGCGAGGCTGAACTCCGGGGCAGCATCCAGGACAGGTATGGCCAGTACAATGCTGCATATTTGGAATTAGTGTTGGCCGGTCCGATCACTGAAGATCGTAATTTATTACGATTTTCAGGCTGATCGTTATTTTAAATTACGATCCGATTTGTAGCCAGATCATGATGATGATCTGAATTAGAAATCGGAATCCTCCGTAATCTGAAAACACTGTCCGGGCATACACTCCCGAAGAGTGTGCGCATATATATATATATATACACACACACTATACAGGTGTACAGCGTGTGTGCATATTTAGCTTTAGTAAATGGCTCCAGGCTGCGCTGTTAAAAAATAAGCAAACCCAGTTACTCACCTCTTTCTCCAGTGTCCAGTACTGGCTCCGGCTCCTAGCCCAGCAGTGCAGGGAATCCCGAAATCCAGGCGGCGCATCGCCGCCTCTGTGCCTGCCGTACTATAACTACAGTGGAGAGTGATCCCAGGACCGCTCACTAGACGGTCCTGGGAAAGCACCACATCACGTCACAGAACAGCCCGGCATATGTGCAGAGGTGGTGATGCACAACCCAGAATGCATAGCATTGGGATTTCGGAATTCCCTGCACCGCCGGAGACAGCGCTGGACACCGGAGAGATAGTTGAATAACTGGGTTTGTTTATTTTTTAACAGCGCAGCTTGGGGCCATTATATATATGCAAGAAAGCTGGAAGAAGAGTGGCTCAACTGAGATTGTTGCTGAGGACTCAGTGTGCTGCTAGAGCAGGGGTTGGCTTCCGCCCGTACTTAACATGCATCCATGAAGAAAGACCTCCGCGCTCCTGAAGTCCTATACAAATCCTTTATTGCATTTCAAAGTTCCAAAAGTGCCAGACCACCATCACCCACCCACATATATGCATATATATACACACACACACTGTATATATATATCTACATCTAGCTTTGGAGATTGGATCTGAATTAATTCCAATCTTTCGGTATGATCAGCCCGATCTGATCCTATCTTTCCAGTGATCGGCCAACACTAGTTGGAATCAGTAGGCCTCACTACATTATATTACCCTCAAAGTTTCCCTTGAAGGCAAAAATCACATAGTATTTTATATCAGCACCTTATAGTGTAGCATTTTTCACATTTGTGCAAAATAAACTTTGCAATAATTATGCATAATGGAATTGTTTTAATACAATGTTAAATGGTTAAGTAGCTTACCAGAGTCATGCAGAAGGAACTGCTGCTGGACACCATCAATACTGATCTCCTGGAACTCGAGGGGGATAACAAGTTGATCAAGGGTTTGAGGTAACCTTGGGATATTGCCAAGTTGCCTTGCTAATCGTATTGTCCTCTTCAGTGATGCTTTCCTTGGGAGAAGTGCTGCAACACTAGAATGGGCTCCTGAAACGACAGTTCCTATCAGACGTCTGTGAGAATCTGTTGTGGTGTCTCCTGTGTTGTCCTTGCCCTGGTCACAGCCTCATTAACAAGTCGGATTGCTTCAGGTCTTGCAGCTTGTGCTGCGTGATTGTGAAGATTGACTACTTTCACAACTTCGCCAGATTCATTCATTGGTCCAAACACGTCCCTTGCAAGTCGACCGTTTTTCACACACCCAGATGGAATGAACATCGTCAGCGGTTCGTTTGGAAAATAAGTAAATGTGATTCTCATGGACCAACTTGCTCCTTCCACGTTTGGACAGAACTGAATTCATAGTTGTAGAAAGTGAATTGCTGTGGAAGCTGACTGATATTTTGTGGCAGTACACTTCTCTCTTTGTGGAGATTTCAGACACTGCTATATTCTGATATACAGATGGAATAAAAGCTAGTCTAATGTAACTTGCAGGACATGTGACCATGCTACTTGTTACATCTGCAACAAAACTTGCAACAAAGCAGGTCAGTGCTGGGTCAGGTAAAAGTTCAAAATTGTTTAGATTTTAGGCCTCTTGCACACTGTAATTTTAGAGTGGTTTCACACTTGTGTTTGTGGCCGCCAGAGGTCGATCCGCTCTGGATCTGACATCCAGCTGACCCCAGGGCAATGCTGGCTGAATGCTGGCATTCCGCTTGCATTGCCCATAGAAGTGAACGGCTGGGTTCCGAGATCTGCAGACGCCCGTTCGCTCTCGTAATGCCGCATTCCGCTATCAGTGTCAGAACAAAAAGAAGAGCATTTTCTTCTTTTCGTTCCGCTGCAGGTTAGCGGAATGCGGCATTACAGAAGCGAACGGGCGGCCTGTAGTGCATATGTAGCGGAAGTGTGAAAGCACCCTTATGCTGCCACTGTTTTAGAACTCCAAAGCACGTGCTTTACTGGCATTTTTCAGAGCGCTTTTGTGAGCGCTCTCGGTAATGACCCATAAGATACAGGCGTATTGATGAACGCTAAGTGCTCAAAAATAGCTCCTGTAATAAAATAAAAAGAGCTGGCCGAAACAACACCTCGCTTTTCTAGCCATTGACTTATCTACTATATAATTGTCTAAGGGTCACTTTCGTCTTTCTGTCTGTAACGTTTTATTCGTATATTCATTGGTCGCGGCGTCTGTCTGTCATGTAAATCCAAGTCGCTGATTGGTCGTGGCAAAACGCCCACGACCAATCAGCGACGGTCACAGTCTGCCATAAAAATGGCCGCTGCTTCACTGCCCTGCACTCACCGCTGACCGCTCACACAGGGTTAATGCCAGCGTTAACGGATCGCGGTGTACCGCACTCCGTTAACGCTGCTATTAACCCTGTGTGACCAACTTTTCGCTATTGATGGTGCCTATGCAGCATCAATAGTGAAAAGATGTAATGCTAAAAATAATAATGATAAAAAAAAAAAATTATTCTCACCCCCTCCAACGTCGCGCTGTCCTCCGCGCCTCTCTCCAATGCACACCGTCCAGGACCTGCGATGATGTCACGGTCATGTGACCGCGACATCATCGCAGGTCCTACGCTCAGACCGGAAGCCACCGCCAGCACTGCAGAGAGGCGCGAGGACTTCAGGGCCCGTGGCTGAGGTGAGTATATCTTTATTTTTTTTTTTTTAAACACGAATATAGTGCCCACATTCCTAGACTACGTGGACAGTGCAATATACTACGTGACCAGTGCAATATACTACGTTGGCTGGCCAATATACTATGTGCGCTGTGTAATTTACTATGTGCGCTGTGCAATTTACTATGTGGACTGTGCAATTTACTACGTGCGCTGTCCAAAATACTACGTCGGCTGTCCTATATACTACGTGGCCTGTACAATGTACTACATGGACTGTCCAATATACTACATAACCTGTGCAACATACCACGTGGCTGTGCCTTCTAGAATACCCGATACATTAGAATCGGGCCACCATGTAGTATATTCAAAATTGGCAATCTTCTTAGCGATTTTCCAGTGCTTAGCACTTGGGAAAGTGGCTACTGTGAAAGCGGTCTTAGGGCTAAAACACAAGGCCAAAATTCCCTGCCTAATTTGGGGCCGAAACATCTGGGGGCAAAAAGCAGGGGGCGAAACATCCGGGGGCGAACTGCTGTGGGCGAACTGCTGGGGACAAAACATCCGGGGGCGAACTGCTGGGGGGAAAAAAAACTGGGGGCGAACTGCTGGGGATGAAACATCCGGGGCGAACTGCTGGGGGCGAAACATCCGGGGCGAACTGCTGGGGGCGAAACATCCAGGGGTGAAACATCCGGGGGCGAACTGCTGGGGGTGAAACATCCAGGGGCGAACATCCGGGGGCGAACATCCGGGGGCGAAACATCCGGGGGCGAACTTCTGGGGCGAAACATCCGGGGGCGAACTGCTGGGGGCGAAACATCTGGGGGCGAAACATCCGGGGGCGAACTGCTGGGGGCGAAACATCCGGGGGCGAACTGCTGGGGGCGAAACATCCGGGGGCGAACTGCTGGGGGCGAAATGTGCGGGGGCGAAATGTGCGGGGGCGAAACAACCTGGGGGCGAAATGCTGGGGGCGAAATATTCGGGGGCGAAGTGTACCTGGGGGCGAACTGCTGGGGGCGAACTGCTGGGGGCGAAACTTCCTAAAACCGGTTGTTGGTGCTGATCCTGGCCTTTCACAAATCACAGCACCAACAACCAAACCAAACCTGTGGCTTATTGTTCTATTGGGATCAAGAAGGTTTCTTGAAGCCCAGTCTTCAGCCTGGTCAGGGTTGTGTATTAGCGATGCCCCCTGCAGAAAGGAGCAAAGGCACACAGAAAATGCTAATGTAGGTCTGATTACAGTATGGTCCATGAAAACAGGCTGGGTGTGACACTCTTGGTCGTTAGAACCTGCTGATACCTCAGTGTGCTTTTGATATACCCTTTTAATGTGTTATAAATAAATGTGGTTTTACTGTTACCTTGCTGGAGAAATCTTTTTCCATATTTCCTTCGTATACGACCAGGACCGGGGTGGCTCTGTGCGAGGATTCTGCTTTCCTGAAGAGACTCCCAACGGTGAGCTGACTCTCCCATATCCCCCTTTCCCTGTATACATTGATGTGCCACTCTTTTACACCTGATAAGGGATGTAGTGGGGGCGGTGGCCCTGGGCCCATTTAAATAGTTGGCCTTTCCTGTGCACCAAATCCCTGTATGGCTGATGTAAGTGAAACCTATTATAAAGCATTAAACCGTAATCTCCCTGCCCTATCATTCTTTGTCTTGTAGGCCACAGACCACTTGGTTGAGGTACCAGAGGTCAGACCTGCTTTGATGATAAAGTAATGTCATTTGACATTACATCAAAGGCTGCCCAGCCCTTGTTAAGGACAACAATTTACCTGCACAAGTGGCACGATGATGTCACCTATAACGCTATGCTTGCTCTTTGTTAATAACTGAAGAAGGACTCACTGTGTTCGCCAGGAAATTGAGGTAGGGTGAGTATAAATGTTATTTTTTTCAAGGGGGAAAAAGGGGTTAAATGCTGGTGTCACAGACTGACACTAGTATTTAAGGGGTTAATAAGAGTATTCGGAGCTCAGTTCTGATCTCTCCTGTTACAGCTGCAAGGTTTGGTGATGGGTTAAAGAGGACCTCTCAACTCGAGAAATAATATTTTCCTGCAGATATTCGGGTAATCTGCAGGTATATAGCAATTAAACCCTGGTTATCCAGTGAACTGAAGCAGCATCTACAGGGAAAAATTAAGTTTTATTTTCCCTGTAGCCACTCACTTCTATCTATCAAGGAGATGCAGGGAGCATTTACAGCCATTGCTCACTATATAGTGAGCAATTGCTCCATGATGTTTTGACCGACAGAAGGCGCTGAACGCACACACTGCATATACACTGCAGAACAGGCTATCAATCAGTGTGCCAGTGAGTGATTACAAATGTGCTCTCTGTGTAGAGATTGATGACTGTAACCGCTCATTGCACCACTCCAATGACTGGAAGATATAACTTCATTTTCTCTCTGAAGCTGCTGCTTGAATAAGCCAGTCAGACATGCTTTAAACATGACTTACAGTTGTGAACAAAAGTATTGACACCCCTGCAATTCTGTCAGATAATACTCAGTTTCTTCCTGAAAATGATTGCAAACACAAATTCTTTGGTATTATTATCTTCATTTAATTTGTCTTAAATGAAAAAACACAAAAGAGAATGAAGCAAAAAGCAAAACATTGATCATTTCACACAAAACTCCAAAAATGGGCCAAAGTATTGGCACCCTTAGCCTAATACTTGGTTGCACAACCTTTAGCCAAAATAACTGCGACCAACCACTTCCGGTAACCATCAATGAGTTTCTTACAATGCACTGCTGGAATTTTAGACCATTCTTCTTTTGCAAACTGCTCCAGGTCCCTGATATTAGAAGGGTGCCTTCTCCAAACTGCCATTTTTAGATCTCTCCACAGGTGTTCAATGGGATTCAGGTCTGGACTCATTGCTGGCCACCTTAGAAGTCTCCAGTGCCGTCTCTCAAACCATTTTCTAGTGCATTTTGAAGTGTGTTTTGGGTCATTGTCCTGCTGGAAGACCCATGACCTCTGAGGGAGACCCAGCTTTCTCACACTGGGCCCTATATTATGCTGCAAAATTTGTTGGTAGTCTGACTTCATAATGCCATGCACACGGTCAAGCAGTCCAGTGCCAGAGGCAGCAAAACACCCCCAAAACATCAGGGAACCTCCGCCATGTTTGACTGTAGGGACCGTGTTCTTTTCTTTGCCTCTTTTTTTCTCCTGTAAACTCTATGTTGATGCCTTTGCCCAAAAAGCTCTACTTTTGTCTCATCTGACCAGAGAACATTCTTCCAAAACATTTTAGGCTTTTTCAGGTAAGTTTTGGCAAACTCCAGCCTGGCTTTTTATGTCTCGGGGTAAGAAGTGGGGTCTTCCTGGGTCTCCTACCATACAGTCCCTTTTCATTCAGACGCCGACGGATAGTACGGGTTGACACTGTTGTACCCTCGGACTGCAGGGCAGCTTGAACTTGTTTGGATGTTAGTCGAGGTTCTTTATCCAACATCCGCACAATCTTGCGTTGAAATCTCTTGTCAATTTTTCTTTTCCGTCCACATGTAGGGAGGATAGCCACAGTGCCATGGGCTTTAAACTTCTTGATGACACTGCGCACGGTAGACACAGGAACATTCTGGTCTTTGGAGATGGACTTGTAGCCTTGAGATTGCTCATGCTTCCTCACAGTTTGGTTTCTCAAGTCCTCAGACAGTTCTTTGGTCTTCTTTCTTTTCTCCATGCTCAATGTGGTACACCCAAGGACACAGGACAGAGGTTGAGTCAACTTTAATCCATGTCAACTGGCTGCAAATGTGATTTAGTTATTGTCAACACCTGTTAGGTGCCACAGGTAAGTTACAGGTGCTGTTAATTACACAAATTAGAGAAGCATCACATGATTTTTCGAACAGTGCCAATACTTTTGTCCACCCTCTTTTTTATGTTTGGTGTGGAATTATATCCAATTTGGCTTTAGGACAATTCTTTTTGTGTTTTTTCATTTAAGACAAATTAAATGAAGATAATACCAAAGAATTTGTGTTTGCAATCATTTTCAGGAAGAAACTGAGTATTATCTGACAGAATTGCAGGGGTGTCAATACTTTTGGCCACAACTGTACCTGCAGAGGTCACCTTTATACAGTGGGGAAAAAAAGTATTTAGTCAGCCACCAAGTGTGCAAGTTCTCCCTCTTAAAACGATGAGAGAGGCCTGTAATGGACATCATAGGTAGACCATAACTATGAGAGTCAAAATGAGAAAACAAATCCAGAAAATCACTTTGTCTGGTTTGGCAAGATTTATTTTGCAAATTATGGTGGAAAATATTAACAAAAGCTCATCTCAATATTTTGTTATATATTATTATTTATTTATATAGCATCATTAATTCCATGGTGCTGAATGACGTGCCCCAGAGGCCGTGGGATACTCTGTACCGGGCTGGTTAACTTCAATGGGAAATGTCACAGTGGCAGTGACACGGTCCGTGGCCCCAGGCAGTCATGTAAAAGGGGTAGAATTGGATGGGAATAAAGTTTATGTAGTGATTCGTGACGCCAGTTGGGGTGTTCGACTGTAGTATAGACGGCACTGCAGATGATCCCTGGGGGAGTAGATGGTGATGGCAGTGCAGATGTTTAACCATCTCCAACCAGGGCCGACCCCCAAAGATTGTGATGGAAGTAGAAGGCACGGAGTAATCAGGAAGAAGACAAAGAAAGTCACTTTATCATTTACTGTAGTTCAGGTGCAGTTCAAAGGAGATATTACAACTATCACCAAGTTACAGTCTGTTCTGCAGAATGGGAGTTATCCTTTTTCTCTGCTGTGAATCAGTGTAAGCTTCCTGCTATTCTATTCCCTTCTGGGACCAAGGCTTCCCAGAGTCTAAAACTTCCAGTATAACCTCTACTCACTGTGTATTTCTCCTCTGGCAACTTGCAGCTTGAATCCTTTGTGAAGCAGCTCAAGTTCCTACTTGCACAATCCTTCACTGATCCTAGGTTGTTACAGGCTTTCCGGGGAGTAAACACTGTTGTTGGTTGTATAATCCCACACAGTCTCTCAGCTTACCACCCTGCTCTGAAAGCATGGATGGTCTAGGGGCTGACACCCTGATGCATCTTAGCTCTACTCCTGGGTCGAGCACATGTCTAATGGCTCCCAACAGCGTTCTTCATCTCCTCCTTCTTCACTGAAAACAACACTGCTTCTCCCCCTCCCAGTTAGGGTGTGTCTGCAAAGCTCTAAGCTTCAGACAAGTAAGGGAGTGAGGTGAATTTTCTGTGTGTGTGGTCTCTAGCAGAGAAAGCATAACTCCCATTGCTCACAAAACTCATACAAAACTACATATTTAACCCTTTTGTGGCGGTAAAGATGCAGGGCGCCACACTGAACATGAGAAGGGGTTACATACAAAGTTATACATATCGTTTACAGTAAACAAATTTACAATGACAGACTGGTACGGAGAGAGGACCCTGTTTTTTCAGACTTACATTCTACAGGATAATGGGGAAGAGACAGAAGGTTGGGGGTGCAGCAGCTCTGGTGGTGGTGAGGCGGCAGCCCAGGTGATGGTGAGGCGGCAGAATGGTTATTGCAGGCTGTAAGCTTTCCTGAAGAGATGGTTTTTCAGATTCTGTTTGAAGGATCCGAGGGTGGTGGATAATCGGACTTGTTAAGGCGTGGAATTCCAGAGGATGGGGGATATTCGGGAGAAATCTTGGAGGTGGTTGTGTGAGGAACGAATAAGTGTGGAGGAGAGTAGAAGGTCTTGGGAGGATCGAAGATTATGTGAGGGAAGATATTGGGAGATTAGTTCAGAGATATAGGGAGGGAACAAGTTGTGGATGGCTTTGTTAGTAGTTTGAACTGGATTTGTTGGGGAATTGGGAGCCAGTGGAGGGATTTGCAGAAGGGAGAAACAGGGGAGGAGCGAGGAGAGAGGTGGATTAGTCGGGCAGCAGAGTTGAGGACAGACTGGAGTGGTGCAAGAGAGTTAGCAGGGAGGCCACAGAGGAGAGTGTTGCAGTAGTCAAGGCGGGAGATGATGAGGGGGTGTACAAGAGTTTTAGCAGATTGAGGGCTGAGGAAGGGACCGATTCTGGAAATATTTTTGAGTTGGAGGTGGCAAGAGTTTGGACGTGCGGTTTGAAGGACAGGGCAGAGTCAAGAGTTACTCCGAGGCAGTGGATTTCTGGTGCGGGAGAGAGCGTGATGCCGTTTACCATAATAGATAGATCGGGTAGGGAAGATACGTGGGATAGAGGAAAGATGATGAGTTCGGTTTAGTCTACACTGAGTTTTAGGAAGAGAGAGGTGAAGGAGGATAAGGCTGATAGACACTCTGGGATTCTGGACAGCAGAGAGGTGACCTCTGGGCGAGAGAGGTAGATCTGAGTGTCGTTCGCATACAGGTGGTATTGGAAGCCATGAGACTTTATGAGTTGTCCTAGGCCAAGGGTAAAGATGGAAAAAAGTAGGGGTCCCAGGACAGAGCCTTGGGGGACTCCAACAGAGAGAGGGCGGGATGAGGAGGTAGTGTGGGAGTGAGAAACGCTAAATGTTCGGTTGGAAAGGTATGAGGCGATCCAGGACAGGGCAAGGTCTTTGATGCCAAGGGAAGAAAGAATCTGTAGCAGTAGGCAGTGGTCAACTGTGTCAAAGGCAGAGGACAGGTCGAGGAGGAGGAGGATGGAGAACTGTCTGTTAGTTTTGGCTGTGAGTAAGTCATTAGTAATTTTGGTCAGGGCAGTTTCGGTGGAGTGGTGGGGGTGAAACCCAGAATGGAGGTTGTCAAAGAGAGAGATGAGAGGTGGGAGGAAAGTTGAGCATGGACATTGCCATCATTTGTTGGCAATGACAGAGGTCAAACGTTTTCGGTAAGTCTTCACAAGGTTGGCACACAATGTTGGTGGTATGTTGACCTATTCCTCCATGCAGATCTCCTCTAGAGCAGTGATGTTTTGGGCCTGTTGCTGGGCAACACAGACTTTCAACTCATTTCAAAGATTTTCTATGGGGTTGAGATCTGGAGACTGGCTAGGCCACTCCAGGACCTACATATGCTTCTTATGAAGCCACTCCTTCATTGCCCTGGCAGTGTGCTTGGGATCATTATCGTGCTGAAAGACACATTTGCATTTCTTCCATCAGCAAGGTCATTGAATGAGATTTGCACTCAAACTCTCACGATACATGGCCCCATTCATTCTTTCATGTACACGGATCAGTCTTCCTGGTCACTTTGCAGAGAAACAGCCCCAAAGCATGATGTTGTCACCCCCATGCTTCACAGTAGGTATGATGTTCTTTGGATGCAACTCAGCATTCTGTCTCCTCGAAACACGACGAGTTTTGTTTCTACCAAACAGTTCTACTTTGGTTTCATCAGACCATAAGACATTCTCCCAATACTCTTCTGGATAATCAAAATACTCTCTAGCAAACTTCAGATGGGCCCAGACATGTACTGGCTTAAGCAGGGGAATACGTCTGGCACTGCAGCAGGATCTGAGTCCCTGGTGGCGTAGTGTGTTACTGATGGTAGCCTTTGTTACAGTGGTCTCAGTTCTATGCAGGTCATTCAGTATGTCCCCCCGTGTGGTTCTGGGATTTTTGCTCATCGTTCTTGTGATCATTTTGAGCCCATGAGGTGAGATCTTGCATGCAGCCCTAGATCGAGAGATTATCAGTGGTCTTGTATGTCTTCCATTTTCTTATTATTGCTCCCACAGTTGATTTAATCACACCAAGGTGCTTGCCTATTGCAGATTCAGTCTTCCCAGCCTGATACAGGTCTACAATTTTGTTTCTGGTGTCCTTCGACAGCTCTTTGGTCTTCACCATAGTGGAGTTTGGAGTGTGGCTGTTTGAGGTTGTGGACAGGTGTCTTTTATACTGATAACAAGTTCAAACAGGTGGCATTACTACAGGTAATGAGTGGAGGACAGAGGAGCCTCTTAAAGAAGAAGTTACAGGTCTGCGAGAGCCAGAAATCTTGCATGTTTTTAGGTGACCAAAGGCTTGTTTTCCACCATAATTTGAATAAATAAATCTTGCCAAATCAGGCAGGGTGATTTTCTGGATTTGTTTTCTCATTTTGACTCTCATAGTTGTGGTCTACCTATGATGTCAATTACAGGCCTCTCTCATCTTTTTAAGTGGGAGAACTTGCACAATTGTTGGCTGACTAAATACTTTTTTCCCCCACTGTATGCAGGTAAATAGCATTTTTTGAGGTGACATGTTCCCTTTAAGGAAAATACTACAATATGGCTTTAGAAAAGGCTTATGTCTTTATGTTGAACAGCATGAACTGTGGATCAAGTAAAAATAAACTGGAGCTGGAATTTAGTACATGTATTTACAGTCATGAGAAAAACTAAGTAGGCTCTGTTTAAATTCTTTGGTTTTACATATTGAGACATAATAAAAAAAAATCTGGTCCATGGAAGGTCTTAAAATTAGGTAAATACAACATCAGATGGACAACAACACATGAAAAATTACCCAGCATGATTAGCAAGCCACCTTTATAAAAGCAAATGTTTTGGCAGTTTTTTGGTCTGGAACATTCAGGCGTGTGTTGACACAACACCAATCAGGAAAGACATCAGCAATGATTTTAGTGATGCAATTGTTCCTGCTTACCAATCTGGTAAGGGTTATAAGACTATTGACAGACGATTTACAGTCCGCTATTCTACAGTGAGGAGAAACATTGTTAACAAGTGGAAAATATTCAAGACAGTAATTCAACCTAATGTAATACCATGCAATGCTCAGAGAAATTGCAAAAACCCCAAGAGCTACAGCTCAGTCTCTAAAGGATTCAGCTTGTCAAGTTCATGACAGTATAATTAGAAAAAGACTGAATAAGTATGGCTTATTTGGCAGGATTGCCAGAAAAAAATCCTCTTTTTTTCTAAAAAGCACATGGCAGTACACCTAAAGTTTGTTAAGTTGCTCTAAAGAAGCCACAAGATTTCTGGAATAATCTCTTTTGGACATATGAGACCAAAATGGAGATATTTGGCTATCATGTGCCATGTTTTGCATCTTGTATCTTGCAAAAACCACACACAGGACATTAGTACAAATACCTCATAATAACTCTGAAGAATGGTGGTGGACTGATGATGATTTGGATTTATTTTGCATCCACAAGACCTGGGCACCAGGCAATCATTAAGTGGACGATGAACTCCTCCATTTAGCAAAGTATTTTAGAGTCAAATTTGAAGCCATCTATCCAAAAGCTAAGGTTTGGCCGAAACTGGGCCATTCAACAGGACAATGATCCCAAACACACTCGCAAATCAAAATCAGAATGTCTGAAAATAAAAAGAATTAATGTATTGCACTGACCCAGTCGAACTCCAGACTTTAAGCCTATTGAAATGCTGTGCTGGACCATAAAAGGGAATCTGTCAGCAGGTTTTACTATGTAATTTGAGGACAGTATGAGATAGGGGTTGAAACACAGAATTCAAGGATGTGGTACATGTCTGGTTATTTGGTGCTTACTTACTCTGAAGGTTTTATTACCTGGCAATTATCATTGCTGTGTCTATCTGAAGAGCTTACAAGTCAAACTCTGCCACCTCCACTGATAAGCTGCTAACTATATATATATATACAATGTACATACAGAGCCTGGTGTAGGCGGAGTAAGCTGTGGTGTGGGCTGGGCGAGCTTTCTCAGCTCTGCTGCATTGCTAAATCAAACAACTCTGACTGTGTCAGAAGCACTGCACCCAAGAAACTAAGTGATATATTGATAGATTGAGGGTCTCTTTGACTACATTGTGCTGCTTTCAGTTGAGGTAACATAAACCTGCTGACAGATTCCTTTTATAGAATCATAGAATGGTAGAGTTAGAAGGGACCTCCTTGGTCATCTGGTCCAAACCCCTGCTCAAAGCAGGATTCACTAAATCATCCCAGACAGATGTCTGTCCAGCCTCTGTTTGAAAACTTCCTTGGAAGGAGAACTCACCACCTCTCGTGGCAACCTGTTCCACTCATTGTTCACCCTAACTTTTAAAAAGTTTTTTCTAATATCTATTCTGTGTCTCCTCCCATTCTGTTTCATCCCAGTGCTTCTTTTCTTTCCTTATGCAAATGAAATAAAGATGATCCTTCTACAATGTGACAACCCTTGAGATATTTGTAGACAGCTATTAAGTCTCCTCTCAGTCTTCTTTTTTGCAAACTAAACATTCCCAAATCCTGTAGCCATTCCTCATAGGACATGGTTTGCAGACCGGTGACCATTCTGGTCGCTCTTCTCTGAACTTGCTCCAGTTTGTTGATGTCTTTTTTTAATGTGGTGCCCAAAACTGGACACAGTATTCCAGATGAGGTCTGACCAGAGAGGAGTAGAGGGCAGTAATGACTTCACGTGATCTAGACTGTATACTTCTGTTAATACATCACAGAATTGCATTTGCCTTTTTTGCTGCTGCATCACACTGTTGACTCATGTTCAGTTTATGATCTATTAGTATACCCAAGTCTTTTTCACATGTGCTGTTGCATAGCTCTATTCCTCCCATTCTGTATATACTTTTTTCATTTTATTGCCCAGATGAAGTACTTTGCATTTTTTCCTGTTAAAAACCATTCTGTTAGTTGCTGCCCACTGCTCCAGGTTATTTATATCTTTTTGAATCCTCTCTCGCTCTTCTCTAGTATTAGCTATCCCTCCTAACTTTGTGTCATCAGCAAATTTAATCAGTTTACCCTCAATTCCTTAATCTAAATCATTGATAAAGATGTTGAACAGTACAGGGCCCAGGACAGAACCCTGTGGTACCCAATTTGAGATATTCTTCCAACTGGATGTGCAGCCATTTACAGCCTCTCTTTAGGCCCGATCTCTAAGCCAGTTATGAATTTCCTCAGTGGTTGCTACCTTTTAATGACTAACTGAAAATATGATAACAAATAACAAGCTTTCAAGACTACTCAGGTCGCCATCAGGCATAGTATAACACAAAATCTGAAGAGTCAAATATTTATACCCAACAAGATTTGGAAGAATATGGGGATATAATTTCATGCCAATCGACTATATCAGGGTTCCCCAACGCCAGTCCTCAAGGCCCACCAACAGATCATGTTTTCAGGATTTCCTTAGTATTGCTCAGGTGATAATTGCTTCACCTGTGCAATACAAAGGAAATCCTGAAAAGATGACCTGTTGGTGGGCCTTGAGGACTGGAGTTGGGGAACCCTGGACTATATCATATCTGGTCATTATAGACCTCCTTCAAAATGTGAAGCTGAGACAGGACACCTGACTCAGCAGGTGGTCCAACTTCAAAAGCTCCAAGTTGAAACACTTACACCTCTAGCAGCCGAGCTGGAACCAAAGCCTTTCTGGTAGGATGAACCCATGCTTGGACCCCAAGCTGCTTAATTGCTTAAAAAAACCCACAGACCAGACAGACGGGAGCTGTAATTTTATAAGGAGTTATTGTACTTCGTAGTCATATACGGGTTACATTTTCAAAGTCTCAGGATCGGGACAAATACCCACTGTGGTCTCAACCCGTTCTAGCACCCAAGGTGGGGCGCAATGTAGAATAACTAGTAGAAGCCAGGTAGCAAAACCGTGTTTGGTCTCCAAGCGTAATGGGGCCAGATCCAATAGCGTCAAAACTGCCTCCCTATGACCTGTTGAGAAGCTTTGATCCTTCATAGGTTATGGAATTTCAGCTACAAGACACATGGGAAGACTAACTAGGACCATCCCAGGGTGGGAAAGGGAGTGACCGACCAATGGATCAATTGCTCGTGGGAGGCTGTGGCCTGGGGTTCTCTTCTAAGAGAGATCACACCACCATATCGCATCGGGAAAAAACAGAAACCGCTGGCATGCCACACCTCCCATGTGGCTGCACAGAGCCAAAACCTAACATACAACTGGTAACTGACTTTTGTATCATCTGCTTATACTAAGTGTACTGACACCTAATATTTTGAACTTTTGACTTTCAGACTCCATATCTCACCGTCCACTACTGCTTCGAACTTGAGACTACCATAATTTTATAGACAATTACACACGTGGTCAAAATTGTTGGTACCCTTCGTTTAATGACAGAAAAAACCACAATGGACACAGAAATAACTTGAATCTGACAAAAGTAATAATAAATGAAAAATCTATGAAAATGAACAAATGAAAGTCAGACATTGCTTTTCAACCATGCTTCCACAGAATTTTGGAAAAAAAAAAAAACTCATGAAATAGGCCTGGACAGAAATGATGGTACCCTTAACTTAATATTTTGTTGCACAACCTTTTGAGGCAGTCACTGCAATCAAGCAATTCCTGTAACTGTCAATGAGACTTCTGCACCTCTTGACAGGTATTTTGGCCCACTCCTGAAGAGCAAACTGCTCAAGTTGTCTTGTGTTTGAAGGTTGCCTTTTCCAGACGTCGTGTTTTAGCTCTTTCCAAAGGTGCTCAATAGGAGTTAGGTCAGGGCTCATAGAAGGCCACTTCAGAATAGTCCAATGTTTTCCTCTTAGCCATTCTTGGGTGTTTTTAGCTGTGTGTTTTGGGTCATTTTCCTGTTGCAAGACCCATGACATGCGACTGAGACCAAGCTTTTTTTTTTTTTGAACAATAAATTTTTTATTGAAAGTTTACATTTTACAAATAAGGTGATAGCAAATCTCAATACAGAGCTGTGTTTGCAATATGCATAAGAGAGCATGTAAACGGTTGACAAACAAACAGACAAACTAACAACAGGGTATGAGGTAAAGGAGGGGAGGGGGGAAGCCCGAGGAGGGGGGTATGTTGTGTCCAATTATCGTTAATGATTCAATCAGAATCAGGGGGATCTGGGTTGGTTAGATGAAATACAGGTGTGGCAAAGGGGGTGTGGTTGGCGTACTCCGCCCAGGGAAGCCATATTTTCTCAAACTTACCGACTTTATCTGTAAGTATGGCAGATAATTTTTTGTTGATCATATACCAAGAAAGGCGTGTTTTAACTACAGATAAATCTAAATTTGTTTTTTTCCATGCCAAAGCTATGGTTTGTTTGGCTGCCAGGAATATGAATGCAATGAGGGTTTGAGTGTGTTTAGGGATGTTGGGGATGCGTTTGTTGAGTAAGGCCTCCCAAGGGTTTTTTTTTAAGGTTTATATTTGTTATAGAGGAAACCAAATGGTAGATTCTGATCCAAAATCTACGTACAGTCAGGCATAGCCACCATGTATGGAACATATCTCCTGTGGAGTTGCACCCTCTAAAGCAATT
The DNA here is from genome assembly GCF_039654945.1 of Dendrobates tinctorius. NCBI lineage: Eukaryota > Metazoa > Chordata > Amphibia > Anura > Dendrobatidae > Dendrobates > Dendrobates tinctorius. The sequence continues at coordinate 10,242,337 of NW_027361684.1, forward strand.
TGGAGAGTAGTTGGCAACTGCCTTAGCCACTCTGGCTGGGGTCAGGTACCATCGGGTTAACACCTTATAGTTAGTTTCCAACATAAGGGTATTTAATATTCCTCCAGTAGAGGAGGACCAAATTTGGGATCACTCTGAATCTGTAAAGGTGGAACCAATGTCGGACTCCCAGCGAGAAGTGTATTTTAAGCAGCGCCTAAGAGGGGAGGAGTTGATATGTGAGTAGAGGAGAGATATAGTACCTAGAGCATGTGGATTTTGACGGCTTTTTTGTTCGTAGGGAGTAAAGGAGTAGGGAGGAGTAGAATTTTTTAGTAATGAGCTGACAAAGCTTTTAAGTTGTAGATAGCGAAATACCTCTCCAAGGGGGAAATTATATTTTTCACTCAGGACCGAGAATGGAATAATCCCGTCAACGTTAAAAAGATGGTGGACTCTGGTTATCCCTGCAGCGACCCATAAACGAAAGTTCCTAAGGGATTCCATGCCTGGGGGAAGCTGGAGATTGCCCCAAAGGGGGGCGAGGGGTAAAAATGGTGAGATTAGCTGCGAGGAATATTTCAACGAGTCCCAAATCCTAAGAGAGTGCGTTATAATAGGATTCGAGATGTGTTTTCGCTGGGCTGGGAGAATCCATAGTAGTTTGTCGAGGGTACCTGAGTGAAATTCAGGGGCCTCTAGAGATAGCCACAGTGGGGGTTCGGAGTAGGCATGATATAGGGTCAGTTGACCCAATTGGGCTGCATGGTAATATTTAGAAAGATTGGGAACTCCCAAGCCTCCTTTCAAACGGTGACGGTAGAGGGTAGCTCTATTAACCCTGGGGAGGCCACCTCTCCAAACAAAAGCATCTACTAATCGTTGGGCTATTTTGAGGTAGTGTGAAGGAACAGGGACTGGCAAGACACGAAATAAGTAAAGTAATTTGGGGAGAATGGTCATCTTTAGTGCTCGTACCCGGCCGAGCCAGGAGAGATGTAGCTTCTCCCATGACTGAAGTCGTAGACGGAGTTTGCGGAGCATGTGAGGATAATTGGCTGCATAAATGGAGTCTAAACTGGCAGTCAGTTTCACCCCTAGGTAATCCAGATGGTTAGTGGCCCATTGAAACGGAAAGTCGTGTTGGAGCTGTGAAAAAATAGGTGAAGGGAGGGATATATTCATGGCATAAGATTTTGAAGGATTAACCTGTAGACCGGAGATAGAGTCAAAATTACTAAGGGTTTGAAGTAGGGCCGGCAAGGATGTCTGAGGGGTTGATAGAAGAAGTAGCATGTCATCTGTGAACAAAAAGAGCTTGTGAGAAACTGACGCTATTTCTACACCCTGTATATTAGAGTTGAGGCGAAGATGAATAGCTAATGGTTCGAATGCCAAAAGGAATAATAAGGGCGAAAGAGGGCATCCTTGCCGAGTGCCTCTACTAATGGGGAAAAGTGCAGAGGAAAAGCCATTGTAGTGTACGTAAGCGGATGGGGAGCTGTAAAGAGCGTGAATCCAAGAAAGAAAGTGGTCAGGGAACTTCCACTTCCGCAAGACCGCAAACAGATAAGGCCAGGAAATGGAGTCAAAGGCTTTTTTAATATCCAGTGACAGTAACATGCTTGATATGTTGCGCTGTTTGCAGAGGTGCAGCAGGTGGGAGACCCTCCGTATGTTGTCGGAGGCTTGTCTACAAGGGACAAAGCCTACTTGATCTCTATGTATTAGGGTTCCCAAACCCGAGTTCAACCGCTGAGATAGAATTTTAGCTAGTATTTTAAGGTCTACGTTAATAAGGGATATTGGTCTATAGTTAGACCAGAGTAAGTGGTCTGAGTTGGGTTTTGGTATCATGGATATAGCGGCCATTAAAGAGGCTCCTCCTGGATTGTTACCGTCCCTTAAAGAGTCAAAGTAGTTAGTGAGGTGGGGAATTAGTACTGATGCGTATTTTTTATAATAGAGGGCCGTAAATCCGTCGGGACCTGGTTTTTTATTAATTTTCAATTGCTGAATAGCTAGTTCTATTTCACTAGGAGTAATGGCTTGATTTAGGAGTTCGATCATGTCAGAGCTAAGGGCTGGGAGGGGGTAGAATCTAAAAAAGCATGTAACATTTCTGAGTTTATAGTGGTAGAGACGTTATATAACTGCCTAAGTTTTTGTTGGAACATATGAGTAATCTGTTGTGGGTTGGATATAATGCCTGAAGGTGTACGTAGACGTATGGGGGGCGGGGTAGGCATTTTAAGCGACGAGCTAAGTTAGAATTATTCTTATTATTAAGGGCGTAGAAGCGTTATTGTGACCAGCGTATGGCCCGGTCCGCGTTCTCAGAAAGACAGAGGTCTAATTCTGTATGAGCGTGGGAAAGGTCTTGGTACGTAGCATGTGAGGGTGTGTTCTTCATCCGGGACTCTAAAACTGATACCTTGCTCTCTAATTCAGCTACCCTTGCACGTCTGTCTTTTTTCTTGCGCGAGGCCTCTTGAATACAGAAGCCTCTTAGCACTGCCTTATGAGCTTCCCATAGGGAAATTGGCGAGGAAGCTGATTGTTGATTCAAGGAGAAGTAATCATCAAGGTGTTTTTTCAGTTTTTGAGCGATATCAGGGTAAGAGAGCAATGAATCTTTCAGAGTCCGGTTGAATGATCGGGGCCGTGGGTGGAGAGTAGAGCATGTGAGTTGAATTGGAGAGTGATCTGACCATGGAGTAGATTGAATAGAAATATTTGACACATTTGGAATAAAGGATGGATGAACAAAGATATGGTCAATTCTAGTGTACACTAAGTGGCGTGAGGAGAAGTAAGTATAGTCTTTATCTGAGGGATGCAAGTCTCTCCATAAGTCAACCCAATGATGTTGGGAGAGGAGCTTGTTAAGGGCAGCTGAGTCCGCAGAAGAATATAATGGCAAGGGAGTAGGGGATTGAGGGCTTGTGGACTTGTCAAGGAAGGCTTTAAGTATACAGTTGGAGTCCCCGCATAATAGCGTAGTCCGTTGGGCATGTTCGGAGACTAGTTCCAATAATTGGGAAAAAAAAGCAGCTTGATGAGTGTTAGGAAACAATAGTCACCAATTCATCTGAAATTGAGCCCGTCACCATTAAATAACGGCCTTCTTTGTCTACGACCGACGATTTAAAAGCGAAGGGAACCGATTTTTTGAAGCAGATAGCGACGCCTTTGGTTTTGTTTGGGGCGTTCGCTAAATAAAAAAACGGGTAAGAGGTGGACATAAACTTAGGGTGAGAGCTAGTTGAGAAGTGTGTCTCTTGGAGACATACCACGTCTGCTTGTTGAGATCTGTAGTAGCGGAAGGCCTTAGTGCGTTTATGTGGAGAATTAAGGCCTCACACGTTGTGTGATAAGATTGTTAGTGGCATGGTGAAAAGATGTTAGACACGCCTTTGATAGCTGTTAATCGTGGTTTGTAGGTAAAAGTAGAGGTATTAATATGGAATGGACTAAATTGGTGGAATTCACTCGGGCAAGTAGTAGGAATGGGAGATTGGGTAGACGGAACAATACATGTAGTTTGAATAGGATAGGAGAAACCTATAGGGGAAAAAGGGGCAACTTTAACATTGGCTAAGCACGACGTGCTGAGCGGCAGTGTGTAAAAACACTGTGGTGTCATGTGGAATTGTTAGGGACAACGCAATATAATATATAATAAGTAAAATTAGATGCAGGGGGTGTATAAGAGTGAGGTGGGTCAAGGTGAGCTGGATATATAAGTCAACGGACTTAGGAGTATTCAAACAATTACCAGGATTTTGGATAAGTATGTTTATAATGTAGGGAATGTGGTACGGGTAAATGAGAGAGTGGATGTAGTTATGGTCTAGTGTCCCTGGAAAAAGAATTAGACAAGGCAATTGTAGAAGAGGTGTAATCCTATTAAGTAGTTACGTACCCAAAGTGGAAGGTAACATAGCATAGTATATTACTGGATTAACAAGAGAACAATAGAATTAGAACAAGTCGCATAGAGGTAACAGTATTAATTAACAACATAACCAAAGTAAACCGTTACAAAGCATTGTATAATATTTGGTTTGCAACAGTATAGTAAAATATAGAGCAAATCTCCGGTATATAATGGATGGAGTAAAAACCATCGACATGTAAATTGAGCATAGTCACTTCACCTTCTTGGAGATCGAGTCGAGGGGCAATCACCAGTCCAGATGGCCAGAAAAAACGAAGAACTCGACTAGCTCCGAAGGAATGAATGTTGGAACTGCGCGCTCCTAAGATACCTGAAAAAATTAAACTGAGAAACCATATATAACGACTTTGTCAAAGAGGACGTTAAGATATTTCTAGAACTCGGGTGAATATGCACAGTCAAAGTTTCTAAGCAAAAAAGAATAGGCTGACAGTTTATATATAAGGCCATAGAGACATCATGTAAAGTAGCCTATGTCCTAAACTCAAAGTAGAACTAATGTTTACATAGATTATCAAGGGGGAATAGGTGGATCTTGCGTATCTTGCGGACTAGAGCGGTGATTCCTGGGCCGAGACTGTGAAGAAGATGGTGGGGGGGGCGAAGGGGGACCCATGAGCTGTAGCTTAGTGAGGCAGCGGCTCGCCCCTTCGGGGGAGAGGACTGTGTGGACCATTTCGAGATGAGTGAACATCAGTTTAAAGGGGAATCCCCAACGATACTTAATGGTCTCGGAGCGGAAAATGTCTAGGTATGGTTTCACAGCTCGCCTTTTGGCGATGGTGGTAGGGGCCAAGTCAGGGAAAAGTTCGTAGTGGTGGCCTTGGAATATCAAAGGTGCTGACTTTCTCGCCGCCTGTAAGAGTTGTTCTTTTGTTTTGTAGAAATGCAGCTGAGACCAAGCTTTTTGTCACTGGGCAGCACATTTCTTTCTAGAATCCCTTGATAGTATTGAGATTTCATTGTACCCTGCACAGATTCTAGACATCCTGTGCCAGATGCAGCAAAACAGCCCCAGAACATAACAAAGCCTTCTCCATGTTTCACAGTAGGGACAGTGTTCTTTTCTTGATTCTGTCTGTGAAGATAGAGCTGATGTGCCTTTCCAAAAAGTTCCATCTTTGTCTCATCTGTCCATAGGACCGTGATGGGCAACCTTTTGAGCTTGGTCTGTCAAAATTTGCCAAAAAAAAACAAGCATAACTTGCGTGGTGTGTCACTTCAAGAAAAAATACATAATTTTGCAATATTTATAGTTTAAGTAACAAAAGTGTATAATTGTAATATATAACTGCATTTAATAAACCAAAAACGAATTATTTAACTTACCCGCTTAGTGACTTCTTTGTTCTTCCATCAGTCGGTTTCTTTTGTTGGTCTTGATATTATTTAACTTGTGTGGGGTGCCGTGAACGAAAATAAGTGAGGAGGAGATGAAATTGTTTAACTAACCTGCCTATTAGTGACTTTTTCGTTGCTGAATTTCATTGGCTAAATCTTCAATTGAAGGTTGATATTTTATACACTTCAAGCCCAAGCAAGGGCTACTAACTTCATCTGTCAATCTGTTTCTTTTGTTGGTTTTGATATTATTTAACACTGAGAATAAGGTCCGATAAAAGTATGTAGATTGAAAAATTGTGAGTAAAGCCATTGCTATATTTTTCAGGGTGCTAAAAGTGTTTGGTAATCGGTTCCAGGCACTCCAAATTTTCTGTTCGTGGTGGCACTCCTCTTGATTCTCCAAGCGGCACATTTCCAGATTCTCAAGCTTTGACCTCAAGTCGACAAACACCTGAGCCCAGATGCCGTCTTGAAATTCTGCAAGTTGCATCTCCAAATCATCAATTTGCATCCATTGGAAACCATCTAATTCCAGACTACTGTAGACTACTGCATCGGGATACTTAATTATTTTCATGGTCTGTTCTAGGCTTCTAAATTGATTAAATCTATCACTGAACTGTTCAAGTAACGAGCCTAAAACATGCTGGTACTTTATATGCAAGGGTTCCATTTCATTTTGTACAGCTGCACTGGCCTTCTGAAAATACTTTACTTGAGGAAAATACTTAAAAGTTTTAGTTTCTACATCTCGCTTGAAAATTTTAAGTTTACTTTCAAAAGCTTTTATGTATCCAAACATAATGTCAATACTTTTGCCAAAACCTTGTAACTTTAAGTTCAGTTCATTAATATGAACAGAGAGATCTGTAAAAGAACATCAGGGTGTTGTCCCACTTATTATTATTGAGTTGAGGAAAGTTTCCCAGAGGCTTATCCCCAAGAAATACCTTAATTTCTTCAAAGCACTCCACAAAGCACTCAAGAACTTTGCCTCAGCTCAGCCATCTTACATTATTGTACATCAGCAGTCCACTGTAGTTGGAATCAACTTCCAGTAAATGTGCAGAAAATGCTCTCTTGTTAAGGGGCGAGCAGCTATTAGTTTAACTATTTTTGTAACAACTGACATTATCGTTTAAGTCGATGAATCCTGCCTTGGCACATAAAGCCTCCTGATGGATAATACAATGAAAAGGCACAATTGGATGTACAATAGCTTCCGTAAACAATTTGACAAATCCGACTTTTTTCCCCACCATGTTTGGTGCCCCATCTGTCGTCACTGACACAACTTTAGAGATATCAATGCTTAGGTCACGGAATGTTTGTATAACAACCTTACATATTTCGCTTCCTGATGTACTTGTTGGCACTGATACTAACTTTATCAACTCTTCTCTCATTGTGGGACCATCAGAATATTGACCAATAATGGCCAACTGAGCATGTGATGTGACATCAGTAGTTTCATCAAGAGAGATGAAAAATATTTACAATTACTTACGTCTCTCTTGTGTTCTGTCTCATTATTTGGTCTTTCATGATATTTCTACTGAGTGGTAACTCAGACATTCTCTTGATAATTGCATAGACATGAATGGAGTTGTTGCACCAAACATATATTCCAACACCCCCACTCAACAGCTACTTATCCTGTTAGTCCTATTGCAGTTCTGAAGTCCGCAAACTTGGCTTTTGATATTGGCTTTGTGATACTATCAACTATCTTCTTATCAGACTCACGTTAAACAAACTTGAGTACACCACTTTCCTCTAAGTCACCTAAGTGGTGATGTTTTACATCAATGCGCCTAGTCCTTGCACTAATCTTCTCACTGCTGGCAAGTTTAATGCATCTTTGGTTGTCCTCATAGATAACTGTTGGTTGAGCTAATGGCTTGCCCAAATCTTCCAAACGTTGTTTCAACTAAATTACTACTTTACTTGCATAAGCAGCAGACATATATTCTGCTTCTGTAGAAGACAATGCGACACTTGTTTTCTGCTGGACCAAGAAACTGAATTTTCTCCTAACTTGAACAAGTAACCACTTGTTGATTTCCGATCACTTGAATCTCCAGCCCAATCTGCATCCACATAACCCCTGAGTGTGAGATCTCCTGATGCAGAAGATATCTTAAGATTTAGCCTTTGAGTTTCTTTAAGTTATTGAAGAATTCTCTTAATTGCATTCCAGTCTCTTTGGCGTGGCTTTCTTTCATGTCGCCAGAGAATTCCAACTGTGGCTGTGATATCCGGACGAGCTGTGGTTGCTATGTACAGAAGCGCCCCCACTGCTTGTCTGTAACTCTCGTTGCTGGGTAGCAGATGTCCTTCCAACTTTAAGTAGGATGGATCCATTGATGTTGACTCACCTTTGGCTTCTGACATTCCAAACTGATTTAGGATTGCGGAAATTTTAGAACTTTGGTAGAGAAGAAAACTCCCATCTTCCGCTCTCTGGATTTTGGATTCCCAAATAATATGTCACATTTCCAAAAAGATGAGATCTTGAGATCTTTTAAATCCTTCATCCATCAAAACTTTGTTTATTTTCGAGTGCCAAGCTCTTGACGACTGCTTAAGTCCATAGAGATTTTTGCACTTTACAAACAAGGTGCTCTTTACCCTTTTTAATATATTCCTCGGGTTGGCTCATGTACAACTCTTCTTCAATGTCACCATGTAGGAAGGCTGTTTTGATGTCAAAATGTCCCACTGTCATCTGTTGAACTGCAGCTACAGACATTAAAGTTCTGAATGTGGCTTTCTTCGCAACTGGAGAAAATGTAGCATCATAATCTTCACCATACTTTTGTGAGCACCATTTTGTGACAAATCTTGCCTTAAACCGGTGAACGTTACCTTCTGAGTCTTATTTGTTTTTGAAGACCCACTTACAGTACATCCGATAGCTCTTTTTCCTTGTGGTAGCTCAGTAAGCTCCCATGTCTGGAGTTGGTGAAGGGACTCCATTTCCCCTAGCTATGCCTCTGGTCAAAGATCATCAAAAGTTTGTACTCCCAGACTCTTCTGTATCTCTGGAATGTGAAGCTACCTTACAACACCAGCAATTTCATGTCCATGATGCTGTGATCAGGAACACAAAAATGTTTGGTCACAAGTAGATCCATGATTCTTTCTTTTATTGTCTGGTGATGAGAATTCATCCTTGTTTAAGTTTTCCCTACATGCAGACGCGCAGTTGGACATTTGGTACATAAAATTAAGCACACCCGAATAGTTGTGATGCTTTTGAAAGTCCCTGAAGTCTTGTAGTCCTGATGTGAGTTGAGAATCTTTATCTTGTCCGTGGTCATTATAAATGGACAGGTTTTACATTTTTTTCTGGTTGCAGGGAAAGGTTCCTGTACCAGTTGTAGAGGACAGGGAGCTTCTGACAATGATTTTTCTTAAATTCGGGTGCTCCCTAAAACACAGAGGGGGGAGGGGTCTATAAATATGGATTTTAATCGGGCATCTTTTAGTAATAAAGGTTGTAGTTTCCATACAGCTCTCCTTATCACCTCCAGATTTGGATTGTAGGTGACTACTAAAGGCACACAGTTGCTTTTTTTGTTTTGTTTTGTAACGTAGGAGATGATTCCTTAACATTCTGGTGGCTCTGGCAATCTGTTTTTTTTTCAATTATTCTTCGTACAAAGATATATTTAACTTTCACAAATTCTCAATGAACTTAAGCAACATTGTGAAGAATATTGGGTCGAAATTCCTCTAGACCTACTGTATATGAGAGACTGATAAAGTCATAGAGAAACTGATTACTTCAAGCTATTACTGCTAAGGGTGGTTCTACACTGATGTGTTGTACTTAATTTTTTACTCATTGCTTCTGCAAATTCTTCTAAATTTTAGCAAATAATGACATAGTGTAATTCGTCAAGTGCTGTTGTTCATCTGAGATTGCATTTTCTTCATTTTAAAGCCTTCTAAGGCCAAAGATTTATGTCCTGATACATAAAATCAGTTAATTCAAAGAAGGTGTACTTAGTTTTTATCATGAATGTATGTCCACAAATAATACTGCATTTGAGTTTTTCAGGTGCTGTGTGGTACCATCAACATCAGTTCTGTGAATGAAAACAGCAGAGGGAGTTAAATAGTTGAGACTGACATTATTATATATTACACATACTAGTCTTGACTGAATTATGATTAATGGACTATATTTGAGCGCTGTAAAGATAATGAAAGTGCTGTAAATATCTACATCTTTGTATCCTGTATTATGCCCTATTTATACTGGTGCAAAATTTAATCCAGTGGTAAGAATTGGAAGCAAAAAAACCTGCCAGAGCTACTGGTAGTATGAATTAGGAGCAGGCGCCATCATTATGGGTATCCTTTGTTTTACTAAGGGTGCTTTCACACTGCATTTTGTCACCCGTTCGTTGATCCCATCGGTGTTTACACTTCAACGCAAAATGGGAATCAGGTGTATGGGCCGATGGGGCTGAGAGCAGGAAGGAAGATGCAGTAACGTGTCGGAGGCAGAGCAAGTGTTAACGTGGGGTTTAATTTAACATGTATCCTCCTTGCAGGGAGAAAACAGATAAAACAGTATAAAGGAACACAGAAGACATAACTCAGGGGAAACTGGTGTGAAGCATAGGGTAGGAAGTTCAAGGATAGCAAACTTATCAGTCTGACGACTTCAGAATGCGGTTAGTTTAGGATGTGGACGTTGGCGCCAAAGCAGTGGGGTCCGTTATGGTCCTGGAAAAGATGGCGTCCTGGATCCTGGCGGCGGTGGTGATTCCTCGCGGTCTGGTGTAGTCCTGGAAAAGATGACGTCTTGGCTCCTGGCGACCACGGTGATTCCTTGTGGTCCGGTTGGTGATCGGTGTGTCAGGAAACGAGCCGGACAGAGCACAGTCTTTCCCCCTGTCAGCATATAGGGACAACAAGCAACTCGATTCAGGTACAAAAGGAAACCCCTCACAGCGATTGTCCGAATTCTCCCGTCGGTGCGTGAGCAGGCTAATTGTGACGTCCGTCTGCGGTCTGGGCTGCCGCCAGCCAACACCCCGAGGAACACTGATACCCTTTACCCATATACAGGGATCTGGATTTATAGCAGAGCCCAGGAGGCGCTGTCTGAATAGGAGCAGTGGCCAGAGCAGGACGGTCGCCAGAAAGGTGTTCCAAAACAGGACAAAAACGTAGTGGTATCCGGGTCTAAACCAGTCGGGCAGCAAGGTACAAAAACAGTAGACAGTAGCAGAGTCAGATTCAGGCCAAGGTCAGAGTCATAAACCAGGAGGGCAGCTGAGGTACAGAATTGTTAGGCAGAAGCAGAGTCAGAAGTCCAGGCCAAGGTCAGAGTCATAAACCAGGAGGGCGGCAGAGGTACAGAATCATTAGGCAGAAGCAGAGTCAGAAGTCCAGGCCAAGGTCAGAGTCAGTCAACTATAGCAATTCACACAGTAACACACAGGGGAACCAAGAATATATCCGGCGGCTTGCAAGCCCAGTCCCAAGGTATTTGAGGGATCAGGTCATCCCTCACAGGCTCCCGGGCTGATGATGTCATCAGGACCGCCCCCAGGACCAGACCTGATGACGATGCACCAACCCCTTCATGACTGACAGAGGAGCGGAGTCTGCGTCCACTAGACGCCTGCGCAGAAGCCCTTTTACTGTTGCTGCCATCACTCGGGTGCGAGCCACGGCGCCTCCTAGTGGCTGAGGGCGGAACAGCAGGCCCCGAGTTCGACTACGACATGTCAGTCCGGCGCCTCCTGGTGGCCGAGGCCTGGACAGCAGGCCCTGAGCCCGAGGGCGGCGTGACAGTCCGTCGCCTCCGAGTGGCTGAGGGCGGAACAGCAGGCCCCGAGTCTGACGGCGACGTGACAGTACCCCCCTCTCCAGGAGGGGCCTCCGGACCCTCAAAACCCGGTTTGTCAGGGTGAAGGAGATGAAATCTCCTAATTAATGCCTTGGCATGGACGTTCCCCGCAGGAACCCAGGACCTTTCCTCTGGGCCGTAGCCCTTCCAGTGTACCATATACTGTACTGAGCCCCTCACAAGGCGGGAGTCAAAGATACTCTGGACTTCATACTCCAGAGCTCCCCCGACCGAAACAGGAGGAGGAGGGGACTGAACAGGGTGAATGGGAGAACGATAAGGTTTGAGGAGAGACCTGTGGAATACGTTAGGCAATTTGAATGACTGTGGAAGTTTTAAGCGGAAGGCTACTGGGTTAACCACCTCGATAATTTCGTATGGGCCGATGAACCTGGGACCTAGTTTGGCGGACGGTACCTTAAGCTTGATGTTTTTTGTAGAGAGCCAAACCTTGTCGCCAACTCCCAGGTGCGGCCCCTTAGATCGTCGTCTATTTGCAGCCGAAGCCTGTCTAACCTGAGCCCCTTTCAAATTTGAATTAACCTCAGACCAAATCGTTTTTAGCCGATGTATATTTTGCTCAACCCCAGGGAGCTCCGACATCCTGGCCGAAAACGACCCAAAGCGCGGATGTAGTCCAAGGTTACAAAAAAAAGGGGTAGTTTTAATGGAGTCTTGATATCGATTATTGAGGGCGAACTCAGCCAATGGCAGATGTTCCACCCAATCGGTCTGATGTCCTGACACGTAACAGCGGAGGTATTGTTCCAGAGCTTGGTTAGTACGCTCAGTTTGACCATTAGTTTCGGGATGGTATGCCGAGGAGAAGGACAACTCCACACCAATGCGTCTACAGAATGCCCTCCAGAACTTCGAGACAAACTGGGTACCCCTGTCGGACACAATATTTGCCGGAACGCCATGCAGACGTACAATGTGCAGAACGAACAACTTACTTAAAGTTTCAGAGTTAGGCAACCCAGACAGGGGAATAAAATGGCACTGCTTGCTGAACCTGTCTACCACCACCCAGATACAAGTTTTCCCATCTGATGGCGGCAGGTCTGTAATGAAATCCATGGAGATGTGGGTCCATGGACTCTCAGGGGTGGGCAAGGACTGAAGCCAGCCAGCAGGGCGACTATGGAGGGACTTGGCGCGGGCACAGACTTCACACGCTGAAACATAGTCCTTACAGTCCTTGACCACCGTCGGCCACCAAAAGTTCCTAGTTACCAGCCTGGTGGTATTATTGAGACCCGGATGGCCTGCCAGGACAGAGTCGTGTGATTCTTTTAGAACCTGCAGACGAAGGTTAGCTGGAACGAACAATTTTTTTGGGGGCGTAGTGTCAGGAACTTGCTCTGAAGACCTACGGATCTCCTCCAGAAGGTCCAAAGACACTGCTGACACGACGATTCCATTAGCCAATATCGGGACTGGTTCACAGTCCTCGGTCTGTGTGGGGCAAAAACTGCGAGAGAGGGCATCTGCCCTCACATTTTTAGTACCGGGGCGAAAGTTGATTAAAAAATCAAACCTGGAGAAAAACAAGGCCCACCTGGCCTGCCTGGGATTTAGTCTTTTAGCTGACTCTAGGTAGGTTAGGTTTTTGTGGTCTGTAATAACAGTGACCTTGTGTTTGGCACCTTCGAGGAAGTGGCGCCATTCCTCGAAGGCCCATTTGATCGCCAATAATTCCCGATTACCGATGTCATAGTTTCCGTGGCAGAGAATTTGCGGGAGAAAAACGCACATGGGCGAAGCTGAGTGAGGGATGCAGTGCCTTGTGATAGCACTGCTCCCACTCCGACTTCGGAGGCATCAACTTCTACAATAAACGGGCAGTCTAAGTCGGGTTGAATCAGAACCGGGTTGGCCACGAAGCACTCTTTTAGTGTGGAAAATGCCCGAATAGCCTCAGGATTCCAATTGGTCATGTCCGCCCCTTTTCGGGTAAGGTCCGTGAGTGGCTTGGCAATCTCAGAGAAACCCCTGATAAACTTGCGGTAATAATTCGCAAATCCCAAAAATCGCTGCAGCGCTTTCAGCGATTTGGGTTGCACCCAAGCCTTAATAGGTTGAATCTTGGCAGGGTCCATGCGAAACCCCTTGCCTGAGACCATGTATCCTAAGAACTGTACCTCTTCGGCAAAAAAACCCACATTTTTCTAGTTTCGCAAACAAAGAGTTTTTTCGCAGTCTCTGCAGTACCGAGCGGACGTGTTGAGCATGTGTCACAGGGTCAGCAGAATAAATCAAAATGTCATCAAGATACACGACGACATACACCCCACAAATGTCCCTGAAAATATCATTGACAAAGTGTTGAAATACGGCAGGTGTGTTACTGAGTCCGAACGGCATTACAAGGTACTCAAAGTGACCAAGAGGTGTATTAAAGGCCGTTTTCCATTCGTCACCGCTTCTTATGCGGACCAGATTATATGCCCCCCGGAGGTCAAGTTTAGTAAACCAGCGGGCTCCCAGTAGCTGATTAAACAGGTCAGGAATGAGTGGGAGCGGGTACTGATTTTTTACAGTAATTGCGTTCAGCTCACGATAATCAATGCATGGTCTGAGTCCACCATCTTTTTTTTCTACAAAGAAAAACCCAGCTCCTACAGGTGAGGTGGAAGGTCTAATAAAGCCTTTACGTAGACTGTCTGCTATGTAGTCATTCATGGCTACACGCTCCGGACCAGAGAGGTTGAATATTCTCCCCTTAGGGAGACGGGCACCTGGGACCAAGTCTATAGGACAGTCGTACTCTCTATGAGGAGGTAGTTTCTCAGACTCCACTATGGAGAAGACATCTTCATAATCTCTGAACGCATATGGAATGGAGGGGTTTTTAATTTTAATTTGGTTCACTGACAGTGACATACAGTGATTCTGACACCGTGGACTCCAGCGCACGATATCACCTATGCGCCAGTCAATAACCGGATTATGCTGGTGCAACCATGGCATGCCTAACACAACTGGATTAGATAAATTATGTATAACAAAAAATGACATCTGTTCATTGTGTAATGCCCCCACTGACATAGCAATGTCTGTAGCAACAAATTCCACTCCACCCTGGATAATGGATGTACCATTAATCGCAGTGGTCTGAATAGGGGCATTAAGTTTTAGCAGAGGAACACCAAGATTTTTTGCAAGCAAAAAATCCATGAAGTTGCCTGCGGAACCCCAATCCACATAAGCCTTCACACACAGAGTTATATTAGAAAACGAGAGAGAGACGGGTAACAAAAGTTTAGCCGCATTTGCGGGCAATACCTGAGCCTCTGGTCCAGCACGACCAGAGCTGCCCAGAGGCCGACGTCCCAGAAATGTGGATTTCTGACGCTCAGCATTTCCCTTGAAGCTTCCAGGCTGCAGCATGCTGGTGTAGGAAGATGGGAGTGTTCCTTCAGGCTGTGCTCTGGAGCAGGTGTTAGGCCAGGAAATCAGCTCAGTCAGAAGAAGAAAGAAAAAAAAATTCAGGAGACTGCTTTTATGTAAGATGGACATATACACAAAAAGCATTTTTTTTTTTTTTTTTTTCATGGCCGGATATAATGTGACGTCCGTCTGCGGTCTGGGCTGCCGCCAGCCAACACCCCGAGAAACACTGATACCCTTTACCCCTATACAGGGATCTGGATTTATAGCAGAGCCCAGGAGGCGCTGTCTGAATAGGAGCAGTGGCCAGAGCAGGACGGTCGCCAGAAAGGTGTTCCAAAACAGGACAAAAACGTAGTGGTATCCGGGTCTAAACCAGTCAGGCAGCAAGGTACAAAAACAGTAGACAGTAGCAGAGTCAGATTCAGGCCAAGGTCAGAGTCATAAACCAGGAGGGCAGCTGAGGTACAGAATCGTTAGGCAGAAGCAGAGTCAGAAGTCCAGGCCAAGGTCAGAGTCATAAACCAGGAGGGCGGCAGAGGTACAGAATCGTTAGGCAGAAGCAGAGTCAGAAGTCCAGGCCAAGGTCAGAGTCATAAACCAGGAGGGCAGCTGAGGTACAGAATCGTTAGGCAGAAGCAGAGTCAGAAGTCCAGGCCAAGGTCAGAGTCAGTCAACTATAGCAATTCACACAGTAACACACAGGGGAACCAAGAATATATCCGGCGGCTTGCAAGCCCAGTCCCAAGGTATTTGAGGGATCAGGTCATCCCTCACAGGCTCCCGGGCTGATGATGTCATCAGGACCGCCCCCAGGACCAGACCTGATGATGATGCACCAACCCCTTCATGACTGACAGAGGAGCGGAGTCTGCGTCCACTAGACGCCTGCGCAGAAGCCCTTTCACTGTTGCCGCCATCACTCGGGCGCGAGCCACGGCGCCTCCTAGTGGCTGAGGGCGGAACAGCAGGCCCCGAGTTCGACGACGACATGTCAGTCCGGCGCCTCCTGGTGGCCGAGGCCTGGACAGCAGGCCCTGAGCCCGAGGGCGGCGTGACAGTCCGTCGCCTCCTAGTGGCTGAGGGCGGAACAGCAGGCCCCGAGTCTGACGGCGACGTGACACTAATGTCCTGACTGGGTGTCCTGTCACTCACGGTCAGCGATGTCAGCGGGTACCAGGTGCGTCGTTGTCGGCAGTCTCTGTTAACAGCTTTTAGCCCCTGCTGGTTTTTGCCCGCTCTGGCAATTGGCCACCCCGCAGAGGCCCTGAGACTGCCCTCCTGCGCAATGCACGTTCCCATGGCAACTAACTGATTTGCTGCCCTTTTATCTTAGCCATGCCCCCTACTCCTAGGTGCAGAGGTCGGTCCGGGGCTTAAGCTTTCCCCCGTAAAACCTGGGTGACAGTCCCGACAGTTCTGGATCCGTCACAGATCCGTCTTCTCCATATAGGGCCATAGAATATAATGGTGCCGACAGAGCAAATGTGCATCATTTTTGAGCGTGTATGCCTACTGAAGGCTGACACTCAGACGTGGGAGACTGGATCTGGGTGTCTGTCTCCAGTAGGCGTACACGCCTAAAAATGGTGTACCTAACAAAGTCACAGGTACTTCAACTGCCTATAGGTGTGCCCCACCTATCTTTGATGATATTGATCCTAATACCTTTCTTTTCCACAGTACCACAAATTTGAAACCTTTAACCCCTTCACGACCCATGACACCTACGTAGGCGTCATGAAAAGTCGTGCCCAAACGACCTATGACGCCTATGTAGGCGTCATGCTATAAATAGCCCCCCTGCAGGTCGGGTGACCGGGGTCACTGAAAGGTCACCCGACCCGCACACAAAGGACCCTTCAGAGTTAACACCTGGGGGTGTGGCTTAGCCCCCACATGCCTACGATCGCTCTGATTGGCTGTTAAAAGTGAAACTGCCAATCAGAGCGATTGTAATATTTCACCAATGAAAATTGGTGAAATATTACAATCCAGCCATGGCCGATGCTGAAATAGCATCGGACATGGCTGGACACCGAGACCCAACCCCCCCCCACGCCGACTGACAGCACCGATCGGCAGCCGCCGTCATAATCTGCCCCCCCGCCTTCCCTCCGCCCCCCCAGACCTCCGATCACCCCTCCGATCACCCCCTCTCACCCTCCTTTGTGCCTCCGACCTCCCGCTATCCGTCCCGGTGTCCCGCCGTCCAGCGTCATGGGCGCCGCCATCTTGGAAGATGGCGGGCGCATGCGCAGTGCGCCGAATCGAATCTGCAACGCTGCAGATTCATTCATTTATTTTGATCACTATGATAAACTTTCATAGTGATCAAAATAAAAAAAAAAAGTAAATCACCGCCCCCCTTATCACCCCCATAGGTAGGGACAAATAATAAAATAAAAAAATATTTATTTTTTTATTTTTCCATTAGGGCTAGGGCTAGGGTTAGGGTCAGGGCTAGGGTTAGGGATAGGGTTAGGGTTAGAAATAGGGTTAGGGTTGGACTAAGGGTTAGGGTTGGACTTAGGGTTAGAGTTGGACTTAGGGTTAGGGTTGGACTTAGGGTTGGAATTAGGGTTAGGGTTGGAATTAGGGTTGTAATTGGGATTAGGGTTGGGTTGGGGTTGGGATTACGGTTAGGCTTGTGGTTAGGGTTAGAGTTGGGATTTCGTTAGGGGTGTGTTGGGATTAGGGTTGTGGTTAGGGTTCTGATTAGGGTTGGGATTAGGGTTAGGGGTGTGTTGGGGTTAGGGTTGGAGATAGAATTGAGGGGTTTCCACTGTTTAGGCACATCACGGGGTCTTCAAACGTGACATGAAGCCACCATCTATTCCAGCCAATTTTGCGTTCAAAAAGTCAAACGGTGCTCCCTCCATTTCGAGCCCCGACGTGTGCCCAAACAGTGGTGTACCCCCACTTATAGGGTATCAGGGTACTCAGGAAAAATTGCACAACAACTTTTGGGGTCTAATTTCTCCTGTTACCCTTGGGAAAATAAAAAAATGGGGGCTAAAATAATTATTTTTGTGGAAAAAAAGACCATTCCATCAAGTCGGCATTTCAAAACGTCACTACTTCCATTCCGAGCCCCAAAGTGTCCCTGAACAGTGGTCCCCCCATATATGGGGTACCAGCGTACTCAGGACAAACTGGACAACAACTTTTGGGGTCCAATTTATCCTGTTACCCTTGTGAAAATAAAAAATAGTGGGCTAAAAATCATTTTTTGAGGAAAAAAAAATATTTTTTTATTTTCACAGCTCTGCGTTATAAACTTCTGTGAAGCACTTGGGGGTTCAAAGTGCTCACCTCACATCTAGATTAGTTCCTTGGGTGATCTAGTTTCCAAAATGGGGTCATTTGTGTGGGGTTTGCACTGTTTATGTACATCAGGGGCTCTGCAAACGTAACATGACGCCCACAGACCATTCCATCAAGTCGGCATTTCAAAACGT
Source organism: Dendrobates tinctorius (assembly GCF_039654945.1). Taxonomy (NCBI): domain Eukaryota; kingdom Metazoa; phylum Chordata; class Amphibia; order Anura; family Dendrobatidae; genus Dendrobates; species Dendrobates tinctorius. Next base: position 10,260,347 of record NW_027361684.1, read on the forward strand.
CACTACTTCCCTTCTGAGCCCCAACGTGTGCCCAAACAGTGGTCCCCCCCACATATGGGGTACCAGCGTACTCAGGACAAGCTGGACAACAACTTTTGGGGTCCAATTTATCCTGATACCTTTGTGAAAATAAAAAATAGCAGGCTAAAAATGTATTTTTTGAGGAAAAAAAAAATATTTTTATTTTAACGGCTCTGCGTTATAAACTTCTGTGTAGCACCTGGGGGTTCAAAGTGCTCACCACACATCTTGATAAATTCCTTAGGGGGTCTAGTTTCCAAAATGGGGTCACTTGTGGGGGAGCTCCAATATTTAGACACACAGGGGCTCTCCAAATGCGACATGGTGTCCGCTAACGATTGGAGCTAATTTTCCAATCAAAAAGTCACATGGCGCTCCTTCCCTTCCGGGCCCTGCGGTGCGCCCAAACAGTGGTTTATGACCACATATGAGATATTGATGTACTCAGGAGAAATTGCCCAACAAATTTTAGGATCCATTTTATCCTGTTGCCCATGTGAAAATGAAAAAACTGAGGCTAAATAAAATTTTTGTGAAAAAAAAGTACTTTTTTTTTTTACAGATCAATTTGTGAAGCACCTGGGGGTTCAAAGTGCCCACTATGCATCTAGATAAGTTCCTTGGAGGGTCTAGTTTCCAAAATGGGGTCACTTGTGTGGGAGCTCCAATGTTTAGGCACACAGGTGCTCTTCAAACGCGACATGGAAACCGCTAAATATTCAAGCATATTTTCCATTCAAAAAGTAAAATGGCGCTCCTTGCCTTCTGAGCCCTGCCGTGCGCCCAAACAGTGGTTTATGACCACATATGAGGTATCGGTGTACTCAGGAGAAATTGCCCAACAAATTTTAGGATACATTTTATCCTGTTACCCATGTGAAAATGAAAAAACTGATGCTAAAAGAAAATTTTGGTTGGAAAAATTAAAATGTCCATTTTTTTCATTCCATGTTGCTTTAGTTCCTGTGAAGCACCTGAAGGGTTAATAATCTTCTTGAATGTAGTTTTGAGGAGCTTGAGGGGTTGTTTTTAGAATGGTGTCACTTTTGGGTATTTTCTGCCATATAGACCCCTCAAAGTGACTTCAAATGTGAGGTGGTCCCTAAAAAAAATGGTTTTGTAAATTTTGTTGTAAAAATGAGAAATTGCTGGTCAACTTTTAACCCTTATAACTTCCTAACGAAAAAAAATGTTGTTTCCGGAATTGTGCTGATGTAAAGTAGACATGTGGGAAATGTTATTTATTAACTATTTTGTGTCACATATCTCTCTGGTTTAACAGAATAAAAATTCAAAATTTGAAAATTGCAAAATTTTCAAAATTTTCGCCAAATTTCCATTTTTTTCACAAATAAACTAAAAAATTATCGACCTAAATTTACCACTATCATGAAGCCCAATATGTCACGAAAAAACAATCTCGGAATCGCTAGGATGTGTTGAAGCGTTCCTGAGTTATTACCTCATAAAGGGACATTGGTCAGAATTGCAAAAAATGGCCAGGTCATTAAGGTCAAAATAGGCTGGGTCATGAAGAGGTTAAGGGAATTCCCTCCTTCTACATGACGCATTACTGTCAAAACAGGTAAATTGTCACTAACACCATGTAAGCCTCTGTCTACTGGCTCCATTATAATGGTCGGCTTTATATGCCACCCTTACCATTTCAAAAACATCCTTTCTTGATATTTGTGTGTCTACTACCTCCTGGTTCCAGCATTCTTTTATTGTTAATTTTTGCTAGTTTGAGCATTGTGTAATTTTTTTTCTTTATATTTATTTTGATTTTTCATGTCATTGTATTGGATTTTCATATGTCTTCTTTCTTTCAGCGACTAAATGATTAATACCCGGGACGGGTCGAAACGTCGTAATATTATAATATATAGTGGCTTTTTTGTACCAGCTCCCAATCTTTTCATGTATGGACTATAATAAATCTTTTTTGCAACGTTTTCTTAAGCGTGTGATGTGAATTTTGAACTTACATAAAAATGGTGTACGACAGAGCACACATTCACTCTCTCGGGACCATTATAGTCTATGAGCTTAGCGGTGCATATGCCCGATTTCTGTTTTGCAGGGGGTTTGGACATAAGCCAGGACCAACAAATGTGTGCCAGAACGCAGTGTGAAAGCGCCCTAAGAAACACTGCAACGTTTAAGATAAAACATAGGGACGGATCTATCAAGACTGCCATTTTGTACCGGAGCCTTGCAGAACTGTGCACCAAATTCATTAAGAGTAAAGCACTTCTTAATGAATCTTGTTTATTCTACTACTGTTGGGTGCCACCGCCAGACAAGAGTATACAGACCCACGTTAGTTAGCAATGACGACACTGCTCTTCCGCCTCTCATGCCAATGTGCATTTCACGACTGCTTCTTCAAGATGTAAAGAAGCCGATTCAAAACTTCACTCCTGGAAAAAGCAGGCACAAAATCCTCTTCACTTTTGTGAAATGAGCTTCCCACATGAAAACCTTTCTCCAGTGACAATTTGCAACATTGGGGGTGTTCAGTGGGGGGATGACTGTCTGGAAAGCGTCCTGTTTCATAGATTACCTCTTGCCTATGCCCTTATATTGCTGAAGTGAAAGAAGAAGGCAATTGGCTTCAAAATGTCTCTTTAAGGCGCAGCTAAGCATCTTGTCAAATTCAATATGCTCATTTACTTTGTGTGTCCTATCAGTGTGAATAGGTTGCTAGGATGCAACACACAGATAATGATGAGGCAGAAGTAACCAACTAAAGCTATTTATTCCTACACAGTGATGAACGTGTTAATTAGGGAAACGATCAGTTGTTCACGAAAAGTATAACAAATCACACAAAGCTTAGCAGTAATGGCTATAAGAACAGTATAACAATTTCAATATTCTATGTTCTATCTAGCTTCTCTCAGTCTCAATGGCATTTTATGTCCTTCCACTTTAAATCCACGGGCGTCACTCACAATGACAGGCTGGCCACTGCAATGTGTCCTTCAGGCACTTCGGATTATTATACTGGCACTAATGGGGGTCACCGGTATTTCCCGCTAGGGAACAAGTTCTTAGTAGCTAGTCACTTAGTCCCCATTGTGTAGTCCTCACAATGGCAGGCCCATTTGCAACATAGCCCCAGTCCACGCCCTGCTCCATACATTTAATTTGGAAGTGACAGCCCAGTTCACTGAAGTCTCCTGGTCACCACGGCAGACATCTGGCCCTGTATAATGATCAGCGTTCAAACTGCGCTGCTTGACCTGTGGCATTGGGTCTTAACTGGTGAAGACTTGACTTCAGATCTTAACCAACGGAGTCTGGGCCTTGGGTCTTGACTCACATATTCTGGGCTTCAGTGCTTGACACACTATGTTCCGTATGTCTCTGTCCCCAGCCACTCTTCGGTTGCTCTGCGTTCCACAGCTCACACGTCCTCCCTGTCTCACTTGTTGGCACCAGCTGACTTCCTGCCTTTTCTCCCTATAACTTGATGTTTTACTGGATAAAACGATATTATCTTTCAATAAAAAATGAATTTTGAAAAAAATTACAGTATATTTTAGAACTAACTTTAGTAAACTGGGAGTCTCTTGTGGGTAATGCTTCAGAGATGGGTGTTAGGAGTCAGGTTTCTGCAGTCGCTATGCAGGAATCCAGACCCTCACATTCTGCAGTCTCCTGCACTTTATCCACTGCACAAGAGATTGCAGAGGAGATTGCCTTGCAGCAAATCTCTCCTGAGGCTAAGTCCTTCTCTCCTCTTACTGAGCATGCTCATGGGACGATCTCCCATAGTCTCGTGCTCAGGTCCTGCTCCAAATCTCATTTGTCCATCTCAGAGATCTGGAGGTGTGCGGAAGGACCCGGCTGCTATAAAAGGTGCGCATGGCTGTTCCGCTATGCACTAGTATAGACATACTTGCTGCTGAGTGAATGTTTGATGGATGCATGATCTGGTGAATGACTCATTTGAAACCCCTTCCCTTTGATAATATGCTTGTGTGAGGGATTGAGTTACTACCAGTGCCAGCGCACTATTGCTCCATACTCAGCTGCTAGCATCCGACATTGCGCCTGTGCCATAGCAGTGTTGTTGAGCGGCAGTATTCATGCCGCTCTGCAGTAGCAGCCCACTTGAGCGTTCGTGGCTGTGACACTATATACTCGGACACACACGGTAGGTCTACAAGGACTTAGTGCTGCCATCTTGGGCTATTCCTGTGACCGTTTACCGTGTGTGTTATTGCTCTGAGCTCCTGTGACTCTAACAGGCTCAGTACTTTATGTTTTTGCCATCTCTGTGACTAAACAGCGATTGCTTTGCGCACCAGGGTGAAGGCTAACCCCGTGCGCACCTCCGCCATATTGCTCTGCCACCGTCTAGCAGCGGTTATACCACCTACCGCACGATGGACCCCGAGCGGCGAACGCACTTTATTTATATTTTTATTTAGTGCTTTCCGCCGTTCCTAACATTGGGACTGCAACCTTTCGGCCTCTGATCAAAACCTTGTTAGGTCATTTTTTTTAACAAAAATTGTTCCCCAATAGTTTTTTTCATTTATAATTCAATCTGCCTGGCCATAAACCTAAAGATATTAATAATGCCTCTTGTATGTGTCTGCAGATAGTAATAGTGCCCATACTGCGTCTCTATATAATAACAGTGCCCCTACTGTGCCCCCACACAGTAAAATTGCCCCTATTCTATCTCCACATAGTAATAGTGCCCCCTTTTTGCTTCCAGATATCAATAATTACCCCTCTGTTCCTCGGAATAGTAATAGTGCCCTCATTGTAGCTCACATAATACTGTCCTCATTCTGCCTCCATATAGTAATAGTGCCGCCCTCTTTACCTCCAAATAGTAATACTACCATGCTCTGTGCCTCATGATCCTGTATTGATTTCCTGTACTGTATTGACTTTTCTCATAAAAAATATTGTTGCCCATGATTATCTGAGTAGTTCAAAAAAGTGATGGCGGCTCAGGGCATATAATATATCAATAAAGAAGCATGGTATGGGGAAACTGTCAGCAGGATTTAGTACCCCCAGCTGATTGAATCTGTGTTAGGTCCATGACATGCCGATTAATGCCTTACCTTTTTTTTTCCTATCAATTTTTCCATTCCCGAGTAATGAGTAATCACTCAACGGAGGTGCAAGTACAGGAGTCTTGGTTCTCCGGACTCTCTCCTTCCTTCAGCGCTCACCGCCGTCCTACAGTCACTGAATGATATGTCACTCTTGTGTTAGTTTAAAAATTTCAAAAAACTGACCGTCACATCCAAGCATAAACTAAATGTGAACAGGTGCTTAACCTAGAGTCACCAACTCATATACTCTCAAGCAAAAAAGGAAGCACACTGTAGCGCCATAGCATGCAAACATGAAATATGAAAAAATGAATTGCATTACTGCATTAGAAATATGAAAAATTGAGAAAGTTTAGTGCATAAAATGGCCAATTTATGTCTACCTGGAAGCCACGTTAAGGCCGGGGTCATACTGGCGAGGAATACGGCCGAGTGAGAGGCGCTAAAAGCACACTTTAGACACGGACAAATGATTCTCTATGGGGTCACTCGCACCAGGCGTATATTTCTCATCCGTATCCTACGCTCCGTGCCAATCGCAGCATGCTGCGATTGTCAGCGTACTACGCCCGTAGTACGCCAATGCAAGTCTATGGGTGCGCAAAAAATACGGATTACACACGGACCAGACGTGTGACCTGCGAGCAATACACAGGTCTTTTGGCTGGTGACAGGAAATGGGCCAATCCATCATCAGGAAGCCTAGACATGCAAATGAGCTCAAAAACCGCTCCAGACATCCAGGAAGTACGCCTCCACGGAGTACAGCAGCAGCATGGCGTCCACTTACATAAATGTGGAGATGCTCATTGTCCTGATGCAGGAGCATCCCGAAATCTGGGACCAATGCGATGCCAATTATGCAAACCGGGCAAGAAAGGAGGCGTCATGGAGGCGCATCTGTCGCCAGATGTACCATGACTTTGGTGACCAACCACGTGAGGAGCAGCATAAAATTCGTAAGTACAACGCAAAACATGAGTAACCTTAGCGCACAACAAAAAAGGAATATAGAATCAGCACCCCCCCTTCCTATGCATGTACTTTTTGCCTCATGAGGCTGTTAGATTTGGATGTGACACGTGGATTCACACAGCCATAAATTGGGGTTAGGCCACAAGCTCCTCATCCTCCTAGACAAAACAATTATTAAGTGTAGCTAAAGAGACCCTGTGTATCTGCCCAATTACATATGCCACCATGGGTAGAAAGCACACCCCAGAAGGCCCCATGCCTAGACTACTGGTAGCAAATGTGACCTATCAAATATGTGAATTTGACAATATTTCCTGTCACATTGCAGTGGAAGATGTGATGAAACGCTGGCGAAGCATCCGGGACCAGTATCGCCGGGAACGCCAGCAGCGGTCCAGGAGTGGGGATGCTGGATACGTAAAAAGGAAATACATCTATTATGACCGGCTCTCCTTCCTCGCCCCAATTCTGGATCTGAGACCGTAAGTAGATACCTCACACCACATTACACAAATACTTTACAGGGCCAAAAATATTGATGTATTTTTGCCTCTGTTCTATTTCATAACAGAACTCAATCCAACCTTACAGATCGAGGAACGGCCTCAGAGACAGAGCCCATAATAGATCCTGTAGGGGATGAGGTGGCTGGCCCATCTTCTCCCCTTACAAGAAGGATGGCAGAAGATGAGGCATCACAGGACAATCCATTGGCTGCCCAACACACAACACCACCTGGATGGTCTGCTGCTGCCCCATCACCCATCCTGGAAGAGCCGGGCAACTTGAGCAGCAGCCCAACTGGCCATATCAGGGGATCCCCACAGGCTGCTGTTACATCCCGGCGAACACGAAGAAGGCGCCAGGTCACTGTTCAAGAGAGCAGGACCAATGTGGACACAGGGGTGCTAAATTATTTATCAAGAGTAACTACAGATGATGGGGAGGAGGCCTACTCACGTAGCCTCACCCTTTATCTCCGTGCCCTTACCCGTGAGGTCAGGCTCCGTTTTAGGGGATGTTTTCAGATCCTGCTTGATGAAAGCACCCTCCCCAATACCCCATATGAGCTTTTCGAATATCTGGAGAGGTGGCAGCTCTCCCCACGAAATCTAATGCGCATGAGACCATCCACACAGATGCTTGCTCAAGCAGGGTCCGAACATCCTCTAATACGTGGGCCTACACCTCAACCCCTTCCTCCCACTACCCAACCTTCTATTCAGCAGCCACAAATGTCAGCCTCTAGCCAACCCTACCAATATGGCCACTTGTACCCACCCAGTGTTGGAGGCTGGTCCCAACCTGGTTGGGGACGATCTGGCTATCTTGGTGGGTATGAGCCACGTGCCTACCACAGCCAACAAGATGCCCCTCCCCATTATCATTACTCTGGCCAGTATCCCCAACAGTCCCAGGAGGCAGGACAATTCCAACATCATGGGCAACAGTATGGCCCCACACAGGGCGATGTTGGCCACAGTGTCCAGCAGCACCCACAGGCTGCTCTTCCACATTCCCCTTCCCAACCTATGAGGATTTATAAGTCTGATGGCCGTAGATGTCCAGTGCGGTTTAACTGGTGCTCCAAATACAAAGGAAAAAACAGGTGTTCTCCATCACCAAACTTTGTTACCAAATTTAACATTCTAATTTTTTAACAATGTTTTCCAATCATATTAAAGAATCCATCATGACAGGCAAGGCTACCTCACGCCTTTCAGACAGATATTACATGTGTGTACAAAAGAGAATATTTAAACGCGCTATACTGTAAAGTCAAAGGATGAAAATACACTACTCACTTGCTAATGCCTAGGAAAGGCGTGCTGGCCTTAGTGAAGTAGTCACCTTTTTTGCTAGCAATCTATAGTAACAAATCAAGGCGACCAGCCTTCAGAATATCACGCTCTCTCTATGTCTTAACAAGTGAGTTTTGTTTTTTCATCCTTTCCATTATAGCATGGTTAAATATTCTCTGTTCTACACACAGGTAATATCTGTCTGAAAGCCGTGAGGTAGCCTTGCCTGTCATGGTGGAATATTTCTATGATTGGAAAACATTCTGAAGAAATGTGAGTGTTATCTTTTAGCATTAATTTTGTTGATGGAGCTCACCTATTTTTTTCCTTTCTAGTTAAATATTCTCATGCAGCAATGTTGTTATTGCCTAATGTTTTTTGGGGTTATGTTATATAATGTTACTTTTCAAAAAAGTTTAAGAAGGCAAAAAGGGCCATTTTGCCCATTGCCAAAATGTTCATATGTTCATAAAAATTTGTCTACTATAGTTAACGTCTCTGTGTGATTTTTCAAAAAACCCTGTCAACATACTAATATACACTAACCAATGCAATGAAACAGTCATAGAATCATAAGGGGTTGAGTAATATATATTTAGACACACTTAAAGAAACAAATTATAACATAGACACAGCATGCTCTTGCCAAGAAGTTGCCCCCTCAGGTGAGATAAAGTAATTAGTGAAAATATCACGCACTTTGAGGCCAGAGAGCGGTCTACGTTGAGGGTTCATAGGTGGTCTCACCCTGCGCACATTGTCCGGCCTACGCACAACACCATCAGAGGAGGAACAATCATGTATCCTGGTGAAGTTATGCAGAACCACACAGGCTTTCACAACTTCATTCACATTTTGTTCACTCAACTGAATGGCAGACTGGAGTACCCGCCATTTGGCACAAAGAATCCCAAAGGAACACTCCACCAGTCGCCTAGCACGTGATAAGCGCAAGTTAAAAATTCTGCGCCTGTGGTCAGGGTTGCGCCGGGGATACGGCCTCATGACATTGCACGATAACTGAAACACCTCATCTGCCACAAGGACATAAGGGACTGATTCTTCAGGGGAGCCTGGTAGCTGGCGTGGTGGTGGTAGATCCAACTGGTTGGTTCGTAGCCGCCGAGCCATTATGGAAGTATTGAAGACTCTAGAGTCTCCCGTCCTTCCATAGGCCCCAATGTCAACAATTATAAACTTGTATTGAGGGTCTACCAGAGCCAACAATACAACAGAAAAGTATTGTTTATAATTGAAGAATTGGGAGCCAGAGTTCGGCGGCTTACGCACCCGGATATGTTTGCCATCTAGGGCCCCAATACAATTTGGAAACTGGCATTCCTCCTCAAAGTCCCTTGATATCCTCAACCAGTCTTCCATCCTGGGCTCGGGCATGACCACTTGATGGAGTCTTGTCCAGATTTCTGTACATGTAGACCTCACTATGCCTGAAATGGTTGATCTTCCAATGAGAAACTAATGGTGGAGGGCGGCATAAGACAGGCCAGTGGACAGGAAGCTGTAGAACAACAGAAATTGATAAGTTTAGAATGCATAAAGTCCAAAAACATCAGTTACATGCCGACCAAACTTGGTAGGAATTGAGATAGAATAACACACACATATTTGGTTGCACAATGACTAAGTGATATGCAGGACAGAGCTAACATTCTGGTGTGTAAGTTGAAACATATTTGGAGTAAGATGAGGGCATTAAACTTAGTCCAAGAAGGCAAAAAAACATACTGTAGCACACACATTATGAACATAGAGAATGTGGTTGTGTAGTACATACCGTATTGTGAGTAGAAGTCGCTCCTCTGCAGATATAGCTTTGCGCATCCTTGTGTCCTGAAAGGTTATCCCAGGGCGCACTGTCTCCAAGAGTCGATCAAATGTGGAAATGCTCATGCGACAGTACTGATAAAATTTCTCAGGATGCTCCCGCAGAGAAGAATAGAGGCGGTGAAAATGACCTCTTGTGAGTCGTTGCCTCAAAAGTGGATGGACCCACATGCGTCTCCTCCTCCGCGGATCCACTATCACTGGGTATGGTTGCCCAAAGCGCCGTGACAAAAGCCAGTTAAAGAGAACCTGCTCAGTTGTATTGAATCTCAGACCCTCTGCCATGTTGCACAAAGAACACCAACACACCTCGTGAAAGCAAGCTCACAAATGGACAGAATGGAGGCAGCCACCTGTTTCTGAGTGTATAAATAGGGTGCAGGCTAATGATTTAAATTATTAGCAGGCCTCAAAACCGTTAAATGTCCATTACGGATGACCTACGGAGCACTATTTAGGGGTCATTCATCCGTATTACGCCTGTAATCTACGGACTGTATTTTGCGCAGGTTAGTGTGACCCCGGCCTTAGGCGTTTCTCGTTTTCCTGAACCCTAACCTAATGCCAATCCTCACTTAGACTAAAGTCTTCATCTGTATGGGAACCTATGTAAATCCTCTCATTAGACTGAAATCTATATCTCTGTGGAGGGGTAATGGCCCTGCTGTGATTAAAAATGCTTGCGGCTAAAAGGCGGAGTACTCAGTCAGAAGGTTAATGAATACAAATTTAAAAAAACCGTCACATCCAAGCATAAACTAAATGTGAACAGTTGCTTAACCCAGAGTCACCAACTCATATACACTCAAACAAAAAAGGAAGTACTCTGTAGCGCCATAGCATGCAAACATGAAATATGAAAAATGAACTGCATTACTGCAAAATTTAGAAAGCTTAGCGCATAAAATGGCCAATTTTATGTGTACCTGAAAGCCACGGTAAGGCGTTTCTCGTTTTCCAGGACCCTAACCTAGAGAGGCAGTGCGCCATTCCCAGAAATACTGCAATACCAAGTCAATACATGGAGTGGACTGGACAGAGCAAGCACTTTTCCATCTCCCTGTTCTAAAAATCCATTTTATATATGGTTCCCAGATAGGGGACGTATCAGATATTAAACTGATAAGAACAGGTACTACACTTGATCTTAGCCAAAAGGCTGAGAAGCGATTTTTGCTGTCTCCCATGACGACACACATGAGAGAGGGGATCCGCCCCATTCAGGACAGGAACCCTACTGAAGATAAAAGGGCGGTACCTCTCCCTCACTCCAGTTGGGTTTCCTGTCCTGACAGGGACCCCTGTGCTGAAGACGGCGTGTCAAGATGTCCGTACCTGCCCACCCCCATGCCGGCGTGGAAGAACAGGCAGAGCTTGTGCGCTGGGCTTTGGGGGTGGAAGCGCCGTCCGCGGGTCCACCTGAGGCTCAGCGTCCGTGGGTGCAGCATGGCGGGGGTCCGGGGGCTCCTCCATGTCTGCCGCGCCGCCCTCCTCCCTCTGCTGGCATCCAGAAAGTCCAGGAGGGGCATCCTCTTCTGGGTCACGCCCCTCTGACATCAAGCGCAAGGCACGCTGGGAATGGGCGTGCCTGCGTGATGTCGGGGGGAAGGGGGGAGGGGCTGTCAATGGGCACCGGAGGAGGCGGAGAGTGCAGTGTATCCCTCTTAAAAAGAGGGATAACCACAGAAGACGCACCAGGAGTAGCCCGCTCGAGTGGTCGAAGCGGCAGTCGTGCTGACCGGCAAGACTCTTTGACGTCCATATAGAACGTCACATGTGCATTTGATCAGCCTCCAAAACCGGTACCCTTGACTGACAGCGGTGGTGAGTGATCTACGTGAATGTCACCCTTATGGTAACGGCGTTCCATATTTCTGTTTGGTCACTAGGGGTCGAGGAAGTCTAGTGGCAAAACAAAGAACCGAGAATGTGCCCTATGCAAAAAAACGCTGGCAGTCCAGTGGCAGAAAAATCTCTACGCTGGCTGTATAAATAAAACCATTCGGGATGAGACCCCTGATTTGGTCACTAGCCTTAGGGCTATAATACAAGAGGAGGTAAAAGGCTCCTTAAAGGCAGCCCTTAAAAAAACAGATAAAAGAAGCCGCAAAAGGGATTCTGGTTTAGAGGCCTCTCTAGTGCAGGAAGGTCGGGAAAGATCCCTGTCCCCCTCCGCCTCCTCTTCCTCTATTCAGTCCTCAGAGTCAGAATCCTCCTCGGACAGCGATATAGGGGGCCGTCCATGTTTCTCAACCGAGGACGTTGAAAAGCTGGTCAAAGCTGTCAGGTCTACAATGAGCCTTAAGGAGGAAAAAACATCTAAAGTCATTGGAGGATGTTAGGTTCGGAGGGCTAGAAGAGAAAAGAAAATGCACCTTCCCTGTCAATGACAAGATAAAGGCTTTAATTGACAGGGAATGTAAAAAGCCAGAGAGCTTGGGTACCTTACCTTCCACATCAAAGAGGAGGTACCCATTTGAGGAGAAAGACTCTGAAACTTGGGAAAAGATCCCTAAAATTGATGGTGCCGTGGCCAGGTCCTCAAAAAAATTATCTCTACCGTTAGAGGACTCTGGCGTGCTGGAAGACCAGCTTGATAAAAAAGCAGATGGCTTCTTGAAACATATCTGGGAAGCATCAGCAGGGGGGTTAAAACTGACAATAGCTGGTACTTGTACCGCCCGTGCCCTCATGGTCTGGCTACAACAAATAGAAGACCAAATTAGGGATAAAGTTCCTAGGAACGAAATACTATCAAACCTGACATTGGTACACGGAGCAGCGGCTTTCCTAGCGGATGCCTCGGCAGATTCCGCAAGGTTAACAGCTAGAGCGGCAGGCTTGTCCAATGCGGCAGGATGAGCCCTGTGGCTTAAAGGGAGTCTGGGGTATTTGCCATCCAAACATAGACTCTGTTCCATCCCATGTGACGGTCAATTCCTTTTCGGCAAAAAACTGGAGGAAATTTTGGAGCACGCAGGGGATAGGAAGAAAGGCTTTCCCCGATTTCCTGGAGAGTCCTAAAAAAAGTCCTTTAGGTGGAGAAGATTTACCAGGGGTCGTCTCCAGGAGACAGAAAAAATTGGGACTTTAAAGAAAAGAGAGGATCGGGCTACATGTTTAATGGGCCTTCCACGTCTTCCAAAAAATCTTCCCAATGACATCAGGTCAGAGGTAGGGGGAAGGCTTTCTCTCTTCCTTTCTGCCTGGGCAAACATCTCCCCCAGTTCGTGGGTGCTAAGTATAATCAAGGAAGATGTAAAAATAAAATTCATCCTTCTGCCCAGGCAAACCTTTATAATGACACCCCGAAGAAAAGCCCAGGAGGAACAACTGGCCCAGGAGACGGAGGTCTTGGGACTAGTGCAGAAACAAGTCCTACAGGAAGTCCCAACTCAGGAAGAAGGAAGGGTGTTTTACTCCCCCCTCTTTTTGATACAAAAACCAGATGGCTCTTGGAGGACCATAGTCAATCTGAGGAGGCTCAATCAATGGGTAGACAATTGCTCATTCAAAATGGAGTCAATCAATACGGCCATAAAAATCTTGTTCCAGCACTGCCTCATGGCAGTGATAGACTTAAAAGATGCCTACTATCATATCACAATCAATCGGGAGTATTGGAAGTACTTGAGAGTAGCACACTATGTCCAAGGTCAGGTCAAGCACTATCAATACACAGCCCTTCCGTTCGGCCTGTCTACAGCCCCCACAGTCTTCACCAAAGTGATGGCCAAAGTAATGTAATTTCTTCGTTCCCGGGACATAGTGATTGTCCCATACCTGGACGACTTCCTTGTGGTAGGGAGGTCGGAGACCCACTGCACTCAGCAAGTAAAGGAAGTGACATCAACTCTAATAGAATTGGGATGGATAGTAAACATTCCCAAGTCAAGATTAACACTTGTGTTAGTGATGCAACTGCCGTCATTCCCTGGAGCCATGATCAATAGTCCAAACCATCATCAGTATTTGACTCCTCATTCGCCTCCTCAGGGCAATAACGCCACCTGTGCGAGATAACCAGTGGTGGGGCGGTCATTCAGCCAGGGCGAGGAAAGAAGGAGAGAGACCTAAAGGTACTGTCACACTTAGCGATGAACCAGCGATCCCGACCAGCGATATGACGCGGTCAGGATCGCTGGTACATCACTAAGTGGTCGCTAGTGAGCTGCCACACAGGCAGATCTCACCAGCGACATCGCTGGGGACGGGGGTCGCTACTTACCTGTCACACTACGCGATCCTGCGTCCTCCCGCCCGGCTCCACGCTCGTCGCTCGTCTCTCCACAGGAAGCGCCGCAGGCAGCTGACGACGAGAAGCGGTCCTGAATGTTCTCGCGCGATCAGCGATAACCAGCGGGGGAGCGGTCGGAGGTAAGTATCACACACAGCGATGTCGCTAGCAATATCGCTATAACGTCACAAGTTATAGCGATATTGCTAGCGATATCGCTTAGTGTGACAGTAGCTTAAGAGCTGTAAGTGCATGGCCAAGCCCCTTGTGCCTTCCATAAAAATTGGAAAAGCGATAAATCAGAATGGAATAAATGACTGAAAAAAAACAAAGGTACAGAATTAGAACACAGATTAGATCAGTGGGGGGTACTAAAACCTGTCAACAACTTCCCTTTAAGCACAAGCACTATAACACCTATTCTCATAGTATGTGATGTACTGACCCATCGGCCAGTACATTTATGGCATTTTATGCATGATGACAGATGGATACTACTATATCGTGGCCACGACCAAAGTTTTATGAGTCTGGAAGTCACTGCAGTGTGGCAGAGTGGTACAGTAATAGCTATCTATACCAGGGCTATCATATCTGTAGCATTTGCCAGGCTGTGAAAAAATATTTGAAGGGACAATATAGCCAGTCATAGAGGAAGAGGCACTACTCCTCCCATTGTTGTACATTTCCCCTCCTCACCCCATCATTCTGCCTTTCAGCTGTTGGGTGTTGAGTTATTTTGCTTGAATGTTGATAGCAGCAGCTGTTACTGCAGCAGAAGCCTCCTGCAACACACTCAACAGAGGAGAGGAGAGGAGAGCAGGCAGCTCAGCACTGGGCAGAGGGAGTGCAGGAGCCACACACAGGAGAGGAGCTCTCAACCCCCAGGATATACAATCAGTCATATACTAGGTGCCTTATCATCAGAGGCTGTCATCCTCCCTGCCTGATCAAGGTAAGATAGATGTCATTTACTTGTGCCAGGCTGTGCTGTGCCATCCTGTCATCATGTATGGCAGCAGGCTCTCAGGATGAGTTGTAGGACTGTCACCATCATCATCAATTCATTTTTTTTTCTTCTTAAACTCTTTTTCTTTTTTTTTAATCAAATGCAATGAATTAGCTTTATTTTCTCAGGTTTTTTTCTGCCTCATTGGTCACAGGACCTGAAAGGGAATGCTTATGGCTATATTTGGAAAGTGACCTCTTCTCTGCAGCAGTCAGGCTCCTTCTTTAGCTGCTGCAACATTCTTCACTACAAAATCTCAGTTTATGGCATTAAAAGCACATCTATCCACCCGAAGCGCCGTCATTTATGTCTTTTACTATATGATCGGATATTTGTTTCCCTGTGCAAAGTTTATACCCCACCCCCCTGTTCTTTACTTTCATGCCACTAATAAGTCAAGTAACGCAGTAATAGTTGATTCCCTTTGCAAAAAAAAAAGGAGAGGACTTATCATTGACTTATCGACTGTTCTTAAAATGAGGTCTGTACGTGTCGGTGACTGTCACACTTTAAAAGCAGCCATCTTGTCCTGTCAATGACACATACACTCCGGTGGGGGCAGGTTGGAAATGTAAGAAATTCCATTTCCTGACGTGCACAATGCGGACTGGGTTTTGATTTGATTTGCGCAGGTCGGCAGTATGTAGGAAATTCATCCTTGACGTAGGTACTTGTGCTGTAATCAGGTTGAGTGCACGGCTTACAGAAATTATAGACTGCAATAAACAGGAGAGTAAAACTGCAAGCATGAAGGATATCGGTGTTTCAGGAAGACATAAATTACATAAAAATGGCAAATGTGATATTTTTAAGGTATGAACATGTTCATGGGACCTGTGGTTACCCTTGTGGGCATATATTTTATCATAAAAGTGCCCGCAATGAGGCTCTTATACTGTGCAACTTATCGATTCACAGTGCTGGAAAATATGCTATAAAGGCCACTAAGGATTAAACTGCTAAAAGGCGTCAGAAGTACCTTAGTAGTGCATAGGTGCAGAGCTGCTATGCTTACCATGAGACGTTTCGACCCATCCTGGGTCTTAATCATTAAGTCGCTGATTTCTAAAGGTGGCAGAGCAAGTTATCACATTAATGTATTGGAAAGGGGAAGATTTCCCTGTGGGAGCCACAGTGAGGTTGCTGGATGGTAGTTGAAGAAAGGTTGCTGGGTGACCTGTTGGTCTGGAGGGCTTGGATTGTGGCGCTCATGCCAGCACTGCAGCAAGGCACCGGAGAGCCGCTATCCAAGCCCTCCAGACCAGCAGGTCACCTAGCAATATTTCTTCAACTACTATCCGGCAACCTCATTGTTGAACCCACAGGGGAATCCTTCTCCTTTCCTAAACATTAATGTGATAACTTGCTCTGCTACCTTTAGAAATCAGCGACTTAATGATTAAGACCCGGAATGGGTCGAAACATCTATTATAATTTTTAGTTCGCCTTTCTGTCCCACCATTTGACCTGCTCCCATTTTTGGTTTTCTTTGTGCACGGACTTGAATAAAACTTTTTCATCATAAACCAAGAGTGTGCTGTAAATTCTGATCATCTAAAGTCGATGGCTTTACAGGCCTTTCCGCCAGCACCTCACTCGTTGACAGTGTACACACCAAATATTACCCCATTGCTCACCATGAGGGCAGGTGCAAACGACCGTCGATTCATCCGATTTTGATCACAGTGTGATCCGATTCTTTCTGATGAGGGGAAGATGGAGAAGAAAATATCTCCATATTCTCTGTTCTATCAGTCTGTGGAAATCAGACTGCACGTAGATGATATCCGAGTGCAGTCTGGTGGTTTCCACGCACTCAGACTTGCGTGGCCGAGTGCGATCCAAATACTGGATCAAACTCAGCCATGCAGCATTTTTTTTCTCCTACAGTGCCTGTTTGAGGAAAAAATCAGACAACCTTGGTCCAAGTGCAATCCGATGTATTGTCGGATTGCAAACCGACCAAAATATGCTTGTCTGCAACTGCCCTTATACTATCACAGGCAATAAATTTAGGAACAACAAGGGGCACCATGTTTGCCAAGTATAGTGTGGTTCCTTTAGACCAGTGTTTCCCAAACTCCAGTCCTCACGGACCCCAACATGTCGTGTTTTCAGGATTTCCTTAGTATTTCACAGGTGATGGCATCAGGAATTCCCTTGCATGTGTAACATTATGGATATCCTGAAAACATGACCTGTTGGGGTCCGTGAGGACTGGAGTTTGGGAACCACTGCTTTAGATCATCATTTGGTATATGTATTTATCTCATATATTTTAAATAAATAAGATATACTTTAACAGAATATATAGCCATACCTTCATCAGTATACGCTACCTTAGATGTCTTCTGTCCAGGAATTGGTGTCCTTATTCAAGGTTTGCTTAACTTTTTCCAGCATGTTTTGTTTAAAGTGGTGCTCCAGGAGTTTTCATGCAGGAGACATCACTGACTTATTGGTACCAGTAATTCCTAGAAATTCCTAGAAGATAAGAGAATAAGGCAAAGAGCTAATGCACTTTAAAGAGTGGAGCAGGCCTTGATACAATACCGCTTCAGACCAGAAGCTTTCTAGGAATTACTTTGTAAGAAATGCAATATATCCCTTAACACTTAGGACTTGGTTGGAGAAAAAAAGAAAAATGGGATCTTGCTGGAGCCGTTGTTCCAGATCGAGTGATATCCCCAGGAGTTATTTCCAAAAATTGTATGTTTGTTAACCGAGACAAGTTTGATGAGTAATTGACAATAAATAAAAAAATATATAAAATAAATAAATAAAATCAGTGTCATAAGATAAAGTATGAAA
Organism: Dendrobates tinctorius; assembly: GCF_039654945.1. Classification (NCBI taxonomy): domain Eukaryota; kingdom Metazoa; phylum Chordata; class Amphibia; order Anura; family Dendrobatidae; genus Dendrobates; species Dendrobates tinctorius. The sequence goes on from NW_027361684.1 coordinate 10,278,134, forward strand.
AGAGGCAACTGGTTACGTGTCTGAATTAGCACACTGTCGAAACGCATTTTGTGTTTAACATAATTATTTCTTTTCAAAGGATACAAAAAGGAAATACCGTACTCGTTTCAAGTATGAACTATGTTATGACTGTTTTCTAAATCAGACATAAGTAACCAATAGGATCTTTTTATTCTTTCTCCTATAGCACTGATTTTATTTTATTTTTTTAATTTAATCGTGTTTTTCGCAACAAACTTTTATAACTAAACATACACTATCTGGACAAAAATATTGGGACATAATTTAATCCAGTCCCTTTGCCACATGTGTATGAAGCAAAGTCCCGCTCCATGCCATCTGCCTTTACAAACATTTGTGAAAGAATGGCTTATCCTAAATAGCTAATTAATACCAGTGTCGTCCTGTAATAAGATATCACCAGTGTATACAAGTCAGTTTTTTGTAACAAGTAATTTCTTCCCTCCTGAATATTCCATGATCAAAACTGTGGGTGTTGTTATTGAAAAGTGGAGGGAACTGCAGCAGTTCAGCCACAAAGTGGCAAACCTATAGGGTTACAGAGTAGAGTCACTGAGTGCTGAGGACCATAGTGTATAAAAGTCACCAATGCTCTGCTGACTCCATAACTGCATAGTCCAAACCTCCTCTTAACATCAACACAGAAATTCTGTAAAAAAAAACCTCTGGGCTCTGCTCCCTACACCACAGTCCACTAAGCTTTCTTGTGCAACACATCAGACTTTGCATGTAGTCCGGTATACTCCCATGTGTTGATCTTCCTAGGCCTATATAAGGCTTCCCAGGACACACCCGTGTCTCGGTATTAAGACTTTCTAGTAACACTTTTAGTTTGTCTGTGCTCAGTTCCTGTTCATAGTCTTCAGGACATCTCCTGGCTACCTTTGTTTTCCAGTCCCTTAGTTGCCTGTCTGCCACTTTCAGTACTACTGCTAATGGTCTAGAATCTCCAGAACTCTTCCTATATGCCTGCAGCTTCCATGGTGTTCACACTTTCTAGGTACTGTGGAGTTTTGTCTGCAAGCTGTCTGCCTATGGATTCCAGTCCTTCAGTCTCCTGTCTGCCTGCAACCCTCAGTAACTCTTTAACCTATCTTTGGTCTCCAAAACATTTTCTGGCTGCTTTTGACTTCCATTCCTTCAGTCTCCTATTTGCCAATGAACTTCAGTAACTCTGCAACCTGTCTGGTCTGTGGTCTCCAAGACATCTCCTGGCTTGTTGCGGCATCCAGTCCTTGAGTCGCCTGTCTCTCTGCAGACCAGTAATTTTGCAAGCTGTCTGCTGTCTTCAAGACATCTCTTGGTTGCTTGTGGCTTTCTGTTCCTCAGTTAACTGTCTGTGTCCTGAGTGCTTTGCCTGTCTGGGGTACCAACACCTGTGGCCAATGTGCCCACCCGGACCTTGAGCTCTGAGAATCCACCTCACTTAGTGAGCCCCTTTTTGTGACTGAATAACAAGACCATGGTTCCCAAAGACACAGCTGCAGCAACACTGTTGCCGTGGGTTACAGACCTTTTTTGGGGAGGGGTCTTGGCTCTGCTTCCTACACTTTGGTCTGTTAAACATTTTTGTGCTTCATGTTGTGCTATGCAAGTAGCCCGGCGTGTTCCCATGTGTTGTATTTTCTAGGCCTTTATAAGGCCTTTACAAGACAAACACCTGTGTATTGGTATTAAGACTTTCTGGTAACAGTTTTAGTTTGTGTGTATACAGTTTCTGTCCACAGATTTCAGTACATCTCCTGGCTGCCTGTGATTTTCAGTTCCTGAGTAACCTGTCTGCGGCTTTCAGTGCCACTGCTAACTGTCTAAAGTTGCCGGGATGCCTCCTATCTGCCTGCCACTTCCATGGTATTCAGACTTTCTAGTTACTTCAGAGTTCTGTCTGCTTACCTGTTACTGGTTTTCTAGGACCTCTGCTGTGTGCCTACCTGCAGTTTACAGGTTTTCTCCCAGCTGCCTGGGGCTTCCATGGTATTTAGACTTTATTTTTACTCAGGAGTTTTGTCTCCAAGCTGTCTGCCTGCAGCTTTCAGTCGTTCAGTCTCCTGTCTGCTTGTGGCCCTCAGTAACTCTGCAACCTGTTTGTGATCTCCAAAACATCTCCTGGCTGCTTGCGACTGCCAATCCTTCCAATCCTTCAGTCTCCTGTTTGCCTACAGACATCAGTAATTCTGCAAGCTGTCTGCAATCTTCAGAACATCTCCTGGCTTTTTAAAGCCTCCAGTCCCCCAGTTAACTGTCTTTGTCCTGCGTGCCTTGCCTTTCAGCTGCACCAATGCCTGTGGCCCATGTGCCCACCTGGACCTTGGGCTGTACAAATTGTGCTCTACTGGGATCTGTGATGGCCTAGGTACTGACCAGCACTGTACAAGGTATGTGTTATGCATATGTGGCAACTCACTCTGGAATAATAGGTAATTTAGTAACGAAACCTGCAATTAACTCTGGGAGGTGGCAACTCGGAACTCTCTGCCTAAAAGTCTGTCTTCCTAAAGAAACGGAGGGCAGAGCAGAGTGTGAATAACCTACAAGAGGAGAAGTGTGCTGAACAAAGGACATTTCCCAAAGTGAGTAAAGTAAATAATGAAATACCAAAGAATAAAGAAAGTACTGTTAACAAATATACTGCCTACTTCCTAAAGATAAACAGAAGATAGGTGCAAAATATTGCAAGGAAACAGAAAAGCAAAAACTCTTAGCTGTAAACTCACAGACTGGCTTCAAACATCAATAGAATGTCAGAACATCCAAATTAATCTACCACCAGCAGGAAACGCCAGCTGGGGGACAGAATATAAAGATGTACCCTAAAAGTGATAGGCAGACAAATGAAAACACATGTGTTAAGCTAGACAGGCTGCAGCCAGAATTTCAGAACCCAAGCACCCAGAGAAAAGGTGTGTTTCCTGTGCCACAGCAGAAAGAGAAGCTGACAGCAAAAGACAAGCTCAAGGGATCGAATCCAGGAACATGACAGTACTTAATTTGCTGGTTGTCATAGATGCAGGGCATTTTGGGGACGCCCGCATGGCAAAGCAAAAAGACATTGTCCTGCTCTGTGATGCTTCAGCACTGTGCTACAAGATTTTTTTTTGTGAACCACGAATCAAATTTCAAAGTGTTTGAATTTACATGAAACCACGAATTTCATGAAATTCGACTCTATCCTTTCCTTATCAATCTGCTTTTCTCTAGTAGTAAGGGCAATCAAAATGTAAAAATAATCTCATCTATTCTATTATATCTAAACACTGTTTTTCGGTGATTCCTCCCCGTTCATACTGCACCCACACACACAAATGATACACCATTTGAAAGGTAAACTTGCCCCCTTCAGCAAGAAAATAGCCAAACGAACTACACATCCACAATTTGATCACAAAATACAGCTTAAACATTAATTTTCATAAACCTGCAGCAGGAAAAATGACCTGGAGGTGACACCACAGTACCCCAAAGCACACTACCAACACATTTGTAAACATGCACTGCTTTTTCGCTGATTACTTCGCCCCACACACACACGATACACCATTTGAAAGGTAAACTTGCCCCTTCAGCAAGAAAACAGCCAAACAAACCACACATACACAATTTTATCACTAAATACAGGTTAAACTTTCATTTTAATAAACCTGCAGAAAAACACAATGAACATTTTTTGGCCTCAACTTATCAAAACAACTTATTGTATTACCAATCTAACTATAGAAATACCTGTCTGAGTTCATCAGCTCATGAAATACATTTACATTTGACCAGCTTGCTTTTTCTGAAATTGCCTGCACCCCTGACGACCAATGTGCGAAAACTTTGCACGGGCCAAGCTGGTAAATACAAATAATATTTCACTGTATATGGTTTGCTCTATCTGGTGAAACCTGTAAATATCATACACCAGGAAACTATAACTTCTGCTGTTCCCTGACAGATGTCCGTCAGTGTATGTTGGCAGCTGTAGTTTCCCAACATCTGCAGTGTCGCAGGGAATTCTATAAAGGTTTTCATTTTCCTTGATAAAATCTTGGTGAGAAATGAATAAACATTTCATAAACACTCTGTGGCAGAATGGAAATGCTTCGCTAAATACCCAGGTACTGACCGTGCTATAACCCATACAACCTGTACTGGAGGGCCTGTGTGACACTCAATGAAATGTTACACTACTTACCCCAGGTGTCATCATATGTCATAATATTATGATCTGGATTAACTACAGTAAATGATCCATGAACATGGCAGAGCACAGTATAAAGCACTTTACGTGTAACATTACACCTAGTTAATGGACCATGGGAACGTATGTCGCCCCATGTTGCCAAATGTGGTGTGTTATTCCATCTGACAAGTACATGCACTACTGAGTTAAGCATATTGTTAAGCAAAACTTTGCATTGCTATAATTTTCTTTATATATATAAAGCTCAAGTGTGTGTATGTCCGGGATTGGCATCCGCACCGTCACAGCTACAGCCACAAAATTTGGCACAGTCACACGTCTGGACCCTGAGAGTGTCCAAGGCTATGTTGTGAGGCAAAATTTTAACCCCGCGCGTTCCAATTCACCAAACAATTTTGCCCCTGTCTACATAATGGGGAAAAAGTGTGTGTATCAAGCCCCGCCCCTCATTATGATGTCACAATGGTTGCCATGGCGACGCTGATGTCATCATAGGTTGCAAGTCCCGCCGCTCATTATGATGTCATAATGGTTGACTATGGGATGGAGGATGTGTGATGGGTATATGGGCACTGGACTATGGGATGGAGGATATGTATGACGGGTATATGGGCACAGGACTATGGGATGGCGAATATGTATGATGGGTATATGGGCATGGGACTATGGGATGGAAGATGTGTGATGGGTATATGGGCATGGGACTATGGGATGGAGGATGTGTGATGGGTATATGGGCACTCGACTATGGGATGGAGGATATGTATGATGGGTATATGGGCACGGGCTTATGGGATCGTGGATATGTATGATGGGTATATGGGCACGGGACTATGGGATGAAGGGTAATTATAATTTGCTATAGAATCATAGAATCATAGAATCATAGAATCGTAGAGTTGGAAGGGACCTCCTGGGCCATCTGGTCCAACCCCCTGCTCAAAGCAGGATTCGCTAAATCATGCCAGTCAGATGTCTGTCCAGCCTCTGTTTGAAGACTTCCATTGAAGGAGAACTCACCACTTCTCGTGGCAGCCTGTTCCACTCATTGATCACTCTAACTGTCAAAAAGTTTTTTCTAATATCTAATCTGTGTCTCCTCCAATTCAGTTTCATCCCATTGCTTCTAGTCTTTCCTTGTGCAAATGAGAATCAAGTTGATCCTTCTACAATGTGACAGCCCTTTAGATATTTGTAGACAGCTATTAAGTCTCCTCTCAGTCTTCTCTTTTGCAAACTAAACATTCCCAAATCCTGCAACCTTTCCTCATAAGACAGGGTTTGCAGACCGGTCACCATTCTGGTCGCTCTTTTCTGAACTTGCTCCAGTTTGTTGATGTCTTTTTTAAAATGTGGTGCCCAAAACTGGACACAATATTCCAGATGAGGTCTCACCAAAGAGGAGTAGAGGGAAATAATGACTTCACGTGATCTAGACTGTATGCTTCTGTTAATACATCCTAGAATTGCATTTGCCTTTTTTGCTGCTGCATCACACTGTTGACTCATATTCAGTCTGTGATCTATTAGTATACCTAAGTCTTTCTCACATGTGCTGTCACTTAGCCCTATTCCTCCCATTCTATATATGTTTTTTTCATTTTTATTGCCCAGATGTAGTACTTTGCATTTCTCCCTGTTAAAAACCATTCTGTTAGTTGCTGCCCACTTCTCCAGTTTATTTAAACCTTTTTGAATCCTCTCTCTCTCTTCTCTAGTATTAGCTATCCCTCCTAGCTTTGTGTCATCAGCAAATTTAATCAGTTTACCCTCAATTCCTTCATCTAAATCATTGATAAAGATGTTGAACAATACAGGGCCCAGGACAGAGCCCTGTGGTACCCCACTTGAGACATTCTTCCAACTGGATGTGCAGCCATTTACGACCACTCTTTGGGTCCGATCACTAAGCCAGTTATGAATCCACCTAACAGTTGCCTTGTCCATTCCATACTTAGTCATTTTTTCAATAAGGATTGTATGAGAGACTTTGTCAAATGCTTTGCTGAAGTCAAGATATACTATATCTACAGCATTTCCTTGATCCACCCAATCAGTGATACCGTCATAGAAGGAAATTAAGTTAGTCTGACATGACTTATTAGTTACAAACCCATGCTGACTCTGTTTAATCACTTCATTCTTATCCAGGTATTGACATACATGTTGTTTAATAATTTGTTCAAAGATCTTTCCTGGTATAGAAGTCAGACTCACCGGCCTATAGTTCCCTGGGTCCACCTTCTTCCCCTTTTTGAAGATAGGAACAACATTTGCTCTTCTCCAGTCTTCTGGCACTTCTCCTGTTCTCCAAGAATTTTCAAAGATTATGGAGAGGGGTTCAAAAATTTCTTCTGCTATCTCCTTCAGTACTCTGGGGTGTAATTCATCTGGACCTGGAGACTTGAATTCATTTAGGTTAGCTAAGTGTTTCCTCACTATCTTTCTGTTTATAGATATCCTGGATTCTTCTATTCCCTTAATAGGACAGTGAAGAACAGTTGATGTTACATTTCCTTTCTGAGAGAAAACAGATGCAAAATAGGAATTTAAAAGTTCAGCCTTCTCAACATCCTGTCTTACCATTTCATCATTTTCATCATGTAAAAATCCTATAGCATCTTTGACTTTTCTTTTACTTTTGACATATCCCCAAAATCCTTTATTATTGCTTTTGACATCTCTTGCAAGCCTCAATTCATTTTCAGCTTTAGATAATCTGATTTGTGCCCTGCTGGTTCTGCAGACAGCATTATATTCTTCTTTAGATATGCCTCCCTCTTTCCATTTTATAAACATTTTTTTCTTCCTTTTTAGCATGTGCTTAAGTTCTGTGTTCATCCATCCTGGTTTCCTTAAATGCTTCCTATTCTTCCCTCTTTTCGGAATTGTTAACAACTGTGCTTTGAGAATTTCATTTTTCAAGATTTCCCATCCTTCCTGGACATTTTTGTCTTTAAGGATATCCAGCCATTGGATCCCTCCAATTCTCTTTCTGAATCCCTTAAAATCTGCCTTTCTGAAATCTAACCTTGACGTCTGAGTCTTCACAGGTCTTCCGCCTCTAGTTATCCAAAATTCTAAAATAGCATGGTCGCTACCTCCTAGGGTCCCAGCCACTTTTACCTCCTCAACCATTTCCTCCCACAGTTAGTTACTATGCCCAGGCAGCGCCGGGCTCTTCAGCTAGTATATATATATTTTCTGAATGGGGAAAAATGGTCTTTTCTGCAGATGTAGCAGTTGTTCACGTGACAAATAATGCTTTACTTGCTGTGATGGTGGAAAATTTTTCTTGCCATCAAACCACTGGTGGACCCAGACACAAACGTGCCCTTGTGCAAGAACAATATAAGGGCCATTAACAGTCCAATTGCTCATCATGATGCCCAATTACACCTTTGTGCTGCTGCACGGGTTGCACCAATGATACCGTTTCTCCGCCCCTGCATCAAACACAGCACAAGCCATTACATTTTTTGCTGCATTCATGTAGATAGTCATCATTGCCAAATTACTGACTGCTGACATTGTATGCACTAAATTTATTAGCCATTTTCCCTGGTTTTGTAACTGAAATGCATTCAGGGGAGATAGCAGAAGCATGGCATTAATCAGTGTTTTTTTATGCGAGTACCCCCTACTCTAATAAATCATCTAAAAGTTCCTCCAAGACTATGATCATACATTATCCACAGCAAAAAGCAGTGTAAGTACCCCCTAGATTCAAGGTTTGGGTTACATATTGGTTTAGATGCCATGTAGAGCAGAGCAGTTTTCTAACATGCATCCTCCGAGTCCAACAATATATCTATCTCTGCTCTGAATCAACTCCTCCATTCAATGTCAGCAAGCAGTTAATCCTGAATGCTCTATATGTGTTTTCAACTATGCAAGCTTATATCTGGTAACCACCTCTTTCAATCTCTGCTCTGAATCAACTCATCCATTCAATGTCAGCAAGCAGTTAATCCTGAATGCTCTATATGTGTTTTCAACTATGCAAGCTTATATCTGGTATATAGTTATTTCAACTTACTCTGCTTGTCCCCTTATGTTGTGAGGTCAAGAAACTTTTCAAAGTGCTTTATGTTCCATGTAGTGCTGGACATCTATTTATCTGACCACAACATTTTATTGGGCCCTGCTGTCTCAATTTAGTTTGATTGATTAACGAGAAGAGAGAGAGAGAGAGAGAGAGAGAAAAAAAAACCAATCCTTAGCCTCCTATATATTCAGACATAGTTTGGGGAAAGCATTTATGCAGGGGGCATTTATGCACACTTTATCGAAGTACAGTTTATCAAAGTACTGGCAGTTATAACATGGCAGTTAGACAGGGCAGGAGACAGGTAAGACATTTATATACATCTACTCCCTATACATATGGAGTACAACAAATATATACCATATGTATTTGTGTAATTTATATCCTGGCCGCTGCATTCACACACATCCACCGACCCTGGCATTAACTCTCTACACTCTATCCATATCGGCCCCTCGCTTCTTTCCTCTCCTATGAATAGCACTCACGCTCTTTTCACATTGTTAAATTGCACAGATCTATTCAGTCCCCCCATTCAACATAAGAGACGCTCTCACAAATCACTTAACCATCTGCTCACTCTTTCTATCGTCCTAGTCGCAGGAGACATTGCTCCCAAATCTGGTCCCCCATGTTATAGAAAGTCAAACCCCCCAACTACTACACTCAGAAACCCCTCTAATCTTATTAATATTCCCTGCATGCCATCTGTCTCTCTTAATTGTGCACTTTGGAATTCTCGCTCAGTGTGTAACAAACTCTCCTTCATTCATGACTTTTTCCTTTCTAATTCTCTTAACCTCCTGGCTCTTACTGAAACCTGGATCCAGCAGTCATACACTACCGCTGCTGCTGCTCTTTCATATGGTGGACTACACTTCTCTCATACCCCAAGATCAGACAATAGAGCAGATGGAGGCGTTGGTCTGCTTCTATCACCAAAATGTACCTTTCAGGTTATCCCTCAGCTGCCCTCACTTGTCTTCCCTTCTTTTGAGGTCCATGCCGTCAGACTCTACACCCCGTTCTCCATGCGAGTGGCGGTGGTGTATCATCCTCCAGGCCCCTCCCATCAGTTCCTGGATCATTTTGCCACTTGGCTTCCACATTTTCTCTCCTGTGACATCCCTACCCTCATCATGGGTGTGACGAGTGTCAGCTTACGCTGAGTCGTTACTTTCTTGAAAGAGTGGACCCTCTGGGCCGTGGCACCCGCCCACCTAGGGCGAGCTGACCTAATGAGAACCACCCCCTATACAGGGAGTGTCAGGGGCAAGACCAAGGGGGTGAGCCACCACGGCAGCTGGACCAGACGGCCGGCTCAGGGAAACAAGACAAGGCAAGACGAGTCGTTAATTCAAAGAAACTTCATTAAGGAAGACTTCAGGTACAACAGGTGCAAAACGTGGACACACAGAACATAAGGCAAGGTGCGTGCAAGAGCATGCCGAGGTCCAAGACTTGAGGAACTCTTCAGGGTGCAACAGGAGCAAACGTGAACACACAGAGTTCGTGGAACAGGGTGCGTGCAATGGCACGCCGAGGTCCAAGCATGGAACGTGCAGATGGTAGGTGGACATCGGACTCCAGACAACAGTCCACGATCAACCAGGGCATCAGGGTCTGTAGCTCAGAGGGTGATCGGCAGGATCCAGACATCCAGAAGTCAGCCAGGGTTCCATGCAAGGAAACAAGATAGAGTTAGTGACATGGTGCGTGTCAACGGACACGCCAGGATCAGGTTCACAGAACAGAGACCTGCGCATGCCAAGGGGCATGCCAGGGATGGGTCAGCATCACAGGACAGTGGCCTGCGCATGCCAAGGGGCATGCCAGGGACGGGTCAGGTTCACAGGACGGTAGCCTGCGCGTGCCAAGGGGCATGCCAGGGAGAGGCACAGAGTATGGTGGCATCGGAATCCAAATGCTGGCATCGACCGACAGGGTCCAGGTATCGGGCTACGGACATCAGCTCCGGACATCAGGCCGCAGTCATCTAGGTCCGGACCTCTGGCAGCGGTCGGCAAGTTATGGAATCCGGCAGGCAAACTAGGGTCAGAGACGAGCAAAACAGACAAAGGCTTTGTGCAAGAGTAGCACGAAAAGGCACAGTGCGAGAACCAGCGTGAGTGCAAGGGAGCACAAAGACCATGGCTGGGAGCGTCGGCAGGTGGTACCGACGATGGAAGTTGCAAGCGGGCACGACTAGAGGCGGCACTGCTGTGGGGCCACGCAGCCAGACCACTATAGCACTGAACGGGGCACGGCTGGGGCACACAGGCGAGCACGGCTAGAGGCGGCACGGCTGAGGCACACCAGGCAGGCACAGGCGACCAGGCACGTGCACGGAGCCACAAGGCAGGGCTAGGCAAAGGGTACAGGACAGAGCCACATGTGAGACAGCATGGCAAAGCCTAGTACGAAATGTGCAAGAGCGCACGAAACAACAGGGACAAGACAAAGAACGAGGCAGAGACCTGCGCATGCGAAGAGCATGCCAGGGACAGTCTAGCAGCGGAGAATAGGCCGAAGCCCAGAGCCGGGCCAAGGAAGGACCTTGGGACTAGACAGGGTACAGAGCGAGGCTTGCACGTGTAGATACACGCCAGGGAGAGGTTCAGAGCGGAGGCCTGCACGTGTAGAGACACGCCAGGGAGAGATTCAGAGCAGAGGCCTGCACGTGTAGAGACACGCCAGGGAGAGGTTCAGAGCGGAGGCCTGCACGTGTAGAGACACGCCAGGGAGAGGTTCAGAGCGGAGGCCTGCACGTGTAGAGACACGCCAGGGAGAGGTTCAGAGCGGAGGCCTGCACGTGTAGAGACACGCCAGGGACAGACACAGAGGCAGGGTACCTGAAGCCACAAAGCAGAGCGAGACATGACACGAGGACAGAAACACGGAACAGAATAAGAGCAAACAAGGACTACAAGGCAAAGCAGAGCAGGGACAAAGCATGGCACGAAGGACAAACACTAGACAAGACACGAGACCAGAGACGGAATACAAGCACGGAGCGTGTGCAGAGACGCACGACAGAGCAAAGTGCAAGGGCACAGAATAGAGGGAGCACCTCACAGACCAAGCAGCCATGCAGGGACACCACACAATACTCAGGCCCTGAGCATAGGAAGGGGCGGCCTGATATAAGGCATAGCACCTACTCTTCCAGGTCAGGACCAGGGGAGCACTTCCGGGTTCAGATCCACAGGATAACAGAGCGTAGTCACATGATCGGAGTTCCAGACATGACGAGATGATTGCAGAACCAGACAGTGCAGGATCCAGACAGGGACACCTGATCAGAGATTCTAGACATGATGAGAAGATCACAGAAGACAGAGCAGAAATGCAGGCATCCTGCAGCTCAGACATGAGGTGAGTGAGCACACTGCTCTAGGGAACAAGCAGGATAGCAAACAAGATATGCGCATGCACATCGCTCCAGGAGTTCTTGAGAGAAAACAGACAGGGCAGACATGACAGACATGGCGGACATGACAGTACCCCCCTACTTAAGCCACCTCTTACCGGGGCTGGAAAGAAGAAAGAAAAAAAAAAAATTCTTCGGCAGAAACCAGAGTTTAGTACAAACCACTCCAACAATGTTGATCCGACATCTGAAATGGACACGTGCACCGGTCAAGACACAGGAGCCGCAGACGAGACACGGGGATCCAGTGGGGAGGACTGCGGGTAGACAAGCAAGTCTTCTTACTCTGGCTGCCATCATTTTCAAACGAGTTCAGAGGTCAAGGGCCGGGTCTGATTTACACCAGAAGAGTGGCCGGGGTACCACCATTTTCAAGCGAGTTCAGGAGACATAGAGCAGATCAGATCCTTCATCAGACAGGTAGCCAAGGTACCAGTGGAGTCCATGGCCTGAGTATTCTGTGACGAGTGTCAGCTTACGCTGAGTCGTTACTTTCTTGAAAGAGTGGACCCTCTGGGCCGTGGCACCCACCCACCTAGGGCGAGCTGACCTAATGAGAACCACCCCCTATACAGGGAGTGTCAGGGGCAAGACCAAGGGGGTGAGCCACCACGGCAGCTGGACCAGACGGCCGGCTCAGGGAAACAAGACAAGGCAAGACGAGTCGTTAATTCAAAGAAACTTCATTAAGAAAGACTTCAGGTACAACAGGTGCAAAACGTGGACACAAAAAACATAAGGCAAGGTGCGTGCAAGAGCACGCCGAGGTCCAAGACTTGAGGAACTTTCAGGGTGCAACAGGAGCAAACATGAACACACAGAGTTCATGGAACAGGGTGTGTGCAATGGCACGCCGAGGTCCAAGCATGGAACGTGCAGATGGTACGTGGACATCGGACTCCGGACAACAGTCCACGATCAACCAGGGCATCAGGGTCTGTAGCTCAGAAGGAGATCGGCAGGATCCGGACATCCAGAAGTCAGCCAGGGTTCCATGCAAGGAAACAAGATAGAGTTAGTGACATGGTGCGTGTCAACGGACACGCCAGGATCAGGTTCACAGAACAGAGACCTGCGCATGCCAAGGGGCATGCCAGGGATGGGTCAGGTTCACAGGACGGTGGCCTGCGCATGCCAAGGGGCATGCCAGGGACGGGTCAGGTTCACAGGACGGTGGCCTGCGCATGCCAAGGGGCATGCCAGGGAGAGGCACAGAGTACGGTGGCATCGGGTCCAGGTATCGGGCTAAGGACATCAGCTCCGGACATCAGGCCACAGTCATCTAGGTCCGGACCTCTGGCAGCGGTCGGCAGGTTATGGAATCCAGCAGGCAAACTAGGGTCAGAGAAGAGCAAAACAGACAAAGGCTTTGTGCAAGAGTAGCACGAAAAGGCACAGTGCGAGAACCAGCGTGAGTGCAAGGGAGCACAAAGACCACGGCTGGGAGCACCAGCAGGTGGTACCGACGATGGCAGTTGCAAGCGGGCACGACTAGAGGCGGCACCGCTGCGGGGCCACGCAGCCAGACCACTATAGCACTGGACGGGGCACAGCTGGGGCACACAGGCGAGCACGGCTAGAGGCGGCACGGCTGAGGCACACCAGGCAGGCACAGGCGACCAGGCACGTGCACGGAGGCACGGAGCCACAAGGCAGGGCTAGGCAAAGGGTACAGGACAGAACCGCATGTGAGACAGCATGGCAAAGCCTAGGACGAAATGTGCAAGAGCGCACGAAACAACAGGGACAAGACAAAGAATGAGGCAGAGACCTGCGCATGCGAAGAGCATGCCAGGGACAGTCTAGCAGCGGAGCGTAGGCCGAAGCCCAGAGACGGGCCAAGGAAGGACCTTGGGACTAGACAGGGTACAGAGCGAGGCCTGCACGTGTAGAGACACGCCAGGGAGAGGTTCAGAGCGGAGGCCTGCATGTGTAGAGACACGCCAGGGAGAGGTTCAGAGCGGAGGCCTGCACGTGTAAAGACACACCAGGGAGAGGTTCAGAGCGGAGGCCTGCACGTGTACAGACACGCCAGAGAGAGGTTCAGAGCGGAGGCCTGCACGTGTAGAGACACGCCAGGGAGAGGTTCAGAGTGGAGGCCTGCACGTGTAGAGACACGCCAGGGACAGACACAGAGGCAGGGTACCTGAAGCCACAAAGCAGAGCGAGACATGACACAAGGACAGAAACATGGAACAGAATCAGAAGCAAACAAGGACTACAAGGCAAAGCAGAGCAGGGACAAAACATGGCATGAAGGACAAACACTAGACAAGACACGAGACCAGAGACGGAATACGAGCACGGAGCGTGTGCAGAGACGCACGACAGAGCAGAGTGCAAGGGCACAGAATAGAGGGAGTGCCCCACAGACCAAGCAGCCATGCAGGGACACCACACAATACTCAGGCCCTGAGCATAGGAAGGGGCGGCCTGATATAGGGCATAGCACCTCCTCTTCCAGGTCAGGACCAGGGAGCACTTCCGGGTTCAGATCCACAGGATAACAGAGTGTAGTCACATGATCGGAGTTCCAGACATGACGAGATGATTGGAGAACCAGACAGTGCAGGATCCAGACAGGGACACCTGATCAGAGATTCTAGACATGACGAGAAGATCACAGAAGACAGAGCAGAAACGCAGGCATCTTGCAGCTCAGACATGAGGTGAGTGTGCACACTGCTCTAGGGAACAAGCAGGATAGCAAACAAGATATGCGCATGCACATCGCTCCAGGAGTTCTTGAGAGAAAACAGACAGGGCAGACATGACAGACATGGCAGACATGACAATGGGAGATTTCAACATCCCCATTGCTCTTCCCCTCTCCCCATCTGCTACTCACCTTTTATCTCTAACCTCCTCGTTTGGCCTTTTGCAGCTTACTAATTCTCCAACGCATGAAGACGGAAACTCCCTCGACTTGGTCTTCTCTCGGCTTTGTGCAGTGGATGATTTCACAAACTCCCCTCTCCCGCTCTCTGACCACAATCTTCTTTCATTCTCTATCAAGAACTGGCAGGCTGCTCAGGTCACCCCCACTGTCCATACTTATAGAAACATACAGGCCATTAACACCCAGAAACTTACGACGAACTTGCAGTCTTCATTGGCCCTATCTCCTCCCTCTCATGTCCTGATTCTGCACTGAAGCATTACAATGAAACACTTCAAAGTGCCCTGGATGAATTTGCACCTGCTATAAATAGAACACCACAACACAGATGGCGACAACTCCGGCACACCCTGCAAACACGTTTCCTGCAGCGGTGCTCCAGGTGCGCCGAACGTCTGTAGAGAAAATCCAATCTACACGAAGATTTCATCCATTATAAGTTTATGCTTCGAACATACAACACTGCCCTTCACCTCTCCAAACAAACCTATTTCAACACCCTCATCACCTCACTGTCCAATAACCCGAAACATCTCTTTGACACTTTTCATTCTCTACTCAACCCAAGAGTACAGGCCCCAACCACGGAGCTCCGAGCTGACGATCTGGCCAATTACTTCAAAGAAAAAATTGACCAGATCCGACAGGAAATTATCTCCCAATCACCTCATACCATGCACTGTCCTCCCTCCCCCACTGCATCTAGCTCACTCTCTGAATTTGAACCAGTCACAGAAGAAGAAGTAAGCAGGCTCCTTGCATCTTCTTGCCCAACCACTTGCATCAGTGACCCATTTCCGTCACATCTCCTCCAGTCAATTTCCCCTGCTGTTACCACTCACCTAACTAAAATATTTAACCTCTCTCTCTCTTCTGGTATCTTTCCCTCCTCATTTAAGCATGCCATCATACATCCACTACTTAAAAAACCATCCATCGACCAAAACTGTGCCGCTAACTATAGACCTAATCTTCCCTTCATCTCTAAACTCCTGGAACGCCTGGTCCACTCCTGTCTTATACGCTATCTCTCTGATAACTCTCTTCTCATCCCTCTCCAATCCGGCTTCTGCTCCTTACACTCTACTGAAACTGCCCTCACTAAAGTCTCTAATGATCTACTAACAGCTAAATCTAATGGTCATTACTCCATGCTAATTCTCTTGGATCTCTCTGCAGCATTTGACACTGTGGATCATCAGCTCCTCCTCACTATGCTCCGTTCCATTGGCCTCAAGGACACCGTTCTCTCCTGGTTCTCCTCCTATCTCTCTGACCGCTCCTTTACTGTATCTTTTGCCGGTTCCTCCTCCTCTCACCTTCCCCTTACTGTTGGGGTTCCTCAAGGATCAGTCCTAGGCCCCCTTCTCTTCTCCTTGTACACTGCCCCTATTGGTCAAACAATCAGTAGATTTGGTTTCCAGTACCATCTCTATGCTGATGACACCCAATTATACGCTTCTTCTCCTGACATCACGCCAGCCTTTCTAGAAAACACCGGCGATTGTCTAAACGCTGTGTCTAACATCATGTCCTCACTATATCTGAAACTGAACCTGTCAAAGACTGAACTCCTTGTGTTTCCTCCCTCTACTAATGTACCTATAGCCGACATTGCCATTTCTGTGTGTGGCTCCGCTATTACTCCCCAGCAACATGCCCGCTGTCTTGGGGTAATACTTGATTCCGAGCTTTCCTTTGCCCCCCACATTCGATCGCTGGCTCGCTCTTGTCATCTGCACCTCAAAAACATTTCTAGAATTCGACCTTTTCTTACTTTTGAGTCTACAAAAACTCTTACTGTTTCTCTTATTTATTCTCGTCTCGACTATTGTAACTCTCTTCTAATCGGTCTCCCTCTTACCAAACTCCCCTCTCCAATCTGTCTTGAATGCTGCAGCCAGGATCATATTCCTCACCAATCGTTACACCGATGCCTCTACCTTGTGCCAGTCATTACACTGGCTACCCATCCACTCCAGAATTCAGTATAAACTTATTACCCTCACCCACAAAGCCCTCCATGGCTCAGCACCACCCTACATCTCCTCCCTTGTTTCAGTATACCACCCTACCCGCGCCCTCCATTCTGCTGATGACCTGAGGTTAGCATCCTCAATAATCAACCTCCCCCTCCCGTCTCCAAGACTTTACACATGCTGCACCAATTCTTTGGAATGCACTTCCCAGGTCAATACGATTAGTCCCCAATCCCCACAATTTTAAGCGTGCCCTGAAAATGCATTTATTCAGACTGGCCTATCGCCTCAACATATTAACCTAATCTATCCCTGTGTGGCACAGCCAAAAGTTTTACCATAACCAGGTTCCCCGCATCATGTTCCCACATGCTTTATGCATCCATTAGCCCTCTGTGTCTGTACTGATACACACTTAATATTATGGCTGGTCCATACAATCAGGGCAACTGTTACCACCCACTTTTCGTGTCTCCCTTTTTTCCTCATAGATTGTAAGCTTGCGAGCAGGGCCCTCATTCCTCTTGGTATTTGTTATAATCTATGTGATTATTGTTATGCTGTAATGTCTATTGTCTGTACAAGTCCCCTCTGAAATGTAAAGTGCTGCGGAATATGTCGGCGCTATAGAAATAAAATTTATTATTATTATCTAATAATGGAGAATATTTGTCGCCATCTACCGTACATCTAATTTTAATTGGTATTTTCCACTGATTTCATTATGCAGCATATAAGATGTCTCACTGTTTCCATGAAAAATACTGTACATTGTGATGTATATAAGACAAGCTCAGATTCATTTTCTTCAGTTTAGGAAAATGTTCATGTTAGGAGAAGCAAAATCATTTATTGCAGTCATTAAATGTTCAGATTCCAATGTTTTGCCTGTTGCCTCATGAAACACCTCAGTGAATTCTGTTACTCTTATGACTTACAATAGCTTGAACAATAGATTATACATTAGGTGTCTAATGTACAAAATCAGAATGTCTCCCAATTTATTAATTGTCATGCTGATGTTAGTCCCTGTTTATAATGCGTTTTGTAATGTGCTCCTGTGCTGGTACCCTCCATCAGCCTATGCTGCAATAGAGTCCATGGTGGGGCACGACGTACAATTACCTGGTCCGTCTGAGTACTTGACTGATCAGACAGTGAGGGTTCCCGGCTGGTTTTCCAATAAGGAGGTTGGATTTTTTGGGCACTCTACTTAAATCTGTCAATCACTCATGTCCATGTGATTAATTTATGTATGGCTACTTTTCTATTCTACGTCTTGATTCTCTCCTTATTTGCCAATATACTGTACGTGTTGTTGACCTCTGGACTTCTCTTTCGCCTGCCATGCTGAAATCTGTTGTAGTTGGCTTTCTCCTGGCCTGCTTCCTCTGATTCAACAACTTAATGCCTGACTTTCTTCTATAACCTGGCCCCATTTATGTCCATATCTTATTCATCAGCTGTAAAGAACCAGTTGGTCACTTCTTCAGGATTTTTGACCCTGTAAGTGCCAGCAGTCTACAGATAAGTCCAAATGCCTGTATACTGGTTAATGATGTAATACCAAGCACCTTGTACTTATTACCTACATTTTTTCAGCAGAAGCAAGTGATGGCTTTGACTTTAAAGAGGACCTGTAAATTGCCATAAATATGCCTAGTGTAAATGCTGCTGTCAGGTACGGACAAGGACTGAAATTCAGCCCTGGCATTTGAAATCACACAGGCCCATGCTGTCCCAGTCCCCAAGCACCAGACGGGGATATATTCCTAATATTACCCTGGATGGAGAAAAGGAAGATTTACTACAAGACCAATGTTTCTAATGATACCCGTGGCCTGCTGGGGTAAGTGACGGAGTCAGTGACTTTGTGCTCCGTCAAAACTCTTAGCAGTATGGGTGTCTTTAGAACGTCGATTCTGTTAACAACGTAGCAAACAAGGCGGCCTCCACAACCAGATAGGTCCTTCTGGCATTATTTAGAATTGCCAGATGGCCAGTCCGGCCCTGAAGCTAGACTTGTTTTTCTTTTGTTCCCAGATCTCTCCATTCCAAGATATGGGACCCTCCTCCATGTATATGAATCATACATATATATCCAATTAGGCGTGATCCTCAACTCTTTTCTATGGTAGTCGTCTTGAGAAACACACCTAGTTGGCTAAAAGATTAAATTTACATACAGTAAATATCGAGCCATATTTCTAGAATGGAGAGGCGCTAGTAAAACAAATAACGCTAGATTCATATGAGAGCAGCAGCATTTAGACCTTTAACAATATTACCTATTTATTAGAGGTGAGTTGATCGAGCTGCAGAGAATCGAGTTTGAGTCGAATTTCCTGAATTTCATACAGGAAAGATACGGTATATATCTTTGTACCGTGTTAGCCAGTAGATAGAAAAATATTCAGAATTGAGATTCCTCAGTGGTTGATACCTTTTAATGGCTAACTGAAAAGATGGTAACAGATTGTAAGCTTTCGAGACTACTCAGGTCTCTTATCAGGCATTGACTAATACAAAATACGAAAAATCACATATTTATGCACAACACAGCAGAGTTATGGCCATAACTGTCTATCACTCCCCCATAATGATAGTTCTGCGTCACGTCACTTGTCTTATCTATTGCGCTATTTCTGTGCTGTGTTGTGCATAAATATGTGATATATAAGACCTTGCCCGGCATATCTTTTTGCATGGCCGCGCATGCTTCCATATAATGCACTGCAGCTATGACACCTAGTAGATTATCATATGTTGTATAGTGATGGCCAGTAACTGTATGATGTAAATCTCTCACATATAGAGTGTAAGTTCTTGGTCAGCTTGGTCTTCTCTCGCTGTCATCAAGATTCTCGCAAATGTATTTACCTCAAATCAAAATTCTCGCTAAAATTCGGCAAAGCCGGCAAATCTAAACATCAAAATAATCTGCTTGTCTATAATATTTATGACCTTTAGCTAGTTCTTTTTAATGGATATGGCAGGATTCTGTCATTGAGTCTGTATTTATAACAGCAGAAATAAGGGCTACAGATTGCGCTGCTCTTATTGCCTGAAATACTAGAAATGACGATAGAAACACTAGTAGAGGTTCAGATCACAAATGTGAAATAAGCTAATAATAGTAATTTTCTTGATTTTGTTAGACTGTTGATCGAGGTAAATTATTATCAAAGCCCTATAGATATGATGATTATTCATTGGGCTAACTGCAACTCTAACAGGCAAGCCTGAATTGGAGTGATTGAGGCTTCATTCACACTGGCATCAAGGGTTTTGTTTTTATATAGGAGATATGATGGAGAGCAAAGAATCTACTAAGTTGATGTCAGTACATCAGGTTTGTGCAATTTACTAGACAGTATATGGAAGCATGTTATTTTACAGTGTGAGGAGACTGCAGGCATGTAGGATGCAGTAAGGCACCGTACACAGACCAAGGGTGATAGGGGTTTATTTTACAACAGAAAACTCCACGCAGGGAGAAAACGGAGGAATACTTTTCTCTAATACAGCGAATGACTATTGGGGATAACTTAAGGCACAATAAGTAAGGCAGACAGTAAAATTAAATACTACTTATCCCTCAGGTGTCAGTCACGGTTAAACTCCTGACCGTGACTGGAGCCTGTTATGGTCCCGGCTGCTGCGCGCTCCTCTGTCATGGTCCCGACTGCTGCGCGCTCCTCCCGGCGCGTCCCTGGGTCCCGGCGCGTCCCCGCACCCAGCTTCCGGGTTCCCCGGCGTCGGGCACCTGCGCACTGTGGAGACCCCGGCGCTCTGCCTCCTGGGAGTGATGACGCGGTGGCGCCGCCCCCAACATGGCAGCGTCCACCGGCTATTTAGGATTGGTGTATAGTCAGGTAAGGTGCCTGACTGTCAACTTCGGTGACGCTGTCTCCTGCAGCGTTCACTGTGTCCCAGGCCGTGCTTCTTGTCTGTGCCTCCAGCGCTCTTCCTGTGTCTGCCGCTGTCTCGTTTGCCTGCTTTGTCGCTATAGTCTCCTGTTTCTGCCGCTGTCTCTTCTGCCTGCACTTTCCGTTGTTGTCTCCTGTGTCCGCCTCTGTTCGCTTGCCTCCTGCCGTGTCTCCCTGTCTGTGCCTTATCCATTGTCCCTCTCTATTGCAGCATCCTGCCTGTGCCATCCTCTGAGTCTGCCTCGCAGCCCCTCTCCACTGTTCCAGGTCCATCTCTGCATTTGCCCTGATTACCTGTGTATCCTCTCCAGGCTTACCCCAGTCGCCCCTTTGGTTCCGGCCGTCATGGTTCTACGCTCCGTGGGCCTGCCCCTAACACTCCCTGTATAGGGGGTGGCCTCACCTGGGCCGCTCGCCCTCGGGGGCTCTGGAGCCGTGACCCAGAGGGTCCACTTCCGGGTTGTTCCTCACCGCCCCAGTAACAGCAACCGTAACAGAGCCGCTTAGGATGCATCGCAGTGGAGGTCTGATACAGTCCTGAGGAAGCTGGTATAATATATCCTGACGATGGTGGTGTCTTCTCGTAGTCCTGACAATGGTGGCATCTCCTCAGGATCCTGATGCAGGTCTTGGGTCCAGAAGATGAAGCGATGAAGATGGAAACGTCTTTTACCTCAGTGGTGAGTGTCCCAACACTATGGAGACTTGCAGCACTGCTCAAACACAGTTTACAACGGGCAGCCCGGTTTGCTGTGTCGGCACACGCCTAAATCCAGTTCACAGACCTTGTCTCTCACAGTCAGTGTTGTTGGCGGGGGCAGCTGTTGCAGAGTTGTCAGCTGTGTCAGTGGTCTCAGCGAGTGCAGAGATGTCAGCAGGCACAGCGTTGTCTCAGCGGTACTCAGTCAGTAGTCGCCCCCTTCGCTCGAGTACAGGGAGTGGTCTCACGCTTTAAGCTTTTCCCCCTGCGACTTATGTGACAGCCCCAATGGTTCCGGACCCATCACAGAGGAGACATGCCTAACTAGTTCCTTCCCCTTACATTCCCCCTCTTTGTGCTCGCCATTCCAGGGGTGAGAGTTCTTGAAGTATGCGTTGACATTCTTCTATGTTTCGAACAACTTGTTGCCAAACAAAACGTTCCGGATCAAATCGGTGAGGGGGTTTTCCTGCTGTTGAGCATTCAGAACGTTGTAAACTGGGAATATCAGTTGGTTCTACTTGAGTAATAGAATCACGCTGAATGGACATAGGTGGGGGGCGCGCTCAGCCCTGGAAAAACAGCCCTTGTAGGAATTTCAGGAGTCCCAGGGGTCTCAGGTTTCTGTTCTTCTTCTGGTCCTGGTTCTGCCCGTGGTGGTTCAGGGCATTAATCATCTTCATCTTCACTAGTGAATGATAGACGATTCTCAGGAGCGTCATGCTCTTCTTTCTCTATTTGCGTAGGGTCTCTAGACACGCAGGGGCGTAACATGTTTCAGTGCACAATACGAGTTGGAGCATTGTCGGCCCCCTTAGGCTGAATTTCATAGACAGGCCCTTCAGAACTGACTCGACGCCATACACGTTGCAGTGTATCTTCCCACCGATGATCTAACTTGTCTCAAGGACGTTTTTCTCTAGTATCCGGTCTCCGACCTGTAGAGCTGTCCCCCATAGAGGAGCCATCTCTGAGTGTTCCAACTCTCGAAACCGGGTCTGCAGCAGACGATGTAGAGTCTGCAATCGATGACAGTGTTCTCGGACCCAGGTGGACACCCCCATCCGTGGTTATTCCTCCGGGTCCAGCTCCAGTTCAGTGATCTCTTTTCCTGGCCTGCCAAAAAGTAGAGTGTAGGGCGTGTATTCTGTGGTGCGATGTACCCGATTATTGATCACCCACACTAGTTCTGCTGCAAATTCCGGCCAAAGAGCCTTCCGATCTTCTTCTAAGGTCCTCAACATTTGAATAAGGGTTCGATTGAACCGTTCACATGCGCCATTGCCCTGAGGGTGGTAAGGAGTCATACGAGATTTCTCAATTCCATACAAATGGTGCAGCTGCTCCATGACTCGCCCTAAGAAGCAGGTTCCTTGGTCTGAGTGTATTCTTTTCAGGCAGCCATATACTTGAATTAAATTTTTACAGATATAGTAAGCTGCGGTTTCAGCCGTTTGGTCCTGATTAGGGGTCACGACAGCGAACTTAGTGAAGTAGTCCATCATGACTAAACAATGTTCATACCCTTGATGGGCTGGGCCTATTGTCAGATAATCAATCATCAGCAATTCTAACGGTGCAGAGGTTACAATAGTTTCTGTGGGAGCTCTCTGTTCCCGAGGTTTGGACAGTTCACAGTTCCTACAGAGTCGACATACTTCTTCCACCGTCGTTTTAAGCAATGGGTGGTACACCAGTCTCTGCAACCAGTGAAAGGTTTTTTCTTGACCGAAGTGGGCCCCTTTTTCATGTGCCTCTGTGGCCACTTGATGTAACAGCTTCTCAGGAATCACTACTTGCCAAGTGTCAGTCAGAGCCCTCTGTAGCTGCACTTTTCTATACAGCAATCCTTCTCTCAGGTGGAACCTCTCCCATTGCTGTAGGATTCGTTTCATACCAGAAGACAGGTTTTCTCTCTCCTCCCGGCTTGGCAGTTGTTTGAGGGCCACCCACTGCCGAAGTCGGGTGAGCTCTCCATCCTCCTGCTGAATCCGTACCCACTCATCACAGGGTTGTCCCAGCACATCTTTCTTCGATTCTACCCGATTTTGTTCTAGCAGATCCTCGGAACTCCGGCACTTCGTCGGCCTCCAGCTCTTCATCTCGGTTAGGGTCGGGCTGCTTATATGGAACCCTGGATAACGAATCTGCATGGCTGTTTTCAGGCCCCATTTGTAGGCTATTTTGTACCGATATTTGGCCATTCTAGCAGCCCAGCGTTGCTCCAGAGCCCCTAACTTCGCGTTCTACAAGTGGGCCAGTAGGTTGTTGTCTGTGCAAACCAGTATCTCAGACCTGGATAGGTATTCCGCAAATTTTTCTGTCATGGCCCATACCAGTGCCAACAATTCTAGTTTGAATGAGCTGTAGTTGACTGGATTCCATTCAGAGTCATGGAGGGAATCACCCTCTCTTTTCCACCTTGTTTCTGCAACAATATGGTTCCGAGCCCATGTAAGCTCCCATCTGTATGGAGAATGAAGGGTTCAGAAAAATCAGTGTAGGCCAGGACCGGGGCTTCTGTCAGGATCAACATGTTAGGGCAAGTTAGGATAGGATGGGTTGAACTAGATGGACTTAAAGTCTCCCTTCAACCTTAATTACTATGTTACTATGTTACTATTTTCAAGGCTTGGAACGTTTTCTCCTGGCGCTCTCCCCACTGAATCTTCCGATTTTTTTCTCCTACCGGTACTCCTTTCAACAGTTCTAATAATGGATTCACAATGTGGGTGAACTCTTTCACGAACCGTCGATAATACCCAGTCAGCCCTAAGAAGGCTCGAACATCCTTTACGGTTCTCGGGGTAGGCCAGTCTTGCACTGCCGCAATCTTCTCAAGGGACAGTCGTACGCCTTCTGCGGAGACCACATGTCCCAGGTACTCAATCTGGGTGCGGAACAGGTGACATTTTATGTAATTCTGCATCATGTCAAGACAATGTGTAATCTTACATATAGAAAGATATGTTTCGAAGAGAGAAAATCCTCAAATCAGGTCAGTATACCTCTAAGAGAATTAAACATAAAATAAATTATTTTTATATTATAGCAAACATTAAATTATTATAATAATAAACGTGATTATGATACAAGTTGTTATATATACACACATATATATATATAGGATCCTCTGTAAAAGTTATGCAACGGTTAAATCTAAATATAAAATGTTTAACCAACTAATTCCGTCATATTATATAGGATACATTAGATCTACACGGTCAAACAGACAGCTGGTATGGCAGCTATGAAAAATGAGTGATATAAAGGTGCATCACCTTTAATTTGTAATAGTCCACACAGAAACGCAGAGTACCGTCTTTTTCGCACTAGGACGATGGGTGCAACCCACGGGCTTTGGCTCTCTCAGGTGACATCGTTCTGTAACATTTGTGTGAGCATTCCTTTTACCTCCTGGTACATTTGCGGAGGAATCTGTCAATAACGCGCTCTCACAGAAACAGCATTACCCGCTGGAATCTCATGTGTGATGGCAGTCGTGCAGCCGAAATCTTCCTCATGTCAAGCGAACACGTCCTGGTAACGTCCCAGTAAGGCCTCCACCTGCTCCACCTGCTGCGGTGTAAACTCTGTCAACTCAGCCCGGGCTTATTCTAAGATGTGCAGAGGGGCTGTCTCTACAGCTACAGTCTATGGATCTTCCTTTTTACCTTTAATTGGATGGCCTGTGAGGGTATCAGCTCTTCTGGCATGCCTACAATTTGCCCAATTTCGCTTCTGGGGCTAAGCGTCAGAGTGTCTTCCCTTAAGTTCACACACCGCATGGGTACCTTTCCATCACGCACCACCTTTCCTTCACAGGAGACCTCTTGTGCTTGGGCCGTCTGGATCAATTGCTGAAACACTCTCCTTTGTGGCCTACATGGGCTCCATTGTTTCAAGAACTTGTTCGGAGACTCGTTAATAAGAAGACTTCCAAACTCTTTAAGTACATTCATTCCTAGTGTGACAGTATGTCTTTGCATGAGGTCGCCAGCTGTTAACACCACACCCTTGCGGCCCAGGTCTTTACCGCAGACATTAATCTGCATCCACGCCACCCCTGCGAGCGGGATAGGCAGTTGATTGCCAGCCGTCAACTTGATCACTGGCCCCCACTCAGGCCTTATGGCTTCTGGGAAGTGTCTTTTAAAGTATGTCTCAGGCATCGTGGTTACTTGGGAGCCCGTGTCTACCAGGCAGCGTATGGCCCGTCCATCTATTTCGGCCCATACTAATGGGCTTGCTGACACTAAATTGATGGGACTATTGGTGCTCCTTTCGGGCTGTTCTGGCTCAGGGTGGCGTCCCCCAGCCTCGGAGCCCCTTAGTTTAACAGGCGACGCTGTAGTGGCCACCCACATTGCGAGCAGGCCCATATGTCCTTGCTTCCCACCTCTCCAAAGGTCATTTATGGGTTCACACGCAAGCGTTCTCACAGGGCCTGCTTAAGCAACGCATTTCTCATCCCGGTCACTACTTGGTCTCATAACACCACATCAGTCGGCCCTACTCCCAAGCTGTCTTTTCTGACTATGGCAGTGTGAATTTCTTGCAACACATTCATATACTGGGCCACCGTCTCCTGCTCTCTTTGACCCCGACTAAATAGCCACATACGTAATTCTCCCACATCCGTGGGGTCCCAGTGAGTCTCCTCCAGTATTTGTAATACTTTGTCAAGGGTATCTCGTTCCGGGGGGGGGGGGGGTTGCAACATTGCTAAATCACTCGCCTCCCCATCTAAAGCCATCATGGCAACCTCTGCCTGCAAGGCAGGAACCATAGGGTGCATTCTCATTATTCCTTTTATAAGCTCAGTCCAGCTCCATAACATGGTGGTATTTCCATTAAATTTCGGAAGGTTATTTAACATTAGTCCCAGAGAGATACTGGATCTAGGGCCCTCCCAAGACGCTTGGTCTGCCATGTCTGTACGTGTAGACTACATCCTGCCGACTACACCAAGTGTGAGAAGACTGCAGGCACGTAGGATGCAGTAACGGACCATACACAGACTAAGGGTGATAGGGGTTTATTTTACAACAGAAAACTCCACGCAGGGAGAAAATGGAGGGATATTATTCTCTAATACAGTGATTGACTATTGGGTTTAACTTAAAGCACAAGAATAAGTAAGGCAGACAGTACACTAAATACTACTTATCCCTCAGGTGTCAGTCACGGTTAAACTCCTGACTGTGACTGGAGCCGCTTAGGATGTGTTGCAGTGGAGGTCTGACACAGTCCTGAGGAAGCTGGTATAATATATCCTGATGATGGCGGTGTCCTCTCGTGGTCCTGACGATGGCGGAGACTCCTCAGGATCCTGATGCAGGTCTTTGGTCCAGAAGATGAAGTGGTGAAGATGGAAACGTCTTTTACCTCAGCGGTGAGTGTCCCAACACTATGGAAACTTTCAGCACTGACCAAACACAGTTTACAATGGGCAGCCCGGTTCGCTGTGTCGACTCAACACACGCCTAAGTCCAGTTCACAGACCTTGTCTCTCACGGTGTTTGCTGTCGGGGGGGGCGGCTGTGGCAGAGTTGTCAGCTGTGTCAGCAGTATCAGCGAGGGCAGAAATGTTAGCGGGGACAGCGGTGTCTCAGCGGTAGTCTCCTGTCAAAACGCTCTTCCGTCCCAGGCTCTGCTCTACTCTGCCCATTCGCCTCTCAGCTGATTTTACCTCACAGGTCTCTCGCACCCTCGACGTTCCCACCAAAACTGTTTGAATCCTCGCGCGAGAACCTTCTCTCAGCTTGGCCATGGCCCCTTCGCTCAAGTACAGGGAGTGGTCTCGCACTTTAAGCTTTTCACCCTGCGACTTAGATGACAGCCCCGACGGTTCCGGACCCATCACGGAGGAGACATGTCTAACTAGTTCCTTCCCCTTGCAACTGTATCTGTGTATTTTACTAGACAGTATATGGAAGCATGTTATGTTACTGTAACTTGGTGTATTTTACTAGATAGTATATGGAAGCATGTTATGCTACTGCCATAACTGTAGAAAAAAGACGTGGACCGCACATCCAAAAATCACATATTGATCTAATGCCACTAGGCAAAATTTTACAAAACTGAACACGAGCTTCTTAGTTTAACATTCTGATCAGACTGTTACTGCCCATTACCACATCATGGTGAACTTATCGTGGCTCTCTAGCCTAAAAGGTGCGCCAACCACTGCCGAAGCAACACCCTTTTTTCTACAGTTATGGCATGTTATGCTACTGTAGCTGTGTATTTTACTAGATAGTATATCAAAGCATGTTATGTTACTCAAGTTGTAAAACAGCAACAGAAATTTGATGTGGTGTGTGAACTGAGCCTTAGACAAGTGATTATATCAACAACAGATATGAATCTGGGAATATGTGGGCATTTTATAGTGCACCTTCATTTATTAATATGGCTGCATCTCCTACCAGAAGTTTAAAAGTGAGAGCAATGGTCAGCTGAAAGAGCAGGGCAGTATTTGTCATCTGCACAATACCTGGAGCCTCTGCTGCTAAGGAACTTTGTTAGTGGGAATTTTACCACAAATCACCTGATGTTGCTGAACCTCCAGCACTTATGACTGCATCTCATGCTTTCTTTTTTCCTTCTTTAGTTTTTAAAACTTTTAACAGGAGATGTGACCTGTTTTGTAATGAGAGGTAAAAAAAAAAAAAATTTCACTGGATTCTCTATGACTAAGGGCGGCAAATTCAGAAACGTGTCAGAGTAAACCTTCCCATTCACTATCATGGATGTTTTTTAAATTATTCTTTAAATTAATATGGAATAAAGCATCCAAGAAAATAGAGGGTAAATGAAAAAAAGTAAATTATGGAAACATGATTGTTAATAAAAAAAAAATATAAAGAGCAGCAGCAGTGCTCCACAGGATGAAAACAAATTCTTCTTTATTCCTACATTATATACAAATAGTGACGTTTTGAGATATATATATATATATATATATATAGTGGTGTAGTGACCACTGTGTCCGCTAGGGGGCGCTGTGTGGGTGCCCCAGAATGGGCGTACAGGCATATCCAGTGTGGTGATAGGAGTAGGATGCTAAATGACCGTTATGTATCCCCAGGTGGGTGGCCTTGGGATGAAGGCTTGATTATGTGTTGATCAGCAGAGGTATTGCAGATGTTCTGTTTCAGTGTGTCAGGGAAGCCTTCAGGTGGCTGATGAGGTAGGTGGAACCAGCCACCTACAAATCCACCCAGGGGAGTGTGTCTAAAGACGCCCATAGTAAACTGTATGTGTGTGAATGGTTGTAGGACCTGTGATGAGGTCATAGCCATGTGATCCGGTGGGCGTGGCTACGGACCATATAAGGTGACCAGGGTAGGTCACATGAGGGAATGCCTGGACCTGATTGGTCCGTATGGAAGGTCTCGTCAGGCTGACTGCTGGAAGCTGTGGCTACCTTCCAGAACAGCACGTGTGGAGGCTGTGTATAATGGCTACATGTGTCTGACAGTTCCCTGGAGGGAACGGACGTCTGCAGTGTGAAGCAGCTAAGAGGTAACCCGGACACGGGGAGAGTAATTGAGAGACTGTATAGTCTGTTGGCTAGATAAAGCACAGCCTGTGTGACCAGAGGGCTAAGGGGAGCAGAGCTCCACTATGAAGATACCCTGTTGTCTGCTGTAAGACTGTTGCATGCTGCTTTGGTTTATGCTGATGAATAAACCGCATGGACTGTTGATGATTTATGTTGAGAAACCCGTGCCGGACCTGGTTATTTGGCTGCACAGCGAATATCCCCAACCTGAGTAACAAGCGCTACCTTACTATATATAGATAGATAGATAGATAGATAGATAAAGTCATGGCCGAAAGTGTTGGCACCCTTGAAATTGCTCCAGAAAATTAAATATTTCGTCCATAAAATTATTCCAATTACTCTTTTTTTATACACATGTTTATTTCCTTTGTGTATATTGGAACAAAAGAAAAAAAAACAGAGAAAAAAAGTCAAATTGGACATAATTTCACACAAAACCCCAAAAATGGGCCGGTGGTACCCTCAGCTTAATATTTGGTTGCACACCCTTTGGGATAAATAACTGCAATCAACCATTTTCTATAACCATCAACAAGTTTTTTTGTACCACTCTTCTTTTGCAAACTGCTCCAGTTCTCTCATATTTGAAGGCTGCCTTCTCATAACAACAATTTTAAAATCTCTCCACAGGTGTTCAATGGAATTTAGATCTGGACTCATTGCTGGCCACTTCAGAATTCTTCAGTGCTTTGTTTTCATCCATTCTTGGTGCTTCTTGGGGTTATTGTCCGACTGGAAGACCCATGACCTAGGACACAAACCCAGCTTTCTGACACTGTGCACTACATTACAACCCATAAGCCTTTGGCAATCTTCAGATTTCATGATGCCTTTCAGACAGTCAAGGCACTCAGTGCCAGAGGCAGCAAAACAACCCCAAAACCTGAACCTCCATCATATTTGACTATAGGTACTGTGTTCTTTTCTTAGTAGGCCTCATTCCATTTTTGGTAAGCAATAAAAGGATGTGCTTTACCAAAAAGCTCTATCTTGGTCTCATCTGTTCACAAGGCACTGCAATCTAGCTTTTTTATGTCTCTGTGTCAGCAGTGGTGTCCTCTTGGGTCTCCAGCCATAGCGTTTAATTTTATTCAAATATCAACAGATAGTTTGCACTAACATTGGTGCTCCCTGAGCCTGCAGGACAGCTTGAATTACTTTGGAACTTGATTGGGGCTTCTTATTCACCATCCGGACTATCCTGTGTAGCCAACTTTCATCAACTTTTCTCTGTCGTCCATGCCCAGTGCCATGGGTTGTAAACTTCTTAATTATGTTGCGCATCATGCACAAAGGAACATCAAGATCACTGGAGATAGACTTGTAACCTTGAGATTGTTGATATTTTTTGACAATTTTGGTTCTCAAGTCCCCAAAAAGTTCTCTTGTTATATTTCTGGTCTCCGTGCTTAGTGTGGCATACACAGAAACACAATGCCAAGATTGAGTCAACCTCCGCTTTTTTCTGGTTTCAGGTGTGATTTCTATATTGCCCACACCTGTTACTTGCTACAGGTGAGTTTGAGCAAGCATCACATGTTTGAAACAAAGTCATTTAACCACCATTTTGGAAACTGCCAACAATTTTGTCCAGGCCATTTTGGGGGTTTTGTGTGAAATTATGTTCAATTAGGCTTTTTTTCTGTCTTTTTTGTGTTCTTGCAATACACACAAAGGAAAAAAACTTGGGTATAACAAAATATGTGTAAGTACAATAATTTTCTGAAACAATTTCAAGGGTGCCAACACTTTTGGTCATGACTGTATATATAAAAATCTATATAAAAGCAAAGGCCATGGAAACTGCAGGCTTATAGTGCTTTGTCCATGAATCTGTACTGAAGTCCCTTGTATGTTAGTCAATGTCAGTAGAGAATACTTTCCTCCTTGATTTAGAACATGTGCTCATTCCAGAAGCTTGTATGGCTGAATTTAGTGTTATGTGTTGGCCAGGACCCAGTTTTGTCTGTCCTTCGAAATCAAATGCTATTACCAGGTCTCTGAGAGTCTTACACAAGTTATGCTAGTTGTAAGAATCTCTTAGTTATCCACAACAATTCACCATAAATTCAAATGACAAGATTGTTGTATAATTTTTAATCATCATTGATCTAAAAATCTCTAAACCTCAAGCTTGCAACAAATGTAGAAATATAGATAATAGCAACTGGAGAAGTGTGTGTGAATTAGGTACTAGGTATTTGTAATAACTGTCTAATTTAGACTTCAAGATCCTTTCCTGTGTCAGCTTTTAATTTGTCAATATCTGATTATATAGTCAACTAGCTGAAAAGTCTGTCATTGCCCGGGCATAGTACCTAACTGTGGGTCCCGCTGTCTTCCTTAACATCCCCACTCTCCACTCGCCATCCCGTTCTATCCCTCCGCATCCGCACTCTACATCCATGTCCCGGTGTCCCTCCACAGCCCTGCTCTCTTCTTCCACAGCCCCGGTCTCTTCGTCCATAGCCCTGCTCTCCCGCTCTCTCCCTCCACAGCCCCGTTCTCTTCTTTCACAGCCCTGCTCTCCCTGTCCACAGCCCCGTTCTCTTCCTTCACAGCCCTGCTCTCCCGCTCTCTCCGTCCACAGCCCCGTTCTCTTCCTTCATAGCCCTGCTCTCCCGCTCTCTCCCTCTGCAGCAGGGGTCTCAAACTCGGCAGAGTAAATGGGCTGCACATAAAAAAAATTTGAGCTGGGGGGCCGCATTCCTTTCAAATTTAATACACCCCGTACATGCGCGGCTCCGCACACCTCGAACACACGCGGCTTTGCTCCGTACACCTCGTACACACGCGGCTCCGCTCCGTACACCTCATACACACGCGGCTCTGTTCCATACACCTCGTACACATGCGGCTCCGCTCCGTACACCTCGTACACACAGGGCTCCGCTCCGTACACCTCGAACACACAGGGCTCCGCTCCATACACCTCATACACACAGGGCTCCATACACCTCGTACACACACGGCTACGCTCCATACACCTCGTACACACAGGGCTCCGCTCCGTACACCTCAAACACACAGGGCTCCGTACACCTCATACACACATGGCTCCACTCCATACACCTCGTACACACAGGGCTCCGCACACCTCGCACACACACGGCTCCGCTCCATACACCTCGTACACATAGGGCTCTGCTCCGTACACCTCGTACACACAGGGTTCCACTCCATACATTTCGAACACACACGGCTCAGCTCCGTACACCTCGAACACACAGGGCTCTGCTCCATCCACCTTGTAAACCCCTCCTGACCCCACGCATAAACTAACCTTCATCCAGTACCATGACAACCATCACACAGATAGCAGCGTCCGTCCTGCACACACTGAGGCCACTGATCATGTGACCCCAGACTCCTCCCCCTCCTGTGACCTCTTCACAGGTCCTGTGCAGTGTGTTTACACAGAACAGCCAATGGCATCGCTGCTCCTGAATGCGTGCCTTCCCCCTGCCTTAGGGAGTGAGACATGTGGTGCACCGCGGGTCACAGATGCCTGCCTCAGGGGCCGCATGCAGCCCGTGGGCCGCGTGTTTGAGACACCTGCTTACAGCCCCGCTGTCTTCCTTCCTCCACAGCCCCGCTCTCCATGCACCATACGCGGTGACGCCGGGACCAGAAGAGAGAGGTGCGCAGATTGTTTGTTCGGCCGGAGTGGGCGGAACTGGGCAGAGTGGGCGGAGCTAGAGCGGAGCTGCTGCGCGTGTGATTGGGCAGCCTGCGGGGGGCATGGCCTAGCACTGTAGTAGGCCGCAGTGGAAGCTGGGGACTAAATTTAGGCCGGGAAGCTGTAGGGTAGAGGGGGGATAGCGCAGTTGGCTACGGGGAGTGCCGACTGAGCCAGGACAAGGCTGGGAGGGTGCCGGCACTATTCGGCCCCTGTCCTGAAGACTGTCTTCCTCACAGCCCCGCTCTCCATGCACTGTCCTGCTGTAAGCGTCCTCAGCCCTGCTCTCCAACCGTGTCCCACTCTGCTGCTTCGTGATTGGTTGGTGTCCCACTCTGCTGCTTCGTGATTGGTTGATGATACACACACACACACATTGAGATTTATATATAGAGATATGAAATTTATTTTTCATAGAGTCACAGCCATTCGGAATGAAAGCGAATCAGTATCTATAATGGATTACAATTACTTATAGCCATAAATGATAAAAGGAAACATCTGGAATTAAAAAACGAAACATACTTAAAGGGAATCTGTCACCGGAAGTTGCAGGCCTATGTAAATGGTCTGGGTCCGGTCCGATGGGCAGTGTTTGTTCTTCTTTCTCCACCCCATCCGTGGCCCCCGTCCGCAATCTTCTCCGGTATTAGAGTAGTTCTTCTCCATAGTTTGCGCGTGCGCAAAGCAATCTTGCTTTGCGCACGCGCCGTATGCTTTGCCCAACTGCAGGCAAAGCCGATAATCATTACTGCGCATGCGAAGGAACACAGCGAAATACTTCCGGGACATAGTGTACCGGCGCATGCGCAGTAACGATTAGCGGCTTTGCCCGCAGTTGGGCAAAGCATACTGTGCGTGTGCGAAGCAAGATTGCTTTGCACATGCGCGAACTATGGAGAAGAACTACTCTAATACTAGAGAAGATCGTAGACGGGGGCCACGGATGGGGTGGAGAGAGAACAAACACCGCCCATCGGACCGGACCCAGGCCATTTACATAGGCCTTCAACTTCTGGTGACAGATTCCCTTAAAAGGGAAGCTATCATCAGAAAATAACATATTGTGTAATCAGATTTTTATGTTAAAAGTATTTTTGTACTGTCACTTCTGTACTGCTCTTTTAAATTGGGTAAGTCGCATCAGCTGCGCAAATATATTGCAACTTTTGGCGTTTACAACCCAGTCTGACCTGCTGCACCAATATGGGTGGGATATGGGCGCAAGGGGACATGGTCACTCCTGCCATATAATTCATCATCATCCAGAAATGTACATTACCGGCGGTGGCACATCCTGTGTATCAGATGTATTTGATTCATTAAGCGGCACACACCACTTAATGAATCAGGTCAGTGCACTACAGCAAGAACTTCATTAAGACTGGCTTAGGCAATGCTTGTCTTAATGAGTCACCCCAATGTCTGAGACACAGCTTCACTGCTCTTGGATGGACACTGCACTGACCTCATCAGTGCTTCTAGGAAAAGAAGGTCGCTGTAACATGGCACTTCCATTTTTCTTCCTTAAAGGTTAATTGTACTTTCAAGTAGCTACATAGCTTAAGCTGTCATATATGTATTTATATGAGGAATAACACTATTTATGGCCATTATATGACTTGTAATCTGCATTTTCAACATTTTTCCCTAGCAGACTTTTTCTCTAATTTGTATTTGACTCTGAGCTGGTAGGTGGAGACTGTTTTAATCTCTCTCATACACATCAGTGAGGGATGGATTCCTGTTATTCATTCCTTAGCACACAGACCTAAACAGCAGGAGCATGGAGGATATTGTATGACAGTACTGAGCAGAGTAGATGTTACTCCAGCTCTGGTGTCAGCTAAAAGACTTGTTAGAAAGCTCAGTACAATCTTTGGTTCCCTCTGTTTTCTCTATCCCCTCCTCACTCCTCCCCCTCTCCGAAGAGTTTAATAGGAGATTTAACTTGACAACTGACTGTACTTGCAATAGAAGACAAGATGGATTTCTGCTGTTTTTCAAGGTGAATTGTGAGTTCAGGAGGAAAGGGGGAAGGTGAAAATTTGTTTCATAAGTGGAGAAGAAAGAAGCAAAATTCTGTGAAAAGATATATTGCAAAGTTTGTTATAATCGCCTATACTATTGATTTGTGCAAAGTTTTTTAAAAGTACAGATCATACATGTAGGCGCTGAGATGCTGCTCAAACTGCAGATAAACCTCCCTACCCCATGTCCTATTTAATGTTTTACATTATACTGTGACTGATAATGGTTTCTAACCATTTATAGAGAAAATACAGGCAGGGAAATGGGGACTGCGAACTGTTACTATGTTATTAAGAAGTAAATTGTGTGTGATAGCATATAGTGGGTGAAATAAGTACTGAACACAGTTATCGAAGTTAATATATTTGTAAAGATGCTATTGACATGAAATACCAGATTTTGGTAACAACCATCCAATCCACACAAGCAAAGAAATCAAACCATAGATGTCCATAAATTAAGTTATGTATAATAATGAGAAATAACACAGGGCAAAAGTATTGAACATGCTTACTGAAATTTAATTAATATTTTGTACAAAAGCCTTTGTTTATAATGACAGCTTCAAGATGCCTACTGAGTAACTAGTCACATACATTGCTCAGGTGTGATTTTTGTCCATTCTTCCAAACAATCTTCTTCAAATCCTGAAGGTCCCATGGATTCCTTCGATGAACTCAGATCTATGGTTCCTTCCATAAATTTTCTGTTGGATTCAGGTCAGGTGATTGGCTGGGCCATTACAGCAACTTTATTTTCTTTCTCTGAAACCAATTGAGAGTTTTCTTGGCTGTGTGTTTGGGATCATTGTCTTGCTGAAATGTCCTCGTTTCATCTTCTGGTAGATGGCAGCAGATTTTTTTTTCAAGAATGTCTCTGTATATTTGTTCTTTCATCCTTCCTTCAATTATATGAAGTTTGACAGGGCCACATGCTGAACAACAGTACCACATCATGATGTTCCCACATTCAAACTTCACTGTTGGTATGGTGTTTTGGGGGTGATAGGCAGTGCCTTTTGGCCTCCAAACATGGTGTGTATTATGGCATCCAAAGAGTTCAACATTGTTCTAATAGTAAATTATATTCA
Organism: Dendrobates tinctorius; assembly: GCF_039654945.1. Taxonomy (NCBI): domain Eukaryota; kingdom Metazoa; phylum Chordata; class Amphibia; order Anura; family Dendrobatidae; genus Dendrobates; species Dendrobates tinctorius. The sequence goes on from NW_027361684.1 coordinate 10,313,699, forward strand.
ATATAAAATAAAAAACACTGTGCACATGCTGCGGATTTTTCCGCGCAGATTTGCTGCGGTTCATTTCCGCAGCATGTCAATTCTTTGTGCAGACTCTGCAGCGTTTTTACACCTCTTCCATTATAGGAATCTGCAGATGTAAAAACGCAGGTGAAATCCACACAAAAACTGCAGAAAATCCGCAGTAAATCTGCACTAAATCCGCAGGTAAAACGCAGGTCATTTTTCCTGTGGATTTAGCAAAATCTGCACAGAAAAATCCACAGCAGAATCCGCAACGTGTGCACATACCCTTATCATGCTTGACATCTTAATTCCTTAAGGTTATTAATAAGTTATACAGATAAGTGTGCCCCTTGTTAATACTGTCCAGTCGCAAGCTTGAAAATTAAGGAGGTCTACCATTGCAAAATTCTTTAACAACATATGTCAGCAACACTTTTCTTAGAATGCCATTTTTATTAATTTAACTTTAATGGGTTATTCCATCTTAAAGAGTAATAGTCATTTTAATTTTTATTCCATAAATCAATAGCACACATGAAAATATCCAACTTTGTATTATATCTTATCAGAGAAATTTGCTTCTTTCTCTTTCTGGACTGATCTGTCACTCTCACTTCATGGGGAGAATCTGTATTCAGTGAAGACATATAGTTCCATTATTCAGATTGGAGATGACAATTAGTGCTTTTAAAGTTCTATGGAGGGGGAAATGTGAGGAAGAAGGAGTGATCGGGTATTTGAATGTAAAGTTTGCTTTATTGTTTTCATTAGTTTTCAGACTGGTTCAATACTAGCACACGCTTTACGTTTACTAGCATCTGTGCTGCACTGTTTTATTCAGTTGTCATTCATTGTTAAATAATCTTGGGGGCAAGTTGAGAGTTTAATTTCTATATCTTATGTCTGTTTAACTTCACATGCATCACTTCTTGGTCAGACATATCATGTGTGTACTGGTGTAGTATAGGGGAAGACCACATACAGTAGGAGATTGCCCCATACGCTGAAGTCCATGAGGACATAAAATTTCCACCCCCTCTTGCGCCATTCCCACTATCAAATGATTTGTACTTGCCGGCGCGGCTTCTGCTTGGCACAGTGTAGTGAGTGCCTGTATGAAATGAGTTTTGCCACCTCGGTCACTGCCTATGCAGAACACTGCAACCTATGGCAAGCTGCACGCTTTATGGTCAGCACCCAAAAAAGAAAATGAGCAGCTATTGAATGAAGACAGTATTGATTCATGTGCAGTGCAGAACACATGATTTCCTTAGAACTGCTACACTTTTTTTTTTAACTCTAATTAGGGTTATGGCTAGAGATTGGTTTAGGGTTAGGTGTAGGGTTAGGTATAGAATTGGCTAAGGTAATAAAATTCCTATATACAAAATTATTAATTTCTTAAAAGAAAAAAGATTAACATATTTTTTTTATTTTCCAAATGTTATGTCACGTTTAAAACGTCCTATGGGCATCGAAGGAGACTCTGAGCAGACTGATGTATAGTTTGTTGAAAGGAATTTAGTATGACTATTTATACTATTTATTAATTTCTAACCCTGTTGATTTCTGGTTTTGGTGTCCTGTGGTCAGTCCAACTCAGTTATTGAAAGCTTTCCCTGTATCAATTTGCATACAGATAGAACCGAGAGTATGAATAGGACCTCCCACTGGACTCCTAAGCAAAGAAAAAGTAGGTCTTTTTTACAGCTAAAATATGTATAATTCTTCTCAGCTCCTTCCTCACAAACATTCTCATATCTGCAGATTAAGCTACAGTTGTGCTCAAAAGTTTACATACCCCAGCAGAATTTTGGCTTTGTTGGCCTTTTTTCAGAAAGTATGATTGATAACACCAAAACTTTTATTACACTCATGGTTAGTGGTTGGGTAAAGCCATTTATTGTCAAACTACTGTGTTTTCTCTTTTTAAATCATAATGACAACCCAAAACATCCAAATGACCCTGATGAAAAGTTTACATACCCTGTTGATTTTGCTGATAACATGCACAGAAGTTGACACAAATGGGTTTGAATGGCTACTAAAGGTAACATCCTCACCTGTGACCTGTGATAAATGCCAGGAAAATTGTTCGGGATGCAAAGAAAAACCCACAAATAACTAGCTGAAATACTAGACTCTCTGAAAACTAGCGGTGTGGCTGTTTCAAGATGCACAATAAGGAGGCACTTGAAGAATAATGGGCTGCATGGTCGAGTCGCCAGAAGAAAGCTAAATGACCATGATCAAAAGTTCACATTCCCCGTTTCTTAATACCGTGTATTGCCCCCTCTAACATCAATGACAGCTTGAAGTCTTTTGTGGTAGTTGTGGATGAGGTTCTTTATTTTCTCAGATGGTAAAGCTGCCCACTCTTCTTGGCAAAAAGCCTCCAGTTCCTGTAAGTTTCTGGGCTGTCTAGCATGAACTGTACGCTTGAGATCTCCCCAGACTGGCTCAATGATATTGACATCAGGAGACTGAGATGGCCACTCCAGAACCTTCTCTTTGTTCTGGAGTAGCCAATGACAGGTCGACTTGGCCTTGTGTTTTGGATCGTTGTCATGTTGGAATGTCCAAGTACGTCCCATGCGCAGCTTCCGGGCTGATGATTGCAAATTTGCCTCCAGTATTTGCTGATAGCGTGCTGCATTCATCTTTCCTTCAACTTTGACCAAGTTTCCTGTGCCTTTATAGCTCACACCTCCCCAAAACATCAGCGATCCACCTTCGTGCTTTAAAGTAGGAATGGTGTTCCTTTCATCATAGGCCTTGTTGACCTCTTTCCAAATGTAACATTTATGGTTGTGGCTAAAAAGTTCAATTTTGGTCTCATCACTCAAAATTACCTGTTTCCAGAAGTTTTAAAGCTTGTCTCTGTGCTGTTTTGCATAATGTAGGCGATATACTTTGTGGCATTTGCCAATAAACACCAAAAATGGAGTTTCATACAAAAAAATTATATTAAAAAATGCCCCAGGGCATTACAGCAGCACTTTTTATGGGTAAGCACTGAAAGCACTTTTGCATGGCACTTAACTATTTCCTCTCAACAGCGCTCTGATGGTACATGTACTGGATGTGTTCCAGGCCTTTTGAGTTAAGCATTTGTCTGTTTTGAGAGATATGGGCTTTTGGTAGATATGATTGTAATCTGCATTTGATATTGCCTTTTTTTGAGTGCCATATCTTTTATTATATAATTATATTACCCTATTGTATGCCCTGGGTCCATGTACTCTTTATTAGGGTTTTTTTTTATTAATTGTTCTTACATATGCTTGTCACTTGATGTAATAAAATTCATTGATTTTTTTAATATAATTTTTTTGTGTGGAACTCTGTTTTTTGGTGTTTATTGGCTGTTATTTGGAGTATACAATTTTAGTCCAAAATTATTATATGGGGTAAAATTATTGATTTTTCACTTAGATTTTATCAATACAATTAAGTGTTAGGCCGGGGTCACACTAACCGACGCAAAATACGGTCAGTATTTTACATGCGTAATACAGATGAATGGCCCCTAAACAGTGCTCCGTATGTCATCCGTAATCAAGGTGTGGTCGCGTATTTTGTGTATGTAAGCATCCGTATGTAATCCGTATGGCATCCGTATGGCGAGATTTTCTCGCAGGCTTGCAAAATGGACATATAATGGAGCCCTATGACAGGGTTTCTAACAGAAACCAAAGAATAGATATAGACACATATAATGCATATATATAAATATATAGATATATATATGTATTCTATGTGTATACAGTATATCTATTCTTTCGTTTATTAAACCTGTCAGTGTGAGTTTACTTTATAGCGCACTGAATTGCCGGCTTTGCTATGAGACACCTGGTGCGTATTTCTCGCAAGTCACATGTGTGGTCCGTGTGTAATCCGTATTTTTTGCGCACCCATAGACTTGCATTGGCGTACTACGGCCGTAGTACGCTGACAATCGCAGCATGCTGCGATTGGCACGGAGTGTAGAATACGGATGAGAAATATACGGCTGGTGCGAGGGAGAATCATTGGTCCGTGTCTAATGCGTGCTTTTAGTGCCTCTCACTCGGCCGTATTCCACGCCAGTGTGACCCCGGCCTTATACGCATAGCTATTGGAATTGTGTTATTTGTGGCATTTGCGCAGTAATGGCTTTCCTCTGGTGACTCGACCATGCAGCCCATTTTTGTTCAACTGCCACCTTGTTATGCATCTTGAAACAGCCACACCACTAGTTTTCAGAGAAAAAGAAAAAAGAGAAATTCCAGCGCGAGAAATGGAAAATTGAAAATCCATTTTATTGTGCCAATGCATATTAAAATTCCAGCAGGTACAGCATACTAGTCGGATGACTGCAGAACAACGCGTTTCGACGCCTCAGAACATGATTAAGACCTGAGGCGTCGAAACGCGTTGTTCTGCAGTCATCCGACTAGTATGCTGTACCTGCTGGAATTTTAATATGCATTAGCACAATAAAATGGATTTTTAATTTTCCATTTCTCGCGCTGGAATTTCTCTTTTTTCTTTTTCACTGTTGATTGACTGCCTGGTCAAGTCCGTGCGCAAGGATTTGGATTCTGCCGGCAGGGCAGTACAGTGAGCTGGATTGTTTTTTCTTTTCTTTTTACTAGTTTTCAGAGAGTCCAGTATTTCAGCTGATGCTATTTATGGGTTTTTTCTTTGCATCCCAAACAATTTTCCCGGCATTTGTCACAGGTCATAGGTGAGGATGTTACCTTTAGTAGTCATTCACACCCATTTGTGTCAACTTCTGTGCCTGTTATCAGGTCAAAATCACCAGGGTATGTAAACTTTTCATCAGGGTCATTTGGATGTTTTGGGTGTCATTATGATTTAAAAAGAGAAAACACAGAAAACACAGTAGTTTAACAATAAATGGCTTCACCCAACCACTAACCATGAGTGGGGAAAAAGTTTTGGTGTCATTTCTCTGAAAAAAGGCCAAGAAAGCACAAATTCTGCTGGGGTATGTAAACTTTTCAGAACAACTGTACATACTCAGCAGGACAGATTTCCTTTACATTTACAAGGAATCGGTATTCTATTTTTATACAGGGGCTCTCTGCTGCCCATTTCTACTTTTCATGTTTTTCATATGACACTTTCAGACTTTTATGAGTCTGGATATAAAAACAATTGTGAATATTGACAAAAATTGTCCCTAGGTCATCCATCACTATTTTGTTTATTGATTTATTTTGATTTTAATTTACATTTGAATTCTAAACATATTACTTTTAATATCATTTAATAATTACTTAATTATAACCTGGCATTGCACAGTTTTGATTAATGCTTTACCCAGAGACATTTGATCATTAATGTTTCCTTCGATGATGGCTGCAGCAGTGAATACTGTGGATAGTATTCACACTATTGAGTTTGCATTGTTACTGTTGAGTTTGCATAGCTTTGAAGATGCATTGTGCAGTTTATGTCATATCTACATATCTACTTTGCCTTGCTCTAGTGACATCTGGCTCCACTGCCAGTTGCCATCACATACAACCGGCGAGCAAAACTGGCAACAGAGAATGTGTGACTGACATTCTCTCTGCCCAGACAGGCCTCCATAAGGTGTTCTTCTGAGTTGCATGATCGCCGCCTAGCCATTACTTATATAAATGTATGTAGGTATATGAGGTTCTGCTGAACGGTCTGAGCTGAGGCCAGTTTGCAGATCTCTAGCAGTGTGGGTTCGGTGGGCAGTATGGCGGTATGTCTAAATCCCATACTGTCTTCCTGCCCATACCAGTTATTGTGTTTACAACGCTCTTGCTGAAATTACTTCTGATTGACATCCTGATAACCCGACATGAAGGGATATAACTATAGGGGTGCAGGTGATACAGATGCACCCCGGGACTTTGAGTCTTTTTAACTGCTTGATCTAAAGCCGTGGCGACTTGATGGATGAACGCTCTGTAGGAAGATCCATCTAGTGCAAGCCTAAATCGATCCACCAGGGTCTTCTCCCTGTTACCTTGATAGCATCAAGCCATCTGGTTGTTGGTCTTCCTCTTCGCTTGGTTCCTTGAGTTTAAGGGAGTCCCAAAAGGTCCCTTTGGCCTATAGGAGAAGACCAATGCTTTTACAGGCGAGTGATAAAAAGATTTTGTATCTGGGCCTGCAACCTTCAAGTTTAACCCCCTGACCCATCCCTGTTCAATCTTTTTATTGATTCCACTATTGGTTACATCCCTCTGGTTTTGACATGGCTTATTAACCATTCCATTGCCAACTCACTGAACCAGGCAGCCGCTGCTCTGTAGCTGCACCACAGAGACAGGAGAACACCAAAGGGTTCAATGGGAAATGCAAAGTAAAGTGGCTATAGGGTAGGTCCTATTTAGATTTTCCACACTTTGTGTTTAAAATAAATATTTGACTTTAAAAGAGTTCTACTTTTCCTATTGCACACACACACAATAAAAGGTCAATATTTTGTGAAAATGCCATTTTTGGCATGGAAAAAAACTGGAAAAATCAATTTAAAAAAAAGTTATACTGTAGGACTGTTCTGCATTTTTTCAAACATACATAATTTTTGTGGACTAAATTATGATACATTTTTGGGTGGGCTTAGTCCATGCCCTCACTCCCAATCCTGAGCCCTGTCTATTTTTTAAAAAATTGCTGAGATGGCCGAGACTCAAATTAAAACAGTAACAGTTGCAAAATTTGGAGGGAATTACGCAAGAAAATGTGTCTAAATTACATGAAGAATTGGGCCTATAATCTTCTGAGTATTGTCTCATAGTTGCCAGTACTCTTGGGACTTGTCATGGTTTGCTCAGCTTGTAGGGTTAGGTAGTTCAGAGGTTAATCTGGACTGCCTCACTCTGGGATTCTGGGAGGCTTCTTATAGCCTCATTGTAGGGTCATTCCTCGTGGCTTATACTCTGACACTTGGCCGAGTGTGTGACCCTGTTGGGCCTGTGTCTGTGCTTTGTGCCTGTGATACTTTACGCTTGTCTGGTTCTTATCTGGTTTGGTCCCCGTTAAGAGTTCTGCCTGTCCCTCCTGTACTGCGCTGCTATTTCTGTGTATGACCCCCTTGGCTACGTCCAGACCATTCTCTGCTCGCCCCTCTTGTACCGCGCTGCCATCTCTGTGTTTTGACCCCTTGGCTACATCCTGACAATTCTTTGCTCATCCATCCTGTACCACGCTGCCCTCTCCGTGTATGACCTCCGTTTTTGTCTGACCTGTGTGCACCCTCCAGAGTCACCGCCGCATACCCTCGGGTCTGCTGTCTCCCAGCGGTGCTCTACTGTGGCCCCGCCCCTCCTGTGACGTGCAGTCACATGATCAAAGGTCCTTCTGGCTCCTGCTAGTACAGCATCCCCTCTCACCGCGGTGCTCAGGTCCTGTCTGCCTGAGCTCCCCCGCAGCACCTGATCCCCGGGCTCCCTCGCAGTGTGGGTGAGTCACCCTGTTCAGCGGTGGCAGATTGCCGGTGCTGACAGGGTCTTGACAGGACTAAAGGAGTAGGGGTTTATTTCCCACCCAAAGGTGGACATACCAAGTACTGCGTGGTAGTCCTACATAGTTACAGATGGGTTTAGAACTTAAAACCCAGACACAAATATGGGCAACAATCATGTCTTGGCTTTCTCTTATCATAGACAACCACTATAAGCTCATGAAAGGCCATCCATCGAGAATATTACTTTTATGTTGCCATAAAGGAAGACTTGGAAATGGATAGAAAAAAACTTGTCACGGTTATTCTGCATCTTATCCTTTAAAGGGGTTGTCTCCTTAGATTAAAAAAAAACAAACTACTCCCCTTGTCCAGTGTTGTGTCTGTGTGATTACCCTGATCTCTGTCGTTTGTCTGCAGTGGTGACATCACATCGACAGCACTGCAGCTAATAACTGAGTTCATCGGCTGTGACTGTGGTAGTGGTGTAGACAAAGTGATGGACCTGGGGATGGTGAGTAAATCACACGTTGACTAGTATTTTAAAAGTAATTAAGCTTGCAGGTAGAAGGTGGCTGACAGAGGACAGCCCCTGTAATTTTTTGCCTTTGCAGACATGAGGTATGAGATTGTCGATGTTTTGCCCAATTTGACCTCTGTGAAGTGTAAAAGTTCCATTGTAATTGAATAGTGACCCAGTTCTCTTAGCTTGCAGTATATGATGTTATTCATAGGGTATCGGTAATTTTACACAAACAGCGGTTTCATCTTCTGCTCGCAGTTTAGATTTTTATATAATAAGCAAATAGTAAAATTACATATAAGATAAAAGTTTAATGTTTACAAATTTTTCAGCGGAATCCGTGAAAAAAAGAAGCAACCCACCATAGTTTTTCTATCATTTTTTTCTGTATTTTCTTTTTATTGAAATCATTTTCCTTTTGCAATCAAGAATAACTAATGGAAGTTAACCCACAAATGTCATTAGGCGTAGCTCTATACAGGCTTCAAATTTAGCAAATTTCAATGCAATAATAATAATGATGATGATGATGATGATGATGAATAAACAAAAAAGAGACTCCATCACTTATGATATTAGCAGTAAATCATTGTGGGTCTTAGCCTGAAAGTGACGTGGTGCTCTCTTAATAGTAACTATGTACAAGGAACAGTAATCCATACCTGGACGATAACAATGGGGAAGTGGGAAGGTGGAGGGGACAGCAGACCCTTCAAGTCCTATTAGAGAAAGATAGAATTAGGAAAAGTACTCTGCGAGTATTTGCAGCCTTGTGGGGATAACCATAGTTTTTATTTTAATTTTAACTGACAAGGTAACTTTATTACAAGTTTTGAGATCCTAAAAATGGAAATCTGTTGTTCTGTTTAACTTATTTATTCATTAAAATAATTTTTTTATTTCCTATCTACGATATGTCCTAACAGGGATTTATAATGGACCGCTCTCGAGGTTTTGCAAACGCCAAGGTTGACGGGTCTAGCTAATCTCCCCATTCTTCTTTAGCATTCATATTGATGCAGAAGGCGCTGAATTACTAGTGGAATTTTTTTAGTTCCTGTAATTAGTACAAGGCCGGGTTCACACTGCGAGAATCGCAGCACAGGTGCAAAGACGACAAACAACTTACCGTAATTTCTCCATTGTCTCTGTGAGCGTACAGTGGACAGCACTCAGATGCCATCTAAATGCAGTCTGATGTTTCGCATGTGACGCGCCCCAGAGGCCATGGGATACTCGGTACCGGGCCGGTCGTCTTAAAGGGCTGTGTCACAGTGGCAGTGACCCGGTCCGTGGCCCCAGGTGGTCATGTAAAAGGGGAGTATTGATTAGGGATAAAGTTTATGTAGTGATTCGTGACGCCAGTTGGAGTGTTCGTCTGTAGTATAGCCGGCACTGCAGATGATCCCTGGGGGAGTAGATGGTGATGGCAGTGCAGATGTTTAACCCTCTCCAACCAGGGCCGACCCCCAGAGATTGTGATGGAAGTAGAAGGCACGGAGTAATAAGGCAGGAGACAAAGAAAGTCACTTTATCATTTACTGTAGTTCAGGTGCAGTTCAAAGGAGATATTACAACTCTCACCAGGTTACAGTCTGCTCTGGAGAATGGGAGTTATCCTTCTCTCTGCTGTGAATCAGTGTAAGCTTCCTGCTATTCTAATCCCTTCAGGGACCAAGGCTTCCCAGAGTTTGGAACTTCCAGTAGCCACTACTCACTGTGTTTCCTCCTTGGGCAACTTGCAGCTTGGATCCTATGTGAAACTCAAATTCCTTCTTGCACAATCCTTCACTGATCCTAGTTTGCTGCTGTAATCCAGGGAGAAAACACTCCACTGTTGGTTGTATAAACTCACACAGTCTCTCAGCTTACCACCCTGCTCTGAAAGCATGGATGGCCTAGGGGCTGATTCCCTGATGCTTCTTTAGCTGTACTCCTGGATCGAGCACATGTCATCATGGCTTCCAGGAGCCGCCTTCTCCTCCTTCTTCACTGAAAACAACAACTCTCGACTCCTCCCCCTCCCAGTTAGGGTGTGTCTGCAAATCTCTAAGCTTCAGACAAGTAAGGGAGTGAGGTAAATTGTGTGTGTGTTGTGGTCTCTAGCAGAGAAAGCATAACTCTGATTGCTCACAAAACACATACAAAACAGTACATATTTAACCCTTTTGTGGCGGTAAAGACGTAGGGCGCCACACATGCATTCATAGACTGCATTCATGGGTGCACGCCATCCGATTATCAGAGGCACTCTTAGCATGCTGCAATTGGTTTATCATGCCGAATTAGAAAAAAATTGCTGATCTGCAATAACCCAAAGTATAAAATTGGTCTGAGTGCTATCTGATAAAACACCGGCTAGCACTCGGCCGTGTTATACGCCAGTGTGAGCGAGTCCTTAAAGGGTGACTGGCAATCACTGCCATCATCCAGCCGGTGACTGCCATTCCCCGCGTAATTGCCCTCACATACATATAGTATATGTTGGGACAGTGGAAGTGGCCTGTTTCCATAACCTACATGTACATGATACTATGTCAAGTGATTAAAGCCAAACTCTTCCATTAATAGTCCCTTTTTTTCAATCTAAAAACATATTTGCTTTATACACCTTTCCACCTTTTTATTAATTCTATATATTTCATCTCCTAGTTCAACTACACATCATCCCAATTTAGCCTAGAACTAGGAGCTTTATTTTTGGGGGTTAACATTAGAATAGGTCATCAATATCTGATTCGTGGGGATGCGACACCTGACACCCCCGCCTATCAGCTGATCCTGGTTCTGGCAGCTGCCAGATGTCCTCATTTGTGGAGATGAACAGCTCCGTCATCTGTATAGTGGTCGAGTTTGGATACTGCACATCAACCCCGTATTGATTCGTTACACATTTGTTAGCAATGTAACACTAATTGCACATGCATATAATGTGAAACACATTTGTTTTTTACTATTCATAGATATAGGTATCACATAGAGTGCACAAATGCAAAGTGAGCATCTAATCTGAGCATGCACACAATGTATAACAGTAAGGTACGTACAGAATAGGAAAATAGAGGACAAAAATTGGATATACAGTATGTAGTCAGATGGTTGGAAGACCTAATAAGAATCAGTGTGTTACACTTTAGTACACAGCCTTACAGCGAGTATTGATCTGTCCCATGAAAACGAGTCATGGACGAATCCATATACACATGGACATATATACCACCATCGTGAGGCCAGGGCTAACCAGCTCTTAATTAAAACATATTGAGGAGTATCAATTTGAAGGGAAATGTCACCAAAATAAATTGACTGACATCTCACTTCTATACTCATTTAGGCTGGTTTCACACTAGCGTTTTTTAGCGCTGTGCTTCGTGCTTGTCCATGCGCATGCGTCCTGCGCCCCTATCTTTAACATGGGGCGCATGGTCTAGCGTATGCACAAATTCGTATGCGTTTTCGGGCGCATGCTTTTCTGTAGTGTGTGCCTAGGCGCGTCGGACGCAACCTGTTGCATTTTTCGTCCGTCCGACCTGTCTCAAAAAAAGCATGTGCACGCTTGCGCACGGAATGCGCAAAAAAATCACATTACAGTCTATGGGAACGCAGGCGTGCGCATGGACATGCGCACGCCTGCGTTTAAAATCGCATGCGTTTTAAGAGTTAACATGGCTAGAAACTGGTTAAAACAAATGCACATAAAAAAAGCAAACGCATATAAAACGCATGATGCGTTTTTTCTATGTGATTATATTGCGCACGAAGCGCAGCGCTAAAGAATGTTAGTGTGAAACTAGCCTAAGATGCCTCTGTCCCCCTATAATGCTCACTCCAAGAAAATGCAACCACACACATTTATAGAACCTAAATTAAAACAAAACCTTGGAACTAAGGACATAAAGAAAGACTCGTGACAATAGTATCCAGACACAGAACTGTGCAAAAAATGTAGGCAGTTGTGAAAAAATGCTGCAAAGTAAGAAAAATAGAAATGTTAACAGTTTATTTAAATAAATCAGCAAAATGCAAAGTGAAAGAACAAAAGAGAAATCTAAGTCAATTTTTTGGTGTGACCACACCTTTAACTCAGTGACAGGTCCCCTTTAAAGGAGGTTTCTGGGACTTTTCAAAAAAACAAAAAATGTACCCAAGCACTAACAGGTAATTGCAACTTGTGGATGGTGCTGTTCTTCCCCAGTACAGAGCGGTCCAAACCTGCCAGAGATTCAGCTGCATCTGCTGACGCGTCGGGCTGGGACTTCCGAGGTCATTCTGATTGACAGATATCTCGCCCAGTTATGCAGTAGGCTCCTGCTGTCAATCAGAATGACCTAGGAAGTCCTGCCCCATATACAGGGCGGACCAGAAAAGAAGCCTCCGCTCTGTAGACGTGATGTCAGCAGAGGCTTCTTAATCACCGACAGGAGCGGTCTATGACCGCTCTGTGCCAGGGAAGAATGGCGCTGTGCACAACAGGCAGGTAAGTTGCATTTACCTGCCTGTTACTGCTTAGGTACTGTGATGTACAATGTCTGTGAGGTATGGGGTTTTGTCCACAAAATATGATGTTTTCTGTTGTAACTTTCCAGAAAGATCCGGCACATATGACAATCCAGGCTGCTAGCTCTGCAGCTTCACCCCTCCTCCCTTCACACACACAGAGCAGTGCCACCCCCCCTCCTCTACAGCCTGTGTTCGCACTAGTAATAGGAGACCCCCCTGCTGTTACAACCATTTGTTTCCTTCTCTCAGCTGAAAAATGCGGGAAAAGGTCTTTGTTTGAAATAAAGGTTAGTAGTAAACCTTTAAGAGCCTGCCCTGCGAAAACCGTACCAAGTAGAGATATGAAAATCATATTTTTGTAACCTGAGCGGTCCCAGCTTCGATACCGCGTATCTTTCGAAGTTCTACCCTGTCCAGAACATGAGATAGGATTTGCGCCCAAATGGACGGTCATATCGCATAGATGTTTGATGTTTTCTTGATAGGCTCATTACGCTGGGAAACATGATACCACTGATGAGTCCATACCAGCTTCTCCCATAAAGTTATAGCTAATCTAAGTTTTGTAGCCAAAACATAACTTGGATAAGAGAGGTGGGATCAACCCAGAATGCACCTCTCTGTGATGTCACATAGGAAAGTCTATAAGGCATTCCCTGGCAGAACCAGCTGAGAACAGCTCAAGTCGTCGTGCTAGAAAGACCCGCAGATGAGCGGAGAAGTGCAGCTCCGCCTCCACCCCCCTTAAAGCCGCATGGTCTGCCTAAGGAACAATATGGAACTGTGAGTGTAATCTCTTTGTTTTCTCCACTTTTATTTTATACCTGTACTGTACATATTTTATGTCTCAATTTTATAGCAACTTTTATCTGTAATCACTGTCCTAGTTCGGAAAATAAATGAAATAATTATTTAGATCTGTCTCCATGCTCTAAGAATCGAACTATACGCCTTTGATAGATAATCGCTACTAATTCAAGGGGTTTGCCACGGACCCTCTTAATTTAACACTGGGAATTAAGTAACCGTGACTGGTGGCAGCGCGTTGTGCACGGCTATTGCGGCTTGCTGGCAGTCCAGAAGGGTCTTATATTGCTGAATAAGGGTCTGCGGCCACAGCATTGATAATTCCCTTACTGCAGAAGCCTAATTGCCGGTTCACAACAGGCAGCCCGTCCGGCGACCAATTATCCTAGGTGCAGTTCCCTGACTGACCTGAGGGTAAGGGGGCGCCGGAGAGCTGCGAGTTCCAAAGTGGAACTGAGAAAGTGGGATATACATAAATCCCCGCAGTACTTGGAAGGTTGATAGCAGTGGTGGGGCATCCAAAATAAACCCCCCCCTGCGGCAAATTGTAGAGCGAGAGTAGCTTGCTGGATATTTTGGTCACATGGTGCCAGTGGTGGGATAACTAAGATAAACCCCAACTGTGCCTGTGATAGCCGTGTGCCGGCAGTGTGTCTCGTCCCTCCGTCCGCTGATACACCCGTGTCAGTGGTGGGACTGTGACATAGTGGTGACACAGGGTCCGCTGTCCGTCGCATATTGGTAGCAGCGGGACCCCCCGTTAGTCGCCCGTATTTGGACGAACGGCCGTGGGCTGTTCGTCACATATTGGTGGCAGAGCGGTGGGATCATCCTAGAGAATTAGTGATTTGGTTTGAGCAATCATTCCTCTCACTAAAAACCTGCACGGTTCATGCGGGAATCCTGCATCATAGGTTTTGGAGAACAGACTCAGTGGTTACTAGTCCTGAGACATTAGTGTGTACTTGCAAGTATCCCCCTCCCGTTTCTTCGTTTTTCTTTTTCTATCTTTTATTTGGCAACCATGGCGGCAAAAGGAGAACCTTGGTACAACCGGCAGACAAAGGAAGTTCTTGCTGGGTTATGCACGTACCAAGGCCTTGACGCCACGAACAAAAACAGAGCTCAAATGATCGCGGCTCTAGTGCAGCTGGACAACGACCAGAATCCTGCGAGCGCAGAAGTTGGCCCAAGTGGCAATGGGGCTGCAGCAGAGGCTCCACTCATGAGCGCGGGCCCCACATTCAATCAGAGCACGCTGGACCCCTACCTGCAAGCGGCCTTGGACGCACTCCCTGCCGAAGACCGTGATGGACATCTGCAGCTGATCCAGCAAGCTCGAGAGAGAGCAGAGCAGCGAGCCGAGCGGGAGGCGGAGAGACGCGAGCGCCAAGCGGAGGCTGAGAGAGCCGAGCGCCAGGCGCAGAGGGCCCATGAACTGGAGGTACTCCAGCGGGGTGGGAATGCCCCCACAGCCCGAAGCAGTGAGCCCAGCAGCGTCCAGACTCCTAAACCCCGGCTAGAGCATTTTCCTATGATGGAAAAGGACGGGGACTTGGACACGTTTCTGCGAGCCTTTGAGAAAGCCTGCAGACAGTACCAGCTGCCTAGAGACCAATGGGCAAGGTACTTGACCCCAGGGCTAAAAGGCAAAGCCCTGGAGGCATTTGCTTCTCTTCCGCCAGAAGCCGATGACGACTATGACGCCATAAAGCAGGCGCTGATCGCCAAATACCGGCTGACACCTGAGGTATACCGAAAGAAGTTCCGGCACCTCCAACGTGGCCCACACGATAGCTACAGTGATGTGGTGCAAGGACTCAGGACCCACTTTGACCAGTGGATCCATGGACTGTCCGTTGAATCCTTTGAGCAGCTACGGGACCTGATGATCAAAGACCAGTTCCTGCATCTCTGCCCAGCTGAGGTCCGACAGTTCATCCTGGACCGCGAACCAACGAACGCGGACAAAGCGGCGCAGATCGCTGACAACTACGAGGCCAACCGGAAGCCCGAGACGCGGAGGCCAGTCACCACCAGCTGGAAAGGGGGTAAGCTTGCAACCAACCCCAGTGCCCCAGCTAGCCGTCCCTCCGGAGGCCCTGTCCCTGTTGCCAACAACAGGCCGGCTACTGACAGTCGCCTGTGTCACCACTGCAAGCGGCCTGGTCACTTCTCTTACACCTGTCCGGATAGGCCGAAGAACCCCCCAGCCAAGGCCCCCGGGCCCAACGCCTCTGTTCTTTTGGTGGGAGGTGTGGTTGGGAGGGCTGACGACAACGTTCAACCTGTTCAGGTGGGGGCCCGTCTTGCTACAGGCCTCAAGGACACCGGGGCTGAACGAACCCTCATCCGTCCTGGACTGGCGGCCCCTGAAGAGTTTGTTGAGGGGAAAACCCTGACTGTCACCGGGATTGGAGGCACCCGTTGTCCCTTGCCAGTGGCCCGGGTTTTTCTTGATTGGGGTGCCGGGAGCGGGTTGAGGGAGGTGGGAGTGTCTGAAAACCTGCCCACTGATGTTTTATTGGGGACTGACTTGGGGAGGATGGTTGCATACTATGTCCCTGACACCCTTCCCCAAACTGATAATAAGGGTAACGTTAACCCTGATGATGTTGATGATGGGAAACTGAATGTGTTACCTGCTAATGCCTTGATGAGTAATGATGTAACTAACAACCATTCTTTCCCCAGGTATGATGCTGATGCTGATGTGAATGTACCAAAGCAAACTGATAACCATTCTTCTCCTAGGAAGGATGATGATGATGTTGATGTATCTGTGCCGACTGAACCCGTTAACCCTTTCTTTGAAGCGGTAGATGTGTCCACAGGTACCGAAGTACTCAGTCCCGTCACTCTGCGGAGTGAGACGGCTGAGGAACCCCTGGCAGGAGTAAGCAACGGTGCTCAAGGAAATGGGGAGGTGCATGGGGACCATGAGGAAGGTAATGCCATGCAGCTGACCAGTGCCACCGAGGAAGGTAACTGGCCCATAAGTAGCCCTGCTCCTGAAGTGTTGGGGGTGGATGGGGAGGTAGAGCCCAGGGCAGCACCGGCTGGTGGGTCTGTAGAAATCCCCAGGGAGACAGCATACATAGCAGCTGTCACACGCAGTCAGAGTGCCCAGATCGCAGGTAACGCACTGTCTTCTGGACCCTCTGCTGCTACAGGAGAGACTGAACCAGAGGTGAACCCAGAGCCGGTTCCAGAGGGTCCCAGTAAAGGAGGTACCCTGACATCACTTCTGGCAGCCTCCAGCATGGAGTTCCAGGCTGCTCTGCACTCGGATGCCAGCCTGGAGAAATTGAGAGGTCTCGCCGAGACGCCCACCTCCAAGCCTGATAAGGAGAGGGTGTTCTGGGAACGAGGAAGGTTGTACCGGGAGACAGTACCCAGAGATCCTAAAAAGGAGTGGTTGAGGGAAAGACAGCTGGTCGTCCCCTATCAGTTCAGAACTGAGTTGTTGCGGATTGCCCATGAGATTCCACTCGCTGGACACTTGGGGATCAGCAAAAAAAGGCACGGCTGTCTCAACACTTCTATTGGCCCAAGATGGGGACAGATGTAACACACTACTGCCGCTCCTGCGCCACCTGTCAAAAAGTGGGTAAGGCGGGGCCTGCTCTTAAGGCTCCCCTTATTCCTTTGCCGGTGATAAAGGAGCCTTTCCAGAGAATCGCGGTGGACATTGTAGGACCGCTGTCCGTCCCCAGCAGCTCCAGAAAGCGATACATTCTCACCGTGGTAGACTACGCTACCCGGTACCCAGAGGCAGTAGCTCTGTCTTCAACCAGGGCAGATAAGGTGGCTGACGCACTGGTGACCATCTTTTCAAGAGTAGGATTTCCCAGGGAGATGCTTACCGATCAAGGGCCCCAATTCATGTCTCGCCTAATGGAGGCTCTCTGTGAGAAAATGCAGGTGACGCAGCTGGTATCAAGTCCGTATCACCCACAGACTAATGGTTTGTGTGAACGTTTCAACGGTACCCTCAAACAGATGCTCCGCATACTGGTTGAGACCCAAGGGCGCGACTGGGAGCGGTACCTCCCACACCTGCTGTTCGCTTACAGAGAAGTTCCGCAGGCCTCGACCGGGTTCTCACCCTTCGAGCTCCTGTATGGCAGGCGAGTCCGGGGACCCCTTGGGTTGATAAGAGAATCCTGGGAAGATGAGCCAAACCCCACAGAAGTGTCCATCGTGGATTATGTCATGCGCTTCCGTGACAAGATGCAGACCTTGACGCAGTTGGTGCATGACAACATGACGCAGGCTCAGGCTGACCAGAAGCGCTGGTACGACCAGAACGCCCGGGAGCGGACCTACCAGGTGGGTCAAAAGGTGTGGGCGCTGGTCCCTGTACCAACGGATAAGCTTCAGGCAGCCTGGGAAGGCCCGTACATCGTCCACCAACAGCTCAACCCGGTCACCTACGTAGTCACACTTGACCATGCTCGGGGTAGGCGCAAGGCCTTTCACGTCAACATGCTGAAGGCGCACTACGAACGTGAAGCTTGCGTCCTACCGGTCTGCAATCTGCCAGAGGATGGGGAGGAAGATCCCCTCCTGGACATGCTGGCCCAGGCCAAGGCCGATGGGTCCATTGAGGACATGGAGATAAGTGGTTCGCTAACCATATCCCAGCGGTTGCAGTTGATGGCCACCCTGGAACTCTTCCGGCCCGTGTTCACCAACCCTCCTGGGAGGACGGAGTTAGCGGTTCATGACGTGGACACCGGGAATCACGCCACATTACGGCGAACACCTTATCGGATCTCTGAAACGGTGCAACAAGTCATGCGCCAAGAGATCGATGAGATGTTAAGGCTGGGGGTGATTCGACGGTCAAAAAGCGCCTGGGCTTCACCTGTAGTCCTCGTGCCTAAAAAGGATCGAACCACCCGATTCTGCGTGGACTACAGGGGGCTCAACGCCATCACAACCTCTGATGCCCACCCAATGCCGCACATCGAGGATCTGCTCGAGCGGTTGACAAACGCCAACTACATATCCATCATGGATTTGAGTCGGGGATACTGGCAGATTCCTCTGAGCCCTGAGGCGCAGGAGAAATCCGCCTTTATCACCCCCTTTGGACTGTACGAGTCCACGGTCATGCCCTTCGGCATGAAGAATGCCCCTGCCACTTTCCAGCGGATGGTCAACCACCTGCTTCGGGGACTGGAGGAGTACGCAGTGGCGTACTTAGACGATATTGCCGTCTTCAGTTCCACCTGGGAGGAACACCTTCAGCACCTCCAGGAGGTGCTCAAGCGTCTTTACCAGGCAGGCCTGACCATCAAGCCGGGGAAGTGCCAGATAGGCATGCGCAAGGTCCACTACCTGGGGCACCGGGTAGGCGGGGGTTCCATTAGTCCGGAGCCAGAAAAAGTGGACGCAATCGTGTCCTGGCCCACCCCCAGGACCAAGAAACAGGTGAAGTCCTTCTTGGGCACTGCAGGGTACTATAGGCGGTTCGGACAGGACTATAGCGCCCTTGCCAAACCCTTGACTGACCTCACCAAGCAGAGGCTACCCCAAACAGTCAACTGGACAGATGACTGTGAGGCGGCTTTCCAAGCTTTGAAAGCAGCCCTGTGCAACTCTCCAGTGTTGAGAGCAGTCGACAGCAGTCGCCCGTTTCTGGTACAGACCGACGCCAGCGAGTTTGGCCTCGGTGCTGTGCTTAGCCAGGTCGATTCGGGGGACCAAGAGCACCCCGTGTTGTATCTGAGCCGGAAACTTTTGCCGAGGGAAGTGGCATACTCGACCATCGAGAAGGAGTGTCTGGCCATGGTGTGGGCACTGCAGCGTTTGCAGCCCTACCTGTACGGGCACGCCTTCACGGTGGTAACTGACCACAACCCTCTGAGCTGGTTGCACAGAGTGTCCGGAACCAATGGAAGGTTGCTCCGCTGGAGCCTTGCCCTTCAACAGTACGACTTCACTGTAAAACACAGGAAGGGCAGTGAAAACGGCAATGCCGATGGGTTGTCCCGCCGGGGCGAACCCGCTGAGGTGCGCATGGCCGATTACCGAGAGGTAATGCCTCCTTAGCGCCCTCTTAAGGGGGGAGGTGTGATGTACAATGTCTGTGAGGTATGGGGTTTTGTCCACAAAATATGATGTTTTCTGTTGTAACTTTCCAGAAAGATCCGGCACATATGACAATCCAGGCAGCTAGCTCTGCAGCTTCACCCCTCCTCCCTTCACACACACACAGAGCAGTGCCACCCCCCCTCCTCTACAGCCTGTGTTCGCACTAGTAATAGGAGACCCCCCTGCTGTTACAACCATTTGTTTCCTTCTCTCAGCTGAAAATGCGGGAAAAGGTCTTTGTTTGAAATAAAGGTTAGTAGTAAACCTTTAAGAGCCTGCCCTGCGAAAACCGTACCAAGTAGAGATATGAAAATCATATATTTGTAACCTGAGCGGTCCCAGCTTCGATACCGCGTATCTTTCGAAGTTCTACCCTGTCCAGAACATGAGATAGGATTTGCGCCCAAATGGACGGTCATATCGCATAGATGTTTGATGTTTTCTTGATAGGCTCATTACGCTGGGAAACATGATACCACTGATGAGTCCATACCAGCTTCTCCCATAAAGTTATAGCTAATCTAAGTTTTGTAGCCAAAACATAACTTGGATAAGAGAGGTGGTATCAACCCAGAATGCACCTCTCTGTGATGTCACATAGGAAAGTCTATAAGGCATTCCCTGGCAGAACCAGCTGAGAACAGCTCAAGTCGTCGCGCTAGAAAGACCCGCAGATGAGCGGAGAAGTGCAGCTCCGCCTCCACCCCCCTTAAAGCCGCATGGTCTGCCTAAGGAACAATATGGAACTGTGAGTGTAATCTCTTTGTTTTCTCCACTTTTATTTTATACCTGTACTGTACATATTTTATGTCTCAATTTTATAGCAACTTTTATCTGTAATCACTGTCCTCTTTCGGAAAATAAATGAAATAATTATTTAGATCTGTCTCCATGCTCTAAGAATCGAACTATACGCCTTTGATAGATAATCGCTACTAATTCAAGGGGTTTGCCACGGACCCTCTTAATTTAACACTGTGAACTAAGTAACCGTGACTGGTGGCAGCGCATTGTGCACGGCTATTGCGGCTTGCTGGCAGTCCAGAAGGGTCTTATATTGCTGAATAAGGGTCTGCGGCCACAGCATTGATAATTCCCTTACTGCAGAAGCCTAATTGCCGGTTCACAACAGGCAGCCCGTCCGGCGACCAATTATCCTAGGTGCAGTTCCCTGACTGACCTGAGGGTAAGGGGGGGCGCCGGAGAGCTGCGAGTTCCAAAGTGGAACTGAGAAAGTGGGATATACATAAATCCCCGCAGTACTTGGAAGGTTGATAGCAGTGGTGGGGCATCCAAAATAACCCCCCCCTGCGGCAAATTGTAGAGTGAGAGTAGCTTGCTGGATATTTTGGTCACATGGTGCCAGTGGTGGGATAACTAAGATAAGCCCCAACTGTGCCTGTGATAGCCGTGTGCCGGCAGTGTGTCTCGTCCCTCCGTCCGCTGATACACCCGTGTCAGTGGTGGGACTGTGACATAGTGGTGACACAGGGTCCGCTGTCCGTCGCATATTGGTGGCAGCGGGACCCCCCGTTAGTCGCCCGTATTTGGACGAACGGCCGTGGGCTGTTCGTCACAGGTACATTTTTTGTTTTTCCCGGATACACCCTTTAAGTTTAACTTTGGATAACTATGATCATAGCATAATCCAATTCCTTCAGATCCATCTTTGTGTTTTATGTACATGACATAACATGGTAAAAAATTCAGTTATAAAATTTCAATGAATATTTTATATTAATAATAGAACAAGCTTTTAACATTTTTCTTTTTCCATTTTATTAGTCAGGTTTGGATGGCATTTGACTTTATGTGAGTACAAGTTGTAAACCTTTTATATGTTTTTTCTCTGTAAACGCAAGGACTACTTAACCTAAGACTCTAAAATATTCTACAGTGTCGCCTTCTTGAGCAGTATAAATATTTATTTCAGACTTTTATTGTCTTCTAACCTAATTTTAATGTCCTGCCTTTCAGTGTATACCTTGGTTACATAGTTTTACTGGACCCAGATGACCCAAGCTGGCAAACATGTCTGGTTAGACACATTCCTGGAATTCAGCTAAAATGATTTGTTCACAAGGATTGGTGGCGGGGCTATTATGCTATTCATCTGTACAACTGAAAACTACAATAATCCACCGAGATAGGAAATCAAGCACTTAGATAGTATCAATAGGTATTTCCAGTCTTGTTGCCATACATTATTTTCTGCGCATTCAACAACTGGAGGTTATAATAAAGCAGATTGGGTACAGAACTGCATCACTGATTGCCTTCTAAGGTTACTCTCAAATTAGGAAAAATCATCAATAACTATCAATATTTACCTCTTTATATTTACCTGTTTAAGAGGATTTTGGTAAAGGATCTTCAGATCAGTAGTGCTGAAGAACAGTTCTAAAAGTTCTAGGATAGCAAGCCAGGCTTAAACACAACCTTAGAATGATTATGGAGGTCCACAGTGATTATGGAGGTCAACAAAGTTGTATTGGTGTTCTGCAGTAAAATTTTGACTTGCCCCAATGTTTCTTCTGAATAACAAAAGTTTTATCTTAACAAACTACCATGTAGGACTCATCATGAATTTTTGGGGTTCTTTGTACTAATGGGAGAGTAGTTCCATGAGGATGGGACTCCAGCACCAAATGAAAAAAAAAATAAAACATATTTTTTACTGTGCAGTTAAAAGCATGGTGAGAAAAAAATCCCAAAAAGATAAAAAAGATTAATGATCCATAAGCTTACGCGTTTCAGGTTAGCAACCTTTACTCATACTCAAACAAGGTCTACTCTAGGGTTCCTATGTGAATTCAAGTAGTTTTCACACTGAAGTGTTCTCGCTGGAAGGTGAGCTGATTACCATGTTTTTTCTCCTGCTCTATCTTTGGATTAAGCTTTTAATTTTCGGACAGTCTCACGCTATCTTCAAGCATCTTTTAAAGCAATGAAGATTTCACAGTGGATTCTATGATCAGCCCCAAACTGGAGTCTATGTTTTTTTGCACTCTGACCAATGTTATTAAATGAGTCAGTACTCATCTGCGATTTTTTTCTTAGCTCATACCGCACTGAGAAAAAATTGCAGCAGGCTGCAATTGTCTGCGAGAAAGGAATCTCACTTGCCAGTGGGTGCAAGAAAAAAATTGCATGGCACATGGGCCATGTGTGTGCCATCTGATTTTTACACACACATCTGAAAGGAAATCCAACATTTCAACAGCCAAGTACAGTAAATTCACAGCCTGAAATCAGAGTACAATAGATAGATGTATAGAATAGATAGATATATAAAATATATAGATAAAATAGATAGATGTAATGTAGAAATTTAATGTCACAAGCACCCTACATATAGTAAACTAGTACCCTTTAGTGCCTTTCATGTGTGTTTAGCTAATGGGTGTTTAGCTTTATTTAACCTATTAAATAAACAAATTATTTTAAAAAATGGGCATGAGGTCCCCCCTACTTTTAATAACCAGCTAAGAGAAAGTAGACAGTAATGAGCTGTTCTTATTAGTCTGGGAAGGGGCCTTTAACCATGGAGCTTCTCAGCCTATTAACATCAGCTTGTAGCTGTCTGCTTAGTCTTTACTGGTTATTAAAAAGGGGGGAACCTAAAAAATTGCATGGGGTCCCTCCTATTTGTAATAACTAGCAAAGGCTAAGCAGACAGCTGCCTGCTGTTATTAATAGGCTGGGAAGGCCCATGGATATTGTTGGCCTCTCTCCAGTCTAGCAAGACTATGAGGATTATGTGGGGCCCTAGTCCACTAGCCGAAACCGCATGGACCAGGGATTATCCCACTGAATGCCCACTCTCCTTTTAGCATGGACATAATCCTACTCAGACAACACAAAAACAGTTTGGAAATACTTTATTGAACCACAAAACAGGCAAATAACACATAGAACAGTTTCAGCAAAATACCCAAGATGGTGCAAAATTACAGATTCTTACCCTTCCGCTGACTCAAAGGGATAAGAGCAACTATGACTTCAGAGCTTCCAGGGCTGACTACTCCCACCTGTGTCATGCATAGAGAGGCGGTAAAGGCAAGCTTAGGAAGCTGAAAGTCCATTGAGGTACAAGGTCAGGTGACCAGAAGGTCACAACCTGGCTTCTCCGAACATCTCCATGGAGCCAGGTGGAAGGGGGGTCAAAACCTTGTCTTTCCCAAATGTATCCATTGGGCTCAGGTGACTGGTGGGTCCAAATCCTGACTACCCCAAATGTATCCATGGGGCTCAGGTGACCGGTGGGTCCAAATCCTGACTACCCCAAATGTATCCATGGGTTCAGCGATGGTCAATGGAGCAGATCTATTTTCTTTCAGCCAGGGCCATGGTTCATTAAACTAATATCCTGTAGCATGCCAAATCTGGGTCCCTCTTGATGGAACCATGATGTTCTGGCTGCTGTCTTGTAGAGTGTTCCTGGTTGTAGTTTTGTAAAGAATCTCTGTTTTTTTATCTCTTGATCTCTGGATGTCTTGTAAAGGGATATGTCTTTTTTATAGTTCACAATGGTTCTTCAAGCCCTCAATCACAGGTCAAGGGAAGGGGTGATGAGGTTGTAAGGGAGGGACAGGACTGTAGTCATGACCCAAATTACTACAATATCTATGTCCAGTCCTTCCCCTACAGAAAACTGTACTCTTCTCTTCAGCGTACCTGCATCTCCAAATTCAGCTCTCTCTTGGCACTTCCCAGGCAACGACGGTCCCTCTTCTAGGCGACCCCCAGCCATGGTGACACAGTCCAAGTTAACATTTTCTTTACTGAATACTTCACACATTACATCCATAGTTGGTACATTGTGACATTCACTTGTTTCCTCATCTTTCCCTTTCTGGCTTGCGCTTCTGTGCAGAAAACGCCCTGACCGAACCGTCCAAGACTGCTCCCCAGTTCCTTCCTGGCCTGATCTCGCCATGATGACAATTCCTTCTGCCTGTTTCGCCCCAGACTCGATATCAGTCACCATGTTTGGCTGCCTCTGGTAAAGCATCCGGCCCGTATGTACCGATCTTGTCGAAGCTCCAACTTCCTTCATCTCCTCAGTCCAGCCGACTCCTGCCCTAAAAGCATCTGCCCAGTCAATAAGTCGCCACATCTTTCCTTTCTTGTTCTGGCCCACTGCTATGACACACAGTGGCCGTGAGTAACGTGGGCTGCAGCACTTTGCTGTTGCCTGGCTGCCAAGCTGTCCAGGCCTATAGCCAATGTGGACACTAGGGCACTCTGGCCCCGTCTGACTTCCCTCTTACTACCCAGCAGCCCCTCCTACAATTAACCCTCTATAAATATCCTATCAGCTATACCTATAAGGCCCACTAGTATGCCCCCATCTAGTGGCCCACAATAGAACTACACTTATGTATAAGAACTATCTACTAAAGTGCCCTCATCTAATGTCCCCAAAAGGATGCACTGACTTAGCCTCAGGTGTACATTACTTTACAATATAAACGCAGTCTCAAGAGCATGGTAACACATATACAAATGTAGCAGTACCAGCAAAGTGAGCGGTAATACATCTTCATATGTAGCAGTACCGCAAACATTCAACATAAACATTATCAATATTAGCAATATGTACACATTAACAAATATCAACGGTAGTTAAAGGAAGGGAAGCAAAGATGACATTATATCTCACCCCCTTACAATGTTAACCCGCATTGTTTGATTATAGTTTATCCTTCAATCTTTACAAGTCAACAAACTGCATTGCCTGGTATAATGTGTAATCACCATATCAGCAAACATCATTGTTCAGTGACCCTTCCTCATTGTTTTGCAAGGATAGCAGACAATAAGCTGTAGTGTGATGTACTGTGTGCAATTCATATGGCGTCTTGTGCTTGGGTGCGAGGAAAAACACAGGAGACTCATTAGGCACCCTTAGACCTATGACTAAGGGTGCCTTTGTGCACCAGAAACGCGTCAGGTATTTTTTGCAATTTAATATGGCATATTAGCCTAATAAAGTTTTTTTCATTTATGCCGGTGTGCTGAACGAACTTTCTTCTTCTTGTGGACATCTGCTGTGCTCACCAGCGAATTCGCGCACCCACCTGTGGATTAATGAACTCAGCCCAAAGTGGTTCTCATTTGGATGTGATGCAAGTTCCCAGTCCTCCCTCTCCTACACCCAGACAGAGTCAACCCAGAGTTTGATGGAAAGGAAGCAATGAGAATTGTTCTTCTTACAGCTCAGCTGGGACACCGCTGAGGAAACTTGAAAAATTGCAGCGTTGACGCAGAGTTTAAGTCTGAGAAATCAATATCTATAGCTGCAGATCTCTCTGGAGCCTGAGGCTCGGACATGATAGACCTCCTCTCGCAACAGTCAAAGTGAATGACTGCCGCAGTAGTCTTACGAGAACGGCTGGGGCAGTTTATAATGAAGTGCCCTGCCTTACCGCAGTAGAAACATAGATTTTCTTTTAGGCGATGTTCTTTGCGTGCATCACTAACCTGTCTCTGTACTGAGTCCACCTGCATGGGTTCAGGTTCTGGTTCCCGTGTGATCCTACTCAAAGGTTCCTTAGCTGGGGAGGAAGGTAGGAAAAAGTTACTGCGATTACTTTCAAACCATCTCTCCTGTCGGCGTTCAGTAAGACGAGCATCGATACGGATGCAGTAGTTAATAAAGTCACCTAACGCAGTGGGAGGGTCTCAACGAACAAGTTCCTCCTTTATCAGAGGAGACAAACCTTTCCGAAAAATAGATTTTTTGGCTGAAGTGTCCCAAGTGGTATCGAGAGCCCATCTCCTGAAATCCAAGGCATATTCGGCTACTGAGCGCTTACCTTGGCGCAAAGTTAACATGGCTGCTTCAGCTGTTGCACCACGGTTGGGGTCATCAAACACCTGCCCCTTGGCTGAAATGAAAGCATCAAGATGATTCAAACATTCATCCTCAGTTTCAATCAGAGGGTTTGCCCACATCAGAGCCTTGTTGGTAAGCAGCATGATTATAGTAAGTACTTTGGATCGTTCAGTGGGAAATTGTGAAGCATGTGCAGAGAAAAACAGGTTGCATTGGTTAATAAATCCCCTGAATTTTTCACGTTCACTGCCAAAACGAAAAGGGGGTAACTTGGGGATCCCAGAACTCGGGGTTATGGCCGGAGCCTGGACTCGTTCCTCTAAAGCCTCAATCCTGACTTGTAAATCCTGAGTAGTTTGGCCAAAAGCCTGAAAATTGCGATTAGTAAGTTCCTGCAGGTTTGCAAAGCGGGTTTTTAAAGTCTGTATATCTGCAAGGATTGTATCAGTCACTCCCCACAACTCCTTGATGCGAGCCTCCATCTTCCAGATCCCGTAAGGCAAAAGTACTGGAAGGAAAAAAAAAGAAGCACACAAGTGTTTACCTGTGGTAACACTCCAGAGTGAAAAGAAGGGAATGCGCTCACCTGGAATGGTTGTGAGAAGTCACAATCACTGTCATCACAGAATAAATAAACATATCTGACATCCACGGTCACGGCAGACACGGCCTTCCCAGATCCAGCAGACACCAACGTTGGCTTCAGAATCTTGTGATGTACTGTGTACAATTTATATGGCGTCTTGTGCTTGGGTGCGAGGAAGAACACAGGAGACACAGGTGTGATTAGAAAGGACTTGTATTACTTCATACAAGTAGCCAAAAGGGTTCACACAGTTTGCAGATACAGAGGCAGGAGACAGAGCAGGCCAGAGTAAACATTAAGCACAGCAGAACTTCCACAACAGGTTCATGGTCTCTCTCTGTTACTTCCCTTGCAACTGTGGATTTATCAGGCAGCAGGTTTCCAGTGTCCACAAGTGTTCAAAAATTCCTCAGCAGGAGATGGCTGGAGTACCAAGTCCAAGACTTCCAGGAGCAGGTCACAGGCTAACTGCAGACTTGATTCTGAAGCACTGATTGCTCAGCTGAGGCTGATTAAGAGGCAAGAGGGAGAGAATCAGGGCAGGAACATGAAAGCTGGAAACTCCATAGTAACTGAGGGCAAGATAGCTGCAGCAGGACAGAAAGCAAAATGGCCAACGGAAAAAACTGAATTTCAAAAACATGACAAAAAACTATGAGAACCTTACATGTGGGAGCTGATATAAGAGGTAAATAACAACCATTCATCAATTTACAAATATCAATTCATCCTACAAGAAGAGTCAACATAAAGATAACAGTCTATGCCTCCTGGCTTACTGAAAATAGACATCTGGATAATTAAGATTAAATGCTGTGTCGTCATTGAGACTGGTATTTCGTACATTTTTTATGCCAGTCTTAATGAAAAAAGAACTTAAGTACGATGCGCTTAAATCATTAAAGTGTTGCTCCAATACTTTTACATTGATAATCTATCCTAAGGATAGATCATTCTTATTAGACCTCTGGGGTTCCAACCCTTAGCACCCCCACCGATCAGCTGTTCCCAATGCCGGCAGTAGCGGGATATTAGCAGTTTTGGAGCAGAACAGCAAAACTTCATCAACTGTATAGTGACCATGGCCAAGTATTGAAGATTCACTCCTATTTATTTGGCAGTAGTCACTACAGAATTAATGAAGCTGTACTGTTCTGCTCCGCAACTGCTAACATCCAGTCGCCCGACAATGAGAACAACTGATTGGTGTGAGTGCTAAGGGTGGGAACCCCAGTGACCTGATAACAGTAAAAATAGTGGAGGAATCCTATAAAAGGCGTGTGCATTATACTGAATAAGGTGCACTTCCGCATTCAGCCCTGACACACTGTCCGTATAACACACAGCTATGACACATTGGCCGTATAATGCACACAACTCTGACAAGATGGCCGTGTACCACACACAGCTCTGACACAGTGGCCGTATATTGCACACAGCCTGACACACTGGCCGTATACCGCACATTGTGCTCACACATTGGCCGTATACTGCACACAGCCCTGACACATTGGCCGTACACCATACATTGTACTCACACACTGGCCGTATACTGCACACAGCCTTGACACATTGGCAATACTGTATACTGCACACGACATGCACTGGACAAATACAGCACACAATCACTGGACATACTGTATACTGTACACAGCACTCACACCTTGTACACAGCACTCACACCTTGCACATGTAAGGGGAAGGAACTAACTTAACTAGGCATGTCTCCTCCCTGAAGGGTCCAAAATCGTCGTGGCTGTCACCTATATTGCGGGGTAGAAAGCTTGAGACTCCAGACTGTACTCTGTGTTTGAGAAAAGGGGGCGTGGCTAAGCGGACAGAGCTGCAGCGGGCGAGTGACCAGACAGTTTGGACGGGACCTTCGGGCGCACGGGATGCCTGTGAGATAAAATCAACTGGGAGGCGTCTGGACAGAGCAAAGCAGAGCCTGGGACGACAGAGCGCTTTGACAGGAGACCGTCGATTGAGTACCACTCAGACACCGCTGTCCTAGCTGAAATCACTGCCCTCGGTGCGACCGCTGACACAGCCGACAATGCTGCCACAGCTGCCCCGCCTGACAGTGCTGACAGTGAGAGACAAGGTCTCTGAATGGGACTTAGGCGTGTGTTGATTTGGCACAGCGAACCCGGGCCGCCCATTGTAAACTGTGTTTGGGCAGTGCTGCAAGTCTCCGTACTGTTGGGACACTCACCGCTGAGGATAAGGATGTGTCCCTCTTCATCACCTCATCTGCTGGACCCAAGACCCGTATCAGGATCCCGAGGATTCGCCGCCATCGTCAGAACCTCGGGAGGACACCGCCAATGTCAAAAGATACTACATCATTTACCTTAGGATTGTTACAGACCCCCGCTGCGATGCAATCTAGGCAGCACCAGTCACAGACTAAAGTTCAACGGTGACTGGCGCCTGAGCGATAAGTTATATTTTATTGTATTGTCGGGTTTACTTGTCCCTGTTCCTTAAGTTATCCCCATTAGCCTTTTGCTATATTAGGAAATATTATCCCTCCGTTTCGTCCCTGCGTGGAGGTTCTACTGTATATTAAACAGCCTCCCGTCTCTTCCTGAACAGCCGCGCACAGAGGACTAAGTGCACAGGAATAGATGGGAGGGCGAGAGGCTGAGAAAGCGGCACTATTCAGCCTCCACAGATCTGTGCAGGCCTCTACCCCTTATCTCTGTTTCTAACTGCAATCTGGCAGGAGAGCGTGCAGGAGCGAGAGGGAAGGGGGGAGCTGTCCCCACTACTATCTGCTGGCCGGCGCCCTGTGCGACCGCACAGGTGGCACATAGGTAAGGCCGGCCATGCCTATATATGCAAATACCAGAGATTTCAATGAATAAAATACAAGTTATACTTAATCTTTTCCATCAAATCGTTATATCATTCTGCTCAGCTTCTTCTCTAAATCATACTGTCCCTGTGGACATGTACATGACTGCATGTACAATGCGAGAGGTTCACTTTAAAGGAGAAGCCACTACTGAGCAGCTCACCTATGTTACCAATGACTTTAAGTATTGTGCCTCTTCATGAGTGCTGATATGGTAATTCCTTTTGAACATGTAACCGCCAAGCCTAGGTGGCGCTTTGGGAAATAGTAAAGATATATGAATTAAAGGGGTTTTCTCAAGTTGTGTGTTCATCAGATCACAGCTCTGGGGTCTACTTACTTCCTTGTTGATTAGTGGTGGGAGCAGTCACTCCTCCTTAAGTGACAGTCCTGCTTCCTACTGCTGAGCTTTTGCTATTGTGACACAATAATTGACTGTCATCTGAAGTATACACTGTTGTCATTATATTTCCATGTAGAGATAACAGATCCTTTCAACAAGGCTTGGGAAAGAGAGAGCAGTGAACAGGAGAACTGCTCTGGAAACAGCTTATGCTGAGGGCACAGATAGAGACCTGACTGGGATCTTAGGAGTTAACTCCTCAATCTAGAATAAAAATATTGCACATTCTTGGCCATGCTCTTGTCGGCCTTCTCCTTGAAAACAAACTGTACACTATGTAAGATAAATGCTCTCATAGCAGGAGAATGACAGCAGATACGGTAGAAAAAGCAAACTAACAGCAAACTTGCATATTTTCATGATGTCTAAAGAAATGCAATAACATAAGACCGCCACTATGATAACTGTATCAGAAAGTTCCTTTAGGGATGAACATACCTTATGGCCAAATCTCTACTTTTAGGATTCCTGGGTCATCAATATAACAGCACATGTCTACTTTGCATAACCAATGGCTATAGGTAGTTGTATTTTTATTTTGTGGTTCAGCACGGTCTTATGTTTGTGGTAACACTGGTTACAAAGCTCAAGTTTTATATATGAACAACATGTTATCATGTGGGAGTATAATCACTCATCTATTACTTTTTAATTATACAGAAATTCCACAATGAGCCGAAGAGTGGTGCGCCAGAGCAAATTCAGGCACATTTTTGGCCAGCCTGTAAAAGCAGATCAAATGTATGAAGATATCCGGGTATCAAAGTTAACATGGGACAGCTCTTTTTGTGCTGTAAATCCTAAATTTTTGGCCATCATCGTGGAATCTAGTGGTGGAGGGGCATTTATAGTATTACCGTTAGCTAAGGTAAGTTACATTACAAAAGCACAATACATAATAACAATGCATGGATGTCAGCTATATCAAATAATTATCCTTAAAAAAAAAATCAAAAGAATGGTCGTTCTTGTCCGATACTGACATGACTTGTAAGAAACAGTACTTAGTGGGAAACCACTTGTCATCTTGTGTTGTGCATGGATCAGCACACCTCTATTGAGAGTAGATCTGAGCATTAAAGACTGCCAGCGGGTGATGACTGCAGCAGCGGCAAAGGATGGCGCTCCTCATCATCCATGACAATTCTATCAACAAACAGTTCCTTTTTGTCTCGGGTGCTGACTTGAAAGATGTTCCCTTGGACCAGAGCACTTAAAAGTATTGATCATTTTTTTTTACTGTATTAATAGAACATCTCCGAAACGAGTTGTTCTGTTAACTTAATAAAAAATATAAATACTTTGAATTGTTCTTATTCAAGGAAATGTCTTTCAAGGTAGCACCAAGGCACTTTTTGTGTACAGAGATATTAAATTATTATTGAGAATATGATGACTACTTTTCTAAAAAAATTCTAAATTTTAAAATAGAAAAAGTTCAACATGGTTACTTTTTTCTAGGAAACACCCCATTTGGTTGTTTTCGGTATTGTAGCTGAGCTCCACCTACAATCAGTGAATAAGTTTCATGCTGTTTTTGAAAGGAAGCAGACATTTTTTTTCTAATTCTGTACAACCCTTTGATAGAGATCAAGTCCACAGAATGTCTCTCTATAAAGTTACCTAAACAACCTTTTGTGAACATTTTCTCAGTACATAATAGGACAGTGGCTCTTCCTTAGGATAGGTCATCAATGTCTGATCGGTAGTGGTGTGACACCCAGCAACCCCGCCAATCATCTGTTCCTGGTGTTGGCCAGAACTGTTCATTCAAGGAGCTGCACAGCACAACTCCATTGATGGAATAGTGGCTGCAGTGGGGTACTGCACATATACCCTCTATTGATTTGAATAGGGGTGGATGTGCAGTACCCATCGATTGCCACTAGACAGTCAATGAAGCTGTGCAGGTCCGTAACTGAGCAGTTCTGGCTGCCACCAACACCAGGAACAGCTGATCGGCAGGTGTGCTGGGTGTCGCACCACCGATAAGACATTGAAAACCTATGCTAAGGATAGGCCATCAATGTTAACGTCCCGGACAACCCTTTAAAACATGTAAAAACTCAATACATGTCATTGAAACTCAATAACAAGTTAATAATAATAGTTGTATTGATTATTTGGGCATTTAGGAAATGTCTTTAATATAGGACTAAAGAAGTCTTCATGCTGACCAATAATGGCCATTACTTTCAAGAGTTTAGTCTACGCTCAGTCTTTCCCTGCTAATGGGCCAAAAGATTTCTGCACATTGACAAAGTGCTATTAACCTTGTACTAGGACACCACATCAGAAATGTAAGCCCCGCTGATTCTTTTCAAGCATGTTCCATCCATATATCAAGTTCAACTTTAAAGGCCTCATTGCAAAGAAGTCATTTACACTTGGAACGTGAACTATTTATAGTGAGCTTACTGGAGAACGGCATAATGCAAATCTGACTTTGGGGTGATGTAATAGCAAACTGGCAACACTGGCTACATTAAGTGGCCGCTCATTCAGCTTCTCACTTACAAGTTTAATAGTTTTCTGGCCATCAAGTGGACAATCGCATTTTTCGCTCATGCTTAAACTACTTCAGATTTTATTAGAATCCAATATAGTTATGTAATACTGTGTAGAGTATGGAAGAAACCAGAAAAGGAAGAAATGAAGGCGAAGAAAGAGCACATACTCCAGTGTTGGTGTAGCCCAAGAAGCTCTCAAACCAATTACCCACCACTGTCCAGCAGATATACCTGGAGTAACCCCCAAACCGTCCCTTTCCATGAAGAAGCATCTAATCTTACACAGCATTGTATGACGAAAAAAAATCCCTATCCTTACCTCCATTGGTGCTTCAGTGGCTTTCTTGACTGTTCTCCTGCCAGTGTCTATATAAACGAGCATTCGATTGTCTGCTGAGAAGAAGTGTAATTGACGGATTACTATAATTTACTCCATAAATTTGCGTAAATTTGGCTCAGACCTGGTGTAGATTTTAGTTTCAGGCCCATATTCCGTCTAAGAGGCTCCAAATCTTTGAAGGTCCCTGTGCATCTTACTCCAGTATGTTCTGTTTAAGACTTGTATATAAAACACTCTTAGAATTCCCCACTATGTATTTTCTATAATGACATTCTGTTTTGAAGGGAATGTATATTCAGGAAAGGTCTTACTTGTTAAATCAGGTTTTTATACTAAAGAAAAGACTACATGTTGTTTTGAGGTCTAGCCACAAATTTTCAATGATGTTCAGATAAGGGGAGTGTGAGGACCATTGTAAAACCTTCAGCTTGCAACTTTTTAGGTAGTCTGTTGTAGATTTTGACGTGTGTTTAGGATCATTATCCATTTGTAGAAGCCTTCTTCTTAACTTCAGCTTTTGACATCACAAATGGTGATGTGTTTGCATCAATAATTTGTTGAAATTTCATTTAATCTATTCTTCCCTTTACGCATGAAATGTTCCCCCTGCCATTGATTTCAACACAACCCCAAAGCATTCACCCCCTTGCTTAATGGTTGGCGAGATGTTCTTTTCCTGAAATCCTGTGCCCTTTTTTCTCCACACATAACTTTGATCATTGTGGCCAAAGAGTTCCATGTTAACATCATCGGTCAACAGGACTTGTTTCCAAAATGCATCAAGCTTGTTTAGATGTTCTTTTACATACTTCTGATGCTGAATTTTATAGTGAGGATGCAGGAGAGGTTTTCTTCTGATGACTCTTCCGTGAAGGCCATATTTGTGTAGGTGTCTCTGAACAGTAGAAAAATGTACCATAACTCCAGAGTCTGCTAAATCTCTCTGAAGGTCTTTTGCAGTCAAGCGGGGGTTCTGATTTGCCTCTCTAACAATTCTACAACAAGCTCTCACTGAAATTTTGATTGGTCTTCCAGACCTCATCTTTACCTCCACTGTTCCTGTTAACTGCCATTTCTTAATTCTATTTTGAACTGAAGAAAGGGCACCTTGAAAAGACTTTGCTAGGTCCATATAGCCTTCTCCTGCTTTGTAGGCCTCTAACATTTTCATTTTCAGAGTGCTAGGCAGCTGCTGAGACGAAACCATGGCAGCTGTTTTTTGGCACAAGGTTAGAGAATGTTGTTTTTTTATAAAGCTGGTAAATTTCATCACCATGGCCTTTCCTAATGATGATAGTGAACAAGCCATAACCCTAAGGCTATGTGCACACGCTGCGGATTTGTATCTGCCGATCCGCAGGTAAAACCACATTTAAAATGACCTGCGGTTTTACCTGTGGATTGGCCTGCGGTTTTCCCCTGCAGTTTGCCACCTGGACAATGGAATAGGTGGCAAACCGCAGTGGAATCCGCAGAAAGAATTAACATGTCAATTCTTTCTGTAGATTCAAAACCACAGCTTTTCCGCAGTTGAAAAACCGCAGCATGTGCACAGCAGATTGTAAATCACATAGACTTATATTGTACTGTACACTCTCTGCAGAACTGCTGCTGATCCGCAGAGGCCAAATCCGCTGCGGATACGCAGCAGAATCCACCGCGTGTGCACATAGCCTAACAGGCTAATTAAGGTCTTAAAGCTTTGTCAAAGTTTTCTGAGCACACAGATCTCCAAGGGTACCAAACTATTGCATCATCCCAATATATATATATATATATATATATATATATATATATATATACACAATATATATATAACTTATTTGCCTAAAATACAAAGGAAAAGTGTCATCTTTAACTTTAGGCCTTTTAGAGATCATTTCATCTTCAACTTGCTTAACTGTTTACAATAACAATATTTTGACCAGGGGAGCCCAAACTTTTACATGCCACTGTACATGTTCCTTTTAACTTCCACAATAGCCTGATGCTGCCTATTAGGGTAGGTTCACATGAGTATATAAAAAGTAATTGATAACAAATAACATTGGTCCGAATACTGTCCACATTTTTTCACGAACAGCACTGGGTAAGAATATATGTCTGTGTGAACGAGCCCTTATGTCTGAGTTTGTGCTTCGTATACTAGGGCTGGGTTAGCAATCATCTCATTACCATCACTGACAGATTTTCATTGAGATTGTAAAGCTGTTTTCTCTGCAGTCAGCTATTCTTTCCAATGCTCATGTGTATTCAATGAAGAGGAGACATTTATACAATAGTTTAGCCTGCCTAGGGTACCGCTACACTTAGCGATGCACCAGCGATCCCGACAACGATGTGGATCGCTGGTGCATCGCTAAGTGGTCGCTAGTGACCTGCCACACAGGCAGATCTCACCAGCGACATAGCAGCGGTCGGGGGTCGCTACTTACCTGTCAGACGCGGCGATCCTGACGTCCTCCCGCCCGCGTCCACGCGTCGCTCGTCGGCGCCATAGGAAGCCCAGCAGGAAGTGCCCGACGAGAAATGGCCCAGGCCGTTTTCGCGCGATCAGCGATAATCAGCGGGGCAGTCGGTCGGAGGTAAGTATCACATGTAGCGATATCGCTACCAATATCGCTGCTGTGTCACAAAATCAGTGATGTTACAGCGATATTGCTAGCGATATCGCTATGTGTAACGGGCCCTTAAGGCTGTAGTCACACACACAGCGGTCAGCGTGCATCTAGCATGCGTCCGAGGTGCGTCTGCCTAGATACCACTTCCTAAATATTGCAGAGACTTTCTGCTGCATCAATAGAAATTAATTGCTAATTGTTGAAAGAAATGTATGGTGTTTTGTTCACTTGGTACAATTCAGATATCTGCTTTGTCCTAGTATTACTGTATCCAACATGATGTTCCCATTTTCTGCAGGGAGGTCAGTGAGTCTATTCTGTATTCCGGACCATGGTGCTGATCTCATGTGGTTTAACTTTGTGATTTGCAACTTGATTTTTCTTTTCTCCGAAGCTAGTGTGATA
This sequence comes from Dendrobates tinctorius, assembly GCF_039654945.1. Classification (NCBI taxonomy): domain Eukaryota; kingdom Metazoa; phylum Chordata; class Amphibia; order Anura; family Dendrobatidae; genus Dendrobates; species Dendrobates tinctorius. The sequence continues at coordinate 10,349,656 of NW_027361684.1, forward strand.
GAGTCTTATTTCTAGCAGAAGCAAAAAAACACATTATTCAATCTACGACTTCAGTGTCAAAGAATATCTAGATTCTTGTCTTGCTCAAAAAATGTACATTATATTGCAAATCCCAGATATCAGTACATCTGGCTCGGCTTTACGAGGCCACTGTAGCAAAACAGGTGATAAAATCTCTTTATCCATTTTGAAGTTGATTTAATCTTGCAGTCCTGAAACTGGAAAGCAATAATACTGGACCTAATTATGTCCCACGTTGGGCTTATTTATTTTTCATGGCTTCTCCAGGTTATTTCAAGAAGCATAAACAAAAAATATCTGAGCTTGCTGTGTAATAGCACACGGCTTTATCGGATAATGGCTCTGGAGGCCTTTGTGCTGCAGAACACAGTTTATATAGATGAAAGATAACATTAACTTGCTGACTAATGTCATTCTGTGTTCAACTTGGAAACCCATATTGTCTCTGTTTATACATATACTGTATGCAGTACAAATATATACAGTGGGGCAAAAAAGTATTTAGTCAGTCAGCAATAGTGCAAGTTCCACCACTTAAAAAGATGAGAGGCGTCTGTAATTTACATCATAGGTAGACCTCAACTATGGGAGACAAACTGAGAAAAAAAAATCCAGAAAATCACATTGTCTGTTTTTTTTTCATTTTATTTGCATATTATGGTGGAAAATAAGTATTTGGTCAGAAACAAAATTTCATCTCAATACTTTGTGATATATCCTTTGTTGGCAATGACAGAGGTCAAACGTTTTCTGTAAGTCTTCACAAGGTTGCCACACACTGTTGTTGGTATGTTGGCCCATTCCTCCATGCAGATCTCCTCTAGAGCAGTGATGTTTTTGGCTTTTCGCTTGGCAACACGGACTTTCAACTCCCTCCAAAGGTTTTCTATAGGGTTGAGATCTGGAGACTGGCTAGGCCACTCCAGGACCTTGAAATGCTTCTTACGAAGCCACTCCTTCGTTGCCCTGGCGGTGTGCTTTGGATCATTGTCATGTTGAAAGACCCAGCCACGTTTCATCTTCAATGCCCTTGCTGATGGAAGGAGGTTTGCACTCAAAATATCACGATACATGGCCCCATTCATTCTTTCATGTACCCGGATCAGTCGTCCTGGCCCCTTTGCAGAGAAACAGCCCCAAAGCATGATGTTTCCACCACCATGCTTTACAGTAGGTATAGTGTTTGATGGATGCAACTCAGTATTCTTTTTCCTCCAAACACGACAAGTTGTGTTTCTACCAAACAGTTCCAGTTTGGTTTCATCAGACCATAGGACATTCTCCCAAAACTCCTCTGGATCATCCAAATGCTCTCTAGCAAACTTCAGACGGGCCCGGACATGTACAGGCTTAAGCAGTGGGACACGTCTGGCACTGCAGGATCTGAGTCCATGGTGGCGTAGTGTGTTACTTATGGTAGGCCTTGTTACATTGGTCCCAGCTCTCTGCAGTTCATTCACTAGGTCCCCCCCCCGCGTGGTTCTGGGATTTTTGCTCACCGTTCTTGTGATCATTCTGACCCCACGGGGTGGGATTTTGCGTGGAGCACCAGATCGAGGGAGATTATCAGTGGTCTTGTATGTCTTCCATTTTCTAATTATTGCTCCCACAGTTGATTTCTTCACTCCAAGCTGGTTGGCTATTGCAGATTCAGTCTTCCCAGCCTGGTGCAGGGCTACATTTTTGTTTCTGGTGTCCTTTGACAGCTCTTTGGTCTTCACCATAGTGGAGTTTGGAGTCAGACTGTTTGAGGGTGTGCACAGGTGTCTTTTTATACTGATAACAAGTTTAAACAGGTGCCATTACTACAGGTAATGAGTGGAGGAAAGAGGAGACTCTTAAAGAAGAAGTTACAGGTCTGTGAGAGCCAGAAATCTTGGTTGCTTGTTTCTGACCAAATACTTATTTTCCACCATAATATGCAAATAAAATGAAAAAAAAACAGACAATGTGATTTTCTGGATTTTTTTTTCTCAGTTTGTCTCCCATAGTTGAGGTCTACCTATGATGTAAATTACAGACGCCTCTCATCTTTTTAAGTGGTGGAACTTGCACTATTGCTGACTGACTAAATACTTTTTTGCCCCACTGTATATATATATATTTACTATATACATAATATATATTATTTTATTATTTTCGGCCAGCAACATCCATAAAGTTTGTTGATACAATGACAAATACAATTGCTTGCCATCCTTATAACTGCCTCTTTTTAGGAAAAAACTGCCATTGTTTCAGAACTTGATCACTCGTTTTGGTAAAAAAAAGGGTTTCTTTGGGTTTATACAAGGAGGGGTGTGAAAATAGTGGCAGACAAGATCTCTCATAAAAATGTACCCTCGGTAACTATACCATCCATAGTTTCCATATTTTCTTTGCTTTGCAAATGGTCTACTGTTAATTTAATTTGTGTCGACTTATGTTCTGAAAACTGGAAGGACAATATTAAAGACTTTTCACCTCCTGAGAAATCTCCTATGATTAAAAGTAGACCACAAAATTACCCTTTTTCAAGTATTTATAGTTATGAAAGGTAAAAAATGTCCTCACTAGTTAAATAATGAAAACTCTGGAACTATAAAAGAGGTTGGTTGAAGTCAGGCTCTCCAATGTCTCACTATCTTGACAACTTAGTGAGACTTAATGAGACTTCCTGCTAGTGATGGGTTGTTGTGAACGACGATAGCTGACACCCCAGTGGGAACCCTAATTTCTCTAATTGGCTCTCACAGGGAGTAAAATTCCAGTGCTCTGGAGACAGGACCACCCCCACTCGAACAAAACCCTGCCCACTCATCAATTAAATTGGCTGCCTGCAAGTGGGCATAGTTTTGCCAGTAGGTGGTCGTGGTTTCATCCACATTAATGTCATCTTACATGTTTGTTCACCTGGTGTGAACACATATTTGTTAGGGATTTATTTAAGATCCAAGTGAGTCGACTCTTTTTGATGAGCGGAGCCAAGTGAGCCAGATAACCAAAATAAAACAAAAATAACTGCCCATCACTTCTTCCTGCTTCTAATCTGATACATACCACTGTGTAGGAGAGACTGTATGTAAACACAGAAGAGATCTGTGCTGCTGTCCTACATACAGGATATAACGTTGTATGAAGCTATGTAAGATGGATTCCTGTGTCTTATGGAGTACTGCAAGACAGTGGCTGAAATAAACTTTGGGGCTTCCAGGACCAACTACCCCAACCAGTAGCATCCCGCTTTTGTTGGGCACCCACAGAAATGAGGTAGTAGCAAGCTTAGGAGGCTGACACAGTACATTGAGTTATGTGGCCAGGTGAGCTGATTGTCCCAACCTGGGTTCTCCAAACATCTTCATGGATTCAGTGATGGGCATTGGAGCAAATATGTATTCCTTTGGTTGGATCCCTGGTGCCGTGGGCGCTGTCCTGTATAGAGATGTCCTTTTCATACCCACTGCTGTCATTCTGGGAATTTTCCAGAAGTTTGTGTCACGGTCAACGTGTGACTGGACACACAGCCTCCAGCAGGGCGACTTTATGACACACGCGACCCTGGATACACCGCCTCCAGCAGGGCGAATTTAAATAATAAAACGTGCAGCCGGATACACCGCCTCCAGCAGGAGAATTTCAGAAATACACGTAAAACCGGATACACCGCCTCCAGCAGGGCGAATTTACATAATAAGGGGAAACACCAGGGAAACAATAACAATGGTGGGCCCTGCGATAGGGAGCGGGGACATGGAGACCTCCTGCACTCCCCTGAGTCAGTGTCTCTACACTCCTACCGATCCCTAGGTCGGTTCCGCACCAGGCGCCGCTCAGGATACCTTTAACCCTAGCTCACCCTGCACCTACCCCTTTCTAGTGAAATGGCTGGTGCAGAAACTAATCCCACCACTGCACTGAAACACATATAAAATAAAGGCACAAACAGGGAAACACCTCTTAGCTTTACTCTGTTGCTCTTGCTCCGAGCATCAGAGTCCACCACCAGAATGCAACTTTCCTCCAGAATAGCTGCCACCAAGCTCTGTCAGAGCTGCAAGGAAATCCCCTCTGACTCCTTCCACTCCAGGGCTCTGACGGTGCTGCAAGGAACTCTCTCCAGCTCCTTTCTCCATCAAGGATGGTTGGAAATGAATACTATCACCAACACTGATTGCAACACCTGACACTCTTTTATAGCAGAGACAGAGCAATCACACCTGCTATAATCATGTGCAACTAAACTAAAGGAACCAGAGTGCAATGACCCTAATGGCCACCGGGGGCAAAACTGGAAAAAAGACACCACAATATAATAATTCTAATGGCCACCGGGGGCAAAACCAACCCTGAGCAAACAGCTCAATGAAAAAAAAAAGTTACTTATACAAAAACCTGTCATAATCCAACCTGGATCATGACAGTACCCTCCCTTAATGAGGGGCCTCTGGACCCTCAAGACCACTCCTCATCAGGGAACTACCTACAGAGGGGATGCCCAGATCTAGACTTCACCCCTGCACGTCAGGTTGATGACAAACGAGCACCGCTGATATTGGCAATGTATGTTCTGGAGGCATTACACATCTCCGAAGTGCCGACTTGGGGAACGAGTTGTGTATGTGTATGTTTGGGGGTAACTCAAGTTGGAAAGACTCCACAACACACTTCCAATGGATGTTTTTTGGTGGCCACCCATACGTGCTCGTTTACACACAGGTCCGGACCTGAACGTTTATTGCCACTCATTCATTTGTCACAAATTGGTAAACTCTTTCTGGGATTGACAACAGAGGCGTCCCCCTGTGTCACCACGCTCACACCCCCGCAACTCCCCACGGGGTACACCACCCTCCAACCCCTTCCACCACGAGGTCTGTGCCTCCCAGGGTTAGTTAATGGCGAGGGTTGAGACTTGCCCCATCTCTCCTGCAGCACATCTGCTGCTCTCACAGGAGAGCAAGGGGTCCGTTGAAGAGAGACGGTAGAGACAGTAGTCCCTAGGCAGCAGCCCTCACACGACTGCCCCCAGCTGACCACTTCCCTCTCCCGCCAATCTATTACCGGGTTGTGTTTTTTCAGTCAAGGGAGGCCTAAAACGATAGGTACTGGCATTCCCTCCAAGACGTAGCAAGACAAGGACTCCTCATGATGTCCTATACGTACAGTGGGGCAAAAAAGTATTTAGTCAGTCAGCAATAGTGCAAGTTTCACCACTTAAAAAGATGAGAGGCGTCTGTAATTTACATCATAGGTAGACCTCAACTATGGGAGACAAACTGAGAAAAAAAAATCCAGAAAATCACATTGTCTGGTTTTTTTTTCATTTTATTTGCATATTATGGTGGAAAATAAGTATTTGGTCAGAAACAAAATTTCATCTCAATACTTTGTGATATATCCTTTGTTGGCAATGACAGAGGTCAAACGTTTTCTGTAAGTCTTCACAAGGTTGCCACACACTGTTGTTGGTATGTTGGCCCATTCCTCCATGCCTATGATGTAAATTACAGACGCCTCTCATCTTTTTTCAAGTGGTGGAACTTGCACTATTGCTGACTGACTAAATACTTTTTTTCCCCAGTGTAGATGGATATTTTCTACGACTTGGGTCAAGCTCCCCTGGCTCAGTGAAACAGAGTTTATGGCCTGAACGCTTATAGGTTGGGCAAGCGTCCTACACCTCAGGCCATGAGACTGGACAAAGAGAGCATCCACCAGACTAACTCCTGCTCCGCTGTCCACAAGCACCGGTATCACCTCCGGTACGCCGCCAGCCAACACCTCTGCTGACATAGTACTTTGGGAGGGCAAAATGGAGGAAATATATACTCCCTGGTCACCTCCCTCCAAGCGACCAAGGGGACGCGGCTTCACAGATGGCACAGATAATTTGGCACGGGTTGGGCAAGCCTTCAGGACATGACCAGTCTGCCCACAGTAAAAACATGCCGACACCACTCCCTGAACCGTAGGCAGGCCTAAACACAAACTAGCTCCTCCTACTTGCATAGGTTCGTCTGGAGACTTGGCACGCACTGGGCAGGCTCTCATGAAATGGCTCAGCTTCCCACAGGAAAAGCAAATCCCCCCACCATGACGAGCCGCAGACATCCCCTTTTTGTACCTACAACACCAGGCTGTCTGGGTTCCTCCGTCCGCACCGGTGGGTCCTCCTCTCCAGCGAGGACAACAGGGGACACATTTTGTGTATGTCTCTCCCTAAGGCGTCTATCTACCCAGATGGCAAGGGACATGGCGGCCTCCAGCGAGCTGGGGGCGGCGTACTGCATCAGAGTATCCTGCAACTTTGGGGACAGGCCCTGCACAAATTGACTCCTAAGTGCAGGGTCATTCCACTGAGGTCATTCCCACCTCCTAAACTCTGAGCAGTACTCCTCCACAACCCGGGCTCCCTGTTTACACCTACGGAGTCAGGATTCCACCAGGACGATGCCATCAGGATCCCCATACACTAGCGCCAGCAGGGCGAATTTATGATACATGCGACCCTGGATACACCGCGTCGAGCAGGGCGAATTTAAATAATAAAACATTCAGCCGGATACACCGCCTCAATTTCTCTTGATTTTTAATTGGTGTTATAGGTTGATTTTAATATTGTTTTATTTTATTTGTATAGTTCGAGTATATATGAATATTCAACATCTTGATTTTTGAAGACGATTTGTTGACATCAAGCTGTGAAGATATGGACCTTTCTATATTGCCTGATCTGAAGAGGGGACACTTATTATCTGCTTATAAAATGGATTTGTGTGCTGGTTTTACCATTATATTAAACGCTATATTGTAATATATGAGTTTTTATATACCCTTCTATATTGTTCTGCAGGTATGGCATATTAGTAAAGTCATTCTGGTATGGTATAGTTTGCCCTTTATATATTTCCCTTGCTTATTTGCCACAATGGCTTTATGCTTACTAAATGTGCTATTTAAATATATATATATATTCTTTTACTGCTGGCCTGCCTATGTATACAGATTCAGCATTTTTTGGTGCGGATCGATGGGTGTTATGTGCACACTTTTTCCTATTCTCCCTTGCCCTTACGCTCGCCCTTACCAACAATGGCCCCTGGAGTTGGTGCGTGCGCCGTGCACATGCCCGCCGCGCCGTGAAAGGCATCCGAACGGCTTCGGCGCTCGTTGGGTTTCCATAACAACATGGATGCCGTGACGCGCGTCGACTTCCGGGATGGCCGGAAATGACGCGACGAGGACTCCTTGTTCACCGCGCATGCGCAGCTTTATGGCCGCGCGCATTAGGATGATTGGTGTCTCTATAATGGGGTCCCTAGTCCATAACACAGGCCACACAGCCCCCCGAGGAAGCCCTTTGAGCGAAATGCGTTGGGGCAGAGCTAGCACCACTTGAAATTCCCACATGGTAAGAAAGTTAGCGCTTTGCACTTAGACCTGTGATATGACCGTTAGGCATGGCTAAAACAGATTGGGCAATTAGGGAAGTTCGGTACTTACCATCTGCTGTAGGATTGTTTTGCCTCCAGCTTATTTAATATGACACCTGTATATGATATTGTATGACTAAGGTATTTTTTTGCACGCAGGTTTTTTCAGGATATAGGGATATCCCTGTACTGTTGTACCCTTTTTCGTCTGCTAGATATTGCCTCTTGGCCAATTTTTCACATGGTATTCGCTGTTACTAATATAACTTTTCAAGTGGTTATGCTGTCAAGTCTTCCACCTATATGTACTCATGCATTTTGTATTTATACATGTTTTTATGAGATTATTAATAAAGGTATTTAAAACTTTTTTGCACAAAAAACTGTTTTTTTGTGTGATTTATAATTAAGATCTTTTCAAATTTTGGCTTTTTTTGAACTCATGTGGCTTTTGTAGGTTTAATTTTAGTAAGGAGTTGCCTGATCACATATTTATTTTGAAATCTGATGTGATGATCATCTAGGTATGACACCTTGGATTAAAATATGATCATTAATAGAAAAAACACAATACTAATATTACACAACAGCAGATAAAAAAAGCAGCGAAGTGCTGCAATGCACAGTAACATGATCTCTCCCCCTCACTAAAACAGTATCCTCAAAAATAAAATTCATCACAACAGTAATAATATCCCTTAATTAGCTACTACATTGATTACCTCCCCCTTGTGTCTCATTTATGGCCCTTTGTGTCTCATTCCTGGCCCCATATATTTTCCCATCCTGACCCCATATCTTCTTCCATCCTGGCCTCATATGTTCTCCAATCCTGCCCCATGCGTCTCCATTCTGCACCCATGTGTCTCCATCCTGCCCCCATGTAGCTCCCTCCTGTCCCCATATTGCAGCTTTCAGTAAGAAAAAAAGTTTAAAAAAAAGGTTTCTTCTTAACTGGTCGCAGTCCAGTGGCATCCTCTCCCTGAGTCATTTGATGTGCCAGCACCTGGCAATGAAGTCATACACTAGTGACATGCGCATCGATGTAATCTGCCAGCCTTGGCCTTGGCTGGCGGCTGTTTACTATTGTCAGTTAACACAGCAGTAGATTTTAACTGAACATGTGTCCGAAGACGCTTGCTCAGTTGCTGAAATGGCCGAATCCTGCCCCTGGGGCCCGGTGAGCAGAAGCAAAAAGAGGGGGGCCCAGTTCAGGCCCCCTTCTGCTCACCGGGCCCCATACGCGGCCCTGGACACAATGATCAAACACTGATGAAACTTGGATCAAAAACACTAATGAAAATTTGATTGTTTTTTTTTGTGTACCAGAAAAATGACTGATATTTGAATAAGGCCTTATTTTTGGATTAATGGTGTAAACCTATTCGGATGAAAATAAATTGTCTGTCTTAAAAGAAAATTTATTACATTGACATAGCTTATGATGTTTTCAGAAAGAGTATCAGAAATTACAAAAAAATCCAAGACAACACATTGCATTGTACTACGCGACCCATAGCTGTGATACATGTATAGTAGATCTAGGGAGCTGTTACAGGGATCAGTAAGGCTAAGTTAACAGGGTTATCCAGGATTATTATTATTTTTCCTTATACCTGTCTGCAAAATCTTGGGCCCATAAGAAAAAAACGAAATAGTTCTGGATAATTCCTTTAAATCAGACTCAGGTAAACCACCTGCAGTTCTTCTGTCTGGACTGATCATTTATGTCACTGTGTGCCCAGGTCTATAACGTCTGTGAATATTTTCATGTACTCTATGAAGTAGATCTGTGCCCGAGGGTGAGAGGTTTAATATGGATCAATGTGCTGAGATTTAAATGGAATAACCTAGTGAGTTTGATCGCAGCCCTCTCTCCCTGAACACTGTTCTTTATTTAGCACAAGAATGTATTATGATTAGCTCCCAGGTCACCGGTAATGTTGTCCTTGACCCACTCATTTTCCTACATTCCACCTCTCGGGGAGGATTGGAGGGCTTCTCTGTGCAGACAGTGAGACTCAAGCATTGCATTGCTGATCCTCTACTCCCAATGTGAATGATCTCATGTAGCAAACAATAGAAATGTGTCAGGAAGTCCTAGCCGAGCTTATGGAGCTCACTTTTTCCAGAGCCTGAATCTGGAGAATGTTTTGCTCAGTTCAGAGCCTATGCCAGGGCACCACCCTTGCCGCCCCTGCTTGTCCTGGAACAGTTTCTGTGCCTGGTGACACTCCTGTCTTCCTTTTTCCTCTTCAATGATTTTATTTACCATATTGTTGTCGTAGCTTTTCTATGATATTGGGCAACTCCCCTGTTTTATTATTACAGGTGGTTGCACCAACGGTACGGACTGTATTCATCAATATAACATTTAAAGGCTATGGACACCGTTACAGTTTCGGAAAATGCGGTATGTTTTTTTTTAAGGGCCCTACTTTTTTAAGAGTCTTACTCACCCTTCCCTGGTCCAACTCAGAGTCTCCACCAATGCTCCCTGTCTATGCTATTGTCTTCAATGGCTGAGCTCAGCAGATCCGCCTGACTTGATGGCTCAAGCCACTGAGAGCTGCTGACTGCTCAATGATTGGCCGCAGCGTTGTTGACGTGACGTCAACACTATAGACTTTCCTCTCAATGCGCTTTCCTGTCTATCAGCCTGTGTTTTCGGTGCCCTGCAAGATGCTATCCTCTCTCCGCTGCTGATCTGGGTGCAAACCCTTTCCGTCCGTCCTCTAAGTTGAGAAAAGGAAGAGGAGAGACAGAACTCTGATAAATTTGCAAATAATTTAGCTAGATAAAGGTCTCATACTCTGCAGCAGCAGTGGTAGAACATTTTTATTGATTACTATTAAATAATTGCCTTAAAGCAGGGATCTCAAACACGCAGCCCGCGGGCCACATGTAGCTCCAGAGGCTCCATTGTGCGGACCTCGGGCCCCTGAGAGCATCACGTCCTGGTCCATGGGCCACCAATGTCAGCGTTCCTTTTCAACTGAATGTGTGTCTTCGGGATATTATTACAGGACAGGAGACATTATTACAAGAAGGGGGGACATTATTACAGGACAGGGGACATTATTACAAGACGGGGGACATTATTACAGGACAGGAGAGATTATTACAGGACAGGGGACATTATTACAGGATGGGGGTCAGAATTACTATAAGGGACTAATAAAACAGTAATACTGCATGGGGCCGAATGGGGGACTAAAAAAAAAAAAAATTTTTTTTAAATATTCAAAATAAAGTATGAAAAAAATAATGGAAACATATTTGGCCACTAAAAATGCTGTTTTATGTAATAAAAAAGTCCTGTACCATACCCCATGATAAACACCACTAAAAAGAGTAAAAAAACACACTAAAAAATTTAAAAATATTGGTATCACTGAAAACGTCATCTTCTCCCCCAAAGAATGCAGCCTTTCATATTCAAAGTTTTTTCTATGTACCGCCCATTTACCCGACTGAGTTTGAGACCTCTGCTTTAAAGGAACCTGTCAGCATGTAGTGCGTACAGCATTACAGGTGCATGTCCCTTAATAAATATGATACCTTTCTTGTTGAAATTCAATGTGCCTGTCATGAGAAACCTATCAAAGAATCCATATGCAAATCAGACTGGAAGTGCACTGGGGGGGTGTCAATGCACTTAGGCTTCTTCCAAGTACACTGGCACACTCTCAATGCACATCCATATTTGCATATGGCTTCTGCACTAAATTTTTCTTGGATGACACATCAGATCTCTACAAAAAAGTATCATACTTATGGAGTGACAAGTGCTTATACAGCCATACCATTACCTTCATATGTAAAAACCAGTGAGCAAACCTAAACTTTGCATTTAGGAAGCAAATAAACAATAAAAAAAATCTGTACCAAGGTCTATATAGTGTTTGACTCTGTAGATTACAGTTAGTGCTCATTCTCATCTGTGTACAAATCGGACAAGTTCAATCCGAAAAAAAAATCGGATTTCACTCTGACTAATGTTATTGCATGATTCAGTGTTCATCTGCAATTTTTTTCTCAACTCGGATCGGACTGTGAAAAAAAAAGCAGTGGCCATGTATATCGGATGAGACTCGCCTTTCCAAGTCAATGGATGTGAGAAAAAAAATTGCACATCATGGACAATGCATGTGCTGTCCGATTTTTACACACACATCTCAAAGGAAAGCTGACATTTCATCAGCCAAGTACAGTAAATCTACAGCCTGAACCGTCAGAGAGATAGAATAAATATATAGACAGATAGGAAGATGTCAGTGAGATATATAATCAGTGCTTGCATGGGTATTTTTGTGTACTTGTTTTTAGCTAATAAATAGTGTAAATAGATAAATGAAACAAATAGCATGGGGTGCCCCTTATTTGTACTAACCAGTTGAGGGAAAGCAGCTGGGGGCTGGTGTTATTATTCTGGGATAATATCCATGAAGTTTCCCAGACTATTTGTATCAACTCACAGTTGTCTACTTAGCCTTTACTGGTTATTAAAAAGGGGGCCCCCAAAAAATGATGTGAGATCCCTCTATTTTCAATAGCCAGCAAAGGCTAAGCAGACAGCTGCGGGCTGATATTAATAGGCTGGTAAGGGGTCATAGATATTGGCCCCTTCCCAGACTGATAACACCAGCCCTCAGACGCCCCAGAAATGGCGCATCCATTAAATGCCCCAGTTATGGCACTTAGCCTCGGCTCTTCCCGATTGCCCTGGTGCGTTGGCAGTCAGGGCAATGGTTTTGGGGTTGATATCAGCTTTGTAATGTCCGCTGACATCAAATGTAGGGGTTAGTAATGGAGAGGCGTATAGTAGACACCCCAATTACTAGCCCCATAAGTTAAAAGAAAAAAACACATACACAGAAAAGTATTTTATTTGTAAAAAGAACATGCCATTTTTTGATAAATCTGTGCAGAAAAAAACACTACAAGATCATGACAAAACTGCAACATGTGCACAGGTCTATGCTGGGTTGCTTGCTGTAGTTTTGATTAAATCACTGTTTTATCAGCAGGAAATGATTGCTAAATAGCTAGTAAACCTGCTGCAATGTAGTCCTCTATATTCTTGAGCCCTGTGTAAGCCTGCCCCCACCATTGATAGGCAGCTTTCTGCTTATGCACACTGTACACAGAAAGCGGCTAATCAGTCGTGTGGGCTGAGTATACAGAAAACTGGTAGATCTGCAGCAGATAAAAGCGTTTTATGAAAACTGCAGCAAACAGCCCAGTAAGTGACACATTGCGGAAATTAGTTTCTCTTCCACTACAGAACCATATGCTGCTCTCACTTGGGGTAGCAGAAACCAAGAGAGATTCACTTTAAGCTTTTGGCATAATCAGTAGCCCTGAGACACTGTGGGAGAAGGGAAGGTTTTACTTGTGACATACAGCAACCATTATATCTTCATCACAATATCGAGAAATAAAGGAAGAGAACTGACACAAATAAACCAAAGAGGTCACACAATATAGTATTACCATACTCAAACACAGCATCTTCATAAGTGTTACGAGAAGTACAAGGGGCCTACTTGGTGAGGTGGATCCTCAAAGTCCAATGTCCAGGTGGGCACATGGGCCACAGATGTTGGTGCAGCAGGTTGGTGAGTAGAGGGACTGGAAACTGTAGGTAGACAGGTGGAGTGCAAGAAATCACAGGCCTGTGGTGAACTTCAGGAAACTGCAGGCAGGCAGGTGGTGTACAGGAAAACCACAGGCAAGGGGAGCATGTCTGGAAATCGCAGGCAATCGAGAGAAGTGCAGAAAACTGCAGGCAGGTAGAGGACATCAGGAAACCACAGGAAAGCAGGTGAAGTACAGGAAACCACAGGCAAAGTGCAGGAAATGACAGGCAGGAGGAGGACATTGAAACTGCAGGAAAGCAGGTCACCATAGGCAGGCAGCAGATAACATTTCAGTGAAACAGGAAAGTCAGCAACCAAGGAAGTCGCATACAGCCAAGGAGACATCCTGAATACCACAGGTGGATACGGAGAAGAGGTCCAGAAGACCAGGGGACTAGTAGCTGACAGAACTTCGGAGTAACAAGAAGCTGGGAGACAAGTAGGAAGAGGCACTAGAAGATGCTGGTCTAGAGCAGATGACTTGCAGCCCACAGCCAGATTGCTGCTCTAACAAAACTGCAAGTCTAGTCTCAGATTCAATGCCAAAGGCCAGGTGTACGTCTTAGAAACCCTTAAATAATCCAAGGTAGTTCATCACATGGAAGCACACAAGGCTACCTTCAAAGCCCGATGTGGTGTATAAGAAAGGTCAACACACCGGGGCACATGGAGCAGAGTCCATACCAGCATGTGCATCAATAAGTCACCCTCAGCATAAGTCTGTGTATACTCCAGCAATTTTAACAGTGGTTACTAGGCTTAATTTAAGACTCCTACTTCCTGGTGGGCACATGAAACATGAACATTAGCAACAATACACTGACCCAAACCCTATTTATTTGTATTGAAGTGTAATCTGAGCATGTTCTGATAAGGAGAAGAACTGTGACCATCACCTATTGTGAATGGTAGAATTCTGTGTTATCTACTATGTATGTAGGTATTGCACTTTGTTGTAATTGTGCCTGTAATAATATCTGCTGAAAAATCTTCTGTAGACAACAGGATGAATAAATCTAGTATAAAGCCTAGTGGTCAGTGTGAAAATTGCCAGATTCTAGTTTACTTCAGCACCCTTTCTCAACAACTGACTTTCATTTCATTAGGCCCAGCCTCTTCATTAGTCCAGTCTCTGCAGTCACTGGCTTTGTAAACTTAGTCATGTCATCTATAAGGCAGTACTTTAATTCTGGATGTCTTTGTACTGGAAGAACCCTGTCATAGAGAAAAATTAAAATCCGTAAATACATCTCAGGACAGGGTACACATCACCCTTACTTTAAAAATATAATATTAATTATAACTGGGGAAGATAGAAAGAGCTGACGCTTCAACATCCATTGAAGTTCTGTCATCCTGCAGTGACCAGGTAATTACAACAGTAGATCGGCTCTGAGAACCAGCCACCAAGACAGGGATATGGTTGTTCATAGACAGAGAAGTACACTTCCAAGGCAAGAGCTTCTTCTGTTCAAAGCACTGATCGCAGACCTTTTGGAGCCAGTGGTCAGTGATGAATATTGAGGTTTGCATCGATCCGAAATTTATGGGAAACATATTTTCAGCATTGTAGTGAAGGGATGAATATAACGCATTCACTCACATCTGATGGATAATGCTAGCTATGCCATGTTTCACCTGTATAGAAAGGTAAAATCGTTATGGGAAATATGACGACAATATCTACCACCTGGGACCTCCAGGGACAAAGATATCATGAAAGTTGGGGATCTCATAAAATTGTAACAGACCTAGCACATCTCACATCCAGCCCCCATATGATCTCACCAAGGTGAGGTATTTGGGCATAACCTTGATCTAATAAAAAGCAGAATTTGTGTTTTTATATTTTGTAAGTTGTGGAAAGTACAGCTTCTGTTGGTTCTGTCTATTTTCCTAAAGAGTACCTCCCTCCGCTAAGCTCTGAGCCATTTCCGTGACATCATGTTTAGTCATTTTCGTTTGTTATCTCTTTTATCATATGTAACTGTATATACCGCATTGTTTTATACCCATTTTGTATCATCTTTGTATATTTTTTATGCCCGCTGTTTACCTTTGCAGATTAAATATATAAAATGTAATAGCTTTGTTCTTTTTTTGCTCTGTAAACCGAAGCCCTGAAGCCATACGCTACTTGTAACAGTGGTCCAATTGGCCTGTATAAACGATTGGTGGTGGCAGCTAGTGGATTCATTTTGTTATTGTGGAGTTGGCAATGACCGTACAGGGGAACATATAGATATTCCATGCATTGGAATCGGAGGTGTATGCTCACTGTGAGTTCCCCAATAACTAGTCTAGTAGTGGAAGCAACCACAGCCTCATCTATCACCGGTCAGTCAGTGGGGTAATTGTCCTGACGATTGGAGGCTGCTGAGTTGAGTCTCAATGACAAACAGGTGACAGCGGTGAGATCAGTGGGATCTCCCCGGTGTTATCCAATGACAGTCCCTCAGGAATTGGAACTTCACATCAATATGCTTGGTTCTTTGTTTAATGCTTTCTATATGTGTAAATGTCAGACATCCTTGATTGTCATACATGAATTTTATGTCTTCCATATTGCAGCCATTCTTAATTTATTGACATTCCCTTCTAACAGATGGATGTAAACATTTATTGTGCTTGCTTTGTATGAGATACTTACAGGTGGTTTACCTTTGTTTGGTTATGTATCTGGATTTGGTTGTACCTGTGTACGTGTGGTGTTAGGCCTTACACTGACTTATATGTGTGGTTGGAAACTAACACTGGTTTAATCCTAAATCTCTATATAATGTACCATAGTAATCTAATCTTTATTCTAATGTACTATAATTCAAAATTCCCTACTATGCCCTTCTTTACTCTAACTGCTTTATTTTTTTTCCAACTTTCTGTTAGATGGTGCTTTGCTTGACAATCACCAGTGCAAGCTGGGATACTTAAACTAGACTTAAACATGAGACAGAAGCTTTGATAACTATCTCTATAACAGCTCTATCTCCACGTTGAAAAATGAAGCAATATCAGTTTCAGGGGCTGGGCTATTCCCTGCTGTACTGAGCATGCATCAGTTGTCAATTCCGACGTATGCTCAGTAGGAGCTAGACACTGTGCAATGTTCTTTTTAATGCAGTGACAGTGCGCTCCCTCGTCAGCTCTGAGGAGAAGTGACAAGCCGGCAAGAGAGTGCACTGTCAGTGCACAGTAAGGAGATAACCCACAGAGCAGGAAATGCATAGACCAGCTCCACCCCCGCAACCAAAGTCACTTTCAGGGGGGTGACTTTTCTCTGTTCTCCCTGTTTGCTGGGTAACCTATTTAAAATGCCCATATTGGGGTCCTTCCCCAGCTTTTTATTGACAGTGCTTGCTTCCCGGAGGAAGCACTGTCTGAATGCAGCCAGTGTCTGTGCAGCCATGTGCATATGAAGTGGCTGGGCTCGTTTTCCTCCATCTTCTTTCTTTTGATGCTGTTTGCTACACTAATACACCCAGAAGTTCACCAAGCGAGTGAATTAGTTCAAAAAGAAATAAGACAAATAGGAGAATATGCGCAGCCGAACACACGCCTGTAGCATTCACGGATAGAACTCGTACCCATTATAGTCTATGGAACTTTTCGTATGTCTGTGTATTTTTGCAGCCCGAGTGGTCCACACAAAATCACAGAGACATATAAAATTTTTCAAACTTGACAATGCAAGTCTGTGATAAAATCTGACCGAACTTGGATGCCATTCACTGACTGTTTGACATTAGAAGCTTGAGAAACCCCCATTAGTTATTTTTTTCATCTGAGAAAAACTGATAAAACTGAAAAAAGTCTGATGAAAATTGGATCAAGGGCATTAATGAAACTTGGAACGTATTTTTGAGTTTGAGAAAAATCACTGATGTCTGAATGAGCCTTTACGATGAATTGTCTCCATACATAAATACAGATATACTGTAGATACCTACAATTTCTACGTACATAAATATGACCTGTTTTGTGTTTCTTTTTTGGCTTAGACAGGACGTGTGGATAAGAATCATCCCTCAGTCAGCGGGCATACAGCTCCAGTACTGGATATAGATTGGTGCCCTCACAACGACAATGTCATTGCCAGTGCGTCAGATGACACTACAATCATGGTAAGTGATATTCAGCAAGATTTCAGGCTTTATTTTTGTTTTAATGATCATGTCAGATGTTACACATTTCCACTTGTTCGGGTGGTATAAGGCTGGAGTCACACACAAGGTAGAAAAATACGGACCGTGTTTTACGTCCATAATACGCACAAATGGTCCCTAAATAGTGCTCCGTATGTCATCCATTGTCAGGGTGTGGCCGCGTATTTTTCTCATGTAAGCATCCGTATGTAATCCGTATGGCATCCGTATACCGTTTTTTTCTCGCAGGCTTGCAAAACGTACATATAATGGAGCCCAATGACAGGTTTTCAAATCCAAACGAAAGAACAGATTTATACACATAGAATACATATATATATATATATATATATATGTATACATACACACACATGTCATTGAAACACATACTGTGTATATATATATATTTATATTTCAGAGTTCTTCATAGCAGAATAGCCGCTAATTCAATTGCCGGCTTCTGTCAAATCATTCCCCAACCCGACATGAAATGACACATGGTTTACATACAGTAAACCATTTCATTTCATGTTTTTTTTTATATGTCCCTGACTAATAATTAGATGAGGGTTTGTTTGCAAAATTTGCGAGGTGTAGGTGTTAATTTAAGGGGTTAATTCGTTGTAAAAAAATGCATGGGCTCCCGCTGTAATTTGTCAACCAGAAAGGTAAAGCAGGTGAGTGAGGGCAGATTTTAATAGCCATGAGAGGGACCATTGTTTTTGGACCCCCCTGGCTACAAAAATCTGCCCCCAGACACCCCAGAAATGGCGCATCTATAAGATGTGCCAATTCTGGCACTTATCCTCTCTATTGCCATTGCCCTGTAGCGGTGGCGAATGGGTTAATATAACAAAGGGTTAATGTCACCATTCGATTTGTAAGGTGACTTTAAGCCGATTAATAATGGAGAGGTGTCAATAAGACACCGATCCATTATTAACCCTATACTAAGAAAGGGTTAAAAACCACACACAGACAGTAACTAAAAAGTCTTTTAATGAAATAAATACACCAAGTTTTTGACAAATTTTTATTAGTCTGGTAATCCCAAAAAACCATGACCTGCAACAAAAATAACATAAAAAATCACCAATATCCTTACCTCTCCACCGTTCAGTCATGTCCCACGCTGCAATCCATCAGAAGGGGAAAATATAAATATATAAATATATATGTGTCTCAATGACATGTGTATATATATATATATATATTCATTCTATGTGTATAGATCTATTCTTTCGTTTCTTTATTAAACCTGTCAGTGTGATTTTACTGTATCGCGCACTGAATTGCCGGCTTTTCTAAAGGACACCTGGTGCGTATTTCTCGCAAGTCACATGTGTGGTCCGTGTGTAATGCGTATTTTTAGCGCACCCATAGCCTTTCATTGGCGTACTACGGCCGTAGTACGCTGACAGTCGCAGCATGCTGCGATTGGCACGGACCGTAAAATATACGCCAGAAAAATATGGCTGATGGGAGCTGCCCCATAGAGAATCATTGGTCCGTGTGTAATGCGTTTTTTTTAACGCCTCTCACTCGTCCGTATTCCTCTCTAGTGTGACGCCGGCCTAAGTCTGTATTTTGTACATCCGACAGCTGGTAGATCCATTATGTTGGTGACATTTTTGGAATTCACCTGTGAAATGTCTGTGCTAGCCCATCTGTGCATTCTTTATGACTGAGGCATAATTCAAGTGTTGCATGCCCCAATTTATGCCATAGTCAGTAACATGACTACACGAACCTCATAAGCATAAACTCGCAATTCTGATAATTTAATAATTTTTTTCTTTATGTGATTACCATATGGAATGATTTTAGATTTTGAAAAATCTGAGTTTTAGACCATTTGGAGAAGCCAATATGCTTATTTTTAAGTTTTTATTTTCACATCTCATTTTTATTTATTTTTATTATACCTATCAATGAGCAATAGTTAGATTTAAGCCCTGTTCACACAACATAGGGCATCCATGAATGCCTTAGCCCCAATGAAGCCATAGGCTGCAATGACAGTTCAAATGGATTCCATGGGGCCTTTTTGCAGGTGGTGCCTATCTTATCAGATGGACACAAAAATATAGTAGACTAAATTATTGCGCCCTTCTGAAAACACAGACCTAGTTGGAAAAAAACATAAATGGAGTCCATTTGAACTCAGTGTCTTTACAGGCTCTGGCTTCGTTGGGGGCTCCATTTGAATCCTATTTTTTGGGAGAATCAGTTTTTGGTAGAGTTTTTATTTTCCAAAGGATTTGTTGACAGTGAGTTTTTGAAGTGGAAAGATTCCAAAATCCAATTTAAAAAATCCCTCAATACTCCTCAAAAACTTCTAGTTTCCGCTCAGATCACATTCCAAAAACTTAGTAAAAAGGCTTAGTGTGAAGACACCATATGGTTCAAAAGCGCCCCATGAAAGAAACATAATGCACAGCAATGTCAAAATGATATTTCTGTGCACATATTCCGTCCGACGTCCCTTCTTTTAACCGTTTCAGTGATCGGAAACCCTTAAGCGGTTACATGAGGTGACATTCTGATTCTTCATGTGGCTTACACTCAGAAGCTGACCGCTGTCTGTCATCACAATATAGAGTGAACAACAGCCTCAGGAAAGCAACCACTGTGTACACATAGCCATAAGGTATTGTGCACACGACCTCCTTGTCAAGTCAGTCAACCCACTGAGTTTTTCAAAAGGAACATGCTGCAGGAAACGCTGGCTTTTTTTTTCGGAAACGTCTTTTTTTAATGTTTTTATGTTGTTACCTTCTGACCTTTTTGAGCACCAAAAGGTATTTTGAGCATTTTTATATAGTTTTTGAGGAGTCTTTTTTAAGCAGCTCATGCTCTTATCAGCCTGCTATCTATATAGACATAGAGGTCATAGGAAGTTGAAAAAATGATACCTTGATATCTGCGATCCAATGTTTTATTTTCATAGAAATCCACATTTTTCTTAATATGTAAATAACCTGTCAAGATCTATGGGCCAGACATAGACCTCCCTGAGAATCTGCCTCCAGAGATTATTAGAAATGAGAGGGGGGGGGCGTTACAATTGTGATGTGTATTGGCCGCTCTCTGCACTCCTGTTCTCACTGCAGATCTGTGTTTGATTTTACCTGACACATCTGCAGGTTCCTCTCAGCTTCCATCTCACAGGCAGACAGGGTTACAATACAGCAGAGCTGTGAGAGCTCCAGCAAATATATTTGTATGGAGGCAGTGTTCATTTCTACTGTTCTGTATTATTACACGTCACTGGTAACACCACCTTTCGTATAAAATAAGCTCTGGAGGCATATTCTCAGAGAGATCTATGTCCGACTCATAAATCTTGACAGCTAATTTACATATTAAGAAAAACATGCATTTCTCTGGAATAAGAAATCAGATTGCACATGTCAAGGTATCATTTTATTCACCCCCATTTAACCCTATATTATCTACTCAGCAGTTTTGGCATCCAAATGCAAGGCAATATACATCTATGACAAGGTGAATAGTCTCAGGATACTGCTATACATCCACCACCACGTGAATTTTTCACACACCAGCAAGTGAGTACTCAGTTATATTATTTTTTAATTTCCCAGTATAGCGAGCTGTATTTCTTTTCTTATCAGCTTTAGCTGTTTTAAACAGGCACCAGCACAGAGCCTGTTATTCACCAGCTGCATCTGGGAATAGTGTACCTTCCTTCTCTGTCCAAGTGGACTGGCGCCAGTGTGTTAATCTTAAACTAAATCATTTTATT
This sequence comes from Dendrobates tinctorius, assembly GCF_039654945.1. Lineage (NCBI taxonomy): Eukaryota > Metazoa > Chordata > Amphibia > Anura > Dendrobatidae > Dendrobates > Dendrobates tinctorius. The sequence goes on from NW_027361684.1 coordinate 10,370,639, forward strand.
CATCTTTCTATGACCTACATGCCTGTATAGCCGGTATAGGAGGACTGATCCTACTGAAGATTCCATTTTTACAGCAAAGTTGTTTTTCAATAGAAAGAATCTTTTAAACTTTTTTCATGTATGTTACTTGGAGTGGACCCATTCCAAAGACTCCTCAACAAAACTCTGTGTGCACATATCCCAAAAAATGAAAATTCCCTGAAACGATTTCTGCTAAAAAAAAATCGTAGTTTATGAGCTATTCAAAAATCCCAGCATGAACATAGCTCCTGAAGAACTCTTACTACATATTGAGTATTTGTCTACCTGTCAGCAATTACAACAGATTATTTCCTAGACCTGTTCTGTAGTGTTTTATTGTTGAATTGATACAAGTAATGTTGGAGCCACTGGAACACTTTCTGGAGTGAGGTATTACCTTGGCCTTAAGTATCTGGTTAAATATAGACGATGCAGCCATGTGCCCGGCTCTGAAGTTTGAATCCCACACTGTGATACAGCAGTTCTAATAATACCTCCTTCACTAGTAGGAGATGGGGACAGGGAAGCGGCCGATCAGATGCCAAAAACTGAGGCCAGCTTGAGACGGGAGTCAGGGGATTCCAGTAAGCTGTTATCCAGGCACTACCACGTGTAATTTTTAGTTTTCAAGATCAGGAAGAGCGGCGTCTCCTTTTCAGATCATGATATTAATGACTATGGGATAAGAGCCAGTGGAACACAATACTTCTGAGCTTCGGATCCACCCAACATTTTACTGTGCCTGCTACAAAATAAACAAGTGAAAACAATTGGATGGAGAATAAAGTACATTAGAAAGTTGTGTAGTCTAATTAAAGCAACCCTTCATGCCAGTTAAAAAATTTATCTATAGATAACTAATGCATAGACTTCATACTTGGTGTTGTGCGTTTGATCCCTGCTGCAGCCATTTTCACATGATGGCTCCAATTCCTCTGTGTCCAGAATGGCCACCAAAGCGGCATGGTGAGCTCAGTGAAGTCTGAACCATGTCTCCTGCACCTCCTCTGCTGCCCCTCCACTGTCATAGACAGCAGGGAAGGACGGAGAGCTGATATCATCAGAACTTGTCCATCTTATGGCAATGGAGGGGCGGGGATAGTGGCAAATGATGTTTATTATGATATTAATTAATTAACAGCAGCACTATAAAGGTACTGTCACACTTAGCGTTGTACCAGCGATCCCGACCAGCGATATGACGCGGTCAGGATCACTGGTACATCGCTAAGGCCTCTTTCACACTTCAGTTTTTCGTGTCAGTTAAAATCCGCCAGAAAGGCGGACAAGCGGATCCGTTCCTAACTGATGTGAACGGATGCCACAGGATCCGTTTTTTGACAGATCCGCAAAATGAGGAAATTTAAAGGAACCGCTGGCCGGGAAGGGGAGAGAGAGAGAGAGAGATCCGCCAGAAAGGATTTCAGGGTTAATTTTCTCCCTGACTTCCTTTCTCCGGGCATGCGCACTGGAAAATGCGGATCCAACCACAAAAAAAACGTTGCATGGTCCGTCCAGGCATGCCGGCGGATGAAAAAAATTTGGTGGATCCTCACAAAAACGGATCGAACGGATGACCATCAGTCAAGTTCCGCCAGTAATGCAACTCAATGGGGAAAAAAACGGATCCGCAAAAAAATATTTCGGATCCGTTTTTTTAAAAACCTGGCAGATTTTGACTGATTGTAAAAAACGGAAGTGTGAAAGAGGCCTAAGTGGTCGCTAGTGAGCTGCCACACAGGCAGATCTCACCAGCGACATCGCTGTTGACGGGGGTCGCTACTTACGTGTCACACTAGGCGATCCTGACGTCTTCCCACCCAGCTCCACGCTCGTCTCTCGTCTCTCCACAGGAAGCGCCGCAGGATGCTGACGACGAGAAACAGTCCAGGACGTTCTCGCGCGATCAGCGATAACCAGCGGGGGAACGGGTTGTAGGTAAGTATCAGACACAGCGATATCGCTAGCAATATCGCTATAACGTCACAAGTTAAAGCGATATTGCTAGCGATATCGCTTAGTGTGACAGTACCTTAATTCCAGCATGACTTACTGGCTGTAAGGAGAATATCATACACATTGACCACACTTTAGTCAGGGTTTCGCCCCAAAGGTATGTGCACTCTGTGTCTTTTTTTCAGGCATATTTTGCATGAAAAGCACTAAAAAGATGCTACAAGGAATGAACATAATGCACAGCAATGTCCAAACAACTTGCTGTGCATACAGTATGTTCAGTTATTTGGAGCCTTTCTTAACCGCTTCAGGCTTTCAAAGCCATGCAGTGGCTCAAAGAAGTAATTTAGGGCCCTGTCACACTTAGCGACTCACCAGCGATCCTGACAACGATGTGAACTTGTCAGGATTGCTGGTGTGTCGCTACATGATCGCTGGTGAGCTGCCAAACAGGCAGCTTCACCAGCGATCAGGGCAGCGACACTCAGGTAACAAGTGACGCAAGTCGCTTATGTGGCGCCCCCCAGGAGTATGGTCGCCACAATGGCATTACCTTCCTCCTAGGGAGTGTGATGTCATACTTGGAAGCAATAAAGGATCTCTCTGGCAGTTAACCACAACACACAACACAGTTTTCCATTCCAGGCCAGCAGGGGGAGCTCTGAACCAAAATTGGGGGAGGAGCTGCTCTCTGGGGGCCAGGAAGGGGAAAAATGAAGAGTTCGTGTGAGGAGGGCAATGTGTGTGGACGTGAGGAGAAGAGCTGGGAGATTGAGTAGAGATTTCAGGCTCATTCCCAGCTATAGTGCATGATCTGGAGCCCGGTCTCCAAGGCTTTATGGACACTGATGGTCCTGCAACAGAAACCGGAGGAATAGGAAGCTGTAAATGCTCTATTCCCACATAAGACTCAGAGGCAAAACAGCGACGTGTGAGCCAGAAGAAGAAGGCTACAGCTGTCTGCCATACGAGGGAGTTCTAAAGAGAATAAGCAAGTGGAACTTCAGTGTAACACAGTACTGCAAGTACCTAAAACTAAGCGCTAGGAAGGAGACTGCACAACCTATCTGCCTAGAGAGATTCCTAAGTTGCTTCCAGGCTAGCCAGCTCCTGTGCCATCTGTAATCTGGACCATGGACTGCATTTGCCAAGTAAAGGTAAAGAAACTTCACCCTGTTGTGTCCTTGCCTTCTTCCTGCAACCCCGTCAGCACTGCTACATCTCGGTGCCAGACACTACACCCTCTTCCTCAACACCTATCCTCACTGCCCTGGGACTACTGCCCTACCTGTGAAGGGCCAAAACATCACTGCTGCACCACACTATCTATCCCAGGGGATCTGTCTGCAGCGTCGGGTTAACATCATTGCCGAACACCACAGGTGGCGTCACGTATCATTCACTCATAAACTTTAATCATCAGCCACTCACAACCCCTTTTACATGGGCGCCCAGGGCCACGGACCAGGTCACCGCTACTGTGACACTCCCCTCTGGGATACCGGCCCGGTACCGAGTACCCCACTGCCCTGGCGGGCGACCCATTTTGGCATCACGAACAGGATTTACGGAGTCCGGTACCCCCGGGTCCTGTGTGCCAGAGACTGTGTTGTGTGCCGCAGACTGTCGGCGCCATAGCCGCCATTACCCCGCTGCTTGGCGCGCACGGGAAACAAAAGGGTTGGGCCGTTGTGGGCGGAGCCAGCCAGAGAGCGCGAAAAGTGAAGTGTCGTGCGGGAAGAGGCCAGCGTGCGAGAAGTGAGAAGCCGAGGCCTGCAGTCCCAGCGTCCCCGTATCGTCCAGCCCGTGGAGTGGTAACCGGTAAGCCAGCGCAACCCAGGGCCTGGCAAACGTTAACTAGGGGGGAAGAGAATGTCTGAAGCAAGAGCAGATGCAGCGGCGGACGCCACTGCAAACCCCACAGTGCCGCAAGCTGCAGGGTCCAGCGCAGCTGCGGCTCCCATAGCGCCGCTGCATCCAGCAGCCATCGCTGCCACCACAGCACCGCAAGAATCAGCACCCACCGCAGTGGTCCCCATAATGCCGCTGTCCATGCCCTATTTACCGGGAGCAGCCTGGCTACCGCAGTACTCAGGGGAGTCACATACCCTGAGTGAATTTAAAGAGAGAATGTGCAGTTTGTTTGAGGTGTATCCTCTGTCTGAAAACCAAAAGTAGAAACATCCTTATTGGGCAGTTAACTGGTGCAGCGCAAAGGGAAGTAAAAGCCTGGCAGGACACTGATAAAGAGACTGTTAAAAAAAATCCTGGCTAAGCTAAAAAGCACCTTTGACACCCGCCTGCAGCTGAAATAAAGATGAGATTCTTTGGGTGTAAGCAGAGAGCGCAGGACAGTATATGGGACTATGCTCTTAACCTGCAGGAGGCGCTGCGAGCCATAAAGCAGATTGATCCTGACAGTGTGAAAGATGGAGACAGACTGCTAAAGGAGCAATTTATTGAGGGCCTCCTATCCAGTACCCACAGAGCACAGCTGCACGTCATAGCCCTACAAAACCCTGACCTAGACTTTGCAGACTTCAAAGACAGGGCTATTCGAGTGCTGCATGAACCAAATGTCAGCCGTCCAGCGCCCTCTAGGCGCCCAGCGATCACATACCATCAAGAAGCAGTATCTTTCCCTCTCAGCCCGGTGGAGGCTGATGCACAGACTCTGGACAAAGACCCATCTGCCGAACTGCGTCTTCAGGTCCAGGAGCTGACCAAAAATATGGCTGCACTTGCCAAAACTGTGCAGTCCCTGCAGGTGTCATCAAAGGAGAAGATCCAGCTGGCCTCCAGTCCAGAGGATGTCCTATGTCTACGGAAGAAGAGGATCCCGCCACACCGAGGGAGAGACAACGATCGCTATGACCAGAACGGACATCCCATCTGTCATCACTGCAACAAGGCAGGCCACATTGCAAGGTTCTGTTATTTAAATGAGCAACCCCTGGGGCAGAGAGCCAACCCCCAGGAGTAGGACCACAAGGCCCAAAGAACTGGTGAGCCAAGTATGTTGGAGGGCGACCGGTCCTTCCAGGGGTGATTGACGGCATCCCCATGAACGCTTTGCTGGACACTGGCTCTCAGGTGACAACTATGCCATCTTTCCTTTACAAGCGGTATTGGGCTGACTCTGAACTTACTCGCGGCCCAAGTGATGAACTGACAGTAGTTGCCAGCCATGGTCAGTCTTTGCCGCAAGTAGGATGTAAAGAGATTACCATTAAATTGGGGCGAGTAGAGTTAAAATCTCAAGGTCTGATAGTTGTAGACATTAATCAACGAGAATGTAACCCAATGATGACCCTTGGTACAAATGTGATTGAAAATTGTCTTGCCAAAGTTATTGTTTTGTTGCAACAGGTGTCAGAGACTGCTGGTTCCAGTGAACAATGAGTCCTGCAGAAGGAGATCAAGGCCCTGATGTAAAGACAGCAGGTAGAACTCTCTGGCGGAGAAATTGGCAGCGTCAGAGTGAGTGATCCTTTCCCCATTGCGATACCCCCCAGAAGTAAAATGTTAATTTGGTGTCGGGCAGCCATAGACCTCAGAGGAAAAGATTACCAAGCATTGGTAGATCCAGTGTACTCTGATAGCCGACCCACTGTCCTGACAGCCAGAGGGGTAGTTCATGTCCGCAAAGGGAGAGTACCTGTACACCTCTTGAATTGTGGGGAGGAGGAGGCCACAATACCTCGGTATGCCACAGTTGCTAAGCTGCTTACTGTCAGTAACAACGCAATACAGGCAGCAGAGCCCTTGGTCTCATCCGACCAAGTGGAGGACAATGGCTCTGTAAAGCAGCTGGAGGAGTGGTGTCAGCAGCTGCAGGTGGGAACTGACTCCACCCCTTCATACCAAAAGAATGGGGTTTACCGAGTGACTCAGGAGTATGAGCGGGTATTCAGTAAACACCCTCTAGACTTTGGGAAGGCAAAAGGGGTTCAACACCATATCCCCACTGGAGATCATCCACCCATTAAAGAAAGGTACCGGCCTATACCCCCAACACAATATCAATGTGCCAAGAGTATGTTGCGGGAAATGAAGGAGGCTAGGGTTATCAGAGACAGTTGTAGCCCCTGGGCAGCCCTAATAGTCTTTGTGAAAAAGAAAGATGGTACCATGAGAATTTGTGTTGATTACAGAAAAATTAACAGCATTACACATAAGGATGCCTACCCATTACCCAGAATTGAAGAGTCATTAGCTGCACTTAAAACTGCTAACTATTTTTCCACCTTAGATCTCACTAGTGGGTATTGGCAGGTTCCCGTGGCAGAGGCAGACAAGGAGAAAACAGCATTTACCACCCCAATGGGTCTCTGCGAGATTAATTACATGCCATTTGGGCTCTTCATCGCCCCAGGGACATTTCAACAGTTAATGGAGTGCTGTCTTGGACACAAGAACTTCGAGACAGTCCTGTTGTACCTTGATGATGTCATTGTTTTCTCCAAGACTTATGAAGACCATCTGAAGCACCTGGCTGAGGTGTTTGAAGCCTTGTCCAACTTTGGCCTGAAAGTGAAGCCATCGAAATGCCACCTCCTGAAGCCCAAGGTACAGTACCTCGGTCATGTAGTGAGTGCAGAAGGTGTGGCTCCGAATCCTGACAAAGTCACTGTCATCCGAGACTGGCAGAACTCCAGCAACCTCCATGAGGTACGTCAATTCCTCGGGTTGGTAGGCTACTACCGAAGGTTCATCATAGGCTTCACTGAGATAGCCATACCTATGCAAAATCTTCTGGTGGGCCAGCCCAAGAAAGCCAGGAAGAAGAGTCCTACATTTGAATGGAATGAGGAACTGGAGAGGTCATTCACTCGACTGAAGATGGCTCTCACAGGAGATGAAGTTCTGGCCTACCCAGATTATGACCAGCCATTTGTGTTGTATACTGATGCCAGCAACGTGGGACTGGGAGCAGTACTGTCACAGGTACAGAATGGCAAAGAAAGAGTGATCTCCTACGCCAGCAGAAAGCTTCGTCCCACTGAAAGGAACCCTGACAACTACAGTTCCTTCAAACTGGAGTTCCTCGCCATAGTCTGGGCTGTGACTGAACGATTCAAGCATTACCTAGCTTCAGCCAAGTTTACCATCTTCACAGACAACAACCCGTTGACTCACTTGGAAACTGCAAAACTAGCGATGGATGGCCCGGCTGTCTAACTATGAATTTACCATCAAGTACCGAGCGGGGCACAAGAGTACCAATGCTGATGCGCTGTCCAGAATGCCCAATCTGCCAGATGCAGGAGAAGACCCTGAGGCACTCGAAGAAATAGAGTTACCTGCCTTCCACCGGCCAATTGCGGCCCAACGTGCTCAAGGAGTGAGAAACAGACGGTCTATCCTGAAAGAGGCCACCCTAAATCCATTGCCTCATCATGACTGGGCAGAAACCCAGGATAGCGACCCCGCAGTCTGCCTGGTAAAGGAGCTGACTCACGCCCAGATCCAGATCCTCCTGAAGAAACCCAGCAGTTGTGGAAGGAAAGGGGCAGACTGTTCATCTATGAGGGAAAGCTGTGCCGGAGGAGTATCAATGCCCGCACTCATGAATTGGTCTGGCAAGTGGTAGTCCCAAAGAGGGAGGCATCAGTGGTCTTGGAAGCATACCACAATGGAGCTGGACACTTCGGATGGAAGAAGTTGGAGGGCTTGCTCCGGGAGAGATTCTACTGGGCTGGTATGAGGAAAGCCATTGAAAATTGGTGCCGGGAGTGTGGACAGTGTAATCTGCACAGGAAGGACCGAAACAGCCAGCAAGCTCCTTTGCAGCCAATAATAACCAAACAACCACTTGAGTTGGTAGCCCTGGACCATGTGAATCTGGTTCCAAGCCATTCAGGCTACATTTATGCTCTTACCATCGTTGACCACTACTCGAGATTCCTGGTAGTCGGGCCTGTCAAGGATCAAACAGCCAGGACAGCAGCCAGAGCATTCCACAACAGCACTTTTGTTGACCACACGGATATCCCGAGCGAGTGCTTACAGATCACGGTCCAGCCTTTGAGGCAGAAGTGTTCCAGGAATTCTGTAGCTTGTACAGTTGCAAGAAGATCAAGACAACACCATACCATCCACAGACCAATGGCATGTGTGAAAAGATGAATCAGGTGGTGATCGATCTACTGAAGACCTTGCCTTTGTAAGAGAGGAATCTGTGGCCAGAGAAGTTGCCAGATCTAGTCGACCTCTACAATCACATTCCTGTGAATTCCACCAACTGCACTCCAGCCTACCTAATGAGAGTGAGGCCTGGCAAGCTGCCTATTGATTTGGATATGGGAGTCCTGACACCTGAAGTGACATCACCAGATGCTGACTGGGATACAGAGTGGCAGCAGCAATATCGAAGAGTACAAGAGTGTGTAGAAAAGAGTCTATCACAGGCAAGACAAAAACAAGAGAAGAACTACAATCAACATGCACCTGCAGTCCCCTTGTCACCACCAGGAGAACAAGTCCTAAAGAGAAAAAGAAGGATGCATAAATTGGATGACTAATGGGAAGCTGAACCCTACACCGTCTCACCATCAAACTTTGACAACACCAAAGTGTGCCTTATCAGTAAGGATAGAGGAGAAACATCATCAGCAGTATCGAGGGATCATCTGAAACTGTGCCCTGACCAACTAAAGGACAGAATGGAAGAGCAAAACAACCTTCAGCCCATAGAGGAAGAAGAAAAGGTCAGCACTGTACTCGGAGAGTTCCCTGCAAATTGGACTAGAGCGAATCAAGCCATAGTGGTGCCAGTTTTGACCTTTCCCCAACTGGTAGTGCAAGAGGAAGTGACTCAAGATCACCCTGAAAACCAGCAAGTACAAGCAGCAGATGCCACACCAGCAGTGGAACAAGAGAATTCTCACCCTGCCAGTGGTGAATCTGTCATGCGCACAGTGAGTAGAAGTGGGTCTAGGAAATCTAGTATCCCTGTGCTACGCAGAACCAACAGTAATGTAGCCAGTACAACACACACTACACCAGTAGTTAACACAAGGCATCCAGTAAGGTCCCCAACAACACCAGTGCTACATAGGTCTGTCCGTAGTACCCAAGGTATTCCACCCTTAAGGTTCCGTATATAGATAAGTTTTGTAATTGTTAAACTGTAAATATGCAACGTTTCAATTTTTATGCCTACAGAGACTCTGTAAGAACCTTTTGGAAATATCAGTTAGTTTTGGCCACACATAGTCCTATGGCCCAATTGTCCATCAAAAACAATCTTGTATATAGTTACCAACTTGCTCAGGAAATGGACCATGGACATTGACACATGGACTAATCGTCATCAGGACTATTTTTGAGCTTTGGTTTTTGCATTTTTCATTTTTTGGAAATCTTGCTATATTTATAATTGTTTATATGGTTACATGTTTTACCTTCAGTCTGGGAGTACTGAATTGCACTAGGGGGGAATGTGGCACCCCCAGGAGTATGGTCGCCACAATGGCATTACCTTCCTCCTAGGGAGTGTGATGTCATGCTTGGAAGCAATAAAGGATCTCTCTGGCAGTTAACCACAACACAGTTTTCCATTCCAGGCCAGCAGGGGGAGCTCTGAACCAAAACTGGGGGAGGAGCTGCTCTCTGGATAATCAACAGACTCACCTAAATAAATTGTCAGCTATTTTTTCAGAGGACAATCTGGAAAGTCCCTGTTTAAATGATCCTGATTCCCAAATGGTGAAGCTGGAGCAATTGCTTACCAAAGAACAAAGATTATGGTGGGATCATAATTCATTAAATGGCTACTTGGAAAGAGCCATGATTCCTAGAGGCTGGAGATTAAAAAAATACTCCACTACGGCATATGGAGATGCCTTTCAGAAGAAATGGGATAACATCTTAAGTGATTGTTCCCTGAGTCTGATTAAACTTATTGTGGAGGAAGAAAATATAGAGTTGTCCAAACTGAATGAGGACATAGAAAAATTAAAAAATGCAATCAAGGAATTGCAATCTTCAGAGGACTTTTCTAAGTTTCAAGAACGTGTTCAGAAGAACTTGAAAAAGAAAGAAAATGAAATGATATTATTGCTATTAAAAAAAGGAAATTCCAACGTGATCTGGATGATTGTAAAAATGATAAAGTGTATAATTGGACTAGTAATCCTTCTTTTATTTTAAGAAAACGGAAACCATGGTTTAAAAAATCTAAAGTTTCTTTTAGAAATAATCCGGACATTTTGGATACCACCTTTGGAGAAACATCGAGTGACTCCACAAATACATCTACCATCTCTACCAACATGTCGTCTTCCTGGAAAAATAAAAAAGGCTCCTCCAATAAAAACATGTATAAAGAAAAAACAGTGTCAAAAAACGGGCAAGAAAACGCAGAAGAGGAGGAAGAAAACATAAATCCAAGAGGTTTTCATATGAGAATCAGAAATTACAAAAAACGTTACATATTCCGGTGTTTAACTTATCCAGTTATATTCTGTCTGAGTCTCAAATTGCTCTCCTCTCCAAAGGTCTGGGGTTTTCTCCTACTAATAAATTGAATCTTTATGATACTATTCTTGATGTGAATCGTTTTGCACGTAATTTAACTCTAAAAGTGCATTTTGATACTGCAATGCTTCATGAACATGATGATTTTCCTGCTGCAAGTGGTTTGCGCAGTTTACACAATAGGGTTTTCATGACTTCTTTTAAAGAACAAATGTCTTTGAATAACCTTAGACAATTGGAGAGTGAAACTAGTGTGTCTGACTATGTTAATCTTAATGACACTTTTGACATGTGTTTTTCTGATTATTACCCTGTGAAATCGAGACCAGCTGCACTGGATTTTTTTCAGGAGGCTATAGAGAATGATTTAATAAATCTTAGTAAAAATCTGGAAAAAAACAGTCATGGTTTTAATCTTAGCCTTTCTGAACAGAAATCCATTGCTGAGCTTCAAGACAACTCTGAGGCGTTGTTGTGACTATGAATGCCGGTCTTTACAAGAAACTCAACCTGCAGGATTTGGAGGATATGAGTACTTATATTGAGTTGAGACAGGATCCTACATCAGATTTTAATAAAAAAATGAATGTCTTGTTACATGAAGGGCTAGGAATGAGTGCCATTACAAACACAATTATGAAGTACAGTGGGGAAAAAAAGTATTTAGTCAGTCAGCAATAGTGCAAGTTCCACCACTTAAAAAGATGAGAGGCGTCTGTAATTTACATCATAGGTAGACCTCAACTATGGGAGACAAACTGAGAAAAAAAAATCCAGAAAATCACATTGTCTGTTTTTTTTTCATTTTATTTGCATATTATGGTGGAAAATAAGTATTTGGTCAGAAACAAGCAATCAAGATTTCTGGCTCTCACAGACCTGTAACTTCTTCTAGTAATGGCACCTGTTTAAACTTGTTATCAGTATAAAAAGACACCTGTGCACACCCTCAAACAGTCTGACTCCAAACTCCACTATGGTGAAGACCAAAGAGCTGTCAAAGGACACCAGAAACAAAATTGTAGCCCTGCACCAGGCTGGGAAGACTGAATCTGCAATAGCCAACCAGCTTGGAGTGAAGAAATCAACTGTGGGAGCAATAATTAGAAAATGGAAGACATACAAGACCACTGATAATCTCCCTCGATCTGGTGCTCCACGCAAAATCCCACCCCGTGGGGTCAGAATGATCACAAGAACGGTGAGCAAAAATCCCAGAACCACGCGGGGGGACCTAGTGAATGAACTGCAGAGAGCTGGGACCAATGTAACAAGGCCTACCATAAGTAACACACTACGCCACCATGGACTCAGATCCTGCAGTGCCAGACGTGTCCCACTGCTTAAGCCTGTACATGTCCGGGCCCATCTGAAGTTTGCTAGAGAGCATTTGGATGATCCAGAGGAGTTTTGGGAGAATGTCCTATGGTCTGATGAAACCAAACTGGAACTGTTTGGTAGAAACACAACTTGTCGTGTTTGGAGGAAAAAGAATACTGAGTTGCATCCATCAAACACCATACCTACTGTAAAGCATGGTGGTGGAAACATCATGCTTTAGGGCTGTTTCTCTGCAAAGGGGCCAGGACGACTGATCCGGGTACATGAAAGAATGAATGGGGCCATGTATTGTGAGATTTTGAGTGCAAACCTCCTTCCATCAGCAAGGGCATTGAAGATGAAACGTGGCTGGGTCTTTCAACATGACAATGATCCAAAGCACACCGCCAGGGCAACGAAGGAGTGGCTTCGTAAGAAGCATTTCAAGGTCCTGGAGTGGCCTAGCCAGTCTCCAGATCTCAACCCTATAGAAAACCTTTGGAGGGAGTTGAAAGTCCGTGTTGCCAAGCGAAAAGCCAAAAACATCACTGCTCTAGAGGAGATCTGCATGGAGGAATGGGCCAACATACCAACAACAGTGTGTGGCAACCTTGTGAAGACTTACAGAAAACGTTTGACCTCTGTCATTGCCAACAAAGGATATATCACAAAGTATTGAGATGAAATTTTGTTTCTGACCAAATACTTATTTTCCACCATAATATGCAAATAAAATGAAAAAAAAAACAGACAATATGATTTTCTGGATTTTTTTTTCTCAGTTTGTCTCCCATAGTTGAGGTCTACCTATGATGTAAATTACAGACGCCTCTCATCTTTTTAAGTGGTGGAACTTGCACTATTGCTGACTGACTAAATACTTTTTTTCCCCACTGTAGCTCTGAGATGCATTAGGTACTATTTACATCGGTACAGCTCATATGACATAAACATCCAAAATTTTATTATTTCTGCAATAGAGTTTCTCCTTGAACACAACTATTTTTAATTTAATAATAGATTTTTCTTACAAACACAGGGCGTTAGCATGGGAGCACGTTTTTCTCCGTCCCTTGCTAATATAGTTATGGCTACATGGGAGTAAAATTTCATTTTTTGTGATGATAACCCTTATAAAGATGGTATTGTCTGGCTAGGAAGATATATTGATGATTTGGTGTTTATTTGGGATAAAAATGTTTTGGGAGATACTTTTATTAGTGATTTTTTCAACTATCTAGATACCAATGACTACAACCTTAAATTTACCAGCTCAGTATATAATTTTTCGGCCAATTTTCTGGACTTGACTCTAAGGCCTGTTTCACACTTCAGTTTATTGTGTCAGTTAAAATCCGCCAAAAAGGCGGAAAAGCGGATCCGTTCGTAACTGATGTGAATGGATGCCACCGGATCCGTTTTCTTGCCGGATCCGCCGAATGAAGAATTTTAAAGGAACCGCTGCCCGGGAAAGAGAGAGAGAGAGAGAGAGAGAGAGATCTTCTCTGGCCGCCAGAAATGATTTCAGGGTTAAATTTCCTCCTGACTTCATTCCTCCGGGCATGCGCTGTATGAAAATGCGGATCCTTCACTTGAAAAAACGTTGCAAGGTCCGTCCAGGCATCTCGGCGGACGCAAAAAAATTGACGGATCCGCAAAAAAACGGATCCAACGGATGGCCATCCGTCAAGATCTGCCAGTAATGCAAGTCAATGGGGAAAAAACGGATCCGCCAAAAAAAATGGCGGATCCGGTTTTTTTGCAAAAATGGCGGATTTTGACTGATGGTCAAAAACGGAAGTGTGAAACAGGCCTTACAGGTGATTTGATCACACATCAGATTAATATTTCACCATACAGAAAAAATACATATTGTAACAGTATTCTAACGGCTAATTCCAATCATCCCAAACATACTATTAAAAACATTCCTCTTGGTGAACTGATTCGGCTAAAAAGAAATAGCACACAAGAATCCATCTATAAAAAAGAAGCGGATTTAGCCTGCACTAGATTAAGTGAACGAGGTTATTCTAGTTATTATTTGGAAAGAGCAAAAAAACTGGTAGATAATATGGATAGAGCCCATTTGCTGTACTCTAAAAATAAAAAGACAAAATGCAATAATATTGGTAATGGTTCAAATAAAGTTACTTTTACTACATCTTTTAGTCCCCAGTATCATAATATTGTTGCGATCATTAGGAAATATCTGCCCATTCTGTGTCAAGATAAAATCTTAAAAACACTGGTAGATAGGGAATCTGTTTTGTTTGTTGCTAAACGTGCCCCTACTCTAAGTTCACTTTTATCTTCTAGCCTTTTCAGGGATCTCTTTAGCAAGCATGCTAAAAAATCTAAAACATTCATGTCTATGCACAATAATAAGACTTTTGATATTCTCTCTTATATTAATTGTAATACCGCCAATGTTATCTATTTAATTAATTGTGAAATTTGCAACCAACAGTATGTAGGTTGCACTATGAATACTTTAAAAAAAGGATCAGACAACATCTTTCTGAAGCAGTTCATTTGCCACCAGCAGGAGCCTCTGTATTTCCCGACATTTTTCACAAATACATGGGGGTGTTGTCAAGGGTTTTTCTTTTATAGGCATTGAACAGGTTAAAAAACCAGAAAGGGGGGGGAATTATCACAAAATAAATTCTTGCAAGAGAAAGCAAATGGATGTTTCTTTTAGATACAAGGTTACCGCATGGATTCAATAATAGAATGGATCTAGCAATACATTTTAAATAATTTCTGATATTATGTTTTTCCAAGTAGTGCTATTATATTTCAGTCATAATGTTTTCATTATATAACACCGTTGTATTAATGTAATAATGTGTGCTTTTAATTATTTCGTTATCCTGGTTAGATAACTTTGTTAGCGCAGGTACTGTTCACACTGATGCTTTTTTTTTCTCTACTTGTTTCCGGAAGCTATAGAGTTAACAATGAAGGATGTTATCTACACCTGTTACTTCTTCTTGATTATGAGGTTAAGAAATGTTTTTTCTACTTAAGAATGTTGGAGTATTCCAGAAGCAGTTTGAGACCGTGAAGAAGGCGGCAGTTGTTACCGCCGAAACGCGTAGTCTGTTCAGCATTATATCTGCATCTTGTTACTGAACTCTGGATTTTTTAAATTATCTGCAATAAAAATTCTTGGATTTTATTATACCACCTGAAGTTTCCGCTTGCTGGACTTTTCTGCCTTGATATAAATATATATATTCTAATTTTGTGAGATGCACCTGTATATATAGCCACACACACATACAGGTGCTTCTCACAAAATTAAAATATCATATAAAAGTTAATTTATTTAACTTCTTCAGAACAAAAAGTGAAACTCATATATTACATAGTCATTACAAACAGAGTGATCTATTTCAAGTGCTTATTTCTGTTAATGTTGACGATTGTGGCTTACAGCCACTGAAAGCCCAAAAGTCATTATCTCAGTAACATAGAATAATTTATAACACCAGCTTGAAAAATGATATCATTGCTTTCTCCCCCACCACCCCATCATTGCTCTCTCCATCACCTCCATCATTGTTTTCTCCTCTACCACCCCCATCATTGGCGTTTCCACCACCTCTATCATTGCTTTCTCCCCCATCATCCTCTTCATTGCCCTCTCCAATGCCTACACACACACACACACACACACAGAGACTGACACACAACACCACCACTCACCTTTCTGCACGTTCCCACACACACAAAGCATCACTCACCACTCTGCACGTCCCCCCCCATACACACAAAGCATCACTCACCACTCTGCACGTCCCCCCCACACACACACACAGCATCACTCACCTCTCTGCACGTTTCCCGGCAGCCGCAGCTTCATTGTTGCTAGCAGTTTTCTCTCTGACATAGCCATGCGCTGAATGCCGACATCATCCAGCTGCGCCGCTCTGTACCAGACAGGAAACGCGGACTGGAAGCAGGTCGGATCCCTGCATCTCCACTCTGCTGCCATTTTCTCCTGTAGGCAGCGGAGCTGCAGGGATCGTCACACATGAGGGAAATGTTAGTGTTAGCCTCCCTGCAGGGGCCCCCTCTCCACCTCCGGGCCCCGATGCAGCTGCACCGACTGGACATGCGGACATGAAAGTGAGACGCCAGGCGAATGGCAGCTGCGTGGTGCTGGATGCCACTGCATAAAGCCCTTTAGCTGCCCCGTTTGCGGGCTGCACTAGAACAGCCAAAGGACCTCATGTGGTCAACAGTCCCTTTGCCCATCAGGCCCTTTGCCCATGTCTGATCTATTGTGATACATTGCCATCTAGTGGAAGCAAGTTAACACTGCAGCATTGAATCACCTTATCAACTTTATGGTACACTTAACATGCGGTGATAAAGGACTAGCATAGTTTTAAATTCATCACATGGTGGCATTTAGATTTAATGGATTATATGCTGGATTGTCGTACCCATGTGTTGATGAAGTTGCCTCAAAGCCAATGAAGAGCCTATGTGCTCCAAAGATTATCAAACAAAACCCTATTAAGGTTTGCAGAGCACTTTTGTTAAGTTTCATTATACTTGTGGTAGTTTTACCGAGTGAGCTGGATTTGCTAAGTTGTAGATCAGGAAGAACAGCTGAGGCCAGACGAGTTGGTGAAGCAAAATACAGTGGAGCCAGAGAAACTGGATGGCATGTGAAGCAACAGAGCTGGATTAGCAGTTTAGCAAACAGAGCAACGTGAAAAAGAGGGGTTGGATACCCTGGGCAATACACGGAACAGTGTGGAACTGGAAATGCTGGATGGCAGTCAAGTGTGTGGACTTAACCTTGGAACACTAGCACCAACTATACAGACACCTTAATGCAACAGAGTTGAGTGTATGGACAGCATCTTGGAACAGCTGAACAGCGTTTAACTGGAAACTTTCTTTTTGGAGATTGTAGCAGAGCCCAGAGATGGCAGCACGTGGCAGCTGCACAGGTTTACTACCTGAATATTCAGACAGTGTGTAGCCTCCCACCTGTCTTATAAAATGAGGAGATGTAATCAGTCTTATTAGCATGGATAAACCTTATAATTTATTGACAGTGAAAGGTGTCCTGTCTTCTTACACGTTCTCACTGTATGCAGACTTGCAGAATAAATGTTCTCTGTCTTCCAAAATAATCAGATCGTTCTCTGTAGTGTAACTTGTTTATCGGTCAACAGGTTGATGTATATGAATCAAAATATATGTGGCAAAATTACAAGAATATAAATAACAGGTATAAGTATTGGGCTTATAATATCACCTAACTATGACATTTACAACTAACAGTGAAAGCATGCAGCACGATGGAGCTTGTACATGTGATCACAACAATCACCATCTGATTTAACAACAGTTCTGAATACAAAGTACCACAGAACAGTCATAGTTCAACTACCAGATATACTTGATCCAGAATAATGGAGTTTTAGTAACAAAATTCAGGAGAAAGTTTTACACAACAATTTCTGCTAGACTGCTTCTTGCAAAATGACTGCTTCCCGAGGACCTTTTTAACAAAAATGCATTGGACTCTCCTACAATGAAACTGACAGCTTTACAGAAAAACAACTTGTAATACAATTAAACGTGATCAGATGGTGCTCTTACCACATTAGACATCAATAACTGGGTATTACATCTTATTACAGGGGCAACAGTAAATTTAACCTCGTCTTTTGCCCTAATGGGCAGAGCAAAGGGAACTCTGTCATGTACATTTGATAAAAAAAATCAGTCACTTTTTCTCAGATAGTAACACTCACACAGATGTGTTTGCTGTAGGCTGCTGCTCTCTGCCTAAGCAGCAACCGAGAAGACAAATTTGCTCACATCATTATACTGAGCTTTGTTATTTCAGTTGCTCTATATGCAGAGTGCAGCAGCCAGGGACAAACGCATATTCACTGCTGCACTTTGCATAGAGGAGGTACCAAGCAAGAGACCACCTTTTATATGTTCCAGTTCAGCATATTAAAAGGGGTTAATTATTTAAAAATAGGTTTGGTTCCGCCCTGCATTGTCTAATACCAAAAGACTCACTTTGTATCCATGTCTTGTATGAAACTACTTTGCGGTTTACGCTGTAATGTCATCTCTGGACAGAGCTACGCTGTGTTAATGGATGATAAAAACGCTTAAACACAACATTTAGTTAAAAATAGTATTATGATGTTCTCATTTACATACCATTCATACTCCAGGCGAGGAGACTTAATGAGTGTCAGACTGCTTTGTGGTCATTGTTGTGGCATGTCTTGTATGTGCTTTCTTCCTTTACTAACCATAGAAGGACAATTGTGATGATCATGATAGGATCATATGTCATCTAGCCGAGAGAAAGAGTTATTAAACGTTTTATATAGTTTGGATTATACTACAACTAAACATTGACTAACGATAACCATAAAAATGTCACAAAGGAGAAGGGACTGAAGCAAATCAAAAGTGGATCATTCGATAAAAGTTTCTAAAAGGTACATAGCTGCCGTAAATTAACCCAGAAATAAAAGTCCTCACCACATTTTCAGTACAAGGGAAACGTCATAGCACAGCCATACTGTGTATCAGTGAGCCAGCTTAGGGGTTTTGCTAGTTAGAATTTTGTGAAACACATCTTACACTTCGCAACAATGTGTCAAAAACTGCTTTAAAGTGTTATTCCCAGAGTATAAAGTTATCCTCTATCCTGTGGATCTACGTTACCGGATCTAAAAAGACCAGACCAGCCCCTGAAATGGACATCACCACTGTTATGATTGGGTCACCGAGGAGGAAAGCAAGACCAAGCTAAGCCACAGAAAACCAGAGAGGTTGGTAACTAAGCGGATTGCAGACCCCTGATCCTATCCACACAACTAGCAGTAGCCGTGGAGCGTACCTATGATGATCCTAGACGCCTCGACACAGCTGGAGAACTAAATAAGCCTAAAGCAAGAAAGGGGAAATCTAAACTGCCCCAGAGCAGACCCCAAAGGAATAGATAGCCCCCAAACATATATTGTCAGTGAGACAAGATGAAAACACAAACACAGGTAGGAAAATAGACTGAGCAAACGATGGGGCCCACACTAACTAGACAGGACAGGAAAGGAAAGACACTATCTGCAATCATGCAAAAAACCCTGCAAAAAATGCCCAACACATCTGATAGAAAAATACTGAAGTCACTAGACTTCGCCCACTATATCAGCACTCTGGTATATTCTGAAAGCAGAGCAAAAAGAGGCCAATCTAATAAAGGACAAAAACAAACTGGCACAAGCAGTAACATAAGGATGGAAATTCAGCACAGCCCCAGCCGGAGCTGGCTGACCACACAAAACTGAAATAGACAAAGCCAGATCAAATGTGAACAATAGCAAAAGAACACTTAGCTGAGCATGCAGGGACTGAGCTGGAAACCAAGACCTCAGGAGGCAGGAAAAAATCACCAGCAGGGATAGAGGGAGTCGGATGTCTTAAATCCAGTCAGAAACTCCAGATCTCCAGTCATCCTCCTCACGTGGCAGGCCTCTGTTAATTAGATCAGTTCCATTACCTCCAGTAACCACCAGAGGGAGCCCGGAAAGAGAACTCGTTATCCCTCTGTCAATATAACCAGCTCCACTACCTTCACTAGTAACCAGAGGTAGGCCAGAAAGCGAATTCACAACACACCACACTAGTCGGGTCTCTGCTTACTATGCTTGGCGCGTTCTCTACTTTTCAATGCACAGTGACAGTGCGCTCTTTTGCCAACTCATCACTTCTCTTTAGACCCGGCGAAGGAGTGCAATGTCAGTGAACATTAAAAGAAATATAGCATAATGAGCATGCATTGAAATTGACAACTGGCACGTGCTCAGTAGGATAGAGACTAGCTGAGCCCCTGAAACGGATGTCAATGATGACTTCCCATTTCAGGGAAGGGGGGGTGACAGCAACTGGGGAAGTAGCCACAACACCAGCAACCTGATGACTCGTTGTAGAGTCCCCTGTGCATGCTGAGATATTCAAACAAAATGTCATCAGAAGTAAAAAAAAAAAAAGCAGAGTGAAAATTACAGTAGAGAGGAGAAGAGTAAGGATTTTTTAGTTACATTATTAAATTAAATATTTAGACATTTAGTATAGACTTTGCTGTTAATTTCAGTCAACCCTTTTATATGGAACCTGTCATGTTGACAATGACTTCTGATCTACAGGCAGGATGTTATAAAACAGGAGGAGCCGATCAGATTTAAAAACATTTTTGTAGGAAAAGTTTCAGAAAAACTTGCATTTTAGGTCTCATTCACACATCAGTTTTTCTGGTCAGTGTTTTTTTCTTTATCAGTATTTCAAAGTCAAATCCAGGAGTGGTTCCAAAATACAAAACAGGTTCCAATCCCAATTTTTGTTTATCAAAATGATGAAACGCTGACCAAAAAACCTGACATGTGAATGAGGCCTTATATATTATATTCCCTGGTGTTTGTGTGCATGAGTCCAGTGGGCGGTCCTATTCATTGACTGACAGACTTTCCTGTATGACTGTGTATGCAGATAGCTGTCAATTACTAGTAGGACCGCCCGCTAGACCCATATGCATACAAATACAAGGGACTCAATGCATAAAATACACTATACTGTATACCTTTTCCCACAAACAGATTTTATATTGTTCTGCTCATCGTCTCCTGCTCTATACCGTACTTGCATATAGAATGTGACAGGTTCCCTTTAATGTGGCCGCAGCCTCACTGTGACTGCGCTTTCTAGGTTTAGTCTATTTAATCTGCAGCGGCAGAGCCACCTAGTGGCAACAGCACAACACAGAACTACATATGTTCAGTGAATACAGTATGTGCAGTCACTATACATAATACATAGGTACAAAGAAAGACAGAAGCAAGACCAAATAGACTCTCCAACAGTCATTTATAATAATATATCCAAATATTTGCAAAAGATTCTTCCTAGTCTATATTTTGTAAAGGGTAATATAAGGTGCTCCCTCCTTAAATATCAACATCTGAAAACCAGATTGCAAGACATCAATTTCCAATGCAATGTTTTAATTTTTTTTTTTTTTTTTGGGGGGGGGGGTGTTCAGTTTGCGCAACTATTCCATGAAATCGTTACTTTTGGCAGCTATACATATAGAAAATGATATAATTAAATGGAAAAAGCCCCCACAAAAAAGTGCATGCTTTCAACTTTACCGTTCACAATAATGTTACTATAGAGAAACATATGAATATAGAGTGCAAAATATTGCACAAATTATAACAAAAATTGAAAAAAAAAAAATTGAAAACTAAAATGACAGATTTTTCAAGTATGTGTGTACATTAACGTCGTCAGTTTTTACCTCTTCAGGCTCTGTATATTATTTACAATTGACTCTGAGCTGGTGAGGTGAGACTATCTGCTATGATGTCTTCATACACTAAACATTAAGAGGGAAGGATTCCTAGTCTTTTTCTTTCTGGTAGCAGAAAGACAGAATACAAAGTAGTACTGAGCACAGTGTAGAATCCAGCACTGGGATAGGCTACTGTAGCTAGAATCTGCAAAATTTGTTTCTCTGGTCCTCACTCTGCTCACCTCTTTCCATAGGCTTCCATTTATAGTATTAGATATTTTACTACATTTTTTTTTTAAAATTAAAATATCCAAATTATTCAATTTTCTAAATAAAGTTCTCACTCACTCTCCCTTCCTGGTCGTTAAATTACTTGTATTTTGCATTTTCACCACTCGTTCTCTTATGCAGACTCTTTCTATTATTATTAGTTTCTTTTGCAATAATGGGTTGATGCTAACTATTTTGATGTATCCAGTACATATTAAATACATATTTCACACAGAAGCAACAGCAGCATGGTAGACATTGTACAGCAGTACTGAGCAGTGTAGCTTTGAATCCAGCACTGAAGTGAAATCCATTTGCTGAGTGCACCTGCACGATCTGCCTGTCTCTCTGCTTTTGTCTGCCTTGTCTCTCGCTGTGCTGAGTGCTCCTCATGCTTTCTCCTCACTCTCCTCTATTCATTTTATCAGGAGCTGTAACCTGACACCCCACAGTGCTGTCAATCTCTTTTTCTTTCAACAAGATGGATTTGAGCTGTTTTCAGAGTGAATGATGAATTCTGGAGGCAGGGAAGAGGGAAAAATGTGGCTCATAAGTGGAGAAATAAGCATATTACTTTGATAAGATATTTTGCAACGTTTCTTTTATTTCGCAAAGTTTCTTTTATTTCGTTGTACTATTGATTTTTCAAAGTTTGTTGAAACAATACTGACAATTATTGATTAATATGTTAATATATAATTTTTATTTTTCTTTCTCAGGTTTGGCAAATTCCAGATTACACACCAGTGCGATCAATAACAGAACCTATCGTTACGCTGGAAGGTCACTCAAAGAGAGTAGGAATTATCACATGGCATCCCTCTGCCCGCAATGTTTTACTTAGTGCAGGTAACCACCTAATTGCTCGAAACATACTGAAATCTAGTTGACAATACTGGATGGAACAGACATGCATATTTACTATAGACCGAAACACTATTAGTGGAAACCTTTATTATTTAAAATGACATAGGTATCACAGAATCAGATTATACCACTGATATGTGGCTCATGGTATATTCACGTTAAACATTTTATACTGTGTCTTTATGGATTTAAACTGTTCTGATGAATAAAGGGGAGTTTCCCGAATCAAAAGTTATCATATATTACTTTAAATAGGAGCTATATAAATTCTTATGCAGTGAGCTCCACCTAGTGGTGGCAGTAGCTATCCATAAATTTACCATTGAACTCTTAAATGCTGATTGACAGCCAGCTGTCCGCTGCCTAGCTGCAAGCCCGCTGTCAATCAGCATGACTTAGGCTGCTTTCACACATCAGGTTTTCGGCGTCAGGCGCGATCCGGCGTCGTGCCGGAGCGCCGGATCCGGCAAATATTTCATAAAACCGGATGTGACGGATCCGTTTTTCTGCCGGATCCGTCTTGTTCTTGACAGACAAAACCGGATCCGTCTCATCCGGTTCATCCGTTTTTCGATCCGTTTTTCGACGGATTACGCCGGATCCGGTTTTTAAAAACACCCCTTGTGGCCTTCCGAACGGGATTGGCTACTGGAAAACTATATATAGCGTGTTCCTACAGCCCTTCTTTGACAGGTTGTAGAGGAGAAAGTGCAGGTTGGAGAGAAGAGCAAGTTACTGGCGAAGATGGATGTTGTCATTGGAAATATTTTGAAGAATTTGGCGGATTTTACAGCGGAGGCGAATCGTTTGAGGGTGATTGTTCTGGAGAAGGAGAGAGCGAGACAGCAGCGCATCAGGCATCGTAGACGACGTTTGTGGATCCACCCCATCACAGCCAAGAGAATGACGCGTGGGGTCTATTCTACACTCTGCATGGACCTTCGACGAAACCCGGATACATTTTTTGGATATGTTCGGATGAAAATGGAGAATTTTGATTACTTGGTGGAGCGCATTGCACACCTCATAAGAAAAGCAGACACCTATTGCCGCTTCTCTGTTTCACCCGCAGAGCGTCTGATGGTGACTTTAAGGTAAGCCACATTTATTGGATATGCTCGCATCAGAGCACACTTTCACTGCAATCTTGTTGGTGGTAGTTTGCAGCTCCAAGTGTTATAGCTGAGTTTTGGTATGTAATGCTGTGATTTTAAACTAATTGATTGTTTTTTAATTCCCCACAGATTTCTTGCAACTGGAGAATCCCTTTCGTCACTGCATTTCCAGTACAGACTCGGGATTTCCACCATATCTGGAATAGTGAAGTACACATGCCGTGCACTGTGGGACTCCTTAGCTGAATAGTTTTTACCAGAGCCCACAACAGAGAGGTGGATTGAAATTTCAGAAAAGTTTCTACAGATATGTCAGTTTCCCAACTGCTTGGGCGCTGTGGACGGGAAACATATCCGCATTGTAAAGCCAGCCGGATCGGGATCGGAATATTTCACTTACAAGAAATATTTTTCAATTGTCCTCATGGCCATAGCTGACGCGGAATACAAATTTATTGCTGTTGATATTGGGGCCTATGGCCGCTCCAATGACTCTCAAGTTTTCAAACTGTCTGCCATGGGGCGTAAACTGTATGGAAACACCTTCCAGTTCCCACCCCCTAGACCGCTGCTGCAAACATCTGGTCCACCTATGCCATTTGTCTGTGTAGGGGATGAAGCCTTCCAGCTGTCAGAACACCTTTTGAAACCGTACGGTAGCAGAGGATTGTCAAGAACAAAACGCATTTTTAATTACCGCCTCACAAGAGCAAGAAGAATGGTTGAATGTACCTTTGGTATTCTGACAGCCAAATGGCGGGTCCTATTGACTGCGATCAACCTCAAGACAGAAACTGTGGACGAGGTGATCAAAGCTTGCGTGGTACTCCACAATTTTGTTATCTGCAAGGAACCCATTTCCATTGAGGACACCTCTGAAGAAACCACCTTGCAAGATTACCATGACATTACCACTAGAAGTTCTGTGACGGTTTCAGTAATGAGGGACAATTTTGCACTATACTTTATGTCACCTCAAGGCAGAGTACACTGGCAGGATGACAGAGTGTGAAAGATTTGTGCCCTAACCAAACTTGTGTACCTTCTGTACCAACAGTATATACCTTTGCCAACCAAAGTTGGCTATCTTGTCATGGTCTTACTATTTTTAGCTTTAGGCCACAGGTGTGTACCTGGTTGTGTTTTATGCAAAGTATTTCACCTTTTAACAAAAGTTGTGTACATTGTTAGGAAATCACCAACAATAAACACAACTTTTTAGGTGAAATACTTTGCTTCAAACACAACCAGGAACACAACTGTGGCAAAAAGCTAAAATTTACCCACAGTTATATACCTGGTTTTGAATACCTTTTTACCTTTGAAATACCCTGTATTTAACCCATTTGGCCGCAGAAAGAAATGACAGACAACCAGTGTAAAATAATTTAACTTTTATTGAAAAATGTTTTTTTTAGTAAACTGTTTTTAAATTTTAATAAACTTTTTTAATAAAGCTTTGAAACCATAAAACTGGTCATTTTTATTAAAATACACACATATTATAAATCTGTGTAGTGTGGGGTGGAAATACTGCTGGAGGGCCTGCGGGACACTTCGACACTGGGAGTGTGGAGAGAGGACTGGGATCTTGGTGGGGAAGGAACAGTTAAGGGCATGTCACACTAAGAGATATCGCTAGCAATATCGCTATAACTAGTGACGTTATAGCGATATTGCTAGCGATATCTCTGTGTCTGATACCTACGACCGGCTCCCCCGCTGGTTATCGCTGATCGCGCGAGAACGTTCAGGACTGTTTCTCGTCGTCAGCTTCCTGCGGCGCTTCCTGCTGTGAGGACGAGCGACGCGTGGAGCCGGGCGGGAGGACGCAGGATCGCCTGGTGTGACAGGTAAGTAGCGATCCCCGTCCCCAGCTATGTCGCTAGTGAGATCTGCCTATGTGGCAGCTCACTAGCGACTACTTAGCGATGTACCAGCGATCCTGACCGCGTCATATCGCTGGTCGGGATCGCTGGTACATCGCTAAGTGTGACAGTACCTTTAGAGGTGAAGGTGTGGAAAAAGCTACAGAATGGGTGGATATGTGGGAGGCAGAAGAGGTGGTGGGCGGTGGAGTGGAGGGTTGGGCAGGGACTGTAGGAGCAGATGATGTTGATGGCAAGTTGTATGGGGAAGGAGTTTGGTATGGGGCAGGTTGCTGGAAGTGGGGAGATGTCTGGTACTGGGGAGGTTGCTGGTACTGGGGAGGTTGCTGGTACTGGGGAGGTTGCTGGTACTGGGGAGGTTGCTGGTACTGGGGAGGTGGATGGTATGTAATAGGAGGGGGAGGATGGAAAGTGGCTGGAGAGGGTGCAGGTGGAGGAACTACTGGGGTGGGAAGAGGAGGTTGGGAGGTAACGTGCTGGAGAGCACCGTGGCATGAATGCATTACATGCATCTGCTGGGTAGGAGATAGCGTTTCCATGCGCTCCACAACAGACCTGAAAAAGGTGTGGTTTGGCGAAGATCTTGCTTCTGAATGCATGGTTTGCAGAAGTGTTTTCACCTCCAGAATGCTGGAGTTGATCTGCTGAAAGCCTGCGGAGATTTGCTCTGACAAGACTTTTAGACAGTTCTGGAAAGATGCATTCAGATGCAAGAACTCTGGCGCATAAGTCTTTTCCTGACCCCTCTGCCGCTGCCGCCCAGTACCCGCAGGTGTACTAGAGGTGGCAGGGGCAGAAGGGTGGGGTAAAGGGAAAGCGATCTCCTCACCAGCAGCTTCATGTAATGTAGGCGGCCACGATGCTCCTGTGCTGGTGGATGGGACAGAGGGGTCGAATGTGTGGGAAGGCTGGGAAGGTGCAGATGTACCGGGGAGGTCGAAGTGTCCCTCGGTGCCGGTCTCCTCAGGGATCGCCTCAGAAGGGTCCAACCGTGCAGGCTCCCGAGTGCTGCTCACCGTGCTGTGGAATAAAGAGAAAAAAAAACAATTAAAAAAGTGACATGGCATGGCCCTGGCTGAAAAAAAATTGTTACATCTAAACATTTTTTTTTCACATGTGGTGTGTAATATTTACCTTCTGGTGACCATTGTATCCCGGAGGAACGACAGGGCTTGTGCGTACTTGTACTTGCTCCTGCGTCCTCCAGATCCACTCGGGGCCCGCATCTCTTTATTGAACTCCTTCTTGAAACGATCACTCACAGACCGCCACCGCTTCACAATTCTGTCCCCTGAAACGAGAAAGGAGTGGTTAGAATACAACATCAGTGTTTCCCAAACTCCAGTCCTCATGGTCCCCAGGGGTCATGTTTTCAGGATTTCCATAGTAAATAGAAATCCTGAACACATGATCCGTGGGGACCACGAGGACTGTTGTTCGGGAAACACTGGTTTACATCAAGCAACCGGTACTGTATATACTTACGCTCTTTAATCTGGGCCCGAGCATCGAGGTCCTCCCAGCGGTCCACAAGGAGCGAACAGATTTCCTCCCAGAGTCGTCGGGTAACGATCAGGTCAGCGTGGCGGCGGTCAGCCATATTCCAGAGCGGCTCCCTTTCTCTGACGAGATCGATGAGGTGGTCCACATCGATTCCTCCATCCTCACCGTCAGAGTCGGGAGCACGCTGTGAAGGCTGTTAAAGAAAAAGACAAAAATAACATAATTAGCCTCCACAAAAGAAATGAAATAAAAAGTGCAAAAAAACAAAGCAAAATTATTTATACTTACACGCTGGTGCCCGCCGCCTCGCTGTCGCCGACGACCCTGGGAGGCACTGCGAGGACCTCTTGGCCGAGCACCAGATTGGGAAGACTAGAGAAGAAAACAAAAAATGTTATGTCTTTGGATGTAGGCATTTGTTTGCTGTGTGTGGTCTGCAGAACATTGTTTTCTATGTGTTGTGTGTAGTGTGATGTTGTGTTTCTGCGTTTGATGCCAAAAACTTACCAATTGTGAGCCCACTCCAGGTGTCTGTCCACCCCTTCCTTCTTCTTCTGGGAGCTCCTCTTCATCTTGTGATTCCTGTTTTGAAATAAAAGGCAATGAATAGACATATATTACAGAGATGATGGATTTTGGAAATAAAAACTTACCGTCAAACGCTGACGATGAGAGGGAGGGCTCCCAGAAGAAGATGTGCTGTCTTCCTGCTGGCCAGACTCCATGGCTGTGGGTGGTGTTACAGCTGCTGCCAGTGCTGCTGCTGCTGCATCTCTTGGGCAGCTGTTGAATAAAGAGAAACAAAGGGCCAATGAATATCTTGATATTCCATGGCCCTAGTTTGGAGGAATGGGGGATTTGATAATTACCGTCTCTCATCTGCTGCTGGACTCCCCTCCTCAGCATGTTCCATTTGCTGCTCCATTTGGGGTGGTGGTGGTGCTGATGGTGCTGCAGTGGTCTCCTGCCTTCTCCTGCGCCTGGTTGCTGTCTTGGGTGGCATGTTGGGTGTGGCTGAGGGTCCCACTGTCTTGCTTTTATATATGTGTCTTGTGGGCAGAGCTACTGAGCATGCTCAGACCAAAAAAAACGGATCCGGCGCATTGCGGCGCTCATAGGCTTTCATTGTGTGAAAAAGCTGGACGCGCCGGATCCGGCGTGTCCGGCTTTTTCGCCGGAGACAAAAAACGTTACAGTAGCCGTTTTTTCCAGACGCCGGATTGAGACACATTGCCGGATCCGGCGAAAACCGGATGAAACGCATGGCCATCCGGCGCGATCCGGCGCAAATGCAAGTCAATGGGGGGGAAACCGGATCCGGCATTGCATTTCGCCGGATCCGGTTTTTGTCAAAAGCGCCGGATCGCGCCTGACGGCGAAAACCTGATGTGTGAAAGAGGCCTTAGCAGTCATGCCCCATTGACAAAGCAACTTGGAAGAGGAAATATTTAAATGAAGTAGCTGAATCGCTGGTAGGAACAGTCATTGATCACTCTGTGTTGGCACCTGTCAGTTCTCAGCCCCATGAAAAAAAATAAAATAGTCCCAGATAACCCCTTTAAATGGCCATACAACCCCTTTATATTCTACCATAGAATTTTGGAAGAAATATATATACAGTATATGGTGTTCTTTTTGTCATATTACATCTAAACATATTGCTTATTCACTTTTTTGAGAGTGGAGAAAATTCTGAATTTATTGAAAAGCTTTGTAATTTCTTTGTATGCCCCTAAAGTAAGTATGTAAATTTTCTCTTCAGAGAGGAAGAGGACTTGAACTCTAGACTGCCACCGGTAAGAAGCAGCAATTCTACAAGGTCGATAGTGACTTGTAAGATCGCTGCTTCCAACAGGTGGCGCTGTAGAGTTCATATACTCTTCCTCTCTGAAGAAGCATTTTGCATATTCAAATTGACAGAGGAGTATTGCACGGCGAATAAGCCTCTTTACCTTGGCATTCCAGAGCCGGTATGCTCTCCGCTGGGAGAGACGTTGCTCCTTGGACTTCAGTCCAGAGCTTCTCACCTAGCCAAATCTGTTCTCATACTTTGCACTGACGAGGAGTAATACCCCGAAACAGTGTTTGCAAATTGAGACTTTGATTTGGATTTTGTTCTGAGTCACATTTGAAGGCTCGTTAGTGACTTGTAGGATTGCTGCTTCCAATAGGTGGCGCTTTAAATTTCAAGTCCTCTTATTCTCTGAAGAGACAATTTGTATATTAAATTTCCCAGAGGAGCATTGCATAGCGAATAAGCCTCTTTACCTTGGCATGCCAGAACCAGTATGTCGCTCTCCGCAGGGAAAGATGTTGCCCTTTGCACCTAAAGTAAGTAGAAATTAATTGAAAAAAAAAATCTGGTATATCAAACCTCCTTCCAGATATATTTTATTACAGACTATATAGTGTTAAGAAAGAGGGACGGTATCCTTTGGACGCTCAATAAGACTTAAAAGCGGGGTCCCTTAAATGACAAAGGATAGGTGATAAATCTCTGATCCCTATGTATCTGGCCTGCTGGGACACCATAAATCAATAGAACATTTTAAAGTCCCTCGGGTGAAAGGAGCCATAGTATAAATGTGTAGGAGGTGCAAAAAGCACAATAGGGTCTTATCTGATGATAAACAACAATAAGGTGCAGGGAATTACTCACCTGGTATAGTTGTGCATCAAATAAAAAAGATCAAGCTTAAACATGTCACCTGCTGCAGTCCCGCGGGTTAAAAAACTGTTGAAATGCCAGAAGAGAAACAGTAGGTGGGTCGTCTGTGATGCTGATGTAGATCCAGAAGAATGGTCCAGGATACAAAGTAGACTTGAGGCAGTTTTATTGTCAACGCATTTCAAAGTCTTCGGACTTCTTCATCAGGATATGTGGTTGTGTGTAGGTACGTGACGACATTCTGATGAAGAAGTCTGAAGACTTTGAAATGCATTGATAATAAAACTGCATCAAATCTACTTTGTGTCCTTGACCATTCTTCTGGAATAAACATCTGCAGCGCAGATGACCCAAGTATTGTTTGTCTTCTGGTAGTGTTAGTATGTGACACCTCTCCATTCACCGTCTTTAGGATAGGCGGTCAAACACGAGCACTACTGCTCCCCGAAACTCAGAAGAAAATAGAATAATGGTCACATTTGTGCAGCACTGCTTTAAAAAACCCTTAGAAGTGATAGGAGCGGTGATAACAAATACAGTTGAAACGAGAAGTTTACATACACTATATAAAAAGACACATATGCATGTTTTTCTCAATATCTGACATGAAATCAGAGTAAACCTTTCTTACTTTTAAGGCATTTTTATTACTTACTGCAAAGTCAAAAGTTTACATACACTAAGATTACCATGCCTTTAAACAAATCTGGACTGCCCATATGAAGATGTCATGTGCTTGAAAGCTTCTGAATTAATTAGAGACACACCTGTGGATGTATTTTAATGCACACCTGAAACACACTGCTTCTTTGTGTAGCATCATGTGAAAGTCTAAAGAAATCAGCCAAGAAATCAGGAAGAGAAATGTGGACTTGCACAAGTCTGTCTCATACTTGGGTACAATTTCAAGATACCTGAAGGTGCCCTGTTTATCTGTACAAACAATTATACGCAAGTAAAAATGGATCGCCCTCACCAAGGGCGGCGGGGTACTCGGAGCCGGGCCTGATGGATTTCAATGGGAGTTGTCACGGTAGCTGTGACCCGGTCCGTGGCCCTGGGCGGTAAAAGGGGGAAAATGTTGAGTGTGCGGATGATGCTTAAAGTTTATTAGTGAAAGATTCGAGACGCCACCTGTGGTGTTCGGCAATGAAGGTGTTAAGCCAACGCTGCAGACAGATCCTCTGGGACTGATGGTGTGGTGCAGCAATGATGGTGTAGCTCTCCACAGGTAGGGCTGTAGTCCCAGGGCAGTGTAGGTGAAGAGATAGGGAGGAGACGTAGATGGTGCGGTGTCAGGCACAGCGATGTAGCAGTGCTGAGTGTGTTGGCGCAGGAATAAGTGGAGGACACCAGGGCAAGATGAAGTACTCCGTTCCAACACTCCGCCAACATAAGTGCCTTTTCTGAACGTCTCCCTTTTGCGCCTATAGTGAAGTACTCTCAGTACTGAGTTACACTGGAGTTCCTCCTGTCAGATGTTCCTATGAACTCTACTTGTACGGCAGACAGCTGTAGCCTGCTTCGGGGACTTCTTGCTACCAAGTCCCGGCTCACTCACGTTGCTGTTGTGCCCCAAGTCTTGTGTGGTAATGAAGTGTTGACAACTTCTATTCCTCCGGTGTCTGCTGCAGGACCATTAGTATCCAAACAATCTCGGGGACCGGACCCCGGCCTTGCGCTGTGAACTTGAGAAGGGTTCTACTCTAACCCTAATCCTTAGTCCTCCTCTCCTTACGTTCCGTACTAATCCTACTTTCTTATGGAGAGAGTTAGGCTTTCCATCAATGGGTCAATGTCTCTTTCCTGTGCCAGTGGACCCAGGTCACTGATGTCGGCTGCAGCACTTCCTTCATCCATCCCACTCAGGGGATCTTCACTCTTCCTCTGACTCTGTCAGACTGACTAAATCCTAAACTCTTCCCGCTGTTTTGATGCCAACTAACTCCACCCGCCTCCCAGCACGTTTCGTGTTCCAAGCAGGGAGCCACCAAAGGGTGCTTTGCTACACCGCTATGTTGTGTGGGATGCAGGTGTTGAAGTGTGGTCAGGAGTCGCCACCTTACCTGGATGGTGGGGTACCATACCTCAGGAGGAGGTGCAGTACCTCTGTGGCGACTGAACCCTCAGGGGCGCCACACAAACAAGATGAGAATATCCATCCATTATACCGCTCAGGAGGAGACTTGTTCTGTGTCCCAGAGATGAACGTGCTTTGGTCCGACATGTGCATATCAACCCAAGGAGAAAAGCAAAAGACCTTGTGAAGATGATGGCAGAAGCTGGTAAGATTGTGTCAATGTCCACAGTAAAACGAATACTGTATCAACATGGGTTGAAAGGCCACTCTGCCAGGAAGAAGACATTACTCCAAAAGAAACATAAAAAAGCCAGATTAATGTTTGCAAATGCACAGAGGAACAAAAACCTTAATTTTTGGAGACATGTCCTGTGGTCTGATGAAACTCAAATTGAACTTTTTGGGCATATTGACCATCGTAATGTTTGGAAGAAAAAGTGAGAAGCTAGGAAGCCTAAGAACACCATCCCAACTGTGAAACACAGAGGTGGCAACATCATGTTGTGAGGTTGTTATGCTGTAGGAGGGACTGGTGCAC
Organism: Dendrobates tinctorius; assembly: GCF_039654945.1. Classification (NCBI taxonomy): domain Eukaryota; kingdom Metazoa; phylum Chordata; class Amphibia; order Anura; family Dendrobatidae; genus Dendrobates; species Dendrobates tinctorius. Next base: position 10,402,696 of record NW_027361684.1, read on the forward strand.
TTCACAAAATAGATGGCATCATGGGAAAAGAAGATTATGTGGCAACACTGAAGCAACATCTCAAGACATCAACCAGAAAGTTAAAGCTTGGGTGGAAATGGGTCTTCCAATTGACCAGAAGCATACTGCCAAAATGGTAGCAAAGTGGCTTAAGGATAAGAAAGTCAATGTTTGGGAATGGCCATCACCAAGCCCTGATCTCAGTCCTGTTAAAAATTTAGGGTAAAGCTGAAAAGGCCGGCGCGAGCAAGGCGACATACAAACCTGGATCAGTTACACCAGTTTTGTTTGGAGGAATGGGCCCAAATTCTGACCAACTATTTATTGTGAGAAGCTTGTGGAAGGATGTCCTAAAGGTTTGACCCAAGCCATTCAGTTTAAGGGCAATGGTGCCAAATACTAATGAAATGTATGTAAACTTTTGAATTAGCAGTAAGTAATAAAAATGCCTTAAAACATTCTCTCTCTCATTATTCTGGCATTTAGCAAATATTAATAATTATGGTAATCCTAAAAGGTTTATTCTGATTTCATGTCAGATATTGAGAAAAACATGCAGATGTGTCTTTTTATGTAGTGTACAGTATGTAAACTTCTGGTTTTAGCAGTATGTACAACTGCCACATTCACACAGTGATCATTGTGGTTCCAGCAATCGGACCCCCAGCAAAGACGCATTTATCACTTCTCCTGTGAATAGGTGACAAGTGTTGTTTATGGAGCAAGTCCTTTCGCTATAACTATAGAACTGGAATATATCATTATTTACTATATTAATGTTATATTATTTTGTCCTTTCTCCTTTGCGGTTAGGCAGTGATAACATGATTATTATCTGGAATGTGGGCACCGGCGAGGCTCTTATTACTTTGGATGAGATGCACAGTGACCTCGTCTACAATGTCTGCTGGAACTATAATGGCAGTCTCATCACCACTACTTGCAAAGATAAGAAATTACGTGTTATAGACCCTCGGAAGCAAGAAATAGTGGCTGTAAGTCATTGATATCCCTTTTCTTTGATCTTCCCTCACAGTCTTGGCATCACCACTTTACATTTTACTAAATCTTCAAAGTACGGGATGATGTCTGCAAACAGCCTGAAGCTGCAGCTGCCTAATACTGGACATCAGTCATCATTATTGTGCCTACATCCGCCATGTAAAATAGGATTTATTAAGGCATTTTCCTCTACGATATATGTAATTCTCAATGAGTCACGGGTGGCGTAATGAAAAAAAAATCATGTACTTACCTTCCTAACTGGCATCACTCCACCACACTCGCTATTTTGTCCCCTGCCGGTCTCGAGACATCAACATCCGGAGTTGGCATCACGTGACTGCCTCAGCCAATCACTGACATTTTCTGCAGTAATCATACAATGTCCTATCCTGATGTTGATTGTTTGAGACCGGCAGGGGACCCCATAGTGAGAGAGGAGTACTGGATGGGTTTTTTAACATATATTGTAATATGGTGATGGCAGGGCTTCTGGATAGAGGGCTTTGAATGCAATGCTAGTTTGCATGTCCTGCAGGAGTCGGCATGTTTTTATATGGATCTAATAGTTATAGCCCATATGAGCCAAGTTATTCTGAAGATTTCCACCCAAGCAGGAATATGATCAGCGGCTCAGCACATACATGTCCTTTTAATATCTACACTGCTCTGTCTAAATATTTGCCCATAGAATGTTCTGATTAATGATGCTACCATCATTTGTTTTTAGGCAGCCACTTTAGGCTCACTGTGGCCAAGATTAAAGGCAATCCATATCAGATAATGTCTGTAAAGCGCTGTGGAATAAGATAGCACTATATAAGCAAAGCGTAATAAAAATAATAAATAGAAAAATGTCGCCTGATTACGCATTCAGTGGCCAGTATCTTTCCGACCCCATTATGCACATGGATGCTCACCTAAACATAGCGTGCAAGAGTTCTGTATAGCACAAGAGGAGTAAACCACTGCCAGACACAGCTGGCGGTGGATTGTGTCCAGGGACAACAAAAGAATTGGCTTGTAATTCAGACTGCTTGATTCTTATGTCCACCCAATATCAATTATCAACAAGGGAGAGTATAGACAATAGAGGGTTAGTGGGTTCACCAAAAAATTGTTATGTTCAAACAACATTAATGTAAATTAGGACTTTAAAGGGAATCGAACACCAGGTTTTTGCCACCTAATATGACAGCAGCACGGTGTAAAGACAGAGTCCCTGATTCCAAAGATGTGTTAGATATTGGGCTGCTTGCTGCACTTTTCATAAAATCATTTATGAGCAGTAGATTATTGCTAAAGGACTAGTAAACCTATTGCCATGCAGTCCTCCATGTTCATGAGCTCTGTATAACCCCGCCCCCACCGCTGATTGGCAGTTTTCTGCCTATGCACAGTGTACGCAGAAAGCTGCAAATCGGTGGTGGGGTCGGGGTTAGACAGAGCCCAGCATTCACAGAACTGATAGATCTGCAGCTGATGAAGCAGGCATTTAAAACTACAGCAAGCAGCCCAGTAAGTGATACATAGCTGGAATCAGGGTCCTTGCATCATGTTATTCATAGATAGGATAGTAAAAATCTGGTGACAGATTCACTTTAAGGAAATGTATTAATATCTTTATTCAGTGAGTGAGCCTAGCCAGTGATACACAGAAATACACACAGCAAATCAATCCTTTATGATAAATGACAGATAGGAGCACATGATATTTTTAGGATGTTTAGCGCTTTTTACTTTTTACATTTCATTCATTCGCTTTTTTTTACATTAAATAGGTTGTCCACTATTAGGACAGCTCCTTCTTGATCTAAATGTTTGGCCCCTATAAAATAAAAAAGCTTATACTCACTTCCCTTGCCGGCTCCATTCCAGCGGTGTCGGTACTCGCGGTCCCGAGGCTCTTGTACGGTTGCATGACACATGGTGCTCGGCGCCCAATAAGTGCTGGCGTCACTGTTAAATTGAAAATTAAGAAGTAGTCCGGGCTGCAGCTGATCTCTGACTTCCCCTTCATGTTCAATACATACGATGGCGGGGACAGTGACGCCAGCGCTGATCGGGTGCCGGGCACCACGTGTCATGCAACCGCACCAGAGACCCAGGACCGCGAGTGCCGACACCGCTGGAACGGCACCGGCACAGGATGTGAGTTCAGGCTTTTTTATTTTATCGGGGCCAAACATTTAGATAAAGAAGGGGTTGTCCTAATAGAGAATAACCCCTTTAAGTGCGCATGCCATCCTACAGAATTCACTGTGTTATTCCCCAATATATTATTATACCATTGAGTTCTACTTGGCTGCCTCAAAATGGTAATGTTCTATCAGTCATTGACCATTCAGTATCTACTACTATTATGCCTGGCCTTAGTAACGCCTGTCACCAACACTCATGAGAATAGTATTAGTCTAATACATCACTAGTAGCACCCTCCATATGCTCTTACTGCCCATATAATTCTACAATATTGGAAATATTAATCTATGTGCTGGCAAGACCCTTCATAAGAGTACAGCTTGAAAAATCGACCTGCCAGTAGAATTATATATTTTTACGAAATAGAATAAGCGTGTCGTTTATATACCGCTGATATTAAAATAGTTACATTAAAATAAATCAAATGCAAGTTGATATAAAACAACATAAACCTGGCGCTAACCTCCACAATACACCTGGATGATAAAACAGATCTAATAATAATAAAGTGACTGTAAGGGCCTGTGCACATGGTGCAGAAATGGTACAGAAATGTCGCCACCAAATACTTATCTTGCGCGCATACCCTAAGACTGTGTTCACACGTTGCATTTTTGCTGCGTTTTTTTTATTCAAATTTTAAGCTGCGTTTTACCGTACCAGCAAAGGCTATGAGATTTCAGAAATCTCAGGCACACACATAGTTTTTTTTTCCTGACTGAATGGGTAAACTGCTGTGTTTTTGAAAACTGCGTCATGTCCCTTCTTTCAGCGTTTTTTCACAGTTTTTGCAGCGTTTTTTCACAGATAGAAAGCAATGAGTAAGTGCAAAGACGCAGGGTTTGACACCCTATTTTTTTCTTACTGGCTAAATTGGAAAACTGCTGTGTTTTTTTTTTTTTTTTTTTTAAATCTGCACATGACAATTCGTCGTTATGTGTTTTTTTTTTCACCCACAGAAAGCAATGAGAAAGTGAAAAAAAAAATTGCTTAAAAAGCGCAACAACCTTTTTTTCGCTGCAAGTATTTTTGGAGAGTAAAGCTAAAAAAAATCGGGTTGGACACGATGACCCTTGAAGTCTCTTCCAACTCTAATATTGTATCATTAAACATATATTAAACATTTACCGCAGACAAATGTAATCTGCTTCCAAAATACGGTGCAAAAAAAATGCCGCAAAAAACACGGCGTTGCATGTAACGTTTTTCCTGCCAAGAGAGCAGATTTTGGCTGCAGAAAAAAAAATGCTGCATGTGAACACAGCCATACACCCCTTGGACGATTCTCATAATGTCTCTATTTACCAAAGTGTGGATAACTGGAATATGAGGTGATACTGGTGTGACGCTAATCTAAATGCATGTTTGTGTTTTCAACTTGTTGTGGTGACCTTAACCTGCTAACCCAACAACCTAGGAGAAAAGTGGGGCTCATGAAGGGGCTCGGCCGATCAAGTCCATTTTTCTGTCTGACGGCAAAATATTCACCACCGGTTTCAGCAAGATGAGTGAGCGGCAGCTGGCTCTGTGGGATCCGGTATGAGAAGGTGTTCTGCATGTTTATTTACTTTACCTATCTCTCCGCTGTTCTACTGGCCCCTGAGGACCGCACAGATACCAAGGTGACAGCAGAGAAAGGACATTTGGCCGTTTTGCTTTAGCACATGGGACAATCGTATTGTTTACAGCTTATTATGTCGGCATAGCTTCTATTATTTCATTTGGATGTTGATGCGCCATAAAATCATATCTGATTGTCAGAAAACGTATTCAATATTCACATCCATTTTAAGAAAAAAATTTCCAAAAAGAAAAAAATAAGAGAAACATGTTTACTCAGGAATCTAAGGCCATCTTAAAAGGGGTTAGTCCGGATTTGAAAACATTTTCTTTTTTTTTCATTAAAGAAAAGTTTCATTAAATATTTTGCCCTGTGCAAACTGACATTTTTTTTAATTATACTTAATTGCAAAAATGATTTTTTTTTTACGGCAGGTGCAGACGACTATATTTACTCTCATCTAAGAGAATCGGGTCCATTTTGCTCATCGTGTTGATCAGAGTGTGATCTTAGTGTGATCCGATTCTCTCGGATGAGAAGATGTATCAAATATTTTTTTAATCTTCTCCATTTTGTCTGTCCGTGGAAGCCAGACTGCACTCAGATGTCATCCGTGTCCAGTCCAATAGTTTCTACAGACTCAATGACTTGGCTCTGTGCGATCTGAATATTGGATCAAACTCGGGCATGCAGCAGTTTTTTCCTCGGACCGGATGCTTTGTTGGATTGCGCTCGGACCGTTACGGGTCTTAGGCCGGGATCACACATGCGAGAAACTCGGATCAGTCTCGCATCTTAATACCTGGCAATGCCGCCGGCACTCGGGAGCGGAACGTGCAGCTGTATGTATTTCTATGCGGCCGCACGCTCCGCTCCCGAGTGCCGGCGTCAGTGCCGGATATTAAGATGCGAGACTCGTCCGAGTTTCTCGCATGTGTGATCCCTGCCTTAGTCCCAAATGCATGCCTTTAATTAGAAAAAAATGTCTCTAACGATGGACAACCATTTTACGTTGGTCTACGATTTTCCTAATGCTTTGCCATCACAATGTTTGGATGAAATATTGGCTTCCCCACATCTTGGAAAATCTGTGTGCTATGTAATGAATGTTTCCCATCTCTGTTGAGCGATGAGAAACAACAGAATATTTGGCCTGATTTCTATTATTAGTGATGTCCGAGATGTGTGGATATAATGGCCAGGACATGCTGTCTGGGTAGTTGACGCGTCTCCAGAACTTTTCACCCAGGGTCACCTTCGTAACTATAGCTGCGGAGCATTAGGAGCCAGTAACATACTGTCTTATGCTTCCTGCCAGGACAGTGAGCCTTTGTGTCTATAAAAATGATATGACCAATTTGTTTTCCACCTTACCTCCTCCTATTCACAGGAAAAACTTTCCCCCCATGAGGGGATGAGACCTATGCGAGCCATCTTTACCAGAGATGGAAATATCTTTACAACGGGCTTTACACGGATGAGTCAAAGAGAGCTGGGCTTATGGGACCCGGTAATGGCAGACATTAGGGATTTCATTGCTATTGTCACTGTTTCCAAAGCATAAGGTCGTATCTAGAGGGTCTATAAGCTTTCCTTTTTTGGGTCAGGTATTGAACAATTGTGTGGGCTTTTTTTTTTTTTTCCCTGTTAATTCTTTTTTGGCTCATATGGTGCTGTGAATAGCGGCTTTTTACACCTCACATACACAAACCTTTTGGTCTATGTATGACTACACTATTTTACATACATTGTTTGTGATATTCAATATGTTGAGGTGGCTTGGTGATATTTACCCAATGTCACTATTGCTATGTGGGGTTTTTCTGCTGTGGGAGTATCATCATATCATTATTTCATGATTTGAGATGATTGCAATTTTTTGCATCTTTTAATCTGTTTTTAATGTTTTTTGCTGTTTTGTGTATGTGTCAGGAATTGATGTATAAATAAAATTTACCTTTTGTACATTTTGTGGAGTTCCCATATGTAGATATATTGCTTTTTTCTTTTGTTCTTTGTATAATGTATTTTTGAATATATCTTTGGTGAACCCACTTTTGACTAATTTGGCTGTGCCCTCCGTCCATATATTATTGCAACACTAATCATTTGTGATACAGCAAGTTGTCAGCTATAGTGTACAGCCGACAGCTGCTGGATTGTCACCTGTATGGGGATGATATTCTCATATCGAAGGTCAGTAAAAAGACGTATTGGCTGTCATCAAGGGGTTAATTAAATGAAAAAAAATGTAGTCATTTATAAGATATTGTGTTATGAGAAGACCAGCTGTAAATCTAAAGTTGCCATTACTTTTTTTTATTGGAGGTCTATCCTTTAAATAGGTCATCAATACCTGATTTTTTTAGACATCCGGCATCCCCGCCGATCAGTTTTTACCGTCCAGAAATTGGCGGATGCTGTAGCTGTTATTTCTATATTGATCGAGGCCGGGAACTGCCGATCTATAGAGAAATGGGAAACCTATCCAGCTCATCCATATTGAATCTCCAGGCAGTTTGGAGCAACAGTGACGTCTAAGCCTAAATGCTGAAAGGACCAATGACGAGAGGAAAATGTCCAGCTTCATGAACATGCAAGTATTTATTTAGTGGATTAGTGCAAAAATTGTGCACAAAGAGTTAAAATATCATGACGGAGACAAGTTTAAAACATCAACGCGTCTGGTGCGTGACATCCTTATTCATGAACCCTTGAATAAGAGTGGATCAGTGAGCGATTCTCATGCATCAGTGGTGGTTCAGACGCTACGTGATCCACCACAATATCCAAAGCAGTAAAAATTGCAAAATTCCACCAAAGAATATATAGGGATTTTTAGTCCATCTTTAAAGTGAATCTGTCACCCCCGGGACATATATGACCTATTAATATGGGCATACCGATAATAGAAATGTTACACTAGTCCTAGCTCTATGCCTCATATTAATGGTCTTGTTGCTGAGAAATGTTATATTCTGTCCTTATGCTAATGATTTCTTCCAGGCTCCGGGGTATGCGGTGCCAGGAAGAAATCTCTGCCTCCAGTCTTCATTGTAATACTTGTCCCTTTCCATCGGTGTCAGTTACGGCCCCGAAATCCTGCACCCTGCACCATATTAATAGGTCATATACGTCCTGGGGGGGGTGACAGCTTCCCTCTAAAATCACATAGCCAGGGTACAAAAATTAGGTAGACGAGATGACATTTCGGCCATAATAGGCCTTTATGAAGCTAGAAATACAAAGATACAAATTCAGCTGAAAGTATTGATGTTTTAAACTTGTCTTCATCTTGATATTTTTTGCACAATTTTTGTACTCACCCACTAAATAAATACTTGCATGTTTGTGAAGCTGAACATTTTCCTCTGTTCATTGGGCTGCAGATCTATCCCTTATTCAGATGAATAGTGTGTGGATCTTCAGCACCCGGCCGCGGCCACTATAGTTTTGACGAGGCTTCTGTGTTTCGGCAACATCTGAGAACTCATGCCGGACAATGGTAACAGATGATCGGTGGGGGTGCTCAAGGATAGGCCATCAATAAAACCGTAGTGGCCAACCTTTTAAGTTTGGCTAGTTAAGGTCCATTTTGTCCGATAAATTAGTACCAATGTGGGGCCCCTTGAGAGGTTCTTTTGACTCCATAGAGGATGAGGTTGATCATGTAACTTCTCCTTTCTGGTGCTGATGGTGTCATGATCGGTATAAAGTAGTAGAGTTTAACGTTTTAGGAACCCGTTTTTATCAAGCTACAGAGGTTTTGTCATGATCCTGTCACTAGCTGTGTCCTAGGGACACTGTGAGTAACAAACAGCTCAGCCACCCTATGGATAGCAGAGTAGTGTTGGGCTGTCAGTGGTGTGAGTGACAGCTCAGCCGCCCTATGGATAGCAGAGTAGTGTTGGGCTGTCAGTGGTGTGAGTGACAGCTCAGTCGCCCTATGGATAGCAGGGGCTTTTCAGACAGTCAGTGTAGTGTTTGGGTTTCCTACAGGTGGTTTCCTTTCCCGGTCATTTCCAGGCTATTTTACTGGCTGGCAATGCTAGGTCATTTTCAATTGTAGCTTTGCTCAAGAGGTGTGTGTTTGCTCTTTTCTCCTAGTCTGGCATTCTAATCTTTGCTGTTCCACTTTGAATTTGTCTTTACCATTCGTTTGCCTAGCCCTTTTGTCATGCTCCTTTGCCTCAACCCCCCCATCTATAATGTACCCTCTTGGCTTTTGACCTTGGACCTCTTGACTACCCAGCCTCACGGCTTGTCATAGGTTCATGGGAAATTAAAATGCAAAAAAAAATTGTTTTTAAAGGCGTAAGACTGGTAGTATTATTTCCCCGATCAATCCACTGCAACTCTTGTTTTAATGTTTAACTGGTCCGCACCAGTCTTTTCTACAGAATTCTGTTTTAAAACACCGGAGATGGCCTAAAATGCCATTCAGGCAATCACTGGTTGCATCATTTATTTGCCTGATCCAATGATTGTCTGAATTGACTTTTCTGTCCATTTCTAGGATGTTGTTGAGAGATGGATGGAAACACATTTTTATTTTCTAGAAAACCTCTAATTGAAGCAAAGATTGTTCTTTTGGATCTTACATGGATAGGCAGGTAAAACATTGATACTCTGGCTTGTACAGACACTGGAGGCTGGCAAGGTATTTGATATGTACCCATGAAAGAAAGGGGCCAAATCAGATCTTCTCAATGGATTGTCAAAATATGAGCAAGGCTTCCTCTCCACAACGAGAAAGCATGAAGCAACTAGGAAGGAGGATCAACAATCTCCAAACAACCCGATGAATAAGCTAAAATCTCCAGATATTTCTATACTTTGAATGTAAATACTTTTTAAGTCTCTATGGCTTAGAATCAAAGAAAAGTGGTGTCTCACTTATTGGGCATCTGGCTAGAGATTTAATATTATCACATTTTTGTTTGCTGCAGCTCTGCTAGTTTTCTCAATTATGGTTGTCTAATCCCTTCCCCAATGATTAATTGACTGCTTTCTGCCTACAATATGCATAAGTAGAAAGCTGTCAATTAATGGTGAGGAGGGTGAATATAACCAGAGTTCATGAATTTTGTGGCTGATATTGCAGAAGCTTATCACTGAGAAGAATAGCAGAGCTGCAGCAGGCAGATAAGACAGTGATTTATCAAAGCTACAGCAAGAAGCTCATTACGAGACACAGGTGCTAAAATCAGGGTCTCTGCTTTTTGCTTTTTTTTTCAGATGGGACAGCAAAAAGTTGGTGACAGTTTCTCTTTAAACCATGTTCTCTTATATACATTACCAAATGCAGAAGTAAATACCTGGAAGTCCACCAAAGCTGCTGGGGTCGGGTTGTAGTTAATAGCACCCATCATAGATAAATATATATAGCATTTACTTCTAAGGGAGAAAGGCCTTCCATATTGTAAAATGATCTTATGCTAACAGTAGATAATAGCAGTGCAAATTCTAGCTTTAGAATGCAGTGTGTCAGCATGGTGTCCGTGGATATCTTAGGTCATGCATCAATGCATGACAGGTATGACAAAGTTAACCCATAACAGTAGAAAAATATATTCAAAATGTGCGTGCGTGCAAATTTGGACTCGTTTATGTATGTGTGTATATCTATGTTACTTATAAAATTAACTAACTAGACACTAATAACCTGTAATGTTATATTTATGACTTTTTGAGTCACAACGTCATCAAATTAAGCAATGACTGGTGCGATGTTATAAAGAATTGAATTTGTTTTTTCCTCATGTATATTCACACACAATGTATTGATGGCGCGCACTTATAAGTATCAGCACTTTTTGTTGAAGCCGCCATAGCTCCTGCTAAAGGGGGCGGAGACAGAGACCACCCAGATGGAGTAACTGGGCTCCTTTTTTGAGGAAAAAAAGCTACGGTGACGGCGCGTCTCAGACAAGTCGTATGGTCAAATACAATACGGCTAATTTAGATCTGTAATTTGGCTGTAAAACTAAAACCCCGACCAAATCACCATTATGTCATATGCCAGTGTAGGTCGCAGCTTGCCTTGAAGTCTATGAGGACAAGGTTGTGTGTGATTTGCGACCTGCGACCAAAAATACAACAGGTCTGCATTTTTTTTTCTTTTTTGTGACTATCGCGAGGTACAGCACACCCCTATTGTCAATCATTAGATATGACATTACAATCCCCATGTTGCATCACACGTCGCAGGTGGGAGATTACTAGCACACAAGCCCACCCTGAATGACATATAAAATTGCTGGCTGACAACCCCTCTATGTAATGCAAGGGATACTTTTAGTGGGTGTCAGTCAGCATCTATTTACCAGTTGTCTCCTGACCAAGCGGCGGTCATCTCTAAATATATAATTGATGTAACTCTGAGATTGGCCGCCTTGTAACCCTAGTAAAATGCTATGCCTTCTGAAGTCTATTAACATCTCTCCTGCACTGATCTACAGTTTTGAGTATTATTTTTTCTTAGGGAGTATATACTATTTGTAATATTTATATGTGACATTGGAAAACAACTGAATAAAACAATATAATTTAATGCCCCCACTGCGATTACATTGACACAACCCCTTTTCCGTCCAGAGTAACTTCGATGAACCTATTGCATTACAAGAAATGGACACCAGTAATGGAGTATTGCTTCCTTTCTATGACCCTGACTCCAGTATAGTCTACCTCTGTGGCAAGGTAAGTATGTATGCTTCATATAATGTATAGAAATCTATTCATTTTTAGCCAAGTGGGCATGGTCATCAACTATTCTCTCTGCTGATCTTTCTGTGAGGACCACCCCCAGTTGGCCAAATTGGCTAATTTTTTAATACAGGGAAGAGGGGGTCATGTGTCTAGAACAGAGAGCTGCATGAAACAAAACAGGTCTACAAATCACATATTTTTGGCAAGGGACAGGTCCTCTATAAAATCTGTCAACACTTTTGAAGGGAATTTTTTTTTTTTTACTTATATGCATATATTTTTTGCTGAAAATTATTTTTATTCAACCTAAACTTTGATTTGTTCATCAATCAGGTTAGAAAAGCATTCGAGAGAGGATAGAGAGGGTCTGGAAACCTGAGGTAGCATCAGACTAACCTTCAGACTAGAATTGAAGGAAAAGATGCGTGTCATGATGTCTGACTAGGCCTCACACAATGTCACGGGACCTGGTAATCACAAGAGGCTCCCAGGATGCCCACATTTAAGTACCACTCCAGAAAGTTTGCATTTTCCTGGTCCGGTTGCCACAGAGAAATGCCGTGGACATTGAAGGATGGTCATGCACCTTCCATCTCCTATCTCAGTAATGGGAAAGTCTGTCTTCACTGAATACAGATTTTACCCCAGAATTGAGATTTTTGATAGTAAATTATCAATTTTGGCAGAAAATGAGCAGATTTCTGATATATTACAAAGTTGCTTATTTTTATTGATTTATGAAATAAAAATTAAAATGACGGTTACACTTCACGGCATCGAAGGCATTTGCATGACATCCAGATACAGGTGTTCCATTGACCTCAAGCCACCATTATCAATCTGGAAATGCAAAAGGAGGGGTGCACTACTGTCATATCTCAATCTCCAGTGGAGTGCAATACCTAGCCCGTAAGGCCTCTTTCACACTTCCGTTTTTGACCATCAGTTAAAATACACCATTTTTTGAAAAAAAACGGATCCACCATTTTTTTGGGCGGTTCCGTTTTTTTCCCCATTGAGTTGCATTACCGGCGGATCTTGACGGATGGCCATCCGTTGGATCCGTTTTTTTGCGGATCCGCCAACATTTTTGCGACCGCCGGCATGCCTGGACGGACCCTGCAACGTTCTTTTGCCTGTAGGATCCGCATTTTTCAGTGCGCATGCCCGGAGAAAGGAAGTCAGCCGGGGATTTAACCCTGAAAACCTTTCTGGGGGTGGGAAAAAAAATTCATTTTCTCTCTCTCCTTCTCTCTCTCTCTCTCCTCTTCCCGGACTGCTGTTCCTTTAAAATTCTTCATTCAACGGATCCGTCAAAATAACGGTCCGCTGACATCCATTTGCATCGGTTACAAACGGATCCGCTTTCCGCCATTTTGGCGGATTTTAACTGACAAGAAAAAACGGAAGTGTGAAAGAGGCCTAAGCAGAGAAGCAAAAAAAAAAGGGAGAAAAAGACTAGGCTAATGATGGTATGCACATCCCAATAGACAATAAAAAAACACCTTTATTTCATATTGGATACAATAAGCTAAAAACATTTAAAATACAAAAAAGAACCAATAACCCAGACACCCCAAAAAAACTGGTAATATAAACCTAAAATGTGGCCCATATTGGACTATTCATAGCCACCCATAAGCAGGCACATATCATGCAATTCTCTATAACAAGACAGCCATGTACATTGCAGGCAAAGATAAGGCAGAAAAACAGACTTGATATCAAGCATATAATAAATCAATGTAAGAAAAAATGTAAATCCAAACAGCCCTAAAGCATGTGGAACTAACCACAGAATGAAATTGCCTAGTGCAAAAGACGCCCAAGAATGGTTATACCATGGCTGAAATTGCAAAGCTGCAGTGGATGCATAATGAGCAAATTAGAACCACCAGATACAGGTCAGAGCAGCAAGAGTCCCAAAGGGGTTAAAGAAAGGGGGTGGTAGGCAGGTGGTAGTATTTCATTCTATGGTTAGTTCCACATGCTTTAGGGCAGTTAGGATTTACATTTTTTCTTACGTTGATTTATTATATGCTTGATATCAAGTCTGTTTTTCTGCCTTATCTTTGCCTGCAATGTACATGGCTGTCTTGTTATAGAGAATTGCACGGTATGTTCCTGCTTATGGGTGGCTATGAATGTGGGCCACATTTTAGGTTTATATTACCTGTTGTTTTGGGGGTGTCTGGGTTATTGGTATTTTAAATGTTTATAGCTTATTGTATCCAATATGAAATAAAGGTTTTTTATTGTCTATTGGGATGTGCATACCATCATTAGCCTATTCTTTTTCTCCCTTTTTTTTTGTACCATTATCGATCTTGTCATGGGACCAATGGTATGGCCATATCTCCAAAATATTCCAGGAGCCATTTTTCAACATGACAATGCCAGGCCACATATTTTTCATGCTACAGTGAGCAGCTTTCCTGGCCTAAACGTGCTACCATGGTCTGCAGCGTCTCTGAACCTGTCTCCCACGGAGCACACCTGGGAAGCCTTTGGTCAGCAAATGCAAATTGATTTGCCCAAGTGCATTCAGCAAGGCAGAATATTCCTCAGACAGCCATTGATAGCAGCCAAGAAGTGTAAGTGTGGCGATTTTCTGCACATGGCGCTACGACGGCATACTGAATAAATCGAGATGGTTTTAAAATTTTGTTTCTATTTTTCATCATTTGCATTATTAAAATATCTATCCATCCATTTATTTCTATAATTTCACCACTTTTCCTATTTGGAGTTGCAATTTCAATGTTGAGGAGTATAGTTTTGGCATTTACTCACATGTAATACCTAAAGCTGCTCAGTAAAATTCGACACCATGCTGAATACTAATATTTTGATGCGACACAAAAATATAATCGACTGTGTTGCTTTTTCTTTCAGGGTGACAGTAGTATTCGTTACTTTGAAATTACAGGAGAGGCACCCTTTGTCCATTACTTGAATACTTTCAGCAGCAAGGAACCCCAAAGGGGAATGGGTTTCATGCCCAAGAGAGGCTTGGATGTCAGTAAATGTGAAATAGCAAGGTAAGGCAAGTCTACAGACTTCCACCATGTAAATCTTGGGGTGGGGTGCAGTAAATCAATCTGAAAAAGCTGAAAACTGTTTAGGATACCTCAGATTTCGATTTTGTGACATATCGTAAGTTGCAGGTGTCTGTTATATCGGATGTGTGATGCACCAAAGTTAATGTAAATTTAATTTTTGGTGCAATCTGAATTTGAAACACAGAAAAACACAGTACAAACGCATAAAAATACTTTGTTGTAAAGAAAGTAACAGTAAACAGCAAGTGCTAGTAAAAAGATGAAAACAAAACAGGGTATTTGGTTGATACGTTTTTTGCAAAAAATGTATACTAAGCCGCTCTACCAAAAGTCAAGGTATACCCACAGGAGGGCAGTCCCTAACCGATGTATTTAAAAACCTGACCATGTGTATGGTACCTATATGAGCAGGATTCAGAAAGGTAATGTCCGATGTGGACACGCTGTGGAAGACGGCTTATATGTGCACAGCCCACAAGGGAGGGGTGGAGTCCTCCCTAATCTTGCACAAACAAGAAACCAATTGAATATAAACACATGGGCCATGCACACAGTGAACAAGGGACTTATTCACTGTGTGCATGGCCCATGTGTTTATATGCAATCTAAAGTTGCAGAAACTTTTAGTTTTTCTTTTATTTGGCGCAGATTTCACATTTCTATTGTCTTTTCTTGCTTTCCAATGACAGGTCAAAAGTGCACCATGACTTTACTGACACACTGTATTACATTTACATTTACATTTACTCACAAAATATGAATATCATCAAAAAGTTAATTCATTTCAGTTCTTCAATACAGAAAGTGAAACTCATATATTATATAGAGTCATTACAGAGTGATCTATTTCACGTGTTTATTTGTCAATGTTGATGATTATGGCTTACAGCCAATGAAAACCCAAAAGTCATTATCTCAGTAAATTGGAATACTTTATAACACCAGCTTGAAAAATGATTTTATAATCTGAAATGTTGGCCTAAGGAAATGTATGTTCAGTAAATGCACTCAGTACTTGGTCGGGGCTCCTTTAGTATCAGTTACTGCATCAATTCGGTGTGGCATGGAGGCGATCAGCCTGTGGCACTGCTGAGGGGTTATGGAAGCCCAGGTTGCTTTGATAGCAACCTTCAGCTCGTCTGCATTGTTGGGTCTGGTGTCTCATCCTCCTTTTGACATTTCTCCATAGATTCTCTATTTGGTTGAGGTCAGGTGAGTTTGATGGCCAATCAAGCACAGCGATACTGTTGTTTTTAAACCAGGTATTGGTACTTTAGGCAGTGTGGACAGGTGCCAAGTCCTGCTGGAGAATGAAATTTTCCTCTCCAAAAAGCTTGTCTGCATAGGGAAGCATGAAGTGCTCTAAAATTTCCTGGTAGACGCTGCATTGATGCAGTAATTGATGCCAAAGGAGCCCTGATCAAGTATTGAGTGCATTTACTGAACATACATTTCATTAGGCAAACATTTCGGATTTTACTATCATCTTTCAAGCTGGTGTTATAAAGTATTCTAATTTACTGAGATAATGACTTTTGGATTTTCATTGGCTGTAAGCCATAATCATCAACATTAACAGAAAAAAACACTTGAAATAGATCACTCTGTAATGGCTCTATATAATATGAGTTTCACTTTTTGTTTGAATAACTGAAATAAATTAACTTTTTGATGATATTCTAATTTTGAGAGATGCACCTGTATTTATATTAATTATTTTAATCAACATATCTCTATTTTACAGGTTTTACAAACTGCACGAGAGGAAATGTGAACCCATTGTGATGACAGTTCCAAGAAAGGTGAAGCATGGACTCTTATAACCTATACTTTTATTCACAAGCCCCTCATAATTTAATTCCATCTATTGATATGGCTGATATACAATAAACTGAGGCAATGATCTATGGGAAAAAAAGTATGCAAATTATTTCTCCTCAAGAAAGGAGACAGTTGTGTATTGTCAACTTTGGATGTAGCTATCCTACAAGTCAATGTCTGAAACTTCAACCAGCCTTGCAAAATGATTAATGATTTTAACAAAAGCAGAAAAATCATCTGTAGGGGCAACATTTTACCTTCTGGAAGAAGCTAATTTACATATTTTATGCCGAGGGAGCATTGCCTGTAACACTCTATACTTTAGCGCATTCTCCTTAATGATAGCCTGTTCCCCCCAGAGTTGTGTAAACGACATTTCATCTAGTCAACCAGTACTCTGGTCTGTATGATAGGCAAATGCTCTGAATAATCTGTCTACACATTGGTTTAGTAACAGAGAAAATTAGTATAAAATTATTTTATTACATTTCCATAATCAAGTAAAAAAATCACCCAAATTGGAGGTTTACTTTAAGGTAAATGCAAACTTATTAACCTTTTTTATGTTATTTTTTGTCACCAGCCAATATTACTGCATGCATACATATGAAGTGCATGGGGTGTGGGGGATACTTTTGAAAGACGGGAATCAGGCAGTGAGGAATAATATAGGGGGGAATAAAGATGAGTTAGATTAGAGATTGTGATAGTACTGTACTGCTAATAATATGGTTTTTGTAGAACATGCTTTATACCGTTGAAACTGGAAATTTACCTGAGGGTAGCCATTCCACAGAACTAGTGCAGATTGAGAAAAGTCTTGAAGTTAAGAATGGGACATTCATTGGTGGAACAGATTACGTGGGTAAGGTGGTAGACAGCTGAGGAGATGTAGGAAGTGCAGCATGGTAAAGAGTTTTGTAGGTGATAAATTTAAATTTTATTATAAAGTGGAGGGGTAACCAGTGCAATGAATGGAACTGGGTAGGTATTGGAGTTGTGGCTGGACAGAAATATATGCCTGACTGATGCATTGAGGATAGATTGAAGCGGGAAGAGCATAATAAGAAGACCGATTAGTAGTGAATTATAATAATTAAGACAAAACATCCTATATAATTTAAATTAATCACATTTACCTTCACAATCTGAAAACATGTGAGGCTTGAGTAACTACATTAAGATTGGTGCTTTTCTTTCTTACAGTCAGACCTTTTCCAGGATGATCTGTATCCAGACACGCCTGGACCTGAGCCAGCTATTGAAGCAGATGAATGGTTTGCAGGACAGAATGCTGACCCTATATTGGTATCACTCAGGGAGGGATATGTTCCTGTGAAGAACAGGGAACTTAAAGTCACCAAGAAAAACATTCTGGACAATAAACCACCCACTGGGCCACGTAGAAGTTACTCTTCTTGTGAAACCGGCTTCTCAGTAAGTACTTTACTTCACTTCACTAGTCTAAATATGACACTGTGCCTAACAGTACGGGGTGCAGAGGTAAAAACATCCACACATGGGTCCAATGCCACATAAGACCACGTCACTATAATAAATGTCACATAGAAGATGGGGGGTCCTGTTACAGATTTTTCATTTGAACCTTAGAGCTTTAATTTACATTTTTGATCATTGATCAGAATTTTAGGACCAGAATTTTTTTTTAGAAATATTGGTCTTTGATGCTGTTTGGGCCTAATATCTTCTAAATATGTATTTATTTCTGTTATTCTTTACTAGAGAGTCTCTCTAGAAGATCTTCTGGAAGAAATCAAGTACTTGCGAGCCACTGTTGAGTCTCAAGAGAAGCGCATCTCAAGTTTAGAAAACCTACTGCAAGAAATTGCTAATGGCACTGACTGAGCCGAACTGTGAAATTCTGCCATCTGGCCGAGAATGCACTTCAACAATAACATGCCCTATTTTTTCCTTGCAAAGCAAACTTGATTATGTTTTGATGGAGCCAATGCATGGACTCCAAACAGAAGGCCCTATGTGTATGCCTTTCATTGTCAGGGAAGTCTTTAGAGGCCTTCTTCCTTGGGGTTGGTTATGTCTGTGGGACAGGAATTGAAGACTTTTTTTTCCGGGAGGGGGGAGGATCATTTATGGACATTATTTTGCATCTACATAGAGAGACGGGTGTAGGCCACTTTGACTGACAACTGGGACACACCGAAAACCGAATTACAAGATTATGTCTGTGGTATGCCAAATTCCATAAATTGTGAAAATGGGACAGGTTACCTTTGGACAGAGTTAGAAACACATCAGTATCTCTTTCAAGTCATCTTCATGATAAAGATCATACTATAGATCAGGTACACAAATGACTATGATTTTTTTTTCAAGAAATATAAATATACTAAAACAGCTGTTATCTTTTTTTCATAGAATCTTTCTGATTTTTTATGAACATAACTTGTTTAATTTCCTATAGAATATCTCGTACATATATGTGCACAACAGAGTATGCCACTTTGTAGGCCAGTCAAGGTGGCCCCATATAATGACATAATACTGGCCACAAAGGTCCAGCAGAAGACAACCCATTTAAAGACGCTAGGTTCCACTATCACAATTTTTTTGGGACTATTCTTACCATTTTGTTTCACAAACACTAAATTATTATATTACTATAATTTAATAATGATATGACCTGTGTGCATAAAGATATTACTACAAAGTAAAGTGTAGCATAAAGTGGACTTACAGACGAAGGCTTTCAGAAATTATTCCTCTTGTACAGTGGTGCTTGAAAGTTTGTGAAACCTTCAGAATCTTTCATATTTCTGAATAAATTTTACTTTAAACTGCACCAGATTTTCATAAAAGTCTTAAAAGTAGATAAAGAGGATGAAATCAAACAAAGGAGCCAAAAATATTTGGATTTGTCATTTTATTTAATTGAGAAAGCTATTCCAATATCAGATGTCTATGGGTGGCAAACATATGTGAGCTTTTGCTTTCTGTACCTGGTGTGACTCCATTGAGCATCAGTAATTGCATCCAAATAAGTCAAGGTAAGCGATGATTAGTCCTGCACATCGGCATAAGTGAATTTAAACCCATTCCTCCATACAAAACAGATTCAGTGCTGTTGTATAGGTGGGTTTTCTCTCAGGAAGTGTTCAATTCAGCTCCTTCATCAACATTTCTATAAGCTTAAGGTCAGGATATTGACTTGACATTTCAAAAACGTTATTCTTCTTTATTCATTGATTTGTAAAGTGACTTGTGTGCTTTGAGTTGTTGTCATGCTGCATGACCCACTTTCTCTGTATATTCAGCTCATGGACAGATGTCCTGACATTTCCCTTTTACAATTTCCCGATAAAATTCATAATCTATTGTCCCATCAATGATGGCAAGAAGTCATGGCCCAGGTGCAGTAAAAAAAGACCCAAACAATCATACTACCACCACCGTATTTTACAGTTTGTATCAGGTTTTTAAGCTGTAATGCATACCACTGTTGTTCAGTGTCATCCTGAAAGTGGACTAATGAACATTAACATTATCTTATATGAGAGAGACCTTTAGTTACTTAGAGGTTATCTTGGGTTCCTTTGTGAACTTGCAGACTATTATTTGCCATGATCTTTGAGTGATCTTTATTGGTCGGCCATACCTTGGGAGGGTAATAATGGTCTTTGAATTTCCTGCATTTGTACACAATCTGTCTGACTGTGTAAAGGTGGAGTCCAAACTCTTTACAAATAGTTTTGTAACCTTTTCCAGCCTTATGAACATCAATAACTCTCCTTCTGAGGTCCTCAGAAATCTCTTTTGTTCATGCCATGATACATTTCCACAAATGTGTTGTGAAGATCAGAGTTTGATAGATTCCTGTTAATTAAATACAGTAAAACGGGTCACCCATTCACACCTGACTGTGATTCCATTGATTAAAACACTAGACTACTAGACTATAATGTCACCTTTATCTGCTGATCCTTAGGGTTTACATACTTTTGCCACCCACAGAAGTGATATTGGATCATTTACCTTATGTGGAAAAAAATGTCTAATATTATTATCTAATTTTAGAACTTGTGTGAAAATCTGATGTAGTTCTAGGTCAAATTTGTTTAGAAATTTTCAACATTTTGAATGGTTCGCAAATTTTCTAGCACCACTGAAAGTCTACACCAATCTGATCCAATATGTTGGAAACCTATTGAAAACACAGTTTATAGGCAGTATTCTTATTCATTGAACAGAATGGCTACCTCTGCTGTGAAGCACTTTATAGTGTTTAATAGTAATATATAATATATGGATTAAATGATTATAAACTGGTTACAACAGAGTCAGAGTTTATTAAAATTACACAGCCTATTTTATACAATGATGCCTAGGCTCCTTACAAGCTATAGAGAGGTACACTGTCATTAGGTTTCTGACTTTGGGGATTAAAAGGAAACATATCTCCTTGTGGAGAGTGACATAACTGACGCGCCAGTGTAAGGAGACGTATAGGCCATGCATTGTTTTTCTGGGAAATGAAATGTGCAGATTGCCTCTTCAGAGAGGAAGAGGACTTGAGCTCTAGTGACAGCTATTGCTACTCCTACTTCCAATAGGTGACACTACAGTTCAAGTCATCTTCCTCTCTGAAGTGTCAATTTACATTTTTAATTTCACTGAGTAGCATTACACGGCCTATAAGTCTCCTTACAGTGGAGTGTGAGGTATGTCACTCTCCGCAAGAAGAGATGTTACCCCTTACACCCCAGTCAGAGGCCGAAACAGATCTTATGCTTTGCACTGATGACAACCCTCCGAATCACGTGTCTGCAAATTGAGATTCTAGTTTTTCTTTTATCCTATGTCATATGGCAAAGCTTGTTAAAGGGTCTATATTGACTTTAAGGATTTCTACTTCCAAAAAGTGGCGCTAGAATAGGCAATTTATATATTTACTTTGGGGTTGAAAGTCAGCACCAGAGTTGCAGAAAATAAATAAAAATCAGTGTGAGTCACAAATTTCCTGGGGGCCATAGCATTTGCTGTCCCCTTACCTATAGCTATTATGCGCTTCTCTATGGCGGTTCATCCGGACAGTAACTAACGTAGCTGCTTACATAATCTCTGTTTGTGAATACATCCCAAGATAATATCCAATCATCAAAAAAAATGTCATCTATTGTACGTATGGGGAAGAGTATATGTAGTAAGACCAAATAGTAAAAGTACAGAAGCAGGGAGAAATAAATAGTACATATAACCATATAACATTATTCTGCCTCCAAACATTTTGCTGCCTTAGGCATATGCCAAGTTTGTCTAAATGGTAAATCCATTCTTGTGCTCTACACTATATTGTTATATTTTGTGTATCACTGTCGATCTGTGATGTCTAGAATACAATGCTGCCTACATGGGCTTACAGATAAAAATATTGCCTTCATGCCCATAAAGCTCTATTAGCATACCTCATAGAATTAATATTTATTGCACTCCACTAATGTCCAATATAAGTATTTTTTTTTTTGGGGGGGGGGTATAAATTAAATGTATGTTGTGTCTTTTTCTTTTTTTTTTAATGACTTTCTAAAATATTTTGTGTTGTGTGAGCCATATATCAGCAGCCAAAAAAAAAATCACTTTTTTTCTTATATAGACAGAAGTCCACCAGCAGTACAAGATACAAGAACGTAAGATTCTTAGCAGTCATTAGATCAAAGTGTGTGAGCCAATCTGCCAACAACAGTGTGTTCTCTTTTCGATCGGACCTTATACAAAAGATACTTGCCTTTCCTTTTGCCTAGGCCTGCTTTCTCGACCAGTCCTTTGGAGTATTATTGGAGCTTTGATGGATCATGTGCACTTCTGATGCATTCAAAGGGGGAATATTGGGGGTCTCAGCACTCAGACCACCACTGATCCAGGACGTACCACCTATCCCATGGATAGGTGATAATAACTTATTACCGGAATTCTCCTGTAATATACATTTTAGGGTCTGAATTACAATTGCAGTACTCGTTCACCCCATGGTTCTGCCAAAAGAAATTTAGATCGTCATAGGATTATTTGGTAATTTGAGTTTATTTAGTGAAACCGAGGTCATATAGCTGCTATGGAAAAATTGTATAATTTCTGTTAAAGGGGTTGCTCCATCTCGGATATTTATGGCATATCCAAATGCATTTAGCCTTAGAACAGGGCCTTAATATGCACTGTCCGGAATGGAGAGGTGCCCATGCATGCACCTCAATTATTATTTGTGTGGAAGGTCTGATACAAATAAAAAAAAATACTGAAGTATCGTTAGTGTGACACATTCTTAATAGTATTGTATTAAAGTGATCAGAATTGTATGACTTGGGGTGCAAAGAGAACAATTACAATTTATATTAAAGTTGAGGCACATCTGTCCCAAAATTCCACAACACAAACTACATACATTATTACATAGATCTTTTAGACCTGATGAGCCTGATCTAGTTACTTTGAAAATCCATTTCAGAATGGTTGTATAATTCCTTATGAAATTTTAAACTTAATAACTGCCCTTATATTCTGACAGACAGCTCTTCCCTCCTTCCTGTAGCTGAGATCTCACACTGCTCAGTACAAGCTGCAGCTGTCGGTCAGGTTGAGTGGCCAGAGACTGAATACATTTAAATACATTTAGATTATAAATCCAGGATGACATAGATTTTCAAAGTAAGCACACCAGCCTTTCAGGTCTAAAATATATTTAATAATGTTTGCAATTTTTATTGATAATTTTGGTGATGGATTCATCTAACAATTCACTCGTAGTATTTTTTGTTTAACATACCATACTTTGCTTCGATTTTGAATTACTAGATTTTCTTTTTTCATTTCTACCCATAGCAAGTTTTATGATTTTTTAAACCATCCGGGCTGGATAACCCTTTAGAACTGTAAAATAACAAATTAATTTACCAGTCTTTAACCTCTAATATAATCAGCTACATAATGCAGTCATACCCTGGTTATTATTCAGATTTTCTTACACTGTATTGTAAAGTGATGTTAGAAAACAGAATTGAATATGTTTTTGTTCAAACACTTTTGCAAATTGCTAATTACCAATCTCATGATTCTCTATGTAACATCTGTCAATAATGTAATCAACATGGCTGCTAATCAATTTTCTACATGTAAAGCATGTTCTGCTGTCAACCCAATGGCCAAGAATTAAAATAACAAGATTTTATTAGTGAAGCTACCCACGTCTCCGCAGTGATGTGAATGTACATGTACTATAGAGACTTTATACAATATAAGGATTGTGGAATTAAAGATGCAACTTACTGTATATAATTCATTATTTATTACAAAGACCTAAGAGGAGAAGATGATCTAACAGATGCATAAATAGCACTGTATATCTATAGTGCAGTTCTTATAAAATACATATATATATCTACAGTATAGTACAAATGTGTAAAAGTGCACCCTGTGAAAAAGTTTTAGGCAGGTATAGAAACAACATGCACAGAGCAATTCAGCAGAAAGATTGTTTCAAACATCTAATAGAACTGACCACAGATCTTCTGAGGATATAGGCTAGAGCAGATCCTTATGTCTTTTCATGTTTCTCAGCATTGTGGATACCATTAATTCTAACCAAATCCCCAACTCAATTTATTGAAATTCAGCCCCATACTTGCAAGGCACCTCCACCATGCTTCACTGTTGCCTGTAGACACTCATTATTGTACTGATCTCCAGCCCTTTGGCAAACAAACTGCCTTCAGTTATTACCAGGTATTTCAAATTTTGACCCATCAGCCCAGAGCACCTGGTGACACTTTTCTGTGCCCAAGTTCTATGTTTTTGTGCATAGTTGAGTCACTTTGGCCTTGTTTCCATATTCAAGGTATGACATTTGGGCCACAATTTTTCCAATAAAGATGACTTCTAGTCAGATTTCTCCAAACAGTAGATGGTGAGTCCCACTGCCATCTGCCAGTTCTGAGCTGATGACAATGCTGGACATCCTCCCATGTGGAAGGGAAGGGTGATGTGTCCTTCACCTGCTGCACTGTTTCCTTAGCCAACCACTGAGTCTATAGCCCTCAACATTGCCCATTTCTTGCTGTCATCAATGCTGAGAAATATAGGCAGAAACTTATCCATCATGCAATACCATCAGGGAGGTAAATACACAAACCTCAGTGACATTATCCAAATGTCAACAAAAAGGTGAGGCTGTATCAAGACAGCCCCCCCAAGGCAAGAGGCCACAAAGCACCCACTCCAATAGCAAAATGTTCATGCAAGGAGAAAAATGGAGCAAACAGGTGAGTAAAGTAAAAAAATAGTCATCTTTATTAAATAAATACAGACAAATATAGAGACAAGTAATAATGAATAAAGTAATGAACATGACAATGCCGCAGGATAAAAGAACAGAAGCACCCGGACACAAGGACAACCATAATGCAAGTCGTGGAGTACAGATATAAGTAACTAGATAGTAAATATCGCCACACAGGATCCACCTGGACAAGACAACACCGCAGAGTGTAAGTGTGGAGATATCCAAAAGGCGCTAAATGCGCCAAATGTAAAGAGCGGTATCTTACCACAGGTGGAGGCAAAGGCTGTGGAGGTCCGGGGCCAGGTTAGGGGCAAGCCCGACGCGCGTTTCGCGTGTTTGCACACACGCTTTCTCAAGGGAAGTATCACAGGGAGAGGTAAAGGACCTTCTTATGCACCAAGTGACCGGATCACATGACCGCGAATGGACCAATGGGAGTGGTGTAAAGCGGCGCATGCGCAGTGGGCACAGCAAACGCCGGCATGCAGGGACAAAGCGTCACACATCGCCCAAGGCCTGGGGGAGGGGGAAACTCCCAGAGGCCGAGGGAGACGCGCAGAGACGCTCGCCCTGCAGCCGGACGGAAGCAGGCACAACGGGCATGCGCACAACCAGAGCCCAAAAATAAAGAACAATGTACAGGGCTGAGCGTGAGCTGGTCATATACAAGGAACCTTATACACACATAAGTGATCAAAGGGGTAGCACTAACAGGGGACAACAAGAGAGACAGCAACACAATCAAAAAAATTATGCAATAAAGTGTAAAATGCATAATATATAGAGAAGTTAGAAAGACCGGGTCCCCTATACAAATGCGGGGAATAATTCCCCGCTCACCATATACATATATATATATATATACGACTATAAAATGACCAAATGCAGATAGTCATGCACACAGTGCAGGGTACACATATATAGGGAAATACGTTGTCCTCCAAAATGCGGCTCTTGTATCCCTGTGCAGAGTATGATGTCGATACAGTGTTGTATATGAAAAACAGCAAACACATAACAAGTCGATCTCCCATGTAGAAAATGTGCAACGGGTCACAAGAAGGTCCGGAAAAGAACTAAAGAGAAGAATTAAAAATGCAACAATGAATAAAATATGATAAAATAAAACCAAAAGAGAACCCCCAAATACTGGAATGGGGAATAAAAGGGAAATAACAGGGCAAAATAAATGAACAAAAAAACATTATTTGGAAAGTGTATTTTTGAATATGCATATGAATATTAGCAAACAATAAGAACCTACAAAAAGGAAGCAAAAGATAACGATTCATTTAGGCCCTTAGGCGTCATGGTGTCCAGTGTGACAATCCATTTAGCTTCAACTTGGGCCAGTCTCCGTTTGTAATTACCACCTCTCGCCCCTAAATGGACCTGATCAATACCTCTAATTTTGAGAGAAGTAGGGTCACCATTGTGATATTGCCAAAAGTGGCGGGGCAGAGTCTTGAGAAGGGAAATGTCAGTCACTGTCTTGGACGCACAAATGTCCCGCACATGCTCACGCACCCTCCTCCTGAGTTCTCTGGACGTGAGACCAACATAAATTTTGGAGCAGCCACATGTGGCATAATAAATCACATTTGTGCTGCTACATGAAATCCGATGACGAATATCAAACTGTCTCCGTCCATCGGAAGAGGTAAAGGTGTCGCGGCGCAGGACATTTGTGCATGCAAGACAGTGACCACACGGTATGGAGCCAGGCACAGGGCCCCTAGACCCAAATACATTAGTCGACACTGGGAGATAGTGACTCCTCACAAGAAGGTCACTCAAATTTCTTGACCTTCTTGCAGTCATTGAGGGATATCGACCCAAGGATGAACCCAGGGCAGGTTCGGTCCCAAGAATCGACCAATGTTTAGTAAGGATCTGCTTCATGTTGTCCCATTGGTGGTTAAATGTAGAGATGAACCTAATTGGTCCATCCAAAATCTGTCGAGAGGTCCTATTGCGGGAGACCAAAAGACTACGCGTGGAGTGGCTCTTGCTCTCAGATAGCCTTTTTTAATGCATCTGTTAGAGTAGCCTCGGCTCGAAAAACGCGTTTTCAGATCGGCCGCTTGCATCTCAAACTTGGCATCTGACGAGCAGATCCGCCTCATCCGTAAGAAATGTCCGACCGGGACAGCCCCTATGGTGGAAGGATTGTGGGCAGAAGACGCATGAACCAAAGAATTAACTGATGTCGGCTTACGGTAAACATCAGTCTGGATGTGACCAGTGTGATCAACACACATGGTAACATCCAGAAAATTGATTTTGGCTACATCAAATGAATAAGTCAAATAGATGTTCAAATGATTATCGTTCAGCGTCTCCACATTTGGCGCATTTAGCACCTTTTGGATATCTCCACACTTACACTCTGCGGTGTTGTCTTGTCCAGGTGGATCCTGTGTGGCGATATTTACTATCTAGTTACTTATATCTGTACTCCACGACTTGCATTATGGTTGTCCTTGTGTCCGGGTGCTTCTGTTCTTTTATCCTGCGGCATTGTCATGTTCATTACTTTATTCATTATTACTTGTCTCTATATTTGTCTGTATTTATTTAATAAAGATGACTATTTTTTTTTACTTTACTCACCTGTTTGCTCCATTTTTCTCCTTGCATGACCATCAGGGAGGTGTCTGAAAAGCTCTAAAATTATTCTGCAGTAGGCCAACACACACAAACATACAGCCATCATTAACAACTAAGGCTGGTTTCACATTAGCGCTTTTTAAGCGCACGCACGGCCGGGGGTAGCTCCGCCCCCGAGCCGGCTCTCTGCCCGGCGTGCCCGCCCCTTGCATGTAGCGCCGCCTCCTAGCGGACAGCGGCGCCTGCGATCGGCGCACCCTATCTTTAGCATAGGGTGCGCAGATCGTGCGCAGGCCGTGCGCTAGTTGCGCTTTGACCTGCGCAGCGCACTTTTGACGGTGCGCCGTGCGCGCCAAAATCGAACTTTTCGGATTACGCCGGATCTGGTTTTTAAAATTGACCCTTGTGGCCTTCCGAACGGGATTGGCTACTGGAAAACTATATATAGCATGTTCCTACAGCCCTTCTTTGACAGGTTGTAGAGGAGAAAGTGCAGGTTGGAGAGAAGAGCAAGTTACTGGCGAAGATGGATGTTGTCATTGGAAATATTACCACTAGAAGTTCTGTGACGGTTTCAGTAATGAGGTACAATTTTGCACTATACTTTATGTCACCTCAAGGCAGAGTACACTGGCAGGATGACAGAGTGTGAAAGATTTGTGCCCTAACCAAACTTGTGTACCTTCTGGACCAACAGTATATACCTTTGCCAACCAAAGTTGGCTATCTTGTCATGGTCTTACTATTTTTACCTTTAGGCCACAGGTGTGTTCCTTGGTTGTGTTTTATGCAAAGTATTTCACCTTTTAACAAAAGTTGTGTTCATTGTTAGGAAATCACCAACAATAAACACAACTTTTCAGGTGAAATACTTTGCTTCAAACACAACCAGGAACACAACTGTGGCAAAAAGCTAAAATTTACCCACAGTTATATACCTGGTTTTGAATACCTTTTTACCTTTTAAATACCCTGTATTTAACCTTTTTTTTAAACATATTTCGCCGCAGAAAGAAATTACAGACAACCAGTGTAAACAATAATTTAACTTTTATTTAAAATATTGTTTTTTGTGTAAACTGTTTTTAAAGTTAAAAAAACTTTTTTAATAAAGGTTTGAAACCAACCAAATGGGCATTTTTATTACAAAAAAAACATTATAACTCGGTGTAGTGTGGGGTGGAAATACTGCTGGAGGGGCTGCGGGACACTTCGACAATGGGAGTGTGGAGAGAGGACTGGGATCGTGGTGGGGAAGGTACAGTTAGAGGTGATGGTGTGGAAAAAGCTACAGAATGGGTGGACATGTGGGAGGCAGAAGAGGTGGTGGGCGGTGGAGTGGAGGGTTGGGCAGGGACTGTAGGAGCAGATGATGTTGATGGAAAGTTGTATGGGGAAGGAGTTTGGTACGGGGAAGGAGTTTGGTACGGGGAAGGAGTTTGGTACGGGGCAGGTTGCTGGAAGTGGGGAGATGTCTGGTACTGGGGAGGTTGCTGGTACTGGGAAGGTTGCTGGTACTGGTGAGGTTGCTGGTATGTAATAGGAGGGGGAGGATGGAAAGTGGCTGGAGGGGGTGCAGATGTAATAGGAGGGGGAGGATGGAAAGTGGCTGGAGGGGGTGCAGATGTAATAGGAGGGGGAGGATGGAAAGTGGCTGGAGGGGGTGCAGGTGGAGGAACTACAGTGGTGGGAGGTGGAGGTTGGGATGTAACCTGCTGTAGAGCACCGTGGCACGAATGCATTACATGCATCTGCTGGGTAGGAGATAGTGTTGCCATGCGCTCCACAACAGACCTGAAAAAGGTGTGGTTTGGCGAAGATCTTGCTTCTGAATGCATGGTTTGCAGAAGTGTTTTCACCTCCAGAATGCTGGAGTTGATCTGCTGAAAGCCTGCGGAGATTTGCTCTGACAAGACTTTTAGACAGTTCTGGAAAGATGCATTCAGATGCAAGAACTCTGGCGCATAACTCTTTTCCTGACCCCTCTGCCGCTGCCGCCCAGTACCCGCAGGTGTACTAGAGGTGGCAGGGGCAGAAGGGTGGGGTAAAGGGAAAGCGATCTCCTCACCAGCAGCTTCATGTAATGTAGGCGGCCACGATGCTCCTGTGCTGGTGGATGGGACAGATGGGTCGAATGTGTGGGAAGGCTGGGAAGGTGCAGATGTACCGGGGAGGTCGAAGTGTCCCTCGGTGCCGGTCTCCTCAGGGATCGCCTCAGAAGGGTCGAATCGTGCAGGCTCCCGAGTGCTGCTCACCGTGCTGTGGAATAAAGAGAAAAAAAACCAATTAAAATACTGACATGGTATGGTTACATCTAACATTTTTTTTCACATGTGGTGTGTAATATTTACCTTCTGGTGACCATTGTTTCCCGGAGGAACGACAGGGCTTGTGCGTACTTGTACTTGCTCCTGCGTCCTCCAGATCCACTCGGGGCCCGCATCTCTTTATTGAACTCCTTCTTGAAACGATCCCTCACAGACCGCCACCGATTCACAATTCTGTTCCCTGAAACGAGAAAGGACAAAGTGGTTAGTATACAACATCAGTGTTTCACAAACTCCAGTCCTCATGGTCCCCAGGGGTCATGTTTTCAGGATTTCCATAGTAAATAGAAATCCTGAACACATGATCCGTGGGGACCACGAGGACTGGAGTTCGGGAAACACTGGTTTACATCAAGCAACCGGTACTGTATATACTTACGCTCTTTAATCTGGGCCCGAACATCGAGGTCCTCCCAGCGGCCCACAAGGAGCGAACAGATTTCCTCCCAGAGTCGTCGGGTAACGATAAGGTCAGCGTGGCGGCGGTCAGCCATATTCCAGAGCGGCTCCCTTTCTCTGACGAGATCGATGAGGTGGTCCACATCGAGTCCTCCATCCTCACCGTCAGAGTCGGGAGCACGCTGTGAAGGCTGTTAAAGAAAAAGACAAAAATAACATAATTAGCCTCCACAAAAGAAATGAAATAAAAAGTGCAAAAAAACAAAGCAAAAATATTTATACTTACACGCTGGTGACCGCCGCGTTGCTGTCGCCGACGACCCTGGGAGGCACTGCGAGGACCTCTTGGCCGAGCACCAGATTGGGAAGACTAGAGAAGAAAACAAAAAATGTTATGTCTTTGGATGTAGGCATTTGTTTGCTGTGTGTGGTCTGCAGAACATTGTTTTCTATGTGTTGTGTGTAGTGTGATGTTGTGTTTGATGCAAAAAACTTACCAATTGTGAGCCCACTCCAAGCGTCTGTCCACCCCTTCCTTCTTCTTCTGGGAGCTCCTCTTCATCTTGTGAATCCTGTTTTGAAATAAAAGGCAATGAATAGACATATATTACAGAGATGATGGATTTTGGAAATAAAAACTTACCGTCAAACGCTGACGATGCGAGGGAGGGCTCCCAGAAGATGATGTGCTGTCTTCCTGGTGGCCACACTCCATGCCTGTGGGTGGTGTTCCAGCTGCTGCCATTGCTGCTGCTGCTGCATCTATTGGGCGGCTGTTGAATAAAGAGAAACAAAGGGCCAATGAATATCTTGATATTCAATAGCCCTAGTTTGGAGGAATGGGGGATTTGATAATTACCGTCTCTCATCTGCTGCTGGCCTCCCCTCCTCAGCATGTTCCATTTGCTGCTCCATTTGGGGTGGTGGTGGTGCTGATGGTGCTGCAGTGGTCTCCTGCCTTCTCCTGCTGCGCTTGGTTGCTTTCTTGGGTGGCATGTTGGGTGTGGCTGTGGGTCCCACTGTCTTGCTTTTATATATGTCTTGTGGGCAGAGCTACTGAGCATGCTCAGACCAAAAAAAACAGATCCGGCCACCGGATCCGGCTTTCGCCGGATCAGGCGCATTGCGGCGCTCATAGGCTTTCATTGTGTGAAAAAGCCGGACGCGCCGGATCCGGCGTGTCCGGCTTTTTCGCCGGAGACAAAAAACGTTACAGTAGCCGTTTTTTCCAGACGCCGGATCGCGACACATTGCCGGATCCGGCGAAAACCGGATGAAACGCATGGCCATCCGGCGCGATCCGGCGCAAATGCAAGTCAATGGGGGGGAAACCGGATCCGGCATTGCATTTCGCCGGATCCGGTTTCTGTCAAAAGCGCCGGATCGCGCCTGAAGGCGAAAACCTGATGTGTGAAAGAGGCCTAAAGCACAAGGTGTCCTGCAAGTGATGATATGGTTTTCAGACAGCCCTGATCTCCATATCCAGTCTGTGTGGTATTACATGAAGAGACAGACAGATTAACACAAGTGACATCTACAGATGATCTGAGCTTGGTTCTTCAAAGTGTTCCTTCAAAAACTATAGTAAGTTTACTTAGAAGAAATGATGCTGTTTCAATGGCAAAGGGCAGTCACTCCAAATGTTGATTTGACTTACACTTCTGTGTTGTTGCTTAATTTTGATAATTGATAAAAAGAAACTATTAACACTTATTTTTTAAAATATTCTTACTTTGCAGTATTTTTTCATCACTGGCCAAAAACAAAATGTAAATGTTTGAGGCTCTTTAGGATCCTTGACTGTAGTACATGACAGTTGTGGCTTTCATGACCTGCCATAGCCAATGTGTTGGGGGTTGGTGTTACAGATTTTACATCAAGTCTCCAGATCTTCAAATTACACCTCTGAGACAAGATAATGTGTGTTCTCTCTTTGGAGTACTTTCAAACATGGAGGATTTGTTGTGACATTCATTTTATACATTTGAATGGAGATGTTTTTGCAGCATGTGCATGGGTTTCTGTAAGAGCCTTTCACATGAAAAGGAAAGTCCTAGATATTTCTACATCAAATCTTCTGCATGTAAATACACCCTTAGCTTCCTTCACACAGAGACCTTCGTTATGTTTGAGAATCACTCCAACTAGTCCACTAGACATTAGTTTAAATTGTGTCTTTCATCTGATCAACACAGCCCGAGCCACAGGCAGCATGATTCAGACACTAACTGGTGTATTTCAGCTGTGCATGTTTTACTCTGAAACGTTTCGGCATTTCAGAGAAAGCATACTTTGGAAAGCTGTGTAACAACAGAGCTTCTTTATTCAGGAACAATCAGGAACAATATATGATAAGCTTAATAGATTAGGAATAAATAATTTGTGTGTCTCTATCTGTGCATCATCTACAGCAGGCTGCTTCTCTCATACACAGACACAGGAAAAACAGGAAATACAATCACATGCTATCCCTGTGTGAGTCTCTGGGAGTTTTTTTTGTTCTAACTTTATGAACAGCATACACATTTAGCAACTAAACACTCATAGACAGGAAGGGAGTTGTTGCACCCAGTAGCGTAGCTACCAGGCGGGTAGAGGGTGTGGTCTCCCCGGGCCCCTTGCTCTGAGGGGGCTCACCCACACCCAGAGCTCCTGCCAGGTGTTAACTATGTCAGCGTGTGCAGCTCACTGATGTAGTTAAGCTTCACTGTACTGCAGGGAGACTGTACCTTTAAGCTGCCTACAACAAACTGCAGACAAGCCCACATTTCACAGCACCAGCTTCTTCATGCTGAAGACAGAGGACTGGAGCAAGACAAGATGGTGCTGACTTTCTGTGAGTAAGAACTCGGGGGCCCTAAGGTGTGTGTGCAGTGAGGAGGGGGCAAGAGGCTGCTCACCTCCTTGAATGGTTTATTTTCTTGTGTTTGCAGTTTTGTATCTGAGGCACAGTAGATTTGTGGCGGCTGCTTGAGCTTTTAAACAGTTCAGAAGGTGTCTCTGTCAATGCAAATCAGCTGCCATAAATCTCACTGTGGCTCAGAGGGACTGACCTGAGTAGTCAGTATCATGCTCTGCCCTGATAGAAGTCACACCGGCAGCAGGACAGCACAGATAGAATGTGACTTTCCCTCTTCATATATACAGTATATATTATATATACTGTATATATGGTATATAAATGTAAAAATATATAGTAGCAAAAAAATGAATGCAGAGCACCATTGCCAAAATTAGAAAATAGTGTTTTAATAGCCCATTGGGGCTCAGCAACGTTTCGGTTCACTGAGAACCTTTTTCCAGGAGAATCAAGACTCAGTTTTTTTCATTTTGTCTAAACGGTGTGCCGCCTTCATTTTTTGCTGCTATATTGAAGACCGGTAAATGCCTGGAATGTTTGGCAGCCGTATATTTCAAATATCTCTCTACATATATACAGTATGTATATATACAGTATATATACACACAAATACACACACACACCCTGTGACTTGGTTCTGTAGCCGGGGTGAGGGTCCTATCATCTCATTTTGTAAATCCAGGGTGGCAAGCATGAAAACTCAATTACGGTATATAACTTTTTATTAAAAAAAAAAAAAAATCCCCACAAAGTTGAGGACGAATATATTTGATAAAGAGCCAAATAGAAGAAAATACAAACAGCTAGTAGGTGCATATAGATGATCACATATAGACCCCTGAACGTATACTGAGTCTGGACAAAACCCCCCCAAAGGCAGAAAAGGGAATAAAAGAGAAGACGTACCAGGGGTGCACTTTCTGCTTTGCAGGAGTACCATTTTACCTCCCTCTCTTCTAATTCTCTTTCTTTCCAGTATCCTCTTTGGGGTCTTGTCTCGACAAGAGTATTTCTTTTAGGGTCACCTGGATACATTCAGGGAGCTATACCCATACGCTGGCCTCTATACGCACCCACTGACTGTTTCTATTTTCTTCTATTTAGTTCTTTGTCTTATATATCAGGGCTGTGCAAGTTGGAGCCCACAGACAGGGACCGACAGAGACCAGAATCAAAGGCATGGGAGTTACAGCGGGGGCCATTATACAGTGTAGAGCTAATTCGGGGGCCATTATACAATGGATGAGCTAATGCGGGGTCAGTATACAATATGCGAACTAATGAGGGGGCAGTATACAGTATGGGAGCTAATGAGGGGCCAGTATACAGTATGGGAGCTAATGAGGAGCCAGTATGCAGCATGAGAGCTAATGAGGGGCCAGTATACAGTATGGGAGCTAATGAGGAGCCAGTATACAGTATGGGAGCTAATGAGGGGCCAGTATATAGTATGGGAGCTAATGCGGGGCCAGTATACAGAATGGAAGCTAATGAGGGGCCAGTATACAGTATGGGAGCTAATGAGGGGCCAGTATACAGCGTGAGAGCTATTTTGGGGGCCATTATACAGTGTTAGAGCTAATTCGGGGGCCATTACACAGCAGATGCGCTGATGCGGGGGTCATTGTACAGCATGGGAGCAAATGTAGGGGTAATTATACAGTATAGGAGCTAATGTGGGGGCCACTATACAGTACAGTTTAAAGGCTACTGTGGGGGCCATCATACAGTATGAGGGCCTATATACAGTGTGGGCACAAAAGAGACATTCTGCTACCGTATGTAAAGGGTACAATGGTGGCATTATTATGTGAGGCAGTTAGAGGATCTCTGCTTTTGTACCACACAGCAGGTACAATAGTAGGGACACATACAGCAGCTGTGGCTCAGTATTGGGTTGAGTAGTTTGTACACATTGGAGATAGTTGGGTACTGGGCTGGAAATGTGAGAAGTCTTTGTTGAAATCTCTGCAGATGAGTCCTGGCTGGAGAAGTCATGTCAGTCTGAGTAAGATGTAAAAGTGAACGATTATCAGAACGAACGTGACCTGTAAGTTATCATCTGTAACTGTATTGTAAACTCTTGTATATTCTGCAGGACTGGTATCTACCACTATGAGGTCACCATATGGCGGTAATATCAGTTGTTTTTTGTATAGAGATTATTTTCACTTAGGCTGAGTTCACACATGGCGTTTTTTTCGCGTTGGTTTTAACCACGTGATTTTGCCGCGAAAAATAAGCATCCCATGCATTCCTATGGGATTCCGCAATGCTGTGCTAATGCTGCGGTTTTTACCGCGGCGGAATCGCTTTGCGGTAAAAACGCAGCATGCTCATTAATTTTGCGGAATTGCGGCGATCCCGCACCCATAGGAATGCATTGTTCCGCTTACTTCCCGCATGTGGCTGTGCACACCATGCGAAAAATAAGCAGAACAATTTCGGATGGTACCTACGGTCCGGAGGAGAGGAGACTGTCCCCCGGGCTTTGGGTACCATATCCCTGCAAAAAATAGAATTTAAAATAAAAAAATATTGTTATTCTCACCTTCCGACGTCCCGCGCAGCCTTCCCGCCTCTCTTCACGCTCCCGTTCCCAGTAAGCCTTTGCGAAAATGCCCACGATGACGTCCGTTCTCCTGGGATCGCGAAGTCTCGCGGTCATTCGCGCGACATCATCGCGAATTAAAGCGAGACGTCACGATCCCGCGAGAACATACGTCATCGCGGGCATTTTCGCAAAGGATTACTGGGAACGGCAGCGTGGAGAGAGGCGGGAAGGCTGCGCGGGATGTCTGAAGGTAAGAATAACACCATTTTTTATCTTTTTTATTATTTTTTTACCTTTTATCTTTTACTACTGATGCTGCATAGGCAGCCTCAGTAGTAAAAAGTTGGTCACACTTGTCAAACACTATGTTTGACGAGTGTGACCAACCTGTCAATCAGTTCTCCAAGCGATGCTACAGATCGCTTGGAAAACTCTAGCATTCTGCAAGCTAATTACGCTTGCAAAATGCTAGATTTTCCGCGGGAAAATCGCGGGAATTTAAAATGCGATTTTCCCGCGGAATGGAATTCCGGAACTCTCACGGTAATTTCCGCGAGAGTTCCGCTACGTGTGAACTTAGCCTTACAGCGCGGTCATCTGCCGAGGTTCTCCTATACTCACGACTAGAGTGCGCCACCTGAGTTGTAATCAGGGTTACCGGTTAGGCGTCCACTCAGATTTTTCACCCCCCCCAGCTGAACCCCTAGCAACGCCTCTGGTTGCATGTGATATACAGTAGATTTTTATTAAATCTTTGTCCGCAATACATTAAATGATCATTGAAAGTTTGCAATTTGGAAATTACAACTTGACACTTATTTGTCAGCCCTGGAACTTATTTTGGGATTCACTCCTTGTTTGTGTAGAGGGCTCTGCGATACCCCTCTTGTTGAGGATTCCGATGACACAGATTATGTTATGGCATTTGGTTAGGCATCTGCATTTCTGATAATACTGCACCTTATATCCAAAGTATGAACATACCTTGCAATCATTATTATTAAAACCTACCCTTATTTACATGTTGCAAAACTCCATCCACAAACCTTTATTATATGATCATCAGAAATAAAGTAGCAGAGCTGAAATAGACAATAACTAAAAGCATTTTCCTTTTTATGGTATAAATTCCTTTCCTGAAGACTCTTACTTTACTGGAAAGTGGTGGCGATGATGGTGATTTCAGGTCTTGAGTACAGCTGCTCACTATAAAATAACAGGTGCACTCTAAAAGTAAATTACAGGGGACATTGTACTCCGCAGCATCTCCGCCAGTAACCTCTTAGCTTGTAGAATCATATTAAGCTTGTGCAGCCGTGCTCTCAGCCATTATTGCTGCAGTAAAAGCTATGTCCTCATTATTACTGTGACCGATAACAGTGGAGACCAGGAGAGACCTTTATTACTAATATCGCCAAACCTAAAGTTTATAAAAGAGGTCATGTACACAAGTGTATAATGGAGATCTGTGTGAGTCCTGGGCAGTAATTGCTCCAAACATGCAGGTAACTTTGCGCCACAGTCCATACACCACCATTGCATTTTCCATATAATGAATTGAACAACTGTAAAACAAAATCCAAATGGGGTGAAATGGGAAAAAAATGCAATTTCAACATTGGTTTTTCTTTTTATGGGTTCAATATGCGTTACAAATGACCTGGCAACGAGATTCTCTAGGTCAGTACAATTACAAGCGATAGTGAACTTATTAACTACCGGTAGTTTAAAAAAAATAGAATTTTGTGAAAAAGAACAATATTTGCGTTGCCATTTTCTGGGAGCCATAACCATTGGGGGAGCCTGTGCTGCCATCTGAAAACCCAAGAGGTAATGAGGCCACTTATACTTCCAAAGCAGCAAATCGTTTGTCACAGACACATAAAGGACTGCTTTATTGGACTGCAAAGCGCCTATATACAGTTCTTTCTGTTTTTGTCCGTTCCCGCTGTGTGATGGCTTCTTTTTTTGCGTGGCTATATTTAGTTTTTCTTGGTACCATTTTGGCATGCATACTACATTTTAATCACCAATAATTGCAGCCCAGCAGTTTAATCTTCCTATACTTATTGACTGGTGGTTTATTGAGCTACATCCAGATCCTGGTGTCTTGTGATTTAAGACCGTAGCTTCCTAATTCTGGCGAATAAATTACCGGCCTTTGGTTTCTAAGCTTAAGCCATAGTGTCCAGTGTCCTAAGGCCTCCATACGCAGACTAAATTTAGGCAAACTCACCAATTCCAGCTACACTGCCCGACTTGCGGGAGATAAGGATCAGGCATACTACATCTAAAAACCCAATCATTTTGTCTTCAGGGGAGACAAGTCTGACAAGTCCCCTTTGCCAAATGAAGCCAAACATTCATATTTATGGATGAGTTGAGAGAGTTAGATAAATGCTGTAAGCATGAGGTTTAAGACGAGACAACACATGTATTGTCGCTTTATGACTAGAGGAAAAAAAACTTTTCATTGTGGGAAAGATCCTTTATTACCATTTAATTTTACATCAAACATTGAATTCAAATTTCGTATCAAAGGAAACCCTATTTTGTGAATTACCGGTGGAATCCGTAGTACCTTATCCGACAACTTGGAATTCTTTCTGTGAAGGTCATCTCCTCTTTGTATTCTCTTTCCATGATTTCTAAACATTTATTATACTTTTTTTTGTCATAATTTGTAACCACTTACATAGAACTGAGCTTGATAATTAAAAAATTAACATATATTGCGCACACAACCCAAAAAGAATTCATATTTCATCACATCCACTATAGCCCTATACGGAGGCCACGGTTATATGAAGTCCATCTCCTGCTGGGAAACTGTCACCAGAGATATGTGCAAGGTAACATATTGTGAATATTGACCACTTTCCTGCTAGAAAGCCTGCATGATACTGAGATCAACTTTATCAATTTGGCTCTAGCAGCAAAGAGGATGACCTATCCAAGGTAGAGAGTTTGGGTGATTAACATCCACACTTGAGCTTGTGCCCATCATTTGCGAGTTGGGTTGACTTCCTAAAGGTGACATGACACTTCCTATGTTTGAAAGAATAGGCAGTATGTCAACAAAAGGCTATAGGGGTGTGTAACCCCTGTCCGCTGGCTCATGTCGCAACGCACTGTGTGTAAAAGGAAGCTCCATCTCCACCCATCTCTCTTCCTGATGACGCCTTCTTAGACACATATCTATAACTGTGGCTTCCCAAGTGAGCCCTTAGGCAATTTTAGTAGACATCCTGGGTGC
This sequence comes from Dendrobates tinctorius, assembly GCF_039654945.1. NCBI lineage: Eukaryota > Metazoa > Chordata > Amphibia > Anura > Dendrobatidae > Dendrobates > Dendrobates tinctorius. The sequence continues at coordinate 10,441,369 of NW_027361684.1, forward strand.
CTGTCTAATAAAGTTGAAGCCCTCCTATTTTTCAGTAAGAGAGAGCTGCAGAATTCTTTCAAGCTCTTCCTCTTCCTGCTGCTTCAGCTTCTCCTCTTCCTCCAGCTCCTTAGCCGAAAGTTCCATGGCTATTCGCAACTGTTCCTGATAAGTGCTGAATGTGTTGCTGGAGACAGTATGTGGGGGGCTGCATCGCTGTGTGTGCTGTGGGGTTCTGCAAAAAAATTCAGAAGCAAAAATTTAAAAAAAACAAACAAACTGGGCAGAAAATCAAAATTTTGTTATGTTGTGTGCATACAATGCTGGGCAGATCATTGGGACATTGGGATCTTAAAAAAGAGAAAATATAATTTTAGGGTGTTCTAGAAGCTTTGAGCCTTAAAGGGTATCTGTCAGCTGGATTTCACTCCCCAAACTATTTATATTCACATGTATATTTTTCAAAGACAAGTCCAGCAGCAATACCTTTACATGACCAGTCCGTTCCTTCGTTACTGAGAAATTATCATTTGAGTTGATATGCAAATGAAGCTGTAGCTCAGGCCTGTTTCACACTCCAGTTTTTTTACATCAGTCAAAATCCGCCAGAGTGTAAAAAAACGGATCCGTTTCCGTTTTGCCACGAACGGATGTCACAGGATCCGTTTTTGGTGCCAAGGTGATGAAACTTAAAGTGACATGACTGTGGAAAAGGAGAGAGATTTCCGCCACCAGAACGGAATTTGGGGTTAAATTTCTGGCAAGGAAATTATTCCGGGCATGCTCAGTGTCAAAAAGCGGATCCGTTGCCAGATTCTGTCAATAAACGGTTGGCAACGGATCCGCCGCCCATAGGCGACTATTATAACGAATGGCGGATAGTGGCGGATCCATTGCTATCCGCTATTTTGACGCAGACAAAAAATGTTTCATTTTCTGTCCAATGAAGTCAGCGGACGCCAAAATTATGGCGGATCCGTCAAAAAACGGATCCAACAGATGACCCGCCGTCAAAATCCGCCGCTAAAGCAAGTCAATGGGAAAAAAACGGATCCGCCAAAAAAAATGGCGGATCCTTTTTTTTGCAAAATGGCGGATTTTGACTGATGGCAACAAACGGAAATGTGAAACAGGCCTCAGAAGCCTCTGTCACTCCAGCTGTATTAGACTACCTTGCGCGGCCGCCGACTCCTCCAGTTTGACTGACAGCCTTCTATGATGTGACTTAAAGCAAAAGGAGCCATCAAACAGGAGGAGGTGTGATGCAGGGTTGGGAACAGAGCTGGAGTGACAGAGGCTTCAGATCTACAAACAGATCTACAACTTCATTTTGCATATCAATTCAAATGCTGATTTCTCAGTAATGGGGCAACACGCTGGTCATGTAAAGGTATTATTGAACTTATCTTTGAAAGAGCTACATGCGCATATAAATAGTGGGGTGTGAAATCCTGCTGACAGATTTCCTTTTAAGGATTATTCAAATCTTCTTAACTTTTTAAAATTGCAATGAGTTTTTAAAAACAAATAATTTTTCAATTTACTTGTTATTAAAATTTCTCTCTATTCTCAAGAATGGAGTTATGTTGCATTTTCTGGTTTATTGTTTTTTTTGCCTAGAAAATCGTTCACCCATGCAGTCATGCAGCGGTGGCTGAACATGCGCTGTGCTTACGAACTCTTCCTGTTGAACTTGTAATATTGCACTGGCAGGGATCAATGGAACACCTGCATAGCTTCAAATCCCAGCCAATTTCAGACTTACTACTTTAGGACGCTGCAAGTCCAAACTGGCAACCAATCAGGAATGCTCCTTCCCCAGCTTCTTGCATAACAGTCTCCTGTGAAGCTCTGCCACAGACAGGGTTTCAAAGCAGTTCCATAATGACAGTCACAGGGGTCATCAGATGACCCCCGTCTGTCATGACAACTGATCGGTGGACCTGCAAACAGGTCACAGGCACAAGTAATGACGCGTGGGCACATCGGCGCGAGTAGAGTTGAGCGACTTTGGTCGGATCGGGTTTCATGAATCAAAATTTGTTTCAGATGAAACTGGTCCGACTAGGGCAAAAAAAGTCGACGTTTCATCCGAAACCCGACCCCAATGCAAGTCAATGGGGAATAAAAGTCGGCATTGAGTGGATGAATCAGAGATTGACAGCATCATCTAACAAGATAACCCCTTCCCGACCAATGATGCCACATAGGCGTCATGAAAACTGGTGCCAATCTGACCAGTGACGCCTATGTGGCGTCATGACTTTAAAGCCCCCCTGCGGGTCGGGTGACCGGGGTCACTGAAAGGTCACCTGACTCGCAGATACAGGGGGCTTTGTTCTTCACCACAGGGGGTGTGGCTTCGCCCTCACGTGGCTACGATCACTCTGATTGGCTGTTAAAAGTGAAACAGCCAATCAGAGCGATAGTAATATTTCATCAATGAAAATTGATGAAATATTACAATCCAGCCATGGCCGATGCTGAAATAGCATCGGCCATGGCTGGAGACACTAAGTTAACCCCCCGCCGACTGACGGCGTCGATCGGGCGCCGCCACCAACTGACGGCGCCGATCGGCCGCCGCTGTCACAATCTTCCCCCCTTCCCTCCGCTCCCCCCCACCTTCCGATCCCCCCCACCTTCCGATCCTCCTCACGATACTCACTAACCCCCCCTGGCCGTCCCGGTGTCCCACCGTCTGGCCGTCCCGGTCCATGGGCGCCGTCATCTTGGAAAATGGCAGGCGCATGAGCAGTGCGCCCGCCGGCATTTCCCGGTGGCAGATTCATTTTTTTTAATTTTGATCACTGTGATAAACTCTCACAGTGATCAAAGTAAAAATAAGTAAATCACCGCCCCCTTATCACCCCCCATAGGGACAAATAATAAAATATTTTTATTTTTCAATTAGGGTTAGAAATAGGGTTAGGGTTAGGGCAAGGGCTAGGGTTAGGGGTGGGGTTGGGATTAGGGTTAGGTTTGTGATTAGGGTTGGGATTAGGGTTAGGGGTGTGTTGGGGTTAGGGTTGGATATAGAATTGAGGGTTTTCCACTGTTTAGGCACATCAGGGGGACTCCAAACACGACATGGTGCCACCATTTATTCCAGCCAATTTTGCATTCAAAAAGTCGAACAGTGCTGCCTCCATTCCGAGCCCCGACGTGTGCCCAAACAGTGGTTTACCCCCACATATGGGGTATCAGTGTACTCAGGAAAAATTGCACAAGAACTTTGGGGGTCTAATTTCTCCTGTTACCCTTGGGAAAATTAAAAATTGGAGGCTAAAAAAATTTTTGTGGAGAAAAAATTCATTTTTTGGGGGAAAAAAAATATTTTTTTATTTTCACGGCTCTGCGTTATAAACTTCTGTGAAGCACTTGGGGGTTCAACGTGCTCACCACGCATCTAGATTAGTTCCTTGGGGGGTCTAGTTTCCAAAATGGTGTCATTTGTGGGGGAGCTCCAATGTTTAGGCGCACAGGGGCTCTCCAAACGTGACATGGCAACCGCTAAATATTCCAGCCTATTTTCCATTCAAAAAGTCAAATGGCGCTCCATCCCTTCTGAGCCCTGCCGTGCGCACAAACAGTGGTTTATGACCACAAATGAGGTATCGATGTACTCAGGAGAAATTGCCCAACAAATTTTATGATCCATTTTATCCTGTTACCCATGTGAAAATGAAAAAATTGATGCTAAAAGAAAATTTTTGTTGGAAAAATTAAAACGTCCATTTTTTCCTTCCATGTTCCTGTGAAGCACCTGAAGGGTTAATAATCTTCTTGAATGTAGTTTTGAGTAGCTTGAGGGGTGCAGTTTTTAGAATGATGTCACTTTTGGGTATTTTCTGCCATATAGACCCCTCAAAGTGACTTCAAGTGTGAGGTGGTCCCTAAAAAAAATGGTTTTGTAAATTTTGTTGTAAAAATGAGAAATCGCTGATCAACTTTTAACCCTTATAACTCCCTAACAAAAAAAAATGTTGTTTCCAAAATTGTGCTGATGTAAAGTAGACATGTGGGAAATGTTATTTAGTAACTATTTTGTGTCACATACATCTCTGGTTTAACAGAATAAAAATTCAAAATTTGAAAATTGCAAAATTTTCAAAATTTTCGCCAAATTTCCATTTTTTTCTCAAACGCAAAAATTATCGACCTAAATTTACCACGAACATGAAGCCCAATATTTCACGAAAAAACAGTCTCAGAATTGCTAAGATGCGTTGAAGCGTTATTACCTCATAAAGGGACACTGGTCAGAATTGCAAAAAATGGCCAGGTCATTAAGGTCAAAATAGGCTTGGTCATGAAGGGGTTAAAGATTGCGGGTGGAGCTCAGCTCCACCAGCGATTGTTAGCGGCAGGTCCTGTCTGTAATACACAGCCATCGCCTGCCAGGTATGGGGCCGGCTCGCTGCGTGAGCCAGCTCCACTCACCCCCATCTGACTTTCACTGTATATATACAGCGCATGTTGGGAAAAGGGTTAAAGGGTATGGGCAGCACGGTGGCTCAGTGGATAGCACTGCAGCACTGGAGTCCTGGGTTCGAATCCCACCAAGGACAACATCTGCAAGGAGATTGTATGTTCTCCCCGTGTTTGCGTGGGTTTCCTCTGGGTTCTCCGGTTTCCTTCCACACTCCAAAGACATACTGATAGGGAATTTAGATTGTGAGCCCCATCGGGGAAAGTGATGACAATGTGTACAAACTGTAAAGCGCTGCGGAATATGTTAGTGCTATATAAAAATAAAGATTATTAAAGAGAACCTGTCGAAACAATTTTGTAACATAAAGTAAAGACGTGGCTGTAATGGTGTTGTGATACTGAAACTTTTGGTGAAAAAATCTGCTTTTTTGTTCTTCTTTAATCTGCATTGAATCTTTCTGCTAATTAGATTATGGTGCATGGGGCCAGACTGTGGGTTAAAGGGGCAAGATGAAAGCCCTTTCTTAGGGCTCATACTCACTTGCAAGAAACTTGCACGATTATCATGTGAGTCTCTCGCATGAAGAGCTGGCACTGCCACTGGGATTGGAGCGTGCGGCTGCATAGAAATACATGTAGACGCACGCTCTGGTTTTCATACGAGAGACTTGCACGAGAATCGTGCGAGTCTCTCGCAAGTGAGTATGAGCCCTTACAAAGAAAAACATCCATGCCCGGCTATGTTTTGCCATAATATACTTCAAGTCTGTCAAAAGCATGTGGGAAAACGTGTTATGGTCTGTTGAGACCAATGTTGAACTTTGTGGCCCTAATTCCAAAATGGTATGTTTGCTGCAAAGACACACCATACCCACAGTAAAGCATGGTGTAGGCAGCATTACGCTTTGAGGCTGTTTTTTAGCAGCTGGAACATGGGGCTTTAATCAAAGTGCAACAAGAAGAATTATGAAGATTTCCAAATATCAGTCAATTGTGCATCAAGACCTTCAGAATTCTGCTAAAATGCTAAAGATGAAGAGGAATTTCCACCTTTACCACAATGACCAAAGCCATACCTTCAAATCAGTATGAGACCTGAAGAGGGTACTGTACACAGAAGATGCAACTGCAATGTGACAGATTTGGAGAGAACTACTACTGCTGCCATAAGTTTAAGGGTGTCCATATTTATGCAACCAGATTATTTTAGTTCTTTATTCTTCTTTTTCCACCCGAAAAGATTTCAGATTGTGTACACAATTGTGCAGATTACAGGTGACATTAAAGGTGGAAAAAGTTCTGAAATTCTTCTTGATATAATTTTTTTCACGACAAAAACCTGGAATTTTAACAGGGGTGTGAAGACATTTCATACCCTGTGTATATGGAGCAATATAAATGACACTAAACTGATACTAAGAATCAAAGCAAATGCAAAAAGTGTCACTGTATATAGGATCGGTATCCCCCAGCAAGAAGTAAAAGTAGTTAGAGGATTAAGTAATAACCAATATCCAGCAAGCAACTACAGCACCTAAAATCAAGAACTCTCCTCACCAGACATGTTTTGCAGATTATCTTTGTGAACACACAGTCGGATAAGGAGGGCTCTCAATTTAAAATATCTATTTGCTGGTAATTCTTGGTTCTTACATACCTTATTCTTTTTTTAGATACCACGTTACTACGCTGTTGGGATATACAGGTCCTATATGTAGTGACACTTTTGAAACTTTTTGCACTTTCTTTGATACTTTGTATATGTTTTGTGTCAACTCCATTGCTCTGAATACCTATGGTAATAGTTGACTAAGTTGGATTACTGCTCTTAATCTTTTTTTTTTTTTTTTTTTTTTTTAATTTAGGGCTCATACTCTCTCGTGCAAGTCTCTCGCATGAAAACCTGGCACAGTCGTCGACCGGAGCGTGCGGCTACATGTGCTTCTATGTAGCCAAAAGAAGATTTGTAGGTCCAGCTGCGTTAAAAACAGTTTGACTTGCTTTATTCGTTTTCAATAAAAAACAGACTGTCAGATGACAAACTATCTCTCCAGGAGTGCTGCCAATACACATGGGACCGGCTTTACGCGTTTCGATCTGTGCGATCTTTGTCAAAAGCCATGTCAGTACCTCTCCACAAGCTTCTATATAGAAAGAACAAACCAATAGTATTACACTATAAAATCACGTGAACAGCACATATGTGAAGTATAGAGGAAAGAACAAAGAAAGAATTTAAAAAAACTGTTGCTCATACACTTTATACCATGTTACATATAACCATCAATTTAACGGTAATGAAGCACCAAATCATTCCGTTTATTGAGACCATGTGGAGATCTCGTATTTAAACGATATATCCAATACGCCTCTCTAGTGAGGAGTCGTCTTCTAGCATCGCCTCCTCGAAACGGAGTATTAACAATTTCAATGCCATGAGCCTGAAAACAATTAGTGCTCCTGGCATGATGAACAATGAAATGTTGCGAGGCCGCGGAGACATTTCTTTCAGCAATATTCGTACTGGTGATATCATATAAATGTTCCCTAATGCGAACCTTCAGTTTTCTAGACGTGCATCCAACATATGACAGTTTACAAATCTTACAGCGTATCCTATAAACTACATTTGTAGAGTTTCAATTAATGTAGCTTTGGATTTTAAATTTGCTCTGATCACTGCCCTCAAAAAAATCCTTGATCACTAGCGCATGTGCGCAAGTCTTGCAATTGTTAAAGCCGCATCTATAAAAACCCACACAATTTAACCAATTTTGCAAAGTTTTTTTCTTATTTAGAAAAAACATGCTAGGTGGTAATTTATTTCCCAGAGTTGGCGCTCGTCTGGAAACCACATTTACACCTGTATGAAGCACCTTGCTCAATTTTTCGTCTTCATATAGTATCGGTAGATACTTATTTATAATTCCCTTTGTGTGAATTGTGGGCTATACTGAAAGCATACATAAGGTTTACTATTCCAATCTTTATTTCGATTTTTTCTAATATTGGGCATAATTAACTCTGCACGATTTACTTCTATGTAGCCGTTACGCTCCGGTTCGAGTGCCGGAGGCAGTGCCAGGTTTTCATGCGAGAGTATGAGCCCTTACTCAGGATCTCCCTATATTTTTTCTGTGTGTAGAATTCTTACTCTTTGAATTTTTGTGTCTTTTCCCCTCATTGTATTGAAGTAATATATTCTTTTTTTTCATGCTGGATCTTTCCTAAATGCATACTTGTTGTCAGTTGCCTATTATCTATGGCATTAGAAATAATATATTCTTTAAATGGAATGTGTCATCAGAAATTGACCTTTTGGTTAAATCAGATTTTCGTATTAAATGTAAATTCTAAAAAAAAAATGTTGACAATGTTTTTTATCCATATTACGATCTGTATTAAAAATAAAATTTTCACACTGGCCACTTGGGCTTTTTTGGATTCTAACTTCCTGTTCTGTCTGTCAGAAAATATACATTATCAGCAAAAGACTTACTCAGAAGGAGTGCAAGAAAGGTCGGTTGTGACATCGCTTATTGTGATTGGTGGATCCTGTGTCATTAGCTGTGTATAGAGGTGTTACCTGTCATTGTGATCCTGCCTCTGATGATAATGAGACTGCTGAAAACTCTTCTTGAAAGGACTGGAAGTACGAGTCAAAATAATACAAGTGACCAGTGTGAAAAATTGCAAGATTTATTTATATTTTTTAATATATCGTAGATAGTAAAATAAAAAAATATTGCCAAAAATGTTTAAAAAAAAAATACATGTCACTCAAAAACATAATGTAAACAATATATAATTTTCTAATGATAGTTTCCCTTAAATGGTGAAATAATTGTCACTTACTACACTTGGCAAGGTAATGTGAAAGCACACAAAGCCTGTATGCACTGACAACTGTGAGGTAGGGCACATTTGGAAAGGGGGTTGCCTTTGCTGGGAAACCCTTTCAAATCCAATAACAATTGGTCACAGCTTTTGGTTCATGTCACAGGAAGACGCATAGACACGTAAAACATATCAGGTGCTCTCTATAGACGGGTATGGAGAAGGGAGGGTGGAGAAGTCAGACTTAGAGACAGAGTACACAAAGAGAAGTTACTGTATCCAGTGACTACAGAGGAGAGAGCTGCTGAAAAAGCAGGATACAAGTTATATAATGGCTGAAAACTGTGTTATTCCTCATCTACACACACACAGGACAACTTAATAGAGATGAGCAGATCGCTTTACCCTTCCCGGGTTCTGAGAATTGAGTAAGGGTGATCAATGAGGCAACAAGCTGCTACGAGAGGTGGTGAGTTCTCCTTCAATGGAAGTCTTCAAAAGGAGGCTGGACAGACATCTGTCCGAGATGGTTTAGTGCAGGGTTCCCCAACTCCAGTCCTCAAGGCCCACCAACAGGTCATGTTTTCAGGATTTCCTTTGTATTGCACAGGTGAAGCAATTATCACCTGAGCAATACTAAGGAAATCCTGAAAACATGATCTGTTGGTGGGCCTTGAGGACTGGCATTGGGGAACTCTGGTTTAGTGAATCCTGCATTGAGCAGGGAGTTGGACATGAGGACCCTTGAGGTCCCTTCCAACTCTAACATTCTATGAAACCTTCTATGAAATCCTTCCTCAGTCTAGGTCAGTGCTCTTTGGCTGTGGAGAGTAGCTGTGTGAATTTCCTTAATCTCCAAGATCTGAGGCTCAGCTTATAATTATTATTAGCCAGACTGGTGAGACGTCTGCTGTCTGCTGGACAGATGGCCACACCAGGCCGGCGAATCAAACGCCATTTTGGGAAACCCGGAAGCTCAGGAAATTCATGCTCAACCTGTCCAAAGCCAGAGAGTACTGACCTGGACCAAAGACTGATGTTGCATGAAGAGATCCGCTCATCTCCACAGGTTATTGTAAAAAGTCACCTTAAATGATAGGTGCACTCTAATGGCAGGTCTGTTCAAATGTAAATCCACTCTACAAACCTTTCTCCTTTCCGACCTTCATTTGACGTTGGATGTGTTCCCGGTTTGCTATTTGTTAGAGCTTCCCAGATTGTTACCTTTAAATTAAATGAAAGTAAATTATTAGATTGTTGGCCTTCATATGTATCTCATTAATAGTAAGTTTGGCATTGACAATTTCTGATGTAGAGTGTCAATCATCTGAACAGCCACGGAGTTCAATAATAAAAGATAGGCTTGCTGTAACCATCACTATGGAGAGTTTGGGGGTTTACTAGCAAAATATTTCTTTGTACCATGTTAGTTTGGTATCCTCCACTTTGATACAGAAAAAAAATATATTTATTTTTGGGATTTACTAGAGATATTATTGAGCTCAATGAAAAACATAAATCTAGTGGTGGCTAGACACATGGTAAGGTATTAAGACTAGAGACAGGTTAGGACCGTCCCGATGGGTACACCTTATTGTGGTGGGATGGCTTTTATATGTTTTTGATCAAAATAGCCTTAACTAAGTATCCTATGTTATTTACATGTACGATTACTATCTACTGATTTACTTGTGGTAGGGTATATGCTCATTTTTGTATTTCTGATTTTTTTGGGGGCGGGGGTTTTCTTTATAAAATACCAGCTTTTAGTCCAGCTCAGTTTTTTGGTTTTGCTGTCATCTCTTGTATTTTGTAGAAACAGGTGGCGTGGCTCCCCTTTCTGAGCTAGGCATTTACCTATATAGCTTCCCATGGATGGGTATCTCAGTCTGGTCCTGTTCTCCTTGGCCCTTATTCACAATGACGTTGTTTGATACAACGTCACTGTAAGGTTTTAATACCAGACACAAGTTAGGACCGTACCAATGGTTCCACTTTAACGTTGGTGAGATGGATTTTATTTCTTTTTGATCAAAATAGTGTTAACTAAGCACCCTGTTTCTTTACATGTACTATTACCGTTTATGGATCTACTTGCTGCAGGGAATATGCTCATCCCTGTATTTTTGTTTTTTTATCTTATGTATTGAATAATAAAAGTTAGGCTGGCTGTAGCCATCGTTATGGAAAGTTTAGGGGTTTACTGGAAAAATATATCTTTGTGCCATGTTAGTTTGGTATCTTCCATTTTGATACAGGAAAAAATATATCTTTTTTGTTGTTGACTAGAAATATTGAATGGAAAAGATATTCCATATTTTTCAGATTATAAGATGCACCGGACCATAAGACCCACCTAGGTTTTAGAGGAGGAAATTAGTTAAAAAGAATTGAAGCAAAAAAAATGTGGTCAATTCTGTACTTAATATCCCCTATCCTGGTATATACAGTCCCCTCATCCCCATCCTGATACACATGGCCCCTTCATTCTTATCCTGGTATGCATGGCCCCCCTTATCCCTATCCTGATATGCATGGCTCTCATCCCTAGCCTGTTATGCATGTCTCCCTTATCTTTATCCTGGTAGGAATGATCCCCCTCATCCCTATTCTGGTATGCAGGGCCCAATCCTTAACCTGGTATGATTGGCCACCGTCCCGGTTCTGGTATGCATGGTCCCATCCTTATCCTGGTATGATTGGTCCCATCCTTATCCTGGTATGCATGGCCCCAGCAGAAAAAATTAAAAAAAAAAAAAAAATTACACTTACCTTCACGGTGCTCCCTCGCAACGTCCTGTTACAATCCCAGCAACTGCTTTATGTTTGTAAGCAGTGCATGGCAGGGACATCATGAGCTGCTTGCAAGCTGAAGGGCAGCTGCCGGAATACACAATGCTCTGCACGCCGGGACTGTGTGCGCGTAAAGCAGTGAGTATTCATTGCTCTCTAGTGAGCACAGTGTCAGCCGGAGAATTCCTGCAGCTGTCGGGCGGTCAAGTGTGCTGATACTTAAGAGAAATTAATATACATCCCATTCCATGAATACTCATTTCTCTTAAGTATTGGCACACGTGACTGCCGGCAGCAGCAGGAATTCTCCGGCTGACACTGTGCACGCTAGAGTGCGCGCACAGAGTCCCAGCGTGCAGAGCATTGAGTATTCCAGCAGCTGCCCTTCGGCTTACAAGCAGCACATTATGTCCCTGCCATGCGCTGCTTATAAGCATTAAGCAGCTGCTGGCATCGGAGCAGGACACTCTGAGGGAGCACCGGGACGGTAAGTGTAATGGATTATTTTTTTAATGTTTTCTGATGTGGCCATGCATACCAGGATGGGGGCGGGGGCCAATCATACAAGCATAAGGAAAAGATGGGACCATTCATACCAGAAATGAGATGGGGGCCCATCATACCAGGATGCCATTTCTGAGAAATGAATATTCATTGCCCTCCACGCCCATGGGCGTAGAATGCAGTGAATATTATTTTCTCTTTAGCAGCGGGCACAGGAGTTAGCCGCAGCAGCTGGCTCCTGCCTCTGTGACCTGCTACTCTGCCGAAACCGCTCCCCCACCTCGCACCACAGCCGGTACATCTGGACTATAAGACACACCCCCATTTTCCTCCACATTTTTGGAGGAAAAAGTGCGTCTGATAGTCCGAAAAATACGGTACATCTAGTGGTGGCTATATGTGGTCAGAATTTCTTTTTCATTACCTCTATGGTTAAAAGGAGGAAACTTCTCCTGTTCATTGCATTTTGCCAGTTTTTAGGCTTTTTTTACGTTAATCAACATTTTTATGCAGTGCGGAGACAACTAAACTTATGAGCAAAACTGCAGATTGCAATTGTGAACAGGGAGGTAGGATCCAAGACCTCTTCTTACCTGGTCATATTCACTGCCGGCTTCCAGCAAACTCTGCTGGATAGCAAACTGCAGCAGGTCATCCTCTTCCTCCCGCATACTCTCACGGTAACTTCCCACCATACTGTAACCTCGCGGAGCTTCAAACAATGACTGGTCCATCTCACAGCCACGTCCAGAAGCTAAACATTCACAAAAAAAAAAATAATATACAGGTCAGAAAAAAACTTTTGCTAACTAACTATCTAAGATACCTCCTTCCCAAAAGAGCTGACAACATAAAAGCACCATTACAAAAGCAGCCAAATCTGTATGTGTAGTCAGGCAAAGCAGTGAAGGTGGAGGCCTGGTGGAGCCATCTGAAATGTTGGTGGATCATGCTACCTACCTATCTAGGATATATGGGTGACATGAGGCATAGCTAATGGTAATCCTCTCTCTAGTCACCCCTACCCAGGACCTCCTTTGCCCCCAGTGCTGAGGTCTGAAACATACTGTTGGAGTCCCTGTGTCCCGTCTCCCCCTGCTGTGGCATCATACTTATAGAGCTGGTGCTGCTAACACTGCAGGAGTCGCTGCTTGGGGAGGGGGCTTCACTGCTGGGACTTTGACGAAGGGACGATACTGGCTCATCACATCCGTTTAGGTTTCCGAAAGTGATGCGTGCATTCAAAATGTGAAAAATGGGAATTTCTGAAAAAAAAAGATAAAAATACCATAAGAGTACAGAATATCAACAGTTTGCAAAAGCGATTTGTAAAATTTGCATCTGTAATCAGCTATAAGGCTGAGTGCAGACGGAGTTTTGAGCCCTGCCGATTTTTCCGTGCAGAATGGAAGAAAACCGCAGGTCAAATGACCTGCATTTTTCCTGCGGATTTCTTCCATTTTTCACACGGTTTTCATGCGGTTTTTGTGCGGTTTTCCATTGCGGTCTTCCCCCTGCGGATTTGGTAACAGGGGAGATAGAAAACCGCACAAAAGAAGCAACATGCTGCGGATTTTGTACCGCAGGAAAACCGCGCGGAAAAATCCGCAGCGTCTGCACAGCGTTTTTTTTTTTCATTCATTTTAAAGGTACTGTACATCACAATGCGGATATGCAACGTTTCTGCGCGGTAAAATCCGCTGCGGAAACGCTGCAAATCTGCATCGTGTGCACATGGCCTAATGAAATACAACCTGTCCATTATTTTCGTTATTTATTTAGCAAAATTACATTTTCCAATGGGAATCTTTTGCTTTAAAGGGGCTGTCCACCGTGTATTATCACATCAAGACCTCACTAAGAAACAATGGATACTCACCTCCCGTTGTCAGCATCGCTATTCCTGGTGGCTCCCCTGACTTTGTGTCATAAGACTGCTGCAGACAATTAGCGGTCATTGTTTCTTCTGAGTGGATATCCGCCCCGACCGAATATTGATGAGCTACAGCCGATCAGCGGTTGCAGATTGGCTGCAGCAGTCCCTTGACATAACAATGTCATGGTACATGCTTAGAATAGCACACAGACATCTCTTAAACAGCACGACTGTGGGAGGTGACAATCCATTGTTTTTCTTTTAAATTGGGCCATTAAAGTGATAAATTTGCTGTTGTAGAGGCATGGACAACCGTTGAAGGCCCTGCTCGCAGAGTGCCCTCCTTGCATCTAACTTTTCTAGTATAAGCCTGAGGTGCATCACATTTATGGCTTTGTTAAAAAGTGTATATAAATATAATACTCACCAATTTTGACAGGGAATCCTGGGGGTAGCCTGAGAGTTATAAAATCACGAAGTTTTGCAAAAAGTGCATTGCTTATTGCCATGAGGTCAATGATTGGTGCCACCTGTTCTGACAAAGACAAAGGGTGATCTTCACACAACCAAAGTTTGGCTTTAAACCTGAATGTGGTAAATAAAAGACAAACATGTAGATGATAATGATAAAACACAAGGGAAACATTCAATGTATGCAAAGCAATACTTTCCCTTTTAAAGGCTGGGATTCAGACATCCATATTTCATGGTCCAAGTATTGAATGTGATGTACAAACTTTTCTCAGATCTCCTGATCCAAACTCAACAGTTTTATATGTGCCTACGAGGCTGTTGCGTTAAGTTCAAGAAACACAAAGCCAGTCCATACTTGCAGAAAAAAAAATGCAGCAAAAACGCTGTGTGTGAACATAGCCTTAAGCCCCGACTGACTGCAGTAGATTTCATTTAGTGCCACATTCTCTTAGGTCTTTGACAAGATTCGTAACTCTCCCAGTTAGAAACATATCACACTACACTCTGAACACCCTCTTGGAAGACCTTCACTCTGTCTATCATTTTGTAAATATAGTCCTAGATCATTTATTATCAAAATTCAATCATGTAACACTTCAGGCGCTACTTACTTCTGAGTTTTGGTAGTAAGTTCCATGGGTCGCCCCATATCTCGTTGTCCCAATTCAAAACTAGGGTCAAAGTATTCATCTGGAGTGATGGCTGTTGGGTTAGTCTGGCTAAAAGTCTGGGTAATTAGTGTCTGCTAAAAAAAAGAGAAGGAAATGTTAAAATGATACACAAAAATAGGGATTTTTGTGTACTCACCGTAAAATCCTTTTCTACGAGATGCTCATTGGAGGACACAGACCATGGTCTGTGTCCCCCAATGAGGCGAAGGAGAAAAGACCATAGTGTATTGTGTACATATATAAAGAACATCTCTCTTTAGTCTTTACCTCTTTAAGGCATTATTTACTTATGTGTGCTGTGAAGATGGGGATTGTGTTGATTCATGTTATGCAGTTTTTATATACAGTTGCAATCAAAATTAATAATTGAATCCCAATTGCAAATTACGTTTATTAGCAAACTTTACAAACTTTCCACCGTTTGCAATAATCCAACAAAACAAGAACAAATTAGCTGAATGCAACTAATAAAACAAGTGGTTTCTCCAAATTCAATAAAAAGGGCCCAATTTATCAATTATGGTTTTTTTTATGTAACTGTTCTTTTGTTTTGTGATATTCATTGCTGTTTTAGTGCCAAATTCTTCAGGATGGCACACATGAGTTCATGAATTTTGCAGAAAAAAAAAAAGATTCTTTTTTTGTTTGCTGTGCTAGTAAAAAAAACTTGCACAATCATTAATAATGTCACATATAATGCTAACTTTTGGGTATTGATACAAAAAAAAAGTACTGACAGGTGGGATGTGAGTAAACTTGCGCAAAAATGTTGCGACTTTTTAAAAAGTCGCAAATGATGAATCAGCTTAAAACTTCTAGATTACAAAAATCATGTCAACAACTGCAAACAGAGAAAAAAATAGAAAATAGACTTGAAGAAAGAAGAATTTGTCACAAAATAGATGAAGAGCTTAAAGGGGTTGTCTGTGATAGGGCAGGTGCACATGGCAGCCTATTCTCTCATCCGAGAGAATCGGGCTGATTATGCAAATAAGAGTCCAATCAAATTCTGATCACAATGTCAGCTTAGTGTGATCCAATTCTCTCGGATGAGGAGAAGATGGAAAACAAAATTTCTCCACCTTCTCCATTGTCTCGGTGTGCGGAAATCGGACTGCACTTAGATGTCATCCGAGTGTGATTCGATGTTTTCCCTTGACTTATATGGCCGAATGTGATCCGAATATTGGATCAAACTTGGACATTCTGAGATTTGTTTTCCCTGGACTGCTTCTGTGTGAGGAAAAAAATTGGATGTGTGCACGGCCCCATAGACTAACAATGGTCAGAGTGCGATTCAATGTTTTGTGGGACTGCACTTGGACTGATAATATGGTGGTGTGAGTGAGCCATTAGGATAAGTCATCAACATCTGATTGCTATAGGTGTGATTTCTGACATCTAGTGATGATAAGGTGTTATCCGAGCATGCTCGTTTGGCCTGTTTGTTAGGCAATCCCTGCATGTGTTGTCGAGCATTTTTTTCGAGCAAGGCGAAAATACCTGATTAGAACACAAGCGTCCTCGGATAACACCTTATCCAATAGCGCTCACTCATCACTACTGGCGCCCTCACTGCTCAGTTTCAAAACTGCATATCACAGCTCCGTCATCTCTATAGCTTCCATGTAAAAGTATTGCTGGACTTTGAAACAGCTAAATGCGTATATAAATAATTTTTTTTTTGGTGGGGACATGGGGGCGAAATCTTAGTGACAAATTTGCTTTAATAGGAAAAATAAACTGATTGATAAAAACTGATACCAGAAGCCAAAAATAAAAAAAAAATTGAAAAGAAACCGGAAATGATGAATTGGGCACATAAAGACTACTGCAGTGTCAGAATTCATTAAACCCCTGAATAGAATACCTCTGCAAATCAGATGTTGTCTCAAACAATCATAGTTTTCATAAGTTGCATCGGATGCCTTAAGGTCCCGTTACATTTAGCGATGCACCAGCGATCCCGACAACGATACGACCCGGTCAGGATCGCTGGTGCATCGCTAAATGGTCGCTAGTGAGCTGCCACACAGGCAGATCTCACTAGTGATGCTGCAGCAGTCGGGGGTCGTCACTTACTTGTCACACAGAGCGAGGGTGATGTCTTCCTTCCGCGTCCATGGAGCCGCTCGTCGGCGCCAGCAGGAAGAGAAATGGACCAGGACGATCTCACGCGATCAGCGATATCCAGCGGGGAGCTGGGTCGGAAGTAAGTGTCACATGTAGCGAGATCGCTAGATATCGCTATTGCGTCACAAAATCGGTGATGCTTTAGCGATATCGCTAGCGATCTCGCTAAAGCGTCATCAAATACCTGGAGGACTGGCTAGGGGATTGTTGACTGTGATGTTTGATTGCGTGTTAGAACTATGGATAAACTCAGGAGGGGCTTGAGTAATTTTGATTGCAGCTGTATATCATGTCTCCCTCCACTTGTTCTTCACAATTGAAAACATGACACCATTTGATTTTCTATGGTCTGTTGTGTATCAGTGTCACAGTTCCCTATTACAGAAAGTGTATTCATGGCAGCTTATGCTTCCAGAAATGAGAAGAATAATTGTACATGTGAGCTGCCATCTCAGATGTCAGAGGTGATGTGTCGTTTTTCTATTCTGTCACTCTTTGCGGGTTTGCTTTTTATCTTTTTATTACATCTCACTGTAAGAGAAGTGAGAGCTTTATTGGCAATCACACACATTGGCACCATGAAGGCAAATCTTATTTTCATATACAATTAAATACAATTAGACGTTCACCATAGGACTCAGTCAACGGTACAGCAGGCTGGCATAGGATCAGATGATGGCAGTGGAGCTTTGCCAGGCATTTCTACAATTAAATCACTCTTTGTATTTTGAGAAGCAAATTGTGTTTCAATTTGGGGGATAAAAATTCCCCGACGTGTTAATGAAAAACAAGAGTTAGAAATGAATATGTAGGAGCTTCTAGTAACTGAAGGATGTGTCTATTAGATCTATTGGTGTACATTTCGCTAAGAAATATAGTTCATACATTTTCACGTCAACATTTTATTGATGAATATTGCTGCTTTGCGCGGGCTTTGTTCACACTCCTGGTTTTGGCTTACAAATACTGATGTAGAATACTGACCAAAAGCTGAACGTGTGAACGTGGCCTTAATTTGAGGCAGTGAAGAATGAAATCTTTTTCAAGTGAAAACTGATTTAGGAAACGCGTATGTGCACATAATCTTTTTCAGGCGGATTCCTGTAAAATTAGCCACATAAAACGACATCGATGTTCCGTCTTATGTCACATCTTTCATCTGCTTCAAGGTTAGGAAACCCCGAAGAGGTTAAAAGAAATAACATGTTCATTCTTCAGGCGGCTGCCACTAGGAAATACTTACAAGCACAGAGCTGCCAAAATGTCTAAATAGATGCACGCAAAACCGCTTCGAGAAAATGACCGCCACTGCTTTCCTGATGTGGATTTAGCCTTAAAACACCCAGCGGATGTGCCAGTGTCTAAAAGATGGGACGTTTTTATTTTCCTGAAGTAGTTTTGAAGAGTTTTAGAACTGTGTTTCGCAGCCTTTTGGCGTGACAGAGTTTAGTTTAGCAGTCTGGACGAGGATCCACGAGGAGTCATTTCAAAAAATGACTTCCACTATTTTTTTTTTTTTATGAGGCATTTTTCAAAACTTTAATGTAAGTTCCTATAATGAGTTTCTGATGCTGTGTATTTACACTGTGCAAAACCGCAGCGTCTTAACAGCTCCAGCCCCAGCAAAATGGATTGGATTTCTGGAAATCTTATGGCCATTAAAGGGGTTGTCCAGGCTTTTCACATAATCTCAGTGCATATCTGGGCTGCAGAATGCTGACAATAAGTAATTTACCTTCTGTGGCCAGTTTGCAGGGTTTGCTAGATATCAGCTCTTGCTTGTAAGAAAAACGTCCGGGGGTGTGTGTTCTGGCATTGAAATGAGAACTGGTCGTTTCCTCCTACTCTACTAAAAACCTGCCTTCTATAGCAACAACCCCACCCTCCATAGCTACAGGCCCTCCCTGACCACATGAACAAGCCTATCCCTCCTCACACAGTAACAAATTTTCCCCCTCTAGCAGCCTCAGTGCAGAGAGCAGAACCACCCAGCTGCTCCTCCCCCAGACACACGCTGAACAGTGATCTATGGAAAGTGAAACTATTGAGGAGGAAACGACCAGTTCTCAATTCAATGCCAGAACACACACCCCTGGATGTTTTTCTTACAACCAAGAGATGATATCTAGCAAACCCTGCAAACTGGCCACAGAAGGTAAATTACTTATTGTCAGCATTCTGCAGCCCAGATATGCACTGAGATTATGTGAAAAGCCTGGACAACCCCTTTAAGCTTTTTTTTTAACCCAGGGTAAACTGACCAGTGGTGAGTGCTAGAAATCAGCTTGTTAATTTCTCTTGCTGGTACACTGAGTTTTATGAGCAGATTTTCCCCATAGAATTGCAATAGATGCGGAAAATACAACATCGAAGAAATGGAGCATAAACACTATAATACTAGAATCCAAAGTATCAAAATTTTATGTAATTGTAATAGTACAAATGTTAAAAAACAGACAAATGTAGACAATACAATGCATAATGAATCCAAAACACAGAGCTATTCGATTAAAGTCCAGGTGCACCAGTATGCCATTTAGTAAGGGGACATAAAAGTTCCCCATTTCTCCTGAACAATCAAGTTCCCTGTAGTGTGTCTTAATAGATACCACCCATATTAATTTATAATAGACCCAGAGACAGGAGATAGATGGGAAACTAACAAAAGAAGTATAATTAAGATCATAGATGTGGAAAATACGCAGGTAAAATACTCATATGGGTTTTTAGTGCGTTTCTGCACGACTGTATTAATAAAGTTTTGTGAATACCAGGAAGTATCAAAACCAAAGGAAGGAATCTACCGAAACGTGCATCGGGGCGTGCATCCGCACCTTCCTGGGACCATCATTGCTTTAGGAAATCTTTTTCATGCTGCATGTGTTCACTCCATTCTGATACCTTTACTGATGTCGGCCATTCCTAACCTTATGCCTTATGGCCAAATCCACTTGGTTCAGCTTTTGTGATATAGTTAGTGATTATTTATTCCTGCACTTTTCAGATTTTACTCTTGGGCTAAATCACATTTTTTATTATGCACTAATCTGATGCATATTAATTGCTGTATTTTTGGGATTTTTTTAAAATTATATATTTATATGCACTATTTATAATTATAATTATATTGGTTTATGACTTATCGGTATTTATTAGTATTTTTTATATAATATGTTCAGCATGTAAATTTTATCTAAGGGTATAGAAACGTCTTTGTCTAAGGCCATACAATTTATTTATTCTATATTTATATGAAAATATTTTTTTCACCTTAGATAAAATTTTAATAATTGTCCCAGCTATATTTTATCTTTATCATCTTTTATGTATTTGTGTGGTGCACCTTTTTATAGCACTAGTTTTGTTGCCAACACTTCTAATAAAGGCATTATTTTATATTGCTCAAATTCTCCCTGTTTGGATATTTATCTATTAATATATTTATAAACAGATGTATATATATTTTTTTTTTCTAGGTTTCTATAAACCGGCTCCCAGTTTTTAGGTTTACTGATTTTGGAGTGGTATCCACTTCTCTTTTTTCTTTTGGTTGGGCGTTAATTTTTATATATAACCCTCCCTATATGCATATATTTTTTGTATCATTATATTAAATTTTAGGGTACTTATTGTTAGGCGTCGGGTTTCTGCGTTTACTCCGCAGGGATCCAGACCCTCACATTCTGCAGTCTCCTGCTGTTTTTCTACTGCAGAGGAGATTGCAGAGGAGATTGCCTTGCAGCAAATCTCTCCTGAGGCTAAGTCCTTCTGTCCTCTTACTGGGCATGCTCATGGGACGATCTCCCATTGGAGATCGAGAGTCATGTGCTCAGGTCCCGCTCCAGTTCTCATTGGTCCATCTCAGAGATCTAGAAGCTTGTGGAAGGTCCCGGCTGCAATAAAAGGCGCGCATGGCTGTTCCGCCATAATAATAATAATAAATTTTATTTCTATAGCGCTGACATATTCCGCAGCACTTTACATTTCAGAGGGGATTTGTACAGACAATAGACATTACAGCATAACAATAATCACATAGATTATAACAAATACCAAGAGGAATGAGGGCCCTGCTCGCAAGCTTACAGTCTATGAGGAAAGAGGTAGACATGAAAGGTGGGTGGTAACAGTTGCCCTGATTGTATGGACCAGCCATAATGTTAAGTGTGTAACAGTACAGACACAGAGGGCTAATGGATGCATAAAGCATGTGGGAACATGATGCGGGGAACCTGGTTATGGTAAAACTTTTGGCTGTGCCACACAGGGATAGATTAGGTTAATGTGTTGAGGAGATAGGCCAGTCTGAATAAATGTGTTTTCAGGGCCCGCTTAAAATTTTGGGGATTGGGGACTAATCGAATTGACCTGGGAAGTGCATTCCAAAGAATTGGCACAGCACGTGTAAAGTCTTGGAGACGGGAGTGGGAGGTTCTGATTATTGAGGATGCTTACCTCAAGTCATCAGCAGAGTGGAGGGCGTAGGTAGGGTGGTATACTGAAACAAGAGTGGAGATGTAGGGTGGTGCTGAGCCATGGAGAGCTTTGTAGGTGAGGGTAATAAGTTTATACTGAATTCTGGAGTGGATGGGTAGCCAGTGTAATGACTGGCACAGGGTAGAGGCATCGGTGTAACGATTGGTGAGGAATATGATCCTCGCTAAAGCATTCAAGACAGATTGGAGAGGGGAGAGTTTGGTAAGAGGGAGACCGATTAGAAGAGAGTTACAATAGTCGAGACAAGAATGAATAAGAGAGACAGTAAGAGTTTTCACAGAGTCAAAAGTAAGAAAAGGTTGAATTCTAGAGATGTTTTTGAGGTGCGTTCTGCCTTTCCTAACACTTATATATAAAATTTTATTATGTATATATTTTTAATGTCTTTCCTATTTTGGTTTTCTAATCGTCATATTATACAGGAACTGTGTACTTACAATTGCTCATATTGTCTTTCTACCAAGTTAGTTCTTCTCTTTTCTCGGCTCTATGTAGAAACCAACAGTCTTTTCCCTGCATGAGTTATCATTTTCTTCAACTCCTAACCCAGCTGCTCCACTCCTTCTCCTGCCAAGGATTTTGCAGTTATGTAAAATTGTAGTTCTAATGATGACTCATGCAGGGAAAAAAGGCTTTGTTTCTACACAGAGCTTAGAAAGTTTCAGCTAGTCAGTTTTTAATCATGTGATGTCATAGACCTAATGGAAAAGAGAAGAATTAGCTGGGCAGAAAGGCAAAATGAGCAAATATCTAAGGGAAAATCTGTCTTTACTTAAAAATTACACATTTTCTTTGTGCACAATATCTTCTCTTTTGTTTTCATTTCTATATATCAAGTAAAGTCAAGTGCAAAGTCTCTGTTTTCATCTAGAGGTCATTTTAGATCTTCAGGATACAATTATTGATAACTGTCAGGCACAAGGCTGCTGTGAGTGCATTCTGCCACACCAGGTATTGATTTGCACTAAATCCTTATTTCAGAGAGGCAGCTCATGCAATCTTTTTAAGTATAGTCACACAACGGAGGCAGGGAAAGAAACAACTCCGACATTGATTGTTATCAAGGTTTCAGCAATCACAAATAATACTCACCCCATTGTTTGGTCCCACATGCTGCTCAGCTATCCCCAGGAAAGACTGCAAAGGTGTTTTACTACCTGGAAAGAAAATTGAGAAGTCGTATCACAATTGGGGATGGACCTGACGATTTCCATACCTACGACTGTGGCTAAAATATAGCCTTTCACATCTGTATAAAGTATTATTTCTTCTAATCGATTATGAGGGTTGTCACATTTTTGGTATTGTCTGTTACCAAGGGATAAACCAATTTTTATTATTATTATGAGGCTTTTTTAAAGATTTTTTTGTACTAAAGCAACACTTTACCTTATGTATATATATGACAGAACTGTGTTTACTACAATTTCTCATATACAGTCATGGCTGAAAGTGTTGGCACCATTAAAATTGTTCTAGAAAATGAAGTATCTCTCCCACAAAATTATTGCAATTACACATGTTTTCTTATACACATGCTTATTTTCTTTGTGTGTATTGAAACAACACAAAAAAACAAAGGATAAAAAGGCAAATTGGACAATTTTAAACAAAACCCCAAAAATGAGCAGGACAAAATTGTAAGCACCTTTCCAAACTTGTGGGTAAACTACTTTGTTTCAAGCATGTGATGCTCGTTCAAACTCACCTGTGGCAAGGTTTGGGCAATATGAAAGACACACACTAAGCATGGAGAACAGAAAGAGGAGAGGAGTATTTTTTAAAGTGTCCGTGATTTCTTTGAAGCTGAAGAAACTTATACAGAATATTTGTAATATAATTTTACAGTGAATGCAGGTGATGTCTTCATGCCTGTAGATATGGATCACTTATCATGATTTCTTTTAGTTTTTCTAATGCTTCAGCATCCATTTTACAGGCAGCCAGTTGTGGAGGAAGGACAGTAGAGCTGAGCTGACAGCTTTGTGAGAAGACAACTGCAAATGTGCTTTTTGTGTTTGTAATGAGACAACATGCAACTCTGCTGTACTGTGCTAGTTATAATCAGGCACAGCTCTGTAGCAAAGCCTACAGAACTATGAGAGGACAATCACTGCTGTAAATATTTGTGTTAGCTCTGCTGTACTGTATTCTCTCTAATCTTACTGCAGAGCTGTGTGTGATTATGAGAGTAGACTGCCAGTCACTACACATCACATTGGTAACGCAACTTTTATCTAAAACAAGTTCTGGAGGTAGATTCTTAACAGCTCATTTATATATACAGAGGGGAAAAAAAGTATTTAGTCAGCCACCAATTGTGCAAGTTCTCCCGCTTAAAAAGATGAGAGAGGCATGTCATAGGTAGACCACAACTATGAGAGTCAAAATGAGAAAACAAATCCAGAAAATTACCTTGTCTGAACTGGCAAGATTTATTTTGCAAATTATGGTGGAAAATAAGTATTTGCTCATTAACAAAAGTTCATCTCAATATTTTGTTATATATCCTTTGTTGGCAATGACAGAGGTCAAAGGTTTTCTGTAAGTCTTCACAAGGTTGGCACACACTGATCGTAGTATGTTGGACCATTCCTCTATGCAGATCTCCTCTAGATCAGAACAGTGATATTTTGGGGCTGTCCCTGGGCAACACGGACTTTCAATTCCCTAGAAAGGTTTTCTATGGGGTTGAGATCTGGAGACGGGCTAAGCCACTCCAGACCCTTCATATGCTTCTTATGAAGCCACTCCTTCGTTGCCCTGGCGGTGTGCTTGGGATCATTATCATGCTGAAAGACCCATCCACGTTTCATCTTAAATGCCCTTGCTGATGGAAGGAGGTTTGAACTCAAAATCTCAGGATTCATTGCCCCATTCATTCTTTCTTGCACACGGATCAGTCGTCCTGGTCCCTTTGCAGAAAAACAGCCCGAAAGCATGATGTTGCCACCCCCATGCTTCACAGTAGGTATGGTGTTCTTTGGATGCAACTCAGCATTCTGTCTCCTCCAAACACAACAAGTTTTGTATCTACCAAACAGTTCTACTTTGGTTTTATCAGACCATATGACATTCTCCCAATACTCTTCTGGATAATCCAAATGCTCTCTAGCAAACTTCAGACAGGCCAGGACATGTACTGGCTTAAGTAAGGGTACATGTCTGGCACTTAGGATCTGAGTCCCTGGCGGCATAGTGTGTTATTGATGGTAGTCTTTCTTACGGTGGTCGCAGCTCTATGCAGGTCTTTCACTAGGTCCCCCGTGTGGTTCTGGGATTTTTGCTCACCATTCTTGTGATCATTTTGACCCCACAGGGTGAGATCTTGCATGGAGCCCCAGATCGAGGGAGATTATCAGTGGTCTTGTATGTCTTCCATTTTCTTATTATTGCTCCCACAGTTGATTTCATCACACCAAGCTGCTTGCCTATTGCAGATTCAGTCTTCCCAGCCTGGTGCAGGGCTACAATTTTGTTTCTGGTGTCCTTCGACAGCTCATTGGTCTTCACCACAGTGGAGTTTGGAGTGTGACTGTTTGAGGTTGTGGACAGGTGTCTTTCATACTGAAAGTTCAAACAGGTGCCATTACTACAGGTAATGAGTGGAGGACAGAGGAGTCTCCTAAAGAAGAAGTTACAGGTCTGTGAGAGCCAGAAACCTTGCATATTTTTAGGTGACCAAATACTTATTTTCCACCTTAATTTGAAAATTAAATCTTGCCAAATCAGACAGGGTGATTTTCTGGATTTGTTTTCTCATTTTGGCTCTCATAGTTGTGTTCTACCTATGTTGTCAGTTACATGCCTCTCTCATCTTTTTAAGTGGGATAACTTGCACAATTGGTGGCTGACTAAATACTTTTTTTCTCCACTGTATATAAGAAAAACATGGATTTCTCTGGATTAAGATATCAGATTGCAGATATCAAGGTATCATTATATTTAACTTTCTACGTCCTATATGCCCAAATAGACGACTTAGGAGAGTTGATCCTAGTGACAGATTCCCTTTAATGTAAATGATTCTACTGGCAAAGTGCAGACAGGAATGGCAGTTATAATAATAATTTTTATTTGTATAGCACCAACATATTCCGTAACAGAAAACAAAGTGAACTTTATACCCTTTGGCTCTAATGTTAATAACCTCTAATGTTGAAAAACTTAAGTATGATTGTTAGAATACTTTAAACATAATATAGCAAAACTGGTATCAGTTGACATCCAAAAAGTTTGCCTCTTGGCAATAATTTTGAAAAAAATAATCTGCCATTCTCTATGGTTGCAGTGTAGCATTTGGTTAAATGCTTATCCCCTGGGACCACAATTGATCAAAAGAATGCGGCTAAGGGTATACGGCGACGGGTCACACGTTCTTTGAAAAGTCACTCCACAAAGACATCTGAGCAACTTATCTGCGACTTTCTGTCATGCTCTTGTTTTAAAGTGGTGATTTTGCTGTAAGTAAAACAGCTAAGGCCTGTTTCACACATCAGTTTTTTGTGTCAGTTGTAATCCGCCAGAATGGCAGCAAACGGATCCGCCTGTGTACTGACATCAACGTGTGGCACTGGACCGTTTTTTTGACAGATCCGGTGAAGGAAGAAATTTAAAGGAGAGAGAGAGATGCAATGCAAAATGCGGATCCGGCCGCCCGAAAAAACGTTGCATTGTCCGTCCAGGCATGTCGGCGGACGCCAAAAAACCGGATCCAACGGATGGCCATCTGTCAATATCCGCCGGTAATGCAACTCAATGGGAAAAAAAACGGATCCGCCAAGCAAAATGGCGGATCCGTTTTTTTTTGCAAAACGGCGGATTTTGACTGATGGTAACATACGGAAGTGTGAAACAGGCTTAAGCTGCCGACAAGTTGCATCTTACGTGACACTTGCATTGAAGCCTATGGTAAGGGAGTTGAATGCAAAAAAAATTGAACACATTTGGAAACATTTGCAACCATGTCACAATCGCAGGTCGCAATGCAACACCATAGGAAATCAACAGATACAATGCGGCGGTGTGACACAACGATTTCAGTGGCGCGCTACCCATGTCGCTGTATAGTCTGAGCCTGAAGCAGTCATGACGCTCGATGAACTGAACTGCAAATACAAAGACGAGTAAGTAAGACCAGTAGTGATGAGTGAACGCGCTTGGATAAGATATTATCCGAGCCGGCTCGTGTGCTAACCGAGTGTCTTCGGTGTGCTCGAAAAATATGTTCGAGATTCCGCGGCTGCACATCTCACGGCTGTTCGACAGCTGCAACACATGCAGAGATTGCCTTTTTGTTAGATAATCCCTGCATGTTGTTGCAGCTGTCAAAAAGCCACGAGAAATGCAGCCGCAGGTACTTGAACATATTTTTCGAGCACGCCAAAGACACTCGGTTAGCACCCGAGCATGCGCAGATAACACCTTATCAGAGGATGTTCGCTCAACAGTAGTGACCAGTGGTCAGAAAGACATACACAGTTTGAAAATGGTTTTCTCTATCTGAGAGGATGATAAAAATCTTTAAAAAACAAAACAAAAATTAATCTTTAGAAACCACAATAGTTTTACAGGTTATAAAAAAAAACAAATTTGTCTATATGTCAGTTTTAAGTCTAATCCTTTCAGTATAACTCACCGATATATTCTGGATGATGCATTCATTATTGTGTATTATAAATGTGTGACACATGTGGCTTGCACCGCACTTCAGGTGTTTTTTTTATATTTTGCTCTTTGTATTGTTTCTCATGGTAAGATCACACATTTCTGCTATTTCACACCAATTTTCTAGTTTCAAGAACTTAGTTTAAATGTGTTAAAACAAACCTGTTCCAGCACTTTAGAAGCAATAAATATCCACCTTAGTCATATAGCCCAAGGACCAGCTCCAGAGGACTGAGGAAAGAGACTGTTTACATCGCATTTTGGCTTAACAATTGGCACATGGTAGGAAAATCTTCTAGCGCATGGGACGAACATAGAAATGTATGCAACTGTATACCATGTGGTTACTTATATGGTCTACAAGTAGTGGAAACTAATATTCTCTATACTTCACAGTATGTGACAGCACAGAAGGCTCGACTTTCCTAAAGAATAAAAAATAGCATACTGACATATAGCAGCCTGGCAGATGCAGTGATCTATTTTCCATCCACTGGCCTCATACAGTGGCATGTAAAAGTTTGGGAACCCCTGGTCAAAATGACTGTTATTGTGAACAGTTAAGCAAGTTAAAGATCTCTAAAAGGACTAAAGATAAAGATGACACGTTTCCTTTTAATTTTAGGCAAAGAAAATTATATTATATATTCTATAATACACACATATTATATATATATATATATATATATATATATATAAGGGGTTGGACAAAATAATGGAAACACCTAACGTTTTGGCATCATAATCTTCGAACATGTTATAAACATGCAAACCGTGACATGTGGTAATGTTTTGTAGTTGATTATTTGTGTTATGTGATATGTGTATGTAAATTAACTGTTTGTTTTGCAGAATTGTAAGAACATTGATGATAACCTGATACCAATGGCAGACCTCTCGGATTTTCAAAGAGGCCAAATTGTTGGTGCTCGTATGGCAGGCGCTAGTGTAACAGAAAGTGCCCGAATGCTTGGCGTGTCAAGAGGTACTGTCTACAAAGTAATGACTGCGTTTGAAAGAGAAGGAAAAACGTCCGCAGCAAAGCACAGGTCCGGCCGAAAGTCGAAGTTGACTGAGAAAGACCGTTGGACTCTAAAGCGAATTGTGAGAGAGGATCACAAGATCACGGCTCCGAAAATCACTGCTGAGCTCAATGAACACCTACAGAACCCAGTTTCCACGAAAACTGTTCATCGGGAGCTGCACAATTCTGGATTCCACGGAAGAGATGCAATTCGAAAACCGCTGCTCTCAATGACAAATGTTTCCAAGCGTTTAGAGTGGTGTAGAAACCTCCAGAATTGGTCCCTCGAGCAGTGGAAACGTGATATTCTCAGACAAATCATCGTTTACCCTATTTCCGACCTCCGGCCGAGTGTACTTTTGGAGACAGCCGAAAGAAGCATTCCATCCAGACTGCCTTTTCCCAACCGTAAAACATAGCGGTGATGATCTGGGGTGCTATTTCGTGGAGATCCGCCAGGCCAATGATATCCCTTCATGGAAGAATTAACAGCTGCGATTATTTAGGCATTTTGGGCAACCAAGTGCATCCTGTGGTTCAAGCACTGTTCCCCTAGGGGAACGCCATCTTTCAGGATGATAATGCACCAATTCATACAGCTAGAATCGTTAAAGCATGGCACGAGGAACATTCTAATGAAGTTGAGCATCTCATCTGGCCCCCACAATCCCCAGACCTCAACATTATTGAGCATTTATGGTCGATTTTAGAGATTCAAGTTAGACGTCGATTTCTGCCGCCATCATCGCTCAAAGAACTGGAGGGTGTTTTAACTGAAGAATGGGCTACAATTCCTTTGGAAACAATTCACACCTTGTATGAATCCATACCTCGCAGAATTGAGGCTGTAATCGCCGCAAAAGGTGGACCTACACCATATTAAACTATCCTGTTTCCAGGTGTTTCCATTATTTTGTCCAACCCCTGTATATATATATATATATATATATATATATATATAAAGCTCAAGTGTGTGTATGTATGCATGTATGTCCGGGATTGGCATCCGCACCGTCGCAGCTACAGCCACAAAATTTGGCACAGTCACACGTCTGGACCCCGAGAGTGTCCTAGGCTATTTTGTGAGGCGAAATTTTAACCCCGCACGTTCCAATTCACCAAACAATTTTGCCCTATCTACATAATGGGGAAAAAGTGTGTGTGCATCAAGCCCCGCCCTTCATTATGATGTCACAATTGTTGCCATGGCGACGCTGATTCATCATAGGTTGCAATGGTGACGGTTATGTCATAATGGTTGCCATGGTGATGATGATGTCATAATGGGTATATGGGCATGGGACTATGGGATGGAGGATGTGTGATGAGTATATGGGCACGGGACTATGGGCTAGAGGATATGTATGACGGGTATATGGGCATGGGACTATGGGATGGAGGATATGTATGATGGGTATATGGGCATGGGACTGTGAGATGAAGGATGTGTGATGGGTATATGGGCACTCGACTATGGGATGGCGAATATGTATGATGGGTATATGGGCACTCGACTATGGGATGGCGAATATGTATGATGGGTATATGGGCACGGGACTATGGGATGGCGAATATGTATGATGGGTATATGGGCATAGGACTATGGGATGGAGGATGTGTGATGGGTATATGGGCACTCGGCTATGGGATGGAGGATATGTATGAAGGGTATATGGGCACGGGCCTATGGGATCGTGGATATGTATGATGGGTATATGAGCACGGGACTATGGGATGGAGGATAATTATAATTTGCTATAACTAACCACAGTTAGTTACTATGCCCGGGCAGCGCCGGGCTCTTCAGCTAGTATATATATATATATATATATATATATATATATATATATATATACACTGTACACACATTTTAAAAATTACAAAAAGGAAAATAAGCTAATACAAAAGTTTGGGCACTCTTGGAGATTTCTATGCTCAGATAACTTTGACCAAGGTTTCAGATCTTAATTAGGGTACCGTTACACTTAAAAATGCACCAGCGATCCCGACAACGATACGACCATGTCAGGATCGCTGGTGCATCGCTACATGATCGCTGGTGAGCTGCCAAACAGGCAGCTTCACCAGCGATCAGCACCAGCGAGGATGCTGGTATCTAAGGTAAATATCGGGTTACTAAGCGGCGCGCGTCACTTAGTTACCCGATGTGTACCTTAGAAACCTGCGTGCTCGTTCCGGGAGCTGAGAGCATGCAGGTTTCTAAGGTACACATCGGGTAACTAAGTGACGTGCGCCGCTTAGTAACCAGATATTTACCTTAGATACCAGCTTCCAGCGCTTGCTTAGAGCACTGGGAGCCTCGCTGATCGTTGGCTCCCGCTGCCACACGCAGCGATGCGCGCTGGCCAGCGGGAGAGAAACTGTCAAAAAATGGCCCAGGACGGTAGTGCGCGATCAGCGATACCCGGCGGGGGGGGCGGTCGCTGATCCCCATCACACATAACAATCTCGCTGGCGAGATCGCTGTGGCGTCACAAAATCAGCGATCTCACTACCGAGATCGCTGTGTGTGATGGGGCCTTTAGTCTGTTAGGCTTATGGCTTGTTCACTATCATCATTGATAAAGGCCAGGTGATGCAAATTTCCCAGCTTTATAAAAACCCACCCTCCTCTAACTTTGTGCCAAAAAACTGCAGCCATGGTTTCTTCTAAGCAGCTGCCTAGCACTCTGAAAATGAAAAAGGTGGAGGCCCACAAAGAAGAAGAAGGCTATAAGAAGATAGCAAAGCGTTTTCAAATTGCCCTTTCCTCTGTTCGAAATGTAATTAAGAAATGGCAGTTAACTGAAACAGTGGAGGTCCAGATAAGGTCTGGAAGACCAAGCAAAATTTCTGTGAAAGCAGCTTGTAGGATTGCTAGATGGGAAAATCAGAACCCCTGCTTTACTGTAAAAGAGCTTCAGAAAGATTTAGCAGACTCTGGAGGTTTTCTTCTCATGACTCTTTCATGAAGACCGTATTTGTGCAGGTGTCTCTGAACAGTAGAACAATGTACCACTACCTCTTTGACCACAATGATCAACGGTATGTGTGGAGAAAAAAGGGCACAGAATTTTAGTAAGGCCGGAGTCACACTGCCGTATAACACAACTGAGTGCTATGCAATAAGACATTGTGTAGCACTCTGCCCACTATGGGGCAGCTCACAAGTGTGATTATTTTGTCATGCTGATTCATATGAGAGAACAATCGCAGCATGCTGCGATCGGCAGTGAGACTCAGCTCACTCTCTCCCATACAAGTCTACGACTGAGAGTGAAACATTGCACTGCACTCGGATATCACCCGAGTGCAGTGCGATTTCCTGCCGACAGCAGAGGAGATGGAAAAATTACTTTCTTCATCTCCTCCACAGTTGTGCTCTGATCCGGTCATGCGAGTAGCATGACACTCGGCTCCCGCTCGCAGCAGAGTAGGAGCCGAGGGTCATTAGAATATTGCATCCGATGCTCTCACATGAGAGAATCATCGGATGCCATACACTAGTGTGACTCCGGTCTTAAAGAACATCTCACCAACCATTAAGCACTGGGGTGGATCAATCAGGCTTTGGAATTGTGTTACAGCCAATGGCATGGGGAATATTTCATGGGTAGAGGGAAGAAAGGATTCAATGAAATTTCAACAAATTCTTTGTTGCAGATGGAGCGGGTAAGTCCGGCGGATGTCACAACATACACAAACAACGGGATGGAATAGGGAGAAGAAGGCCCTAACAGTAGGGATCGAGGGATGGGGCAGCTCCTGACTCCAACCTGTGCCTATCCTTAAGGACCACTAACGCCCTTGGCAGGTCCTTCCCCCTGCTGCCATCACGAGCCTTGCCCCTAATTGTCACCTCACTATACGCTGGCTAGTGCACTCTATAACTCTATTACCAATAGTCAGCTGATGCGTCATGTGACTATTTAAAAGGATGGTGGGAGTGGTCCCCACCCACATCAGCTGACCAGCAACACAGCAGCTACCAGCAAGAAAACTGACATTAACCCTTGCTGGCTCAAAAGAAAAAAGCTACATTTAAATTATAGCAGAACCAGAGCTGTCACTAATCCAAAAATAAATTGGGACAGTCTTGATGCAAACAAAATGCCATCTGTAAAAAAAGCTGAAGTTGAAAAGAGAATGACTTCTACAAATGCTAATGATCCTACTCACATGTTAAAATCCACAATAGGCTACCTTAAAAGGCGCAAGCTGAAGGTTTTACTTACAATGGCCCTCTCAGTCCCATGATCTGAACATCATTGAAAATCTGTGGCTAGACCTCCAAATAGCAAAGCATGAAAAACGACCCAGGAATCTCACAGAATTGGAAGAATTTTCCAAACAGGAATGGATGAAAATCTCTCAAACAAGAATTAAAAGAATCTTGGCTGGCTATAAAAAGCATTTACAACCTGTGATACTTTCAAAAGGAGGTGCTAATAGGTGCTAACCATGCAGGATGCCCAAGCTTTTGCATCTGCCACTCTCCTTATTGAAATTTTTAAAATGTAAAAATTGACTATATATATATATATATAATTGCCTAGAATACAAAGGAAATGTGTCATCAGCGCAGCACGGTGGCTCAGTGGTTACCACTGCAGTCTTGCAGCGCTGGGGTCTTGGGTTCAAATCCCACCAAGGACAACATCTGCAAGGAGTTTGTATGTTTTCCCCGTGTTTGTGTGGGTTTCCTCCCACATTCCAAAGACATACTGAATGTTATTCTAGATTGTAAGCCCCATCGGGGACAGTGCCGATAGTGTATGTAAAGAGCTGTGTAATTAACGGCGCTATATAAATGAGATAAATAAATAAAAAATCTTTAACTTTAGCCCTTTTAGAAATAATTTATTCTTTAACTTGCTTAACTTTTTACAATAACAGTAATTTTGACTAGGGGTGCCCAAACTATTACACGCCGCTGTAAAACTCTAAGGACGGATTTGGCATGTGTACCAATAATTTTTCCCTGCACATGCACCAAACACACTTTGCACCTAGCCTTAGGGGTAAAGTCCAGCTGTACTTGGAAACTATCTGTGTATTCGACATTACCTTTGCTCTTTCCTTTGTGCTGGTCCGATAAATGTTCTGTGCGGGTTCTAGTAATTAATTCTACATTGGAAGCCCCATATACCTGAGGAAAAAAAAAATTAAAGAGGTATAATACAATTGTTAATGCTCATTTATTTATATAATATTATTAAATTATATTTTAAAGCATTTGTCAACTCGTCATTAATTGGTTAAATTGCAAAGTCGTAGTAAAAGCATGTAAACTTTGCAATTACTCACTTATTAAAAATCCTCTAAGTTCTACAAAACTGAAGAATTTTTAATTTTATAGTGTTCAGCTCAATGCCTGGGTTACCGGGCACCTCCACAGTCTCAGGGAACAGTCACACTGCCGTATAAATAGGGCCAAGATTGGAACGCCTAGACTGTCCGCGCCCGACCCAAGCATGACAGCTGCATGGAAATACAGGAAGCTGTCACGCTCGGGTCATGAGAACCGCCGGCCAGTCCGTGCACCGAGTTCCAATCTGGGTCCGATTAATACAGCCGTCTGACTGCGCCCTTAAATTGTCTGGTTACTTGATGGAAGGACAGACATATATATGTAAGAGAAGCGGAGGGCACCACTAATAACCTATAGGCATAAATCCATATAGAAAGACAAGAGGGTTCACCAGGGTATGTAAAAGACAGTAGACAAAGCAAAGAGAAAAGATCACACCCATACAAGGGGAACACCTCAATTGCACAAAAGATATAATAATGGACAAAATGTATAAATTTTATTTGTAACCAAGCAAAGGTACACATATGACAAAACAAAACACATATAAAAACAATTAAAATTGCATCCAATTATGCAAAGGAACCAAAGACAATACCACACCTTAATATAGAGATTGTGGTAAACCACATAGGGTTCTCGCAGAAGGCACTATATCAGAAAAATGGCTGCCTTAAAAATATATAGCACAGATTGATGAATTAACACATCACCAAATTTACAAGGGACCTCATATATGCACAAGGTGAATATGCAAAAAGATAAACATATACATGACCGATATAATGGAGTATATATACGATACCAAAAAGAAGGGGTCTAACAGCATTGTGGTTTACCACAATCTCTATATTAAGGTGTGGTATTATCTTTGGTTCCTTTGCATAATTGGATGCAATTTTAATTGTTTTTATATGTGTTTTGTTTTGTCATATGTGTACCTTTGCTTGGTTACAAATAAAATTTATACATTTTATACATTATTATATCTTTTGTGCAATTGAGGTGTTCCCCTTGTAGGGTGTGATCTTTTCTCTTTGCTTTGTCTCTTGATGGAAGGACAGCACGCTACTTGCAAAATCTGTGCTTTAGACTCTGCAAACGCTGCTCTGAAGCTGGCAGATTGCTGGATCTGACCAGACTCGGTGCCTCTGCACTTTACCTATGCTGCGTCTACCAGGGAACCGATATTACTTATGAGCTATCTCACTGGCTTATTGAGAGGGAGCTACTCACTCATATGATTATTGGCTTATATTAGTATGTGGGGTCATCTGAAAAAAAAGGCATGCACAAAAATTGCAACAGCTACCTCTTTGCAGCAAATGCTCGTGTCTTTGATAAATCATCTAACTCAGGGGTGAGCAATTAATTTTCCCAAGAGGCCACATGAGATACTGTGACTGTTGTAGAGGACTGAACCAACCAGCATTGTGATGACAGAAATGTAAGTCAGAATTAGTAGAAGTTCAGATAAACAACTATAACTAAGAGCTCCCACAGAATGATTTCATTGGGGTACATTTATTGTAATTCATAGTGACCTGTTTACAGCGCCTTTCACCTCCACGCCTATCTGGATTGCAGGTCAGGTTATGCGTCTTACCTTTGCCTCATAGCCATTGATAACCTCAGTTTTCTCGCTTCTCCAGCCGAGGATTCCTGATTTGTTTCTGTAAGGGAAAATAAAAAAAGCACAAAATTGCTTCTTTTTATCATGATCCAGGACCGTATCTATGAAGTAGCAGAAGCCCTGAATAATATCACAGATAAGCTGTTCGTATATTAACTTCCTCAGAGTACCGGACGTTATCGGAATATTCCAGACCAAGTATCTTAATGAAGTTTTTGTACATAAAAGTGTCATTCCAGCACTGAAGTGATGCCAACCTGTGCTGCCTGACTGTTTTGATAAAGCTGAGAAATTAAAACTGATATCTAAGCTTCAGTGCTTTTAATAAAACACCGGTTCTTGGCAACGTCACTCCATGCTGGTCCCAAGATTTATCCTTCTCCACTTGAACTGAACAACCTCTTTCTACAGTGAGACATTTGCCAAATGCCAGAAAGTAAAGCTCCACACTTACGGTAATCTCAAGAATATATTAGAGTATAACACAACAGTACCTCACGCCAATAATATGACATTATTATTATTAGTACCAACACCTATAATATTTGCTAACTTTCCAAAAATGTCCAGAAAGCAACTGATAAAGGTGAGACATGTCAGACTACTGGAGGAGTTGGGAAATCTCACAAAGCATCCCCTAACTTTGTGGAAGGAGGATTTCAGGGGGTGTTGGGTGTTCCCAAAAATACATTGATAGGATGATGAGGGCAAAGTGAGGAATGACATGCACAAGAAAAAAAGAATGTGGTAAAATGAGAAAATAGTTCAGCTATGCACCCAACATATCATTGTTGGAAATGTTAATGGTGAACATCTCTGTACAATTTCAGCTTGTAACATGAATATTCATGAGCTCTTAATTTATGTAACTACATTGTATTACTTCTCTTTTACCAATCCTAAATTACAGCCTATATTATAGACCAGAGTTTTATTAAACATTTAATCAGAATGCATGCTCTTAACCATGCCAGGTTTCCTTGCTAACCTAGAGGCTATGGACGCCTTTGACATGGAAACATGATTTTTATCTATGTTAGTTGTGAACTTTATTTAAGAAAATTGCATTTTTTAAGTCTGCAGTTTTCATTCCTTCACTCATTTTCAGAACTCCTGATGAGTCTGCAGTCTGATCCAAGTTTTAAATTTTTCACTTTTGGGAGTGTCCCTCCCAGTAATATAGGCTGGGTGTGAGCTCTGTGTGATCCATGGTGTTACTCTCTTCACATTTATCAACAAAGCTCTAATACTGTACTTATTTTCTCTTCATGTGCTTTCCCCCTTGATTATAGCCTGTTTTCCTCACTCTCCTTTTGTTTGTTTTCCTTGCTCTTTACATAGTTTCCTCTCTCTCCAATGTAGATTTGTGCACAACCCCCTCCTTTTTGCTATCATTAATACTGAGAGAAATGAGCAGAGGTGCAGAAACAGCCGACTGGAGCAAGAACTCTAACAATTTGAATTTATTTTACAGATCACTCAGCTAACTAAAGACTTACAGATGCACTGAAGCAGTGAAAGTCAACACTGACCCTTTATTGAGCCTAGCCACGTGACTTAGGATAAACCAAACCAGACACTCTGTTTGCAAACACATTTCAGGTTGTTAGTCCATCATCAGTGCAAAGCAAAAGGTATCATTTGGCTGGATGTGAGGCCTCTAATGGGGATCTAAAGATTTCTCTCCTTATAGAGAGTGCCATGCCAGAATGAGGGGACTTATAGGCCATGCAATACTCCTCTAGTCCAGTCAAAATACGAAAAAAAAAATCCTTTACCCTGAACAAATTCCAAGAAAGCGTTTTATTGTTTTTTTTTTTGCAGTATTGCATGTAGGGGAAAACATACTAAAAGTTTACCAAGATAGGGTTACCACAAAGGGTCCAAATGTGACGTCAAAGAATATGGCCGCCAAAGCTGTAAAATGGTAAATGCGACTCGCCTTTCAGTGTCTATCATATTTCTTTTACAATTACTACTATTATTATATTTATTATTTAACGATTTATTTATCTTCTTTTACAGAGCTGAGAATGATGGAAAGTCAAGAAACTTGCCCCTTATGCAGTCATGAAGTAGATGATGATGGAGAAAGAGTGGTGATTGGTGCGAAAGGAGCTGAAGGGATCAATAAAGCCAGTGTTGAGAGGGGCGTTAGCACTGTGGTAGCTGCTGGAGCAGTGGTGCACAAGAGATGTCGTATGAACAACATAAACAAGAAGCAGATAGACTTGCATAATAAAGCTACTTCCGTTCATCGTTCACCTGCCAAGAGAGGTACACGGGTGTCTACTGGATCCTATGATAGCACGACGCAGTGTTTGTTCTGTGGACATGAAGTGGTGAAGACAAGATCTAGTAGTGATTTCGATGACTATAGCTTTGTTAAAACGGATTTGTAAGGTCCATCTTGTCACATTGCAAACAGCGTAATGATGACTGGGCAATCACCATTCAAGGGAGAATCGCGTACTTTGGGAAGGACTTACATGCTGCAGACTGTATCATCGTTCATGTGACATTAACTTTTGGACAAATTACGGAATTCCTATGCGTCATGGTGGTGGATCTACTACAAAGAAACCGCGGAAGGAAGGGAGGCCGATGAACATGGACCAAGAGCAAGCGTTCTAGAGAATGTGTGCATTTCTCGAGGACAACGATGACGAGCAACTGACTGTCACAGATCTTGCAGAGAAAATGACGGAGTATCTTGTAGAAGGAGACAGTGCTGCCTATAGTAATAAATGGCTGAGGTATAAGCTGGAGGAGAGGTATGGCGATTCGCTATGCATAGCAGAGTGTGAAGGGTTGCCTAACATTGTAACGTTCCGTGAAAAGACCAGAATAATCCTGAGGGACTATTTCCGTAGTCAGGAAATGGATGAAGAAGCCCAGAAGAGAGCCATCATAGAGACTGCGGCCAAACTAATCAAGAGCGATATCAAGTCTAAGATCCCATCTTCAACCGATGAATATCCGAAGAATTCTTTGCTTGAATGTCAGTCTGCCTTAGATTATCTCCCCCTGAGTTTGCTTTGCTTGCTTGAAACCCTCTTCGTTGGAAAGGACATTCACAGGAAGATCGCAAACATTGGACAATCAGTTGCTCAGTCTGTACTTCCCAGGGCTGTAGTAGCTCCATTGCAGCTTGGGATAGCAGTCAAGCTCCATCATCATTTCAGGTCTCGATTTCTTGTAGACAGTCTCTCAGCCATGGGATATTGTTCATCATATTCGGAAGTTCAGCGATTCGAGGAAAACGCTGCTGCTTCTGTTGGCCAGGATGTACTCGGTGGTACCATAGACAGACTGGATACGGCACTGCTGTTCGCTGCGGACAACGTCGATCATAATATCATCACGTTAGATGGGAAGGGGACTTTCCACGGCATGGGGATGGTAGCTACTGTGACTCCAGGAAGGAAGGTCAGTCGCACTGTTCTTAGATGGAAGACTGCGGACTTGGAGATAGTTGAACAAAGCAGAGTTGATGTAAGGGAATACCGTTTCACAAAACACACTCGCCGAAACATAAAATTCAAGCCCTTGCCATATCTCGACGCCATTGACCATCGTGTTGATGTATTGTGGGAGATGTCTTTACGCTTCAAACAGCCTGCACCGAGCTGGAATGGAAATATGCACATGCTACATAAAGACTGTGATCATCCGGGGTCGTCTTCGGTAATCTTCCTGCCCATCATTGACATGTATTCCGGAGACAAGTCATGCATCTTCTCTACTCTTAAGTATCTGTGCAACCTTGCTGATAAACACTGATCCGCTGCAGTTGTTACATTCGATCAGCCACTCTATTGGAAAGTGTCAGAAATCAAACACAAGGTGCCTGAAGACAGCCCGGTTCGAGATGTTGTCCTGATGCTCGGGAGCTTCCACACATTGATGAATGTCATGGGTGCCATAGGAACGTTGACGGATGGGAGTGGAAACAAAGAGATCTTGGGAACAATTTACGGTGACAATGCTGTGCAACACATCATGACTGGAAAGGCAGTTCAGCGTGCAGTTCGTGGCCATCTCCTCCTTGATCAGTGTCTTACTCAGCAAGTTGCAGACAAAGTACTTTGCCACCATCCCGGTTTTGCAGACCTGTTGCAAGAACTTGAGCAGTTGTATGCTCGGACACTGACAGGGGAGAGTGACTTGAATTCGGTCATCACTTCTACCTGCCTTAGCGAAATTGCCCACCTCTTGTCCACCAAAAGAAACGGATTATCCGCTCACTCTCGCACCAGTAAACTATGGCTGAATTACCAACAGATGGTTGGAATTGCAAGGGAGCTTATCGAGGCCGATCGTACAGGATCCTGGCTGATGCACCTTCATGCTGTAGCCGAATGTTTGCCCATTCTTGCAGCTGCTGGGCATGGGAACTATGTGAAGGCCGCCTACCTTTACCTCCAGTCTATGACCACTCTGGAAGATGATATGCCATCAGTCTTCCATAGATTTATGAATGGCTTGCATGTTGTAAGGCGGACTGATCAGTACTGGGCAGGCCTGGGTTGCGACCTAGTCATCGAGCAAGCTCTGATGTGCTCCCTAGAAACTGCAGGAGGACTCACCAGAGGAAGTGGAATGTCCGAACATCAGAGGGCCTTGTGGACTCTGTCTGTGCCAGTGTCCTCTTCCTACAGTGATGTAATGCAGGGTTTCACTCGCCAGAGCTTTGTCACCAGTGAACAACACAAGGAGGCAAGAACGTCAAGGACGAGGAGAGATCGTGAAGACCTGGAGAAAACTGCAGATAAACTCGAGACCTTTTCACCTTTCTCTGATGAAGTGTCTCTTCGCGACATTATCACCGGTGTCAATGCAAATAAGGATGTGAATGTCCATAACCTGTTCACCATTGGCAGAGAAATAGTGGCAACAATGGAGGGTCAATCACTGTTTTCAGTTAAGTACAAGCGGTCAATGAAAGCCAAGACCCTGGCATCCAGTGTGGCTATTGAAGTTGCTAAGGACAAAACAATAGACCCCGCTCTTTTGTTCCAAAGGCTTCTTGTGGTGTCTCAAACTGCTGATCTTTCCCTTGATGAGGTGATGGCCTATGAACTTTCACCATGCCCACCATCCCTCTTTGAGGCATAACATCTCTTACGCAAACCAAACAAAGCACAACTGATGGCTGCTATAAAAGAACAGAGTTCAGATGACGCAGTACTCAAGGATGTACCAGAAGTGGAACATTATGTTCTTGACGGAGGTTCTCTTCTCCATCGACTGAAGTGGTCAGAAGGAAAGACATATTGTTCAATCGCTGAAGACTATGCATCTTTCACACTAAAGCACTATGGTAAGGCTACGATAGTATTCGATGGTTACATTGGAGGACCAAGCACTAAGGACATTACCCATCAGCGATGGCGCAAAAAACCAACAAGTAACAAAGTGAACATTGCTGAAGGAACGAAATTTGTCGGGAAAAAGGAGGACTTCCTTTCGAATGTGGAGAACAAACAGTCTCTTATCAATCTCGTTTCACAGCGCATGAATGACAGAGGTTGCCACGTAATACAATCAGAGGGGGATGCAGATGTGGAGATTGTTAAGGCAGCAGTGTCAATGTCATCCAACAAAAGTACTAGTCTCATTGGCGAAGATACAGATCTTTTGGTGTTGTTACTTCATCACGCGTCAACCAGCGATGACAAGCTTTATTTCTACTCGGATAAAGGGAGTCCTGCAACAGTATACGACATTAAGGTTTTGAAGAAGTTCCTGGGAAACCATGTCTGCAGCAGTCGTCTGTTCCTTCATGCATTCACGGGTTGCGATACCACTTCCACGGTTTTTGGAATTGGAAAAAAACTCGGTCTACACAAGGTTTTGAAGGGAGACTCGGTCTTAAATAGCTGTGCTAAAATCTTTTCCACACCTAACAAAAACAGAGCTGAGATTGAAGACGCTGGGTGTAAAGCGATGGTGGCATTGTTCGGGGGCAAACCTGGAGACAATCTGTCTGCAATGAGGTATTCTACTCTCTGCAAAAAAGTTGGTTCAGCCAAAATCTTTGTTACACCTGAACGACTGCCACCGACCTCCTCTGCAACCAAGTATCATGCCCTTCGGAGTTACCTCCAAGTGATGCTTTGAATGGACAATGGTGAGGCCATGGACACTACTGAATGGGGATGGGAACTGCAGAACAACAGTCTAGTTCCAGTGATGATGGATACTTCACCCGCGCCAGAAACACTTCTGAAAATAATTCACTGCAATTGTTCTCGTGGTTGTAGTACACTTCGGTGCACTTGCAAAAGACACGGACTTACCTGTTCACGGGTATGCGGACCATGTCAAGAAGGGCATTGTGACAATATGAGGGAGGAAGCAGTGTCTGATGATGAAAATAGTGACTATTGACCTGACACGCTTATTCAGTGATGAAGTAGGTCTTAAAATGCACTGTGTATTAATTCTATAATTTCTAGAAATGTACATATATGTCATGACGTCATTGATGACGTCATGACCTCGCCTGTCCATGTAGTTAGTATAAAACTTTGTATAAAAATTGTTATATGAAAATATATAGTATACAAAATGCAAACTCTTCTGTAACCTAAAGCTACAGCTTTTAAATAGGAAATATTCGTTATTTTTAGTGCGATGGCTGTCATCGTCTTATGACGTCATAGTTAGGACATTTGTGGTGATCAATTTTTGGAAAACTTTTAATATGTTGTTCCTCACATATAATAGTAATAAAAAAAATCATATAACGCTTTCTTGTTCCGGGTCAAACCGTATTTTGACTGGACTACTCAGGGAAATTAAATATGCAAATAGTCTCTTCAGAGATAAAGAACACTTAAAATCTACTGGGATCTATTGGAAGTAGCAATCCTAAAAGTCAATATAGACCCTTTAATGAGCCTTGTCATATGACTTAGGACAAAAAGCTAAATCAGACACACTATATGCAGATGGGTCGCCCTCCCAGGGCTGTGGGGTACTCGGTACCGGGCCGGTCTCTCAGAGGGGAATGTCACAGCAGCGGTGACCCGGTCCGTGGCCCTGGGCGCCCATGTAAAAGGGGTAGAGTGGTGGAATAAAGTTTATGAGTGATTCGTGACGCCACCTGTGGTATTCTTCAATGAAGATGTTAAGCTGACGCTGCAGACAGATCCTCTGGGACAGATGGTGTGGTGCAGCAATGATGGTGTAGCCCTCCACAGGCAGGGCTGTAGTCCCAGGGCAGTGTAGATCGGTATTGGGGAAGAGGGTGCAGTGTCTGGCACAGAGATGTAGCAGTGCTGAAGAAGTTGCAGGAAGAAGGCAAGGACACAGCAGAGTGTAGTTTCTTTACCTTTACTTTGTAAGTGCAGTCCAGGGTCCAGATTACAGATGGCACAGGAGCTAATTAGCCTGGAAGCAACTCAGGAATCTCTCTATGCAGATAGGTAGTGTAGTCTCATTCCTAGCGCTTACTTGAGGTACATCCAGTACTGTATTACACTGAAGTTCCTCCTTCTTGTTCGTCTCAGATCTACCTAGTATGGCAGACAGCTGTAGCCTTCTATCTCCTTTGGCTCACATGTCGCTGTTGTGCCTCTGAGTCTTAGATGTGAATAGAGGATTTACAGCTTCCTATTCCTCTGGTTTCTGTTGCAGGACCGTCAGTATCCAAACAACCTTGGAGACCAGGCTCCAGATCATGCGCTCCACCTGGGAACGAGCTCTCAACTATGCTCAGTCTCCCAGCTTCTCTCTCCACGTCCACACACTTCGGCCTCCTCACACTAACTGACTTCCCACCTCCCTTCCTGGCCCTCAAAGAGCACTCCTCCCCCAATTCTGGTTCAGAGCTCCCTCTGCTGGCCCGGAGTGGGAACTGTGTTGCATGTTATGGATAACTGCTAGAGAGACACTACATTGCTTCCAAGCCTGACATCACCCTCCCTGGAGGAAGGCAATGCCACTGTGGCGACCAGACTCCTGGGGGCGCCACACAGATTGTTTCGAGGAGCTTACTCTTAATAGACGAGCATCGCATGGCCAGTAAGTCTCCTTAATCTGTCATGGCAATCTCCACAAGGAGAGACGTTATCTCTTGGATCCCTGTCAGGGGCCTCTCATCCAGACAAATCCAATCTCTTGTTTTGAAATGATGAGAAGCAAATACCCAGAAACAAATGTCTGCAAATGGAGTGTCTGGTTTGGCTTTTATACTAAGTCATATAGCAAGACTTGTTAAAGGGTCAATAATAACTTTTAGGATTTCTACTTCCAAGACGAGGCACTAAAGTTCAAGTCCTGTTCCTTTCTGAAGAGCCTATTTGCATATTTAATTTCCCACAAGAGGATTGCATAGACCAGGGGTGGGGAACGTCCGGCCCGCAGGCCGTATACGGCCCGCCATATCATTTGATCAGGCCCGCAGCCGCTCCAGAGCTGCGATCGGGTACCTTGTTGCAGGAGCCAGAGGAGCAGAGGAGCACTCTTGCTCTGCTTCCTAGCCCAGCCCGCTGGATACCACGCAGATATGTGCACGCACTGACGGGGACTGAGCACACCCCGCTGGACCCCAGCGGCCCCCGCGCACTGATACTAATGAAGAGGACGAGTAACCGCGCGCCAGAGTGTGAGCTGCGCTGGACTAGTCTGCGGCCTGCATCCCCGGCCTGCCTTCTTCATCACCCCAGCCTGCCATTTTCATCACCCCGGTCACCGGTGCGGTGGTGACCGTGTGCTGCTGTGTGTGCGGGGCCTGGGGGCCATCCAGGAGTCACTGTGTTCAACACCAGGTCAGTATGTGCTGCCTAATGGGGACCTGTGCTGCTTAATGGGGACATGTGCTGCCTAATGGGGACCTGTACTGCCTATTGGGGAGATGTTCTGCCTAATGGAGACCTGTGCTGCCTAATGGGGACCTGTGCTGCCTATTGGGGAGATGTGCTGCCTAATGGGGACCTGTGCTGCCTAATGGAGACATGTGCTGCCTATTGGGGACATTTACCTGCCTATTGGGGACGTTTTCCTGCCTATTGGGGACCTGTGCTGCCTAATGGGGACATTTACCTGCCTATTGGGGACATTTTCCTGCCTATTGGAGACAGTTACCTGCCTATTGGGGGACCTGTGCTGCCTACTGGGGACCTGTGCTGCCTAAAGGGGACCTGTGCTGCCTAATAGTGACATTTGCCTGCCTATTGGGAACATTTTCCTGCCTATTGGGGACCTCAGATTTAGTTTTCGTCGCCTCAGCTGCATGATTTGCGGCTGCTGGACAGGCTGAATACATGTGAGGAATGCCTGTTTGTTAAGGAATCCCCACATGTTTTCTGGCTGACCAGCAGCTGTAAATCATGCAAATGCGTCGACAGAAACTAAATCTCCGAGCACGCCAAAATACTCAGAGGACACCCGAGCATGCTCGGAAAAACCCGAGCAATGAGTATACTCGCTCATCATTATTAATAATTTTATGCGGCCCCCGAACGCTATTATAAAATTCCAAATGGCCCTCGGCAGAAAAAAGGTTCCCCACCCCTGGCATAGACTGTATGTTTCCTCACACAAGCACTTTAGATCATGTGTAACCTTTTTAGGCAGACAATGACTATACTTACCCAGTATACTGACATTCAAAGGTGAACTCACACTTCAGGATTCAATGCATAAAATGATTCAGCCAAGATATCGGTCTTTAATTTTATAGCCTTTGCCATACCCATTTTCTTCTTACTCACCTCTCAAAGGCAATATTCTTGGTATCTAACTGAGTAGTGACCACAGGGGCTGTCAGACGACTCAAGGCCTGTTCTTCGGTGGGCTGCACAGCAGCCAGCAGAACTTCATGGTCCTGGGAGCCTAAAGTTAGAGTTTCAGAGAAGACAACTCTCCGGTCATGGTCGATTTCCATGACCACGGCGCTGGTGTCTGTAGATATAGTTAGGTCTAGATTTA
Source organism: Dendrobates tinctorius (assembly GCF_039654945.1). Classification (NCBI taxonomy): domain Eukaryota; kingdom Metazoa; phylum Chordata; class Amphibia; order Anura; family Dendrobatidae; genus Dendrobates; species Dendrobates tinctorius. The sequence continues at coordinate 10,486,141 of NW_027361684.1, forward strand.
GAAAGAGCATATAAAATGCAATAGTCTCATCTACATTTTAGGTTCTAGAATTCCTCACCTTGTCCCTTGAAGATAAAACTACGGTTCCCTCGTTGCCAGGTCATGTGATCAAACCCAAGTAGTGTCGTGTCCACACGCAGGTTCTGCCCACTTTTCCAAACCTTGTATGTATCACTAGGGCAGATCTTTGAGACCAGGGGCACTATGGAAATGGAAAAATGAGCAAAGTGTTGGGAATTTAAAAAAAAATGAATTTTTTTCAGGTTTGTGCACACACTGCGTTTTTTATCATGTTTTAGCTGCAAACTTTCATCATAAAATCTGAATTATTTCCTAGTACAAGCAAAGTGAATGAGATTCTTGAAGTCTCGTGCACACATTGCTTAATTTTTTCCTTGCAGATTTTCTGAAGATTTAAATCTGCAGCATATCAGTTCTTTCAGGGTGTTTGCTTCAAATTTCACCCATACTAATGAGTGGGGAAAAATCCACAACAAAAAAGCATGTAAAAAACGAGGCAAAAACGTAGCAAAAATATGCGTATTTTACACAGCATTTTTCCTGCAAACACATCAGAGTTTCCCCCTTTTTTTTTACTGTCGTTTTCCGGTTGTATTTTTTCACTCCCATCAATAATAAAGAAACCGCAAGTGTTTTGTTTTTTTTTAAAGCGAACCTGTCAGCAGGATTTTGTTACGTAAACTGCAGGCATTGTCAGACTGGTAGTGTTAAACTGTTTAAAATGACACCTGGGGTGAAGAAATCTGTCTTGTGATTCTTGTGAGATCAGTGTTATAAGTTTTCAGTTAATGATTTGCCCATGCTCCGGGGTTGGACTATAGGCAGAGTCTTATCTTCCTGTTCTAAGCCAAAGAAACCAAGGAAAGACCTGCCCACAGGCCGCCCATTTTTTTAATCAAAACTGCAGCATTTAGTAAAGTAAGTGAAACATCTCTGGAATCAGGATCTCTGCCTCATCATGCTGCTCGCAAATGGGATAGCAAAATCCTGCTGACAACAGCACAATGCTTTATTCTAGATTTCCATCTCCAGTGAGGAACAGTGTAAAACACATTATATTTCACAACACTGGTTCCTGAAAAATTGGGGTGACTTAAAAGCGCTGTCCAGTAACTAAAAAAACACATCTGCTCTCTTTCAGAAACAGTGCTACCCCTAACCATGGATGTTGCATGGTATTGCTGCTCAGCTACTTTCACTTCAATGAGGCTATGAACTGAGCATCTAAATGTAAAATCCATTTTTTTGGTGTTGTTTATAAGGATTTTGCCAGGACAAGTTTACTACTGGTATCTGATGCTTTTATAATTGCATCAACATGCCCCCAATGCTCTTCCAGACTAATTTACATCATGTTTAAAAGCTTAATTTCTCAACTGGATTACTACAAAGCAAGTGTCATTTTTTATTCTTCTACCAGGATGTACTCAGCCATCCCACTAGCTTCAGTAGTAAAATCATGCTGTCGGGTTCCATTAAAAGTCATTGTGCTGCTATTTCTGGTGTCCATGTGTGATGTGAAGAACATCTGAAATGACCATTATTGTAATTTTACCCGAAAATAAAGCATATAGTATATTTTATTACTTACCCCAACTGGTAAACTCCCATTTCATTTCGACATAAAAGTCCTGCGCCTAAAAGGAAAAAAAAATATCTCTATGAACTTAACAGGTGCAGTAATACCAACAGAACAGAACTTTATTGATGTCAAAAACTGGTTTGCATTAGGCAAATATTTTAATAAGACTAAGTACAATCCATTATTTATTACAGCATTGCCACCATTGAATTATTAATCGAAAGTACATCCGTCAGAGGACATTTACAGCCCTGTGTTGTCATCTGTAAATAGACACGAATGTATTTACATTGCTTAATTTGTCAGGATCATGAAAGATTACCTTAAGGCAAAATATTGACATTTAAGGATACAATCAAAATTATTCCCATAAATAAGCAAAATCAATAAATAAATATCAAAAAGTTACTGAGTAATGGAATATTGCCGCAGGTGTGAATGAGTAATAGTCAAACACAACATCCGAAAGTCAAGTTAATAAAGGTGGAACCCAGCGAGATATTAAACGCTGCCTGTTTGAAAAACAATGGTGCCCTTCTCCAAATATCACGAACAGCAGCCAGTAAGCTTGAACTTCCAACGGTATGGAAGTTCTGCTCTCCCCAGATCTTGTTTTAATTTGGATCTTGTGAGAACGAAAAATGTAGAACAGGCAATTTGCAGTCCAAACAGGCGTTGCACCCTGGCTTGATTTGAGTTTCGCCTGCTTGGCTTATTCAAGGGTGTGCCCATACAATCAATCCTATCCATTTTTAAATTGTAAGATCATAAAAAATACAGCATGCACTGGAACTCTCACATAAACAAACACACAATTTCAATGCATTAAAAAAAAAGAAAACATAAGAATAATAAAAAAAATGTAACCATAACACATAAAATAATAAATAAAACAATATGGTAACAACAATGAATCAAAATTAAATACTAGTCTAAACAAGGTTTCAATTCCAATTCCAAATTTTAGACCATTAGGGGATAGAGTTTCTATTGTATAAATCCAGAAACTCTCTCCTAAATAAATGTCCCTAATACGATACCCATCTTGACAATTTTTCAAATTCTTTTAAATTGCAAAAAATATTTTTTTATCCATATGAATAATAATTTGCTTCAAAACCTCTCTTACTATTTTAAATGTGCTCTCGAACCCCACTCCTCAATTTTCATGTTGTATGTCCAAAAGGTCACATGGGCACTCAAGCATGTAAATCACATCAGTGCTATGACAAGTCAAAACTGTTTTAATATGGTGTATTTTATTAGCCCTTCACTTTAAAGAAAAAACAGCCATATGGATTACATTTTTTTAAAAGGTTTTGAAAAATTGGTGAGGCGGGATTCATATTAAAGACATTCATTTAGGAGAGACTTTCTGAATTTACACAACAGGAACTTTATCCCCTAACGGTTTTAAAGTGGAACTTGGACTGAAATCTTATTTAGACTAATGTTTATCCTTTATTTTTTATTGTTACTGCCACATTGTTTTATTGCTTTCTGTATTATGACTATGTGCTTTTTTTATTTTTTATTATGTATTTGCTTTTAAAATGCATCAAGATTGTGATTTGTGATTTGAGAATCCTAGTGAATTCTTGTTTTTATATGATCTCAAAGTTTAAAAATCGATAGGGTTAATTATATGGGCCCAGAAGAAGCAGAGAGTGCGAAACACAAGTTGTGCCAGGCTGTAATGCATCACCCGTTTGGAGCGCTAGATACCTCTCCACTGCTTGTTTTGATTTGGTCTTGTGAGTACAATAAATGCTTTGGGGTTAACTGAACAACTATATACTGAGGCTTCACCGTTGTGTTTTTTTGGCTAGGGTCAGATTTGCGAAAAACTCGCACAAGTCTCGCATGTCAATACCCGGGAACTGCCACCGGCACTCGGGACCAGAGCGTTCAGCTGCATAGAAATACATGCAGCTGAACGCTCTGGTCCTGAGTTCCGGCGGCAGTGCCGGGTATTGACGTGCGAGACCTGTGGAGTTTCTCGCAAGTCTGACCCAGGCCTTTCCCCGACTCTCTTCATATTGGTAGATCTGGCCTAGAACTTCAATACTATTAAGTTCAAGTTTTCTGGTCTTGCTTTTTGATCTGGATATTGGGAGTAGGACACTGTTGTTCTCAACCAGGCCATGTATAACATCATTCAAAATTATTCACCCTCCATTGCAATTTAGGTTTATTGGTAAAATGTACAACATTTTTGTTTGCAATCAACTAATCAAATAAGAACAATCTGAACAGCTCAACAAACTAATTTAACAAGTGGTTCCTCCAAATTCAACACAAAATGCCACATTTAATGACTACTGCAGTATGAGAATTATTCAGCCCTTCACGGTAAGCGCCTTTAGTACTTAGTAGAGCCTCTTTGGCTGTTATGACCTGCTGCAAATGTGATCTATAACCAGACACCTGATTCTGGCAGTGTTCCTGGGGAGTTTTAGGCTGTGTGCAGATTTGTAACAAAATCTAAAGGGTTTCCTGATTCCAGCAAAGTGAATGAGAATCCTGAAGGTACATGCACACATTGCTTATTTGTGACTTGCAGATTTGGTGCAGATATAAATTTGCAGCATGTCAATTCTTTCAGCATTTTTTGCTGCAGAATTCACCCATACTAATGGATGGGGAAAAATCTACACCAAAAACGCATTTTTGCTGCTGCATTTTTCCGGCCAAGTGATACAGAAATTTCTGCGTTAAATACTTGATGTGTGCACATCCTCTATATCCATTCATCATAGGAATTGGCCTCCAGTTCACTAATATTCATAGGTTGCACTTAGCTTTGCTTGGCATGCTCAGTGTTCCTTCAACTTTAAGCAATATTATGAGCAATATTTCCAATTGGATCTATAGAAACATTCAATGAATTTATTATCTTTTTTTAAATCCTTTTCATTGTTTGTGTAAGGAAATAATTTTTTAATTTTTCAACTGTTTGGACAACTTTCTCAACTTACTTCTAACATTGTTATAGACGAAAAGGATATCCAGCTACCACCCAAGAATCCTTTATGATAAAAACATCTTTTATGGATATGCTCTAAAAATGTAGAAAATGTATAAAATTAAAAACACATGACCTACGCGTTTCGAGCGTTAAAAGATCTTAATCATGACTAAGAGCTTTCTAATTTAGAGCATATCAATAAAAGATGTTTTGTAGTAAAGTATTTTAGGACGGTAGCTGGATCTCCATAGCATCGATACCAATTGCCTTACCTAGAAATCCGGCCCAAGGACTCTTCCGTGCACCGCACCCTTCGAGGATTGTTTAATAGCCCATACTAGTGAGCTGGTGTGATTTTTTTTTCCTTTTTTGTTTATTTTTGACATACAATCAAACATCACAGTCAGCTAGCCCCTAGCCAGGCCAGATATTTGATGTGTTTTATCTCAAACACCCCCACACATGCAGCTAATGTAGCCCTCCAAGAGTTGTAACAGTTGTGCTGGAGAGAACGCCTGATTTGCACATGTGTGCTCTTATGAAGGATTCTATTCTGGGGGATGAGTAATTCTCCTGTGATCCCGTGCTGTCCTGTCTGTTTAGTCTCTTTTGCGTCCTCCTCCGCCCAGGAGATGTGGTATGATCAGACCATGTTCCTGCACCATAAGACACAGCCATTACACAGTACACAGCAGGGGCACATTTATAAGATTATCTCAGCACAGGAACATTTTATTTAAACACATCCACTTGTGGAAATTATTATTATTCCAAGATCTATTGATTGAAAGGAACTTTTGTTCGTGGGATAACACCTTTAATGCAATAACATATGATGGATTTGCAACCATCGACCAGTGATCTATAAATAGGTTATAAACAATGATAATAGGACCTAATAGCCTTCCTCTTTTTCCTGCACTTGTGTCCTCTGGAGAAATGTAACCCACTTAGAGCCCTAGATAAACAGGCCTTCCAGGACTACAGGGATTTACCGACATGAAAAAGCACATTAACACTTAGTCACTAGCACATCTCCAGGGACCAAATCAGTTTCCAGCAGAGGACTGAGAAAGCAGGTGAAATATGGAATCTTTTTCCCAGAGTGATGGTTACAGGGAGAAAAATCAAATAGTCGGAATGAAATATAGTCATTTCTGTGAAATCTACTCTCTACAAACTGTACAAGGTCACAATGTCAGACAGCGCTCATATTTGGACTGTTAGTATCTTATTACCACAGTGAAAAGTAGCTACATAACTTGCCAAAAACACTGATGATGAAAAATCTGAATCTTGTTTTACGCTGGATATGTGTTATGGACGATTGTGAATAAAACGGATGTAGCCCACACCAGGGGGATACAAAGATGAGAGCGTGATCCTCAACAAAACTCATAATATGTCTCTTTCTGCAATGGATTTCTGCCACCATACTATCAACAAGCCTTGGGTCAGATTTGTATTCTCCAGAATGTTAAGGTACTGTCACACTTAGCGATGTACCAGCGATCCCGACCAGCGATATGACGCGGTCAGGATCGCTGGTACATCGCTAAGTGGTCGCTAGTGAGCTGCCATACAGGCAGATCTCACCAGCGACATCGCTGGGGACGGGGGTCACTACTTACCTGTCACACCAGGCGATCCTGCGTCCTCCCGCCCGGCTCCACGCGTCGCTCTTCGTCATAGCAGGAAGCGCCGCAGGAAGCTGACGACGAGAAACGGTCCAGGACGTTCTCGCGCGATCAGCGATAAACAGCGGGGGAGCGGGTTGTAGGTAAGTATCACACACAGCGATATCGCTAGCAATATCGCTGCTACGTCACAAGTTATAGCGATATTGCTAGCGATATCGCTTAGTGTGACAGGCCCTTTAGGCTATTTTCACAAGTTGCATTTTTTTCTGCAGGCAAAACTTTCCCTCTTTGCAGTACAGAAGCTGCACACAAAAGTCAGGTTTTGCTGCTTTTTATGGTGTGTTTTGCTGCAGACTATGTGTTTCATTTGTCTACAGTACATGTTTAACAAAGTTAATTTTATTCTAAAAAAAACAGCTAAAATGCGTTGTGGTTTTTTTTTTAACATTTTTACATTGCTTTCTATGGTGAAAAAAAAGCTGAGAATTGACATTTGCAAAAATAAGCTGCAGTATTCCAATTCAGTCAGAAAAAAAAACAAAATGTGTGCAGGATATTTCGTGGTGGTACTGTAGAAAGTAGCTTTTAAGTTGCATAAAAAAAACTATGCAAAAGTGCACCAATAGACTTCCCTATCTTTTCTACAAATGTCTCTTCCTAACTGTCCTTTTAAATGGACTTATAGCTAAATAAGTGACGCAAACTGTCAATTTCTGAAAAAATAACAGGATTTTATGAGCTTTTATTGAGACATGTTTATGTTGCATACAGGCCAGGGCTTCAGGGGAAAAAAAATGATAGTATACTGCAATACAGAAGTATTGCATTTACAATGTATTGTACAATGTATGTTCAATTCCCTAGGGGTAGCAAAAAAAACAAACAACATTGCTTTAAAAAAGTTCAAAAAATACTAAAAAATATTTTAAAAAGTTACCGTATTTTTCGGACTATAAGACGCACTTTTTTCCTCCCAAAATGTGGAGGAAATTGAGGGGTGCGTCTTATAGTCCTGATGTACTGGCTCTGGCTGTGGTGGGGAAGAGGGGGAGCGGTCTTGGCGGAGCAGCGGGTTACAGAGGCAGGAGCCGGCAGCTGCGGCTAACTCCTGTGCCCGCTGGTAAAGAGAAATGAATATTCACTGCATTCCATGCCCATGAGTGTGGAGGGCAATGAATATTCATTTCTTTTTTGCCATCATGGTATGATTGGCCCTATCCCAGTTCTGGTATGCATGATCCCATCCTTATTCTAGTATGATTGGCACCATCCCATTCCTGGTATGATTGGTCCCATCCTTATTCTGTTATGATTGGCCCCATCCCAGTCTTGGTATGATTGGTCCCATCCTTATCCTAGTATGATTGGCCCCATCCCGTTCCTGGTTTCATTGGTCCCATCCTTATCCTGGTATTATTGGCCCCATCCCGTTCCTGGTATGATTGGTCCCATCCTTATTCTGTTATGATTGGCCTCATCCCAGTCTTGGTATGATTGGTCCCATCCTTATCCTGGTATGACTGGCCCCATCCCGCTCCTGGTATGATTGGTCTCATCCTTATTCTGGTATGATTGACCCTATCCTAGTCCTGATATGATTGGCCCCCATCCTGGTCCTGGTATGAATGATCCCAGCAGAAAAGATTAAAGAAACCAAACCATTACACTTATATTCCTCCGCTCCCTCGCAGCGTCCTGCTCTGTTGCCAGCAGCTGCTTTAGGCTTGTAAGCAGCATATGGCAGGGACGTCATGCCCTGATCACAAGCAGAGCACAGCATCCGGAATACTCACCAGGACTGTTCATTGCAGAGAGCAGTGAGTATTCATTGCTCTTTAGTAGGGCGCAGTGTCAGCCGGAGCCTTCCTGCTGTTACCGGCGGTCACGTGTGCAGATACATAAGAGAAATGAATACCAGGCAAGGGATGAGGAGGCATGCATACTAGGATGGGGATGAGGGCTATGCATATTACGATAGGGATAAGGGGTCCATGCATACCAGGATGGGGATGAGGGGGCCATGTGTATCAGGATGGGGATGAGGGGACCATATTTACCAGGATATTAAGTACAGAATTGACCACATTTTTTGCTTCAGTTTTTTTTCCTAATTTCCTCCTCTAAAACCTAGGTGCGTCTTATGGTCCAAGGTGTCTTACAGTCCGAAAAATACGTTACATCCCGATTATTTAAATAACAAATTATGCCTGATTTGCTGTATTTTGGTCGCCTCACCTACAATAAAACAATCAGAAATTAATTTGCTTTCCCAAGTGGTACCAAGAAAAATTTCAAAGCTTGAACTCAAAAACAGCAAAAACCCTGCAAAAAAAAACAAAACAAAACAAGCCTAACATGGCTCTACTGATGAGAAAAAAAAGTTATTGGACTCAATATGGCGACACAAAACAATTTTTTATTCTTTTCAATTTCCATTTTATATACTGACCCACAAAATAATGTTTAGCACGTCATTTGTACCACACAGTAAATATCGTTTTAGAAAAAGAAATCTAAACAAAAATGTCGGAACTTCTTTTTTTTTTAGTCAATTCTAGAAAAATTCTAGAACTTTACCCAATTTTGTAATTATTATTATTTAGAACATTGTAACCTAAATTAAAAGGTGCCATTGAGCAACACAACTTTTACAACAACAAACAAAATAAAGGCATCATATACCAGCAGAAAAAAAAAAGTTATAGCTTTTAGAAGCCAGAAATTAAAAAAAAAAGGAAAAAAAAATGTCATAGTTCTGAAGGGGTTAAATATTGCCAGTATTTTGTTAAATAAATTGTATTTTATCATCTTTTTAACTGTAATCTTTCGGTGACCGATATAAACGCATAAGTTTACATCTTACGCTTCCTTTGAGTTTTTATCTGTGATGTTCTGTATTTTGCTATTTTTTTAAGTCCCTTTGAATTTTATCTCTAAAAAAATGAACACATGGAAAAACTGCAGCTCGTTCAGGAACAAGGAAACGTTATCAGCGCTTAAAACTCATAATGTATACATCTAAAAATAAAAAACCACACCAAGAAACCAGAATGGAAAACATAAATGAGTGCTGATCATGTTTATGTACATTCTTCAGAAATTTCCATAGTGATATAATTGGATTATAACAACAAAATCCAACCAAGTAAAGATATCTACAGAAGCCGATCAAGTTCCTATCTGCTTAACACATCCAATACCACTGGAAGGCATTAATGAAAAGGGCAACTTGGTAGTCACTAAAGCCGTGCTTACATGGGGCTGCACATGAAGAGGACAGATCCACACTAGGCTATACAGGAATCCATCATACCTTGCGTAACTTCTCCAGTAGAACGGGGATTCCTGCCAGGCGCTTAATGGTCCTTTGGTAGTCACGATGCCGTAAAACTAGCCGGACCAGCTCTAGGTCACGTGTGCTGACAGCCTCCTGAAGCACTAGATGGCAATAAAAGACCGAATTAATAAGAAGAAGCAGTGAGAAGATGTAAATGATGAACAATCCAAATTTCTTAAAGTGTCTTTAAACCGATATACTTAGTTCAATGACTAAATCCTGGTTATTAGTCACATCATATAAATTTATAGGCACAGCCAAGAGACAGTTTAATGGTGTCGCCACCTTCTTCATTATCCTTCATCTGCTATGATTTTCCATTGACCACCGGGCAATTTTCACTCATTGATGACTTTAATTAACCAGTAAGAGATTAAAACCTTTATAAGGAGCATTCACAGGACTCCGGGGTATAATTTGGAATGTGGTCCTGCTTTCTAGGTCTGCTTGCGATTTGGGATGAGAAATGTATGAGCCTGTCTCAGTAGGAGAATTCCTTGGCCGCCTTGACATTATTGTATTCCTTACACCCGAGCAGACGGTATTAAAACACTTATTGAGATCAGGAGGGGCCATACATGGGACCAGGGTTGCATTACCGTAGGATTATCAGAAAGTATTGCCCACTTTAATCCTAGTGTTTCTAAGATACATTACTTCCCACATAAGTACAGCGAATGAAAATAAAAGTGTATTAGATCTTTATTCCTCCTTTATGTTGTGCACCCATTGTTTAACCAAACAATCGGCCAATAAATCATGAGCCACACAATCATGTAAAAGAACGTCCTGTGTAATCTACCAGGGAATCCTATAGAAATAGCAGACCGCACAAAATATATTATTTAAAGGGAACCTGTCACGTAAAAAAACAGGTGGGCGGTAGTGTAGGGAAGGTGACCTGACGGACGGACTTGTCTGTAGGGAGAAGGGACGGTTTGTGCACTGTAAACGGATGGTTGTAATGACAGAAGGGAACCAGCTGGGGAATATGGAAAAGGAGTGCAGTACCTTAGTTTGACCACAAGATGTAGGCGGAACGTGAGTACAGGACTTGACAGCAGTTTATGGCTTTAGAAACCACTTAGTCATGGGGGGCGGGGAGACAGGAACCCAGGAGGGGATTTCCCTAGCAGTGAGATAAATAGGACAGGACGGGGTTCCAGACAGTTCCAGTCCCGGGAGGAGCTCAGGAGGAGAAGAGACAGTGAAGGAGAACGAACAGCAGTGGAGAGCTCGACCAGGGGACTGAGGAGAAAAGAAGTCAGGGGGGTGGCCCCGACACGAAGAACCGCAGAACAGACGAGGCCCCGGGGATACCAAATTGACGACGACCTCGGACTGGTGAAGCGCTGGCAGTAGATAGGCCTAGGGCAGCCCCAGTGAAAGAGCCGCGAGGAACGTCACTACGACAGAAGGAAGGTGCAGGTACCCGGGCCTGAATATGGAGGGCTGTAAAGGAGCTGCGGCTATGGTCATTAGGAGGACGGCCAATAAATTCGGACCTGTTGTACCCGAAAATCTGCCTCCGCCTAGTCTCTGTGTTGTCTGTGCGCGGTAAGCAGTGGACCACCCCCCAATCTGGCCCTTACTACACTAGGGCGGTTCAGAATGCTATAAGCCTGCAGATTAACCCCATATCTGCAGGCTAATAGAGTTTTTTTTTCATGTGACAGGTTCTCTTTAAAATACCTTTTTTTATTATTATTATTATTATTATTATTATTATTATACATTTACCGTATTTTTCGCTTTATAAGACGCTCCGGATTATAAGACGCACCACAAATTTTGAGGAGAAAAATAGGAAAAAACTTTTTTTAATAAAATGGTGGTGCCTCTTATACTCCAGGTGTCTTATTGCTTACTGGGGGTGGTGGCTGCAGTGAAGTGGGGTCCCAGGGTCGCTGCTGGAGGAAGCAGGAGTGGGGTGATACTGCAGGCCGCAGGAAGGGATGAGAGGGTGCTCTGATGTGCAGCGCGCTGCCAGGGGGGCTAGTGATGCTATCAGGGGGGCTCGTGCTGCTATCAGGTGGGCTTGTGCTGCTGCCAGGGGTCTGTGCTGCTACCATGGGGGCTCGTGCTGCTATCAGGGGGGCTTGTCCTGCTGCCAGGGGGGTCTGTGCAGCAGCCCGGGGCTCTGCTGACACTTACCGGGTGTAGGCCGCAGGGGTGTCCGGGCGTCTCCGGGTGTCCGTCGGCGCTGTGGGTGTCACCGGGTGCCCAGCTGTGTCTCCACGTGCCCAGCGGTGTCTCCGGTTCCCATCCCGGGGCTCTGCCGACATTTTGCGACAGGCCAGAGCCCCGGGGCTCCCTCTCGGTTCCCTCTGTATTGGCTGGCTCCGGCAATATGGCGGCCGCCGCCGGGGACGGCGCATGCGCTGATGGTGATCTCAGGACTGAGATCTCGAGGGATGAGATTTCAGCGCTGAAATCTCATCCCTCGAGATCTCAGTCCCGAGATCACCATCAGCGCATGCGCCGTCCCCGGTGGCGGCCGCCATATTGCCGGAGCCAGCCAATACAGAGGGAACCCCGGGCTCTGGCCTGTCGCAAAATGTCGGCAGAGCCCCGGGATGGGAACCGGAGACACCGCTGGGCACGTGGAGACACGGCTGGGTACCCGGCGACACCCACAGCGCCGACGGACACCCGGAGACGCCCGGACACCCCTGCGGCCTACACCCGATAAGGTATATCCTCTTTGTAAGACGCACTTTTTTTCCCCCACACTTGGGGGGAAAATGGGGGTGCGTCTTACAAAGGGGGTATTTTCCTGATGATACATGTGTGTTTACTGCAAGAGATCTGCTTGCAGTAAACACACGTGTCCTCAGGTTCAATAGTGTACGCAGTGTGTATTGAATGCTGTGTCTTTTTTATGGTTCACTCTTGATCCTGATGATACATGTGGGTTTACTGCAAGAGATCTGCTTGCAGTAAACACACATGTGTCCTCAGGTTCAATAGTGTACGCATTGTGTATTGAATGCTGTGTCTTTTTTATGGTTCACTCTTGATCCTGATGATACATGTGGGTTTACTGCAAGAGATCTACTTGCAGTAAACACACATGTGTACTCAGGTTCAATAGTGAATGCATTTTTATTTGAATTATTGGTGATTCAGCATTGATGACAACTCAGGTGTGTGTGTTAATACAGATACCATCATTGTGTTGTCCAACCTAATTTTGTTTTTCTTTTTCATTGTTTCAACAGTGAACAAAGTCCGCACACGTTGGCGCTCGATGAAGGACCGTTTCAACACTGATGTTCGTGCTGAGGGACAGGTTCGCAGTGGCTCTTCTGCAAGGACAAGAACCAAGTATCGGTATCATCGCGCCTTGGAATTCTTACGACCAGTACTTGCCACCAGAGCGTAAGTATTTTTTTTTTTTTTTTAATTTTTTTTTGGCTTATTAACCCTAATTTATATTCCACAGCTGATCCGTCTTGTTAATGCTGGATACTAATGTTCACCTTTTTTTTCCACAACACCTGGAGCAGCACCCTGCAACCTGTCCCGGGAGCGGTTCTTCATCGATCGACCTCGGACCCGTCCCAGCCATCCGACTGCCAGGAAGCAAGTTGCAGGTCAGCAACACAGATAGCTGGTGACCAGGAAGCTGGTCAAGGAGGTGTTGCCCTGTCCCAGGTCTCTGCCACTGGTTATGCGGGCACTACCCGCCAGCGGCAGAGGGCCTCGGACAGGCCTGTCTTGCCCGAGTTCATGTACTTGAGCGAGGCCTTTCATGCCAGTCTCAAGACGCTGTCCGAAAGAGTGGAAAGTGGATTTTCTCTAATGGAACGTGGTTTTAACTACATGGAACACCTCTTCCACTCTTCCGCACAGCGCCTTGACCGGCTGGAGGCCGACCTCAATAGACCAGCGCACAATTTCTTTAGTAAAATTGAACGGGGCATGGCGGATCACCTTAGTCCTGAGCAACAGCTGACTGTCTTACACGCCTGCAACATTGCTTACTTGCAGGCTATGCAGCATAATCAGTACGTGCAGCAGTCAGTGATGTCATTCCCACATGTGCCACCACTGACTCGCTTCACCACAGTACCGACTTCTGCTGCATATCACTGCACAGCCACCTGCATTCCTAGCCAAGCTGGGCACCACTACACCACACCAATGTCGAGTGCTGCTGGACACTCCACCCCCGCCGCCACCACCATGTCATGCGCTGCTCCTGTCTGGAGCACCAGTACTGCCACCATTACCACATCTTGGCGCACCTCCAGGGCTAAATCTCGTTGGGCCACCACCCCTTCACCTGTTCGCACAGAAAAAACATCTCCGGATCGGAGCACCGCCACTTCTCCAATGCATGAGAGCATCACCACAACTCCGCACCATACAAGGAGCACCCCCCAACCACCACTCTTCAGAGGACCACCACCACATCTCCTCATAGGAGCACCACCACCACTACTCTGCAGAGGATCACCGCCAACACTTCGCCTCCTCATGGCACCTCCAAAACTCAACATCAGAGTAGCACCGCCACCACTTCACCAGATCGGAGCACCGCCCACACTTCTCCCACCAGAAGCACCGGGCATAATTCACCTTCCATGAGCACCGTCACCACCATTACACCTACAAGGAGCACCGCCAGCGCCACCACCGAGCACCCTAGGGGAGACTCTCATTCTGTTTTTTATTCACATCGTCCACGGACCAGCAGCTCTAGGCGGTCAAGCCATGGAAGGCGGTCACACGGTGGTAGTCGGTCCAGGCACGTGACTCCTGCCCCAAAGAAGAAAAAACAAAAGACTTTGTTACTCAATCCCCCCTCTCCTTCCAATGTTTCGCAACCTCCTTCCTCCTTTATCATGCCTGACCTCCCTTCCCCCAGTAATTTAGCAGCAAATTCACCTAGAACCCCTTCCTCAGTTTCCAGCCGTTCATCCTCTCTCCACACCCCCAAAGTATCCAACACTTCTCCCAAACGTCCTTCTAAGTGAAAATAATTTTATTAAAAAAAAAATAAACATTGTATATTTTGTGTTCAAATAATGTTTGGTTAATGTGTCTTTCGCCGCCTACACACACTGCGCCGTACACACACTGCGCCGTACACTTTTCTTTTTTGTGTACACATAGCTCCAGAAATTACACATGTTTCGTCTGTCAATTTTGGAGATATGTATCTGCAAACAAGAAAAACTCAGTATACGTTCATTTTTTACATGGCCTCAGTGTCTTTGCTCAGGTAGCGTAATAGATGATGGTGTTGACTGCAAGGACTATCTATTGTTACCTTGATGAGTATCCTTATCAGTTAATCTACTATGGTGTTTTGTAACATCATTTTACTGTTTGGAATACAATCCAAGGTTATTATAGATAGACTTTGTAAATCAGGGTTCCCCAACTCCAGTCCTCAAGGCCCACCAACAGATCATGTTTTCAGGATTTCCTTAGTATTGCTCACGTGATAATTGCATCACCTGTGCAATACAAAGGGAATCCTGAAAACATGATCTGTTGGTGGGCCTTGAGGACTGGAGTTGGTGAACCAAGTTCTAAACAACCTCATACTCTATTTAATGTGTGTTTACAAAGTGAGGAGATGATGTTGAAAATACACGTCATATGGTCATGAACCTGGCATTGTATCATAGTTTGAAGAAAAAACCATACAGGTATAAACACAGGCATTTTATTAACATACACAACACATAAAAATTAGGTTACACCATTTGCTCTTGCCAGGCCACCCGTCCAACATCAGAGGTGAAGTAGGTCGCAAATTGGTCCCTCATTTGCCCTACTTCAACAGATGACCATAGAGGGTGCTGATTAAATTCTGGCAAGGGGTTAGGAAAGGAATCAGCTAGTTCAAAACTAGGGTGCTCTCTATCCATCACAAAATTGTGTAGAACAACACAGGCCTTCACCACCTCATCCACAGTTTCTGGTTTAAGATTAATGGCTGTGGAGAGAATTCGCCATCTGGATACTAGTATACCAAAGGCACCCTCTACAGTTCTTCTGGCCCTGGTCAACCTGTAATTAAAAATTCTTTTAGTGTGGTCCAAGTCCCGGCTGGAGTATGGTTTGAGCAGGTGCTGGCACATCTAGAATGCCTCATCCCCAACCATTACAAAGGGCTGTGGCGGACCTTCGGTGTTGGGAAGAGGCCGTGGCATGGGGAAATTGAACTGGTTGCCATACAACCTCCGTCCCATGTCTGAGTTCTTAAAAGCCTGGAGTCATTTCCACGCCCAAATGCACCAATGTCCACTGCAACAAACTTACAGTCTGCATCAGAAATGGCCATTAGTACTGTAGAGAAGTACTTTTTATAGTTGTAGTACTCTGGTCCAGTTCTCTTGGGTTTTATAATCCTGATGTGTTTCCCATCCACCGCACCCAAACAATTAGGGAAATTGCAGACTGTCCAAAATCTTTCTGCATTTTCAAGCCACTTTTCCACGGTGGGCAGGGGCATAAATTCTGGACAGAGAACGTCCCACAAAGCCCGGCAGGTGTCTGCAACTATTCCAGACAAGGTGGCTATTCCAAGACGGAACTGGAAGTGCAGAGAAGAGAGGGTCTCTCCAGTATCCAGGAATCTGGGACACAAAGAAACAACAAGAATTTATATTTGTGTATAGGGATTTTTTACACATTAAAAAAAAAAAAAAGGGCACACCAATAAATAAATATGCATCCTTTTCTTTAAAAAAATGCCTCAAACCAATGCAGCATACTTTTAGTACATGGCAGATCAAGAATTCTGCCATAATATAGTACTACATCAAAGAACCAATACTATCATGCAGTCAGTGGTTACGTACCATAATGTGACCAGGAGCCGTTCCTCGGCAGGAATCGCACGACGGAGCTGTGTGTCCTGTCTACGGATGACATCTTGTACACGACCAAGTAAATACATGAAGCTTTGTTGGGACATCCGTGTGTAATCCGTAAATTTATCCGGGTTTGCCTGTAGCTCGCTGTAGAGGGTGTGGTACGCTCCACGGTTCTCCCGGAGTTCAACAATAGGATGAATCCACAAATGCCGCCGCTGCCGTCTTCGCTGTCTCTCTCTCTTTGTTCATGGCAAGCAACTGCGTAAGCTTGAGCCATCCTAATGTCCAGATCCAAGTTGAAGTGAAAGCTTTTCCAGCGCAGATCCATGTCTTCATCAAAAACTGCTAGCAACTGGGAAGAATAGCTGTAAACTGGGTCTAGATAAGGAATTCCAATAACACACGCCCACTGCTGTCCAATTGGTAGAGTATGAGTCATAATTGGTCAATGATTTGAATCCTGTGATTGTGACATTATGCGCAATAATCACGCAAACGCATGCAAAACGTTTACAAACGCATATAATCGCTGCGTTTTTTTGGCTTACCGGGCACGAATATGTCCCAAAAAAACGCTGCGTTTACAAGCGTTTTTTTGTATGCGTTTGATGTGTGCTCCAAACGCAGCGCAAAAAAACGCTAGTGTGAAAGACAAGGCACACACAAGTACAGAAGGAGAGAGGACCCTGCCCGCGAGGGCTCACAGTCTACAGGCTTGAAGTATTATTCTCAACATTAGAAGTTATCTCCTACACATGAAATAGGTAATAACTTGTTGATAAATGGGTGTCCGACTGCTGAGACCTCCACCGATTCTGAGAACAGCGGTCTAACTCCCCTCGTCAGGATGGAGCCGTGGACACACACGCATGCCAATCCTTCATTTATTCTCAGTGGGACAACCAGAGGCAGTCGATAGGGCATTTTAGAGCCCTGTTCTCAGGATCGGTGGTGACCCCAATGGTCAGACCCCAATCCATGACCAAGTTATCACCGACCCTTGGGTAATATATAAAATTGTCAGTGTACCACATTCTATGGGATTTGGACATTATTGCTGTGTACCCACAATGAGTTTTTGGAGCGTTTTTCACACTGGGTATTTTCACTGTATCAAAAACGCCATGTCTCAAGGTATGTGCAAACGGTTAGTAAGCGCTGCGGGTTGGACGTAGTGTACTTATGCAGCGTCAAACCCGCAGCAGTCAGATGTTACAGCATAGTGGAGGGAATTTCAAGAAATCCCATGTCCACTATGCATCCACAGACGCCCGCGGATCAACCACTGACATACGGCGTGTCTCTCCAGACTGCAGCATGTCAATCTCTCTTGTGGAGACATGAGTCTTCACAAAAGAAATTTCACCCATAGAATGTATTGGATGCAGTGAATCCCCATGATTCAGCGAACACGAGGATTAACCTGCGTTCAACAGATGGCAGCGCTTTGGACGCAGCGGACATGCGTTGCGTCCAAAGTGCTGCTAGTTCCGGATCATCTGCACATACCCTTACAGATCCAGCAAAGTGGATGGGATTTATAGAAATCTCATGCATTCTGTGCTTTTTGTCACTAAGCTTGAACAGACCTGCGGTTAATGTTTCGAATCTGCAACATGCTAATTTCTCTTGCGATTTCGCTGA
Source organism: Dendrobates tinctorius (assembly GCF_039654945.1). Classification (NCBI taxonomy): domain Eukaryota; kingdom Metazoa; phylum Chordata; class Amphibia; order Anura; family Dendrobatidae; genus Dendrobates; species Dendrobates tinctorius. The sequence continues at coordinate 10,504,169 of NW_027361684.1, forward strand.
GGTTTCTGTGCAGATTTTTCCCATAGATGTAGAAAATCTGCAGGTAAGGAACACACGTGTTCTTAGTGCATTTCAGCGGCGGAAACGCATCGAAAAAGCATCTAATCTGCAAAAGACTATATCAATAAAGTTTTGCCCAAGCCATATTCCAGGAAGTATCAAAGACAAAGCAGCTTTATTTAAAACATGACACACCAACAAGAGACAAAAAAACACAGGGTCAAAAACACAAATTAAAGAACACAAGGAATCTGCAAAATCAAAAACTCACCAAAAGCTCACTGTGGAAATGTGGCCTAAAGGGAACTTACTATCAAATGTCCCATTGTTAAACTGCTGCCTTTGCTTCTAATTAAGATCCCAACAATCAGTTCTGTGCGCCCCTGCAACCTGGCTTACCGCAAGAGAATAAACTTTGTACATCCTCCCCCTGTATGGTTAAATGACTGCTGATCGGCTACATGAAGCCAATCGACTATACAGACAGGTAGACACGTAGACAGGCTGACCGCACTACTGTGTGCACAGAACAAGCTAACAATGAGCGCATGTGCTCTCATAAGAAGGTGTTATCCGGCTATATATTGCTATAGAAAGAAAACTTCAAACTAAAGAAGGAGGTTTTTGCTTGCAGGTACATAATACATTAGGAACCTCATGAAAAAAACTATTAGTAATTCCTATTGCAGCCAACAAGATTAATTCTATACTGGGAATGTAAAAATTGTAATCTGATTGGTTGCTTTAGGCAACAAATGTGGTACCGTACATTTCGGGTTTGTGCATAAGCCCCCGTGCATCAATTGGAACACATTTTTCTAGCTTTACTCCCCTAATTAAATACATAGTGGATTTTATGTCCGAAAATTTTTTTTGAAAATTTCCTGGCTTTTATTTAAAATAATCAGGAGAGACAAGAAAACGTCTGAGGAGAATGTGCAGAGTGCAGCAAACATTTCCATGGCAATAATTAAGACGAAATATGCTAAATTATTGTATTCTTCTTTTAGTAATCATGTATATTGCCGCTTACCAGTCCATCCACTGCGGTTCTCCTTGCTGACATCCGCCCCATGATTGAGCAGTACTTTAGCACACTCCAAGTAACCTAATGTGGTAGCAAGATGCAGTGGGGTCCGTCCCCGAGGGTCCACCTGTTCAATCTGGTCCTACAAATAAAAAAAAAAAAGGCCTTCATAAATATAGAGATTCTCAGTTCTTCACCCTAAGCAGAGATACAGTGGACAAAATAATACAGTGCTATACTTATTTGTTTTGTGCAATCGAACATGTAAGTAATAATGTATAATAAAGGGACAAATGACAATATTCACTATCCTGCCCATCATTAATGTGGGCCGCACATAACCACAGTCTAACCTAAAATGTTTTAAATACAAAAGAAGCTGTCACCTCCAACCTGACATCTGTTTAATGAATCATCTGAAAAAACGATTTTGCGGTAATTTTTCTTTTAAGGGCTCGTGCTTTTGCTGATATCTTATTTCCTGCAGAATAAAAAATGCTGCACTTTACAGTAACAGGAACGTGAATGGGATTTCTGAAACTTCATACACGTTGTTTATTTTTCTTTGCAGATTCGAACCACCAAATTGTTTTATCATATATGCTAATGCTACTGCCAATAAGGTAAGCTTAGGAGAAGGGACAATGCTACCTGTGTGGTGGAGGGAGACATTGCTGCTACAACCAGGGTGGTGTTGGAAAAAGTATGATGCTTCTAAAAGTGGGTCACAATACTACTTTCAGAAAGGGAAAGGTTGGCAGAATGCTAGCAGGGGAAGTTTGGGAAGGGGCCAACATGACCACAAGGGTGAAATGGGAAGGGTGTCGAGACTGCTGCAAATGGGGAAGAGGAACAATGCTGAAGCCAAAGAGAAAAATATGAGAAGAGGGACGCTGCTGCCATCAGTGGGGAAAGTGTAGGAAGGGTGACACTGCTGATGCCAGTGGTGCTGTACAGTGATATTTGTTTAGCATTGCAGGGAGGTACATTGTTTGGCACTGTAATATTTGCTTGGCCCTGCATGGGAAGTACGTTGCACTGCACTATAATATTTATAATATTTGTGTAGCCCTGCAGGGGAGGTATGTTGTTCTGCACTGTGGTATTTGTGTAGCCCTGCAGGGGAGGTATGTTGTTCTGCACTGTGGTATTTGTGTAGCCCTGCAGGGGAGGTACGTTGTTCTGCACTGTGGTATTTGTGTAGGCCTGTAGGGGAGGTACGTTGTTCTGCACTGTGGTATTTGTGTAGCCCTGCAGGGGAGGTACGTTGTTCTGCACTGTAATTTTTGTGTAGCCCTGCAGGGGAGGTATGTTGTTCTGCACTGTGGTATTTGTGTAGCCCTGCAGGGCAGGTACGTTGTTCTGCACTGTGGTATTTGTGTAGCCCTGTAGGGGAGGTACGTTGTTCTGCACTGTGGTATTTGTGTAGCCCTGCAGGGGAGGTACGTTGTTCTGCACTGTGGTATTTGTGTAGGCCTGTAGGGGAGGTATGTTGTTCTGCACTGTGGTATTTGTGTAGGCCTGTAGGGGAGGTACGTTGTTCTGCACTGTGGTATTTGTGTAGCCCTGCAGGGGAGGTATGTTGTTCTGCACTGTAATATTTGTGTAGCCCTGCAGGGGAGGTATATTGTTCTTCACTGTGGTATTTGTGTAGCCCTGCAGGGGAGGTGTGTTGTTCTGCACTGTGGTATTTGTGTAGCCCTGCAGGGGAGGTATGTTGTTCTGCACTGTGGCATTTGTGTAGCCCTGCAGGGGAGGTGTGTTGTTCTGCACTGTGGTATTTGTGTAGCCCTGCAGGGGAGGTGTGTTGTTCTGCACTGTGGTATTTGTGTAGCCCTGCAGGGGAGGTATGTTGTTCTGCACTGTGGCATTTGTGTAGGCCTGCAGGGGAGGTGTGTTGTTCTGCAATGTGGTATTTGTGTAGCCCTGTAGGGGAAGTGCGTTGTTCTGCACTGTGGTATTTGTGTAGCCCTGCAGGGGAAGTATGCTGTTCTGCACTGTGGTATTTGGGTAGCCATGTAGGGGAGGCACATTGTTCTGTATTGTGGTATTTGTGTAGCCCTGCAGGGGAGGTATATTGTTCTGTACTGTGGTATTTGTGTAGCCCTGCAGGGGAGGTATGTTGTTCTGCACTGTGGTACTTGTGTAGCCCTGCAGGGGAGGTATGTTGTTCTGCACTGTGTTTTTTGTGTAGCCCTGCAGGGGAGGTACGTTGTTCTGCACTGTAATTTTTGTGTAGCCCTGCAGGGGAGGGATATTGTTCTGTACTGTGGTATTTGTGTAGCCCTGCAGGGGAGGCATGTTGTTCTGCACTGTGGTATTTGTGTAGCCCTGCAGGGGAGGTATGTTGTTCTGCACTGTGGTATTTGTGTAGCCCTGCAGGGGAGGTACGTTGTTCTGCACTGTGGTATTTGTGTAGGCCTGTAGGGGAGGTACGTTGTTCTGCACTGTGGTATTTGTGTAGCCCTGCAGGGGAGGTACGTTGTTATGCACTGTAATTTTTGTGTAGCCCTGCAGGGGAGGTATGTTGTTCTGCACTGTGGTATTTGTGTAGCCCTGCAGGGGAGGTACGTTGTTCTGCACTGTGGTATTTGTGTAGCCCTGTAGGGGAGGTACGTTGTTCTGCACTGTGGTATTTGTGTAGCCCTGCAGGGGAGGTACGTTGCTCTGCACTGTGGTATTTGTGTAGCCCTGCAGGGGAGGTATGTTGTTCTGCACTGTAATATTTGTGTAGCCCTGCAGGGGAGGTATATTGTTCTTCACTGTGGTATTTGTGTAGCCCTGCAGGGGAGGTGTGTTGTTCTACACTGTGGTATTTGTGTAGCCCTGCAGGGGAGGTATGTTGTTCTGCACTGTGGTATTTGTGTGGCCCTGCAGGGGAGGTGTGTTGTTCTGCACTGTGGTATTTGTGTAGCCCTGCAGGGGAGGTATGTTGTTCTGCACTGTGGCATTTGTGTAGCCCTGCAGGGGAGGTGTGTTGTTCTGCAATGTGGTATTTGTGTAGCCCTGTAGGGGAAGTGCGTTGTTCTGCACTGTGGTATTTGTGTAGCCCTGCAGGGGAAGTATGCTGTTCTGCACTGTGGTATTTGGGTAGCCATGTAGGGGAGGTACATTGTTCTGTATTGTGGTATTTGTGTAGCCCTTCAGGGGAGGTATATTGTTCTGTACTGTGGTATTTGTGTAGCCCTGTAGGGGAGGTACGTTGTTCTGCACTGTGGTATTTGTGTAGCCCTGCAGGGGAGGTACGTTGTTCTGCACTGTGGTATTTGTGTAGGCCTGTAGGGGAGGTATGTTGTTCTGCACTGTGGTATTTGTGTAGGCCTGTAGGGGAGGTACGTTGTTCTGCACTGTGGTATTTGTGTAGCCCTGCAGGGGAGGTATGTTGTTCTGCACTGTAATATTTGTGTAGCCCTGCAGGGGAGGTATATTGTTCTTCACTGTGGTATTTGTGTAGCCCTGCAGGGGAGGTGTGTTGTTCTGCACTGTGGTATTTGTGTAGCCCTGCAGGGGAGGTATGTTGTTCTGCACTGTGGCATTTGTGTAGCCCTGCAGGGGAGGTGTGTTGTTCTGCACTGTGGTATTTGTGTAGCCCTGCAGGGGAGGTGTGTTGTTCTGCACTGTGGTATTTGTGTAGCCCTGCAGGGGAGGTATGTTGTTCTGCACTGTGGCATTTGTGTAGGCCTGCAGGGGAGGTGTGTTGTTCTGCAATGTGGTATTTGTGTAGCCCTGTAGGGGAAGTGCGTTGTTCTGCACTGTGGTATTTGTGTAGCCCTGCAGGGGAAGTATGCTGTTCTGCACTGTGGTATTTGGGTAGCCATGTAGGGGAGGCACATTGTTCTGTATTGTGGTATTTGTGTAGCCCTGCAGGGGAGGTATATTGTTCTGTACTGTGGTATTTGTGTAGCCCTGCAGGGGAGGTATGTTGTTCTGCACTGTGGTATTTGTGTAGCCCTGCAGGGGAGGTATGTTGTTCTGCACTGTGTTTTTTGTGTAGCCCTGCAGGGGAGGTACGTTGTTCTGCACTGTAATTTTTGTGTAGCCCTGCAGGGGAGGGATATTGTTCTGTACTGTGGTATTTGTGTAGCCCTGCAGGGGAGGCATGTTGTTCTGCACTGTGGTATTTGTGTAGCCCTGCAGGGGAGGTATGTTGTTCTGCACTGTGGTATTTGTGTAGCCCTGCAGGGGAGGTACGTTGTTCTGCACTGTGGTATTTGTGTAGGCCTGTAGGGGAGGTACGTTGTTCTGCACTGTGGTATTTGTGTAGCCCTGCAGGGGAGGTACGTTGTTATGCACTGTAATTTTTGTGTAGCCCTGCAGGGGAGGTATGTTGTTCTGCACTGTGGTATTTGTGTAGCCCTGCAGGGGAGGTACGTTGTTCTGCACTGTGGTATTTGTGTAGCCCTGTAGGGGAGGTACGTTGTTCTGCACTGTGGTATTTGTGTAGCCCTGCAGGGGAGGTACGTTGCTCTGCACTGTGGTATTTGTGTAGCCCTGCAGGGGAGGTATGTTGTTCTGCACTGTAATATTTGTGTAGCCCTGCAGGGGAGGTATATTGTTCTTCACTGTGGTATTTGTGTAGCCCTGCAGGGGAGGTGTGTTGTTCTACACTGTGGTATTTGTGTAGCCCTGCAGGGGAGGTATGTTGTTCTGCACTGTGGTATTTGTGTGGCCCTGCAGGGGAGGTGTGTTGTTCTGCACTGTGGTATTTGTGTAGCCCTGCAGGGGAGGTATGTTGTTCTGCACTGTGGCATTTGTGTAGCCCTGCAGGGGAGGTGTGTTGTTCTGCAATGTGGTATTTGTGTAGCCCTGTAGGGGAAGTGCGTTGTTCTGCACTGTGGTATTTGTGTAGCCCTGCAGGGGAAGTATGCTGTTCTGCACTGTGGTATTTGGGTAGCCATGTAGGGGAGGTACATTGTTCTGTATTGTGGTATTTGTGTAGCCCTTCAGGGGAGGTATATTGTTCTGTACTGTGGTATTTGTGTAGCCCTGCAGGGGAGGTATGTTGTTCTGCACTGTGGTATTTGTGTAGCCCTGCAGGGGAGGTATGTTGTTCTGCACTGTGTTTTTTGTGTAGCCCTGCAGGGGAGGTACGTTGTTCTGCACTGTAATTTTTGTGTAGCCCTGCAGGGGAGGGATATTGTTCTGTACTGTGGTATTTGTGTAGCCCTGCAGGGGTGGTATGTTGTTCTGCACTGTGGTATTTGTGTAGCCCTGCAGGGGAGGTATGTTGTTCTGCACTGTGGTATTTGTGTAGCCCTGCAGGGGAGGTATGTTGTTCTGCACTGTGTTTTTTGTGTAGCCCTGCAGGGGAGGTACGTTGTTCTGCACTGTAATTTTTGTGTAGCCCTGCAGGGGAGGGATATTGTTCTGTACTGTGGTATTTGTGTAGCCCTGCAGAGGTGGTATGTTGTTCTGCACTGTGGTATTTGTGTAGCCCTGCAGGGGAGGTATGTTGTTCTGCACTGTGTTTTTTGTGTAGCCCTGCAGGGGAGGTACGTTGTTCTGCACTGTAATTTTTGTGTAGCCCTGCAGGGGAGGGATATTGTTCTGTACTGTGGTATTTGTGTAGCCCTGCAGGGGTGGTATGTTGTTCTGCACTGTGGTATTTGTGTAGCCCTGCAGGGGAGGTATGTTGTTCTGCACTGTGGTATTTGTGTAGCCCTGCAGGGGAGGTATGTTGTTCTGCACTGTGTTTTTTGTGTAGCCCTGCAGGGGAGGTACGTTGTTCTGCACTGTAATTTTTGTGTAGCCCTGCAGGGGAGGGATATTGTTCTGTACTGTGGTATTTGTGTAGCCCTGCAGAGGTGGTATGTTGTTCTGCACTGTGGTATTTGTGTAGCCCTGCAGGGGAGGTATGTTGTTCTGCACTGTGGTATTTGTGTAGCCCTGCAGGGGAGGTATGTTGTTCTGCACTGTGGTATTTGTGTAGCCCTGCAGGGGAGGTATGTTGTTCTGCACTGTGGTATTTGTGTAGCCCTTCAGGGGAGGTACGTTGTTCTGCACTGTAATTTTGTGTAGCCCTGCAGGGGAGGTGTATTGTTTGGTACTGTGGTATTTGTGTAGCCCTGCAGGGGAAGTATGTTGTTCTGCACTGTAATATTTGTGTAGCCCTGCAGGGGAGGTATGTTGTTCTGCACTGTGATATTTGTGTAGCCCTGCAGGGGAGGTACATTGTTCCGTACTGTGGTATTTGTGTAGCCCTGCAGGGGAGGTATGTTGTTCTGCACTGTGGTATTTGTGTAGCCCTGCAGGGGAGGTACATTGTTCTGTACTGTGGTATTTGTGTAGCCCTGCAGGGGAGGTACAGTGGGGCAAAAAAGTATTTAGTCAGTCAGCAATAGTGCAAGTTCCACCACTTAAAAAGATGAGAGGCGTCTGTAATTTACATCATAGGTAGACCTCAACTATGGGAGACAAACTGAGAAAAAAAAATCCAGAAAATCACATTGTCTGTTTTTTTTTTCCTTTTATTTGCATATTATGGTGGAAAATAAGTATTTGGTTAGAAACAAAATTTCATCTCAATACTTTGTGATATATCCTTTGTTGGCAATGACAGAGGTCAAACGTTTTCTGTAAGTCTTCACAAGGTTGCCACACACTGTTGTTGGTATGTTGGCCCATTCCTCCATGCAGATCTCCTCTAGAGCAGTGATTCGCTTGGCAACACGGACTTTCAACTCCCTCCAAAGGTTTTCTATAGGGTTGAGATCTGGAGACTGGCTAGGCCACTCCAGGACCTTGAAATGCTTCTTACGAAGCCACTCCTTCGTTGCCCTGGCGGTGTGCTTTGGATCATTGTCATGTTGAAAGACCCAGCCACGTTTCATCATCAATGCCCTTGCTGATGGAAGGAGGTTTGCACTCAAAATCTCACGATACATGGCCCCATTCATTCTTTCATGTACCCGGATCAGTCGTCCTGGCCCCTTTGCAGAGAAACAGCCCCAAAGCATGATGTTTCCACCACCATGCTTTACAGTAGGTATGGTGTTTGATGGATGCAACTCAGTATTCTTTTTCCTCCAAACACGACAAGTTGTGTTTCTACCAAACAGTTCCAGTTTGGTTTCATCAGACCATAGGACATTCTCCCAAAACTCCTCTGGATCATCCAAATGCTCTCTAGCAAACTTCAGACGGGCCCGGACATGTACAGGCTTAAGCAGTGGGACACGTCTGGCACTGCAGGATCTGAGTCCATGGTGGCGTAGTGTGTTACTTATGGTAGGCCTTGTTACATTGGTCCCAGCTCTCTGCAGTTCATTCACTAGGTCCCCCCGCGTGGTTCTGGGATTTTTGCTCACCGTTCTTGTGATCATTCTGACCCCACAGGGTGGGATTTTGCGTGGAGCACCAGATCGAGGGAGATTATCAGTGGTCTTGTATGTCTTCCATTTTCTAATTATTGCTCCCACAGTTGATTTCTTCACTCCAAGCTGGTTGGCTATTGCAGATTCAGTCTTCCCAGCCTGGTGCAGGGCTACAATTTTGTTTCTGGTGTCCTTTGACAGCTCTTTGGTCTTCACCATAGTGGAGTTTGGAGTCAGACTGTTTGAGGGTGTGCACAGGTGTCTTTTTATTATGATAACAAGTTTAAACAGGTGCCATTACTACAGGTAATGAGTGGAGGAAAGAGGAGACTCTTAAAGAAGAAGTTACAGGTCTGTGAGAGCCAGAAATCTTGATTGCTTGTTTCTGACCAAATACTTATTTTCCACCATAATATGCAAATAAAAGGAAAAAAAAAACAGACAATGTGATTTTCTGGATTTTTTTTTCTCAGTTTGTCTCCCATAGTTGAGGTCTACCTATGATGTAAATTACAGACGCCTCTCATCTTTTTAAGTGGTGGAACTTGCACTATTGCTGACTGACTAAATACTTTTTTGCCCCACTGTATGTTGTTCTGCACTGTGGTATTTGTGTACCCCTGTAGGGGAGGCACATTGTTCTGTACTGTGGTATTTGTGTAGGTACATTGTTCTGCACTGTAGTATTTATTTGGCACTGCTGGGGAGGTATTACATGCTGCGCTGTAGTATTTTATTGGTGATTCTGGGGGTATTTTGTGCTTGGCTAGTTTCTGAACTGTCAAGATGGGCATGGGACGATGTTTGTGTGGGCTTGTGGGGTCTGCTTTTCAATCTCAGTCTCCCCTGGTTGACATTCTTTGCTAAACACTATCTGGGACATGTTAACATTTCACTAGTGTTATTATGATGCATTTTTCTAGAGGTGAAACAGCCGAAAATAAATTTTTGAGAAACAACATATTTAATTTCTGAGTAATATCTTATTACTGATCGACATTATGAATCGGAAACCTCCTACACTCCAGATGTGACTGTATAAGCTTAGCCAACAGTTACAGGATCAATGTAATGATGTATAGTAGGTTTCTATGAAGACAGTGGCTAGATGATAGAGTCACAGACACAGGTATACGTGAAAGTAGTTTGTATTAAACAAGCAGCACAGAACAGCACAGGTGCTGGCGGAGCCAGACAATGACAGCAGTGGTAACAGCAGCAGAACTCAGTCCAGTAGATAGCAAGTTGCACACCAGCACAATGTAGATGTAAGCAGACACAGTCCTAAGAATGCAGGCAAGGACAGTCACTTAGCCCTCTCCCTTGCGGGAGGGGAATCTTCGAGCACAGTGCAGTGGCAGAGAAAGTCACTAGGTAATTGATACTGAATGTGTAAAGGTAGCAGGGATAAGTCTCTCAGGTGAAACGCACACAGCAGTCAAGATCTTCAGCGCATACCGTGAGTGCTGTAGGAGCGGTGAGCGGTGGAGGCAGGGCTGGAAGGAGCCTTCAGGCAGACACCGTCAGAAGGTCCAGGCGGCGGCGGTTAGGCAGCAGGTAATCCAGGTGGATTCAGAAGGAAGGAAGGAAGGAGGTAGCACAGCGTGCAACTCCCAGCTAGCAGATCAGGTACAGGACGAGATATACAAGCAAGGTAGTCACGTCCAGGAAAGCTATTTAAACCCGGCGGGCGGGACCAACAGGCGGTGATGTCACAGGAACCAGTATGGCCGAATGAAGCCAGGCTTAAGGGCAACAGTAAGGGCAAAGTCCGGAACACAGCAGAATAGGAACGATGCTTACATTATTCCCCCCTTAAAGAATGTCCTCCGGACAATCTTCGACCAGGCTTGTCCGGGTACCTTAGATGAAACTGCTCCAGCAGCCGCGGAGCACAGATATTCTCCACCGGTTCCCAGGAATTCTCCTCGACAGAGTATCCTTGCCACTTGACCAGGTATTGCAGCTTCCTTCTGAAGATCCGTGAATCCAGAATCTTCTCCACGACATATTGTTCATGTCCATCAACGAGCACTGGAGCTGGAGGAGAGGAAGTACGCCCTGGGAAGGAATTTGGTACAACTGGCTTTAGTAGGGAAACATGGAACACCGGGTGAACCTTCCAGGCAGGGGGCAATTTCAGACGCACCGCTACCGAATTCACTAGAGCCACGATCTTGTATGGCCCTACAAACTTCTGTCCAAGCTTGACAGTCGGTGCCCTCACCCTCAGATTCTTGGTAGACAACCAGACCATATCTCCCACCCTATACACCGGAGCCGGCCTCCTGGTACGATCTGCTGCTCTCTTATACCTCTCCTGCGCTGTCGTCAAGGTGGTCTTTAGAGCTTCCAAATTCTGCTGTAAGAAGGAAAGATGGTCAGACACAGCAGGCACTGCAGCCTCCTTGGGGAACTGCGGCAAGATGCTTGGGTGGTAACCCTGATTAGCAAAGAACGGTGACTGCTTAGTCGAGGAGTGCTGCGAGTTGTTATATGTGAACTCTGCCAGGGGAAGCAGATCTACCCAATCGTCCTGCAGATAACTTAAGTAGCAACGGAGGTACTGCTCCAGGGTCTGATTCATACGTTCCGTCTGTCCATTGGTCTGTGGATGGTAAGCCGAAGACAGACTTACTCTAATATCCAGAGCCGCGCAGAAACACCTCCAGAACCTAGACGTGAACTGCACCCCACGATCCGAGATCACCTCATCCGGGACCCCGTGCAGACGGACCACCTCTTGAATAAACAAGTCTGCAGTCTGTTTTGCTGTGGGTAATCCAGCGCAAGGGATAAAGTGTGCTGCCTTAGTGAGGCGGTCCACGACCACTAGAATGGTGTTCTTACCCTTGGAGACCGGTAGTTCAACAATAAAGTCCATTGAGATGGATCTCCAGGGACGAGATGGTATAGGCAAGGGTTGTAACAACCCGGAAGGTGACGCACGAGGCGTCTTGAACCGAGCACATACCTCGCAGGATGACACGTATCCCTCCACGTCCTTCCGGTACGAAGGCCACCAGAAGTACCGAGCCAGGAACTCTTGGGTCTTCGTTATTCCACGATGTCCCCCAATCTTAGAATCATGGATCAGTCGGAGGACTTCAAGTCTTGTCACTTCTGGTACATACAGCCGATTCTCCTGTAACCACACTCCTCCACTGAAATTTAGGCTTACTTCGGGGGTAGGTTGCCTTAGCAACGGATCTGCTGCGTATGCTGCTTTGATCTCAGACAGAAGATCCTGATGATGGATTGCAGAGATGAAATGAGCGGGAGACACAACAGTACTAGGAGACGACTCAATCACTTCCTCAGGAGCAGCAATCCTAGATAGCGCATCTGCCTTACCATTCCGTGCCCCCGACCTGTAGGAGATGATGAAGTTGAATTGGTTTAGAAACAAGCTCCAACGTGCCTGACGTGGGTTCAAACATCTTACGGACTGCATGAATTCCAAGTTTCGGTGGTCGGTAAGAACTGTAATCGGAGTTGAGGACCCCAGCAGCAAGTGTCTCCACTCCTTGAATGCCGTCACAATCGCCAGTAACTCCTTGTTCCCTACGTCATAGTTCTTCTGCGCCGGGGATAGCTTCTGAGAAAGAAAGGCACAAGGATGAAGAACTGCCTTCTCACCTCCTCTCTGTGACAATACTGCGCCGATGGCGACATCCGATGCGTCCACCTCAAGAGTAAAGCTCAGGTCTGGGTCTGGATGTCTTAAGATGGGAGCCGACACAAATTTGTCCTTCAGCCGTGTGAACGCCTCCTGGGCTTGCGGAGTCCACCGGAACGGTACCCCCTTCTTAGTCAGTTGGGTGATGGGTGCCACAATCTCAGAGAAGTTACGGATGAAGCGCCTATAGAAGTTGGCGAATCCCACAAACCTCTGAACTTCTTTCACCGATCCTGGCGCTGGCCACTCCTGGATCGCTCTGGTCTTTTGATCGTCCATCTGGAGACCCTGTGGAGAGATGACATAACCGAGGAACTGCACTGTTGCCCTGTGGAACTCGCATTTCTCCAATTTGATGTAAAGATGGTTATGCAGCAGGCGTTGCAGCACTGTCCTCACGTGGAGCCGATGTTCCTCGAGATCACTGGAAAAGATTAAAATGTCATCGAGATACACAACCATAAATACATCAAGCACATCTCGGAAAATGTCATTAACAAAATGCTGAAAGGTTGCAGGAGCATTTCGTAGTCCGAACGGCATGACCCGTGACTCGAAGTGTCCATAACGACAGCGGAAGGCCGTCTTCCACTCATCTCCAGACCGAATTCTCACGAGATTGTAGGCTCCCCGAAGATCCAGTTTGGTGAATATCTTAGCCTGCTTCACCCTCTCCAGTAGTTCAGGGATTAAGGGTAGCGGGTGCCGATTCATGACCGTTACCTTGTTTAAATCACGGTAGTCCATGCAAGGACGCAGACCCCCGTCCTTTTTCTTCACGAAGAAGATTGGTGCACCTGCAGGAGAAGTAGACGGTCGGATGAAGCCCTTGGCGAGATTCTCGTCGATGAAGTCCTTCAAGGCCTTTAATTCAGGACCAGACAGAGGGTAAATACGCCCGAATGGGATCTCCGCCCCAGATACCAGTTCTATCGGGCAATCATAAGGCCGGTGGGGAGGTAACATATCTGCCCTCTTCTTGTCACATACCTCTGCCAGATCCTGATACTCCGGTGGTAATTGTCCCTCAGTCGTAGCTACTACCTTGGGGATAGCAGCGACCTTAGGAATAGCGGGGTTGCTGTTAGAACTTGGAGGGAACTGCACTTCCCTGGTCTCCCAGTTGATGCGAGGATTCTGAACCTGGAGCCAAGGTAACCCCAGGATAATAGGGAAGTGAGGAGAAGATATTAGTAAAAAGGACAAATGTTCCACATGTTCCTCTCCAATGCATACCTTCACCGACTCAGTCTCCATGGTTACCGGTCCAGATGTAAGTGGCGACCCGTCTACTGTCTCCATCAAGACTGACGACTCCCTCTTCACTGCCCTGATTCCATGCTTCCTTGCAAACGCGATATCCATGAAGTTCCCACTGGCCCCGGAGTCCAACATGGCGGCGCTCTCGACACACCGACCCTGGAAGCAGACCCTCAAGGATAGGTAATAGTGGGAATTCTTCTTAGTAGCGGAGTAGGAGGAAACGACGGATGTCATCGAGATCACCACTGCGTTCAATGGAAGAGATGCCAGCGAATTCATATCGGCAAAGTCCAGGTCTCTCTGATTGTCTCTGCCCCCCGAATTGTTCAGATCTAGGACGCAGGACTCCCCCGCCTCGGAGTTACAATCAATGATAGCTGCAGCCGTCTTACGTCTCCTGACTGGACACTCGGAGATGAAGTGACCGGTCCCCCCGCAGTAGAAGCACAGGTTTTCCTTAAAGCGATGCTCCTTGCGGGCATCAGGAGGATTTCTACGTACGGCATCCACCTGCATCGGTTCGGGCTCGGGCTCGGGATTCCTCCTGCTGGTGACATCTCTGGAGGGAGAAGAGAACGGAACAGTGTTATTAAACCGTAGATCAGACCAGCGCTCCTGTCTGCGCTCGGAGAGTCGATTGTCAATGCGGATGCAGTGATTGATGAAGTCCCCAAGAAGCACGGGCGAGTCCCCGCGTGCCAGTTCATCCTTAACTGCCGTAGACAATCCCCTGCGGAAGATGGCCTGCTTGGCTGCCCCGTTCCAGGTGGTGTCTAAAGCCCATCTACGGAAGTCCAATGCATACTCCAGCACCGAACGCTTCCCCTGCCGAAGGGTCAGCAGCGTCGTCTCAGCAGTATTAGCTCGGTTCGGGTCATCAAACATCTGCGTCATTGCGGCAATGAAATTGTCCATAGAGTTAAGCAGGGGGTCGTCGGTCTCAATCAAAGGGTTGGCCCATGCGAGCGCCTTACCAGACAGCAGCATGACTATAGTCAGAACTTTGGAGCGTTCAGTAGTGAACTGTGGGGCATGAGCAGCAAAGAAGATCCGGCACTGGTTCAAAAATCCTCGGAATTTATCCCTCTCACCAGCGAACCGGAAGGGTGGAAGCTTCGGGAAGGTCGGTGTAGTATCCCGGACAGCACCTGCTACCTGCGCGGCTGGGGCCTGTTCCAGAGCAGCAATCCGATCGAGCTGCATAGGAATCGCTTGCTCCAACGCCAGAACACGATCACCCTGAAGAGGAGCTGCTTGTTCCAGCGCCGTAATCCGATTTGCCAGTCGTTGCAACTGTGCCTCTGCTGCCCCGGCGTTGTGTTCGATACGTTGCTCCAGCGTGTCCAGCTGGGTCCTAATGCCTGCCACATCCTGCCGTATCAAAGCAAGCTGCTTGCTTACACGTTTCTCCAGGGACTATACACCTGCGGTCTCCATATTGGTGGCTTGTATATCCTGTAATGATGTATAGTAGGTTTCTATGAAGACAGTGGCTAGATGATAGAGTCACAGACACAGGTATACGTGAAAGTAGTTTGTATTAAACAAGCAGCACAGAACAGCACAGGTGCTGGCGGAGCCAGACAATGACAGCAGTGGTAACAGCAGCAGAACTCAGTCCAGTAGATAGCAAGTTGCACACCAGCACAATGTAGATGTAAGCAGACACAGTCCTAAGAATGCAGGCAAGGACAGTCACTTAGCCCTCTCCCTTGCGTGAGGGGAATCTTCGAGCACAGTGCAGTGGCAGAGAAAGTCACTAGGTAATTGATACTGAATGTGTAAAGGTAGCAGGGATAAGTCTCTCAGGTGAAACGCACACAGCAGTCAAGATCTTCAGCGCATACCGTGAGTGCTGTAGGAGCGGTGAGCGGTGGAGGCAGGGCTGGAAGGAGCCTTCAGGCAGACACCGTCAGAAGGTCCAGGCGGCGGCGGTTAGGCAGCAGGTAATCCAGGTGGATTCAGAAGGAAGGAAGGAGGTAGCACAGCGTGCAACTCCCAGCTAGCAGATCAGGTACAGGACGAGATATACAAGCAAGGTAGTCACGTCCAGGAAAGCTATTTAAACCCGGCGGGCGGGACCAACAGGCGGTGATGTCACAGGAACCAGTATGGCCGAATGAAGCCAGGCTTAAGGGCAACAGTAAGGGCAAAGTCCGGAACACAGCAGAATAGGAACGATGCTTACAATCAAAATAATTCAGCTTATTCTCTGCCTGCTGTGCTAACTCCACTTCATAATAGATAATGCAGTCCTAATAACGGAGGAATTACAGAGGAATACAATATACTGTATCAAGACTAATAGCCAAAAAGCTACCGCAATTATATTCAGTTTAGTGGAAAAGCAGATTAAAAGGAGACAAAGACATTAAAACTGGACTTCATAGATATTCCATTCCAAATCTGCATAATGTTCATTTTATATTAAGCTTGATGAAGATTTTAGAAAATGTAGGAGTTAATATGAAAAAGTAAGGTCAAAAATCAATTGTACTATCCAGGAGTCTTACATCAGCTTAATGTCCGATATAAATTTTATAAAATATAACCTTTATTAAACCTTTAACTAAAACAAGACAACCACACAGTGAAACAACCAACCGTGCCACCTACCATGGCCCTAGAAAGGAGCCCTATTGCATCTGATTATCTACCTCCTGATGATCCGGTTAGGAGAAACGCGTTGAGGTCTTCTTTTATCAACCATCAACCTTGAGTACCCTTTGATCTTCTTAGGCCTCTTTCACACATCCGGTTTTTGTAATCTGGCACGATGCGGTGAAATTTTTCATAACCGGATCCAGCACCGGATCCGGTTTTGTCCCATAAGCTTTCATGGTCGCCGCATCGTGCCGGATAGTTATGCGTCGTGTCCGGTTGCTGCCGGACACGGCAAAAATTAGCCGTCCGGCATCTGTAAAAAATGTTCTCTGCAACGTTTTTTGTCAGCGCCGGACCGGCTTTTTCCACAGTGCATGCCCGGACTCTGTGAATGTTAACCCCACAAGTGCCCGGTGAGAGAGAGAGAGATCTCTCTCTGTCACCCGGACACTTGTGAGAGATCTCTCTCGCCGGGCACTTGTGGGGTTAACACTCACAGTGTCTGGGTGAGAGAGAGAGATCTCTCTGTGGGGTTAACCCCACAAGTGCCCGGCAAGAGAGAGAGATTCTCTCGCCTGGACACTAAGTGTTAACCCACCATGTCTCTCTCTCCACCCCCCTCTCCTCTCCCCTCCCCTCTCCTCTGTCTCCTCTCCTCCCCTCACCTCCCTTTCAGTAGCTGTCTCTCAGCGGCTGCCTCTGTCCACCTCCTCTTGCGGCTCCTTTAAATCATGTCTGAGCCGTATGTCTCGCCGCATACACATCCGGTGTCACGGATGCAGGCCGGATCCGGCGGCCCGGATTTTCGCCGCACGCCGCCGGACCCCACACATAGGATGTGTGAAAGTAGCCTTACTGTTATCAATATATTTTTTCTGCCGCATTTGTCAAAATTATATTGCTGGCATAAATTATGCCTTCCATATTATTGTATTGCTGTGCTGCCCTAAGCATCATTAGAGATATCAGGGATTCCAAGGGACAGCCGTTGCGGAGCGGGGGCGCCATTCCGCTGACCAGTAGGGTGCCAACCTCCGCTGACAGGAAGGCTTTCAGTCACAGGGAACAGTATAGTTAGGTACTCGTTTGTTTTTGCACATGTCACTTTAATGTCTGTGTCACTTGCACTCATTTTGCACTTGTTGTTGCCTACCCAACTACCTCTATCTTGGCAACCTCTATAAAGCTCCTTTCCTGGACAATTGAGTGACCGTATGTTGCACTAACCCAGGGGTATATAGGAGATTTAGGGTACAGCCGCCGTGGAGCGGGGGTGCCAATCTCGATTGTGTTCAGGGTACCAACCTCCACTGTCAGGTAGTTCAACAATAGGGCTCCTATCTAGGGCCATGGTAGGTGGCACGGTTGGTTGTTTCACTGTGTGGTTGTCTTGTTTTAGTTAAAGGTTTAATAAAGGTTATATTTTATATAATTTATATCGGACATTAAGCTGATGTAAGGCTCCTGGATAGCACAATTGATGAAGATTTTAATAATAAAAAAAGAATGAAGTATCAATGATACATGGAAATACATAACAGACTAGTGCTTGCAACACTGAATAACATTACGGATTCCTCTAACTGCCCCAGATAAGGCCTGTTTCACACATCCGTTTGTCACCATCAGTCAAAATCCGCCGATTTGCAAAAAAACCGGATCCGCCATTTATCTTGGCGGATCCGTTTTTTTCCCCATTGACTTTCATTATCGGCGGATTTTGACTGCGGATTGTCCGTTGCATCCGTATTTCTGCAGATCCGCCAAAATTTTGGCGTCCGCTGAGATCACCGAACGTACAATGCAACGTTTTTTTGTTGTCCGGATCCGTATTTTCCTCTTTTCCAACATGTTTAACCCTAAATCCAATCTCTCTCTCTCTCTCCTCCACTCACCACGACATCGCCCGAGATCTCGCCTCATCGCCCGTGATCTCACCGCGACATCGCCAGAGATCTCGCCTCCACTCACCACGACATCGCCCAAGATCTCGCCTCCACTCTCTGTGACATCGCCCGAGATCTCGCCTCCACTCACCGCAACATCGCCCGTGATCTCGCCTCCACTCACCGCGACATCGCCCGAGATTTCGCCTCCTCTGCCCGCTACATCGCCGGTAGTCATTTTTTCTTTTCAGCCGCGGTTCCTTTAAAATTCCGAGATCGGCGGATCCTGGCGCATCAACGGTCCGGTGGCTCCCGTTGGTGTTTCATCGCCCACGGATCCGTTATCCGCCATTTTAGCGGCTGCTAACGCACAGGAAAAACGTAAGTGTGAAACAGGCTTAAGCCACCTATGGCTGCTTCCAATAGATTGAGCTAGAGTGCTAGTCCTCTTCCTCTCTGAAGAGACAATTTGCATATTTAATTTCCCAGAGGAGCATAGCATGCATGGCATATACAGTGGGGGAAGTATTTGATTCCTTGCTGATTTTGCCCACTGACAAAGACATGAACAGTCTATAAGGATAGCCCTGACATCCTTATCTAATATATAAAGCTCAAGTGTGTGTATGTATGTATGTATGTATGTATGTATGTCCGGGATTGGCATCAGCACCGTCACAGCTACAGCCACAAAATTTGGCACAGTCACATGTCTGGACCCCGAGAGTGTCCTAGGCTATGTTGTGAGGCGAAATTTTAACCCCGCGCGTTCCAATTCACCAAACAATTTTGCCCCTATCTACATAATGGGGAAAAAGTGTGTGTATCAAGCCCCGCTCCTTATTATGATGTCATAATGGTTGACTATGGGATGGAGGATGTGTGATGGGTATATGGGCACTGGACTATGGGATGGAGGATATGTATGACGTGTATATGGGCACGGGACTAAGGGATGGAGGATGTGTGATGAGTATATAGGCAAGGGACTATGGGATGAAGGATATGTATGACGGGTATATGGGCATGGGACTATGGGATGGAGGATATGTATGATGGGTATATGGGCATGGGACAATGGGATGGAGGATGTATGATGGGTATATGGGCATGGGACTATGGGATGGCAAATATGTATGATGGGTATATGGGCATTTGGACTATTGGATGGAGGATGTGTGATGGGTATATGGGCATGGGACTATGAGATGGAGAATGTGTGATGGGTATATGGGCACTCGACTAAGGGATGGAGGATATGTATGATGAGTATATGGGCACGGGCCTATGGGATCGTGGATATGTATGATGAGTATATGGGCACGGGACTATGGGATGGAGGATAATTATAATTTGCTATAACTAACCACAGTTAGTTACTATGCCCGGGCAGCGCCGGGCTCTTCAGCTAGTTCCTTATAAAGCTCTTTTGTCTTGCCCATGTTGTAGAGGTTAGAGTCTGACTGATTGAATCTGTGGAGAGAAGTCTTTTATAATGGTGACTACGTAAGACAGCTGTTTTTAATGCAGGTAATGAGTTGATTAGGAGCGTTTAACTGGTCTGTAGGAGCCAGAACTGTTAATGGTTTGTAGGGGATCAAATACTTATTTCTCACTGCAAAATGCAAATAAATTTATATAATTTATACAATGTGATTTTCTGGATTTTATTTTTGATATTCAAACTCTCAATGTTAAAATTAACCTACCCTTAAAATTATAGATTGTTCAGGTCTTTGTCAGTGGGCAAACTTACAAAACCAGTAAGGGATCAAATACTTATTACCCCCACTGTATGTCTCCTCACTCTGAAATGCCAGGCATGGCTTGTCACTGCACAAGGAGAAACCAGGGCTGTGGAGTCGGAGTCGTGGAGTCGGAGCTCATTTTGGTGGAGTCGGAGTCGGTATAAAATGGTCCGACTCCGACTCCTAAAATATATAATAAATTGGGTACAGTAGTTCAATGCAGAATGTGCTGAATATTTTTTCATAGGAATTTGGGAAAGTTATGAAATGTCCTATAAATGGCTGTTCTATTCCTGATCTAAGGCTACATTCACACACAGCGCTTTTGCTGCGTTTTTTGAAGATACGTTTTTCAGCTGCAAAAGCAGATCAGCTTTTTAAAAAACCGCATCACCTGAAAGGTTTTTGAGCTCATAGATAATGTTGTCAATAGCAAAAGCAGATTAGAAATCTGCTCTATCTATCCATATCTGTCTATCCATATCTTATCTGTACCAAAAAGAATGAAAGCTGGGTAGCACACAGACTAACACTCCTTTTTTTTTAGCACCAGTCAGGTAAACCTCATAGCTGCCCAAAAGGACGCCCAGGACAGGCATTGCTCGTCTTCAGTAACACATCAACATCAATTGATAGTTGGAATAAATAGACTGCATTCACCACATCTTAAGGTGCAGGCTTTATTTTCAAGTGTAGGGGTGTGCAGTATAAGGTTCTGCAGCAGCTGAGGTGTGCAGTATGAGATTCTGCGGAACAGTATGAGGTTCTGCCCCCCCTAATTTTGATCCTGGCTAAAACCGTTTCTTATAGATATGGCGAACCCTCAGAGAACCCTAAATGAAGGTCAATGGACACAGGTGACTGAATTGAAGGAATTGCTTAATCACCTATTTACCGTGACTAAAAAATTACAAGCTGAGGATTTAAATCCTGACATTTTCATAAGGGAGTGGAAGAACTTGCTATTTTGACTGTCCCAAAGAGGAGATTTAATCGCAGATGGCATTTCTGCTTCAATGAAATGGAGAGAGACACAGCTATTGGAAAATAAAATTTTTCTGGCAGCTGTTTATGTGGACCCAATCATCGTATATTGCTTGATGATCAACAGCTTACTAAAGGAAAAGAAGCTCTGACTAAGGTAGCAGTTAGGATGAGTGACCTAAAGGAGGACTGCCAGGCGCAAGAGAACTTGGGTCTTAACAGTGCTACTGCTGCCATATCTTCATCCTCATCAGATGAGGAGTTTGACTTTGACAAGTATTTGGATGATATGGAGCAGGCAAAGCGTTACTGCAAGGAAAAAGATTTCACTCCGTCTCCTATAGCAAGCAGATTGACCATATTTCAGCAAAATGTTTCACTTGCTCTCAAAGAAAAAGAAAAATTCAACCGTTCATCAAAACTGACTGTGCATGAGGCAATTCCTTTATACACGGAAATTGTTAGAGATGTTGCCCATGTGGTTACAGCTTTGCCTACAACCCAAGTTAGTGTAGAGAGGTTGTTCTCTGGTCTTAAAATTATTAGGTCAGATTTGAGGTCATCTATGAAGGAGGATCTGATGGAGGCAATTCTATTTCTTAGAACAAATTCATAGACTGCACAAATGTTATTTAGTATTTTTTTGTTGAAAACTGTTTTTTGCCACTTACATAGTTTATTACATAGTGTTATATATATATACTGTATTTATATGTAATCGATATTACATAGTGTATTACATATTTACAATTTATTACAGTTTTTTGTGTTCTAAAGTTGCATTCCAATAAATATATATTATGTTCTATCTAAATGTCTTGGTTATTGTATCATAAAAATGATTAAATGTCTGATGTTCACATTGTACTACAATAAATTTTTCACTTTATAAGCAATATATGTTGGAGTCGGAGTCGGAGTCGGTGGAAGGGAAATTGAGGAGTCAGAGTCGGAGTCGCAGGTTTGGCTTACCGACTCAACAGCCCTGGGAGAAACGTTACCCCCTTTGACGCCCATCTCGCTACCCTAGCTACTAATGTTAAATAAGTCTGTACCAAATTGTGATTATTTCATGTCAGAAATCTGGAGATTTCACTCTTCACATTGAAATGGGTGAAGTTCAAAGCTGCAATCGTCAGCATAAATTGATATTCTATTGCTGGCAAATCTGCATTGGTCAAGTTACGATAAAGATTTTTAGATGACGATTTTTTAAATATTTAAATGAAAAAAAATTCAACTATATAGATATACAATAAAAATGACTATTTTATACAATGAATCATAAGTGTTACTTTCTGACCACTCGAAAAGTTCGGAGGCACGACACTGGTGTAAACTGAGTTATTAGACTCGACTGAGTCATGAAAAAAGCTAAATTTTCCGCCTGCAGAAAAATGTAATTATCTGGCTTCATATGATCGTGCCTGCACAGATGGTCTCATTCTTATGCAGTAAGCAAAATATGCTGTTTGTACGAAAGTAGCAGAGCTGACTTTGTAGCAGAGCACAATGTTTTATACATTGGCAGAGATGATCCAAATTAGAACAAAGAACAAGTGAACTATTGATTGGATGATATGGACAACTGTTCCATGTGTTTTTCCTATACTGATTTTGTGAAATCTCTCCCAGTGTGTAGATGTGATGTGCTCTGTCCCCTATTTATGTGCTCTACGTATGTAAACTACACGTCCACCACTGCGAATTACCATCACCATAATCATTATCCATAACTCCATAAGTCAATGACAACTAAAATATGAATTTTTACGATGGTGGTTTTAGCCTTCTACTTTTAAAAATTACACTGACTGTAGTATCGTTACTGGACTGAGATATGAAAATAGTAACAGACATGCAGTGGCTTGCAAGAGTATCCACCCCGCTCGGCATTTCTTGTGTTTTGCTACCCCACAACCTGGAATTTCAAATTTTTCTTTTTGAGAGTTTGCATAAGTTCATTTAAAGAACATGCCTAAAACTGTGAACATTTGTTTTTTTTTTAATTGTGAAGCAAACAACAAATAGTACAAAATGACTGCGAACTTTACAGTGTGCATAACTATTCACCACCCTAAAGTCAGTACTTTGTAGAGCCTCTTTTTGTGGAATTACAGCTGCAAGTCGCTTTGGATAAGTCTATATGAGCTTTCCATATCTTGCCAATGGGATTTTTGACCATTCCTCAAGGCAAAACTGCTCCAGCTCCCTCAAGGTGTATGGTTTCCTCTGGTGAACAGAAATCTTTAAGTCTGACCACAGATTCTCATTTGTATTAAGCTTTGGCCTTTGACCAGGCCACTCCAAAACATTTACACATTTCCCCTTAAAACACTTGAGTGTTGCTTTAGCAGTATGCTTTGGGTCAATGTCTCAAATCAGTGACAGACTATATAACAGGTTTTGGCAAGAATATCACACCATCCATCTTTCCCTCGACTCTGACCATTTTCCCCCCTGAACCTGCTGTTGAAAAACATTCCCACTGCATATGACAACAGCACCTTCCTCCATATATTTGAGGAGTCTCCCACATGTCTTTTGGCAAACTCAAAACGAGCTTTACAATTTTTGTAAGTAAAGGCTTTTTCCTGCCCACTCTTCCATAAAGGCCACCTCTTTGGAGTGTACGGCTTATTGTGGTCATATGGATAGATACTCTAGTCTTTGCTTGGGAACTTTGCAGCTCATTCAGGATTATCTGTGGGCTCTGTGCTTCCCCCCTGATTAATGCCCTCCTTGCCTGCACTTAGAGTTTTGGTAGGCGGTCTCTCGGCAGGTTTGTTGTGATACCATGTTCTTTCCATTTGATGATGAAGGATTTGATGGTGCTCAGAGGGAACATCAGAAATTAGGATATATTTTTATAGCCCAACTCTGACTTCTCAACAAACAACTTTTTCCCTGACTTGTTTGGAGATCTCCTTGGTCTTATTGATTAGAGGTTCCTCTTGCTTAATGGTGTTGCAGCCTCTGTGGCCTTTTAGAAAAGGTGTGTATATATACTGACAGACCATGTGACACTTAAGGCCCCGTTACACACAGCGAGATCGCTGATTTTGTGACGCCACAGCGCCCCCTGCCGGGTATCGCTGATCGTGCTCGATCATCCTGGGCCATTTTTTGATCGCTGGTCTCCCGCTGGACAGCACGCATCGCTGCGTGTGGCAGCGAGAGACCAGCGATCAGCGACGCTGGTTTCTAATGTAAACATTGGGTATCCGGGAGCCGCGGCTCTTGGATACCCGCTGTTTACCTCGGAAACCGGCGTACACGCTGGTTTCCAAGGTAAACGGCGGGTATCCAGGAGCCGCGCGGCTCTTAGATACCCGATGTTTACCTTGGAAACCAGCGTGTACTCTGGTTTCCAAGGTAAACAGCGGGTATCCAAGAGTCGAGGCTCCTGGATACCCGAAGTTTACATTAGAAACCAGCTTGCGCGCTGGTCCTGATCGCTGTCCTGGTCCTGTCAATGTCCCAGCGATCCCATCCATGTCGGATCGTTGGTGGGATTGCTGGGACATCGTTATGTGCACATGTAATCAAAGTACATGTATCAAAGTACTGGCAGTTATAACATGGCAGTTAGACAGGGCAGGAGACAGGTAAGACATTTATATACATCTACTCCCTGTACATTTGGATTACAACAAATATATACTATATGCATTTGTGTAATTTATATCCTGGCCGCTGCATTCACACACATCCACCGCCCTGGCATTAACTCTCTACACTACATCCATATCGGCCCCTCGCTCCTTTCCTCTCCTATGTATAGCACTCACGCTCTTTTCACATTGTTAAATTGCACAGATCCAGTCAGTCCCACCATTCAACATAAGAGACATTCTAACAAATCACTTAACCATCTGCTCACTCTTTCTATCCTCCTTCTCCTAGTCACAGGAGACATTGCTCCCAACCCTGGTCCCCCATGTTATAGAAAGTCAAACCCCCCCCAACTGCTACACTCAGAAACCCCTCTAATCTTATTAATATTTCCTGCAAGCCCTCTGTCTCTCTTAATTGTGCACTTTGGAATTCTCGCTCAGTGTGTAACAAACTCTCCTTCACTCATGACTTTTTCCTTTCTAATTCTCTTAACCTCCTGGCTCTTACTGAAACCTGGATCCAGCAGTCAGACACTACCGCTGCTGCTGCTCTTTCATACGGGGGACTACACTTCATTCATACCCCAAGATCAGACAATACAGCAGGTGGAGGCGTTGGTCTACTCCTATCACCAAAATGTACCTTTCAAGTTATCCCTCAACTACCCTCACTAGTCTTCCCTTCTTTTGAGGTCCATGCCTACAGACTCTACACCCCCTTCTCCATGCGAGTGGCGGTGGTGTATTGACCTCCCGGCCCCTCCCATCAGTTCCTGGATCATTTTGCCACTTGGCTTCCACACTTTCTCTCCTGTGACATCCCTACCCTCATCATGGGAGCTTTCAACATCCTCATTGCTCTTCCCCTCTCCCTATCTGCTACTCACCTTTTATCTCTAACCTCCTCGTTTGGCCTTTCGCAGCTTACTAATTCTCCAACGCATGAAGACGGAAACTGCCTCGACTTGGTCTTCTCTCGGCTTTGTTCAGTGGATGATTTTGCAAACTCCCCTCTCCCGCTCTCTGACCACAATCTTCTTTTATTCTCTATCAAGAACTGCCAGGCTGCTCAGGTCACCCCCACTGTCCATACTTATAGAAACATACAGGCCATTAACACCCAGAAACTTATGAAGAACTTGCAGTCTTCATTGGCCCCTATCTCCTCCCTCTCATGTCCTGATTCTGCATTGAGGCATTACAATGAAACACTTCAAAGTGCCCTGGATGAATTTGCACCCCCTATAAATAGAACAACTCAACAAAGACGGCGACAACCCTGGCACACCCTGCAAACACGTTTCCTGCAGCGGTGCTCCAGGTGCGCCGAACGTCTGTGTAGAAAATCCAATCTACAAGAAGATTTCATCCATTATAAGTTTATGCTTCGAACATACAACACTGCCCTTCACTTCTCCAAACAAACCTATTTCAACACCCTCATCACCTCACTGTCCAATAACCCGAAACGTCTCTTTGACACTTTTCATTCTCTACTCAACCCAAGAGTACAGGCCCCAACCATAGAGCTCCGAGCTGACGATCTGGCCAATTACTTCAAAGAAAAAATTGACGAGATTCGACAGGAAATTATCTCCCAATCACCTCATACCATGCACTGTCCTCCCTCCCCCACTGCATCTAGCTCACTCTCTCTTCTCCTCCTATCTCTCTGACCGCTCCTTACTGTATCTTTTGCCGGTTCCTCCTCCTCTCACCTTCCCCTTACTGTTGGGGGTCCTCAAGGGATCGGTTCTAGGCCCCCTCCTCTTCTCCTTGTACACTGCCCCTATGGGTCAAACAATCAATAGATTTGGTTTCCAGTACCATCTCTATGCTGATGACACCCAATAATAGGCTTCTTCTCCTGACATCACGCCAGCCTTTCTAGAAAACACCGGCGATTGTCTAAACGCTGTGTCTAACATCATGTCCTCACTATATCTGAAACTGAACCTGTCAAAGACTGAACTTCTTGTGTTTCCTCCCGCTACTAATGTTCCTATACCCAACATTGCCATTTCTGTGTGTGGTTCCACTATTACTCCCCAGCAACATGCCCGCTGTCTTGGGGTCATACTTGACCCCTGAGCTTTCCTTTGCCCCCCACATTCGATCACTGGCTCGCTCTTGTCATCTGCACCTCAAAAACATTTCTAGAATTCGACCTTTTCTTACTTTTGACTCTGCAAAAACTCTTACTGCTTCTCTTATTCATTCTCGTCTCGACTATTGTAACTCTCTTCTAATCGGTCTCCCTCTTACCAAACTCTCCCCTCTCCAATCTGTCTTGAATGCTGCACAAGGATCATATTCCTCACCAATCGTTACACCGATGCCTCTACCTTGTTCCAGTCATTACACTGGCTACCTATCCACTCCAGAATTCAGTATAAACTTATTACCCTCACCCACAAAGCTCTTCATGGCTCAGCACCACCCTACATCTCCTCCCTTGTTTCAGTATACCACCATACCCGCGCCCTCCGTTCTGCTGATGACCTGAGGTTAGCATCCTCAATAATCAGAATCTCCCACTCCCGTCTCCAAGACTTTACATGTGCTGCGCCAATTCTTTGGAATGCACTTCCCAGGTCAATACAATTAGTCCCCAATCCCCACAATTTTAAGCGAGCCCTGAAAACGCATTTATTCAGACTGGCCTATCGCCTCAATACATTAACCTAATCTATCCCTGTGTGGCACAGCCAAAAGTTTTACCATAACCAGGTTCCCCGCATCATGTTCCCACCTGCTTTATGCATCCATTAGCCCTCTGTGTCTGTACTGTTACACACTTAACATTATGGCTGGTCCATACAATCAAGGCAACTGTTACCACCCACCTTTCGTGTCTACCTCTTTCCTCATAGATTGTAAGCTTGCGAGCAGGGCCCTCATTCCTCTTGGTATTTGTTATAATCTATGTGATTATTGTTATGCTGTAATGTCTATTGTCTGTACAAATCCCCTCTGAAATGTAAAGTGCTGCGGAATATGTCGGCGCTATAGAAATAAAATTTTTTATTATTATTATTATTATTATTATTATTATTATTATTATGTGTAACGGGGACCTTTAGATTTCACACAAGCTCCTGTACACAAGCCATCTGAGCAATTCAGCTCGCTGGCCAGTTCCGTGCTCACCCAAATAATTGCACCCAAGTTGTTGCTGATGTCTCCACCCTGAGTTTCCTGTTGGTCACCACCCTGAGTTCCTGATTGGCTCATCCTGATTACACACCCTATTTAAACTTGGCCTTGCTCTCCTTTACTTGTGTGATTATTGAGATACCAGCCTCTAGTCAAGCTTCCTTCCACCAGCTGCTTATTCCTTCAAACGACACTGCTGTTCTTGATATTGACCTCTGGCTTCCTGGACTACGATTACTGCTTATTCCTTCAAACTACATTACTGTTCCTGTGTATCGACTCCTAGGCTATCCCTCATTACTCTACCAGCCGATGCTGCCCCTAGTGGTTACAATGTGGCTTATGAAGGCAACTGATTGCACAAGAAATCTTTAGGGGCTTCATATCAAAAGGGATGACTACATATGCACAGGTCAATATTTAGTTATTTGATCCCATAAATTTAATTTATGCCTATATTTTTCTCCATCAACGTAGACTATTTAGTGCTGATGCATAGCACCCAAAATTAGTATTTCAAAAATATTTAAACACAGGTTGTAATGTAACAAAACAACAGGTAAAAAGCAAAGGGGGTGAATGCTTTTGCAAGCCACTGTAAGGACAAAATCTGTCTCCAGTGATCCTTTTATCCTACTGACCCCCCTGCACCTCCTTGCTTCCTGCAGAGACCACTTACGTGAAATAGGAGGCTAGTTAATTTTTCATTAGCTGCACTTGCTAAGAGCTCAAAGCTATCATGCGTACAACAATAAGGAAAAATACTAAAAGCAATGCATAGAATCGAAGAGACTGGTGCATCTCATGAAAGAGAAGTTCCCACATCGGTGCTGGAAATCAAAACAAAGAAAGCATTATACTTTGTGTCATAAAAGCTCCTGTTTGCTGGCCAACATTTTAACTCCCTATAGAAATGATTTCATCATTTTCATTTACACTGTAATAAACATTTTGCCACCAAGTTGTTAAAGAGCAATTGGCACAAAAAAAAGACAAGAGAATAAAGCAAAAAGCTGGTTGCAACGAGTTTGGTATTGCCGATGCTGTTAGCACAACCCCTCTTTAAAAGATGTTTTGATCCTTGGTGGTAGAGCCTTTTCCCACTCAGACATCATGGAAGTATACAGATACAGGGATGGGTAGATCATTGGTGCAATCTGAGCCCCTTGCCAGGAGCCCAACGTTTAAGGAGGCCCATTTCCAGGGCCGGACTGGGACTAAAATTCAGCCCTGGCATTTGAAGTTACACAGGGCCACTAGTCACATGGTGACTATATAATGTCTTTGTACACTTGTAGGTTACAAGAAGTGAGAGGAGATTAACACGACTATATAACATGTAGTCAGAGCTGTGCCCAGTATTTCAGCTCAGTCCTATTTATTGTTTTTAGGTACAGTACTCCTCCCAAAGCTCTGTCCCCTTTTGTACGCACGATGACAGAATTCCTGGCAGAACTGCTATCCATTGGGCAACCAGACCCCCTAGTCATAGCCGCCCCTATTATACCTCCCAAGTTGTGAAGAAGGGAAAGAGGGACAAAGACTGCGCGCCGCTGCAAATTTTAGGCCACGCCCCGGCCACACCCATTTCACAACTAGTCACACCCATGTCCACGCCCAACCGCACCCATTTAGCACTGCTGATCACACTGAATGGTACTGAGGGCACAGAGGCTGACATTATGGGCACACTGACTGCCACTAAGGAAGAGAGAAAACAGAGAGAGAGAGAAAAAAGAAAACAGAGAGAAAGAAAGGAGAGCGAGAGAGAAAGAAAGGAGAGCGAGAGAGAAAGAAAGAACAGAGAGAGAAAGAAGAAAGAACAGAGAGAAAAAAAGAGGGGAAAGAAAGAACAGAGAGAGACAGAGACAAAGAAAGAAGTAAAGAAAAGAAAGAAAGCTAGGAAAGAAAGATAGGAAAGAAAAAGGAGGAAAGAAAAAGAAATAAAGAGGGGAAAGAAAGAACAGAGAGAGAAAGAAAAAAGAAAGATTAGAGAGAGAGAAAGAAAGAACAGAGAGAGAGAAAGAAAATGAGGGAAAGACAGAACAGAGAATGAGAAAGAACAGAGAAAGAAAGAAACAGAGAGCAAGAAAGAAAGAAATATTCTATAAAGATACTATAGCATCCCGGCTCCCATTGTAGTGCCCACCTGAGCCTCCCGATGCAGGACATATCATGATCCGCTCACATGGCCGTCATCCCCGATTCCAAGGCGGTCCTGCTGTCTGCGCTGTCGGAGGAGGACATGGTGATGGATCTGAAGCATTCCTAGTTCCGTCACAATCTCCTCATGAAATTATCTCATTTCCGGTCAGCTTCCAGCACATCACTTCAGGTGGAACGTCATGTGCGAGTTTTAAAATGCTCCTCGGGGCTCTGCCGTGTACTCCTGTGTCCGTGAGAAAAGCCCGCTTTGTATGCTTCGTACACACTTGGCTCCGCTCCGTTCATCCCGTACACATATGGACCCACTCCGTACACACACGGCTCCGGTCTGTACACCTTGTACACGCGCGGCTCCTCTCCGTACACCTCGTACACCGGCGGCTCCGCTCCGTACATTTCGTACACCCGCAGCTCCGCTCCATACACCTCGTACATGCGCGGCTCTGCTCCGTACACCTTGTTACACGCGGCTCCGTTCCGAACACCTCATACACACGCGCCTCCTCTACGTACACCTCGTACACATCCGGCTCCGCTCCGTACACCCCGTACACAAACGGCTCCGCACACCTCGTACACACACGGCTCCTCTCCGTACACCCCGTACACACATGGCTCCGCACACCTCGTAGACACACGGATCCTCTCCGTACACCCCGTACACACACGGCTCCGCACACCTCATACACCCATGGCTCCGCTCCGTACACCCCGTACACATCTCCGCTATGTACACCTCGTACACACATGGCTCTGCTCCGTACACCTCGCACACACACGGCTCCGCTTCGTACACCTCGTACACACACGGCTCCTCTCCGTACACCTCGTACACACACAGCTCTGCTACATCTACCCTGTAAACCCCTCCTGACCCCACATATACTTCCCTCATCCAGCACCATGACAACCAGCACAGCCGAGTCCTGCAGACACCAAGAGGCAGGGCTGTGCGCACAGGAACTGTGATGAGGTCACAGGAGGGGCGGAGTCAGGGGTCACATGATCATGGGTCTGGACAAAGGCTCCTGATCATGTGACCCCTGACTCCTCCCCTCCTGTGACCTCATCAAAGGCCCTGTGTACAGAGAAGAGAGCAGGCAAACGACACTGTGAGTGGCGGGCGGGGGGGTGGGAGGTCTCATGCTAGGGCGAGAATGGAATGCCAGTGGCCGCATCAGCTGGCAAGCAGCCAGATGATCGGGCACTGCCGCCCGCGGCCCACATGACAGCGGCCCAGCGGGAAAATGCCCAGTTGGGTATATTACCAATCCGGGCCTGCCCATTTCCACCTTCAAATCAGGTGGAATTGTACATTATGATGAGCTATTGGACTGTAAAGGGCCTTATATTGTTCTTGCACAGGGACCTCTTCTGTCTGTGTCCACCAGTATACAAACACAGATATCAGTTCACGAATTTTAGTCCCATGGAGGCAAAGAGCTTAATAGTTCCAATAGTTTCACATGAGCTTGAACGGAGATAGTTGACAATAACAACAACTAGTTTACGGTCACAAGACTTGCTGACACTCCCAACAGCCAGTAATTGGTCACAAACCTTCCTCTCTTTAGCAAAAATCTCCTGTGGTAGCTTGTCTGGCCTACCCCATACCGTTACCATGTCACAGGCATCTCTGACATGCCACTTCTTTTCATTCTAAGGTATCAATTTCCAAATTTCTGTGCTGAGGCTACTCATTTCACCCTCTTAGACAATTATCTTGTTGACCCTCACGAGCAGATGCAACCTTCACAGTTAGGAATATCCCTCACCCTGGTGTCACAATCCTTGCCTCTTCTAACAGCAACTTCTTTTTTCACAGGTACTCTGGTCTCCTAAACCTGGGACAGACTCCACGCACTACCGCTCAGGCTGGAGCTTTTTACATGCATGTGTCTGTGATCCTAGTAGAGCGCAGCAGATAACACTGTGTTACCAAGGTTTTGTCCCTCGGACAATTTTGAGTGTTCCTGATTAGTGATGGTTGCGTAGCATGGTTGTTCGGGTCTCCCTGAGCATGCTCGAGTGATCTCCGAGTATTTTGGCGTGCTCGGAGATTTAGTTTTCCTCGTCTCAGCTGCATGATTTGCGACTTGTAGACAGACTGAATACATGTGGGAATTCCCTAACAAACAGGCATTCCACACATGTATTCAAGCTGTCTAGCAGTCGCAAATCATGTAGCAGAGGCGACGAAAACTAAACCTCCGAGCACGCCAAAATACTCGGCGACCACCCGAGCAACGAGCATACTCGCTCATCAATATTCCTGATAGATTTTTTCATGCTGATTTCAGAAATGACTTCAGATTTTTCCTATCACGTAAAGTTTTTGAGAAATATGAAACATAATATTCTGTTATAATTCTAAAAACTCATATATGAACTTTTTCTGAAACAGTAGATTCTGAATTTTCCACTGAAATAGCATAAATCGCTGACCTACACATATGCAAGCACTTATGCGAATTCTGAGGCGGCGCAGTGAATCATTCGGCTGACTGTGTACGGAGCACACCACATCTCATGGGCAGGGGAGGAATCAAAACACAATACTGACATACTTAGAGCATGGCTGAATGGATCACGACCTTCAATGACGTTCGCTATCCCAATGATATGAAGAGAGCAGAGAGATCATATAACAGATTGCTATTTTTGCCTTACAAATGTAACAGGATATTCAACAAAGAACAAGAAATCAATAGAATATCCTTTATCTTCCTTCAGCCATAATACAAGTGCCACACAATGAAAGTCTTCATGTTCCAAAGCCGCCTAAAGTATGGACAATGGAGGACAACGAAGATGAACTAACAATGTCAGTGGAAAATGAAACTGCTGCAGACCCAGACTTTGAGCCTTCTACATCTAATCCACATCTGTTCAGTCAAGCTGATCTGAGTGACTTGGTCAGAGATTTAAAATTGTCAAAGAGGCAGGGATCAAGGCTACAAGAACGGAATCTCTTATTACCAGGAACAAGAGTTTCTGTTTTTTGCAATCATCAAGAAGACCTTAATCAATTTTTCAACCGTGTCAACAGTTTAACCTTTTGCAATGATGTCTTGGGGTTGTTTGGTGCTATTGGATGTGAACATGACCCAAAGGAATAGCGACTGTTCATTGACTCGTCAGTTTTAAGTCTGAAGGCTGTTTTTCTACACAACGGAAATATCTATCCTTCTATACCTATTGGACATGCCGTACACAAAATTTTGAGAATATGGAGTTACTGTTGACCCACATTATAGAAATTATAACTGGAACATACAGTATGTGGTGATTTAAAAGTTGTTGCACTTTTTCTTGGACTGCACGCTTGGATATACTAAGTATTGCTGTTTTATTTGTGAGTGGGACAGTCGTGCACGATAAATGCACTGTTTCAGAAAGGATTGGCCACTCCAAGAAAACCTGGTTGCTGGACAGAAGAATGTTAAACATAATCCTCTCATTGATCCAGCAAAGATATTTCTCCCTACTTTGCATATTAACTTGGGCTTATGAAGAATTTTGTCAAAACAATGTACAAAGAATCGGAAGCTTTTTCTTACTTGCGACAGAAACTTCCAAGAATAAGTGATGCAAAGATTAAAGGTATTTTTATTGGCCCATAGATCAGAGATATAATGAATTACTGTAGCTTTGATGGTCTTTTGCAAGATGCTGAACAAGTGGCATGGAGAGCCTTTAAAGATGGGACCTTCAACTTCCTTGGCAACAGCAGGGCACCGAACTTAGAACAACTCGTGGACAACATGCTCACAGCATATCATTTGATGAAATGCAATAATATGTCACTAAAATTGCATTTTCTACAGTCTCACTTGGACTTTTTTCCAGCCAATCTTGGTACCGTTAGCGATGAACGAGGTGAAAGATTTCACCAAGTCATTGCACTGATGGTGAAAAGGTACCAGGGAAATGGAGTACGTCAATGCTGGCTGACTATTGCTGAATCTTATTCGAGAAGCATCTGACACGGATTATAAACGAAAGTCGTCTGCAAAACACTTTTGAATTGCTTTTGCTACTGACATCGATGCAGATGTATGTAGTGTCTCGGACGTCATAATGTAGACTATAAACTTGTTTCTTAAAAACCTTACGTGATACAGAGTTTTGGAGCACATATTTGTGTTCAGCATATCAAAATCTATAAGATACAATAAAATTTTCTCAAGGAACAAGAACTTCCCTGAAATTTGTTGCGCAGTGTATTCAAGAGCTTCTCTGACACAACTTCCTTGTGTGGCAGTCTATACCTTCTGTGAGTCTGACCTGCATTTAACCCAATACTTTCACTCATCCTCTCCTGGTGGTACCTCAGACAATTTAGCTGACCATACACAGTCAATTCATCATGGATTAAGACAGAAGTAGGAATGGTGAAGAGACTGATGCTTCTCACTCAGTAACCCACATGTCTGTGCGGGAAATCAGAATGGTGACGGCACACTAGATAGCTGTTGGCCGATGGTTATCTCCAATACAGGATATACCATGTTAACAGATGGGCCTGTGTAATGTTAGAACTTTTATTGTAACGGGGTAACGGAAAGGTTTTCAATTTCAACCCTCATACACGAAGGAATATATTTACCGATTGCTAGCTAACAATGTGTATATGTTAAAGAAGACCTTTCATCAGGTAAAAAATGGACAGGTTTTTACCCTTATTTTATTCCTGCTGCTCCACTGAATATTCCAGTTTCTTTTAATCCACCATTCAGTACCAGAGGAATGTCCCTTTTCATTTTGTTCTACTTTTTACGCTTTTAAACAAGCGGATGTGGCTCACAGGATCCTCTGAGGTGCATCTTTAGGCTTTTCTACATAATTATCCTGTGAGCCATGTCCCCTTTATAAAGAAAAATCTCCATATCTATGTAAAAATATGGCGGATTTTTTTTTTTTTTAAAAAAAGCAATTGTAATTCTGAGGCCACATTCACAGGTTCAGTATTTGGTCAGTAGTATTTTACCTCAGTATCTGTAAGCTAATACCAGGAGTGGAACAATCAGAGGAAAAGTATAATAGAAACACGTCACCACTTCTGTATTTATCACCCACTCCTGGTTTTGGCTTACAAATCCTGAGGTAAAATACTGACCAAATACTGAGGTAAATCAGGCAGCATGTATCAGCAGTCAGGTTCAATTCAGGGTTGAAACCTGTAAAATCTGTCTTCAGTGAAGACAGATTTTCACATTACTGATGTAGCTGAGGACAACTACTTCTCATAATATTCTATGAAGACGGGACAGGGAACAGGAGCTAGAGGAAGACAAAGACATTCTGCTGCAAGTTCTCTTGAAATGACAATTACACTTTAATGCTATGGTTTAAAATAAAGCTAATGTGTAGATGTCATTTTAGGAGAACTTGCAGCCGAATGTCTGTCTTCCTCTATCTCCTCCTACTTATCCCCTCTCGTCTCTCCATAGAATATTAAAAGCAC
Organism: Dendrobates tinctorius; assembly: GCF_039654945.1. Taxonomy (NCBI): domain Eukaryota; kingdom Metazoa; phylum Chordata; class Amphibia; order Anura; family Dendrobatidae; genus Dendrobates; species Dendrobates tinctorius. The sequence continues at coordinate 10,539,079 of NW_027361684.1, forward strand.
CAACTGTCATCTCCTATCTCTGCAAAGTGAAAATCTCTCTTTACTGAATACAGTTTTTATCAATGTTACCTTTAAATTGAGAGTGAATGATCAGTTCAGGAAGAGAAAGAAGCAAATTTCCCTGATAAGATATATTACAAAGTTGCTTATTGTCACATGTACTATTGATTTAACAACTCTTCAAGGTTGTGGCTGTTTCCCGCCCTTGGAGCTACGCCTCCTCAGACAGACTTATGACTATCCAGTACACAGTGGAAAGCTGAATTCTATTACCACAAAGACAGAATGATTATAAAACACAATTTGCTGACTTAACATATGAAAAGATGGTAATCAGTTAATATATTAGATAAATGGGCCTTAGGGCTTGTGTAAATGACTGTATTTTCAGTCTGAATTCGATCTGACAAAACATTGGATCACACTCGAACCAATTTTAATCCATTAGGATGTGCATGTATCTGATTTGTTTCCTCAGACCATCTCGTCTCGCTGCATGCCCAAGTTTGATCTGATATTCGGATTGCACTCGGCCATGCAAATCAATGAGTGTGCGGAAACCATCGGACTGCATTCGGAGTCGGGTGACATCTGAGTGCAGTCCGATTTTCACGAATTGACAGAATTGAGAAATGTTTTCTCCATCTTCTCATCATCTGAGAGAAACCAGAGTGTGATTTGCAAAATCGACCCGATTCTCACGGATGAGAGAATCTATGGCAGTCTGCACCTGCCCTTAGAAAGGGAGCACCTGGAGGGTCATGTGTAACAGATAACTACAATTACAGTGGCCACAAAGTACATCACATTTACTATTCTCAATGACCTACCTCGTATTCTATCCAGGAAAAAAGTGAATTATTCTGAGAGGCGTGTTTTTTGGATAGACTCAAGCCAACTGACAAGACTCTTGATGGGAACTCAGGCTCCATCTGCTAGAAAGTTCTGGCAGCGTGTCGTTCTCCAGAGACTGACCGTCCATCACAGACGGCTGTGCGTGCAGCTTCCACTGTAATTCGGCCTCAGTGTAATCTCCCCAGGCTACAGGCAGCATCTTCTCCTGCTTCCCTTTTAGACCATTCATGCGTCTTCCTCGGCCACCAAGGACCACATCCAGTATGCATGAAAATACGAACCTTTCCTTTCCGGCAAGTGGACATGGCATGAGATCAACATCGATGAGATCTGAGCATCTCTTCCAGCCAGACAGCCCAAGACTAGGGACAATAGCCATCACTCCATACAATAGCACATGTGGTCCATAACAATATTATTTCATATAGGACTCTTGTTGGGAAATGTATTTTGTTACGAGTCCAGTAGACAACCCTTCCTTTTTTATTTTCCTTTAAAGTGTACAAAATAAAAATATCTTGCCTTGATACAGTATATTGCTTTCTGATGGAACTTGGTCACTGTATATGAGTCTCGAAACATTTCCGCTGTTTTGGTCTTTATGGAGGAGAGAGAAATAATGATGTTATCAATATTCAATTAAATTAATGCCGGCCCATCCGCATCCATCAGGGATAAAGTAATTTGCTTGACAGATATATCTTATACACCATACATCCATTTTAATGTTGTGAAGTCAGCTGTGACTGCCAGATCGAGGGCTGGGAATCACATCTACTGATGATTGTATTCAGCTCAGCAGGCATGTGCAGCATAGACCGGGTATCCTGGGGAGTTGATTCAACAACCAATGCCTTTTATCCGCAAGCAATGATTTTCTTCCATTAACCTTTTGGATGGTACAATAACATGGATACGCCTTTAATAGTTTCCTCTACAGTTGTCCGCCAATTCTGCTGATAGCCACCTTTTGTGAGGTGACATAGAAGAAGAAGCTGGGTAGAACATCCCATTGACTTATATTAGAAAGGATTATCGATAAGGTTGTAAGCCATAATAAGCCCAATATCTCAATAAATAAATTAGTCATAGCAGAAAGTGTTAGCGCCCTTGAAATTATTCCAGAAAATGAAGTACTTCTAGAAAATCTCTGTAATTACATATGTTTACTAATACACGTGATTATTTCCTTTGTTTGTAGTGTTTGTAGTGGAACAAAAAAGAAAGAAAAAAAAAAGGCAAGCTGGACATAATTTCACACCATACCCCAAAAAAGGGCTGGACAATCCTGTTGGCATCAAATGTGGGTAAACAACTTTGTTTCAAGCATGTGATGCTTGTTCAAACTCACCTGTGGCAAATAACAAGTGTGGGCAAAATCACCTTAAACCAGATATAAAAGGCAGAGCTTGACTCAATCTTTGCATTGTGTTTCTGTGTGTGCCACACTAAGCAAGGAGAACAGAAAGAAAAGAGAACTGTCTGAGGACTTGAGAACTAAAATTGTTGAAAATAATCAACAATCTCAATCTCACAGTGGACAACATACTCAAGAAGTGGCACTGTACTTAATCTCCCTGGACGTGTAAGCAGGAAAAGATTGATGAAAGGTTGCAATGCTGAATAGTCCAGATGGTGGATAAGCAGCCCCAATCAAGTTCCAAAGAAATTCAAGCTGTCCTGCAAGCTCAGGGTGCATCAGTGTCAGTACAAACTATCTGTCAACATTTGAATGAAATTAAACGCTATGGCAGGAGACCCAGGAGGACCCCACTGCTGAGACGGAGACTTAAGACAGCTAGACTGAAGTTTGCCAAAATGTACGTCAGTAAGCCAAAAGCATCATGTGGACAGATGAGTCCAAGAGAGAGGTTTCTGGTAAACCACGTCATTCCAAAAATGGAATGAGGCCTACAAAGAAAAGAACACAGTACCCTCAGTCAAATATGATGGAAGTTAAAAGATGTTTTGGAGTTTTTAGCTGCCTCTGACACTGCGTGCCTTGACTGTGTGCAAGGGATCATGAAATATGAAGATTACCATACAATTTTGAGTTGTAATAAGGTGCCCAGTATCAGATAGCTGGGTTTGCGTCCTAGGTAATGGGTCTTCTAGAAGGACAATTAACCGAAACATACTTCAAGAAGCACCCAGAAATAGATGGAAACAAAGAACTGGAGAGTTCTGAAGTGGCCAGCAATGAGTCTGGATCTAAATCCCATTGACCCCCTTTGAAGAGATCTTAAAATTTCTGTTGGGAGAATGCACCCTTTAAATATGAGAGACCTGCAGCAGCTTGCAAAAGAAAAGTAGTCCAAAATTCCAATTGAGAGGTGTAAGAAGCTTGTTGATGTTTATTAAAGTGATTGATAGCAGTTATTTATTCCAAAGGGTGTGCAACCAAATATTACGTTGAGGGTGCCAACAATTTTGTTTGGCCCATTTTTTGGAGCTTTGTGTGAAACTATGTCCAATTTGCTTTTTTTCTGTATATTTTTTGAGGTTGTTCCAATACACACAAAGAAAAAAAACATGTCTAATAAAACGTGTAATTGCAATTTTCGACTATGACTGTATATCTATAATACAGTGATAAATTCTATAGTAAAAAGAACAGAGACCAAAATATCACCAAAAAAATAATTTGTAAAAATATTAATCTTCACTAATTACATCAAGTTATAAAAAAATTAAAAAATGAGTCAAAGAATGTCAGAGCAACGCTACTGGAAAAAGATGACATACATATGACAGATATATATTAAAAACAGACCAGGCAGTGATATTGAAATGGTAAATATAATAACCTAAGCAAAGGGATAATTTCTACGAATAAAACATATATGATAAGGCACAAAGAAAATATAAAAGAAATAAAAAGAAATGTCCAATAACATAATGTGACATACAGTATATAGTGGCATATAAATGTTTGGGTACCCTTATCCAAAATACTGTATATACTCGTGTATAAGCCGACCCAAGTATAAGCTGAGACACCTAATTTGGCCACGAAAAACTGGGAAAAAGTATTGACTTGAGTGTAAGCTGGGTATGCATTGTCCCCTCACCCGTATCCCCATCTGTTATGCATGGCTCCTCATCCCTGTCCTTGTATGCATGGCTCCCCATTCCTGTCATTGTATGCATGGCTCCTCATCCCTATCCTTGTATGCATGGCTCCTTATCTCCGTCCTTGTCTGCACGACTCCTCATCCCTGTTTTGGTATGCATGGCTCCTCATCCCTATCCTTGAATGCATGGCCCCCCATTAGCAATGCATTTTAAAAAACCCTCCTACTTACCGTCCTTGCGTGTCATCGCAGCATCCTGTTCCAGCTTGCAGAAGCTCCTGCAGCCGAGTGATCACGTGACCTCTCTCATTAAGGTTATGAATATTCACCTCTCTCCATTCACCGGGGATACGTGATATCGTGGAGCTGCTGGAAGCCGAAACAGGATGCTGAGAGGGCGTGCAGGGAAAGTAAGTAGGAGGTTTTTCTTTTGTTTTTTTACAGCTGCTGAAAGCTGCAGCTGTAACTGTGCGCGCTTTAAGAAAAATGAATATTCACTGCCAGTGCAGCGAATATTCTTTTCTCTTTAGCAGCAGGCACAGTTACAGCCGCAGCCGGCGCCTCCTGTCTCCTGTGACCCGCTGTTCTGCCGATCCCCCTCCCCGCCGTCTTCTGGGACAAATACTCGTGTATAAGCCGAAGGGGGTGTTTTCAGCACAAAGAAATGTGCTGAAAAACTAGGCTTATACATGAGTATATACGGTAACTGTTATTGTGAAAAGTTAAGTAAGTTGAAGATGAAATGATCTCTAAAAGGCCTGAAGTTAAAGAGAACACTTTTTTTGTATTTGAGGCCCAAAAATATACCTGGTAAGTTTTAATTTTTTACATTTTAAAAATTGCAAAGAAGGAAAATAGGCCGATGCAAAAAAGTTTGGTCTTCCTGTATGGTTAGTACCTAGTAGCGCCCCGTTTTTAAAGTATCACAGCTTGTAAACACTTTTTGTAGCCAGACAAGAGTCTTTCAGTCCTGGATTGATAGATTTTCATCCATTCTTCCTTGGAAAATTCTTCCAGTTCTGTGAGATTCCTGGGTCATCTTGCATGCACTGCTATTTTGAGGACTAGCCACAGATTTTCAATGATGTTCAGATCAGGAGACTGCGAGAGCAATTGTAAAACCTTCAAATTGCGCCTTTTGAGAGTCTATTATTGATTTTGATGTGTGTTTAGGATCAGTATCCATTTGTAGAAGCCATCCTCTTTTCAATTTCAGCTTTTTTTTACAGATGGTGTTATGCTTGCATCAAGAATTTATCAGGCTTGTTTAGACGTTCTTTTGTATACTTCTGATGTTGACTGTTATGGTAAGGAAGCAAGAGAGGTTTTCTTCTGAAGACTCTTCCATGAAGGCCATATTAGTGCTGGTGTCTTTGAACAGTAGAACAATGTAACACAGCTCCAGAGTCTGCTAAATCTTTCTGAAGGACTTATGCAGTCAAGCGAGAGTTCTGATTTGCTTCTCTAGCATTTCTACAAGCATCTCTCACTGAAATTTTGCTTGGTCTTCTAGACCTTATCTTGACCTTCACTGTTCCTGATAACTAACATTTCTTAATTACATTTCAAACTGAGGAAAGGGCAACTTGAAAATGCTTTGCTACCTTCTTTTAGCCTTCGCCTACTTTTTGGGCCTCCATTATTTTTATTTTCAGAGTGCTAGGCAGCTGCTTAGAAGAACCCATGGCTGCTGTTTTCGGCACAAGGTTAGGGGAGGCTGGGTTTTTATAAAGCTGGGAAATTTGCATCACCTGGCCTTTTGTAACGGTGATGGACAACAAGACATAACACTAACAGACTAAATAAGGTCTGAAACCTTGGTCAAAGTCAACTGGGCACATGAATCTCCAAGCGTGCCCAAACTTTTGCATTCCCCAATTTTTTTTTTGCAATTTTTAATATTAATTTTTTTTTTTACTAAAATAAAAAGGAAATGTGTCATCTTTAACTTTAGGCCTTTTGGATGTCATTTTATCTTTAATTATCTTAACAGTAATTTTGACCAGGGGTGCCCAAACTTATGACATGCCAGTGTAGAAAAGGGGGAATGTCACATGCAGCGAATAATTTCCATCTGTTGTCTATTCCATTTGCACAACAGCATGTGAAATTGATTGTCAGTCAGTGTTGCTTCCTAAGTGGACAGTTTGATTTTACAGAAGTTTGATTTACTTGGAGTTATATTCTGTTGTTCAAGTGTTCCCTTTATTTTTTTTGAGCAGTGTATATTTACCTTATCGAATAAGAGGGTCCTGTATAGGTGAGCAATTAACTAACTGGTGATTGCCGATAACAAGCGCGAATGATACAACATATTACAGGAAAATATGAACTGACTAAAGCTGAACAAACCAATGATAAAGCTCATACTGGAATCATAGATGACACGAACTGTGGTCATCACAGCAAAAATGCATTTTAGTAAAAAATATAAAAATCATCATCTTGACCTTTTCTACACAACAGATTTGGGGATTTTTGGCCAATTATAATAGGAAGAATTACTTTCTGGAAAAAAATCTAAAATGCAATAAACGATAGAATTCTGTGAATGTTTAAGCCCAAATATTGCTTATGTTATCCCCTGATGCCCAGAGATAGCATGTATAAATAATGAATGCAGCAATTTACTGACAGGTATGTTTCCCCGGCTGCACCCACAGCTGAGCCCACCTCAGAGCAGGTTCAGATACAGGCGTGCGTGTTCAGCGCTTGCACAGAAGTGGAGCTAAGGGATGATTAAATAATGTGACTGCTGCTTCCTTGATGCCCATAGATGTGGAGACAGTCATGTCCTTTGTTTGCCATCTAACAGCACCGATGGGTCTTACAATGAAGAGCTCAAGCAAGCAATAAAAGGGTTTAGCGTTCCCTATCACAATTGTTTTATAGAAATTTTACCTACTAAAAGTGAATGTACAGTATCATCAGAAAGTTACCTATTGTTTAAATCAGGTCTTGGTGTTTCATGTATTACTCTTTCATTAAAAAAAACATTTGCAAATTTCACACTGGCCGCTGGGGCTTTTTTAGACTCACGCATCCTGGTTTTTATATAAGACTTTTTAGAAGTCTAAATTATAATCACAGACAGAATTACATTGACGGAAAACACCTCTACATACAGCCGATAACATAGGATCCACAAAACACAATAGGTGATGTCACAGCCAACCTGCTCCTCCTCCCTTCATAACATTTGCACACGCTCATTAGATGCTTCAGTAAAAGAAAAAGAGACCGAGTCAGACTATTGCTGCTTATGTTCATGTGGATTTCCTGAAAGAACAGGAAGTTGCAGTCTAAAATAACCCCGGTGGCCAGTGTCAAAACTGCAAGATATCCATTTTTTTAAATACTAGCTGAAGAGCCCGGCGTTGCCTGGGCATAGTAACTAACTACGGTTAGTTATAACAAATTATAATGATTATATATATAAAGCTGAATGTATAGCCCCGCCCACTCCGCATTGCCACATTCACTATAATATTCCACATCATCCTATCAGCCAGAGCCACCAGACTACTACCCCTAATATCCCATATCATCCTGTCAGCCAGAGCCACCTGACTACTACCCCTAATATCCCACATCATCCCGTCAGCCAGAGCCACCGGACTACTACCCCTAATATCCCACATCATCCCGTCAGCCAGAGGCACTGGCCCACTATCACTAATTTTCCACATCATCCCGTCAGTGCCTCCAGAATACTACCCCTAATATCCCACATCATCCCGTCAGCCAGAGCCACCGGACTACTACCCCTAATATCCCACATCATCCAGTCACAGCCACCAGACTACTACCACTAATATCCCACATCATCCCGTCAGCCAGAGCCACCGGACTACTACCCCTAATATCCCACATCATCCAGTCACAGCCACCAGACTACTACACCTAATATCCCACATCATCCCGTCAGCCAGAGCCACCGGACTACTATCCCTAATATCCCACATCATCCAGTCACAGCCACCAGACTACTACCACTAATATCCCACATCATCCCGTCAGCCAGAGCCACCGGACTACTACCCCTAATATCCCACATCATCCAGTCACAGCCACCAGACTACTACCCCTAATATCCCACATCATCCCGTCAGCCAGAGCCACCGGACTACTACCCCTAATATCCCACATCATCCAGTCACAGCCACCAGACTACTACCCCTAATATCCCACATCATCCCGTCAGCCAGAGCCACCGGACTACTACCCCTAATATCCCACATCATCCAGTCACAGCCACCAGACTACTACCCCTAATATCCCACATCATCCCGTCAGCCAGAGCCACCGGACTACTATCCCTAATATCCCACATCATTCCGTCAGCCAGAGCCACCAGACTACTACCACAACTATCCTACATCATCCCGTCAGCCAGAGCCACCGGACAACCACCACTAATATCCCACATCATCCAGTCAGAGCCACCGGACTACTACCCCTAATATCCCACATCATCCCGTCAGCCAGAGCCACCGGACTACTACCCCTAATATCCCACATCATCCAGTCACAGCCACCAGACTACTACCCCTAATATCCCACATCATCCCGTCAGCCAGAGCCACCGGACTACTACCCCTAATATCCCACATCATTCCGTCAGCTAGAGCCACCAGACTACTACCACAACTATCCTACATCATCCCGTCAGCCAGAGCCACTGGACAACCACCACTAATATCCCACATCATCCAGTCAGAGCCACCGGACTACTACCACTAACATCCCACATCATCCCGTCAGAGCCACCGGACTACTACCCCTACTATGTTGCATCATCCTGTCAGCCTGGGGTCAGAACCAGAGCGCTGAGTGGATTTGCCCTAACTTCCATACCAATGATCCCTTTAAGAGAGGCCTGAGGTCAGTACCAAAGCGCAGAGTGGATTTGCCCTCACTTCCATACCGGGAATCCCTTTAAGAGGGGCCTGGGGTCAGAACCAGAGCACAAAGTGGATTTTCCCTCACTTCCATACCGGAAATCCCTTTGGAGACTGGGGTTAGAACCAGAGCGCTGAGTGGAATTGCCCTAACTTCCATACCAATGATCCCATTAAAAGAGCCTGGGGTCAGAACCAGAGCGCTGAGTGGATTTGCTCTCACTTCCATACCGGGAATCCCTTTAAGAGGGGCCTTGGGTCAGAACCAGAGCGCAGAATGGAGTCTCTGCTCCTTTCTGGGGGGGGCAGACAATGGCTGCGAGCTTATGTTCCCAAGGAAGCTAGATTTCTCCCACCTGGTCAGTGTTTGCTGAGGTGTTGTGGAGTGGGAAAACTGTTGCTCATAGCAACCAATCACAGCTCAGCTTCTTTTAAACAGTTCTGGTGAAATGAATGAAAGATGCTTAGTGATTGGGTGGGGCTATGTGGAGTGGGCACGGCTGATACACACATACATACAATCATTTTTATATATACAGATGAAAAAAATGGAAATTAACATATTATACATTTCGCATAAAATCCTAATGAAAACCGTGGGTCATTTTTTGATGAAAAATTACATTTAATGAAATCAGAGGTACATATAGGTACAGTAGAACTTTATGAACCAATTTGGGCTCTTATAACAGATCATTATCAACATCCGGAAGCATGGTGGCTCAGTGGCTAGCAACACTACTGTTTTTCAGCACTGAGGTATTGGGTTCAAATCCCACCAAGGAAAACATCTGCAAGGAGTTTGTATGTTCTTCCTATGTTTGTGTGGCTTTCCTCCCACACTCCAAAGACATACTGATAGGGAATTTAAACTGTAATCCCCGATGGGGACAGTGATGATGATGATGTCTGTAAATTGATATGGAATATGATGGCGCTATATAAGCAGGGCATAATAAATTTAAAAAAGTAAATTAACTCTATGGGGCCGATTATTCAAAGCTTCTACCCCACAAAAGTGGCATAAAAGCTTTGAAAAGTCATGATTATTTTGCGGAAGGTGGCGTTGCACAAAAAAATCTGCGACTTTTGATGTCTTCACGCTACTCCACCAACATGGGAGGAGCAAGGGCAGGGCGTGATCGTGTCCACTCATTCAATTCATGAAAAGCGGCGGCATTTTTTTATGCCAGAAATGCTACTCCAGTCATTGACAGGAGTCGCATTTCTGATGCGGTGCGCCACTAGAAGAGGTGCAAAATTCATTAAGTGGATTGTGCTTCTTAATGAATTTGGCACCTCTTCTACTCCATCAACACTGACGTAGCATGAGTGTGCGCTATGCTAGTCTTGATGAATGGGCCCCTATGTCTATTCAGAGCAAATGGACTTTTGATATAAATGACATATTAAGAAATGCATTAGCCATCCAAAAAAACATAAAAATCCAGCACCATGACCCGCCATTCATCCCGCCTTGTAAATTGTAAATGCATAAAGGGCTGATATTCATGTCCATGCACGTTACCAGAACTTCTGTGCTGAATGATTCAACTCCAGTCAATATCCACAACACAGTACAAGCAGAAATTATTTATTAGGAAGACTCGCAGACGTCCTAATAAATAATTTCAATGAAAAACTCAGGTTTTAATTTTGAATTTGAAATTTAATTTTCACATTGAAATTGAAGAGCAGGTACGACATCCGATCCTTGCCCAAAGCAACAGATACGATTAACTTCCATTTTTAAGAGTTTTCATTTCACTTTTAAGTTCTGTCTTATCGGTCACTGTTGTCTCGTGGCAGTAAAAGCGGGAAACTCCAGGCCATTCGACTATCAACCTCTGGGGTATGTGTATGTCAATGAAATGCTGAAGGAGAACACAAGATTCAATATTCTCTTTTACCAGAATATAACTGCATTTGATGAAGCCAGAATGAGCTCCATGAGAGACGTCGGCTGAAATCAAAGCTGACAGCACTATAATGTTGATGGGAAAAAAAAATGTTTCAATGCTCGCCATTTATGATGAGTGTACTCGGAAGACATGAGTGCTCCAGAGCGCTACATCAGCTGTCAATTAGTATGATGCCGACAACGGGAATAATGACAGACAGCCACTCAAACAACATTGAAGAATGCCATGTGGAGGCGGCAGGGGTTCATAACATGAAACACAAGAATCAAATGTTTTATTTAGAAAACTGGAAAGTTTCAATTACATAGAAGCCAATCTATTTCTGGTTCACTTGTTCATTTCCCAAAAAAGGTTCAATACAGAATTTCTCATCAATCTTAAGCTTAAATATCGAGAGCCGACTTTTACACAAGTGTGCATAAATTATAGATGGCGCAAAGGAATTTGTAAGACCCAATCGGGCAGCCACGTCTGTATTCTGTGGCCACTCAAGTACCGCCTATTACCTAACGGCATCCGCAGCTCCTCTTTTGTTTAGCTGCACTGGCACAACACCAGTCGTAACGATAATGTCACGTCAGGCCGGCCAATCAAAAGAGGAGATGATAATGATGTCAGGAGTTCTACAAAATGATTCGCACCATCTCTAGCATATATCAGTATAACTGTCAGATATTTAAAGCTATTAATTAGTCTTAAAAATTGTAATTTTATTATTTTTTTTATTCTTGCCATTTCCAATATCCTATCCCAGTATGTAGTAGGTGTAATAATATTATCAAATATCTCCAATTAGAAATGTAGTATAGTTCTTCTGATTCACTATGACTCTTTCCTCATGTACAGCATTGCAGTAACTTAGATATCCATGGTTAAGATCAATAAGAGCTGACTAACGGTCACTATATGAGCGGTCGTAACCATGGATATCTAAGCTACTGCAATGCCCTACATGAGATAATAGACACAGCAAATTAGAAGAACTACTGTATTTTTTGGACTATAAGACACACTTTTTTCCTCCCAAATTTGTGGGGAATGTCTTATAGAATGCAGGTTTACCGGGAGGTTGTGGTGGCGGTGGAGTAGAGTCCCTTCCTCAGGAGGCCGGCGGCAGAAGTGTGGTGATGCTGTGGGCTCGGTGGCGGCAGTGAGCAGAGCAGAGTCCATCAATGCTTTCCTGGTGGCCGTTTTCCTGAAGCTATGCACAGATTGGTGTTAGAATCTGTTTATTTTGTGACTATCCGCCATTTTCTTGTGGTGTTCTGGCTGCTGGTCTTTTTCCTCTGGTGCTGGGTTTGTCTTGGGTCAGGTGTTTGTATCACTCTTTAAAAACCTGCACCTGCCTCCCAGTCCTTGCTGGACAACAGTGTTAATCCGCTTGTGTTCTGGCTTGGTGCTTTGCTTTGTCTTCTGTGTGCTTTAATTAGTGCAGTGCTGGGATCTCTGGTTCTGCTAGTCTTAGTTTCTGTTTTCAGTTAGTTTCTGCAGCCTTCTCTGTGTTTTCTATTAGGAGGTGACCCGTTTTTGTAACCAGTCCTTAGATCTTTCAGGGACCCACCTTGCCCTATTAAACTAGGATCGTCGCTGGGTCTATTCGCAAGGCATGGGTCGTCCACTCCATCATAGGGTATCAGCCTAGTCATAGTGCAGGGTCAGTTTTCCCCCTTCTACCCTAGTCCTGTGTTGCAGATCCGTAACAATTGGAATCTCGGCCCAGCCGAGATTTCAATCTGCGCACGCTGCGCTGTAGGCAACCATTTTCCAATTGATGTGTTCCGATAGATGCTACTGCGCTGGCTATTGCAGCCGCTATTTTGATTAATATTTTGTATGGTTGTATGGATACTGAAGGTCCTGCAACAGAAACCAGAGGAATAGGAAGCTGTAAATGCTCTATTCCCAACTAAGACTCGGAGGCACAACAGGGACGGGTGGGCCAAGAGAGATAGAGGGCTACAGCTGTCTGCCATACGAGGTAGTTCTAAGAGACGATAAGAAGGAGGAACTTCAGTGTAACCCTGTACTGCATGTACCTCAAGCCAGCGCTAGGAAGGAGACTACACAACCCATCTGATAGAGAGATTCCTGAGTTGCTTCCAGGCTAGCCTGCTCCTGTGCCATCTGTAATCAGGACCCTGGACTGCGTTTGCCAAGTAAAGGTAAAGAAATTGCACCCTGTTGTGTCCTTGCCTCCTTCCTGCAACATCCTCAGCACTGCTACATCTCTGTGCCAAACACTGCACCTTCTTCATAAGCATTCCGCTACACTGCCCTGGGACTAACAGCCCTGCCTGTGGAGGGCTACACCATCATTGCTGCACCACACCATCTGTCCCAGAGGATCTGTCTGCAGCGTCGGCTTAACACCTCCCTTGCCTAACACCACAGGTGGCGTCACGAATCACTTATAAACTTTATTCCAACTCAACCCTTTTACATGGGCGCCCAGGGCCACGGACCGGGTCACCGCTGCTGTGACAATCCCCTCTGAGAGACCGGCCCGGTACCGAGTACCCACAGCCCTGGGAGGGCGACCCATGTGCATTATGTAAAATAAGGAGCAGGTCACTAAAGGATCAGTGACCTGTCATAAGCCCATACGGATGAATATGTAAACAGAACACCTCATAAAGCCCCACCCACAGGCCCGCACACAGCCCCACCCACAGGCCGCCCCGGAGCCCCTTTAAGAATCAAAAAGAAAAAAACGGATTCTGAGAATATGATCGATGTTAAATTCTTCTTCTATTTGGTGGTTTGATATTTTCTGCTTTCTTACTTTCTCAGATCTATGACTGTGTCAGCCATTATAGAGCTGAATATCATGAGCAGACTGTGTAGGTGTAACTCCACGTAACTTTAGCACTGACTTTGTGAAGTATAAATTCGTCATAGGCATAAAGTTCTTCTCCATTAATGTACTACATCAAAGTGATTACAGCGTAAGATAGATATGGTTATTATAAAGATGAAGAAGAGTTTCTGATTATGCCTCAGCAAGGGAATACTTCCTCTGGGATCTGAAAATCCGCTATGACAGATTATGGATCCTGTAATAATTTATCACAAACTCTATAGCTAGCCAACATATTCTTCTCATTAACATTCCCTCCTCCATCGAGCAGTGGACTAAATGATAGAACAGGTTAGTAGTTATTGTCTTCATAATGAATTATTATTGTGTCGTTATTTATAGATGAAAACAAAAATAGCGAATATTACATTGATCCAAATGTACTGCCAAAACATTACAGCCATGGCCGCATCTGCCATACACTTACATGCAGCGCTGTATATTACAGCGGTTACTCTACTGCAGCAACCAGGTTCAAAGACATCAGATACTGCGGTCAGTTATGACCTTGGGAATCTAAATGCTTGGACAGATGGTGGGGGCTTCCACTATCACCAACACAGCAAAACTAAATTGGCATCCATGGCACCAGGAGGACTAACGAAAGGTCCTACGTCTGCCATTTATGTTTGCCTAATAGGCGCTACCATAGAAGGGCAGGTCATGGGCTCGGTGGATATGGATATTCAAGACTCAAAATGCAAATAGTAAACCAGCAAGTTTAAAATGATATATTATTATTATTATTTATTACTAAAGAGCCATCTATTCCATGGCGCTTTACATGTGAGGAGGCTATACATAATAAAAAACAAGCACAATACTATTAAACACGACTAGTACAGGAGGAGAGATGATCCTGCCCGCGAGGGCTCACAATCTACAAGGGATGGGTGAGCATAAAGTAGGTGAGGGCAGAGCTGGTCGTGCAGTGGTTTGGTAGATCAGTGGTTACTGCAGGTTGTAGACTTGTCTGAGATTCAGCGGGAAGGGTGTAATGATCATAGTCGCTGAGGGTGTAACTGCGACTGGGCGTATGCAGGAGGGAGCCCACCGACACCAATGCCTATTTGAGGACTCACGTATAGCTGAGATACACATTAAGCTGAAATGTATTGTGGCACAGCAATTCACGCCGCAGGCCAATCTGAGGTCAGCAGCTGACGTTATGTGCCCGTCACAGGTGGTGCATGTAGTGAGGCCATGCTCGTCCCATGGCGGGCATGCCGCCAAAATCAGCTGTTGGCCGCTACCCCGGCTATGGAAAAGGATGCTGCACGTCGTGGAAGAGGGGGGAAGGTAAGAAGAATTGTTTATTTCTTAAATGTGTAGGTACAATAACAAATTATATTGTGATACCGTGTTAGCCAGAAAAATCAATGTGAAAACTTTTATGCCCAATGATGACCAAAGTATTCTCGGAGCGATACCTTTATTGGCTAACCAGAAAATCATATATTATTTCCTGGTTAGCCAATAAAGGTATCACTCAGAGAAAACTTTTGTCATCATTGGGCATAAAAGTATTCACTATAAATGTGTAGGAAAAGAGTGGGAAGATGGGGAGAAATGATTAAAGGATTAGGGACATTACACCAGGAATGGGCTGAGGATGGGGACATTATTACAGGAAGAACCCAGGATAGGGGACGTTATGACTGAAAACGGGGCAGGTGTGGAATATTGTGACTGGAAGAGGCCTGGATGGGGGACATTATTACAGAAAGGGGCCTCGATGGGGAACATTATTACAGAAATGTGACAGGATGGTTGGTGGACATTATTCTAGGAAGGTGACTTGATGGGGAAAGTCATTACATGGGGAAGGAGCAAACGTGTTTTTATAAGGTCTAAAATGCTAAAGGTTTGAGAAGAACGAAACAGATTTCAAGGTGTTGACTTGGCTTCCAAATTCCCCATATCTATCGCTGATCAAGCATTTGAGGAATGTACTTGGAAAACAAGTCTAATTCATGAATGTTCCAGAGGTGGTTGGAATTCTCAATTATTTGTATGAGAACCACGTAAGCCGTTTGCAACAGGACCATATTCTCAAGATGAATGCAGTTCCCATTGGTGGACCTCACATTTTAAATACGAAGAATACATTTACAGTGAGTAGTGTATTTCACACATCTCCCTGCAGGATTTTTTTTTGGTGGGCAGACATGAGTCATATTCGGTGTTTACGTACATCAAAAGTAATATACTAAAGATACATACATCTGTAGGTGTTTGCAATGATTTATTTATTAATGTTCAGCCCTTAAAAGAAAATTACATCATCTACTTTTCTGCTCTGTATCCACCATTCAGTAAGTTTTAAAAATATACAATTTGAATTGTAGTACAAAAAAAGGGGAAACTATTTTCCAAAGCAAAAATAGGCCTGCTACAATCTACCATATTTTTATGGAAGAAGAAGACATACGAGTCTAAAGTCCAGCTGTGAAATTTTGTAGCAGATTTGGAAAAAGATTTTACACACTGAAGAAAACCTATATTAACAGCATGGAACCTAAGAAGTTCTACTACAAATGATCAAACAAAGTGGCATCGACAGACCAGACTGTGGAGACCTGTGTGTCGTAACCAGTGCCTTCCCCCCTCCCTCCAATCCCGTAATGAAACACAGACAATCCTAGGTGGGTTGAACAGGTCGGTCACAGTTTATTAATTACATAATCAGAGAAAGGCAATTACACTTCGTAACGGGCGGTTCGCGCTGAGAACCTGTCCGCATTCGACAGGCAAGTTGGCCCAACGAGCGGTTATGAACCTTTGCCCTCCTCTGCTTCTCCCGCCACGGAGGATCCTGTGTATAACCTACACGGGACTCCGACCCCCACCCATCATCATTAGGGCCTGTTCAACCCCCTCCTGTAAACCAGTCAGAAAAATATCGAGGCCAATGTCCGTCAGGTCAACTCCGTCCGGTCTTAATAGTTTTGTGTTATCACGTTGCAGATGGTGGTGACGAATTACGATACCGCCTTTTCCTCTCACAAATTTTCCCATCCGGGCGTTGAATTTCCTCCTTGTGCGCTCTATGGCTTTTTTATCTCTTGCACCTTGCCAGATGGCCCGTGGTATCATCTCTGACCACACCAGTATCATATTTGTGAATAAACAGGGGAGCCGTTCTATATCCGTTGTCATCCATTTATACAGATCCGCTACCTTTTGCTTGTGTGTACCACCATTATCACCGGGCACTTTGCCCTCCTTGAAATGTCAACCATCTCTTTAAACACATGTTTTCCACTGGAGGCCTCTGATACCCCTCCAGTTAACCTTTAGGCCCGGGAGGTAAAAATTCTTCCTCCCGGACGCAGTTTGGCCCTTTTTTCCACCCAATAGACATAGGAATGTCCTACAACCCAAACTTCAACTCCTGCAAGAGATAACATATGTTAATTCAGCAAATCAGGTCTTATGTATCTGGCGAAGCATGCGGATTTCCAACGCCCCATTCTCAGCACCTCGGCCTCTGACACTCCTGCCCTAGCTGCTTCTGTGGCTGCCCCGATACGGATGTGTCCCGTACTCTTTTGGATTTGCGCCGTTTTTTTTCCAAGCATAGCTTAAAAATTGCCTGGAATTGGTACTTTGTCAAAGGGGACCCGTCTGTATGAGTGAAGAAAAATCTACTTGCGTGCTTTATTACGGCGTATTTTTCGACGATCTTTAGCGGGCAAACTGGGCCATTTGATGCGTTAACCAGAACACATGAGCCCCTACCCATGGGATCGCATTTGGATTTCCTCACCCGAATGCGCATAACGTCGCTGCATACAACTATGTCCTCATTAATTAGGCCACCTTCCGACGCGTTTTTTGATCGTGGTAGTAATTCGCTGATGCACAACGCTCCGAAAAAGGCAATTGCAAAGGCTGCACATATGAGGACCGCCTCGTATTGTGATGTGCAGACTGATGGGGATATAGAAATAATGTCATGCAATAATCTCAGTGATATGGGGCGGCGGCATTTTTGGCTTGGTTGAAGCCTTTTCCATCCTTTAATGGCTTGTTTAATGAAAAAATACTTTGTTACATCCGCCCATCCCATTAATTGAAAGAAAAAGGCTAACCCCGATAATTTCCGTTGCTCCGACATCCCCGACGCCCCGCTTTCCTTCAGCCGCACTAGAAACTCCGCCGTCACTGAGCCTCGTGTAAGGTTGCATCTATCGACTGGCCTACCCTGAATTAATGAGCACCACTTCTCCCAAGCCTTACCATAGACCTGCCAGGTAGCCGGCGACACGGAGGCACGGATTAGGGGCATCAGTGATTCGCCACTATGTCCCACAGGGATAGTGGACACTGAATACCCAGTGTTTGCGCGTTGGGATGCTGGATCCTGAAAGCCTGCCAATTGGAAAATAACAATGCGTTAATCATATTGTCGTCTACTTCCGCCACAATGGTGGCTCTACACCAAATATTGTTTTGTAGGCATAGTAGCGCTAACCGACGTAATAGAGCAAATATGGACACGGATGAAGATGACATGTGGTTTAGACACCTTGCTGTTTTCGTATTTTTTGTTTGAAAACAAATGTTGCTATTTTCTAACTGATTAGCCCATATCTCCACAGCTGCCCCTATTGCAAATATCTCCCCTGGGGCTGGGTCGCGACCCCAGCTTGATGCAGCCCATATCTCCGGCCATTCGTTTTTGCACCATTGGTTTTTGTAGATTGCCGCAAAACCCTCTTTTTTGCTCCACCCTATTGCCAGCCCCAAGTCCTTGCTTGCAGTCTCTCTCGCCATGACACATGTGTGACCATTGTACGATTGCAGGAACGTCAGCCATACTAGTAAATCTGCTTTTAACGCACGAGTGAGCCTAATTCTATGGCCGGGCTGAGAAGCGCCCTTAGTCGCCAATGATAATCTGCGCGAGAAAGCCCTGCCCACCGGCATTACGCGGCAGGCGAACGTCAGTAGACCCAATAATGCCTGCATTTGCTGGAGAGTTACCTTGTTAGCTTTGCAGAAGCCTTCAAGCATCTGCCGCGTTTTTTGTATTTTATCCACCGGTAAGCGGAAAACCATCAAATTGGTGTCTATCTCGATGCCTAAAAAGGGCAAAATATTGAATGGTCCTTCTGTTTTTTCGGGCGACAATGGTACACCGAATTGCCGTGAGATAGTTTTGAATTTCTCAAGTAGGTAGGAGCAGAGTTTAGAATTTCTTGGTCCGACGAACAAAAAATCGTCGAGGTAGTGAATTAGTGATTTGCTGCCTGTTTCGTACCGAACTACCCAATCCAAAAAGGTGCTAAATAACTCGAAATAGTGACATGAGATGAAACATCCCATTGGTAAGCACATATCAAAATAATAATGCTGGTCCACTTTGCATCCCAGTAGGTGGTAACATTCAGGTTGCACCGGCACCGGTAGTAACCGGAATGCCGATTCTATGTCAGATTTAGCCAGCAGGGCCCGGCTGCCCGGACTAGTTCTACCGCCTTATCAAAGGACGCATATGTGACCGACGCTTCTTGTGGGGAGATGGCGTCGTTAACAGACTCACCCTTTGGATGAGACAAATGATGGATTAGGCGGTATTTACCGGGTTCCTTTTTTGGGATAATACCTAATGGCGATATTCTGATATTTTTGAAGGGCAGTGACTGAAAGGGGCCTGCTATTCTACCTAATTCCACCTCCTTTTGTATTTTTTGTCTTAGGATTTCAGGGAATTCACGAGCAGATTTTAAGTTCTCGGATACGGTTGGCGTTCTTGTAAACTTGAAAGGGATAAAAAACCAGTCCGTAAAATCTGATAGTAGTTGCTGTGCCGCTTTTTTATTGGGGTAGAGATCTAGCCAGGGGGCCATCGCGTTTACGCTCACTGGGGTTTTGCCTTGCAGTCGCTTTGTATGGCTGTCGAGTGCACCTTGATGCTGGATGTCCCCCCCCACAAGCTGAGCAATCGTGTCTGAATTTGCATAGCGCGTGGAAACGGCAGTTTCCCTTGTTAAACAGCCAGCAGGCCCCGGGCTTTCGTACGACCACTGAGTTTTGACATGCGGCTGCGGAGTAATTAGTGGTCGTAGCTGAAAAGGGGGGTTGCCTCTGCGACAGCATGAGACGCAGCCACACGTCTGTCGCTTTAATTCCCCAGCGTAGATCGGGCTGTAGGGCCAGTCGCCTGCGGAACTCCTCGTCATACCGACGCCAGGCTGAACCGCCGTGCGATTTGTATGAACTATATATCGTGTCTTGATATCGCTGAGGTTAGATCCTTCTCTTTTATGTTACCCCCATAGTGTAATAGTTCCCCGCCAGTTTTTGAACATTCACCGCTGCGTGATTCTGGAGGGGTGATCACCGATCCTGGAGGAACCCCGGCTGATGTTGACGGGGTGATGTCACAGGATGGGGAAACTCTGGCACCCGCTATAGCGGTGGACTGGCCGATGTGTTGTCTGGAAACCAGGGAAGCTTGAGAAGCGCCTTCCTGGTTGTTAGCCAATGATGGAGCACCTGACGGACTGTCGTGCGCTTGAGCCAGATTACAACCATGTGTTGGCGGAATTACGGCTCTTTCTCGTGTGACTGCATGGCAGCTGGTGTGGCTGGGAGCCGTGGGGGATGGTTCTCCCCGGCTGATAGCCCTGGAGGGTGCGCGCAACATGGTGCGTTTGCCGCGTACCCGATATCGGCCCTCTGGACTCTGGGACTGGGATGTGTCGGACCCTCCAGATGTGGCTGACGAAAGCGATCCTGAGGTCCGCGATCTGTGGCTGCTCCTATGGGAGCTGCGTTTGCGTCGGTAACGGGAGGGACGTTTAGAGGGGTAGCGGGAATGGTGACGGGGGCTGCTGGATGTAGATTGGGAGGACGTGTGGTGTCTACGCCTGCATCCGCCATTACTATGTTGTGACTCGGAGGGGGCTATATAATTTGCCGGAGGAGGGATAGTGTCCGTAGAGGGTCCCGGCAAGCTGGTTAGTAAGGGGGCGATTAAGGGGTTAATGGACTCAGGGCTGGGATATGGTGTGGCAGGGGTTAATGAGGCACCTTTATTAGGTACTTGGGCTGTGGGGGGAGGTGTAAATGTCAGTATGCTTGGTGCCACTAATGAAATGTTACATACATCTATATTTTGCAGTTGCGGAGCGCACTGATCGGTCTGGTTGGACCGAACAGGGCGCTCCCCACCTGCTGCATTATGAGTCCTGCCGGTCTCTCGGTACCCCTGAGCAGGCATAGAGGCTGCGCCTGCCAGGGGAAGCATGGAGACCTGGCCAGGACTTCCCTGATGCTCTGGAGACAGGAGCTGGTGTAACGGAGTGGGAGGGGCTTGGCGCTGTGCTGCTTAGCGGTGGGCGGAGCCAGCCGGGCCTCGGGACCGACGGTTCCCGGCCTGCTTCCGGGAGGCGTGCAGCGTGGTGGACGCCGCTTCCCCGACCTGGAGGCGCACCGGATGCCGGGGGTGCCGCTTGGACCTGCGGCCTCCCGGCGCAGGGGCAGAACCACCCCGCACTGCGGTCTGCGCCGGGGGTTCGGCATCATGTAGCTGAGACACCAACAGCCAGGGAGAAGGGGCCTGGACCGGAAGACCCGGGTGAGTGCACTGCACTTGGGTGGAGGTGCGAAGGACTGCTAAACGCTGTGCTGGGGATACATGCGGAACCACTGGTGAGCTGTTGAGCAGGGGGGAGTAATGGAGAGGCGAGCTGAGTTGCTGTGGCAGGGGCAGGCGCAGGGAAGGGGATGGCAGAAAGCCCAGGGAGGTGAGCGCTAATGCTGCTAATAAAAGCTTGGGTCCATTGCTCACCTTCCTGTGCTGCTCTCTGCCGTAGGGCCTCAAACCAATCGTCGGACATGCTGGTAGGACAATAGCATGATCGCTTCCAGGTGTCCGCCGGGAGGGAAAGAGGGAGTTAATGGCACGGACACCTGGCTTTAACCCCTGTAGGTGTGGCCGTAGGATCCTTCCCCTTTAAGAACCATTGGCCGGCCAGGTCATCTCAATTAGTGCATCACCAAGGAGATTGGTGTGAGGGGGGGACTGGGCACTGGCAGTTTTGTATTGTTGTTGTTAGATGGGCTCCACAGTCAGAGGCACAATCCTTATACAGTTCTGCGCCTGCCATTATATTCTTTAAAGAACACCGTGCACATAAGAGGAAAGAAGTCCACTGGCCTAATAGTAACAGCTCAGGCAAAATATATATATGGGGGAATTGATCATAATGGTCATTTCTTGGGCACTTGTGTGATTTTTAATCTGTGTGGGGTTTTTTTAGCGAGTTTTGACACAAATGAATTTTTTGGTGTAAAACTAGATGAAGAGCCACACAAAAACTAAATAACTATTTAAAAATTACCCAGATGGCAAATTCCCATCATTCCTCTTAGTCATCTCAATTTAAAGGGAACCTGTCAGCAGGATTGTGCTAAGTAACCTAAAAACAGTGTCAGGTTGGCACAGTTATACTGATTAAAATGATACCTTGGTTGATGAAATCCGTTTTGTGGTTATTGTTTAATCTTTTTTTTCGGTTTTGAGTTAATGAGATTCCTGTGCTCCGGGGCGGCCTGTGGGGGGGTCTTCATGCTACTGCACAGGCATGGCCGACGCCACCTTAGTGGAGACAAATTTTTTTTTCCTAATAGCAAACTGGCGGTGGCGCCAGCATCTATCACATTCCTGCATGATGAATGTAATTTTTTTATGCCAAATAAGATATACAGTATGTAAACTAGGGGGGGCAGGTCGATGAGGGATCAGTGACCTGTCAGAAGCCATACACATGAATACTTAAGCAGATCACCACAATGAAGAATCCCAGAAAGAGCTGAATGTTAAATGATGGAAGCACAGGTTGTACTGAATCTTTTCTCACAAAACTATATACGGTGTCAATCTGCTCAGCTCCCCCTGCTCTGTAAAGCAGGCAAACAGATGCAGTAACACAGATGCGCAGAGCAAGGGTTAACAAGTCAAGCTGGCAACCCTGGTTGGCACACAGATGGCATCTGATTCGATTTTTTTTCAAGGATCCACTGACTTGCATTGGCAGGTTTGATCCGTAGCTTAATTTACATATTCTTTTACCTTTTTTTTTTAAACCAGTCTGCAGTCTTGCTTTGACTCACCAACGATTGTGTAAACCTGTGACAGTCACTCTATCAGTGGTAACAGTTCCTTTATTGACTACTTTGTGAGAAAAAACTGCTGTCGACAGCTCTTTTCTATTTGTTTTTTTTTTTATGATGAATAAATTACTTTTACCTAAATAGTGTGAGATCACACATACAGAAAATGCGGCTAAATTCTACACACTTATGCTACGGTACTTCTTGTAGACCCTGGAATCTGAGACTACAACAATAATTTGACCCATTTTTAAAGACAGTGATGAAACGCGCGTCGGAGTTGACAGATAGGCGAGCACTCATCTACCTCAATCATGGGTAAGCAGTGATTACTGTTTTCTATCATAAGCTGTGCACCCTGATCATTGCTATACATATAAGTATGACCTTTGGGGATTTCTGAAATTCTGAATACCATACAGACAAATATTGCACTTGCACTTTATTTAATACTTTAACATCATTTTAGTATTGACTTCCTAGAATGCATTAATTACTTTAGCTGGTTATGGGTTAGATTACCTTATGCAACATTGCTTATATGACCAGCTGGTTTGTTCACTATTGTATATAGTCTGTATTCACCTTTATGCTCCATAATTATTTAATCCCACGTTCCCATCATTT
The DNA here is from genome assembly GCF_039654945.1 of Dendrobates tinctorius. NCBI lineage: Eukaryota > Metazoa > Chordata > Amphibia > Anura > Dendrobatidae > Dendrobates > Dendrobates tinctorius. The sequence continues at coordinate 10,562,441 of NW_027361684.1, forward strand.
TTACATTGTGGTCATATACTAGTACTTCTTATCATCATTACCTGTTCCTATCCAGGTCCTCTTCACCTGACCCTCATGACTACTCATGCGGATTTTTGAACTATATTTATGTCTTTAATTATATTAATAAAATGTCATATTTTACTCATTTAGAGATTTCAGTTTACTCAACTCCTTGGTGTCTTATGTCACTTCTTGGTGCAACTACAACAGTTATTCCAATCCTTCTTATCCTTGACAAATAAAACATATAGTGGACCTGTCACTCGTTTTCTCAATGTATACTACATATATTATTAGATAGATCTCTTAGATTATAAAATCCTTAAATTGATAAAAAGAGTTAGGCCGGGATCACACATGCGAGGAATACGGCCGAGTCTCGCATGGTAATACCCGGCACTGCTGTCAGCACACGGGAGCAGAGCGTGCGGCTCCATTTATTTCTATGCAGCCGCACGCTCCACTCCGGAGTGCCGGCGCCAGAGCTTGGTTTTAACCTGCGAGACTCGGCCGTATCTCGCTGTGTGTGATCCCGGCCTTAGAGAGCTCATGCCTCCAAGTGTATTCTCCGCACATCTACAGCTGCAGCTTGTACTGAGCACTGTGAGATTTCAGCAGCGAGGCGACGCTGATGAGATGTCCATCAGGCTAAATGTGCAGAGATTAAGCGTAAAGGTTCATAAAGAATTATGTATTATCAATTAAATACACCAGTCTCATCAGGTTTAAGAGATCTGTTTACTAATATTTGCAGATTGCATTGTAAAGTCTGGAGACAGATTTGCCTTAGGCTATGTGCACACGTAGGAAAAGTGGTGCAGAATTTTCGGCACAAAATCCGCATCTCCTGGCAGAATCCGCAGCCGCGGATTTGCCGCTGTTTTTATGCGGATTTGCCGCGGATTTTCTGCAGTTTTTGCCACTGCGGATTTCTATCACGGAGGGGTCCAGAAACGCTGCAGATCCGCACAAAAGAAGTTACATGCACTTCTTTTAAATCTGAAGCAATTCCGCACCATCTGCATAGCTTTTTTTTTTTTTCCATTGATTTACATTGTACTGTAAATCACAGTGTGGATCTGCGGCGTTTCTGCGCGGAAAAATCCGCTGCGGATCCGCAGCAAATCTGCATCGTGTGCACATAGCCTTAAAGCTGTTTGTTCACATTTTATAGATTTATATCCAATACCAGAACCGTAAAATAGCCAAATGCTTGGAATGAAGTGGGGCTGTTCTCCTCTGACGGTATGTTCTGATATCAATGCAAGGGAAACACAATATTAAATACAAGGTGTGGACTTGCCATAGGCATTATATCTCTCCAACCACATTGCTAAACAGTTGTAGCAGAAAGCCGTTAATATATTCAGTGATGCTTTAAATTAGCATGAGATACCCCATACTTGAGATTCAGAGAGAATCATTTGCATGTGATTTGATTAGCAGATTTAGAGCTATTATGGCGATTTCTTGGTTATCTCTATCTCCTGAAAAAAAAGAGTGTCAGTTATGCTCCTCCAATGGCTCAACCTTACTACTGAGGTAGACAACTTGTCAGTGACAGCAATATAATAGCAAAAAAAAAGGTAATATTATATACACCGTACCTCCGTCAGTCATTGCATATAGAAATATCATCTCGTAGATCTTCTAAGCTGGTCCCTAGATTTCTGTAAACAAGTCCTTACCGCCCTCACTATATAATGCCTTTACCCCCTTTGATCCTTTAATATCTAGCATAGGGTCTCAGTGTCATGATTGTGACAACCCATTTTGAAGCTTAGAGTGTCATGACCCTTTATAAGTAATTATAGTGAAAGTTAATTTCCCAAAAACTCTTGTTCATGAGCTAAAATAATTTTTAAGAATGCTTAAAAATCTTTGTACTTGGCAGCACATTGTCCTGTGTAGACAGGACCTGTGCTGCCGAAAAAAAGGCAGCCTGTGCGAGCTGAGCGATTCCTGAAGGTTTCCAGCGCCAATCTCCTATGCTTCTCAGCGACATCAGTGCAATTGCGACTCTATACTCTATGTGAGACAGAAGTAACTTTTACAATTTAATAATGACCAATAATGAACACAAAAAACCGCACTCAGATATCCAAACAATAGTAATTAACCCTTGTTTCCCCAAAACCAATATATCTTATAAATAACTCACTAAGCAATTACCGTAACAAGAGTAAAGCAATACACAAAACAATATACCGTATATAATTTTATTAATTACAATTAATTTATAGACACAGAGACAAAAAAACCTTTTAAAAATACCCCAGCAAAATCCGAAAAAAAGACCCCCTGAAGAAAGAAATGTGCGAAACGCGCGCTGGGGTACTGAGCACTGTGTGTGGTCTACTTTATGGTACTTTAATGATGGCGAGTTCTAGTGGGTATTGGTGCTAAGCACTCCTGCACTTTATTGTTGAGGCTCCAGTTGAGGGGTCTCTATTTATTTTATTAATTCTTTGATATTACTTATTATCTCTAGTTGGTCAGAGCTTCAGTGACGGATTATGAGAATTGATAATGTTATAAACATGGGTATGGTTCCCTGACTATTATTACGTTTGGTTATCCACTCTGTAGGTACAGTAAAATTTTCCCACTTTCTTTGATTTATTGACTATTGACTTGCTATATGTATTTATTTTGTGCCATTCTGTAATATACCTGTGACCATACAGCATTTTCCTTTTTTGTTCGTGTTTTATTGGATTGTTTCTATAAGTTTTTTCTTTGCATTTTTGAGTCTATAAATTAATTGTAAATAGTAAAATTATTTTTATATATATTGTTTTATCTTACAATGAAAGCCTATGACGCCTTACTATAAGCCTCGCCCCATAGACTTACATTGTAGAAGTCACTTTTGGGTCAAGCAGATCACAGCGTGACCTGGAGAGTCTGCAGAGCGGTGATGTCACTGAGAAGAGGAGAAGAATGGAGATGGACACCGGAGAAAGCGGTGGTAGGTGAGTATATTATATGCTACATTACGAGTAAGTACACACATAAAAATAGCGGACATGTGAACAGCCCCATAGAAAATCACACATACAAGTGCTATCCATGAAAAACACGGAGATAGTAATCGTACGCAAAAAAATGATGTGCGATTTAGATTTTAGACCTCAACTCTAAGATTGCATTGTAGTGAAACCTCCACCAGGGAGAGCTGGTGAGGGAAGAGAGGTTACATACTAAGAGTAGCAACACTGAGCACAGGTGTCACAGGTAATGAGAGAATGGTCAGAAGAACCGAGTCAGAAACTACCAGGTGCAGACGTACCAGAAGTAGCAGTAATACACGTAGTCAAAATACCAAGCCGAGGGTCAAAAAGCCAAGCATGAGCGTGGGGTTCCAAAAACGTGAGGCGGAAGACGTGGTCGGGGTACAAGCCGGGGAATCACATGCCAGACAGAGAACCTAGCAGCGAAGACGAATACCAAGAGACAGGTTCAGAGATCAGTCCGGGTCACACTCGTGGATACAAGTCAAAGGCAGGAGGATCACCAAGGTACAAGGGTCTGAGGCTCTAAACTGGAAGCTTGAGCTTTCACTAAAGGCCCCGTCACACACAGCGAGATCGCTGATTTTGTGACGCAACAGCGATCTCGCCAGCGATCTCACTGTGTGTGACACGTATCAGTGACCGCCCCCCCGCCGGGTATCACTGATTGTGCAGGAATGTCCTGGGCCATTTTTTGATTGTTGGTCTCCCGCTGGTCAGCGCGCATCGCTGCGTGTGGCAGTGGGAGACCAACGATCAGCGAGCTCCCAGCGCTGTAAGCAGACGCTGGGAGCTGGTATCCAACGTAAATATCAGGTAACTAAGCACGTGCCGTCACTTAGTTACCCGCTGTGTACCTTAGATACCAGCTCCCAGTGTGAGCACGCAGGTATCTAAGGTACACAGCGGGCAACTAAGCGATGCGCTCGTTTAGTTACCCGATATTTACCTTGGATACCAGCGTCCTCGCTGGTCCTGATCGCTGGTGTGTCTGCCTGTTTGACAGCTCACCAGCGATCATGTAGCGATGCACCAGCGATCCTGACAAGGTCGCATCGTTGTCGGGATCGCTGGTGCATCGTTTAGTGTGACGTGGCCTTAACACTGGTCAGCAGGCTGTAACGGACTGAAATAGCCCAGCTAGCTCCAGAACGAGGCTGAGGAGATTAACCCCCGCATGACCAGTCCAGAGTGAAGACAGCAGAAAATGAACTCCGGACTGGACCATAACATGCATAATTTAATTTAGGCTTTGTGGCTGTAAATCATACAGTAAAAGTTGCGCCAAATCCAACATTCTGTATTTCTTTATACCTTCTACATAGGAAGGAAATAAATGTGACAGTAATAACTGGATAATAATAAAAAAATGTGAACACCTGAGGTTTATCTCACTGCAGTCCATGGTCTTGAACTAATATCATACAGGTATCCAGGCAGACAGGCCATTATTACTTTCCTTCCCTGAGCATTTATTGGAACATAAATTACGAGGACTAACAGACCGCGCTCTCATCTTGTTCAATAAGCAATTATTAAAGAAAAGGCTGCTCTGGTTTTAAGAAAATAAAGATAAAAGCATCCTGATCTGAAGCAGAACAAAGAGACTACAAATGTTTCCCTAGCAGAATCCATATAATTAGAAAATAGCCATATTACAGATAGTTATTTTAATGTGGGGCGACTGTAGCTTGTTTAGTCAGTTATTTACCCAAAATGAATATTTTAATCTTGTAAATATTTCGAAAAACATAATCTGTAACATTATTTATTGCTTAGAAATAGTGACAACCATATAAGAAAAAAAAGAATACCTATAATCAGCCTTACTTCGTATTCTGTTCATCTGACTTTTCATTTAATAGACTTATCATAGCTGATCAGCGGAGGTCATGGGTTTTGGACTCCTAGTGATCCCATATTAATTAGCTATCCTATGGATAGATCATCAATATGTTGTCACCGGACAAACTCGTTAAGCCATTGTTTAGTACAGTCTGCATTTTCTAAATTGGACACACACCACAGTTAATTTCTGGGTCTCACACCCAATTGTCCATGCTGTCCCAACCCACAATGATGTCTATATATGATCTAACACTCATTTACTTAATGAAGACCTGTTATCTTGCTTATATGTCTACTTTGGTAAATAAAAGAATAATCACAAGAAAAACATCTATAAATATAGTATTGATGCAAAGAAATATTAAAAACGGCACTAAAAATGTGGGGGGGGGATACACAAAATAAAGGACACGGAAAACGCATCAGACAAGGGTAAAATATAAATTGTCGGTAATGTATTCCATAATAATTGCAATTGCTGTATATAAAAGGACATAGCATTGTGATAAGTCGACTCACTCGGCTTCTTAGGCTGGAGTCATATTAGTGTATGGCATCCAATGCGATATGCTAAAGACCCTCAGCGTCAGCTCTGCTGCGAGTGTGATCCAAGTGTCAGTGTCCTCCCTGGCGGCTGCATTCTGCCGCCCCCCGGCCTGAGAGTCGGCGGTTCTCTGTGTCAGCTGTCAAGCTGACAGCTGGGGCAGAGAAGGTGCGCATGCCGGCTCCCAGGGAACAATTGCTAGCGTCTATACAGACACCAGTACAAATGAAGCTCTGACCGCCGGGCCAGAGCGACGTCAGCAGCGTGATCAGGTCATGTGATCACGCTGCAGACGTCACTCCCCGGCGCCCAGAGTGAACAATGGTGGTAAGTGCTCCACTGTGGAGCTGAAGACACCGAAGATGGGGGGTGTTAATGTGGGGAAGGGGGTTAATGAGTGGGGATGGGGGTTAATGTGGGGAACAGGGAGAATGAGTGGGGGGGTTAATGAGTGGGGATGGGGGTTAATGTGTGGGGGGTTAATGATTGGGATGGGGGTTAATGTGTGTGTGGGGTTAATGTGTGAGGATAGGAAGTTAATGAGTGAGGATGGGGGTTAATGTGTGGGGGGGTTAATGAGTGTGAGGGGGTTAATGAGTGGGAATGGGGGTTAATGTGTGGGGGGTTAATGTGTGGAAGGATTTGGAGTGGGGATGGGGTTAATGTGTGGGGGGGATTTGGGAGTAGGGATGGGGGGTTATTGAGTGGGGATGGGGGTTATTTTATGTGTGTGGGGGGATTTGGAGTGGGGATGGGGGGTTATTTAATGTGTGGGGGGGATTTGGGAGTAGGGATGGGGGGTTATTTAATGTGTGGGGGGATTTGGGAGTAGGGATGGGGGGTTATTTTATGTGTGTGGGGGATTTGGAGTGGGGATGGGGGGTTATTTAATGTGTGGGGGGATTTGGGAGTAGGGATGGGGGGTTATTTAATGTGTGGGAGGATTTGGAGTGGGGATGGGGGTTATTTTATATGTGTGGGGGGATTTGGAGTGGGGATGGGGGGTTATTTAATGTGTGGAGGGATTTGGAGAGGGGTTGGGGGGTCATTTAATGTGTGGGGGGATTTGGAGTGGGGATGGGGGGTTATTTAATGTGTGGGGGGATTTGGAGTGGGGATGGGGGGTTATTTAATGTGTGTGAGGGATGGGGGATTTAATGTGTGTGGGGAGATTTGAGGACACAAAATGAAGAGTATGTATGAGGAAACAGTATGGGGGATGGGTGCAGACAGTATGGGGAGCGAACGGGTTAATGTATGTGGACACAGTATGGGGAGTGAGGGTGATGGGATGTGTGCAGACACAGTATGGGGAGTTGGGGGTATGTGTGAGCAGACAGCATAGAGAGTGAGGGGGTAAATATATGAGACAGTATGGTGAACAGAGGGGATGTTAGAGGAGACAGTATGAGGAGGGAGGGGAATAGTGTGAGGTGACAGTATATTGCAGACATTTTTATTTAGGAGCGTTATAATGACACTTCTATCTTTAAGGGGAGCTTGTGGAGATTTGCTGCAGAAGACCGGAGAAGATGGAAGTCTGCAGAGACGGCTGTGGATGAGAAAACTCATCATGGGGTCTGGCCAAGAAGAAGGAGACCGACTGCAGAGACAACGTCATCTATAAGGTACCTGGATGTATTTGTTATTTGTGATACTAATTCTCATGTTTTTAGTTGTTAGGAACATTAAAGGGGTTGTCCAGGTTTGTGCTGAGTCTGCAGTCATTCTATGTGACTGCAGACTTCTGAATTCTCACAGTGCTCACTGAACGCTGTTAGGATTCTCTCGTGCCGGTAATTTACATACATGCGGTCACATGCTGACTAGACGTGTGTGGCCTCACTCAATGAAAATGAACAGAGCGAGGCCGGGCACGTCTAGTCGGAATGTGGCCAGAAGTATACAAATCACATACTTGTGCTGACATGACTGTATATCAGCAAGTGAGAATCCTAAAAGTGTGCAGTGCATTCGTTGTGAGAATTCAGAAGCCTGCAATGTCAGGATTCAGCTCTGCAGGTTCCAGCGCCATCACATGGACACTTCACTCATATGCGATTTTCATAGTTATGGTCCTGTGACAACGAGCTTCTCTTCCTGCTTTCAGTTTTTTACTGAACATTGAGAGCATTAGGGAGAGCAGCTCATGGGTACATGACTAACTGTGCAAGTCGCATATGTACTTGGGGGGGGGGGGGGGCGCGCAGAACCAAATTCTTGCCCCGGGTGCCAGAAAGCCTAGATACGCCTCTGGCTGTGAGGACACGAAGAACGTAGTTTCTCCATCTCCTCCATTGCCGGCATCTACGGGAATCACACTGCACTCGGATGACATGCAACTGCAGTGCGATGTTTCACATGAACCCATAGATTTGTATGGGTGCGTGTGATCCAATTCTTGGAGCCATTCAAAGCATGCTGAGATTGTTTTTACATGCCAAATTGGCATGCGAAAATAAATTGCAGATGTGAGGTGCCCTATAGTTTAACATTGGGCAAGGTGCAATCCGATTTTTTTATCAGATTGCACTTATCCGATTTCATAGCAAGTGTGAGTGAGCCCCTTAAAGAGGTAGACACAGGAGCCTTTTCTAGTCCGGCTGCTTTATTGTAATAATCATAAACCACATCACCAGAAAACGTTAATACAGTTTCTGTCCGGCACAAGGTAAAACAAAAAGTAACAAGTCCATACAAAAGAGTTGGTCAGCCTGCCTAGATTAGGGTCCAGCTTCTTAGTCCTTTTAGCAAAGGCATTCCATCTAAGAGATCTGCAACCTCCACACACACAGCCATGTGTTAGACAAACAGCTTTCAATTGACAAAGTGAAACACACCCAGGGGAGAGAGATACAGTGAGCTGTCCTCTCTCCCAACTCATCAGATACTCTCCTTTTAAACTCCTTGAGAAAGCCAAGGCAAAATGTATGTTGCATTCCTGGGGTCCTGATTGTTGAGTCAGTTTCTCATTTTCATTTATGGTATGTTTATATTTGATATATATTTTGAATCCTTCTTACGTTATTTATTTATGCTATTCTTTTCTATATCTAGTTTGTGGATAAATATATACGGTACATTATTTACATATTACTGAAAAAAGTGAAATATCATATGTCCTTTTACATACAGCCATTGCAATTATTATTATTATTATTATATTCTACCCATATATGATTTGTTTCCATAAACTTTATTTTGTGTATTGTCCCCATGTTTTTAATGCAGTTTTTAATATTTGTTTGCGTCAATAAAATTATATTTACAACACCCAGAAGTCAATTTGTTTAAAATTTCAGGCTATGTTCATATGTATAGTAATCGTCCAATAAAATGGATCCAGCAGCAATCTGTTGACAAAAAAAGTTGTGCTGGCAACTTTTTGTCCACCTTACTTCACAACTAGATCCGTTTTTTTAACATTGAAGTCTATGGAAAACGGATCTGTTTTATCCCATTTGAAAAGGATATGTTTTTGCTTAAAATCTTGGTGCATATTTGTCACAAGGATGACCCAGAGCTTTCTGCTAGACTTCGGGCTCATTCGCAAGTGTGTTTTTTATGGATAGCATTTGTTCTTATGACAGTTTTTGGGGCGGCTCACATGTCTATGATTTTTTTATGGACAGAGTGGTCCATGCAAAATGGCAGAGATAAGTTGAATATTGATTTGAATTTTGGATTAAACTCGGCAAATAAAAGTCTATGGGCCTATGAAAAAAAATCGGACAGAACACAGATGCCGTCAGTATGATGTCAGTTTTGCACTAATAGATAGGGGAAGGTGGAAAAACATATTTTTTTTCAGTGAAAAAATGGTGCAGCGCTGACCAAACTCTGATGAAAATCACTGATGAAACTCAGTCCGTTTTTCTCGTGCATTAAAAATGCTAACGTCTCAAAAAGTGCTTACTGTTAAAATTTCTCTAGCAATTCCACCCTATCTGAACGAACGTTTACTCGGATATGTACTATAACTATGAGCACATTGTTATTAGACTCTATAACCAAAGAAGTTTGTTTTAAAAAGAAACCTGTCATGTGTGTCTGTTTCAAGATGAACAATAAGGAGGCACTTGAAGCAAAATGGGCTGCATGGTTGAGTCGCCAGAAGAAAGCCATTACTGCTCAAATGCCAAAGAGTATCTCAGCTACAATACACAAAACAGCACAGAGACAAGCCTCAAAACTTCTGGAACAAGGTAATTTGTAGTGATGAGACCAAAATGTAACTTTTTGGCCACAACCATAAACGTTACATTTGGAGAGAGGTCAACAAGGCCTATGATGAAAGAAACACCATTCCTACTGTAAAGCACGGAGGTGAATCGCTGATGTTTTGGGGATATGTAAGCTACAAAGGCACAGGAAACTTGGTTGAAGTTGAAGGACAGATGAAAGCAGCACGTTATCAGCAAATACTGCTGCGCATAGGACGTACTTGGACGTTCCAACATGACAACGATCCAAAACACAAGGCCAAGTCGACCTGTCATTCGCTACAGCAGAAAAAAGTAAAGGTTCTGGAGTGACCATCTCAGCCTCCTAACCTCAATATCATTGAGCCAGTCTGTGGAGATTTCAAGCGCGCAGTTCATGCTAGACAGCCCAGGAATTTACAGGAACTGGAGGCTTTTTGCCAAGAAGAGTGGGCAGCTTTACCATCTGAGAAAATAAATAATAATAATAATAATAATAATAAATTTTACTTTTATAGCGCCGACATATTCTGCAGCACTTTACATTTCAGAGGGGATTTGTACAGACAACAGACATTACAGCATAACAATAATCACATAGATTATAACAGATACCAAGAGGAATGAGGGCCCTGCTCGCAAGCTTACAGTCAATGAGGAAAGAGGTAGACACGAAAGGTGGGAGGTAACAATTGCCCTGATTGTATGGACCAGCCATAATGTTAAGTGTGTAATAGTACAGACACAGAGAGTTAATATCCCTTATTATTACTATTATTACTACCTTCATGCAATTTTTGCAATATATTTTTTTACTTTTTTATTCCAGGATATTTGTTTTGTGTTTTGCTTTTGGTTTTCTCTGTGTAAAGGTCATGTGTTCATATGCAATTACATTTTGCATGCACATTAATTTACTTTTTCTGCTCAGACCCAGTTTCTCATTTGTTTCATTGTGCATTCTGTGCATATAAGGGTGTGACTGCCCTGTTTCTGAGTTTGAAAATCCATCCTGTCTGGCCTATACTATTACTGGTGGTTCAGTCCCTATGTCCTTGTTCACATTTACGTCACTTGACAAGTGGAAAGGTTTTAAATACAAGAGTTAGGACTATCCCACAAGGGTTGCCGTGACGTGGCGGGATGGCTTCTACATTATTTTGATCAAAATTATGTTAACTAAATACCCTTATTATTACTATTATTACTACCTTCATGCAATTTTTGCAATATATTTTTTTACTTTTTTATTCCAGGATATTTGTTTTGTGTTTTGCTTTTGGTTTTCTCTGTGTAAAGGTCATGTGTTCATATGCAATTACATTTTGCATGCACATTAATTTACTTTTTCTGCTCAGACCCAGTTTCTCACAGAGAGTTAATGGATGCATAAAGCATGTGGGAACATGATGCTGGGAACCTGTTTATGGTAAAACTTTTGGCTGTGCCACACAGGGATAGATTATGTTAATGTGTTGAGGCGATAGGCCAGTCTGAATAAATGAGTTTTCAGGGCACGCTTAAAATTGTGGGGATTGGGGACTAATCGTATTGACCTGTGAAGTGCATTCCAAAGAATTGGCGCAGCACATGTAAAGTCTTGGAGACGGGAGTAGGAGGTTCTGATTATTGAGGATGCTAACTTCAGGTCATCAGCAGAGCGGAGGGCACGGGTAGGGTGGTATACTGAAACAAGGGAGGAGATGTAGGGTGGTGCTGAGCCATGAAGAGCTTTGTGGGTGAGGGTAATAAGTTTATACTGAATTCTGGAGTGGATGGGTAGCCAGTGTAATGACTGGCACAAGGTAGAGGCATCGGTGTAACGATTGGTGAGGAATATGATCCTGGCTGCAGCATTCAAGACAGATAAAGACAAATAAAGAACCTTATCCACAACCACCACAAAAGACTTCAAGTTGTCATTGATGTTAGAGGGGGCAATACACGTTAAGAAATGGGGTATGTAAACTTTTCATCAGGGTTATTAGGATGTTTTGGGTTGTCATTATCATTTAAAAAGAGAAAACACAGTAGTTTGACAATAAATGGCTTCACCCAACCGCTAACCATGAGTGGAGAAAAAGTTTTGGTGTTATCATTCATATGAAAAAAAGGCCAAGAAAGCAAAAATTCTGCCGGGGTATGTTAACTTTTGAGCACAACTGTACTTAGAACATCTTCCCAATGATGCTACGGGTGACTAATATGTCTCTCCCTTGTATATACATAAGGTACATAAGGAGAGACCTATCAATCACCTCTAGCAAAGAAAGGGAAGAGCCGATTAGGGGATCGTCAAAGTATATTTTTTCTGAAACATGTTTCAGAGTAAAATATGTCTTGCTACAATCGTACAATTAGGCTGCGATTCATGCTTCCCGTAGTTTTGGAAGTATGAAAGGACTGAATGGTTCTATGATGCTTGTAAAACAACCTCACGCAGACAAGCTGTGAGGCAGGGGAGTCAAAAGGTCCAGGGTCAAATACTAAGAGAGTTCGTCATAAGCTAAGGGGCAAGACAAAGGAGTAAACAGGTCATGGTCAGATGACAGAATTCCAGGGAGGGAGAGGATTGAGACAAAGGGGCTAGGCAAACGGATGGTCAAAAGCAAGGTTCAATGTCGGGCAGTAGATCAGAAAAACAGAGCACTAGAGAACAAGGCACACACAACCAAGCTAAAGCTACCACTGGCAATGATCTAACCTTTGTCAGCTAACTAAATAGCCAAGCAATCATTCGTAACGGGAGACATCTAACCCAAATGGGTGACTGGGCTGTCACTCACAATACAGACAGCCCAGCGCGCCCCTGCTATCACTCACTGCACCCCTAGGACCTTGTGAATGGCAGGATCATGACAGGTATCCTTTATGGTAAATTATGCAGTGGTATATATTTAAAGGGGTTTTCCAGGCAACTGATATTGATTACATTTCCTTAGGACAGGTCATCAATATCAGAACCAACACTTATCAGCTGTTGATAGCTTCTGCCGATGGCCAGGTGAAAATATTGGAGTTGTTCTGCACAGATTCGTCCTGTGTGTGGAGAAGCATCCGTTCAATATTGAACAAAGCTGATTACAGCTGATCAGTGTCAGATCCCACCAATTTGATATTGATGAACAATCCTAAGGACAAGAAATCAATATCAGATCTCCAGGCAATTGATTTAATATTTATATACAGTATATATAATATTTAAGTCTACAAAAGATGATGATAAAATCTGTCCTGGTAGAACCCTCCATTTTTTATTTTTATAATTTTCACATTTTCCTTTAATACCACAAGATGCATATTTCAATGCTTATGTCGTAAGAGGACCCGGTATTTGTAGCTAGGGTAAGAATGATGCCTCCAGCTTTCCTGCACTCATGAGACTAATTAGAGGAAGAGAAACCTTCCTGTGTTAATTAAATGGTTTTACCAGATAAAAATAAACTGATGAGCTCTTTAAAAAACATGGCTACGTACGATATACGATGCAATCAGCGACTGGGACAATATATATAATCAACACGATACAATCTTGCTTATTATTACATGTAATTGCCTCTACCATCATTCATATTTATAAGTGCAGAGGTGGCAACTTTGGAGCAAACTCTGGATATACTGCATGTGAGCCTGTAATTACTAGAACAATTCAGGATCCCGGATAAAATCTGCTTCTGTTGAATTGTAAGTGGATTACACACTGTACTTACATGTTTCAAGAGGTTCTCCATATTACAAAGAGACAGAACGCTTTGGTTATATCCTACCAGGGCACCACATGCACAGCAACGAGACAGAAGCGGAGAACCCGAAGAGCAGCACACAGAATACCTGCAGATCTTCATTTCTGAGCCATATGATGCTGCCATATGGTGCCTTTGTATGGGACAATATTATGAAGATATTCTTTTCTAGAAGTATTGCTTGAATATCCCCATAAATTGACACATGGCGAAATATTATTTGTAACGGATTTGATGCCATATTGAATTCAAGTACAGCCCCACAGGCATCTAGAAGTTTCATGTTTTAGTTCATTACAACTCAGAAGTTCTGTATATCAGGCCACATTATTGCCCATATCTTTATGCACAAATAATCAAATTAAAAAATATATGCATTTATAGGTAAAGGTTTTAACACGATAAATGGCACAGATTACAGTATCCAAATATTAACTATGTATATTGCACTTCTAACACTACCAACAACTGTACAGAAATACTATTACTAACTTGTTAACGGGAATTTGTCAGCAGAAAATGACCTACTGTTTAAAAATATAATAAAATAATAAATGCAAATAAAATAAATTGTTGACGTTTTAATTTAATGATATCATAATGGGATGTGGTTTATTACGATGTGATTCAATCAACTAATAATCAGCAAAAGTTACAGAAGTAAAGACTAAAAAAAAATATGTCAGAACATTGACAACTGTAATATTCGTTCATTTCTTAATTACTGTAGTCAAAATCCAGGAAGCTATTTTGTCATTAACTAGAAAATAATGAAAATAATTTGGTGAAGGAACCAATCTTCCGGAGAGTGTTTTAATTACTATTATTTTTCATAGGTATATATTAGGCACTGCGTTCATGACAAACATAACGACTATACAAATACATTTCAACTTCAGCCTTTTTTTACAGATAGTGTTATTTTTGCATCAAGAAATCTGTTGAAATTTCATTGAATGCATTCTTCCCTCTAACTGTGAAATGTTCCCCATGCCATTGACTGCAACGAAACCCCACAATTCTTATGGGGTGCAACAATCGGGTCAATGGCCTTCTGGAAGGTGGTCGAAGCTCCCTGCTGTTCGGACGGCATCCAGACATATTGGAAGCCGGGCGAAGAGACATGGGGATTTGCCAATATCCTTTTGTTAGATCCAAGGTGGGTATGTAACTTGCCGGCCCAAGTCTCTTGATCAGCTAATCGACACACAACATCAGATATGCGCCGAACTTGGAGACTTCGTTCAACTTCCGATAATCAATACCAAATCTCCATTCTCCATAGAGCTTTGGAACAAGAACAACAAGGTTAGACCACCTGCTCTTAGATTCTTCAATGACTCTGACATTCAGCATATGCTTCACTTCATTGGAGATCATCTTGGCAGGCCTCTGGAATTTGGTAGGTCACTTCTAATTCACCTGCACATGGGGTTCAGTCAGAACTTCATGTTCTATGACATCTATATTTAGCTCTGGCTGGGATAGCACGCGTGCGGGCTCACGCGTGCAACAGATATTAAGTGCAACAGGATCAAGTGTTTTGCAGTTAGACAATGCATTGAAGCTGATGTTCCTCTCTTCTCTTCTTCACACAGGTATTTCATTCCATCATCCATGTATGCTGTCTGACAAGTGTGAACTGCATCATATATTGCCAGATATTTTCATGGTATTTCATTCCATCATCCATGTATGCTGTCTGACAAGTGTGAACTGCATCATATATTGCCAGATATTTTTATGGTATTTCATTCCATCACTCCTGTGGTGGGTCTTTATTTTTTATCTATTTGGTTTCTGCTTTGAAGTGTAGAAAGGTTTTTTGTTTTTTTTCCCTTTCTCTGTTTGATGGCCTTGTCCAGCGTTAGTTATTTACCCTGCATAGTAATGCCTGCTCTGGCCTTGTGCTAATTGGTTAATTACTGATTGTGGCCTTTTGGTGGCTGAAGCTAGCAGACATTTCATTTCATATATATTTAGCTCTGGCTGGGATAGCACGCGTGCAACAGATATTAAGTGCAACAGGATCAAGTGTTTTGCAGTTAGACAATGCAGTTGGGCAGGAGACAGGTAAGGTGCATAAGTTTTTCATGCACGCTTGCTTCTTGGTCAGTCGTACTACATATGCATTGATCATATCAACCTGCTGCTTATTTGTCTTCACTTCTGCTTTTTAACAACTCGCCTGCCCTTTTACACATTCTGTGCACTCTCTGCATATCCACCCCTCCCTTTTCCCCTCTCCCATGTTTAACTCTGAGGCTCTATTGACATTTCTTACCCACACCAAACCATCCAAAACCTCCATGCAGCACTCAAAACGTTCATACAAATCATCCCACCACCTGCTTTTTCTGTTTTTTCTCCTTTTAATAGTTGCAGGTGACATCTCCCCCAACCCTGGGCCTCCCTCCACCAGCACACGTTACTCTCCTCCAGCTGCATATAGAAACCCTGCTAATCTTATTAACATTCAGTGCATGCCTTCTCCTCTCACTTTCCAATGTGCTCTCTGGAATGCACGGTCTGTGTGTAACAAACTGACTTACATTCACGATCTTTTTCTCTCTAATTCCCTTAACCTTCTGGCTATTACAGAAACCTGGATCCAGCATTCAGACACCACCGCTGCTGCCGCTCTCTCGTTTGGTGGGCTGAAATTTTCACATACCCCCAGACCTGAGAACAGACAGGGTGGAGGTGTTGGTTTGCTCCTTTCATCACAATGTGCTTTCCAGGTCATCCCCCCGGTTCCCTCACTTACATTTCCTTCCTTTGAAGTCCACGCCGTCAGACTCTTTAAGCCCTTCTCCTTACGAGTGGCGGTCGTTTATCGCCCTCCAGGCTCCTCCCGCCAGTTTCTAGACCACTTCACCACCTGGCTTACTCACTTTCTATCCTGTGACATCCCCACCCTCATCAAGGGAGACTTTAACATCCCCATCAATGATCCGCTCTCCCAGTCTGCCTCTCATCTTCTTTCTCTAACTTCTTCATTCGGCCTCTCACAGTTTACTAATTCTCCTACACATGAGGACGGGAATACTCTGGACCTGGTTTTCTCCAGTCCCGGCTCGCTGCACGACTTTACTAATTCACCTCTCCCGCTCTCGGACAACAACCTTCTTTCCTTCTCTGTCAAGAATTGTCTCCTCACCCGGGACACCCCCACTTACCACACTTATCGGAATACACGTACCATTAATACCCAACAGCTTAGGGACAATCTCCACACATCTTTAGCCCCCATCTCCACCCTCTCCTGTCCAGACATAGCATTGTCACACTTCAATAATACACTGAAGAATGCCCTAGATGAAGCAGCACCTTCTATACGCAGAAAGACCCGACACAGACAACGGCAGCCCTGGCACACAACGCAAACACGCTTTCTTCAGCGCTGCTCGAGGTGTGCAGAGCGGCAGTGGAGAAAATCTCTCTTAGCAGAAGACTTCATCCACTATAAGTTCATGCTCAAAACCTATAACTCTGCCCTTCATCTGGCCAAACAATCCTACTTCACCACCCTCATCACCTCACTATCCAACAACCCAAGACGACTTTTTGAAACCTTAAACTCCCTCCTGAAACCTAAAGTACAGGCCCCCATCACCAACCTCAGCGGTGAGGATCTGGCCACTTATTTCCTAGAAAAAAATCAACCACATCCATCAGGATATCTCAGCCCTATCTCCTCAGTGCCTGGATCCCCTTCCCTGCCGCACCTCAAGCTCACTAGACATCTTTGAGCCTGTTTCAGAAGAAGAAGTTTCCAAGCTCCTCGCTTCTGCTCGGCCTACAACCTGCAACAGTGACCCTATTCCTTCACAGCTCCTGCAGTCTCTCTCACCAGTGGTCACCACTCACCTGACTAAAATATTTAACCTCTCTCTTTCTTCAGGTATATTTCCCTCCTCATTTAAACATGCCATCATAACCCCTTTACTTAAAAAGCCATCCCTGGACCAGAACTGCACTGCTAACTACAGACCTGTCTCTAACCTTCCCTTCATCTCTAAACTCCTGGAACGCCTGGCCCACTCCCATCTAATCCGCTATCTCTCGGATAACTCTCTTCTCGACCCCTTACAATCTGGTTTCCGCTCTTTACACTCTACTGAAACTGCCCTCACTAAAGTCTCTAATGATTTAATAACAGCTAAATCGAAAGGTCATTGCTCCCTGCTGATTCTCCTGGATCTTTCTGCCGCATTTGACACTGTGGATCACCAGCTCCTCCTCACTATGCTCCGCTCTATAGGCCTCAAGGACACAGCCCTCTCCTGGTTCTCCTCCTACCTCTCTGACCGCTCCTTCACTGTATCTTTTTCCGGCTCCTCTTCCTCTTCTCATCCCCTTACTATCGGGGTCCCGCAGGGCTCAGTCCTAGGCCCCCTCCTCTTCTCTTTATACACTGCCCCTATTGGACAAACAATCAGCAGATTTGGGTTCCAGTATCATCTCTATGCTGATGACACCCAATTATACACTTCTTCCCCTGACATCACCCCTACCCTAATTCAAAATACCAAGGATTGTCTGTCTGCTGTCTCTAGCATCATGTCCTCCCTCTATCTGAAACTAAATCTCTCTCTAAAACTGAACTTCTTGTGTTTCTCCCCTCAACTAACCTCACTCTACCTAACATCGAAATAACCCTGGAGGGTTCAACCATAACTCCCAAGCAGCATGCCCGCTGTCTAGGGGTCATATTCGACACTGAACTTTCCTTTACTCCGTACATCCGATCACTCACTCGCTCTTGTCACCTGCATCTTAAAAACATCTCCAGAATCCGACCTTTTCTCACCTTTGAAACTGCTAAGACTCTTACTGTCGCTCTTATTCATTCTCGTCTGGACTACTGCAACTCTCTTCTGATCGGTCTCCCTCTTACCAAACTTTCTCCTCTCCAATCCATCTTGAATGCGGCAGCCAGGGTCATATTTCTGTCCAGCCGCTTCACCGATGCCTCCATCTTGTGCCAGTCATTACACTGGCTACCTATTCGCTACAGGGTCCAGTATAAACTCATCTCTCTCACCCACAAAGCTCTCCACTGTTCTGCACCGCCTTATATCTCCTCTCTCATCTCTGTCTATCGCCCTACACGTGCCCTCCGTTCTACAAATGACCTAAGACTAACATCCCCCGTAATCCGAACCTCGCACCTCCGTCTCCAAGACTTCTCTCGTGCTGCTCCAGCTCTCTGGAATGCACTTCCCCAGACGATCAGACTGATACCTAGCCCTGACCTATTCAAGCGCGCTTTGAAAACCCATCTCTTCAAACAAGCCTACCACATCAACTACTCAGCAAGCTAACTTTGCCCTGTTCCCTCCTTCCAAATATTATTCTGAATCTGCACCCTACTATTCATCTGTCTCCACACCCTTCATGCACATGATAACTGCACTTGATACTTGTCTATTGCACTTAAACACACGGGCTGATGACCGGATCATGCAGCTTTATATGAAAATCCCTATTATAATTGCCAGACCTGAATTAACAAGCATTTCTCACCTACTGTGTCCCCCCATTTCCTTGTAGATTGTAAGCTTGCGAGCAGGGACCTCACTCCTAATGTCACTGTTTGAATTGTCTTAACTTGTATTGAATTTATTGTTTGTACATGTCCCCGCTTAATTGTAAAGTGCTGCGGAATATGTTGGCGCTATATAAATAAAAATTATTATTATTATTATTATTATTATTATTATTATTATTATTATTATTATCTGTACACCCCGGCAAGTCTGGGAACAGGTCCCGATTTTGATGCAGCAAATCCTGACATTGATGTTTTGGGGCCTTCGACAGTGTATTGGCTATTGTGACATCGCCAATGTCCCCTCCTGGCTTAACTAGCAAACATAGAGATTCAACAGGGTCCGTTTTTTGCCATGCCTTGATGGGTAGCGGTACGAGGGGATTTTGGATGAGGTGGGAGCAGTTAATTGGCAGGTGGGACAGGACTTGCAATACCTTAGGATTTCTTGGCCAATAGAACCATTACCTGACTTGTTCTTGGGCTATCTTGACACCCAGATGGCCACTCATGAATGGGCCCTGTCCAACACCCTCCATATATAGGGTCCTGGTACCAACAATTGCTCCACTATTTCCTCTCTGACTTTAGTAACATGGTACAATAAGTTCCCACTCATCAAAAATTAAGAAAATCTGGGGTCAGCACGTCTCCTGAAAGCTTTTTTTGAGAGTTAGGTCCCAATTCTGGATGGACCCAACATTTTTCCTGGTTACCCCTATCTCAGGCATGTCAGCCTCACAGTATACTACCTTATCTCCACCATTACAGAGAGGAGAAACCCGTCAGGCTCTGAGGTTGGTGAGACTGCTTTAGGGCCAACCTGTCTCTTATCCGAGCAATCGAGGTCTCTGCCTATTCCCCACAAGTCCCAAAACATCACAAAATCCCGGCCTATGATAATTGCGTGCAATAAATCCTAGACCACGCTGACTTCATGGGACTCCGTATCTTGAGCCATCTCAATGACCACTCTGGACACTGGATAGTCTTTAGCATCCCCGTGAATGCAGTGGATGACCACCTTTTTCTCATGGATAAATTAAAAAGGGAGTGTGGCCCTCTTGAGGGTAACCAATCTTCTTTAGTCTAGTAGTCCAGTCATTTGCAGAAAATTCACTTTTACAGGACAAGCTTGGGACCTCTCGCCGGGTGGGCAGTGTAAGACATTGAGCAGCTATATGACCAAATTACATCCTCCAATGAAATCCTTGCAATGACCTTTGCTGTCCCCTTAGACTTTAGCAGCTCCACCTCCTTTTAAGCCTCCGTCCCCTGATGGGACCCCCAGTATGGAGTGGGTTGCCTCCCCGAGGAACCATCAACCCCAGATACCTTTTGTTGACCAGTCCAACCAAGTCATCGGCGTTCCAGGGATCTCCCTGGGAAACCCAAGTCTGAATCAGGCGTGGAAGGGAGCGCACGAACCGGTCCATTACAACTTGCTCTACCTTCTGCGCTGGGGTAGAGGATTCCAGCGGCAACCATTTTTGGATGAGGTGCAGCAGATCAAACATTTGAGAGGGGGTCTGTCACAGTGAAATAACCAACAGTGGATCTGTTGTGCCCTGACAGACATTGTCACCCCCAAGCGAGCCAAAATTTCAATTTTGCATACTCTTTGGCATCCTGTAAAGCTAAAACACTGTAGACCTTTTATGACTCCCCTGTTAAGTATGTTGCCAGGACTTCTGCCCACTGCTCTGGCGGGAATTTCTCCCTATCGGTGACCCTTTCAAAAACAGTTAAAAAGGCCTCTATTATGTCACCCAGGATCATTTTCTGCAAGACTCTCCTCACCGCCTTCCAGACAGAAAAATCATCAGCTGACTTTGGAGTCAGAGCTGCTGCCGTGCCATGAACCGCCTCTGTGAGTAATTGAATGTGCTACTTATGGTGTCAGTACTGGTTTTGCTGCTGCTGCTGTTGTTGGAGATGTTGCTGGTAGGGTTGATCGAATAGCTTCGGATAAGTGCTTATCCGAATAGCTATAGCGCTTACCGAATAGCTGCATCGGGAACCTGGATACTTAAGGTGCTCCCGATGATCAGCTGTTCGGCGCCGCAGCTGCAGGTGTCAAGGCTGTGTGACAGTCACAATACATTTTGATTGTCACACAGCAGCGACACATGCAGTTGCACCGCCGAACAGCTGATTATCGGGAGTGATCCAGGTATCCAGGTTACCAAGGCAGCTATTCGGTAAGTGCTATAGCTATTCGGATAACCTCTTATCAGAAGCTATTCGATCAACACTAGTTGCTGGTGCTGCTGGAGTAGTTGCACAAACAACTTATTTGTCCCCTGTTGTGCTAGGTGTTGTTGTTGTTGCTGATGTACCAGGTGTTAAATCGGGTCCTCCATGTTGCCTAATGTTGCTCCCTGGCTTATAGCCACCTTCACACAACACATGCAGTAATTCTGTAGCACAATCACACATGTTCCCTGGGAACGCTGCCTGCACTTCTAACACCAAATGTAACAATGCTGCTCAGGAGCGATCTGAGGTATTACAGGAACAATTTCTAAAGTCTGCCTGGTTTATTTCAGTCCTCATAAACCACATCACAAGAAAATTTAAATACAGACTTTGGAACAAAGGGAAACAAAGTAATAAGTCCATATAATAATGCTGGTTATCCCATCTGGCTTAGAGTCCAGGTTCTTAGTCCTTTAGCAAAGGCAGTAAATCCAGGAGATCTGCACACCTCCATACACACCACCACGTGTGAGACAAACGGCTCTCAATTAACAAAGTGAACCACACCCAAGGGTGGAGATATGTTGAGCAGCCATCTGTCCCAACTCTTCTACAAATCATAATCAATGTGTCAGGCAGCATGACAGCAGTCAGTGACTTGTCGCCTTCCTCTGACGCTCCTCAATGACGTCTGGTGGCCGCCTCAGTCAATAAGCTGAAGAAACGTATGTAATCACTCTCATCCCTGCTCATAGAATCATCATAGAATGTTAGAGTTGAAAGGGACCTCAAGGGTCATCGTGTCCAACCTCTGGCTCATTGCAGGAGTCACTAAATCATCTCAGACAGATGCCTGTCCAGCCAATGGCTATATATATATATATAGTAACTATTCTAGGTCTTAGATGCATACAGTATGCTAAAGATACAAATTATATAACATGTTATATAAAAGGTTTAAGAACCTGCCATGCGACTGACTCTTTATTCCAGGAACATATGGACATTTTCTTAGTTAATGAGCAATTACAGCACTGCATCTAGTATTTAGCATTTGCTATTCGCCTCTATAGAGCACGATTCTGCACACCTCTCCTTACTGAAAAATGTCAATGCTATATGCTGAAGCAAAATAGCAAAGTTGCAGAGAGACGACAGATACCTTGTCATAGACACATTACTGTGTCATGGTCATTTTTCATTCCCCCCAATACCACCTACACAAGAGTTTTGCATTGAAAAACACCCACAAAGGCATACACAGATTCAAAGCTGAGCTCTGCGGCGAGAACCTCCAGACTCAATGCCAGTTCTGTGAGTGTGGGGGAAAATAATGACACATGCAAGATATGTGCCATAAATAGTATTTGTGTCTGATAAATGCAGCTTTTGGAGTTTTTCAGCAGTGCTATATACGCAAATCCTACCGAAGTGGAGCTAATTACAAGGATCATCCTACTCTAAGTACATATGCTGACAGGTGAAGACCCGCATGGCTTTTCATATTTAGCCTTGCGCACAGAATCGTATACTGTCTCCAAACTGGGAACTCTATAGAACAGTACTTTAACATCCATTGAAGTCTATGGACCCTACTGCACCTCTGTAAACCCCCAATTTCACATAAAAGCATAAAGATGTTTTTTTTTTTCACTCAGGTCCATCTGGAGTAACCAAGAAAAACGTGATGTTCTACCTAATACTATAACGTAAGGGTATTATATCCTAGATGCATTACTTGTAGAGAAAAATTTGTCACAACGTCCCTACAGCTTGGGCCGGTCAGATTCTTCAGTCGAATCACATGCCTTTGCTGTCTACATGAAGCTTTAGATTTACCCCAAGCAATGATGCAATTACCAGTGAAGCACCAATTATGGCACCTATCACAAGAAGGGTGTTACCTTCATTCCCATATGATCCAAGAAAAACAGGGCAAATATGATGAGTAATTAGCTGAAAAAATGACATAGCAACTGATAGAAGCCCATCAAATGAGAGTAGATAGGTGCCCAGCAATTAAAAGGGCCACCTCCAATGGTAGAGGAGCTTCAGAGAGGAGATGTAGTAAGTTAGCAATCATGGCAAAAAATGAAGACCATAATAATCATAATCTTTTATTGAAATTTCTTCCTTCAGATCAGTGTTTCCCAAACGCCAGTCCTCACGGCCCCCAAATGGATCAAGTTTTCAAGATTTCCTTAGTATTGCACAAGTGAGAGAACCTGTGGCAATTTCTGCTGCCTTGATATTAGCTCCATCACCTGTGAAATATTAAGGAAATGCTGAAAAACCTTATCTATTGAGGGGCAGTGAGGACTGGAGTTTGAGAAAAAGTTCTCTGGATGGTTGTCAATGTGGAGTCAGGCCTTGTTCTAAACTTTACTATTTTGCCAATTGTTCATAAGTCAGTGGAGATGGCGCTTTTGGCATCAACAAATGGGTAGATGGCACAACCTGCAAAATTAATGTACTTTGTATCATGTGCTAGTTTCTTCGGAGCCACCGGGCTCCTGTAAGACCATAGATCGCAATCTTGATATAGAATTGGGTCCTGGTTTTCATTTTTCAGGGGAAGCCTACCCTGCCCTGGATCACTCTGAGTTATTCGCAGTGACCATTGCCTACATGTCTGATGAAGGCTTTTATACCAAAACAACATGAAAAGCCGTTAACTAGAGGGTGGGCCACACTATACAAGTGTAGATGCTGTTTTTTATTCACTTGCTCTTAACTAAAAGTTTTTGAAGTGGAACCATACATTAGGATACGGGTACATGGTGCCTTTGGTTGTGCTAGATTTTGTCTCTGACATGTTGTGCGACCCATAAAATGTTGATAGCGCGATTTGTCTACCACCAAAAGAACCAATGAGTGCGGCATGGATCCTCAAAAATGTATAGACTTTATTGAGTTCAAGAAATTAAAAACAATATAGAGTCAACAGAGTAACACAATGGAGAACATTATAGATTTACATATTTATACCTAATGACACTAGGATAACATCATTACTAGTTTGAGTATTTGCTTAAAGCTATTAACTGAAGACACCCAAATCGAAGCATTAATGGCAAAATATATATACTACACAATACAAGATTCTGACATGTCTAAACAGGTATGGTACACCTTATATGCTATAAGACAAAAAATAGCTTTCATGTCCAACAGACTGGCATCGATTTGGGCGTCTTCAAGTAATAGCTTTAATCAAATACTCAGACTAGTAATGATTTAATCCTAGTGACATTCGGTATAACCATGTAAATGTATAATGTGGTCGTCCTCCATTGTTACTTTGCTGACTCCACATTGGTTTTTAATTTGTTGAATTCAATAAGTCTATACATTTTAGCAATTATACGCACCCAGTGGTTCTTTTGGTTGTACTCATAGTTCTTATGCTCCTTATGTTGGTAGTCAATGTGACTTGTCTGTAGCTTGATGTTAGGTGACTGTTTTATGGTCGCACATTAAAAAAAATTGTTAAAGGGAATCTTGCACCACGTTTTGCTACCTCATCTGAGAGCAGCATTATGTCAAAAAGAGACCCTCATTCCAGTGATTATGTACTTATATTACTGGGTGCTGTGACAGAATCAAAGTTCTTAGATGTACCATGTAGCAGAGCTGAGAAGGCTGGCCCCGCTCACACCAGGCTCTCCATGTAGAAAGTCCATAGACAATGAGCTGCTTATCACAGGAGGAGGTGTGGATGGACTAGCAGTCGCATGTTACAGCAGTGATAATCATCTAGTGATAAAACCTTCATAATAGCACACAACCTGATAAGTGACCCATCACTGAATTCTGTGTTTTAACCCCTACACGTATGCAAGTCAATCCCAGTCGCACACATCTTGCATTGTAGTCTATGATGGCTACGTTTTGTTGAACTTGCAACCACAAATCAAGCACGTTTTTGCATACAGTCTTATAGAAATGTATCCATGTTTACCAATCATTAGATCCAGTGTCACGATGCAATACTGCATGTCACCCTGTAGTCCTAAAGCTCAAAAGTTAAATCTAAAGGAAATATAAATCCAAATATTCTTTAACTGGGTTAATTCATTGAATACATCACTATTTCATTAACACATGTAAAGAATAAAAAGCAGATTACTGCTGGTATTCTTGAGCAGTTACATTCTCACAATCTCTGTGGAGTCGCCAAGACAAGGTTTCCTTGCTTCATCCACTTACAGTCACCAGGAATCTAATTTATAAAATATGATGAGAGACAGAAACCACAAGCGCTGTCGTTCTGTTAAATATTTAGTGTGTAAATGTCCTGGCTGCGTTGCCAGTGGTGCGGACCTTTACAAAAGGAAAACTATCATAAACGTCCCCTTTATGTAAACTGTACTTCACCATAGACACCTGCAAACAAATAGTGAATGCAACGATATTCACAGCTCAAAACGTATCATGCACAAAGGTCATGCTAAAAAGGCAACCTGCAGTCAGATACATTTAATGAGGAAGATACAATTGTTTTGTTGATTAATATTCATTTAATGGTCTCATTATTCTGTACCATATGAGTTGGTAGCGTGCACTTCAGGAAACCAGCAAGGTTGGGTTCAGACCACATCTGGGGCTGTTATTGTCATCCATCTGAAGCCCTCCCAAAATCTGCTTAAGGTGGGGGCCATAAGCTTAAGTTATATAATTGGAAACTAAAAAAAAATGCAACTTTATACTCCATTGGCCTTTTTTCTGCTGGAGTACATCTTTTTAGAAAGATGCAATAGTACAGAAACTGCTGTTACGTTATGTCTTAGATTTGTTTCATAGTATATTTAATTGTATAGATACATTTTGCTTAGTGTACTTTTAAAGAGTAGCTAAACCTTGTTTTTTTGTTTTTTTAAAAAACTTTGTCCAGCATAGAAAGTTATGAATCTATGCAAATCACTTTATTAGGGAATTTGTTTTTCTTCCTGTAAAAGAGAATTTAAGTGGCTTTCAAACCCCTGCTGTTCCCCATTCTTTTCTTCTGCCCAGGGCCGCCATCAGGGCATTACTGCCCTGACTGGCGTATGGGGCCTGATCAGCAGAGGGGGCACGCATCGGGCCCTGTCTCTTCTGGTCATCGGGCCCCAACAGCAGGATTCTGCCTATGCAGAAACTGAACCTGCATCCAAGACGCACATTCAGATAACTCTATTGCCGTCAGGGCCCAGGCCCGCACAGCAATAGTTAAAATCCGCCAGCCAATCGGACGTCATTGTCATTCGCTGGCAAGTGCACGCTTGAACTGTATGGAGGGAACACTGTCGCAGGAGCGCGGCCAGGTAAGGAGAAAGTTTCTTTTTTTTATTGAAAGCGGCACGGGGCAGGATGGGAAACACAGGGGGCAAGAATGGAGACACAGTGGGCAAGAATGGAGACATAGGAAGAATGGAGACATGGGGGAATAATGGAGACACAGGGGGAAGAATGGAGGCACAGGCAAGAATGGAGACATAGGAGCAAGAATGGAGACACAGGGGCAAGAATGGGGACATAGGATCAAGAATGGAGACAAAGGGGCAAGAATGGAGACATGGGCAAAAATGGAGACACGGGAGGAAGAAGGGAGACACGGGCAAGAATGGAGACACAGGGGGCAAGAATTTAGCCACGGGGCAAGAATGGAGACACAGAGGGCAAGAATGGAGACATAGGATAAAGAATGGAGACACAGGGGGCAAGAATGAGACACGGGGCAAGAATGGAGACACAGGGGGCAGGATTATGGGGCAGGACGGAGACAGATGAGGCAGGATGGAGACAGATGGGGCAAGATTATGGGGCAGTATGGAGACACATGGTGCAGGATCATGGGGCAAGATGGATACAATGGAGACAGATGGGGCAGGATCACGGGGAAGATGGGGCAGGATCATAGAATCATAGAATCATAGAATCGTAGAGTTGGAAGGGACCTCCTGGGCCATCTGGTCCAACCCCCTGCTCAAAGCAGGATTCGCTAAATCATCCCAGTCAGATGTCTGTCCAGCCTCTGTTTGAAGACTTCCATTGAAGGAGAACTCACCACTTCTCGTGGCAGCCTGTTCCACTCATTGATCACTCTAACTGTCAAAAAGTTTTTTCTAATATCTAATCTGTGTCTCCTCCCATTCAGTTTCATCCCATTGCGTCTAGTCTTTCCTTGTGCAAATGAGAATAAAGTTGATCCTTCTACAATGTGACAGCCCTTTAGATATTTGTAGACAGCTATTAAGTCTCCTCTCAGTCTTCTCTTTTGCAAACTAAACATTCCCAAATCCTGCAACCTTTCCTCATAAGACAGGGTTTGCAGACCGGTCACCATTCTGGTCGCTCTTTTCTGAACTTGCTCCAGTTTGTTGATGTCTTTTTTAAAATGTGGTGCCCAAAACTGGACACAATATTCCAGATGAGGTCTGACCAAAGAGGAGTAGAGGGAAATAATGACTTCACGTGATCTAGACTGTATGCTTCTGTTAATACATCCTAGAATTGCATTTGCCTTTTTTGCTGCTGCATCACACTGTTGACTCATATTCAGTCTGTGATCTATTAGTATACCCAAGTCTTTTTCACATGTGCTGTCACTTAGCCCTATTCCTCCCACTCTATATATGCTTTTTTCATTTTTATTGCCCAGATGTAGTACTTTGCATTTCTCCCTGTTAAAAACCATTCTGTTAGTTGCTGCCCACTTCTCCAGTTTATTTAAATCTTTTTGAATCCTCTCTCTCTCTTCTCTAGTATTAGCTATCCCTCCTAGCTTTGTGTCATCAGCAAATTTAATCAGTTTACCCTCAATTCCTTCATCTAAATCGTTGATAAAGATGTTGAACAATACAGGGCCCAGGACAGAGCCCTGTGGTACCCCACTTGAGACATTCTTCCAACTGGATGTGCAGCCATTTACAACCACTCTTTGGGTCCGATCACTAAGCCAGTTATGAATCCACCTAACAGTTGCCTTGTCCATTCCATACTTAGTCATTTTTTCAATAAGGATTGTATGAGAGACTTTGTCAAATGCTTTGCTGAAGTCAAGATATACTATATCTACAGCATTTCCTTGATCCACCCAATCAGTGATACCGTCATAGAAGGAAATTAAGTTAGTCTGACATGACTTATTAGTTACAAACCCATGCTGACTCTGTTTAATCACTTCATTCTTATCCAGGTATTGACATACATGTTGTTTAATAATTTGTTCAAAGATCTTTCCTGGTATAGAAGTCAGACTCACCGGCCTATAGTTGCCTGGGTCCACCTTCTTCCCCTTTTTGAAGATAGGAACAACATTTGCTCTTCTCCAGTCTTCTGGCACTTCTCCTGTTCTCCAAGAATTTTCAAAGATTATGGAGAGGGGTTCAAAAATTTCTTCTGCTATCTCCTTCAGTACTCTGGGGTGTAATTCATCTGGACCTGGAGACTTGAATTCATTTAGGTTAGCTAAGTGTTTCCTCACTATCTTTCTGTTTATAGATATCCTGGATTCTTCTATTCCCTTAATAGGACAGTGGATAACAGTTGATGTTGCATTTCCTTTCTGAGAGAAAACAGATGCAAAATAGGAATTTAAAAGTTCAGCCTTCTCAACATCCTGTCTTACCATTTCATCATTTTCATCCTGTAAAAATCCTATAGCATCTTTGACTTTTCTTTTACTTTTGACATATCCCCAAAATCCTTTATTATTGCTTTTGACATCTCTTGCAAGCCTCAGTTCATTTTCAGCTTTAGATAATCTGATTTGTGCCCTGCAGGTTCTGCAGACAGCATTATATTCTTCTTTAGATATGCCTCCCTCTTTCCATTTTATAAACATTTTTTTCTTCCTTTTTAGCATGTGCTTAAGTTCTTTGTTCATCCATCCTGGTTTCCTTAAATGCTTCCTATTCTTCCCTCTTTTCGGAATTGTTAACAACTGTGCTTTGAGAATTTCATTTTTCAAAATTTCCCATCCTTCCTGGACATTTTTGTCTTTAAGGATATCCAGCCATTGGATCCCTCCAATTCTCTTTCTGAATCCCTTAAAATCTGCCTTTCTGAAATCTAACCTTGACGTCTGAGTCTTCACAGGTCTTCCGCCTCTAGTTATCCAAAATTCTAAAATAGCATGGTCGCTACCTCCTAGGGTCCCAGCCACTTTTACCTCCTCAACCATTTCCTCCCTGTTTATAAGGATTAGATCCAAGGTAGCAGTTCCCCTTGTTTTCTCCCTTACCTTTTGGAAGATAAAGTTGTCAGCAAGAGAGGATAAGAATTTCCTTGACCTGTTAGTTTTGCCTGAGAGAGATTCCCAACAAATGTCTGGATAGTTGAAATCTCCCATGACAACTATGTCATATTTTTTGGAGAACTTGGCCATCTGATGCATAAAGAGTTCATCCATATCTTCAGCTTGCACAGGCGGCCTGTAGTAAATGCCTACAATGGTGTCCTTTCCATTGTTCTGTCCTTGTATTCTTACCCAAACAGTTTCCACAGAACTCCCAGTCTCTGAAGCTTCAATCTCTGTGCAGATATACGCGTTTCGAACATACAATGCGACACCCCCTCCTCGTTTATCAAGTCTGTTTCTTGCAAATAAGTTGTATCCTTCTAGTCTTGTATTCCAATCATGTGTATTATCCCACCAAGTTTCAGTGATTCCAATGACATCATATTTCTTTTCCTGTGTTAGTAGTTCCAATTCTCCTTGTTTGTTGCCCATGCTTTGTGCATTAGTATAGAAACATTTTAGTTTGTGATTGGTTTCTCTTTCTCCAATATTTTTATTAATTAGATTCTTTCGTCTTTGTTCTTCCTTTCCACTTCTAATAGCAGAGTTCTCAATAGCATTTGTCAGGTGTATGGCTTTTTCTGGTCTTTTGCTTCCCTTCCCATGTTGTTCTAGTTTAAAGCTCTCCTTACAAGTGTAGCAAGGCGACTTCCAAATACATGCTTTCCAGTCTTCGTAAGGTGCACCCCATCTCTAGCAAGTAGTCCATCGTATAAGTAGTTCACTCCGTGATCCAGAAATCCAAATCGTTGCTGACGGCACCATCGACGTAGCCAGTTGTTCACCTGCAGAATCTTATTCCACCTCCTTGTTCCATGGCCATCCACTGGGAGGATGGAAGAGAAGACCACCTGCGCTCCCAGTTCTTTCACTTTCTTGCCTAAGTCTTCAAAGTCTCTGCAGATGGTTTCCAGGTCGTTTCTTGCGGTGTCATTTGTCCCCACATGTAGTAGCAGGAATGGGTAGTCATCTGTAGGTCTGAAGAGTCCTGATATCCTGTCAGACACATCTTTAATTTTTGCACCTGGAAGACAGCACATTTCTCTTGAAGTTATATCCGGTCTGCAGATAGCGGCCTCTGTTCCTCTCAGCAGGGAATCCCCCATGACCACCACTCTCCGTTTCTTCTTCACAACATTTTTCTTTCTCCATCCAGGAGGACTCTGAGGGCGTACAAGGTTGCTGTTTGTTGGCAAAGTCTTATCCTGATGTATTTCTTCATCGTTTTCCTGCGTGAGAGCCTGGTACTGGTTTCTGAGCAGTATGGGTGCTGACTGCCTCCTGATCCTCCTGCTTCTCTGGGTCACATGTCTCCATTCCTCTGTTTCTTCAGGTGCACTTCGAATTTCTTCTTTCTGTAACATGAAGAGATAATTCTGCTCTGTCCAAGAACTCTTCACCTTCCTTAATGATCTTCAACGTAGCTAACCTCTCTTCGAGATTTTGCAACTTTTCCTCCAACAGGGACACAAGCTTGCATTTGTGGCATGTGAAGTTTGGCTTTTCCACTGGTAAATCTGTGAACATGTAGCAAGAAATGCAGCTCACCAAATGGTTCCTGGCCTCTTCCATCTTGGGATTTCTTAAAAACGATGAAAGATGAGCCAAATTTTGGCGCGCGGTTTTTCTGATTTCCTCTTTTCAGCTGCAACGGCCAAAACCCAGTGATCGTTGAGCTCGCGGAGACTCTTCACTTATCCCAGAAGGCACTGGGAATATGCAAATGATCTCCTCAAGACTCTTCCCCATGGATACAATGGAGACAGATGGGGCAGGATCACGGGGAAGATGGGGCAGGATCATGGGGCAGATGGAGCAGGATCACGGGGCAGATGGGGCAGGATTATGGGCCGAATCATGGGACATCACATGGGGGCAAAATAGATACTCATAAGGGCAGGATGGGAGAACAAATGGCTGAAGCCAGGAATGAGACACATGGGGGCCAGGATGGGGGATAATATTACCATAAGGGCTAATTAAGGGATATTATTACTGCAGTCATGTATTTATTTTATTTTTTAAGGATACTGTTTTAAGTGGGGTGGTGGTCCTGTTACTGTGCAGAGCGACAATATGTCGCCTTTTTTTTCTTGATCTGGTGTAGTGTAGAAGTTGGAAAAAAATTAAGTAATGTGTTCTGCAAGCGGTGCTCTAGATAACTGTGTTATTTCCTGCAGAGATGAGCCCTGGCTGGAAGAAGTGATGGCGGTCTGTGCTGGATGAAGATGAAAAGCAAAGATGAAGGACTTCACCTAGAGACATCACTGGTGTGTCAGTGTGTTACCTGTACACGGACACTATACAGTGTATACTGTATACAGCGGTCCTGTGTACAATGTCATCAGTGATCACTGTATTACCTTTACACTGACACTATATACAGAGCTCCTGTGTATAATGTCATTGATCACTGTATATAACCTGTACAATATATACAGTGCTTGTGTGTATAATGTCACTGTTGATCACTGTATTACCTGTACACAGACAATCCATACTAAGTACAGATCTCCTGTGTATAACGGCACTTATGGTGATAGTATTCAGTCACTATGTGATGGTAATATGTTGTCCGACCATGGTGTGGCGGTATTTGTTCCTTGTATGTGCTATTATTTGGTCACTATGTTGTGGTAATATGTGGTCTGGACATGGTGTGGTGGTATTTGTTCCTTGTTGTATGTGATAATATTCGGTCATTGTGGTGGTAGTACGTGGTCTGGACATGGTGTGGCGGATCTGTCCCTTGTATGTGGTACTATAGGTCTCTATGTGGTGGTAATATGGTGTCTGGTCATGATGCGGTGGTATGTGTCCCTTGTATGTGACATTATTGGTCATTTTAAACATTAAAAAATAAATAAAAATATACCAAATTGTATTGTATATTTTAACAAATGATTAATAGGGTAGAGTGGAGTAGAGCTCGGTCAAAAGAGTCTACCTTGTCGTGGTGGTGGCTTAAAAAATCTTTTAAGGGAACTGGGAACTATTAATGTGTGATTGATGAGAAGAGGAGTTTTTCCAAGAGAGAACTGTGGGGCTGTGGACAGTTCGAGGGGTGGAGCCTGGGCAGAGTCTCAAGGGGGCCCCGAAAATTTTGCGAGTATGGGACCCCGAAATTCCTAGTGACAGCCCTGCTTCTGCCAAATGTACTCATCCTGGTAGTGAAAGGGTCAGCTGTGCACCTGAGTCTCACTAACTGTGGACATGAGCTGCTGCAAGAGATTGTTCAACACTCAAATAAGGATACAGGTGCTGACCCTGTCACTGCCATCATCTGTACTCCAAATGAGTACGTTCTGTTAACACTGCAGTAGAAGGCAGACAAATAGACTGGGGAAAAGCCACTGAGGTAGCCACTTACATGCAATTTTTTCACAGGAATAAAGACAAATCTCCTAATAAGGTGATATGCAAAATTTCATAACTTTCCATGCTGGATAAAACTATTTAAAAAAAATATGAAAGTTTAGTTACTTTTTAAATTCAGTCACACTTTATTATTTATCTTTTGTGATAATTTTTTAATCAGTTACTGATAAAGAAGATTTTTCTGTTTCTCATAATCAGAGTTAGAAAGTTTTTAAATGTGCGAGAAAGTTTTAAACAAACCAAGACTTAGATTCCAAGTTCACGTTCACATGTCTGAGATCCAGGATACTCAGAGTTTATATTACTCGGATGTGCCTGGAGCTATTCATTTTTGACAATCTGCCATATGTTCGGCCTTTTGTTGAGAAGTGATAAATTGTCCTATTCATTCAATAGTTGCTGATGCTATGAATACATATTGTGTAGAAGATACCGTACCTTAGCAAGCCTATTGTTACCTGAAGAGTCATAGTCTGCCGTTAATCTGCACCAAGGACACTTAAGCCTTAAAAATAAGAAATCTGCATGAAATGTAATGACATATTCACATTTACATATTAGTCTTAAGGGGGTTTTACACTAAGCGATATCGCTAGCAATATCGCTAAAACGTCACTGGTTTTGTGACGTTATAGCGATATTGCTAGCGATATCGCTATGTGTGATACTTACCAGCGACCGGCTCCCCCGCTGTCCATCGCTGATCGCGCGAGAATGTCCGGCTCCATTTCTCGTCGGGCGCTTCCTGCTGAGACTTCCTGCTGTGACGACGAGCGACGCTGGACGCGGGCGGGAGGACGCAGGATCGCTGTGTGTGAATGGTAAGTATCGTGCGCTGCGTCGCTGCTGCATCGCTGTGAGATCTTTCTGTATGAAAGCTCACTAGCGATCATTTAGCGATGCACCAGCGATCCTGACCGGGTCGGATCGCTGGTTGGATCGCTGGTGCATCGCTAAATGTAAAAGGGCCTTTATTGACAGACATGAAAGCTGACCGCCCTTGGCCATCAAGATTATCTGCCACACATTTCAGGTTCACAGACAATCTTGCTATTGACAAGAGACGTCATCTATGTACCTACTATAATAAAGAGGAAAAATGCAATCACTTGTATCATTGAGAAGAATAGTATCACTAATATAAATGTTTAAAGCCAAGGTAGAACTTGAATCCAAAATTGTAAAATCACTGTACCGAGTCTAAATGTAATCCCAAGTGGGTAGCCGGCCTGTTTCACCTGGCGAATAGAATAATATACTGTGCAATAGACATGACTTAAAGTACCGTATACAACCATGCTTCATCACCTCATATGATCAGAACCAAATTATTGGCACACATATAAGGAGCATTTACATATACATTAGGCATACTGTATAATAAATCACAATTAAAAAAAAAAAAACTGCACTCTCCCCCATGCACTGAAAAAAAAATCCTTTGAAAATGCCACTTTGATAGGGCCTTTGGGTCCTGCCATTATGACATCACCTCCATCATTCACATGACTGCTGCAGCTGATCACCCGCCTCAGTGGTCAGGTGGGTGTCACCATTTACACCAAGTACCCCCATAGGCTACTTCAACTGCAGCAGTCAAGTGAATGATAGAATTGTCTTCAAGTGACTGCAGGACTAGCAAGAACACGCAAATCTTGGAGCTGGAGCGGTGATGGATTAAATAGACGAATAGTTATTTTTATTAGTTATTTTAGCTTATTTTTAACAAGTCTTGGACAATCTCTTCATTTATCAAACTTTTAATAAGCAAATCACTGTTAACTGCTGAGAGAGAGTTTTCCGACAGGATCAACAACGTCAAATCATGCGCCAAGATGTAACAGTCGAATATAATCGTATATTGCATTATAGATCCCCAATAAACAATGAATACCCAAGTAGCCTCATCAGAGAGGACGAGGGCAGGAACTCTAGCGCCTCCTACTGAAAGTAGCAATCCTAAAGATCAATATCGAACCTTTAAAGAGCTTGCCTCATAATTTTGGATAAGGAGCTAAAATAAAAACTCTTTTTGGGTCCTTATCCCACGTCATATGGCAAGGCCCTTTTAAAGGGTCGATTTTGACTTTTAGGATTGCTGCTTCCAATAGGAGGAGCTAGAGTTCCTGCCCTCTTCCTCTCTGAAGAGGACAATTGCATATTCAAGTTCTCAGGGGAGCACCACATCTCCTATATAAGCATACGTATGCCAACTTGACGCTCTCCGCAAGGAAATATTTTACCCAATAAATAATGCAAGAATTTGCCGATTCTGGCCAACTTTTCATTGTATTGTTCATTGATAAGAATTTGCGGGAACATCTAGTAAAAGGATACAAAGGTGTGAATAAAAATGTAAACCAAGGAGCAAATTGGACTATTAAATAAACTATCCTGTAAAAGGGGAAACAAATCCCATAATGCTTTCCCATGGAATTTTTAATGTGGACCTTTACAGTTCTAGGTGATGAGGATATTCTGCACTTAGTTTAGGATGATAACCATGAACGCTGCATCATCGTTATTTGTACGCCATAGCAAGGGTATGTTCATACGTTGTGTTTATCCTGTGAAAAACGCAGCATTTTACTGTCCCAGAAAAGTGAATGAGATTTCTGAAGTCTCATGCACATGATGCTTATTTTATCCTTGCAGATTTGAAGCATTTTCATATGCATACCATGTCAATTCTTTCAGTGTTTTTGCACTGTTGTTAACCCATTCAAATGAGTAGGAAAAAAAAACATAAAAAACGCTTGCAAAAATGTGCTTTTTTAGGCAGTGTTTTTCCTGCCAGGAGACAAATTTTTGTTACAGAAATGTCGGCATCAAATACTTAAGCCCCCGTCTCACATAGCGAGATCGCTGAAGCGTCACCGATTTTGTGACGCAACAGTGATCTCGCCAGCGATCTCCCTACATGTGATACGCAGCGGCGACCGGCCCCCCTGCTGGATATCGCTGATCATGCTCGAATGTCCTGGGCCATTTTTTCGTCGTTGGTGTCCCGCTGGCCAGCATGCATCGCTGTGTTTGACCCGACGAGCGACCTTGTTGGTGACGCAGAACTCAGGGACGCAGGCTGTAATTGTTCAGAAAAGATGCTGTGTGACAAGGTACCAACGACCGCCGAGAATCGCTGGACGGTTGCTGCGTCGCTGAATAGATCTGCCTGTTTGGCAGCTCACTAGCGACCATTTACCATTTAGCGACACACCAGCGATCCTTACAAGGTCATATCGTTGTCGGGATCGCTGGTGCGTCGCTAAGTGAAACGGGACCCTTAATGTGTGCTAATGTTGGACTGACAACTAAGGATTGTACACGGTAATAATATTCCTTTTGTTAACACAATGAGGAGCAGCACAGACATGAATGAAAGCTTCCAAATATATGTAACAGTCAGAGCACCACTATATCCAGCCATACTATGTAAGGGCCACAGCACCACTATATCCAGCCATACTGTCTATGTAACGGTCAGAGCAAAACTATAGCAAGCCATACTGTCTACGTAAGGGTCAGAGCACCCCTATATCCAGCCATACTGTCAATGTAACAGTCAGAGTACCCCTATATCCAGCAATACTGTCTATGCAAAGGATGCAGCACCCCTATCTCCAGCCATACTGTCTATGTAACGGCCACTGCACCCCTATATCCAGCCATACTGTCTATGTAACTGGGTCGCCCTCCCAGGGCAGTGAGGTACTCGGTACCGGGCCGGTATCAGCGGGATGTGTCACAGCAGCGGGGACCCGGTCCGTGGCCCCGGGCACCCAAGTAATGAGGGAATGTAATGGTTTGAATGTAGTTAGATGAACAGTTCGTGACGCCACCTGTGGTGTTCGGCAAGTGAGATGCTAGGCCGACGCTGCATGCAGATCCTCTGGGGCTGGTGGTGTGTTTCAGCCAAGATGGTGAAGCTCCCCACAGGTGGAGCTGTAGCCCCAGGGCAGTGTAGATGTGGGGGAAGAGGAGAGGCACAAGCGGTGTAGAAGCTGGTACCCAGATGTAGCGGGGTTGGATGCGTTGGCACAAGAATGAATGGAGGACACCAGGGCTTGCAGTTCCAAAGCTTTACTCACAGTCTGTAGTACACACAGGTGCCTGCCTCCGTGCTGTGTCCTCCGGGTCAGGGACTCAGTCAACCTCCAGGCAAGATGGAATGCTCCCTTCCAACGCTCCGCCAACATGTGCCTTTCTGAACGTCTCCTCTATAGCGCCTTTAAGTGTGAAGTACTCCCTGTACTGAGTTACACTGGAGTGCCTCCTGGCAAATGTTCCCAAGAACTCTACTTGTACGGCAGAGAGCTGTAGCCTGCTTCGGGGACTCCTTACTCCTGAGTCCCGGCTCACTATCCAAGTTGCTGTTGTGCCCCCAAGTCTTAGATGGGAGTAGTGCATTTACAGCCCACTACTCCACCGGTGTCTGCTGCAGAACCATTAGTGTCCATACAACCTCGGAGACCGGGCCCTGGCCTTGCGCTTAGAACTTCTAGGCATGGTTCTTCCTCTAACCCACGTCCTCTCTGTTCCCTTTTACTCCTTCGTTCCGTTCTAATCTCTCTCTCTTATGGAAGATCAGGTTTCAGTTCAATGTCTTTCTCCTTCTTTCCTTTCCCGTGCCAGCAGACCCAGGTCACTGAGATCTGCTGCAGCACCTCCTTCCTCCATCCCTCTTCCAGGGATCTTCTTTCCTCACTCCTCTCTGAGTGGCTTCCTCTCTCAGACTGACCTGTAATTCTAAACCTTCCCGCTCTTTTATGTATTCTCAACTCCACCCTCCTCCCAGCACGTTTTGTGTTCCAAGCAGGGAACCACCAAAGGTACTCTCTAAGCAAGGAGCCGCAATGTGGCTTTGCTGAACTACTCTACAGCCATACTGTCTATGTAACGGTCGCAGCACCCCTATATCCAGTCATACTGTCTATGTAACGGTTCCAGCACCCCTATCTCCAACCATACTATGTAAAGGCCACAGCACCCCTATATCCAACCATACTATGTAAAGGCCACAGCACCCCTATATCCAGCTATATTGTCTATGTAGCGGTCACAGCACCCCTATATCCAGCCACACTACAGGCCACTGTCACATTGCTTTCACAGAATGTGCAAATGTGCAAACGATATTTTAATCAAAATAAGAAACATGAGTAACCCGACCCTGTGAACAGAGAGAGCATTGCTGTAAAATTCATGAGTTCTTCTCACAATAATTGACATAAATTATAAAACACACATTGGCTGAGTTGTACGATGACATGAACATTGAGACAATATTTTCTAATTATTTTATTTGCTTTGCCTGGCTGGCAACAAAATGAAAAGCAAACACGATGACAGTGAGCCAAACCCTGGATGAACTGACAGCGCTGCCGAGGAAGACGTACAAGGTAGCTCACATCCTCGATTTACCAGTCACCACACATCAAATAGACGGTAGACGCCATTTACTGCAGACTTCACTTCATCTGCCCAAGTAGTAAAAAAATCGGGTTAGACAACTTTAGAGAAACATGACTGCTTTCAAGAAACCACATCACGCCCGTCCTTGAGTTTTGTCTATTCTTGCAGCCTAGCACCATGAATTGAATGGGCATAAACTGGAATACCACATGCACCCCGAGCACGTGTGGAACAATCGTAGGTCTGAACTAGCTGTGTGTTTCTAAGTTTGCCCTCTCAAATTTTTCATATCGGTACCGTACTCATACACAACAATAATGTGGATGATTGTACCTTATTTGTTTCATTTTTATGCTTCCTTATATATATCATATTCCACAGCACTATACAGACATGGTCATCACTGTTTGCATTAGGAGTAATAAGCAATTTCCCGATCAGAATGTCTTTTGGAGTGTGGGAGGAAACCGGAAAACCCAGAGGAAACGCAAATACGGGGAGGACAAACAAATTATTGCAGATCTCTCCTTTGTAGTATTTCGAATCCAGGCCCCAAGTGCTGCAAAGCAACAGTGCTAACCACTGAGCCACCGTGCCGCCTTTAGAGGGTAATGAAACACTGTAATATTTTTAGATGTTGCAGCACCTGTTTAGTAGTGTTGAATGATGGGGGGTCAAGTTCAAAGACCCCAAAGGATTGCTCAAAGTAGCAAAAGGATTCAGCTTAGTGCACGCTTAACTTAGATATTGATGGGGATTTCAGGATCTTCAACCGACCTAAGGCTTTAGAGTTAAAAATCATTTACAAGCTTACTTTTATCAACGTTAACCCCCTATTACCAATACTGGGGTGCACAGTTGGTATACATGTCAGGCAAAGTCTCTGGGTGATCAGTGACTTGACCAAACATTTGACCTTGGAATATTTTAAAAAATGTAGCTGACAGCACTTCTCAATACAACTATATCCCCCAAAAAAACTACACTGCTCTATATCCTTATTTATGAGAGTCAATGGCAGATTTATGTAGCTATATAGACAGTGTGAATCTAGTCCAAGGATCAAAATAAAGCATTGCTTAAAAATTAGACAATAGGATCTGGTTTCCAAGCTATTAATCTCAAACATTCTGCATGGCAGTACCTAATTCTTGACTTTATATCCTCCCTTTTTAGCTCCCCCAGCTAAAAAAAAATGGAGGGACAATATGACCTTTTTATGATTTTGGGTCAAAATATCTAAGAATTAGGTTGGATTTTTACATCCAGCTTTCACAGTCTGAATACAGATTGTAACATCCAGAATGGACATAGGTCTTCAGATCCACACTCAACAGCCTCTTAGGCATATAAGAGGCTGTGGAGATCTGGTCAAAAGACCAGTGGCCGTTCTGGATATTGGGGTCCATACTCAGACTGTAAATGACGGACATGTGACACCAGCCTTTAAAGCATGTAGGACAAAAATTCACCCATATCACCAGTACTGAACCTAAAATATAAAGCCTCAATCCAAATGATTCCACCGTCAAGCATCAGTGGCTTCAAGACAGCAATAAGCTGGCAGACAATAAATGGACAACGGCAGTGTCGGCTTTATCACGCCAACGACATTCATAAGTGTTAATAAGAAATACAAGGTGTGTTATCTAGTATTAGATCATGATACACTGTATTGTCAGTAATATATTAATATTTCATACACACGCAGCTGCGTGACATACCATAGTTATCTTCAATGTTTTATGCTCTCGGAGCTATAAACGGTGTGACAATTACCCAGGATTATTCCACCGCCACAGGCACCAAAATAATTGTGGCCTCTGTACAGCTATGGCTCCAGCAAAACTAGAATCCATCATATATACTGTATCTAATGGGAATGGGAAATTAATCTCTGTGCACACAGCATTCGAGCCATCTGTTAGTGGTAAAAGTTGCCTGAACCGTTCTGTTTTGTCGTGATTGGCTGACCATCTAATGGGTATGGTGATAACATTGTAAAGAGCGATGGAATATGATGGCGCAACATAAGCAAACATAATAAATTATGTCGGAACATAAGAATGGGGGGGGGGTTGGAATTTAATCACCTGATCCTTTCGTCCAGCAGGAACATAAGTCGCCGCCAGAGGAGACTGGCAGCGACTCTGACATAGAGAACACAGGAGTGCTCAGGCGAGTGTTACGGTGTATGGGGGGAGTTGGCAGAAAAAGCGGTTTACCAAGCTATTGCTGGGCCTACGGCTGTCTAACATGTGTGGCCAGATTTAAACAGTTAAAAATGAAGATATGACGATGGATACCATACCAGCACATGCTTATGTAAGGGTTGGAGGCAGTATGCATTGAGCCCAGGTATAACTGGCGGTATTTTATACCCCTACATCTACTTTAAGCAGAGAATTTACAGGTTGTCACACAGCTACTTATACTTAAAGGGAAGCTGTCACCAGGTCTTTTCTTCCTCATTTGACAGCAGTCTGATGTAGGGGAAGAGACCCTGATTGCAGCGATGTATCACTTAGCTTACTGGGTGCAGCAGTTCTGACACAATTAATTTTTAGACGCAACATGTACCAGAGCTGAGAAAGGTTCCCCCGCCCACACAACAGCTTTCTGTGTATATTGTCTATTAATATTGAATTGATCTGATTGAACTGATCATCTTTCCCCCATCTCACAGATCTTCCTTACCCGACCTTTCTATAACAATTGACAACATCACGCTTTCCCCTGTACCGGAGGTCCGCTGCCTCGGAGTAACCCTTGACTCTGCCCTGTCCTTAAAACCACACATCCAAGCTCTCTCCACCTCCTGTCGCCTCCAGCTCAAAAATATTTCCAGAATCCGTCCTTTGATCAACCCTCAATCTACTAAAATACTTGTGCATGCCCTCATCATCTCCCGCCTCGACTATTGCAACATCCTTTTCTGTGGCCTCCCTGCTAACACCCTTGCACCTCTCCAGTCCATCCTCAACTCTGCCCGACTAATTAGTCTATGTGCACACGGTGCGGATCCTCCCGCGGATTTTAATAAATCCGCAGGTCAAATGACCTGCATTTTTCCTGCGGATTTCTTCCCTTTTTTTTGCGGCTTTACTGTGGTTTTTGTGCAGTTTTCCACTGCGGTTTTCCACCTGCGGATTTGTAGAATGAAGCAGGTGGAAAACTGCAGTAAAACCGCACAAAAGAAGTGACATGCTGCTTTTTTTTCCGCACAAAAACCACACAGAAAAATCCGCAGCATGTGCACAGCGTTTTTTTTTTTTACATAGGCTATCATGGTACTGTACATCACCTGCAGTTCTGCTACAGATCCGCAGCGGCGGATCTGCAGCGCCTTAATCTCTCTCCTCGCTACTCCTCCTCTTCTCCCCTCTGCAAATCCCTTCACTGGCTCCCATTCCCTCAGCGTATCCAATTCAAATTACTAATACTGACCTACAAGGCCATCTATAACCTGTCTCCCCCATATGTCTCTGAACTTATCTCCCGATACCTTCCCTCACGTAATCTCTGGTCCTCCCAAGACCTCCTTCTCTCCTCCACACTTATTCGCTCCTCACCCAACCGCCTCCAAGACTTCTCCCGAATAGCCCCATCCTCTGGAATTCCCTGCCCCAACACTTCCGACTGTCAACCACACTCGGATCCTTCAGACTGAACCTGAAAACCCATCTCTTCAGGAAAGCCTACAGCCTGCAATGACCCCGCTGCCTCCTCACCACTATTGGAGCTACCACCTCACTATCACTGGAGCTGCTGCAACCCCCCAACCTACTGTCTCCTTCCCCACGATCCTGTAGCATGTAAAGGGGGTTTTACATATAGCGATATCGCTAGCAATATCGCTGTAAAGTCACCGATTTTGTGACGCAGCAGCGATATCGCTATGTGTGATACTTACCTCCGACCGGCTCCCCCGCTGGCTAACGCTGATCGCGCGAGATCGTCCACGTCCATTTCTCGTCGGCCGCTTCCTGCTGGCGCCGACGAGCGACGCGTGGACGCGGGCGGGAGGACGTCTTCATCGCTGCGTCTGAAAGGTAAGTAACGACCGCTGCTGCGTCGCTGCATCGCTGGTGAGTCTGCCTGTTCAGCGATCCTGACCGGGTCGTATCGTGGTCGGGATCGCTGGTGCATCGCTAAATGTAAAGGGGGCTTAAGCCCGAAAGGGCAGGGTCCTCTCTCCCCTCTGTATCAGTATGTCATTGTTAGTTTATTTACTGTAAGTGATATCTGTAATTTGTATGTAACCCCTTCTCATGTACAGCACCATGGAACCAATGGTGCTTTATAAATAAATAATAATAATAGGGAGCTGCTTATCAGAGGAGAGGGCACAGT
Organism: Dendrobates tinctorius; assembly: GCF_039654945.1. Taxonomy (NCBI): domain Eukaryota; kingdom Metazoa; phylum Chordata; class Amphibia; order Anura; family Dendrobatidae; genus Dendrobates; species Dendrobates tinctorius. Next base: position 10,604,972 of record NW_027361684.1, read on the forward strand.
CGGTCTAGCAGTCACGTGAGCTGTAGTACAGGAAGTGAGTATTTTCTGGCGATAAAACCTTTATTGTAAGTAAACAACAGCACACAGCCTAATAAGTGAGACATCTCTGAATTGTGTGTTTCAGACTATTTCCTGCTGCCTTCCAATTGCATACTAAAAACCATCTGACCGATTCCCTAAAGACAAAGAAGTAGTCACCAAATATATTGACTCATATTCCTTGCAGATATAGATCTTGAATGTCTTATCAGTTGGGTGCGACTCTTAAGGGGCCTTTACACATAGCGATATCGCTAAAGCGTCACTGATTTGGTGACGTAGCAGCTACATTGCTAGCGATATCGCTATGTGTGATACTTACCTCCGACCGTCTCCCCCGCTGTCTGTCGCTGATCGCGCGAGATCGTGCAGTTCCATTTCTCGTCAGGTGCTTCCTGCTGGGCTTCCTGCTGGCGCCGATGAGCGACGCGTGGACGCGGGCGGGAGGACGTCAGCATCACCCCGGGGTGGTCCAGGTCCGGTTTTGGTCCGATGGGTGTCACGGTCTGGTCCGGCGCCTCCCATCTTCTAACGGTGATGTCCTCTTCTTTCCTTCCCGTCACGGCTCCTGCGCAGGCGCACTGCTCTGCCCTGTTGAGGTCCGGCGCCTGCGCACTGCAGTATTCTGCTCTGCCCTCAACAGGGCAACTGCAGTATTCTGCTCTGCCCTCAACAGGGCAGAGCAGTGCGCTTGCACAGGAGCCACGACAGGCAGCAAAGAAGACGACGTCACCGTTAGAAGATGGGAGGCGCCGGACCGGACCGTGACACCCATTGGACAAAACCGGACCCGGACCGCCCCTGGGTGAGTATAATCTAACTCTTTTTTTCTTGTCTTTCAGGTTACATCGGGGGCTTCTCTACAGCATTACAGAATGCTGTAGATAAGCCCCAGATGTCAGTGCCAGCAGTTGATAGGCAAAAAATAGGTGCCAGATTCCCTTTAATAGTAAATTACTGATCATCAGATATTTCCTGGACATTTTACACGGTTATGTGTACAAAAGCAGTTTTAACTTGGCAAGGAGAGGGAGGGGTGATGGCAGGAATTGTTAGGAGTGGCGGAAGGCACTAAAAAAAAAAAAAAAAAAAAAATTAAAGTGCCTTCGCCACTTGGGGTCCACCGTGCGGTGGATGACAAAACCGCTGCTGAGAGAGGCAGAGCACTACAGCGGTAATATGCACAGGGTTCAAACTCACCCAGGTGCAAAAGGCAAGCTCTGTTAAATGATACAGAGCTGCAGGGAAAAATAATACCAAAGTATCGCTGAGCCTGTTAACAGCACAGGATCTCAGCGGCACACGTGCGGTAGCCGGAAACCGGAGTAGTTAAATACAGTCACTACAACCGAGCGGACTTACCGTGTACACGTGTGCTCGGCGTCGCAACTGCGCACGCCTGGACAGTCTGCAACCGCAAATATCGCAAGCGCGATGCAGGGCGCTAAGCTGCTGGAAAGATGGAGCTTGTGCGCGCTGGCGCTAGCGCAGGTGCTGACAGAATACCACTCACTCACACAGACGTAATAACCGAGGGAAGGGGTTTCTTAATGAGTCAGTCACCAGTCCAAGCATCCGTCACCATACACACAGCAGCAGTATAAAAATACTAGCGTATGGCATAACGGCCATGCGCACTTTTTATAGCATACGGGACCTGCTGGAAATCTCCAGAGCCCTGAGCCAAGCCAATGAAATCAGGAGCAGGACCTGAGCACCTGACTGCTGGACTCCAATGGGAGCTCGTCCCGTGGGCATGCTCAGAAGCTGGGAAAAAGGACTTGGCCTCTGGAGACAAATGTGTGAATCTGGATTCTCGCATAGGCATTATAGAACCCAGATTCCTAACAGGAATATTATGCTTTTATAAAGGTTTGGGATGAAATCTTTAAGGGCGAAATCTGCACCCAAATCCTGACAGTGCTTATGGACCAAGAACAAGTCTGGACATAGCTTTTGCATCATGCATTTGTTTTGGGGATCTTTCCTGTGTGAAAAGATATTACTGTGGTTTATAACTGGCCTTGAAGCTGATACAAGCATGCCAAATCTGCGATAGATACTCTGTTTTAGAAGATGAAGAAGTTGTGAAGCATCAAAGCATGACCGGCCAGCTTAGCATCATAGTCCTGAGACCTGAATAACAATTTGAGCTGCAAACCCTCCAAAAAAGTCAGCTTACTGCACGGAGTAATCACCAGCACTTTAGCTCTTGCAGGTATATCACATGTATTATAACAGACACTGAAGAAAGAAAAATCTCTTCTATTATTCATTCTCTTCCCCTCATAAGGCAGTGGCGGGAGTACAGCAGTCATCATCCAGAGCTTATCTGCTGTAGTACATCACCTGCGCCGAGCTGTCAGACCCGCACACGGATGCCTACTCCATCTCTGTGATGTGTCAACTTCATCCAAGTGTATCCACCAAAGATTTTATATAATCCACATCTTGTAAAAGCAAGAAAAGTATTTTGGAAACTCAGTAGCCATCAGACAACTTCACCCCTGAGGCTGGAACAATATCCTATTAATTTGATGGAGTAAAGTAAGGTCATCACTGGCTGACAGAGACAAGATAATTCAGGTTAACTGAGGCCACGGGATAGAATTGATTATGCTGCAAATTATTCTTATTTATTCTAGCGGACATGCATTTGATGAAAAACAATATGCACCATTGCTGATGTGCAAAAGTGTTAAATTGACACCAGAAGCACAGAGAAAAGAAATGGACACAGATATAAAAAATACCATAGTAGCAAATAATAGAGGTGAGTATCAAGCAACAGGTCTAAGAAAGCGTGATTAAAAACAAAAATGTATTATAATTTCATTAAAAGGCAGAAAAAATAGGGGCAGTCTCCAGGAACTGTGCTTTGTTAATCCAGAAGGGGGCTGGGGAGGGCACAGCCTGATAGAAGCCCCCCATGACTGCAATGGGCGGGCAAGTTTTTTAAATTTGTTTTGGCTGCCGTGACATTAGTGGCTGGGATGGGGCCAGGGGAGGAGTTCGGGGTGGGGGCAGCCTGGGGCAGTGGGAAAAAGTGCGGGAAAACCCGCATTCATCACCTGAAGCAGAGGGACTGAAGACCCACCCTCCCTCCCTGTTAGGTGGTAATACGGGGTAGGTAGTGTTCGGAGATATATATATATATATATATATATATATATATATATATATATAAAAAAAAAATAAACATGGAATTGGTGGGATCTATATGGATCGTTTGAGATTGCTGTTGTCACAGTGGCTAAGGGACGGGGGGTGGGGTTCTTGGAGTTGACGATGATTGGTCGGGGAAGGATTTGGAAATAATATTCCCGACAGTTTTAAAATGGTATGGGGGATCTGGCTTTTTGGTTATGGGCTCTGGACAGGGTTTTTACCTCGGGAGCTCTGATGGTTAGTCTCCCGGAACGGGAGTTACGGTGCCCTCGAGCTGGGGATGGACAGCTGGGGGTAACATTGTGGTCGAGTTTTACATTGGTTTTGGGCCAAAAGGTTTTATAGCCAGATCTTTTAGCTCCAAGAACCCTCCCCTCATATTTGCATTATGATTAATATCGATGTTTATTGTTAATGTTATTGTTTGTTAATAAAATTGGCCGCTGTGGCCAAAATTATCCAAAAGAAATTAAAATTGTAGTGTGTGTTATTTCAGGTGTGGGGATATCGGAAGGAGCTGGGTAGGTATTGGAATTTGGAAGGGAAAAAAAAAAAATGGAGTCGCCATATGCTGTCAAGTAATAATGTGGCAAAGTTCCATATTACAAGTAAATGTCCTAAATAGTAATGGAAAAGGAAATGACGTAACAAAAAAAAAGTGTCACATTGGGTGAGGGAGAAGCTAGGTGCACAATAATGGGAAGAAGGTTGTGGATCCCAAACACTTCGAAAGGGGGGAGTGGCGACCACTTGGCAGATCTAACAACACCCTGTCTGCCCTTACTTCCCTAAATAGGTTCCGCTCCCATCGCCTAGCAGGAACCTAATCCCTGACTACCCCTATCAATAGGCCCTGGATAGTGAGAGGACAGGGAAGCACTAGTCAGCCCCCACTACAACTAAAGAGAAAGCAGGAAGACAAATGAGGGAATACAGTTAGCTTGAGATGACACAGGAGAGCTCATGCCAGCAATCGTCCAAGAAGAAACTAGTCAACTTCTAGAACTTCCAGTAGACAGAGGTAAATAGCGCTATCACTGGCGCCTTGCTGAAGTGACTAAAGGTATTTAAGCCTCCAGCAAGGGTGTGTTAATCAGCAGCAGACGGTGGAGATCACCGCTAGGGTCTAGAGGGAGAAGGATATCACTCCGCAGCAGAAATGCAAGATCTAGAATGTGTCTGCAGAGTCAGGCTCAGTGAACTTCTACAGTCAGATCCAGAATGACTTACTGTCATTCCTGTCACACCCGTGACAAAAAGAGAGAGAAGAGGGATGGAAAGACAGTAGAAAATGAGAAATATAAAATACACAGTGAACCCTCAGTGTACATACAATACATGAGGTCGTCTTTATATTCATACTCTTTGTTGCTCTAGAGTCTAACTTAAAAATCCATATAGCTTCTTTTTTATGTAGGATCCGAGTTCTATCACCTCTACATTTGGGTAGGGGGACTTTTTCAACAGCATTAACTCTAAGAGTGCTGCAATTACCTTGATGGGGATTTAAAAAGTGCTCAGATGGACCTGACAAGCTGCAGGTTGTATTGTTCTGGGCATCATAAATGTATTCGGAGATGCATCTCCGTAACTTTCTTCTAGTACAACCAAGATATTGCACTTGTTGCATGTAATGGCATAAACTACATAGCTGCTGACACTATTGATAACAAAATCAATTCTATACTCTATGTGAGGCAGTGACCTATGTTACAGTTAGGGGGCTCTGTATGTGCTCCTCAGGATATGCATCTGGGCGTTTCCTTGATTGTGATGGTGAAACAGTGACGGCATGATTGTAAATGGCCGGTATGTGTCAGAGAGGTCCTCTGCGCTGTAAGCATAAAAATGATGTTGTTGTGCTGGGACTTGAAGTCCATGAGTTTATTTACCTATAAGAGGGGCTTATAGGGCTACTCGGAGAGCTGGGTGGGATTGAATAGCCATATATACACCACCCATATATGGGGGTGGTTTGGGATATATAATGTGACTGAAAACTGGTTACATGGTCGTGTCTTTTGAACCTGAGTGGTCAGAGTGCAAGGTCCTGAAAGGCCTGCGTGTTGGGAGCTGCTAACTTCCTGAAGAGCACATGGTGAGGCAGGAGGCCGGTGTTTTGGGAGGTCCTGGCTGTAGGATCAGATCCCTGAATAGCACCAGGTGAGGCCAGTGTGTTGGACGGTCCCAAGGGGGGACGGACGTCCTGAATAGCACCTCCTGAGGCCATGTGTGTGCAGAGTCTGTGATGGCCCTTCGCTGGGAGAGAGAATGAGGCCATGTGTGTGCAGAGTCTGTGATGGCCCTGCACTGGGAGAGAGAGAGAACTGACAAGGAGTCGGCGTCTGGAACAGAAGCTCCTGTAAGGTACCGCCACAGATTCTTGGTGCTTGTAAACTTCTATGAACGTTAATGAACTGTTTGGCATGCAGTTGCCCACGGTCACTGGACAGAGAGGTACAGCATGTCTAGGGACTGCAAGTTAAAGCCATACGTTGAAATATTATGGACGGTGGTAGGCCTGTGACGTGCAACAGGGCCTACCGTATGATTTATGCTGTGTAAAATAAACCAGTATAAACTGTTTTATGTGCAAATCCATGCCTGTCTACATTAATCCCGTGCCAAGCGAGTGTCCCCCCAACACACTCAGTAGGTGCAACGCTACATTTGCCATTAGCAGAACATATGCTGATTTTAGTATTAAACATACACATGCATAATCCGCAAAAAATTTTGAAGCATAACATTTTACAGTCCCTGTCACTTTGGTCTATTCCGTGAAATAATGAAATAAGGTCACCAGCTTTGAGGAATGATTTGCAGAAGACACAGAGGTTCATGCCAAGCCTTCCTTTACAGGTATCGTGAAAAACTATAAATAAAAAAAAATATGCAAATGCCCAACAAATCAGTGGGTCCTAGGCACTTACATTCAGCCTCCTATAAAATGTCATATTAAGACTACTGTACATTCACAGTTTGCATCTCCACTGCAGGGGAGATGCCACAGCCGTATTCTCATTGTGAAGAAGGAATGGGGAGCTGCATATTTCACCTTTTGTTTTAGAAATGGAGAAATTCATACCTACATATGCTGCATAAATTGACATATTGTGGATTTTAAACCCACATCTGTTATCAATTTAGATTGCCAACATTTTTCCTTGAAATTTCTTAAAATTTCATGCACTATGCTGGTACTCTAAAATTCACCAGATGTTCTGCAAATGAATACACTGTGGAAAATCTGCAGCATGGGAACTTTGCATAACACACTGGATCTCCATATGACAGAATTTAGGTTGAATGTTTATCAAGGCCCTCATACACATTAGAATAATTTTGTTCAAACCTGTCAATATAGAGGGGATTGGAAGACAGCTTAATGTTTATGGGGGGTCCCATACTCTTCCCCAACTGATGATGCCAGAAGAGATAAGGATCTGGCATGTTCAATTATGGACTGTCAATCCTTTTGTTCTCTAAAGGCCCTTTTACATTTAGCGATGCACCAGCGATCCGACCAGCGATCCCACCCGGTCAGGATCGCTGGTGCATCGCTAAATGATCGCTAGTGAGCTTTCATACAGAAAGACCTCACAGCGATGCAGCAGCGACGCAGCGCACGATACTTACCATTCACACGCAGCGATCCTGCGTCCTCCCGCCCGCCTCCAGCGTCGCTCGTCGTCACAGCAGGAAGTCTCAGCAGGAAGCGCCCGACGAGAAATGGAGCCGGACATTCTCGCGCGATCAGCGATGGACAGCGGGGGAGCCGGTCGCTGGTAAGTATCACACATAGCGATATCGCTAGCAATATCGCTATAACGTCACAAAACCGGTGACGTTTTAGCGATATTGCTAGCGATATCGCTTAGTGTAAAACCCCCTTAAGAGTTAGGTCAGAGAGGTCTAGTAATAGCTCTCATTGAGAACACCGAAGCAATCACTAGAGCGAAAGCTCCAGTGTATGACAACTGCTGCTGGCTGAATGATCAGCTGTACCATCGCTTGATATCTAAAGTATATGAGGGCTATAGGACAACTGAACATAGTTAGGGTAAGTGCGCACAACATCTTTTTATTCCGGTAGCAGAGACGCCAAGTTTCTCTAGGTGAAGCCACTTCAGGAAGACACTGGCGGTTTCTTTCCTCAGCGGCTTCATGGTCAGATTACCCTTATTTTTGCGCTTTATATTTTCTCTGTATTTTACTATTTAGTTTCTTAGTGGAAGCCGCCTGGAGAAGAATGTTCGTCTTTCAACCACTTTCCAGTTTACAAACCCTGAAGCAGTTAAAAGAAGTGACGCAGCATACAGATGAAACCAGAAGTTTACATACACTATATAAAGAGACACATATACCGTACATGTTTTTCTCAATAGCTGACATAAAATCAGAATAAACCTTTCCCGTTTTGGATCAATTAGGATTACCATTATTATTAATTGCCAAATGCCAGAATGAGTGAGAAAGAGAATATTTTAAGGCATTTTATTACTTACTGCAAAGTCAAAAGTTTACATACACAAAGATTACTATGCCTTTAAACAATTCTGGACTGAACATATGATGATGTCATCTGCTTGGAAGCTTCTGGTAGGTTTTTTGGCAACATCTGAGTTAATTAGAGACACACCTGTGGATGTATTTTAATGCACACCTGAAACACACTGATTTTATAGCATCATCAGAAAGTCTCAAGAAATCAGCCAATATGTCAGGAACAGAATTGTGGACTTGCACAAGTCTGGCTCATCCTTGGGTACAATTTCAGGATACCTGAAGGTGCCTCGGTCATCTGTACAAACAATTATACGCAAGTACAAACAAGATGCGAATGTCCAGCCATCATACCGCTGAGGAAGGAGATGGGTTCTGTGTCCCATAGATGAAAGTGCTTTGGTTCAACATGTGCATATCAACCCAAGGACAAAAGCAAAAGACCTTGTGAAGATGATGGTGGAAGCTGGTAAGATTGTGTCAATATTCACAGTGAAACGAGTACTGTGTCAATATGGGCTGAAAGGCCACTCTGCCAGGAGGAGACCATTACTCCAAAAGAAAAATAGCCAGATTAAAGTTTGCAAATGCACACAGGCACAAAGACCTTAATTTTTGGAGACATGTCCTGTGGTCTGATGAAACTAAAATTGGACTTTTTGGGCATAATGACCATCGTAACATTTGAAGGAAAAAGGGAGAAGCTTGGACGCCTAAGAACACCAAGCCAACTGTGAAAAACGGGGGTGACAGCATCATGCTGTGCGGTTGTTTTGCTGGTGCACTTCACAAAATAGATGGCATTATGAGAAAAGAAGATTAGGTGGCAATACTGAAGCTACATCTCAAGATATCAGCCAAAAAGTTAAAGCTTGGGCGGAAATGGGTCGTCCAAATGGACAAATACCGAAGCATATTGTTAAAATGGTAACAAAGTACCACAGCTTAAGGATAACAAAGTCAATGTTCTGGAGTGGCCATCACAAAGCCCTGATCTCAGTCCTATTGAAAATTTATGGGCAAAGCTGAAAAGGCCGGTGCGAGCAAGCCAACGTACAAATCTGGATCAGTTACACCAGTTTTGTCAAGAGGAATGGGCCCAAATTCCGACCAACTATTGTGAGAAGCTTGTGGAAGAATATCCCAAACGTTTGACCCAAGTCATTCATTTTAAGGGCAATGGTACCAAATACTAATGAAATGTATGTAAACTTTTGACTTTCCAGTGAGTAATAAAAATGCCTTAAACCATTCTCTCTCTCTCTAATTTTTCTGGCATTTGGCAAATATTAATAATTATTGTCATCCTAACTGATCTAAAACGGGAAAGGTGTATTCTGTTTTCATGTCAGATATTGAGAAAGACATGCAGATGTGTCATTTTATATAGTATATGGAAACTTCTGGTTTGAACTGTAGTTTTTACATTGTTGCGCAGTATAAAAGCTTTGCGGTGCTTTTTCAGGCCGTATCCAGTTGAAGCAAAAATTGAAAATGACATTATTTGGAGCTCAATTTGCCTTCCTATATGAACGGCACTATTTCAGACATCTGGTATCCTCTGTAAGGTCTCTATTGAAGCCTTCTTGGTCTTGACCTTACCACAAAGTTGTGTCCTGATGCACCCAGGAGTTTGCATAGGAAATAATGCTACTACCTATCACATATCATATCTATTATCTCTATAAAGAATGTGTGACCAATACACAAAATCATGGACAGCTGGAAGGAATCAAAGCGCACAAAGGGAGGGCTCTGGGAGGCTAAAGGTACTGTCACACTTAGCGATGTACCAGCGATCCCGACCAGCGATATGACGCGGTCAGGATCGCTGGTGTATCGCTAAGTGGTCGCTAGTGAGCTGCCACACAGGCAGATCTCACCAGCAACATCGCTGGGGACGGGGGTCGCTACTTACCTGTCACACCAGGCGATCCTGCGTCCTCCCGCCCGGCTCCACACTCGTCTCTCCACAGAAAGCACCGCAGGAAGCTGACGACGAGCGATAACCAGCGGGGGAGCCGGTCGTAGGTAAGTATCAGACACAGCGCTGTCGCTAGCAATATCGCTATAACGTCACAAGTTATAGCGATATTGCTAGCGATATCGCTTAGTGTGACAGTACCTTTATGTACAATCGCTGGGCACAAAACGTTTGATTGTTAAACTGACTTTACTATTGGAGGTGGAGAAGTAGGAATAAGACAAAGTAACCAACATTCATTTTATCAGCGGGCTCTTCATTATGATCAGTATGATTTCCACACAATAATTTTACTGATGGCACAAATACAATGTTCGCCAGTTCTAATCTGAAGGAGCACATCAGAAAGTCATCTAGTAATGATGACCATAAGTCTAGATCTCATTTATCTAAAAGTAAGCTGAGGCCATGCCAGAAAGACACAGAGAAAATGATGTCGTTTCAGCGTGACTTTATCATGAACCTTCGGGGTGCGCTTATAGATAGGGCTCTGAATGGAAGCACATTTGTATTATGACAGATGAGGAGCCGCGAGATAAAATCTTTACATAATAATCAAAGTGTGACAGGAAAAACGGAACCACTTTATTTACTATCTCACAACATAATTACTTTTCTTCTTTAAGGAAATGGGTTACTCAATCTTATCAACGGCTTTCATTTTTCCACTATGTGTATCCAGATAACGGCACTAGAAAACAGTTTGAAACTTATAAATGTGAGGTAATAATCGTTTTTTTCTAATGGTTCCAGTTTAGAAAACTTTGATGCCAATTTGGTAGTCACACTATTGAAAAAGTTTAAAGAAGACAATTAAAGTTTGACTGGAAAATCCTCTGCTGGGTCCAGGCCCCTAGAGTCACATTTGGTACTGGTTTTAACGCACCACTCCAGTGTTTATTCCCTGCCCCTAGTCTTACACTTACCAGTCAGTGTCTTCAGCTCTTCCTAGCACCCCTCCAGTCCTGCGCCGCCATCTTGAGACCACAACTTCTGACTGACTGGAAGTCAGAGGCAACAAGTCAAAAGTTCTCAATTCAAGTATATGAAAGCCCCCTTATGGCCTCTTTCTCGATCTCATAGACTTACACTGAGTTGTGACTCCCGGATCGCACAGCAAACACTTGAATGATCCGGCAGGTCACAAACTGCTGGAGACCGACTGGAGTGGCGTCGATAAAAAATGAAGACGGTGACTAAAAATTGCACATTTTCTGTATAGATGTAAGATGGAGCTAAATATTGTGTCACGACTAGTGACCGCGTTCGCGGCCGAGCCGGCGCCTCCACGTCGACGTGGGGTGAGCATCCCAGGTGGGAACGGAATGTGGACCCACTGGACCACAGGGGGGACCCTGGCATACCCAGACTAGGGAAGAGTAGTGACCGGGGTCTGTGGCAGCTGAGCATGTGGACGAGGAGGCAGAACGACACCGCACAACTTCAGGTATAGACAAAGTTTACTTGAACAAGACATGGTACAGAAACAAAACAGTTATGCAAGGCTCCCGGTTCCACACATCAGGGAAGGGTACACGTCTCAGGATAACAGACGAAGGCAGGAGGACATCACAGGTTGATGCAGTCCAGGGTTGTCTGGCACGGGCATACTAGGGCGGCCTCATCCTCAGGCCTCAGGCATAGCACAGGCTCAGCAGGAGAGCATCAGACACCGACCTCAGACGATGGCAGGGGTCATCACGGGTTGATGCAGTCCAGGGTCGTCTGGCACGGGCATATCAGGACAGCCTATCTCTCAGGCATAGCACTGGCTCAGCAGGAGAACATCAGACACATACCCAGGACAGACGTCAGACGATGGCAGGAGTCATCACGGGTTGATGCAGTCCAGGATACTCTGGCACGGGCATACTAGGGTGGCCTCTCTCTCAGGCCTCAGGCGTAGCACAGGCTCAGCAGGAGAACATCAAACACCGATCCCAGAAGGACGTCATCACTGGGTGGACCTCAGGGAATTGGCGGAACATCAGGAACACGAACATCAGGCCACCAGGAACACGGACATCAGGCCACCAGGAACACGGACATCAGGCCACCAGGAACACGGACATCAGGACTCGGATCTCAGATAGAGCATCAGCACACTGGCATCGGACTCCGGACATCTGGCAGCGACCGTCAGGATCCGGACATCAGGCCGCAGTCATCAGGCTCCGGACCACTGGCAGTGATCGGCAGGCTCCGGACAGAGAAGCATAGGATCCGGACATCTGGCAGAGGACATCAGGCACAGCACATCTGGAAGGGGTCGTCAGACACCGGACATCAGGCCGTGGTCATCAGGCTCCGGTCATCTGGCAGCGACCTAGAAAGGAACCCCAGCGGTCTGGTGCAAACCCTGCTGGGTTGGACTGGAACCGGCAGGGAATTGCACCGAATCCCCAGCTGAGCACAGAGTGGCAGAAACTCAGCGGACACACCGGACTCCTACTTCCAAGATGAACCCAGGTTAAATCACAGCAAGTCAGGTAGCAAAGAGTCACAGTCACTGGGCACAGGGTTCAAGACACGGAGGGACCTCAGGAACATCCCACAGAGGACACAGTTCAGACAGGGTCAGGTAGAGGAGCAGGTCCAGAATTCAAGGAACAAGACACAACATAGACAGGCCTGGATATGCAGCCTCCAGGAAGGGCAATCTGGGTATTACTGCCCCCATAGCAGGCGAAGAAACAAGACAATTCAGACAGTCAGGTGCAGGGATAGATCCAGGATCAAGGATTCAGGAAACAAGACACAACATGGACGGGCCTGGATATGCAGCCTCCAGGAAGGGCGGTCTGGGTATTTCTGCCCCCAGAGCAGGCAGACAAACAAGACACAATTCAGACAGGGTCAGGTGCAGGAACAGATCCAGGATCAGGGATTCAGGAAACAAGACACAACATGGACAGGCCTGGATATGCAGCCTCCAGGAAGGGCAGTCTGGGTATTTCTGCCCCCAGAGCAGGCAAACAAGACCCAGTTCACACAGGAACGAAGAGCCACAGCTCCCCTAGAACTGATCAGAATCAGAGCAGGAGCTGAACACACACTCACATGGCTAGGTTCAGGAACTCAATGCGAAGTTTAAATAGCAGCTGCCTCACAGTGATAGGCTGGAGCAGCAATTGTAGCACACACCCATTCCTCATAAAAGCAGGGGAGGTGTGGCCGCGCGCACCCTAAGCAAGGCCAAACAAATCAGCATTGCAGAGGACACCTGGCGAGAGCTGCAAGCCTGAACAAACGTGGTAAGCCATACACAATGTAGAGGACCTATTAACTAGCTTTCCACAGCAGCAGCCAGGGACCGCACCAGCGGGTGGTCTTGCAAAGCAGCGGAGCCACGCACGCATGTACGGCTACGCAGCGGGGCAGGGACCTGAGCAGCATCCATAACGGTAACAGGCAACAGTATCCCTGCTAGTTAGGAGGAGAGGAGCAAAGGGTTAATGCAGACATGCAGAGTAACGCCGGGGAAGCAAAGTACAAACACACCGGCGTTACATATTTATTCCCTTTCATGGGCCCAGAGAAAAATCTTAGGGAAAAAAACATGCAAAAAAGTAAAAAAAACATTGCCCTAACGCTTAGTTGTACTGATGATTTTACATACGGTATATTGCGAAAGAATCAAATAATGCTATATTTTCATTTATTTGAAAGCTACTGATTTCTTCTCTTAATCTCCTATATTAAAAGATGATTTATAGAAAATGAACGTTACTCATTTTTCCCGACTCTGCCAGAAACAATTACATTCGACTGCGAAGCGCATGCATATTTCATTCAATGGAAAAAAGGAATAAAACAGGTTAGACACCTCAGGCAGCAGGTTATCTTCCATGGGAATGAAAAATCAGACATTAAAATCCAACATGTCATATCCTTTATTTTACCGCTATCAGCAAATAGTGGGAATGTCTCCTTTCACATAAGATTGTCAGTCGATCACGGCAAAATGGATTTAGTGGGTACAGACAAGTTTTATCCCATGTGCGTAGCTTAACATTAATTTAGTAAAATGCTCCATTTATATGGTCATTGTCTTTTCAACAAACTTTGCATGAATCAATAGTAAAAAGAATATAACATACATTTTGGAATATATCTTATCACAGTATTATACTTTTCTTTTCAGCTGTAAGCTAACTCTTCTCCCCTGCTGTGTAAAAGGGTTTTCCATGACTCAGACAAACCCTTCTAAATCCCTATGTGTCCTCCTAGTAAAATAATAACCCTCAGGCCGGGGTCACACTTGCGAGAAACTCGCACTAGTCTTACGTCTCAATACCCAGCACTGCTGCCGGCACTCAGGACCGGAGCACGCGGATGTCGGCGGCAGTGCCGGGTACTGACACGTGAGACTCGTGCAAGTTTCTCGCAAGTGTGACCCCGGCCAAATAATCACCTTCAGTGTTCGCGTAGCTCCAGTGGTGTGGGCACTAGTGCTGGAGGAGATCGCATGACTTTTTAATGTCACGTGATCCCTGCGACTAAGAAGACTGGCTTCACTCTTCTCTCCAAATCAAGACATCCAGAGAAAGAGAGTTCAGCCGCAGCCCTGACTTCCTTGGATGTACCTTGGATGTTGTGAAGGACGTGAAGAATCCATACCACAGCACCCCGCCTGACGTTAATATTATGTCAGCGGGATCACGCAGTAAGGCCTCCCCACTTGTGACAACAACACATAAGGTCAGCTTGGCACAGTAGGACTGCCACCAGTCAATGTCACGTGATCCCTGGGAGAGCTAGTGCCAACACTAGACTAGACAAGATGGACTTCCAGCACCCTGAGTGATCAGATTACAGCTGAATTTTAAAGTATATGAAGAGAGAAACTCAGATTATGCTGATGCTTTCTAGTAAGGGTTTTATCTCACTCCAGTGCTGGATTCAGGTCTCCACTACTCGATACTGCTGCATAATGTCCTTTAAGCTTCTCAACATTTGCTACAGACACAGGAGGTCCGGAATCTCTCATGTCTATGTGCAGTGTGTATTAGAGATAGTACAAGCTAGTCTCCACCCACTAGTAGTTCAGAAGCAACTGAAAATGAGAGGCACTGCCTGCAGAAAATTACAGGATACAAGCAGGATAAATCTACATAGTATAATTGCACATTTATCTCAGTATGAGTAATATGTGTAATCTATTTAGATAACAGTCACAGTGCTGAGTTTCTGCACAAAGCCATACACAATGTGTTTGGACAAAGTACATAAAAATGTATTAAAATTGATGCAAATGTAATGCAAACAATGGCCTATTACGTGTAGTTAGCAGATATTCTCTACTGCGTTATCATAATGGGCTTAGAAAACAAAAAGCTACACCCGAAAGCTATACCCAATGCAAGATCCTCTGAAATAATAACATAATGGCCTAGAAGCAGATACGATTATAGCCACTCTGGAACAGACACAAGCACACGGCAGGTGACTGAAAAAAAAATAAATTTTCATCTGTAAAATTGAATACAAATAAAAAACAGCCAGAGGAAAAAATGTACCTGATTCTAAGATATTCCAAAATATTACAAAAAGCAAGGTTTTTCAAATATTCCTTCAATCCATTTACATATCCAGCTACACACCTATTGTCAGGTTTATTTTTTGCCAATGACTTTCATGACAGTATAAAAGATGCCTAAAAATTCACTGCGACTTGAAAAACGCACACAGTAGCAAAGTAAAAGTGAGATCTACCTATATGAGCCTTCAATCTACATGATACCGGATAGAAACAGAAAGATGGGTATGTGTAAGCTGTTTTTAAGATCGAAGACAAGTTGTGTTTACTGTAGTCCCATAGAAGGATGTACTGGAGCAGCTACGGGAACACTATAACAGATTGTAGGTGTTAGTACAACCTATTAAGCCCCCGTCACACACAGCGATCTCGCTAGCGAGATCGCTGCTGAGTCACAAGTTTTGTGACGCAACAGCGATCTCACCAGCGACATCGCTGTGTGTGACATCTATTAGCGACCGGCCCCCCTGCCGGGTATCGCTGATCGTGCTGGAATGGCCAGGACATTTTTTTGGTCGCTGGTCTCCCGCTGGCCAGCACGCATTGCTGCGTGTGGCAGGCGGGAGACCAGCAACCAGTGAGCAGGAGCTTGTAACCAGGGTAAACAGCGGGTTTCTAAGCGCCGCGCGGCACTTAGAAACCCGCTGTTTACCTTGGTTACCAGCTCCCTGCATCAGCATGCTGGTAACTAAGGTACACAGCGATGCCAGCGCTCATCGTCGCTGGTGAAGCTGCCTGTTTGGCAGCTCACCAGCGATCATGTAGCGACACACCAGCGATCCTACAAGTTGATATCGTTGTCGGGATTGCTGGTGAGTTGCTATGTGTGACGGGGCCCTTAGAGCTTAGTGCAAAGTCTACATGGTATGATTACCGCCATTAAACAACTGCCACTTAACTACATATCAGCTGGTGGGCAGTTGCTTAATGGCCTCTTTAGACCAGGCGACCATACTTCTGTGTCTATAGAACGATTGTTAATACAATTGTTCTGTTTGCATAAAATAGCTGCTTATTGCAAACTGGTCAGCAGGCTTTTGCTAAGTAAACTACAGGCATTGTTAGATTGGCAGTCATAAACTGATTAAACTGATACCTGGGGTGAAGAATTCCATCTTGTGGTTCTTGTGAAATCATTGTTATAAGTTTTCAGTTAATGATATGCCTGTGCTCCGGGGCTGGACTGTAGCCAGAGTCTTATCTTCCTGCTCTAAGCCAGAGAAACCAAGGAAAGACCTGCCCACAGGCCGCCTCGAAGCACAGACATGTTTCTCATCATAGAGACAAAGACAGAGACAGACTGTTTGTGCTTTGGGGCGGCCTGTGAGCAGGTCTTTCCTTGGTTTCTCTGGCTTAGCGCAGGAAGATAAGACTCTGGCTACATTCCCGCCCCAGAGAATGGGTATATCATTAACTGAAAAATTCTAAGGGCCCCGTCACACATAGCGACTCACCAGCGATACCGACAATGATATCAACTTGTCAGGATCGCTGCTGAGTCGCTACATGATCGCTGGTGAGCTGTCAAACAGACAGCTTCACCAGCGATCAGCACCAGCGACGCCGAGTGCGCGGCATCGCTGTGTACTTTAGTTACCAGCACGCTGATGCAGGGAGCTGGTAACTAAGGTACACAGCGGGTTTCTAAGGGGCGCGCGTCACTTAGAAACCCGATGTGTACCTTGGTTACCAGCTCCCTGCATCAGCGCGCTGGTAACTAAGGTACATATCGGGTTTCTAAGCGCTGTGCGCTGCTTAGAAACCCAACATTTACCTTAGTTACCAGCGCGCTGATCGCTGGTCTCCCGCCTGTCACACGCAGCGATGCGTGCTGGCCAGCGGGAGACCAGCGATCAAAAAAATGTCCTGGTTATTCCAGGACGATCAGTGATAACCGGCAGGGGGGGCGGTCGCTGGTGTCACACACAGCGATCTCGCTGGTGAGATCGCTGTTGCGTCACAAAACTTGTGACTCAGCAGCGATCTCGCTAGCGAGATCGCTATGTGTGACGGGGGCTTAACACTGCTACTCAACTACAAGACAGATTTCTTCACCCCAGGTATCATTTTAATCAGTTTAACGCTACCAATTTGACAGTGCCTGTAGTTTAGCAAAATCCTGGTAAACAAGTTCACTTTAAAGGGAATCTGTCACCAGGTTTTTGCTACCTCATCTGAGAGCAGCATAATGTATGAAAAGAGATCCTTATTAGAATGCTGTACCACTTAGTTTACTGGGTGCAGTAGATCTGACACAAAGTTTTAGATGTAACATGTAACAGAGCTCAGAAAGTTAATCCCATCCACATCACAGCTTTCTGTGTCCATTGTCCATTAACATTAATCTGTTGATTCAGAGTAGTGGACGGGGTTTGACCACTGGGCACAAAGAAGATAGTCTTGACAATGATAATCTCCTCGTGATTAAACACTAATTGTACGGAAACAACAGCACACAGCCTAATAAGTGACAAATCCCTGAAATCTGTATCTCAGCTCCTACCTTAGTTCACATAGCAAAAACCTGCTCACAGATTCCCTTTAACAACAATTTTTAAGGTTAAAATGTTATTTTTATTTTTTTTTCTTATTAGTCCTGTGTAGAAAGGCAGTTAATTGGGAAAGAGTTGATTTAAGAATGCTTGTTTCCCACATATCTGCCCATCTAAATGGGATCATTGTTTCAAGGTGTGAAGACTTAAGGCCCCTTTACATTTAGAGATGCACCAGCGATCCCGACCACGATACGACCCCGTCAGGATCGCTGGTGCATCGCTAAATGATCGCTAGTGAGCTGCCACACAGGCAGATCTCACAGCGATACAGCAGCGATCTAGAGGTCGTTACTTACCTTTCAGACGAGGCGATCCTGACGTCCTCCCACCCGCGTCCATGCGTCGCTCGTCGGCGCCAGCAGGAAGCGCCCGACGAGAAATGGAGCTGCGGGATCTCGCACGATCAGCGACAGACAGCGGGGGAGCGGAGGTAAGTATCACACATAGCGATATCACTGTTGCGTCACCGGTGATGCTTTAGCGATATTGCTAGCGATATCGCTATGTGTAAAACCCCCTTAAGGGTGTTAAGAAGGTGGCCAAGTGCATATCATTCAGGCTGAGAGAGGATAAAGAAATTACATTATGTGTACTACTGATCTGACTGGAGGAAATCCAAGAACATGCATTTATGGAAAATGTCCCATAGAAAACCACAGAATGAAAAGAAACATTAAGATGAATGATGAGAAGATTTCAGTAATGAAACAGAAACAAAAAGGGTATTTATTATTAACATAGCTTATAATATCATAGTGGCTGCCATGAAACCTGGTAGTTCAAGCTGAAGGCAGCTCAATACACGGTCTCCTTCACCATTAATGCACCGGACTATAAATCTGAAATATATGATGGATGCCCCAGGTGAGTCATCACAATATATGGTGTGTCATCATATTCAGTTTAACCGACAATCTGCGAAAATTTTGCCTTTTCTGTTTTGGTAGAAGATAGAGAGGACACTACAACTGATGTCTAAAATGTCAATTTTTTTTGTCTACTATACTACTACTACTGTTTCCTATACAGTTATACACCACCCGAGTTAAAGGAGGAAGAGTAAGCTAGGGTCACACGAGTTTATATTCTCTCACCCTATTTGTCCATTGTGCAAATCACACTCTGCTCAGAGTGTGATCATAGTGTGATCTGATTCTCTTGGATAAAGAGAAGATGGTGAAAAAAATCTCTCCATCTACTCTCTCATCTGTCAGTCCATGGAAATAAGCCTGCAATTAGATGTCAACCAAATGCAGTTTTCCACCCACTCATTGACTTGCATAGCCGAGTGATATCCGAATATCAGATCAAACTGAGGAATGCTGTGATTTTTTTTTCACCGCACCGGCTCGGTCAGAAGAGAAAATCGGACATGTGCACGGCCTCATAGACTAACATGGGTCAGAGTGCGATCTGATGCTTTGTCAGAGCGCACTCGGACTGATAATACGGAAATGTGCACAAGCCCTAACTCTGCAACGATGTCAGTGTAGGGAACCAAAAAAAATGAACAGCAGTATAAGTTGGTGTACATGCAATGTGCAGCATGTTCACATTGGCCATCAAACAGACAAAACATAAGATAGAAACAAAAATAACACATACCCTGGTGTAAGTAAGTGAAAAGTAATAGTGCATATATATAACATAGGGCACTTCGTAAACACTGTCTTTGATTTAAAAAAAAAATAGTAAAAACCATCCCACCAGCAACAAGGTGTACCCAACTGGGATGGTCCTAACCTCTAGTTTTTTCTGTTTGGTGGCTGGTGGCAACATGCTCCTGCACACTGCATGTATGCCAACATACTCCAGTTAATTTTTTTGGGTTTTGCATAGGTTCTTGCACTCAGGGCACGCAAAAGTGTGACCTCCCTTTCTTTGAGCTGGCATTATGTTTATATAGATCCCCATTGCTGGGTGTCCATAGTTGGACCCCAGGTCCTGCTCGGCCCTTATTCACATTAAGGTCATTATGGTAAGGTTTTACTACTAGAAGTTAGACCGTCCTGACTGGGTACACCTTGGCGCTGGCGGGATGGCTTTTTTTTTAATCAAAAACAGTTACCAAGTGCCCAACGTTATTCATATATAGGGTATATGTGCATTTTGCTTCTATCTTAGGTTTTGTCTGTTGTCAGTGTAGTCGTTGTAGGCTGTGGAGTGATGAGCTCCAGCCCGTGGTGGAGGAGGCAGTCCAGAGATAATGAATAATGTATGCTAACAAGGTAGATTAAAAACACTGTACTTTATGAATTTGTTTTCAAACATAGTTGTTAAATAGCTGGAGATGGAAAATGTTTGACATGGCCATATAATATGGAAATCAATATAATTATCTGAAAAGCATCATGCTAGGATAAACAAAACCTATGATCTAATCAAACAAAATATGAGAAACACAACGTAATGCTAAACGGATATGTTACTCAAATATGACATTGGATTTGCATAATAAGATTTTTGCCAATAAAAGTTGTGATGGCGTGCACTCATAAATAGGCTCTGTTTAGGGCTTATTCAGACGTCTGTGTTTTTCCCCCTTCTACTCTCACTTTGTCCCACCAACAGCACACAGACACCTTATATCATATAGGGTCATTCAACAATGTTCTAGATGAAAAAAAATGGGGTAACGACCTACAGTAATCAGTTTTGTGGACAGACCTTTCCCTTTCAAGCGAATGAGTTCACAAAAAAAACATAGAACCTGTGGACTGTAAGTTTTGAAAAAAAAAATGTACATTTTAATTAAAAGTTTAAAGATGGTACATAATAGATGTACAAGATATAAGAAAATAAACAATTAAATGGAAACAAAAAGAGGGGACAATAGGATGGAGTACAGGGGGTAAAGTGAGGGAGGGAGGTGGGGGAGAAGCCTGAGGAAGAAGGTCCGATCTATCTTTTCAGTAAAAGATTATTAAGGGGAGTCAGGGATAGTGGAAGCCTGTAGACGTAGCGGTCGTGTAAGTTTTTCGTGGACATATTGGTAAGACAAGCTTGGAAAAACCTCCTTCCGTTTTTTTATTTTTTTGCAAACAGGAAAAACAGATAAAACAGATGGCAACAAAGACGGACAGATGACCCAAAAACAGACTTTTTAAAA
Organism: Dendrobates tinctorius; assembly: GCF_039654945.1. Taxonomy (NCBI): domain Eukaryota; kingdom Metazoa; phylum Chordata; class Amphibia; order Anura; family Dendrobatidae; genus Dendrobates; species Dendrobates tinctorius. Next base: position 10,625,872 of record NW_027361684.1, read on the forward strand.
TTTATGCAAAATGGGCTTGTGTGAATAAAGTCTAGTGTGGGGTTTCTATGTACAGATAGTTGCTTTAGGCAGCAACTTTGCAAATGTTCTGGATAATGAATTAAAAGGATCACAATGACATTGAATATTTATGGTAAATCACTATTTGCTTTGTATCTGTAATCTGCTGTATCAGCGCATTATTCCACTATAATTTTATGCTAAAAAAAAAGAAACTCACATGGTAGAAGCTGCAACAAAAAGCAAAGTGGAGACCTCATAGAAAGTTGAAAGCAACATTGAAAAAACAGGAACCACAAACAGTCCAGGGTAATACTCAAATTAAAGGGAATTGTATCCAACAGATTATCAAGGTTGATTAATGAAAAAAGACAGTCAAATAATGGAGAGGAGAAGATCGAGCTTCCTCTTATAGCTGATTAATATCTGATTTGCATGAGATCTCCATCTTCAAATACTTCATTTCTTTACATCCAATGTGTTGAGCTGCCCTCAATCAGCTGAACAGTGGGATGTCGCAAGTCAAACTCTACTGATCTAAGAATGGGGCACAGATATAAATTCCAGGAAAACTCTGTTAAACAACCCGCAGTTTCCTAATGATACATGCCCTATAATAGACCCAGAGAATATGACAGTGACAACCAATGGCCTATCCACTGGACCACTTTAAGGATTTGGTGTTAGATCAATCTCCGAATTAATGATTAGCGTCATATTTAGTAGACAAGTACAATGTGGCCTCATGCTAGTATTTCTGTTGAGACATGTAGTTTAAGAATGTCCTCTTTGTTGCCACGCAGAAGCCTCGCTTCTCCCCTATTGCGTTCATTAGCAGATGCCTTCCTCTCAGCAATCAATTCTCACTCACCATAAAACTCCAGAACGGAACAAACAATCCCCAGAATATACAATCCTGCTTAGCAACAAACATCGGATTTGGAATATAACTGGAGCATTTAGGTGCATGGCAGTCACTGTGCCCATTTAACCATTCTCCGATAATTAAAAGATAATAACTAGAAGCAAATGGAGACCAGCCGAGTTATGAAACTCTTCTTAGAAAGCTGCAGATGTCATTTGGATGGATTTATGTAGTTAGAGAACTAGGATCAAAAGAAGTAAATATCACTTAGTTTTAAAGGAAACTTCTCATAAAAAATGGTCCAGGAGACTAAGAACATGTGTAGTCTTTTCTTAATTTTCCCCCTTTAAAGGGAATCTGTCACCCTTTTTTCGAACATGAGCTGCCGGCACCGACATCAGGGGCTTATCTACAGCATTCTGTAAGAGTTAGATTATACTCACCCCGGCGTCTGGTCCGGTCCGATGGGTGTCGCCGTCCGGTCCGGCGCCTCCCATCTTCATACGATTCCGCCCTATTCTTTCCTTTCTGTCGTGGCTCCTGTGCAGGCGCACTGCTCTGCCCTGTTGAGGGCAGAGCAGAGTCCTGCAGTGCGCAGGCATCGGGAGAGGTCCGGCGCCTGCGCACTGCAGTATTCTGCTCTGCCCTCAACAGGGCAGCAGTGCGCCTGCGCCGGAGCCACGACAGGAAGGAAAGAATAGGACGTCATCGTATGAAGATGGGAGGCGCCGGACCGCAACACCCATCGGACCAAGACTGGACCGCCCCCCGGTGAGTATAATCTAACTCTTTTTTCTTATTTTTCAGGTTACATCGGGGGCTTATCTACAGCATTACAGAATGCTGTAGATAAGCCCTTGATGTTGGTGCTGGCAGCTCATATTCAAAAAAAGGGGTGACAGATTCCCTTTAAGAGGGTTGGTTCCTGAACAAAACCCAAGTAAGTTTTAAGCCCTAAAAAAGGTCCCTGCTCAGAAATTCCTCATTTGAAGCCAGAGCAGAGTGTAGCTCCAAAATCTTTTGGACATGGGCCATCTAAATATTAAATTGTTGGAGATTCATCTGAATGTTTGTCATGTATGATACATTTACTCAGCAAACGGAAAGAGTTTATCTCTAATGAGACCATCTCTTAAAGAACCTGCATTAGACTGTTAAAGGAACACATGGCCTCTATTATTTCAGTAGCCTTCATAGATATTATGGAGCCATCGTGTAGAACAGAGTTGCCCAACTGCAGTCTTCAAGAGCCAACAGATTATATTTTCAGGATTTACATAGTATCGCCCAAGTGATAATTCAATACTAAGGAAATCCTGAAAACATGACCTGTTGGTGGCTCTTGAGGACTGGAGTTGAGGAACACTGGTGTCAAATCATAATAGATCCTGATATATCCCAGCAAGTATAAACATTTTTCTGATCGGAAAGAATAATGGAAATCCGATAGGAAAAATTAGTGTAATTAACGCTCTATACATAGGGAGCCTCATCATAGGTAAGTTGAAATAATTACAGTAACTAATATTATGTTTAAGATTAGAACTTTCAAGACTAGGGATATGAAGAAAGAATATATTTATCCTACAGTCCTGCTCATAGTTATTGGCACCCATGAAGTTTAAGTGCATAATGTGGAAAATCTCACGAAAAAAATGAATCAAGTGAAACAGTTTTTTTGTATAGAGCACTCGTGTTAAATACATAAGAGCAAATGATAAATAATAATTTAACCCCCCAAAAAATAGAAAAACCTAAAGCTTGTTGTGACACTGGTATTGGCCCTCTTTATGTTAAACTAGTACGGAAACACATTTTGACTCACCTATGCTAAATCAAAAATGAGAATCACCTGTGATTGTCGGTGCCCATGTGACATGAATTAGTCAATGAATGATGACTTCTGTGTTTTAAAAAGCCACATGGTAGGCCCTGTTCCTTTGTCTCAATGTTGAAGACAAAGGAGTTGTCTGAGGACATCAGAATTGTTCTTATTAGCAAGCACAAGGCTTCCAAAGGCTATAAGGCTATCTACGAAGACCTTGGCATCCCAGTTTCAACAGAGCGCAATGTTATTAAGAAGGTTGCAAAGCACGAACTTCCCTAGACATGAGAGAAAGAGGAAAATTAACAGGAGAATTTTTCGAAGGTTGAGGCGAATGGTGACAAAAACACCATGTCAAACCATAGGCCACACACTAAATCAAGCAGAGCTTTATGGGCGAAGGAAGAAAATCATTGCTGTAGAAAAGACACAAAAAGGAACGACTGATCTTTGTCAAAGAGTACTTTGACAAACCACAATCCTTCTAGGAAAAGGTTTTGTGGACAGATTAAACAAAAATAGACCTTTTTGGCAATGAAAATCAACAGTTTACAGACAGCGCAATAAAGCTTAAAAGGAAAAGAACACCCTACCAACAGTTAAGTATGGTGGAGGATCCATAATGCAGTGGAGTTGCTTTGCTGTGTCTGGTACTGGAGGCTTTGACCGTATCATAGGAATTATGAAATCAGAGAATTATCAAAGGATTTTAGATTTAGATTTTCTTACACAGTGTAAGAAAACTTAGTTTGAAATACACATCCAAAAGTTAAACAGAAATGGTTGAAAATGAAAAAATGGACTGTTTTAAAATGTCCAGCAATGAGTCCTGACCTCAATCCCATTGACAATCTTTGGGGTGAGCTGAAATCTGCCATTTTGAAAAAGAACCCTGCAAACATTCAAGAGCTTGAACAAACTGCAAAGGAAGAGTGGGAGAAAATACCAGCTGAGAAGTGCAAGAAACTTATTGATGGCTACAAGAAACGTTTGGAGGCTGTCATCAATGCCAAAGGGTGTTTAACCAAGTATTCATTAGGGGTGACTTTATTGCTGCACATGCTGCTTATTTTGTTTCTTCTTTGAAATTGCAACATCCAATTTGAAAATGTTTTATTGTTGTATTACGTTGGACCATTAATTAAAAAATCCTGAGGATATAAGTTTGGTACATTTTCACTTATTTATGAAGATATTGTACAGTCTATGAAAAAAATTAAGGGGTGCCAATAATGATGAGCAGGACTGTAAGTGCAGTTGATGTTCAGACCGAGTCATAAACTGCAGTATTAAAAACCTGATTATTTATTATGCTGACTCCTAGAGCACCATCATAATTCAGCAGCACTTCACAGATACTGACTTCACTGTCCCCATTGGGGCTCACAGTCCAAATACCCTATGAAGTATAGGGAGAACCCATACATACAGTCATATGTAAAAGTTTGGGCACCCCTATTAATGTTAACCTTTTTTCTTTATAACAATTTTGGTTTTTGCAACAGGTATTTCAGTTTCATATATCTAATAACTGATGGACTCAGTTATATTTCTGGATTCTAATGAGGTTTATTGTACTAACAGAAAATGTGCAATCTGCATTTAAACAAAATTTGACCGGTGCAAAAGTATGGGCACCCTTATCATTTTCTTGATTTGAACGCTCCTAACTACTTTTTACTGACTTCCTGAAGCACTAAATTGGTTTTGTAACCTCATTGAGCTTTGAACTTCATAGCCAGGTGTATCAAATCATGAGAAAAGGTATTTAAAGTGGCCACTTGCAAGTAGTTCTCCTATTTGATTCTCCTATGAAGAGTGGCATCATGGGCTCCTCAAAACAACTCTCAAATGATCTGAAAACAAAGATTATTCAACATAGCTTTTCAGGGGAAGGATACAAAAAGTTGTCTCAGAGATTTAACCAGTCAGTTTCCACTGTGAGGAACATAGTAAGGAAATGGAAGAACACAGGTACAGTTCTTGTTAAGCCCAGAAGTGGCAGGCCAAGAAAAATATCAGAAAGGCAGAGAAGAAGAATGGTGAGAACAGTCAAGGACAATCCACAGACCACCTCCAAAGACCTGCAGCATCATCTTGCTGCAGATGGTGTCACTGTGCATCGGTCAACAATACAGCGCATGCATAACGCCTTTTTGTATGACCAAACAACTCAATCTTTGTTTCATCAGTTCACAGGACCTTCTTCCAAAATGTAACTGGCTTGTCCAAATGTGCTTTTGCATACCTCAGGCGACTCTGTTTGTGGCGTGCTTGCAGAAACGGCTTCTTTTGCATCACTCTCCCATACAGCTTCTCCTTGTGCAAAGTGCGCTGTATTGTTGACCGAAGCACAGTGACACCATCTGCAGCAAGATGATGCTGCAGGTCTTTGGAGGTGGTCTGTGGATTGTCCTTGACTGTTCTCACCATTCTTCTTCTCTGCCTTTCTGATATTTTTCTTGGCCTGCCACTTCTGGGCTTAACAAGAACTGTACCTGTGTTCTTCCATTTCCTTACTATGTTCCTCACAGTGGAAACTGACAGGTTAAATCTCTGAGACAACTTTTTGTATCCTTCCCCTGAAAAGCTATGTTGAATAATCTTGGTTTTCAGATCATTTGAGAGTTGTTTTGAGGAGCCCATGATGCCACTCTTCATAGGAGAATCAAATAGGAGAACTACTTGCAAGTGGCCACTTTAAATACCTTTTCTCATGATTTGATACACCTGGCTATGAAGTTCAAAGCTCAATGAGGTTACAAAACCAATTTAGTGCTTCAGGAAGTCAGTAAAAAGTAGTTAGGAGTGTTCAAATCAAGAAAATGATAAGGGTGCCCATACTTTTGCACCGGTCAAATTTTGTTTAAATGCAGATTGCACATTTTCTGTTAGTACAATAAACCTCATTTGAATCCAGAAATATAACTGAGTCCATCAGTTATTAGATATATGAAACTGAAATACCTGTTGCAAAAACCAAAATTGTTATAAAGAAAAAAAGTTAACATTAATAGGGGTGCCCAAACTTTTACATATGACTGTATGTTCTTGGTAGGATTTAACCCCAGTATTACAAAGGCTCTGTGCTGCCCATATTTATCCATAATGTGAAATGTAGCTAATGGAAAGTAAACAAATGGGAAGTAAACCCAGTCATATTCCAAATTTTAAGTATGGTACTTCTGATAAAAGTGGTCAATATATTAAAAAATTTTTTTATTGATGACCTGCTTGTTCCTGTTTTTAATAGGAAAAGAAAAGATCAGAATGTGAACGATATCAGAGTACAGATACCTCTCTGATCAAACGAAGAGGTCAGTAGGCCATCTCCCCATGCTCGGTGACTTATGTTTCCAAGCCACAAAATCATGTGACCTTGTCAGCTAATTTTGTGCATTCCCAATATAACTATATGAAGCTCTGGTTGTTATACCAAAGACTGTATGACAATCAATTAACTGAATAGTTTAAAGGGAAACTATCACCATGAAAATGCAGTCCTATCTGCTGGCATCATGTTATAGGGCAGAAGGAGCAGAGCTGATTGATAAATAGTTTTGTGAGTACAGATTCAGTATAATCTGTTTTTTATTCATTTAATCCTCTGCTCTTTCTGGGATTTTCGTTCCAGTGGGCGGTCCTATTAGTGACTGACAGCTTACTTTGTATAAGAATGCATATTGTGGGTAACTGTTATGATTGAGTTACCGTAGGAGGCAAAAATAGAAATGCTAGCTAAGTCCAGAAAACCAGAGAAGTTGGCAGCTATTGGATTGCAGACCCCTGAACCTATCAACACAACTAGCAGTAGCCATGGGGGGCTCCTACGATGCCCTAGGCCCCTCGATCACAGCCGGAGGACTACATAGCCTAAAGACAGAAAGGGAAATCTAAACTGCCCCAGAGCAGACCCCAAAGCAAAAGGCAGCCCCCCACATATAATGACGGTGAAGCAAGAAGAAAGAACAAAACACAGACAGAAAGATAGACTGAGCAAAGATGGGGCCCAAGCTAGCTTAGACAGGAAAGGACAGGAAGGCTGCTGTCTGCAATCCCTGAAAAACCCTATGAAAATAAGAGCCAACAAACTGACAGTAAAAAAGGCCCTGAAGACGCTAGGCTTCAAAAAAGGCTATGTCAGTACTCAGGAATATTCTGAAGACAGAGCAACAGGCGAAAGGAGATTCAGCTCACCCTAGCAGGGAAAGGCAGAATCCAGAAAAACAAGGAAAACAAAACACTAATGCAAAAAGGCAAAGCAGAAATCTTAGCTTTAGATGAGCAGGAATCAGACTGGTTTCCTAGAAATCCACAGAGAAATCACCCGCAGGCCAGAAGGGCGTCGGCAGCCTTATATCCAGTCATTAACTCCACTCAGCCAGTCATCATCATCAGCCCCAGGTGTTTGACAATCAGGCTCACTACCTTTCTTCACCAGAAGAGGGAGTTCCTCGGGCCTCAGTAGTGAAGGAGAAAATGAACTCACAACAGTACCTCCCCCTTGAGGAGGGGTCACCGAACCCTCAACCACGCCACCAGGGCGATCAGGGTGAGCCCGATGAAAGGCATGCACCAATCTTTTGGCATGAATATCAGAGGCAGACTCAGGAATTATCCTCCTGACCATAACCCTTCCACTTAACCAAATACTGGAGTCTCCGTCTAGCCAGACGGGAATCCAGTACTTTCTCTACCTCATATTCCATGTTACCTTCAACCAATACAGGGTCTGGAGGTGCCACCCCCGGAACAACAGGTTCAACAAACCTCTTCAACAAAGATTTATGGAACACATTATGGATTTTAAATGTGACAGGAAGAGCCAAACGAAAAGAGACCGGATTAATAATCTCCAAAATCTTGTAAGGTCCAATAAATCTAGGCTTAAACTTAGGAGAAGCCACCTTCATAGCAATATTTTTTGATGATAACCACACCATATCACCAACCTTAAACTGGGGACCAATGGTCCTATGTCGGTTGGAAAACCGCTGGGCCTTTTCCTGGGAGAGAGATAACTTATCCACCACTTGGTCCCAGATCTGGTGCATTCTCTCCACCACAGTGTCAACACCTGGGCAGGCAGAGGGCTCCACCTGCCCTGAAGAAAATCGAGGATGAAACCCAAAGTTAAAAAAAAAAGGTGACATCAAAGTGGCAGAACTAGCTCTATTATTTAAAGCAAATTCGGCCAAGGGCAAAAATGAAACCCAATCATCCTGATCAGCAGAAATAAAACATCTCAAATATGACTCCAAGGTCTGGTTTGTTCTCTCTGTCTGCCCATTGGTCTGAGGGTGAAAAGCAGAGGAGAAGGACAACTGAATTCCCAGCTTGGAACAGAAAGTTCTCCAAAATCTAGACACAAACTGGACTCCTCTGTCAGATACAATGTTCTCTGGAATCCCGTGCAAGCGAACCACCTGTTGTAAAAACAGGGGCACCAATTCAGAGGAAGATGGCAACTTAGGGAGTGGTACAAGATGAACCATCTTAGAGAACCTATCACAAATCACCCAAATAACAGTCATCCTTTGAGAGACAGGCATATCAGAGATGAAATCCATTGAAATATGGGTCCATGGCCTCTTGGGGACAGGCAAAGGCATCAACAACCCACTAGAGCGAGAACACGATTTAGACCGGGAGCACGTCCCACAGGACTACACAAAATTCCTGACATCACGAGACAAGGAGGGCCACCAAAAAGACCGACTCACCAGATCTCTAGTACCAAAAATACCTGGATGACCAGCCAAAGCAGAGCAATGAACTTCAGACATCACTCTCTTCTTCCACTGGTCAGGAACATACAACTTTCCACTGGGACAACGCTCAGGTTTGTCCTCCTGGAACTCTTCCAGAGCACGTCTCAAATCGGGCGAGATGGCAGAAAGAACTACCCCTTCGCCTAACATGGTAGCAGGCTGGGTCACCACAGGAGAATCAGCAAAGAAGCTCCTAGAGAAGGCGTCAGCCTTGACATTCTTAGTTCCAGGAAGAAAAGAAACCACAAAATCAAAACGTGTAAAAAACAAGGCCCACCTAGCCTGTCTAGGGTTCAAGCGCTTAGCCAACTCTAGGTAAATCAAATTCTTGTGGTCAGTGAGGACCACGACTTGATGCTTAGCTCCCTCCAACCAATGTCTCCACTCCTCAAATGCCCATTTCATGGCTAACAGTTCCCGATTCCCCACATCATAGTTACGTTCAGATGGAGAGAACTTTCGGGAAAAGAAAGCACAGGGATTCATTTTAGATGTTACAGGATCCTTTTGGGACAAAACAGCTCCTGCACCAATCTCAGAAGCATCCACCTCTACCTGGAACGGAAGTGAGACATCAGGTTGCCGCAACACCGGGGCGGAGGTGAATCTTCGCTTCAGCTCCTGAAAGGAAGAAACAGCCTCCGGAGACCAATTTAACACATCAGCACCTTTCTTAGTCAAATCAGTCAATGGCTTGGCAATACTAGAAAATTTTGCTATAAATTTCCGATAAAAATTAGCAAAACCCAAAAACTTCTGGAGGGCCTTCAAAGAAGTGGGCTGAACCCAATCGTAAATGGCCTGTACCTTGGCCGGGTCCATTTCAATAGTTGACGGGGAAAAAATAAATCCCAAAAAAGAAATCCTCTGTACTCCAAAAAGGCATTTAGATCCTTTGACATACAGGGAATTCTCCCTCAAGATCCGGAACACAGTCCGAATATGTTCCACATGAGAATCCCAATCCTTGGAGAAGATCAAAATATCATCCAGATAGATAATCAAAAATTTATCGACAAAATCTCGGAAAATATCGTTCATGAAGCACTGGAAGACAGAAGGGGCATTAGTGAGCCCAAAAGGCATCACCAGGTACTCAAAATGTCCCTCCGGAGTATTAAACGCTGTCTTCCATTCATCCCCATGCTTAATGCGAATAAGATTATACGCCCCCCTGAGGTCAAGCTTGGTAAACCAGCAAGCACCTTTAACTCTGGAGAATAGATCAGAAATCAGGGGTAACGGATACTGATATTTAACAGTAATTTTGTTGAGAGCACGATAATCAATACAATGTCTTAATGATCCATCCTTTTTGGCTACAAAAAAAAAAAACAGCACCTAAGGGTGACGAGGATGGTCTAATATGACCCTTCTCCAACGCCTCCTTAATATAGGATCGCATAGCCTCGTGCTCGGGTACAGATAAATTGAAGAGCCGACCCTTGGGAAATTTACACCCCGGGCTCAGTTCAATTGCACAGTCATAACTCCTATGAGGAGGCAGAGACGCAGACTCATTCTCACTAAATACATCATAAAAGTCCGCCAAATAATCAGGAACATCATGCGACTGAGGAGAGGTGGAAAACACCGGAGCCTCACTAAAGGCACACCGACAACCCCAACTCACCACAGACACAGATTTCCAATCCAAAACTGGATTATGAATTTGTAACCAGGGAAACCCCAGAACAATAGTATCATGCAGATTATGTAACACCAAAAACCTGCAATTTTCTTGATGGTCTGGGGCGACCCGCATTACCACCTGGGTCCAAAACTGACGTTTATTTTTAGCCAAAGGAGTAGCATCAATCCCCCTCAAAGGGATAGGCGTCTGCAGAGGTGTCATTGGAAATCCACAACGTTTAGCAAAATCCAAGTCCATTAGGTTTAGAGCTGCTCCCGAATCCACAAAAGCCTTGGCGGAAAATGTGGACAGGGAGCAGATCAGAGTAATAGCCAGAAGAAACTTAGGTTGAACACCACCAACAGAAAACGTGTGTGCAAAGCGTTTCTCGCATTTAGGACAGACAGAAATAATATGCGAGGCATCTCCACAGAAAAAACACAACTTATTACTCCTTCTGAACTCCTGACGCTGCTCTCTGGAAAAAACTCTATCACATTGCATAGGTTCAGACATCTGTTCAACAGGTGGCAACACCTCTCGTGCAGCTCTGCGTTCGCGCAAACGCCGATCAACCTGAATGGCTAAAGACATAGAATCATCAAGACCAGAGGGAACAGGAAATCCCACCATAGTATCTATTCGGAATTTTTGACAGTACAATTCTGCAGAATCACGACCCTGGTTCAATGCCAGCAGGGTCTTTTCAGCCTGATCAATGGCATTAGGTTCGTCATACAACAACCCCAAGGCCTGAAAAAATGTGTTCACATTAGTCAGAATAGGATCATCTGGTTTCAAAGAAAACGCCCAATCCTGAGGATCGCCACGCAGCAAAGAGATGACAATTTTAACCTGCTGCGCGGAGCTCCCTGACGAGTTAGGCTTCAAGGCAAAAAATAATTTACAATTATTTTTGAAATTCAAAAATTTAGACCGATCCCCAAAAAATACATCAGGTGTAGGAATCTTTGGTTCAGCAGCATGTGAATGAGCAAGGTAGGCGGAAATTCCCCGCACTTCCGCAGCGAGCTGCTCCACACGATCAGACAATTGCTTTATCTCCATTGAGAGAAAAAAAAAATTCCCCCTACGGCCTCAGAGATATAGAGGAAAAAATATACACACTTTTTTTTTTTTTTTATACAATTCTTTCCTGCAATTGAGTACCCTAGGATCTGCGGTATGGCGGGTGATTCTGTTATGATTGAGTTACCGTAGGAGGCAAAAATAGAAATGCTAGCTAAGTCCAGAAAACCAGAGAAGTTGGCAGCTATCGGATTGCAGACCCCTGAACCTATCAACACAACTAGCAGTAGCCGTGGGGGGCTCCTACGATTCCCTAGGCCCCTCGATCACAGCCGGAGGACTACATAGCCTAAAGACAGAAAGGGAAATCTAAACTGCCCCAAAGCAGACCCCAAAGCAAAAGGCAGCCCCCCACATATAATGACGGTGAAGCAAGAAGAAAGAACAAAACACAGACAGAAAGATAGACTGAGCAAAGATGGGGCCCAAGCTAGCTTAGATAGGAAAGGACAAGAAGGCTGCTGTCTGCAATCCGTGAAAAACCCTATGAAAATAAGAGCCAACAAACTGACAGTAAAAAAGGCCCTGAAGATGCTAGGCTTCAAAAAAGGCTATGTCAGTACTCAGGAATATTCTGAAGACAGAGTAACAGGCAAAAGGAGATTCAGCTCACCCCACCAGGGAAAGGCAGAATCCAGAAAAGCAAGGAAAACAAAACACTAATGCAAAAAGGCAAAGCAGAAATCTTAGCTTTAGATGAGCAGGAATCAGACTGGTTTCCTAGAAGTCCACAGAGAAATCACCCGCAGGCCAGAAGGGCGTCGGCAGCCTTATATCCAGTCATTAACTCCACTCAGCCAGTCATCATCATCAGCCCCAGGTGTTTGACAATCAGGCTCACTATCTTTCTTCACCAGAAGAGGGAGGTCCTCGGGCCTCAGTAGTGAAGAAGAAAATGAACTCACAACAGGTAACTGTCAATCACTGATAGGACTGAATCTATACTCACAAACCTATATATCAATCTGCTTAGCTCCCCCGGCTCGATAACACGGTGCATGCAGATTGGACGTCATTTTCATGGTGACAGGTTCCTTATTATGGAAGTTTAGTTTGAAGAACTTATCTGCAATCTTACAATGTAGACTAATATACAACATAGTTCAAATTCTATCAACACTAGTGTAAAGTTGTTAAAATCAGATGAGTCCAACCTAGAAAAATGTTTGTTAGGTGAAATTTAACCATGAATCTTTTTAGCTGAGGAATCACCATCTATAGTTTCTAATCCACAAAGTATGATACCTAAAGGAATGTTCCCAGAAAGATTGTTCTCCTTTACCGGAGATCTCTTAACGTGTCTGGTCAGTTTCAATTGCTTTTAAGGGCAATATGGACTAAAATGTGTATGGCTCCTCTGGCAGAACCATAACCGTTCAAACATCAACCTACTGCTATTTAATATGGATGGCCAACTTCAGACTTTTTTCAAATCTGTCTTGTCTTGTGTCTGTCTTCTGTTCTATCAAAAATGCCAAGTACTGTAGATCACGTTGAACTATTTTACCACTAAAATGCTGCGCCCCATGACACAAAACCCTAATGAATCCCATTTTAGCTAATAGTGTCCATCTGTTGCCTTCGGTATTCTTCATGTCACGGTTACAGCATGCCATTATTTTCCTTGTTCTCTTCCTGACCAATGCATGGCCAACGCAAATATGAACAGGATCTCTATAGAAAATGTAATATTAAAGAACAAATAACAGTTGAGACTAGTTATTACTGTGTTCAAGTAAAAGATATTAAAAAAGGTCCCAATGCCTTAAAATGATCCATGTAGTTAGCATTTCAGCCAAGGTCCTATCACTGTCAGTATTCTTTACCACCAGGCAGAGAAGCAAATGATTAAATGTAGTATCAGGGAACGTCATTTAAAGTTTTAGATTAAGATCTCTCAGTTCAATGTGGTTTTTGCCCAGTAATAAAAAGCTGCTTGTAAAGTTCCAATTACAGAGACAGCTGTGTGTATCCACCCCAGGAATAAAAACCCGTGAACCATGTCAGCAGTGTCTCTGACTATAGCAATGTGGATGATTATGTTGTCCTTGGCTACATTCACCATAATGTATCTATCCATCTGACCTCGCCTGGCTTTTCCTTTTATCTGCTATCTGTCAGAGAACCGGTATATTCACTCTGCATGACAATATATCAATAAGTAATCCCCACAGTATGATTCCTTCCCTTCACTCCAAGGTTCACAGGTCATTAAACTTTAAATATAAGTGTCCTATACTTTAGTGCAATTTTCACATTTCCTACAAAAATTAGTTTCAAACAAAACTTCCACCAGGTGCTTCTGATTTATCAAAGGCTTATTCCCAAAAATAAAAAGTTCTCCCCTAGATAGGGAATAACTTACTGATTTCTGGTGGTCCTACCACTACGATCTTCCTCAACCCCAAGACGAAGGCTTTGCAATCCGAGAACTGAGTTTTGTAGAGCTCCATCTTGAATAGAGGTGAGGTGCCCATTGTCTATGGGACTGCCAGAAACAGCCAAGTATATGCATCTCGGCTTCATTCAAGGCAGGACTCATGGTCCTCAGATTCTAGAGTTCGATCTCAGGATTGGACCCTAGCGATCAGTAAGTTATCATTCATCCTAGAGATAGAACATACCATAACTTAAAACATTGTTTAGTTACATGGTATTTCAAAAGCTCTTTCCTATTATCTGCTGTGTTTCACGCATTTAGACACTATGCTTAAAGGGCTTGTCCACTATTAGGACAATCCCTTTTTGATCAAAATGTTGGTCTCGATAACATAATAAAGCTTATACTCATAACCCGCGCTGGCGCCGTTCCCATGGATTTCAGCCCTCACTCTCCCTGGGGCTCTTGTGCGGTGTTGTGACACTGGCGCCCAATCAGCGCTGGCTGTTATGATTGAGTCACCGAGGAGGAAAAAACAAAACACAAGCTCAGCCCAGAAAATCAGAGAGGTTGGAAACTAGCGGATTGCAGACCCCTAATCCTATCACACAACTAGCAGTAGCCGTGGAGTGTTCCTACGGTGATCCTAGACACCTCGTCACAGCCGGAGATCTAAATAAGCCTAAAGAGAGAAAAGGGAAAAACTGACTGCCCCAGAGCAGACCCCAAAGCAATAGGCAGCCCCCAACATATAATGACAGTGAAACGAGATGAAAACACTAACACAGATAGAAAGATAGGTTGAGCAAACGATGGGGCCCAAGCTAACTAAAAAGGACAGGACAGAAAAGCTGCTGTCTGCAATCCGAGAAAACCCTGCTAAAAATATTACCAACACAACTGATAAGCAAAAAGGACCCTGAAGTCACTAGACTTCAAACCCTATATCAGCACTCAGAATATTCTGAAAGCAGAGCAAAAGAGAACACTGATCAAGGAATAAGAATCCAGCACACCCCCGGCCGGGGATGGCTGAACTCAAAAAACAAGGTAAACAAAACCAAAACTAATAAGTTCAATAGCAGAGCAAAAACTTATATTTGGGAAGCAGGAATCAGACTGGTCTCCAAGAATCCAGCAGAGAAATCACCAGCCACTCAGTAGGGCGTCGGCTGCCTTATATCCAGTCTGAAGTTCCTGTTACCCAGTCACAATCCACCTGATAAGGTGTTTGGTTTCTTTCATCCAAATCAGCCTCACTACCTTCCTTCACCAGAAGAGAGTGATCCTCGGACACAAAAGGTGAATGAACAGATGAGCTCACAACAGCTGGTGTCACTATCTCCGCCAAATCGAACATGAACAGGAAGTCCGGGCTGCAGCTGATTCCTTGGCTTACTCTTCATGCTTGACTTGCCCGAAGGTGGAGACAGTGACACCAGCACTGACTGGGCGCCGGCCTCACGTGTCAAAACACCGCACGACAGCCCCGGGGAGATTGAATGCTAACACAACGGGAACGGCGCCGGCACGGGAGGTAAGTATAGGATTTATTATGTTATCGGGGCCAAGCGTGGGGTATGAGAAGAAGTTATCCTAGTGGACAACTTCTTTAAGAAAGCAGTAATGCAAGAAAAGTGTCAGTGAGAAAATCATGTGGAAGATTAACGCCATGCATTTTATCATGAACATTTAATAAAGAAGATTAATTTTAAGGAATATGGATGTGCCATTTCTTATTTATTTTTCCAATGTTCCATACATACAGTATATGTTATGGTTGGGAAATGTAAATGGATGCACCATGATGATCGGGTACCACATCAATTTTTTTAAGGTAGCCACTCCTTTAGAATACAGTTCAGAACATGCACATTAGATGCATACTGTGAAAGTATATGGTTGTCATTATTGTAATTGAGATAGACCTTGTGTATAGACATTCAGCTCCCAATAATATTGTGTGGTATTTGTGTGCCGAATGGACTGCATTTACAAAAATGGTGTTCGTTGGGTTTTCATCATGGTGCTTGACTTTTTTTTCCACTATTCCTAGATGGCAGCTGTAATTAAATTACTAAAAGTAAAAACAAAATACCTCCTCTCATTATCACTGCTTTACACACATATGTCTAGTTTCTAGAATGCAAAAATCTTTACAAGAACAATTGAAAATGATGTGTGTCTTGTAAGAAGAAGACAGAGTATAAGTTCCCCTCCTGTCAGTGATGGTATATATCACTGTACTAAATCACTGTACCGTGTCAGTTGCTGCATCCAGATCAATAATCACTAGGTGAAGGTGTCGGCAATAATGCATTCTCCTGACAAATCTAAAAAAACACGGAAAATGGATTGCTGTAGCTCTTCTCCAATCTTTAGAGACTAAATACGCATCTATACTAAGAGAAGGAGGCAGAATATTGGTAAAGAATGCTGTGTAGTACAATATAAATATCCACTGAAAAATCTATTTTCTACCATGTGTTAGATGTCCATTTACTGGCCCAGAATTAGTGGCAGGCAGAGTAGGTGTCCACATTGAAGAAAGAACTCCAATTTATGCTTTTAAAAAAGACTACAACATTCTCCTTCTAAATGCCTTTTTTTTATAAAACAAATACACTGTAATGTAAATTTTTGAAATGTCAGAATTTCTGGCACGTACTAGTTGCGTGCTGCATGTGACAGCAATCACCTGTATTCTTCATATGTCTGGTCTGTGTGGTAAGATAGCAAGGTGAAAGCATTTTCTTAAAAAGCAAAACAGGCAACTTTGTGTTTGCCAAAACCTATATCAAGTCTGCCAAAAGCATGTGAGAAAACATTTTATGGTCTGATGAGAACCAAGGGTGAACTTTTCGGCCATAATGCCAACACTGAGCATCACCAAGAGAACACCATACCCACAGTGAAGCGTGACGGAGGCAGCATTATGCTCTGGGGTTGATTTTCAGCAGCTGGAACTGCGTTTTAGTCAAGGTGAAGGGAAGTATGAACAGTTCCATATATCAGTCAATTTTTCAACAAAACCTTCAGGCCTCTGCTAAAAATTTTGAAAATGAATTTTACCTTTCAGCACAACGACCCTAGGCATACCTCAAAATCATCAAATGAATCACATCATCATAAAAATAATCAAAGCTTCAGAGTGGCCCAGTCAGAGCACAGACCTGAATCCAATTGATAATCTGTGTGTTGATCTGGAGAAGGCCCTGTACACAGGAGATGCCATCATACTGTGACAAATTTGAAGCACTCAAGGAAAAGACTACTAATTTTAGATATGTTATGCTGATAGACTTATACTAGTGATGAGTAAATCTGCTCGGAAAAGGTCTTATCCGAGCATGCGTGTGCTAACTGAGTGTCTTCATGGTGCTTGAGAAATATGTTCGAGTCCCCGCGGCTGCATATCTCGCGACTGTTCGACAGCCGCAACACGTGCAGAGATTGCCTAACAGCCATGAGACATGCAGCTGTAGGGACTTGAACATATTATTCGAGCACGCCGAAGACACTGAGTTAGTATACAAGCATGCTTAGATAACACCTTATCCGAGCACGTTCGCTTATCACTAACTCCTACCCAAAAAGATTGAATGTGCTCATAAATTTAAATGGTACTTCAAAAAAGTATTACGGTAGTTTATTTAAAGGGAATCTGTCACCCTATTTTTCGCCTATCATTCTGTAATGCTGTAGATAAGCCCCCGATGTAACCTGAAAGATAAGAAAAAAAGAGTTAGATTATACTCACCCTGGCGTTCGGTCCGGTCCGATGGGTGTTGCCTTCCCGTCCGGCGCCTCCCATCTTCTAACGCTGACGTCCCCTTCTTTGCTGCCTGTCATGGTTCCTGTGCAAGCGCACTGCTCTGCCCTGTTGAGGGCAGAGCAGAGTCCTGCAGTGCGCAGGCGCCGGGAGACGTCTGGCGCCTGCGCACTGCAGTATTCTGCTCTGTCCTCAACAGGGCAGAGCTGTGCGCCTGCGCAGGAGCCATGACATGCAGCAAAGAAGACGTCACCGTTAGAAGGGAGGCGCCGGACCGCATCGGACCAAGACCGGACCGCCCCCCAGTGAGTATAATCTAACTCCTTTTTCTTATCTTTCAGGTTACATCGGGGGGGGGGCTTATCTACAGCATTACAGAATGCTGTAGATAAGCTCCTGATGTCGGTGCCGGCAGCTGAAAGGCAAAAAATAGGTGACAGATTCCCTTTAAGGGTTTGCATATTTAAGCCCTTCACTACCTTAAGATATTCTGTTTTTTGCATTTTTGTTTTATGCTCCCTTTCTTCACAGAGCCATAACTTTTTTATTTTTCCATTGTCAATATGGCTGTGTGAGGGCTTGTTTTTTTGCGGGACGAGTTGTACTTTTGAGCAACACCACTGATTTTACCATATAGTGCATCGGAAATCGGGAAAAAAATTGCTAGTGTAGTGACATTGCAAAAAGTACAATTACACATTTTTTTTAACCTGTACACTAAATGCTAAAACTGACCTGGCATTATGATTCTCCAGGTCATTACGAGTTCATGTCTAGGTTCTTTTTTATTTAAGTGGTGAAAAAAAGTCCTAAGTTTGTAAGAAAAAAAACCTGTAGTGTCTCCATTTTTTGGTCTCTAGGTCTTTGTGAGGGCTTATTTTTTGCGCACTGATCTGACATTTTACTTGATACCATTTTGGGATAGACACGATGTTTTGATCGCCTGTTAACAGAAAAAATGTAATTCTGGCATTTTGCTTTTCTCTCGTTTCCTTGTTTACTGATCGGATTAATTCTTTAAATATTTTTATAGATCAGGCATTTCTGAATGCAGCAATACCCATTATGTGTATTTTTTTTAAAGGTTTTATTTTGAATGGGACAAAAGGGGTGTAATTTGAACTTTTATTTTTTTAGAAATTTTTTAAAACTTTTTTTTACTTTTCACCTGCTTAAATAATTTCCTTAGGAGACTTGAAGCTGTGATAGGATGATCACTTATGCTACACACAGCAGGGCTTTAGCCCTGCTATGTGTAGCAGAAATGCTCATCTGCTATAAACACCGGCCACTGCGCAGCGCTCATAGCAGATCAGCAATGACAACCACAGGGGTCTCCTGTCATGCCAGCCCATCAATGCCCTGCCAGCGATCATGTGACAGGGCGCAGATGTGTTTGTGATGCGCATCCAGTTTGCCCAAGTTAAAAGTCGCTGTCAGAGATTAACAGCGGCATTTAACATGTTAACAGCCACGGGTGGATCACAATTACACCCGCAGCTGTCATGTGTCTGAAAACATGCAGGCTCAGTGCCGGAGCCTGCATCAAATGTCGGGACGTGACCTATGACGTACCTCTATGTCATAGGTCGTGAAGGGTTAAGAAAAAAAACAATATTTTAGTTCATTTTTCTTTTTCCACCAAAAAACATTTCAGATGGTTTTTCAACTGAACTGTACAGATTAATGATGAAAAAGGTGGAAAAAATTCTGAAATGATTCTTCTTGGTATGATTTTTTTTTTACATTACAAAAACCTGGCATTTTAATAGGGGTGTGTAGTGAAATGAGCCACACAGGGATATTTAGGTTAATGCGTTGAGGCGATAGGCCAGTCTGAACAAATGCATTTTTAAGGCACGCTTAAAACTGTTGGGATTAATTGTACTAGCCTGGGTTGTGCAGTCCAAAGAATTAGTGCGGCACGTGAAAAGTCTTGGAGACGGGAGTGGGAGGTTCTGATTAATGAGGATGTTAACCTCAGGTCATTAGCAGAACGGAGGGCAGGGGTGGGGTGGTTGGCTGAGACGAGGGAGGAGATGTAGGGTGGTGCGGAGCCATGGAGGGCTTTGTGGGTGATGATAATATGTTTATACTGAATTCTGGAGTGGATGGGTACCCAGTGTAAGGACTGGCACAAGGTAGAGGCATCGGTATAACGATTGGCCTATGCTGATTATTCACAGAGTAAAAAAAAATAACACACACAAAATAAATCCGGCATTTTTTTTTATACTTTTCTTTTGCACCAGACTCGCTACTCTAATAAATGGTGAAATAAGCGCACAATTAGGTGACATATATTGGGGGATATAGGAGCACCGATAGTCCACACAGCTTAGCCTAAAATAATTTATTCAATAATATGGAGTCGATATTTTTTACTGTAAGATTTAGATTGAAAGACTTTACATTGATTTTTTTATGTTACGAAAATGCTCCTGTCATGATTAGATACCTAATTTGGGCGCATATTTAGTTCCAGAGGTAATCCTCTGAGGACCGATACTGATGTTAGAATACCTTTGTGGAGCTTTTTACTGAACTTCCTTTCAATAATATATTTTAAAACAGGAAACCAAATACATGCAAGTTATCAGTCTCTGTACGTTTCACAGCCATAATTATTTTAACAGTTTTGTTTTTAAAGATCAATTCCTAGAGATAACAAAAAAATTAGTAAAATACATCCGAGTTGTCCTCTTGGATCTGCCCTTCAAATTCACAAAAGTGCATTTCAGAATTAGTCTCCAAAGCCCCCTCATTCAAGCCATTCCTCCTTCACACCTTATTTTCTTCAATACTTCTATGTCCCTATAGACCCGGACGTGGGGACAATGAGGCATGACAGGCATGACAATGGGGATCATGCAGCGCAAGCAGCATGGCCGGCATGACGGGCATGACATTTAGGCAGCACCTTGGAAATGTATCAACTTTTCCAGAAGCCGGGCTGGTCTCCCATCTTCCATGGACATTCCAAGTGTTGGCCAGCATGCGAAAGAGTAAATCTCTAAGAAAATAATCTAATAATCTAATACAAATCTATCAAAAATGATAAAGTTATAAGAAAATGATAAAGCTATAAAAATTATAATTTTAATACTTAACCTTTATTAAATCATTTAAACACTAAAATTCACATACTACAAAAAGTGCACTTATTACAACATGCCAATTTTGAGTTTGTTTAAATGGCTTAATAAAGGTTAAGTTTTACAATTTTCCCCTTTCAATGAGCTTTCAGCAAGTAAAAGAGCAAAATTAATAGGGATTTTCATCCAGCTTTTTATAGCCCATTAATTATAGTATATATGCAGAGACAGGACATGAGCTTTTGGAATCTCAGGCCCTAAGTGGAAATATGACCAACTGGTAAATCTTATAATACAAGTGCTTCTCACTAAATTAGAATATCATCAAAAAGTTAATTTATTTCAGTTCTTCAATACAAAAAGTGAAACTCATATATTATATTGAGTCATTATAAACAGAATGATATATCTCTATGGGGTTAAGGTCAGGCGAGTTTGTTGGCCCATCAAGCACAGTGATACTGTTGTTTGTAAACCAGGTATTGGTACTTTTGGCAGTGTGGACAGGGGCCAAGTCCTGCTGGAGAATTATATTTCCATCTCCAAAAAGCTTGTCGGCAGAGGGAAGCATGAAGTGCTCCAAAATTTCCTGGTAGACGAATGCGCTGACTTTGGTCTGGATAAAACACAGTGGACCTACACCAGCAGATGACATGGCTCCCCAAACCATCACTGATTGTGTAAACTTAACACTAGACCTCCAGCAGCTTGGATTGTGGGCTCTCCACTCTTCCTCCAGACTCTGGGACCTTGATTTGAAAATGAAATGCAAAATTTACTTTCATCTGAAAATAACACCCTGAACCACTGAGTAACAGTCCAGTTCTTTTTCTCCTTGGCCCAGGTAAGACGCTTTTGGGATTGTCTATTGGTCATGAGTGGCTTGACACAAGGAATGTGACAATTGTAGCCCATGTCCTGGATACATCTGTGTGTGGTGGCTCTTGAAGCAATGACTCCAGCAGCAGTCCACTCCTTGTGAATTTCCCCCAAATTTTTGAATGGCCTTTTCTTAACAATCCTTTCAAGGCTGCAGTTATCCCGGTTGCTTGTGCACCTTTTTCTACCACACTTTTTCCTTCCACTCAACTCTCCATTAATATGCTTGGATACAGCACTCTGTGAACAGCCAGCTTCTTTAGAAATGACCTTTTGTGGCTTACCCTCCTTGTGAAGTGTGCCAATGACTGCCTTCTGGACATCTGTCAAGTCAGCAGTCTTCTCCATGATTGTTGAGCCTACTGAAACAGACTTAGGCTATGTGCCCACGTTGCATTTTAAAACGCACACTAAAAAACGGACTCCTTCCCAGAAATCGTGCGATTTCACAGCGATTTTACCGCGATTCTGTTCGCGATTTTCTCAAGCACTTTCCAAGCGATTTGAAGCATCGCTTGGAAAGTGTTTGACAGGTTGGTCACACTCATCAAACATAGTGTTTGACAAGTGTGAGCAGCTTTTTACTATTGAGGCTGCCTATGCGGCCTCAATAGTAAAAGATAAAATGTTAAAAATGATAAAAAAAATAAAAAAATCGGGGTATATTTACCTTCCGACGTCCCGCGCTGCATTCCCGGCCTCAGCGTTCCCAGTAATGCCTTGCGAGACCTGTGATGACGTTGGTCTCGCGTTACTATAGCGATCTCGTGAGACCGCTAGAGTCACGCGAGACTACGTCATCACAGGACGTTGCCGCAAGGCATTTCTGGGAACGCTTAGGCCGGGAATGCAGCGCGGGACGTCGGAAGGTAAATATACCCCGATTTTTTATTCTTTTTTTTACAGGGGTATGGTACCCAGGGCCTGGAGGACAGTCTCCTCTCCTCCACACCGTGGGTACCAACCGCACATGAGACGCTTAACTTCCCGCATGGTGGGCATAGCCACATGCGGGAAGTAAGCGATTCTCATGCATTCCTATGGGTGCGGAATCGCGGCAATTCTTTGCGATTCCGCACAAAAGAATGAGCATGCTGCGATTTTTTCCGCGATGCGATTCCGCTGCGGAAAAAAGCGCAGCATTAGCACAGCATGTGCGGAATGCCATAGGAATGCATGGGGGCGTTTTGTACACGATTTTTAAACGTTTTCGCTGCGTTTTCGCGCTGAAAATCGAGGCAAAAACGCTTAAAAATCGCATCGTGGGCACACAGCCTAAGGGACCTTTTTAAATGTGTAGGAAGCCTTTGCAGGTGTTTTTTTATTAATTATTCTAATTTACTGAGATAATGACTTTTGGGTTTTCATTAATCATCAACATTAACAGAAATAAACCCTTGAAATAGATCACTTTGTTTGTAATGACTCTATATAATATATGAATTTCACATAAATTAACTTTTTGATGATATTCTAATTTTGTCAGAAGCACTTGTACACTTCCCATCACATTATAGAGAAAATCAAATTAACCATAATTGTCATCTTTAGTTTCTGCTAAACAAAGGTCAGACTGGTATCTGTGTAACCTTTGTTGTAATGATGGCCATGATTAATAAACTTGTCTGCCTAGACGTATGATCTACACTTGTGTGATAATTTGCATCCTATAATCTTCATACTCCTAATTGACAACCATTCAGCGGCCTGATGCTTTCTTCTTACCATGTAAGAAATTGTTTCCATATTTCACTGGTCCACATGGGATAGTAAAACAAGAATAACACACACCAAGTGGCACCAATATTCCCTCTATTATTCCTTTATTACAGTGATGCTATTAAGCAGAATTGCACTTCTATCTTGCACCTTAACCACTTTGCTAACACTTCCATCATTTCACTGACAGCATTATCGTATCTCATGGGGAATTCTCATGCTGCTGTGATCATTTTTTTTTCATTTAATACCATAAAAATGCCAAGGTAAAAGTAGAGAATTAAGGAAAGTGCAAACAGATGTTCCCGTGTACTAATTGCAAATGCAAATTACTGTAAATTCTATGATTTAAAAGAACCTCTCAACCCAACTAATACAATTTGCAAGTGCTTATATATAATCTTGCTTCGGAGCATCCGCCACTAATGCAAATTTGCCACCATACTGTGACTGGATAATGTCATCTTATCATGACTGTATAATGGAAAACATACAGTGACTAAATAACACAGCAATTCTGTGACAATACAGACCAGGTGCAGTCAGAGAAATACACTGTGAGCACAATTATAAGG
Source organism: Dendrobates tinctorius (assembly GCF_039654945.1). NCBI lineage: Eukaryota > Metazoa > Chordata > Amphibia > Anura > Dendrobatidae > Dendrobates > Dendrobates tinctorius. The sequence goes on from NW_027361684.1 coordinate 10,649,475, forward strand.
CAAGTTGTATTTTTGAAGGTTAATTTTATTATTGAACAACTACAGAGCTGTTGGTCAGTCCCCAAGGTTAATAAACCTCAATATTTAAGAAAGTAAAAGTGAGGCTTTGCTTTTCTTAGGGGAATATTTGTGTGTGCAGAATTATTGGGAAACTCTTAGTGTGTAAATTTTTTATGCAACTAAACCTTAAATTTTCCCATCTCAATTGCACAGTGTCAGCCACCGGCTTCCTGCAGCTGCCGGGCGGTCACGTGTGCCCGCTACTTAAGAGAAATGAATATTCACTGTGCTCCTCTCCCATGGGCGTGGAATGCGGTGAATATTAGTTCCCTTTAGTAGCGGGGACATGTGAACGCCGGCAGCTGCAGGAAGCCAGTGACTGACACTGTGCTTGCTACAAAAGAGCGAGCAATGAATACTCACGGCCCTCCACACACATATTCCCGGCGTGGCAACTGTCCTTCAGCTCGTAAGCAGCGCATGACGTCCCTGCCATGCTCTGCTTACAAGCGTAAAGTAACTGCTGGAATCGGAACAGGACGCTGTGAGGGAGTGCAGGAAGGTAAGTGTAATGGTTTGGCATTTTTTTTTTAATGTTTTTCTGATGGGGCCATGCATACCAGGATGGGGATGGGGACCAATCATACCAGGATGGGGATGCGGGCCAATCATACCAGGATAGGGATGGGGCCATGCATACCAGGATAAGGATGGGGTTATGCATACCAGGACGGGGATGGGGGTCAATCATACCAGGGTATGGATGGGGCCATGAATATTAGGATGGGGATGGGGGGGCATGCACACCAGGATAGAGATGAGGGGGATCATTTCCACCAGGATAGAGATGAGGAGACCATGCATGCCAGGAAAGGGATTAGAGGGGCCATGCATATCAGGATAGGGATGAGGGGGTCATGTGTACCAGGATAGAGATGAGAAGACCATGTATACCAGGATGGGGATGAGGGGGTCATGCACACCAGGATGGGGATGAGAGGGGCCATGCATACCAGGATAGGGATGAGAGGGGCCATGCATACCAGGACAGGGATGAGAGAGGCCATGCATACCAGGATAGGGATGAGGAGGCCATGCATACCAGGATAGGGATGAGGAGGCCATGCATACCAGGATAGGGATGAGAGGGGCCATGCATACCAGGATAGGGATGAGAGGGGCCATGCATACCAGGATAGGGATGAGAGGGGCCATGTATACCAGGATGGGGATGAGGGGACCATATATACCAGGATAGGGGATTTTAAGTACAGAAGTGACCACATTTTTAGCTTCAAATGTTTTTTTCTAATTTCCTCCTGTAAAACCTAGGTATCTCTTATGGTCCAGTGCATCTTATAGTCTCCCAAAATATGGTATATAAATCCTATCACTCTTTAAAATATATAAAAGTGTGAAGTATCTTTATAAACAAAAATCATGAGCACACCAACAAGAAGCCAAAAGAACCAAAAATGACAAGGGGCAGTCAGGAATCTATAAAAGTTTTGATTATATATTACAATAAAGATATTATGTTGTAAGTCAACCAAAGGTCCCAGGGGAATAAAAAATTAATACAAAAATACGATGTTATTATAAATAAATTACTAAGTACCTTTAATTAGCAAATCACACGTTTTTTTCTACTGAGGTAATCACTTTTGTATATCAAAATAGCCAGTCTTGTCACACTGCCAGAAACCTGTCGTAGACTGCTAACAGGACAGGTGCATGTGGGCATGTGCAGTCCGAACCTCCGCTGCCGTAATCCCCAGATAACATACACCACATACTGCCAACCCATTTACCCATAGACCACTGATACTTAACTAGTGGCTTTATGACCACACATGTTCCTCATATTTTTGAACCTTAACACCAAGGCTTGAACCACTACCACTTATTTCCTTAATTAAGATTAAAAAATATGTAATTTGCCCCTTCAAAGAGGAAGAGAACTTGAACTCTTTAGACCTCCTTCAAAAGGATCCAGGTAAATCAAACTTCTTGCTTTGCACTGCTGAGGGGCAAGCACCCCAAAACATGTGTCTACAAAAAGAGTCTTTGGTATGGCTTTTACCCTTAAGTCGTGAGAAGGCTCGTTAAATGGTCGATGTTGACTTTTCGGACTGCTCCGTCTAGTATGTGGCACTAGAGTTCAAGTTTATTCCCTTTCTGAAAAGGTAATTTGCAAATTTCCCAGAGGAGCACTGCATGGCCTATCAGACTCATTACATCAGCATATCACTCTCCACTAGTATAGATGTTACCCCTTAGACTTCAGAGGCATCTCATATAGTCAAATCAAAACTTTTGCGTTACACTAATGACAGGCAAACACCCTGCAACAGGATGTGCAATTAGAGTGTTCGATCTCAACTCATGTGGCAATGCTCATCAAGGGTCGATAAATACTCTAGTGGCACTAGAGTTCAAGACCTCTTCCTCTCTGAAGAGGCAATTTGGGTAACTAAGTTCCCAGTGGAGCATTGCATGGCCTATCAGACTCCATACACTAAGAGGTGCCATTTGGTCCAGCATAACTGTGACCATTTTGTTACTTGGTATCGTACCAAGGTTCACTGCTCTGGACAAAATAACAACTAGCTCTTGTGATCACGTGGTCATCAATACAAAAAAAGTCATCAACAGCTGATTTAAAGGAGGCCATAATTAAGTGTGTACTGGGGATCTGAGCAGAAAATATTCTGAAAAAAGGTAAAAGGGATTTTAATGTGGGTAAATTACAGAGAGTGCACACAATTAGAGTTTTAAAGATTCTGAATGAGGCGATATTGGTTGGTGACCTTTGCGTTAAAAAAAAAATATGGTGACAGAACTCAATATGATCATCTACAGAAAGTAGTTAATGTTTCAGTAGATGGTAGAAATGCCATAATTCATGAGTCACGGCAGCATTATTCCATTACAGAGACGTGAACACAATGTAATAGAAAAGAAAGTGCCATGTTACATAAATACATAAGTTCACCGGATATAAAAATCATTGCCACACACTCATTATACATCTCTTATAGGAGCGAATAGCTGTACAGCCAGTTTCTTTTTTATTGTAGCGTCATGCCTGTAGTTATAATACAATGCCCTTGGAAAAGGTGCTGGGCTTGTAGCAATCCAATTACCTGTCTTCAACAGGAATACATTATAGCCTGAGGAATCTTAACGACTTGTCGCTGGTTCTCATCTGACAAGCAATGACATTTCTAGCAGTAATAAAACTTCCTAATTGAGAATAAAATGAAACTAAATATACGTGTAATTGAATTAATAAACAGAGTAGTCCCGAAGAGCATCCAATAACATGATGATGGCGGGAAAAAAAATGGATTTTTTTTTCACCCTCATAAAATATTAACCATTAGTCTCTCTGCTGCTTCTATTTCACACTTGAAGGACTAAGTAGGGTGCGGGCTGTCGTGCCTCCTCCCCGGCATTACAGAATAACATGGTTGTGCACTAGAGTTACACTCGATTCTTAAACCTTCATTTGTCTAAATGGAAATCGATAAAACAAAGAAGCTTTATTCTCCCTAATTCCAAATTGAATTTGAAACCAAACATCATTTTAGCCCTGATAATGATGATGTGCGGCCTGCCGCGCTTGAATTCTCCTGCCAAGCGGTGTCATTTATCAAAGGGCCTGATTAAATAAAGTGCCGCACCTACAAACATGCCTGCTTCATCCGTACAAACCCTATCCGATACACATCCTTCAATTTTAAGCTGAAGATGCAAGAAAAGAAACGCAAATTAAACTATAATATACAGTATGGCACAGAAAGGATCTCAGGGCTTGATTCTGTCCGGTAGAGTCTGAACACGTTGCCTTCAGGGAAAGAAGCACTTTAGGGCTCATTCAGATATCCAATTTCTGTTTACGAGTTCTATCCGTGTTTTTCATTGATAGCACTCGTACTAGTTTAATATATGGGGCTGTTCAAATGTCGGGGGGTTGCGGACAGAGCGATTGTGCAAAACTGGGGAGACATGACAGATATTGATACAATAGAATCAGCAATGTCTAAGCGTACAATGCATGTCCAAGCTTACCCCCCAGTAAAATACCACCACTTATTCTCAACTCCAGTGTCGGTGCTATTCTAGCAGTGTCAGTACTGGATCTCCTAGGGATTATATTAGATTATGTCAAGAAATCCCTTAGGCCTATCAGCGCTGGCTTCAGGCTATGCGCACACGTTGCGTTTTTTTAGCGTTTTTGCAGCGTTTTTCTGCTGCGAAATCCCATGCAATCCTATGGGATTCCACATTGCTTTGCTAATGCTGCGGATTTTTCTGCTGCGGAATCGCATAGCAGAAAAATACGCTGCATGTTCATTCTTTGTGCGTACCCATAGGATTGCATTGAAATGCTCACTCTACGCATGTGCTTCATGTGCGGATGGTACCCAGGGTCTGGAGGAGAGGAGACTCTCCTCCATGCCCTGGGTACCCTAAAAAATAGATTTAAAATAAAAAATCGGGATATACTCACCCTCTTATGGCCCCCGGAGTCCTTCCCGCCTCTCACCACGCTGCCAGCATCTTCCGGTCCCAGTGATGCTTTGCGCGAATGACCTGAGATGATGTCGAGCTCTTGAGAGCGTGACATCACAAAGGTCCTTCGCACAAAGCATCATTGGGACCGGAAGATACCGGGAGCGCCGCTGAGGAGATCAGGGGCCGTCGGCAGGTGAGAATAACCATTTTTTAAATTTTTTTATTATTTTTAGCATCCTATCTTTTACTATTGATGCTGAATAGGCAGCATCAATAGTAAAAAGTTGGTCACACTTGTGAAGCACTATGCTGGACAAGTGTGACCAACCTGTCAATCACCTTTCCAAGCGATGCTTAAAATCGCTTGGAAAACGCAAGCATTCTGCAAGCGAAAAACGCTTGCAAAAAGCTTGTGTTTAGCGGGAAAACGCATGCGAATTCCGCATGCGTTTTAGCCGCAGCCGGAGTTGCGGAAATGTTGTGGAAATTTCCGCAGAATTTCCGAACGTGTGCACAAAGCTTCATTCTCACCGCCTTCGGATATATCAGACAGCTCTGACTTTCTCTTGATGTCTGAGGTCAGTTTATGCAAGGGCAAACTTTGTGAAAATCCTCGTTACCAAAAAGATGCTAATCACTGCAAAGTAAAAATAATTTCCTCTAAGGCAACCAATACTGTATGTCTCCATGTCTGAAGCCTCAAATGGCAATGGAAGTGCAAAATTTTCCATGCCATATCTACAATATGTGATGTCAAAACCTATACATGGATATATCTGTGTTGGAGGAACCTTATTCTGTGGCTACAAATAAGGTACAGTCCCACGTAGCAAAAATTTGCGCAGGAAAAATCCCCAGTGTGGTTTCAACATTGCGCGCAAGATTTTGAGAAACATGCAGTTTCCAAGCACCTTCTTCCATCACTGAAGAATTGCTGCTGCAAAAGGTGAGTAAACACATTCAGTGGGAATGTGTATTTAAACGGGGTTGTCAACTTTTAGAGACTTTTTTTTTTACCAAAATGCATATATTTTGATATAATTTTTGGAATTGGGTTTCATAAAAAAGCACATTTTGTTTTTTTACAGGCTCTTCATGGCCCTTCACATTCAACTTTCATGTGGACAGGTGTCATAAATCAGCTAAAAGAAGCCAAAACCCAATTCACAAAACTGATCTGTAACCCCCAAAAACATGGCATTACATAAAAAAAATTATCCCAAAGGTGGATAACCACTTTAATAGTGACAATCACTTGCATTCAAATAATTCAACAGTTGTTTAACCATCTGCGCTTGCGGAAGGAGACATGGCAAATTTCTCCAAATTACACACAAAGGAACAAATAAGATTATAAAAAGGTAATAATAGAATAATAATGTTAAAATGCAATTTTAGAATGTGCTAGTACAGATAAATGTTTCCACTGGGAATTTTTCCTTGTAGAAAGATCAATGTATTATGTAATAAAACTATCACCCGGTAATAATTGCAGCAGACTATTAACTTTACTAAATCAACTGCCTTGATTGGATCAGATTGTCGATATCTACTATATAATTGTCTAATTCTGTCTGTCTGTAATGGAAATCCCACCTCGCTGATTGGTCGCGGCAGTTAGGCCGCGACCAATGAGCGACAGCCAGCTGCTTAGTCGTCGCGGCAACACGGCCGCATTACTTATTGTACAGGCACATTACAGCCGTTAAAGGCATCACTGCTGCGTCGCTCATTACACAGGCACAGTCCTGTACATATTCTGGAGTACAATAAATATATTAGGTAACAGGAGAACAGTGACTGCAGCTCTGTGTGTAACTTGCGTACAATACAGTAGGTAACAGCAGAAAAGTGACTGCAGCTCTGGGTGTAACTGGAGTACAATACATTTGGTAAGATCTGAACAGTGACTGCAGCTCTGGCTGTAACAGGAGTATAATACATTAGGTAAGAGCAGAACGGTGACTGCAGCTCTGGGTGTAACTGGAGTACAATACATTAGATAACAGCGAACAGTGACAGCAGCTCTGGGTGTAACTGGAGTACAATGCATTAGGTAACAGCAGAACAGTGACAGCAGCTCTGGGTGCAACTGGAGTGCAATACATTAGGTAACAGCAGAACAGTGACTGCAGATCTGGGTGTAACTGGAGTACAATACATTAGGCAACAGAAAAAAGTTACTGCAGATCTGGGTGTAACTGGAGTACACTACATTAGGTAACAGCAGAACAGTGACTGCAGCTCTGGGTGTAACAGGAGTACATTAGGTAACAGCAGAACAGTGACTGCAGATCTGGGTGTAACTGGAGTACAATACATTAGGTAAGAGCACAACAGTGACAGGAGCTCTGGGTGTAACTGAACTACAATACATTAGGTAAAAGCAGAACAGTGACTGCAGCTCTGGGAGAAACTGGAGTACAATACATTAGATAACAGCACAAAAGTGACAGCAGCTCTGGGTGTAACTGGAGTACAATACATTAGGTAACAGCAGAACAGTGATAGCAGCTCTGGGTGTAACTGGAGTACAATACATTAGGTAACAGAATAGTGACTGCAGATCTGGGTGTAACTGGAGTACACTACATTAGGTAACAGCAGAACAGTGACTGCAGCTCTGGGTGTAACAGGAGTAAATTAGGTAACAGCAGAACAGTGACTGAAGCTCTGGGTGTAACTGAGTACAATACATTAGGTAAGAGCAGAACAGTGACTGCAGCTCTGGGTGTAACTTGAGTACAATACATTTGGTAATATCTGAACAGTGACTGCAGCTCTGGCTGTAACAGGAATATAATACAACTATTTTTTATTTTAACAGAGACTCTAGAATACCCGATGTGATAGAATCGGGCCACCATCTAGTAATGACATAACAGTATAAGCAATACCGTTAGCGGGGCACAAGATATGTCAGGGACTCAGGAGGAATAAGAAGAAAGTGATCAATAAACATAAACCAAAAGGTTAACTGTGATAATGGCAGCCCCCCCCGGAGTCAGAATCAGCCATAACGGGGGGGTCACATGGTTATATAGTCCGCGTTTTAAATCCAAAATTCTCTTATTAACATTGATTATTTTCCCTCAGGAGCGGTCATTTAAGGGTTAAGTGTGTTGGTCAGCTGATTTTATTTGTAATCTGTTCTGGTTATGTCAGGTTTTCTTGGCGCCATTTTTAACGGGCTGGGATTGGTTAAAGTGTTTTTGGCGGTTATTCTAGAGGGTATATAAACCCCTGTGTTTAGTTTATTTACCTCAGCAGCGGTTTTCCTGTGAAGACAGAAGATCCCCCACCCTCCCTCCCTCAAATTTTTTATTTTTGTCATGATGTTTTATTCTGAGGGAAAATCTCCCATTTTTATGGGAGGATTGTGTCTTGGAATGGTAATTTATGGTTATTTATATGGATCTATTTAACCCCTTAGCGACAGAGCCAGTTTGCAGCTTAATGACCAGGCCAATTTTTACAATTCTGACCACTGTCCCTTTATGAGGTTATAACTCTGGAATGCTTTAATGGATCCCGCTGATTCTGAGATTGTTTTTTTTTGTGACATATTGTACTTCATGAAAGTGGTAAAATTATTCCGATAAGTCTTGTGTTTATTTATGAAAAAAACGGAAATATGGCGAAAATTTTGAAAATTTTGCAATTTTAAAACTTTAAATTTTTATGCCCTTAAATCAGAGAGATGTGTCACAAAAATGTCTTAATAAATAACATTTCCCACATGTCTACTTTACATCACCACAATTTTGGAAGCAAAATTTTTTTTTGTTAGGAAGTTATAAGGGTTAAAAGTTGACCAGCGATTTCTCATTTTTACAACAAAATTTACAAAACCATTTTTTTTAGGGACCAAATCATATTTAAAGTCATTTTGAGTGGTGTACATGACAGAAAATACCCCAAAGTGGCACCATTCTAAAAACTAGACCCCTCAAGGTGCTCAAAACCACATTCAAGAAGTTTATTAACCTTTTAAGTGCTTCACAGGAACTAAAGCAATGTGGAAGGAAAAAATTAACATTTAACTTTTTTTTGCAAAAAATTTATTCAGAACCATTTTTTTTTATTTTCACAAGTGTTAAAAGAGAAAATCAACCACAAATTTTTTTGTACAATTTCTCCTGAATACGCCGATACCCCATATGTGGGGGTAAACCACTTTTTCAGCACACGGCAGAGCTCGCAAGGGATGGAGCGCCGTTTGACTTTTTGAATGCAGAATTGGCTGGAATTGAGATCGGATGCCATGTTGCGTTCGGAGAGCCCTTAATGTGCCTAAACAGTGGAAACCTCCAACAAGTGACACCATTTTGGAAACTAGACCCATTAAGGAACTTATCTAGATGTGTGGTGAGCACTTTGAACCTTCAAGTGCTTCACAGAAGTTTATAACGTAGAGCCGTGAAAATAAGAAATCTATTTTTTTCCACAAAAATGATATTTTCGCCCCCAAATTTTTATTTTTACAAGGGTAACAGGAGAAATCATACCCCCACAGTTATTGTGCGATTTGTACTGAGTATGCTGATACCCCTTATGTGGGGGTGAACCACTGTTTCGGTGCATGGGAGAGCTTGGAAGGGAAGGAGTGCCATTTTGGAATGCAGACTTTGATGGAATGGTCTGCGGGCATCATGGGTCCTGATGGGCCTAAACAGTGGAAACCTCCAACAAGTGACCCCATTTTGGAAACTAGACCCATTAAGGAACTTATCTAGATGTGTGGAGAGCAGTTTGAACCTTCAAGTGCTTCACAGAAGTTTATAACATAGAGCCGTGAAAATAAAAAATCCATTTTTTTTCCACAAAAATGATATTTTCGCCCCCAAATTTTTATTTTTACAAGGGTAACAGGAGAAATCATACCCCCACAGTTGTTGTGCGATTTGTCCTGAGTACGCCAATACCCCATATGTGGGGGGGGGACCACTGTTTGGGTGCATGGGAGAGCTTGGAAGGGAAGGAGTGCCATTTTGGAATGCAGACTTTGATGGAATGGTCTGCGGGCATCATGTTGCGTTTGCAGAGCCCCTGATGGGCCTAAACAGTGGAAACCCCCCACAAGTGAGCTCATTTTGGAAATTAGACCCCCTAAGGAAGTTATCTAGATGTGTGGTGAGCACTTTGAACCCCCCAAGCGCTTCACAGAAGTTTATAAACCCAGAGCTGTGAAAATAAAGTCTTTTTTATTTCCATAAAAGTGATTTTTTTAGACCCTCAAAGTTGGTAAATAGTGGAAACCCCTCAATTCTTGCTCCAACCCTAACCCCAATACACCCCTAACCCTAATACCAACCCTAACCTTAATCCCAACCCTAATCCCTAATCCTAATTCTAACCCTAATTCTAGTTCGCCCTAACCCTAATTCTAGCCCTAGCCCTAACCCAGCCCTAACCCTAGCCCTAGCCCTAACCCTAGCCCTAACCCTAGTCCAACCCTAATCCTAGCCCTAATCCTAACCCTAGCCCAACCCTAACCCTAGCCCAACCCTAACATTAGCCTAACCCTAACCCTAGCCCAACCCTAACCCTAGCCCTAGCCTTAACCTTAACCCTAATGGAAAACTGAAAAAAAAAATATTTTCTTTATTTCGTTATGTTGGCCTAACTAAGAGGGTGATAAACGGGGGGATTATGTACTATTTTGTTTATTTTGATCACGATGATAGTTTATCATCGTGATCAAAATGAATAAATGGAATCTGCCAGCCGGAGCCGGCAGATTCCCGGCGGGCGCACTGCGCATGCGCCCGCCATTTTCCCCGGATCCAAGATGGCGGCACCCACCGGAGGAAGCCACAGGGACGCAGGACCACCGGGAGGTACAGGGGGGGGATCGAGGACCTTATTTCTCTCTCCTCTGATGTGCGATCACATCAGAGGAAAGAGAAATTAAATGTAAAATCGCTGCTTTTTTTTTTTGCGATCGCCGTTATAGGGTTAATAACGGCGATCGCAAAAGCGGGGTCGGTAAAAACCGACCGATTCATGTTCTCTGGGGTCTCGGCTACCCCCGGCAGCCGAGACCCCGGAGAAAATCCGACACTGGGGGGCGCTATTCACTTTCTCCACAGCGCCGTGAATTAGCGGCGCTGTGGTTTTAATACCCTTAATTACCGCCGTTAAAAGGCGTATCGGCGGTCGTTAAGGGGTTAAAACTTGGTGTTATTTATTATATTTTAACCCAAAAATAAAACTCACGGCCACTTTTTACCCATTACCTGATTGTCTGGTCTCTTTTTATTAGATCATAAGTCGGGCTTGTATAACCATGATGGCTTGCTTCAAGCCATACTATAAAGGGATTCTTCAGAAAGCAGAAGATCTTCAACAATAGGCTATGTGCAAAGGATGCCCGGAGCCCACCTAAAAAAGCACCGCAAAAGCTCCAGGTAAAATGAACAAAATGCATTAGAATGTCAAAACGACGTTGCTGGGTGCACATTCGGTCTTATGTCACTTATTTTACCTGCTTCAGGGTCTAGAAACTGGTTAAAAGAAGTGTTGTGCTCCTTCTTCGGGAGGCTTCTGCTTGAAGGCTACCCATTATCTATACTTCCTAGCACATATTAGTTTGCTTGCTTATATGGCGCCATCATAATCCGCAGTGCTTTACAGACAACATCATCTCTGTCCCCACTGGGGATCACAATGTACATTCCCTATCATTACATCTTCGGAGTGTGGGAGGAAACCGGAGAACCCAGAGGAAACCCATGCAAACACGGGGAGAACAAACAAACTCCTTGCAGATGTTGTCCTTGGTGGGATTTGAACCAGGACTCAGGTGCTGCAAAGCAAAAGTGTAAACCACTGAGCCAACGTGCTGCATAAAGGAAAAGATGTTGGTGGCAGAGTCGCCGTAATAACAGCACAGTCATTTCAGGACAATTGCTGGCATTTTTCTTAAGCGGCTTTGCCTGGGAAAACTCGACAGCAGCACCAGCGTGTGCACATAGCCTTATAGCTACCGGGCTTATATCCATGATGTCTGCTGAAAAATCTATCATCCAAAAATGGAAACTGGGTCACAACAGGTTATGTTCATGTTCAGGATTACAAGCAACCGACGAGACAAATCATTGAAATTACACTTGTGAGATGAACACATGAACACAGTCATGTCTGCAAATAGTGTGTGTGAATAGCGCTGTGCACAGCTCCTGATCCACATGCTCAATGTCTGCACAGTGGATGGGTGCAGGAGATGCCAGCCATGTACTTAAAAGTAATCTGATCTGTAATTTGGGCCAGAGTAGCGCATGCTGTTCAGAGACAATGGCCACATTCACATTCTCAGTACTTGGTGAGTTTTTTACCCCAGTATTTGTAAGCCAACACCAGGAGTGGGTGATACATACAGAAGTGGTGACGTGTCTCTATTATACTTTTCCTCTGATTGTTCCACTCCAGGTTTTGGCTTACAAATACTGAGGTAAAATACTGACCAAAAACTGAACGTGGCCTAAGGTCCCTGTGGAAAATCACCGGTGTGCAGTGTGCACTAGCACATAATCCAAAATTATTAGTCTGTGTGCAGTCTGTCTGTAAGGGTGAACGTACCCCAAGTGGCATATAGACAAATAAGGAGCAGGTTTAAAGGGACTGTCAGCACCACATGACTCGGTGCTCGGTGCATCATGGCGGTGCGAAATATCTACAAGCACCTTCCCACCAGCTTATTTTCCATCTATCTCTGCCCTTGTCTGGCTCTATGAAGCCAGAGCTGTCAATAAAAAAGGAGAAGTGGGTCGCCCTCCCAGGGCTGTGGGGTACTCGGTACCGGGCCGGTGTCAGCGGGATGTGTCACAGCAGCGGTGACCCGGTACGTGGCCCTGGGCGCCCAATTAATAGGGGAAGTTTGAATGGTGGAATGTAGTTAATGGAATAGTTTGTGACGCCACCTGTGGTGTTCGGCAAGTGAGATGTTGAGCCGACGCTGCGTGCAGATCCTCTGGGGCTGGTGGGGTGTTGCAGCCAAGATGGTGAAGCTCCCCACAGGTGGAGCTGTAGCCCCAGGGCAGTGTAGATGTAGGGGTCGAGAAGAGGCACAAGCGGTGTAGAAGCTGGTACCGAGATGTAGCGGTGCTAGATGCGTTGGCGCAAGAATCAATGGAGGACACCAGGCTTGTAGTTCCAAAGCTTTACTCACAGTCTGTAGTACACACAGGTGCCTGCCTCCGTGCCGTGTCCTCTGGGTCAGGGACTCAATCAACCTCCAGGCCAGATGGAATGCTCCCTTCCAACACTCCGCCAACATGTGCCTTTCTGAACGTCTCCTCTTATAGCGCCATTAAGTGTGAAGTACTCCTAGTACTGAGTTACACTGGAGTGCCTCCTGACAGATGTTCCCAAGAACTCTACTTGTACGGCAGACAGCTGTAGCCTGCTTCGAGGACTCCTTACTCCTGAGTCCCGGCTCACTATCAATGTTGCTGTTGTGCCCCCAAGTCTTAGATGGGAGTAGACAGGGTGGATTTGATTTAAATCTAACTGATTTAAATCACTAGTCAGTAAGGCTTGATTTAAATCAGTGATTTAAATCAAAGTTTCTACCTAAACTAGTTCTTGCTACTTTAACATGCAAGTAGATGAAGATTTTTAGAATCACTTTTTATATTACTTTTTTCTCCCCAGTTTAATGGGTTAATCATTCATATTTGGACACCACTGTTCGGTTGTACTTAGGAAGGAGAAAAATAATCCTGATCTTAATAACAATTTAAATAGATTTATTCAACTGAAACAATAACAACATTACAGCATAAGTTATTTGCTTAAACAAACATCCATGTTTGTTAACTAATTTGGCTTAACAAAATATATATATATTTTAAGAAACTTAGACTGTCAGCCCAGCCGACACATGAAAAACTTAAATACTACTGTCCCTGCTGTCCTCTGTAGCTCACTTGTCGTCATCTTCATCATCATCTTCTTCTTTGTTCCTATTCATAATCTGGAAAAGAAAAACAAGCTTTCCTGCTTTATTGGGTCCCAACCGATTTCTCAATTTAGAATGAATGAGTCCAAAGGAAGAGAATATTCTTTCAACGCCTGCAGAAGAAGCTACTGCTGTTAAAAGTGAAATCATTACTTGAACAGTCTCTAAATCCAAGCGCTTAAGTGACTTCCACCAGTTTACTGGTGTGACCTTCCTTAAAATATCTTCAGCAAACATATATTTCTTGAATGGTTCCCCCTTAGCTCTGAAGTTTATTATAGTTGGCATTAAAGATGGATGATTGCTGGATACCCATGTCATAGCTAACTCCTCTTCCTCAGCACTTAGGTTTTGACCCTGATATTGGATATTGACAATATTTGCCAAAAAATGAGCTGGAGTCAGTGCTTGTCCCATTCGTTTGTTTACTGCTTGTAATTTAATTCTGTCCATGTGTAGTTCTGTTTTTAAGTGTTCACTCAGTTCCTTCCAAATTTCAACAGCATCCGCAATAAAACAGCTATTTTTCTGTATTTTGATTAAAGCTTGAGAGCTGGGTTTCAGGAAGCTCAGCATATGTTCAACATTTCTCTTAAGCCCAATGTTGAGGATTTTGGCCGTGACAGTGCCATCTATTTTATCTCGATTTTCTTCACAAAGTGTCATCAGAATAGGCCAGTTTTTGATATACTGCTCAAAACAGTCCACCACAGAGTTCCATCTAACATCTTGTGGGAGCGTTAGCTTGGTTCCACCCATCCTTTTCAGAGCTGCTGCAGCAAAATGATTATTACGGAAGTATTTAGCAATTTCAATAACATTAGCCTTTATTTCTGGAACACTTAAGTCTTTGGCTAAGAGGTGCAGCAAATGAGCACTGCAACCATATGTTATTAGCAGCTTTGTATTCCCTCCCTGCTCTTCTAAATCTCTTCTCATCTTGGATACGTTTGCAGCATTGTCAGTGACCAAACTGCTTACTAAACATTTGAATTTTTGTTCACATGTCGTTATAGCTTTTACTGCCACTTCTTGTAAGTATTCTGCTGTGTGTGCATTTCCTGACGTATCAGTTGTTTGTGCAAGGAAGACTTTACCTTCTTCTGTTGTTATACAAGCACATACAATAGGATCATTGTGGACATTACTCCACCCATCAATACTTAGGTTAACAATTTTACCCTCCAGAGCTGTTGCACATTGCTCCATTTCTCTGTCATACACTTGATCCAGCAGTTTCCCTGCAACATCAGCTCTGCTGGGTGGACTGTATCCTGGTCTCAGTGACTGAACCATATTAATGAAATGTGGGTTCTCAGTCAGACGGAAAGAAGAGTTTGTTGCATAAATAAACTGGGCAATTTTTTCATCAATCAACTCTTTTTCTAATCTGCTAGTTCTTATCACAAACCTATCTATGGTGGTTCCAGGAGGTAAAGGTTTTTTCTTCCTTTTGGGTGATGGTGATATGTGGCTGTGGGTGTCTGATGATGATGCTGCTGCTGCTAATGAAGCACTATCCTGGATGGATAACTCTGAAACTGTAGAACAGGATGATGGTGATCTTGGAGGTGGATAGTTTCCAGAATCCATGAATTCCCCTAAACAAAAAAAGTCAATGCTGTTAATTTATTGTTTATACAATTTCTGCTTATTGTACACAACACATCACTGCCCCTGCCCTAAAAGAAATATTTGTTTTTCTTCATAACTGTACCAAATGACAGTAACATGCAGTAATAAGAAGAAATATAATTTTTCTCACACATGACAGTTCAGTCTTTAGAAATAGGATTCAATAAAAATGTTTACCAACCTGAAGATCCTGCCTGTTCAGAAGTGTTTCTTTGGTCATCTTCATCACCGCACTTCTCATGATGTTGCCTCATTCGCGCCACCAGGCCTTGCATCTCTTTGTTGCATCGTTTGCATTTTGCACGCATGCCTGCCTTACCGATAGGCGAAGGAGCTTCATTAAAATATTCCCAAACTGGGTCTCTTTTACGGCCTGCTGCCATTATAAGGAAAGAATGTAATAAACCTCAGATCGTACACACAAACAGATCCAGACTTGTCTGTCTGTGGCTATGCTGCAGTATTGTGCTCAAAGTTTCACTTTCATTTTCTTGTCTGCTTGCCCTTCCTCCTCCTCACACTTAGATTCACATTCTTCTTGTGTTGTGCAGATCTATTCCACTCCAAACAATCAGAAACATATTGTCTAACTTCTTGAACTTGGCACTGAAGGGGTTGATTCTGTATTCATAGGTTTGTAGAACAATAGGATTAAGGTCTTTTTCTCAACTCTGTTCATGTTGTAACATTTTTGCCGTGAAGAAGAGGCTGGGACCTCTGCGGAGTCAAATTCAGTTTTGAGAACTGCGTAAGTAAAGCGAGCGTCTGTGATAATATAGGAGAGAAACTGCCCACTAATCCTACAGAAACCTCTGGAAGAGCATGGCATTGTGAATGTTACACATATACAGCCTTTATTCTACTGAGTTAAACAACTCAGCTTTATCTCATGATGGAAGAACCTTTGGATGGTAAAATATTTTCCTCAAAAAGCAGTTTATTGAAAAAAATCTGATTTAAATAAAAAAAATCCGATTTAAATAAAAAAAATCCGATTTTTTTGATTTTTTTTAAAAAAACATTGATTTTTATCCACCCTGGGAGTAGAGCATTTACAGCCCACTACTCCACCGGTGTCTGCTGTAGGACCATTAGTATCCATACAACCTCGGGGACCGGGCCCCGGCCTTGCGCTTAGAACTTCTAGGCAGGGTTCTCTCCTAACCCACGTCCTCTGTTCCCTTTTACTCCTTCGTTCCGTACTAGTCTTTCCTTCTTATGGAAGATCAGGTTTCAATTCAATGTCTTTCTCCTTCTTTCCTTTCCCGTGCCAGCAGACCCAGGTCACTGAGATCTGCTGCAGCACCTCCTACCTCCATCCCTCTCCCATGGATCTTCTTTTCCTCACTCCTCTCTCTGAGTGACTCTCAGACTGACTGACCTCAAATCCTAAACCTTCCCACTCTTGTATGTATTCTCACTCCACCCGACTCCCAGCACGTTTCGTGTTGCAAGCAGGGAGCCACCAAAGGTGCTCTGCTACACTCCAAGCAGGGAGCCGCAATGTGGCTTTGCTGAACTACCGTGTTGTGTGGGATGCTGGTGTTGGAGCGTGGTCAGGAGCCTCCAACTTACCTGGATGGTGGGGCACCACACCTCAGGAGGAGGTGCAGTACCTCTGTGGCGACTGAGCCTCAGAGGCGCCACAGAAGCGTGGGCGGAGAAATAATGAAAACCAGCAGGTGGTAAGGATGGTTTAAACCAGGGTTCCCCAACTCCAGTCCTCAGGGCCCACCAACAGATCATGTTTTCAGGATTTCCTTTGTATTGCACAGGTGAAGCAATTATCACCTGAGCAATACTAAGGAAAGCCTGAAAACATGATCTGTTGGTGGGCCTTGAGGACTGGAGTTGGGGAACCCTGGTTTAAACAATTGGCCTCGCCACGATCCACCTAGCGCCTGTACTTGGATTGAACCGTCATTCTGTGCTGACATAGTCCCTTTAAATAGTCCACCTATTACTCTGGTAAGAGACCTGCTTGGACTGTAGATGCATTATCCCTACCTACCCCGCTGACTGACTAGTTTCACCAGTGGCCAGGTGGAAGAAGACATGTAGTGTTTGTAACACATACTATGATTTTATATTACCATACTTAGGCTATTACAATTCAACAACGGACTATCAAAATGATTAACGAGGCTCATAAGGTATAAAGCTAATGTCAATACACTTATTAAAAGACTTCCCAAGTGGATGTAAAAATCAATGTAAAGTATCAAATTCAATTACAATATAATAGAATATATAATTAAAACATATTTAACTAAAAAAAATATAGAAAGCTATAAAACGTCGCAATTACTTAAATCCATGCAAATCCTGAAGATATTATATTTAAAAGCTAATTAATTAATTTCCAACTATGCAATATTGCACCAACATATACCAGAAAGCTGAATACATAGTGTCCTAGAATGTTAGAGTTGATAGGGACCTCCATGGTCTTTGTGTCCAACCCCCTGCTCAATGCAGGATTCACTAAACCGTCTCAGACAGATATCTGTCCAGACTCTGTTTGAAGACTTCCACTGAAGGAGAACTCACCACCTCTTGTGGCAGACTGTTCCACTCATTGATCACCCTCACTGTCAAAAAGTATTTTTCTAATATCAAATCTGTATCTTCTCCCTTTCAGATTCATTCCATTGCTTCTCGTGTTTCCATGTGCAAATGAAAATAAGGATGATCCCACTACACTGTGACATCCCTTCAGATATTTGTAGACAGCTATTAAGTCTCCTTTTAGCCTTCTTTTTTGCAAGATAACCATTCCCAGATCCTTTAACCGTTCCTCGTAGGACATACTTTGCAGTCCGCTTACCATCCTGGTAGCTCTTCTCTGAGCTTGCTCCAGTTTTTAATGTCTCTTTTAAAATGTGGTGCCCAGAACTGGACACAGTATTCCAGATGCGGCCTGAACATAGAGGAATAAAGGGGGATAATTACTTCACATGATCTACACTCCACTCTATGCTTCTCTTAATACATCCTAGAACTGTGTTTGCCTATTTTGCTGCTACATCACACTGTTGACTCATGTGCAGTCTGTGATCTATTAGTATACCCAAGCCTTTTTCACACGTGCTGTTGCTTAGTTGTATTCTTCCCATTCTACAGATGTAATTTTCTCTTTTCTTGCCCAAATGTAGAAACTTGCATGTCTCCCTGTTAAATACCATTCTGCTCATTGTTTAAGCTTATCTAGATCCTTCTGAATCCTTTCTTTGTCTCTCAACATATATTGTCACCATACCAGTTCCTGTATCGCATAAACCTTATAAGTTGGATTATATTATTCAAACTAAAAATCTATTAAATAGCCTACAAAAAATGTAGTGTGCAAAGGACTTAGGCCTCTTTCAGACATCCGGTGTCAGGGGTCCGGCGGCCTGCGGCGAATAGCCGGGCCGCCGGATCCGGCCTGCAGCGGTGACACCGGATGTACATGCGGCCCCTGATGCGGCTTGGAGGACATTTAAAGGAGCCGCAGCACCGGGGGTCGAGAGAGCCAGCCGGAGAGAGATCGGGAGGCGAGAGAGCAGCCAGAGAGACAGCGGGGGACAAGAAAGCAGCCAAAGAGACAGCGGGGGACGAGAGAGCAGCCGAAAAGAGAGCGGGGGACGAGAGAGCAGCCGAAGAGAGAGCGGGGGACGAGAGAGCAGCCAGAGAGACAGCGGGGGACGAGAGAGCAGCCAGAGAGACAGAGGTGGACGAGAGAGCCAGCCAAAGAAAGGTATGGAGCGTATGGAGAGAGAGAGAGAGAGAGAGAAGGGGAGGGGGAGAGAGAGAGAGATGCGCGCCGGGCACTTGTGGGGTTAAAACTCATAGTGCCCGGGCATGCGCAGTTGAAAAAGCCGGTCCGGCGCTGCAAAAAACGTTGCAGCCAACGTTTTTTGCAGACGCCGGACGGCGCATGTTTGCCGTATCCGGCAAAACCCGGAGGCGTCGCATGTCCATCCGGCATGATGCGGCGATCATTACATTCTATGTGAAAAAACCGGATCCAATTCCGGATCCGGTTTACACAAATTTCGCCGCATCATGCCGGATTTAAAAAAACGGATGTGTGAAAGTAGCCTTAGGCCTCTTTCACACTTCCGTTTTTTACAATCAGTCATAATCCGCCAGGTTTTGAAAAAAAACGGATCCTCAATTTTTTTTTGAGGATCCGTTTTTTTCCCATTGACTTGCATTAATGGCGAATTGTGACGGATTGCTGTCCGTTGCATCCGTTTTTTGTGAGGATCCGCCAAAAGTTGCTGTCCGTCACCATCCTCAAAGATTTCAAAACGGAGCTTGTAACGTTTTTTTTCTCTGGCGGATCCTCCAGACACACTCTCTCTCTCTCTCTCTCCCCGGCCAGCGATTCCTTTAAATTTCTTCATTTTCAGGATCCGTCTAAAAACGGATCCTGTGCCATCCGTTCACATCAGTTGAGAACGGATCCGCTTGTCCGCCTTTTTGGCGGATTATAACTGATGCAAAAAACTGAAGTGTGAAAGAGGCCTTAACTAGTTGTGTAAGGTCTCATTTAAACATTTGGGGGGGTCACGTACATGTTCTATCCTTGTTTTTCACACAATACTTACAATGAGTTTGTGGCTGCTAACATGTCTGTTTTACTGATGACTGAGTGGTTGGCAAAAAAATAACGTGTCATGGATCAAAATTACCCATGCAAGTCTACGGATCCCTGACAGTACACATCGCCATCAGTGTACTATCTGTGTGCTGTGCACGATTAACGCTGCAAAGTATAGGAGAAGCGATAGTTTATTTTTTAATCAGCGAAAAATGTTTAAAAATTGAAACACTGATGAAAATTGGATCCAAAACACTAACGAAAATCCAACTATTTTCTGCATAGGAGAAAAATCGCTAATATCTGATTGCGGCCTAACTTGAAGCATGTGGGTCCCAGTGTAAAATATCCAACAGCAAGGCCAAGCAATTATTATGGATCTTTAATATTAAGGGTCTTCTCATATTGGACATAGGAATTTTTAAGGCCCTTTAGTCTTCAACCCCTCCACACAATATACCTCTAGGCCTAAAAACATACACATACTGCCTTTAATCCCCAGTGCTAAAAACACAAATAACCACTAAGCCATGATATACATCCTACACAAAGTGGATAAACACTGCTATGGTTATTGGATGCACCGTTCCAAGAAGTACGGTATTCTTATTTAACCACTTGCAGGCCACTAAAGCATTTTAATATCTAGTGGTCAGCATTTAATCATAAAACTATACTAATCATATTTATATGTCATAAGAAATAAGATGCTGCATGAACCAAGATACAGTTACAGGATGGAAGCCCAGATCCAGGGAGAGAAAGTACAGTAGAATCAGTCATTTGTGCTTCCACTTCTCTATCATATACTGAAGGGCTGGGGCCAAAATGACTTTAACATAGTGACGAGTGATGAGCGAACGTGCTCAGATAAGGTGTTATCGGAGCATGCTCGAGTGCTAACCGAGTGTCTTCAGCGTACTTGAAAATATGTTAGCGTCCCCGCGCTTGCATGTCTCGTGGCTGTTCGACAGCCACACACATGCAGGTATTGCCTGCTTGTTAGGCAATTCCCGCATGGTGTTGCGCCCGTCGAACAGCCACGAGACATGCAAGCACGGGGACGCTAACATATTTTCGAGCACGCTGAAAACACTCGGTAAGCACCTGAGCATGCTCAGATAACACCTTATCCAAGCACATTCGCTCATAACTATTTATTACATATGTTGCAATTGTAAAAAAAAAGCTTTTCTAGGAAAATCCAATAAAAATTATGGTTTTAAAATACATTTTTCTCCTCTACATAGACTAGTAATCCAATAATATATGATTAATATACCCCCTAGGAATCTTAGAAGCACAACGAAGACAATCTGTTAGCACCCGAGCATGCTCAGAGAACACCTTATCGGAGCACGTTCGCTCATCACTAATAGGGACATATTGATTGATAAAAAGGTCCAAAAAAAGAGAAACAGATTCGGCACTGCTGCACCATGGTGGTCTCTTAGACAAATCTAAAGAGACCCCTCACACACAATATGAACACCATATACCCCAAGGAACAGGTGCTCAATCCTGAGAAAATATACAAAGTCCAATAGGACCTAATTATGACCCGTTGAAGGCCAGAAGCACGAAACGGCCGTTGTCCACACTCTCTGCGTTGCTCCCGAGCCCATGCATTTTTATCCATGAAATAAAGACTTCTACTTTTGGTAACGGTGAGTGCCATCCTTTTTTCTCTCATTATGCATATTAATTGATATATTTATAAGGATGCACTTGGAATAAGCTAAAAAATGTAAAATGAATTATCACTAATCAGAAAATACAGACAGGTGTTCAATAAAGAGCAAAAATCTTCCCCTGAAGTTCATAGAATCATAGAATCATAGAATCGTAGAGTTGGAAGGGACCTCCTGGGCCATCTGGTCCAACCCCCTGCTCAAAGCAGGATTCGCTAAATCATCCCAGTCAGATGTCTGTCCAGCCTCTGTTTGAAGACTTCCATTGAAGGAGAACTCACCACTTCTCGTGGCAGCCTGTTCCACTCATTGATCACTCTAACTGTCAAAAAGTTTTTTCTAATATCTAATCTGTGTCTCTTCCCATTCAGTTTCATCCCATTGCTTCTAGTCTTTCCTTGTGCAAATGAGAATAAAGTTGATCCTTCTACAATGTGACAGCCCTTTAGATATTTGTAGACAGCTATTAAGTCTCCTCTCAGTCTTCTCTTTTGCAAACTAAACATTCCCAAATCCTGCAACCTTTCCTCATAAGACAGGGTTTGCAGACCGGTCACCATTCTGGTCGCTCTTTTCTGAACTTGCTCCAGTTTGTTGATGTCTTTTTTAAAATGTGGTGCCCAAAACTGGACACAATATTCCAGATGAGGTCTGACCAAAGAGGAGTAGAGGGAAATAATGACTTCACGTGATCTAGACTGTATGCTTCTGTTAATACATCCTAGAATTGCATTTGCCTTTTTTGCTGCTGCATCACACTGTTGACTCATATTCAGTCTGTGATCTATTAGTATACCCAAGTCTTTTTCACATGTGCTGTCACTTAGCCCTATTCCTCCCATTCTATATATGCTTTTTTCATTTTTATTGCCCAGATGTAGTACTTTGCATTTCTCCCTGTTAAAAACCATTCTGTTAGTTGCTGCCCACTTCTCCAGTTTATTTAAATCTTTTTGAATCCTCTCTCTCTCTTCTCTAGTATTAGCTATCCCTCCTAGCTTTGTGTCATCAGCAAATTTAATCAGTTTACCCTCAATTCCTTCATCTAAATCGTTGATAAAGATGTTGAACAATACAGGGCCCAGGACAGAGCCCTGTGGTACCCCACTTGAGACATTCTTCCAACTGGATGTGCAGCCATTTACGACCACTCTTTGGGTCCGATCACTAAGCCAGTTATGAATCCACCTAACAGTTGCCTTGTCCATTCCATACTTAGTCATTTTTTCAATAAGGATTGTTTTTATATGGCTTATTGCCTATCACATTTGCAGACCTTTACCTTAAGGGGAATCTGTAACCCCTTTTTTGAGATATCATATAATGATATCATTCAATTGTGTGTCACATAAGGATTCTCTTAGTACTTTTGCTTCCCCCTGACCCCGCACCTTTCATACATAAATACCTTGTTTATATCGGTTCAGATGTATGTAAACTGCCGCTGTCTGGTCCCCTGGGCGGGGCTTATTCACCTGCTCCCCCCCTCCCTGTCTTGCGCTACGCATTTCTTCTTGTGTAGAGCAAGACAGGATGGGGGGGAGCAGGTGAATAAGCCCCGCCCATAGGACCGGACAGCGGCAGTTTACATACATCTGAACCGATATAAACAAGGTATTTATGCATGAAAGGTGCGGGGTCAGGGGGAAGCAAAAGTACTAAGAGAATCCTTATGTGACACACAATTGAATGATAACATTATATGATATCTCAAAAAAGGGGTGACAGATTCCCTTTAACTGAAAATTATCCCATATGCTCCATTAAGGAGTATGGATGTCATAGATGGGGGGTTCTCCCTCGATACCCTCACCCATGAGGAAGAATGGAAAGCTGATCCATTCTTGGTGCACCTGAAGCATTGTTGTATTACATGTACAGCCACGAATCTGAAAGGCCATTATGTAATACTACATTTCCCTTGCAGTGGGCAGTGTAGGGGCCATGCTTTACTTGCCACAACTTTAGCTGCCAGCAGCCACCACTAGAGGGAGTTTTGAAACTTACCACATACGGTCTTCTTAATTAGATAAATGTATGCAGTAAACTCTCATGCTCCCTCTACTGGTGGCTGCAGGTAGCGAGAATGTATTTTTTTAATGAAAACATGTCACTAAATTTTTGGACTCTAAACCAGCAGCTTGCTGGTATACTGCTGGGGTCAAAACTGTAAAGAAACAAAAAAAATCCCTCTCTGTTATAGCAGCCCAAGAAGTTATTAAAATAGTCATTAGAAGTAATTCAACCTGTTTGTAAAGCCACTACCCTGCTACGGCCTTGCTCCTAAATGGTACAGAAGACTTCCCCACGATGTATAGAACCATAACAGCTCATTTGCTAATGGGGACAAAAATGAAATAGAACATAACCTTTGTTCCTCCTTTTCTTCCTATATTTTTCTTTTTTTTCACCTTTTCTCTTTATACACACACAAATCCTCACATCAACCACAATGCGTGTTGTGAAGTTTGTCTGATGCCAGGAGCGTGTGACCGCAAATATGCGAGTTGCAATCACATGCCGACTAGACGTTCGCATCCTTGCTCAATGTAAGCGTATTGAGCAAGGTAGGACACTTTTAGTCGGAATGTGGCGGAAAGTATGCAAATCACATGACCACTCACTCCCGATTCTTAATAGTGCGCAGTACACGTGATGTGAGGATTCACAAGTCTGCAGTCACACAGAATGATAGAGTGACTACATACTTGTACCCTAAGGCTGAACAACCTGTTAATTAATATCTACACCTATAAATTTAGTCTGCAGGGCCTCCTATTACTAATATATTGAAACAGATCACTCCTAGACTAGTTGACTGTGATTTCACAACTAGAGTTGAGCAAATATCTTCAGTTTCCCGAAGTTATAGCGCTTGCCGAATAAGCTACAGCGGGAACCCGGCTTCCTGGATCGCGCCGGCAGAACAGCTGATCGCCGCCGCAGCTGCATGTGTCACCGTTGTGTCACAGCACATGCATGCAGAGCCTGTGTGTTGGATTAGATTTCGAGCAATACTCAGAGTTTACCTGTTGCACAAGAATGAAGCAAAAGCCCTATGCATCTCTGAAAAGCAGGGATGAGAGCTTGATTATTTTTATTTCATAATATCATAAAATCCAAGTGATTTATATCTGGCCATAAAAAAAAGTTATCAGATTAAGTGATACAAGTTTGCAGTGTGTAACTCTACAATGAAAATATTAGCTGCATTCACTGTAAAATTTAGATAATTGCAGTTGGAATAATGTGCTTTGATTTTTCTTTAACCCAATGAGTTAAATAATTTTATTACATTTTGAAATATAAGACTTTTAAAGGTAACAGTGAAAACCATTATACTTTCTATTTCAAATTGGGATGATTTGAAATTTTTAATATTGTTACTATATTGATTTACTTTTTTTTTAAATGATTGTTTTCGCTTCGTTCCGTGTTATGTCCGTTTTCTCTTCGTGAGTAACATTGCAAAGAACAGGAAAATCACTGATGAAACACTGATGGTAAAAACGGGGAAAACGGACCAGACACTGATGAAAACTTGGATAAAAAAAACACTGATGTCAATTGGAATTTTTTTTGTGTAGCAGAAAAATCACTGATGTCTGAATGAGGCCTTGGGACAAGTCTTGATATTATAACTTCTTTCATTGTGAAATGAAAAACCCTTCTAGAAAAAAAAAACACGAGAGCTGTACAGTATAACTGAAAATTAAAATTGTATAAAAGCCAAAGCCAAGATGGATGAAGAATGGAAATGATCTAATCTGAAAAAAAAAATAATAAAATAAAACAAAATCATGCAGATATGTAAGACAGAAGCGGAAGTAATTAAAAATGTTCAAAGGCTTTCTGCCAAGTTGGAAGAAAATGCTAAATTATTTCTGTGTTGTCAGGTTCTCCAGAGACTGTTTATCTCAGACGTCGTCTTGTTTCTAGTGGGGATGTTTTCTACTTCACAAAGTGAGTATACAGTTGTGTTTTTTTTTATTAATTGTGGGAAAAACTTCATAAATGAGGTTTATCTTGTTACACAGTATAATTATCTGTCGGACGTTGCACTCTCTCCTCAAATTAAGTATTTCCAAGGCACTGGAATAGTGAGGCCGTACTGGGCCGCAGGCCATAGAAGGGAGGACGACATGACAGGGTTGAGGGGATTATAGGAAGGGTGACATGTAAGGGGTTTTGGGAAGGAAGGGGTTAAAAGGTTTTGGGAAATAGCAAGGGGACGAGGCTTCGGTGTGGTAGGAGGGGTCATAAGGGGGGGAGGTGAGGGGGAACTATAAGAGGACGTCGCCATCTTAGTGGGGCAACCATTTTAGGTGCCCCATCACAGTAGGAACAAGCTGTGATCCTACCTGAAAGTATGGACGTTGAGGCGATCCTTCAGCAGTTGAGAACAGCTGCGAGCACCAGGGGTGCAGGATGGCTTGCAGGCTTCCCTACAAGGCCTGTTGCAGGAAGGGGGGACCATCCATCCTCAGAGCCAGAGCGATGGGCGACGGCCTCGGAGAGCCAGGCCTCCGGAGCGCCTCAGCCCAGAGGTAACCCCCCGGGTTCGGCGCCGTGTTAGGAGCCCCTCCGGGGACCCTTCAGCTGGTGTCACAAGCCGCAGGCCTAGGGCTCGGGGACCAAGAGCTGGGAGGAATCCTGTGTCGAGGCGGGACCTGCAGCGTGGGGAGGTGTCGGCTTCCCCCTCTACATTTGCGTCTATGGCCGCTGGGGAACCAGGAGCAGGTGCGACTGGTGCCCAGCCAGGAACAGGCCCAGCTCGGCTGAATCGTCAGGGAGCACGGGGGCCGGTTTCCACGGCGTCTTCACCCGGGAGCAGGAGAGGTGGATCCGACCACACAGCAGCTGCGCTCAGGGACGGGAGCGCAGAGTCAGCAGGACCACCCAGCGTGCACACTGCTGTGCGGCTGAACGAGGGGACTCCTGCGGTTCAGGCTTCACAGCGCAGAGTGGCTGGTGAGTGGCAGAGTGATACACCCGCCCCCCATATGGCTGCTGCTGCTAGGAATCAGAGTGATATGCAGAGAGATATGCCTGTGTGGGACAAGGCGGGGGAGAGGGTGGGAGTGCTGTATATCAGAGGGGTTTTTTGCATGACAGGGGGGATGCTGCAGCTGGGAGGGGAGCGTTAGTTGACATGGCTCCTGGATAGCACGCTACACCCCCTGCGCTGTCAGGGGGCCACGACACATCACGGCAGCGTATGATGCCCACGGTGGACACAGCGGTCAGTCCCGGCTGGCTGAATGGAGCTCCAGCAGAAGCTATCCCAAGGAGCAGGAGAACATCAAGCACGGACCAAGGACGTCAGGATCCCGGATTGGCGGCCGCTGGGAACACAGCACCCAGGCAGCTAGGTGAGAGGAACTTCGTAACTTACTTGCAGCCGTCATTAGCCTCTGATGTTAATGCGCGTGGGGAATCGTCTGCGGAGGGGTTAGTGCCGGCATGGGGATGTTTTTCCAAGGTCTGAGAGAATTGGTTAGGTCATGGGATGCGGGGAGAGGTCAGGAGGAGCCGTCACTGCTGTCAGCCTGGTTAGGGCCAACAAGGGACAGTGGGTTATTGGAGAATAGCGTGTCACTGGGTCCGTTATCGGGGAAGGATGGGCCGCCGGGTTCGTTGAACACATTACCAAGTACAGCGACGAGGGAAGTATTGGTGGGGAACGAGTCGGTGGGAAGAGGAACTACAGGCGAAGGGGGTGAGAAAGATGACGCTCTGCGCTTAGATGACACGGTGAAAGGTGAAGTGTACGTTTGTTTTGAAGGGCCTTTGGGGGCACACTTGAAACAAGAGGTTAGGGAAAAATATGGAGGGGGGAGTACGTGGAAATTTTTTCGTTGCTACCACTGGATCGCTTTAATTTAGACAGGGTTCGGAGGGATGACTCAAAAAAAGAGGATGGGCGGAGAGCCGTTGGAGGAGGTGGAGGGCCGCGGCCTATGCTGGAGGGGAGACCGCTGTCCGCTACAGGAAGGGAGGAGAAGGTCTGCTTACCGGAGGAGAGGGAGGTGAGTTGGACGCAGAAGCCTGGCTGGTGATCAGAGGGTGGCCGCAGTGCTGGGTGCTCCTGGTGGCTGGGTCGGGCGCTCCTTGCTGTGTATAGTGACTGGAGGTTTGGGGGTACTGCCCCCCCTTTCCAGAGACGCCAAGACCGGCCTGATCCCATACCACAGCAGTGAGAAACACTATATATAGGGCACCATATCAGGGCCTTATTTACTAATGCCAGCGCTCCACCTTTTAAGAAGCATGAGGTCATTTTCATCCATGAACATGTATTAATAGACTTTCCCTAAATGCACGAGTAGTGACTTTAAATGCATGCTTCAATTCAACATTATGGTCAAATCTAATAAAGAGCGTGCAAAATCGCTGGATACTGGGGTACATCGGGGCAGGCATAGCGAAATGGAGAAATTTTTGAAAAATAAACCTGGGTCGGCTAGGCCCACACCAAAAAAGCTACACACTAATGCTGAGGTAGAGGAACGGGTCGAGGACTCGGACTCAAGTGAAGATGTCTCAGGCAGTGACATTACCCACTCAGACTCTGGGAAGTTTTCTAGATCAGTATTTAAAAAACTTCTGACCCAAGCATTAAAACCTTTGGTTACAGAGATATCCGGTATGAGAGCTGATTTGTCACATATTGGTAACAGAGTGGAGTCCCTTGAAGCATCTCAGTCCTCTCTCATTAGCCACTCTAATGCCATGAGGGACCATTTGGAATACCACAGAGAACAGCTTAATAACTCTCTTCTGGCCTTGGAAGATCAAGAGAACAGAAGCCGCAGAAAAAATATAAGGATTAAGGGATTGTCTGAAAGTGTTTCTGCAGAAATATTGGAAAAATCCACGAAAGAAATCTTTGCCCTCCTAATTCCACAAGAAAAATGCGACCAAATTGTGATTGAGAGGGTCCATAGATCGCTCAGACCCAGGCCTAAGTCCTCTGAACCCCCGAGGGATGTGATCTGCGGCTTGTTGAGTTATGTGGACACCAATGATATTCTGTCTGCTGCAAGGGATGCTAAAAATCTCGCTTACGAAGGATCTGCCATACAACTCTACCAGGACATTGCGCCGTCGACCCTTGCAAAGAGAAGAATCCTGAGACCCTTATTGGAAATACTACGCTCGCGTAAAATTCTCTATAAATGGATGTTTCCGTTTGGAATATCGGTAAATGGAGACGGCAAACAAGTAATAGTGAGAAGTCCTGAAGACTTAAGCAAAATATGGGACACTTTTGGCATTGCTTCTATTGATATCCCCTCATGGCTACCTTTGGATATGGATCTTCGCACGCCTCCTCCTATCAACGCTTATACAGGAGGTCAGGGGGAGTGGGCCTCAGTGAAGAGACGCATGCCCCCTAAGCGAGGGAAATCTGGGGCAAGAAGAGAGATGCCCCCCTGAATATTGTTTTATTGGGTCTAGTCGCATTTTCTTACATTTGGACTCAGTAGTTTTTTGGTTTAACTTTACAATGTCTTGGATCACTTTAGTTTGCCTTGATTGGCACCTGCCTAGGTGTTGACGCTTTCATTTAACTGCTATACAAGCTAATGTGTGCTACTCGTGTGTTGGGGATGCGAT
Source organism: Dendrobates tinctorius (assembly GCF_039654945.1). Taxonomy (NCBI): domain Eukaryota; kingdom Metazoa; phylum Chordata; class Amphibia; order Anura; family Dendrobatidae; genus Dendrobates; species Dendrobates tinctorius. The sequence continues at coordinate 10,678,492 of NW_027361684.1, forward strand.
TCCCTGATCTGTCATGGGGGGTATGTTGGTCCCCCTGCTCCTGCCGCAGGCAGGTAGTTGGTTATTGTTATCTATTGGTTACTGTTATTTCACCTTGCATTTTGTATTTTTTGTGGTCTGTCGGTATGTGACACTTTATTATTTATTTTTTCTTTTGTTACATCTAATTTACTATGGGTGACAAGGAAAAATGTGCCACTATAGTAGTGGCTTCGTATAATGTAAAGGGGTTACGCTCCCCGTGTAAGAGAAATCAGATATTGAACCTTTTGCATACAAAAAAGGCTAGTGTGATCTTTCTACAGGAGAAACATTTTAAAGCGGGGAGAGTACCAGACATGTCCAGATCTCGTTACCCGACCTGGTATCATAGTACAGGTGGGTCGGCATCTAGAGGAGTGAGTATTGCTATTAAAAAAGGTGTTCCTTTTGTCTTGCATGATTGCCTTTCAGATTCTGAAGGAAGGTATATTATACTGAAGGGCCTTATTGCTAACACCAAAGTTACCTTATGTAACCTATATGCCCCAAACAAGGGTCAGATTGGATGGTTGTGCAGGACGATGGATACTTTAAAACTATTTACTGAAGGTTTACTACTGATGGGGGGAGATTTTAATGTACCACTCAATCCATCTTTAGATACTTCCACGAGCAAGTCTGCCCTTTCCCAAAAGGCACTGAGAAAATTACACCTTTCTTTCCAGGAGTTGCATTTGATGGACCCCTGGAGGACACTCTCTCCTTTGGACAGAGACTACACTTTTTATTCCCATCCGTGTGGCAGCTACCATAGAATTGATTATATATTGACACAGACAACCAACCTCTCATTAGTCAAAAATGCGACCATAGACGCTATCACACTATCGGACCATGCTCCTATTTTCCTCGATATGGGCATAAAAACCCTTCCGCGACCAGCCGGGTCTTGGTCGCTTAATGAGACATTATTAGATTCAGATTCCCACATTACGAGACTGACTGACACTCTGGAATTCTTTTTCCAGACAAATCTGCACTCTGGCCCATCCACACCTGTGGTGTGGGAATCACATAAAGCGGTTATGAGGGGAGAATTTATAGCTTTGAGTTCCTATCTCAAAAAAGAAAGGACAAAACAGGTTATGTCTATTTTGCACCAAATTAATTCTTTGGAAAGATTGCATAAGAGATCTCAAGTAACTAAGACACTAACAGAACTAACGGACCTAAGAAATTCGCTAAAAAATCTTTTAAATATCCAATCGGCCAAAACCTATATGAGATGTAAACAGAGGTTTTATCTCGATGGCAATAAAAGTAGCAAGCTTATGTCTTCATTGCTTAAAAAGCAGCAAGAAAGGACGTTTGTTATGCGACTCAAGACTCTGGATGGCTCCTCAATTTTCGAGACCGCTGATATTGCCGAGGAGTTTAGATCCTTTTATGACAGCTTATATAATCTAAATATACCAGATAGCATGCAAGACCCAATAACAGCTATAGAAAAAATTAGAGCGTTCCTGACTCCACTAGTTTTACCTAAAATAACCCCGGAGGGCCAAACTTTGTTAACCGCTCCAGTTACCCCTAAAGAAATTTTGGATACTCTTTCCACCATTCCAAATGGAAAAGCCCCGGGCCCGGATGGTCTCCCTATTATATATTATAAAAAGTTTATAAAATCACTCTTACCTCAATTGGTGACCTTGTTTAACTCCTATTTGAAAGGCCAGCTTCCCCCTAAGCAATCATTAGAGGCATATATTACGGTTCTCCCGAAGGAGGGTAAGGACCCAAACTTGTGCGCCAGCTATAGACCAATTTCATTACTTAATGCGGACATAAAACTGTGGGCTAAAATACTAGCGGGCAGAATAGGTAATTTTTTACCCAAATTGATTCATGCGGATCAGGCGGGCTTTGTAAGGGGTAGGGAAGGGAAAGATAACTCCACTAAGGTCATACAGTCTATAATGTTTGCTAAAACCCGGCAGGTCCCCTTGGTACTCTTGTCAACTGATGCTGAGAAGGCTTTTGACAGAGGGTGTTGGAGATTCATGGAGCAGGTGTTGATTAAGTTCGGCTTTCCTCCTCAATATATAACAGCAGTCCTTTCTCTCTACTCCCAACCGACGGCCAGGGTCAGGATAAATGGCACATTATCAAAAAGTTTGGCGATTCACAACGGGACTAGGCAGGGATGCCCTCTGTCCCCATCTTTGTTCATTTTGGTTATAGAAACTTTGATACAAAGCATCAGACAAGAACAACACATAAAGGGGTTGACGGTGGGCCCGGGGACAGTTAAAATGCTAGCTTTCGCAGATGATTTGCTTTTCCTCATATCCAATCCACCTCAGGCATTCCCGTTCATCCTCCAAATTTTTCAACAATTTGGCTCCCTCTCCAATTTTAAAATTAACCTAGCCAAATCTGAAGCGTTAAATATCACTCTCCCTCATTCCCAACTTTCCATTCTTCATACGCAGACTCCCTTCTCTTGGGCTAATGGCTCTATCAAATACTTAGGAATATTCATAACTAGGGACCCCACTAACTTATTTCAAAGTAATTTCATACCCTTATTGAAGAAAGTTACTAACCTGATGCATAAATATAACCTACCTACTTTATCTTGGTTGGGTCGCATAAACTTGTTTAAGGCATATATTATGCCTATCATTTTGTATGCCATGAATATGGTACCGATTCAGATACCCCTGACCTTTTTTGGGTCATTAAAGTCACTGATAGGAAAATTCATCTGGAAATCTAAACCGGCTAGGTTGCCTTATAGGCTTCTTACTTACCCAGTCACCTCTGGTGGATTGGGAGTTCCAGACCCCCTGGTATATTATAAAGCAATTCACCTTGGCAGATGGTTAAAGGTAGTGTCTTGCACTGAAGGAGGGGAGGGAGCTTGTGTCGACCTGACTTTGTTGGGTCCGAGGGGCTTGCCTTATCTATGGACTAGGGCTAAACCACCGGCTACCCTTAGACTGGATGAGATAACATCTACTACATTACGTACCAGGAGATTGATGTTGGGGGAATTACCGGAGGACACTTTCCCTTCGACATTTACGCCGATTAGCTCAATACCGTTTTTATTGGATTCTGATTTTCAGGATCCCTATAATCTGTGGTTTACCCTCCCTAGAGATACATTGAATAGCTTTTACGGTAATAAAATATTACAGGGAGGAGTTTGGCCATCAAATGCAACGAGTCAACCAACTAATTTTCTCCAGTGCCAGCACATTCGACGTACGCTCCTACAGTTTAGGAAGAAATTCCCGATCAAATCGAACTGGTCCTGGTTAGATATTATGATCAAACTCCCGCTTCCATGGCTAAAAATCTTGTCCCGTATTTACTCACATCTGATCTCTCCGGGAGTACATTTTAAGCCCTCATTTATTTACTCCTGGGAAATGGAACTTAATATTACGTTCACAGAGGAACAAGTATCTAGGATGCTATCTAGTGCACGGGGATTCTCCAGGTGTGTTCTTTTGCAAGAAAACTCTTATAAAATTTTGACCAGGTGGCATTGGACTCCCGCGAAGCTCTTTCAGAGGGGTCTTGCTGATAATGATGCTTGTTGGAGATGCCTCAACCCTGGAGGGCATCATACACACATATTTTGGGATTGTCCCAAATTGAGACATTTTTGGGACGGTGTCGAGCTAGTTCTCAAGAATTTACAGCTAATAAAGACCAATCTCAGGGCTACGGAGGTTCTTCTTTTGTGCCCATCAAAGGATTTTTTACCAAAAAAACATGGCCTACTCCCATTGATGCTAAGTGCTGCAAAACAACTGATAGCTGTTCATTGGAAAGATGTCGTTCCCCCCACATTAGAGGAGTGGCGTGATAAGATAAATCAGATTTCTCGTCTGGAGGAGCTGTCTAGCTGGGAGGTCTTTAGTCACAAATCTTATGTGTTGACTTGGGCCCCGTGGACTAGATATTTGAGGGATAATCCTCGAGGAGAGGGATCAGATACTATTTGAACCTCACTTAGACTTGATGGCCTTGATTTTTGGGGTAGCTGGTTCCAAGGTTACGTATAAAACTGTTCACCTGCTCTAATTTTATAATACATTCACTTATTGCTAGTGTCGATGCCGACGACTACTTTGTTTTGATGTTATTGTTATTGTTTGCTATTATATATCCCTCTTTTCCCTTCCCTTCTTTTTCCTTTTTCCCGCCCACTTTTCCCTCCCCCCCTTGTTTTTTTCCCCCCTTTATTATTTCCTAACACCTTGGACGGACGCCTAAGCAATCTTTAACCATATGTATTTGTAAAGTGATGTTCTGTCTTATGGTGTGGTTGAAACTTGAAAATAAAGAATTTAAAAAAAAAAAAAAAAGAGGATGAAGAAAAAAGGAGGTTTCGGCTCATCCCCCGAACATTTTCAAATTGGTTACAGGCATTCGCTATACTAGCTAGTGTGATTGGGGAGAAATCACCAGAGAATTGTTCACCCCTCTTTTGTTATATGGACGCCATCGGGGAGGCTTATAGAGTGTATGGGGGTCAGGGTTGGCTTAGGTACGTTGAACAATTCCGACAGCGGAAAGCAGTTAGACCTAGTATCCGCTGGGACCATAATGATATAGCACTGTGGATGAGAGTAACGGCTCCGGTCAGATCAGGGCAGGGATCGCAACTTTTTTCCGGGAGCACCGGGGGTTCGGGGCAGTCAGGGCACTCGGTGGCATTGCAGAAGGGACTGTGCTTCTACTTTAACGATGGCGCATGTAAATTCGGGACAAAGTGTAAGTTCAAACATGATGCTCTTCATGTGGAGGCAGTCACGGGACGACAAAATGCTTTAGGGGAGGGAAGCAAAGAGGGTCTGATAGAGTTGAAAAAAGGGGTGATTCCAGTACGCTTGTCAGAGATGGATCGTTATCTAAATAAGTACCCGGATAAGGAAGCGGCGGTCTTGTTGCGTGATGGATTTAGGGACGGGTTTCGGATCCCCTTTGTTGACGTTGAGGTGAAGCTGTCAACCAAGAATTTAAAGTCGTCCAGAGACTTCCCTGAAGTGGTCACGGAAAAATTGAATAAAGAGGTGACTTTAGGTAGAATCGCTGGGCCGTTTGAATCCCCGCCAGTAAATAATCTGAGAGTTTCACCATTGGGAGTAGTGCCTAAAAATGAGCCTAACAAATTCAGGTTGATACATCACCTCTCATTCCCAAAGGGTTTGTCGGTTAACGATGGGATTGACCCGCAAATGTGTTCAGTTTCGTACACATCATTTGATTTGGCATTGACCTGGGTCAGGGAGTGCGGCCAGGGAGCTCAGTTGGCAAAGACGGACATTGAAGCTGCTTTTCGCCTGCTACCGGTTCACCCGGACAGCATGCATTTGTTGGGATGTTTTTGGAATGGGGGGTTTTACGTCGATCGTTGTTTGCCAATGGGGTGTTCGTTGTCATGTGCGTATTTTGAAACGTTTAGCACATTTTTGGAATGGGCGGTTAGGGAAGTGTCTGGGCTTAACTCCTGTATTCATTACTTGGATGACTTTTTGTTTATGGGTTCAGCACAGTCGAATGCTTGTTCGGTTTTGCTTCACACTATGGAGAGCGTGGCCAAAAAATTTGGTGTCCTGCTAGCGGCAGAGAAAACGGTGGGCCCGGTCACGTCACTAAGTTTCTAGGGTATCGAGATTGATTCCGCTGCAATGGAATGTAGGATCCCAGAGGATAAAGTTTTGGACATGAGGGCTATGGTAAACCGGATATGTTTTTTGAAGAAGGCAACGTTGAGAGAGGTTCAATCACTACTCGGCAAGCTTAATTTTGCTTGTCGGATTATGCCGATGGGGAGAGGCTTTTGCAGGAGGCTTTCTTTGGCTACAGTTGGGATTACATCGCCGTCGCATTTTGTACGGCTAAAAAAGGAGTTGAAAAGCGACCCGAGAGTCTGGGCGCTTTTCTTGGAATCTTACAACGGGAAGTCGATCTGGATTGCGCCAGTGGTGTCGGCTGAATCACTTGGCATGCTTATTTCAACCGGTGATCGAGGTTTTTGCATGTTCTTTCGCGGTATGTGGTTGGTGGAACGGTGGCCATCGGAGTTGTTGGCCAATCAGGTAGTGTGGGAGGTTTTTCCGGTAGTGGTGGCTCTATCACTATGGGGAGAGTTGGTACGTGACAGGAAAATTTGTTTTAATTGCGAGTCTTTGGGAGCAGTAAAAACCTTAAATTCATTGTCATCCTCCGATCAAATCGTGGTAAAAGTTTTGCACCACTTGGTGGGGGTATGTCTGAGTTTCAACCTCTGGGTTACAGCTGAGATCCAGCCTAAAGGACAGTACCCTATTCTGGAAGCTCTTTTTTGTTCACAGTGGGATCAATTTCGGGAGCTGGTGCCTCAAGCGGAACCCACGGGTTGGCGTGCCCGGAGGAATTATGGAACCTTCTGTCAGGGCAGTAAGAGAACTGTTTTCCAGGTCGCTGGCAGCGGGAACATGGTCTCACTATTCCAAAACTTGGCGTGTTTGGGAGAATTGGAAGCTAAAGTTAAGCAGGGGCTTGGAGGAGGAGAGCAAGTTGCTATTGTTATTGGGTCATAGTTGGGAATCAGGTTGGTCGGTTCCGAAGCTTAATAATTTTTTGTCAGGATTGGCTTTCGGCTTTAAGTTTAGGGGGTTGCGGGATTTAACTAAGTCATTTTTGGTTTTGCAAGCAATGAAGGGTTGGAGAAGAAACTGGAGGATTTCGGACAAGAGACGTCCGGTATCCTATGAGGTACTGTTAATTTTAGGCGTGCACTTGAGAGAAGTATGTGCCTCGCCGGGGGAGGTTGTTCTATTTAAATTGGCCTTTTCTTTGGCATTCTTTGGGGCCTTTCGTTTGGGGGAATTGGTCAGCCCTTCCCGTTTTAAAAAAGGGGGGCTGCTTAGACAGGATGTGGACGTGTTTGGGGATCGGTTAGAAATAATTCTACGTTCTTCTAAGACGGATAGGGATGGTAGGGGTTGTAAGGTGGTGCTTTTTGAGGTGAGCGGGTCCCCATTACGCCCTGTGAGTTGCATGAGGAATTTTGGAGCAGGAAGGGGATCGATTACGGATCCGTTGTTAGTTCATGAAGATGGCTCATTCCTATCCTGTTTTCAATTTGTAACAATATTCAGGCGGTGTTTGGAAAGAGGGGGCATCTCAGCAAGGGAGTACAGTGGTCATTCATTTCGGATTGGGGCGGCTACGGAGGCCTAAAGGAGGGGACTGGGGGAGGACATGGCAAGGTGGATTGGTCGTTGGGAATCGGTGAGGTTTCGGTCATATGTACGCCCTAATTTGGTTTAGTGTTTGTCCACAAGGTCTACTTAAGTTATGGTGTTTTGTTTTCTTATTTGTTTCAGAGTCGGGACAGCTGCTCGTGTGGATCATGGGTCATTCTTTTGTATTCTGGGCAGCGTTGAGAGCTGACGTTCGTCCGGATGGGAGACAGCTTGGTGTGCCAAGGGCTTTGGCATTCTTGAGGTGGATCGGTAAACGGGGTATGGTGTGGAAGCAACTATTACCTGAATTTCATAGGTTCGTTCACCTAGGTCGGACTCTGGATGTGCTGCTGATTCATTTAGGGGGGAATGATTTGGGAAAGCGACCATGCAGGGATTTAATAAGGGATATTGAGTTCGACATGTTGAGGCTGTGGTCTATGTTTCCCAAGCTTTTGGTGGTCTGGTCGGACATCATCCCTAGAAAAGTGTGGCGAGAGGCGAAATCGGTCCGAGGGGTGAATAAGGCTAGGATAAAAGTAAATCATACAGTGTCTCGTTTTATGGCAAGGAATGGGGGGTTTGTTGTACGCCACATGGATTTGGAAGCGGGCGAAGGGGATTATTGGAGGAAGGATGGGATCCATCTGAATGCGATCGGACTGGATTTATGATGTTTGGCAATTCAAGAGGGCATCGAGAAAGGTTTAGCAGTGTGGCGGGACACAAATGTTTGAGGGGTCAGAACATTTGTGTTGGTGGCGTGGCGGGAGTGGTCCTTGAGGTTGGTGGTGCCAGAAAATGGCGGTTTGGAGGGGGGGGAATCTGTAAGGTCCTGGACTCCCCCTTGGGCAGATTAATGTGGAACGGAACATAATGGTCACACCGAGGAGCAGAAGTGGAAATACGTGGGTATTTCGGGCGGATATTTTCCGGTTGAGTCTATTAGTGTCTCTGAGCTGGTGCTTAGCGGCTAGAGGCAGGACTCGTCCTGGGGACAAGGTTTATGGGGTCATTGACCCGAGGCAGTTACAATTCTTGGGCCTCGAGGACCACCCCTCGTTTGGGAACATTGTTTTGTAAATGTTTTGTTAAATGTTAATAAAAGGCTGCCGTGGCCAATTTATCCAGTAAAGGTGTGCGAGTCATAATTTATTGGGTCGGCAATCTTAAAGTAAATGGGGAAGAAATCTATAGGAATCGCGAATACCCATTGTCAAGTTTTTTTTGCCTTTATTATCCAAAGTAGATCATCAAGCCAAAAGACATTTTGGCTTCATGATATACTTTGGATAACAAAGAAATAAACAATTATTACGATGTCTTGGAAATATTTCACTTGTGGATATGTCAACAACTTGATGTGAAGTTGTCCCAAGAATGTACGGAGACTGTGGCGTGGTCCATAGAAAAAGTACTACAGATACTGTTGCACCCTCTCCATTTACTCAAGACATTGAGTACTAAATGGGGGTGTCATACACAGGACTGTGGAGTCATGGAATCAGTGTCCATTTTTATGGAGTTGGTAGAAAATGGACCGACTCCTAAAATATATAATACATTGGGTTCGGTAGTACAATGCAGGATGTGCTGTAAATGTTTTCATAATAATTTTGAAACGTTATGAAACGTCCCATAAATGTCTGTTCTGTTCCTGATGACAGGATCTCGGCTTTTAGCGGAGATGAATCTGTGCTGCACTTTATGTACATGCTCAGTAGTGACCAGTGCTGGGGAGATGTAGATGAGATGAATCTATGCTGCACTTTATGTACATGCTCAGTAGTGACCAGTGCTGGGGAGATGTAGATGAGATGAATCTGTGCTGCACTTTATGTACATGCTCAGTAGTGACCAGTGCTGTGGAGTCATAGATGAGAGGAATCTGTGCTGCACTTTATGTACACGCTCAGTAGTGACCAGTGCTGGGGAGTCGTAGTTGAGATGAATCCGTGCTGCACTTTATGTACATGCTCAGTGGTGACCAGTGCTGTGGACATGTAGATGAGATGAATCTGTGCTGCACTTTATGTACATGCTCTGTAGTGACCAGTGCTGTGGAGATGTAGATGAGATGAATCTGTGCTGCACTTTATGTACATGCTCAGTAGTGACCAGTGCTGTGGGGTCATAGATGAGACAAATCTGTGCTGCACTTTATGTACATGCTCAGTAGTGACCAGTGCTGGGGAGATGTAGAGGAGATGAATTTGTGCTACACTTTATGTACATGCTCAGTAGTGACCAGTGCTGTGGAGATGTAGATGAGATGAATCTGTGCTGCACTTTATGTACATGCTCAGTAGTGACCAATGCTGTGGGGTCATAGATGAGATGAATCTGTGCTGCACTTTATGTACATGCTCAGTAGTGACCAGTGCTGTGGGGTCATAGATGAGATGAATCTGTGCTGCACTTTATGTACATGCTCAGTAGTGACCAGTGCTGTGGGGTCATAGATGAGATGAATCTGTGCTGCACTTTATGTACATGCTCAGTAGTGACCAGTGCTGTGGGGTCATAGATGAGATGAATCAGTGCTGCACTTTATGTACATGCTCAGTAGTGACCAGTGCTGGGGAGATGTAGATGAGATGAATCTATGCTGCACTTTATGTACAAGCTCTGTAGTGACCTGTGCTGTGGGGTCAAAGATGAGATGAATCTGTGCTGCACTTTATGTACATGCTCAGTAGTGACCAGTGCTGTGAAGATGTAGATGAGATGAATCTGTGCTGCACTTTATGTACATGCTCAGTAGTGACCAGTGCTGTGGGGTCATAGATGAGATGAATCTGTGCTGCACTTTATGTACATGCTCAGTAGTGACCAGTGCTGTGGGGTCATAGATGAGATGAATCAGTGCTGCACTTTATGTACATGCTCAGTAGTGACCAGTGCTGGGAAGATGTAGATGAGATGAATCTATGCTGCACTTTATGAACAAGCTCTGTAGTGACCTGTGCTGTGGGGTCAAAGATGAGATGAATCTGTGCTGCACTTTATGTACATGCTCAGTAGTGACCAGTGCTGGGGAGATGTAGATGAGATGAATCTGTGCTGCACTTTATGCACATGCTCAGTAGTGACCAGTGCTGGGGAGTCAGAGTCGTGGAGTTGGAATTGGAGTCGGAAGCCAGGAAAATTGAGGAGTCAGAGTCGGAAGCGGTGGTTTGGCTTACTGACTCTACAGCCCTGGTAATGTCACGGTCACGTGTGTCTGGATGCAGCGAGTACCGCAAGGCAAACCCATAAGACACCCGTGACCCTGGATACACAGCCTCCAGTGGGGCGAATTTAAATAATAAACACGTGCAGCTGGATACACCGCCTCCAACTGGCGAATTTAGACATTACACGTATATACAAGTCTGGAAACCCCGCCTCCAGTAAGGCGAATTTAAACAATAAGGGAAACCTGGGAAACATTAACAATGGTGGGCCCTGCGATAGGGAATAGGGAAGTGGAGACCTCCTGAGCTCCCCTGAGCCAGTGTCCCTGCACTCCTAACGTTCCCTACGCCGGTTCCGCACCGGGCGCGCAACAGAAACCTAAAAACCCTAGCTCGTCCTGACCTAAACCCTCACTAGGGAATTGGTCGGTGCGGAAACTAATCCCACCACTGCACTAAAACACACATGAGGAAAGATGATAAAACAGGAGAAACACCACTTAGCTTTGCTCTGTTGCGTACGCTCCTAGCAACAGAGCCCACCACCTGTGTGCATCTTCTCCTCCACCCGGATCCATCACCATAATTGGATCCATCACCATAGTGCAGCCTTGGAGCAGAGTCCACCACCAATTGCAGCAGTCCAGTAACAGAGTCCAAACGATGAGTTCAGCTTCTGCCCAAAAAGTCAAGCATGCTTGAGTCCAGCTCTCAGCAACCAGGTCCAGCATGGTGAGTGTAACTCTCACCATCGTCGCCACTCCACCAAGCCATGCAAATACCTCCTGCCGACACCATAAACTGTGACTCCACCACGCCATGCCAGCCCTTCTTGCAGACCACATAGCTGCCACTCGTCCCCACTGGCTGAGCTGCGCAGGACTCATGTTCAGCTCCTTCATTCAACCAGGCTTCCTTATGAATGACTAAAACACAATATCACCAACAGTCATTGAACCCGCTTGGCTCCCTTTTATAGAGCCTAACACCTGATTTGTTATTGCGTGCACATTATCCCTTGAACTAAGGTGCGATACCACTCACCACCACCGGGCAACTTAGAATGAAACACACCACGTGTAATAATTCTAATGGCCACCGGGGGCAATCACATCATACTTTGGCACCAAGCCAAAGGAAAAAAAAGTTCACTTTGTGCATTTAAACTGTCAGATCCCGCGGGATCATGACAGGTAATAGGGCTATCATGGTTTCAGAAATTGTATTATTCTCAAGTTCTGCCTAGTTTACCTACCACTTGTGCAGTCTATCAGGGATGGTCAAACTCCAAAGCAAATAGCGTAGCACTTACAAACTCTCAATTAGTTTAAAATAAAAAAGAATGCAAAATTCTTGAATGACAATCAACTTTGCAATTTACTTCTTATTAAAAAATCTTCTCTGCTGTCAAAAATGGGTTCATTTTTAATTTTATCATTTACTGCTTGTTGCCTAGTTTATCGGCCACATCTTCAGTATATCAGCGGCGTTCAGTCTCCTAGGCAAGGAGTGCAGTGTTTACAAGCTCTTTGCTATACCGCTGCTCTGTATATGGCTAGGCCGCTGGATATGGTCAGCTTCAGAGCTGATGGATCTGGTCAGCTTTAGAGCTGATGGATCTGGTCAGCTTCAGAGCTGCTTGATCTGGTCAGCTTCAGGGCCACCGACTCAGAGCGCCTTTGCTTGCGGCATTGGAGAGTACACAATTTAGGCCAGCGGCAGGATGATGCTGCTCTCAATTTTCTATCAATCTGGAGCATTTTGCACCCAGGAAAGCTTCTATACAGCAAGATGAGGCAACCCTTTTAAAGGTTTTTATCTTTAATAAAAAGTTATATACCGTAAATGCTTGAAACAGTTCCTCATAATTTCCAAGATCACTGCTTGCAATTATTTAATAGAAATCTTAATTTGTTTACTCCAAGGTTACAACTTACATAAGTTTGCAACTGTATTTCTGTATAATATAACAAACCTTGCACTTGTGTGTACATCATATGACTAGAAGAAATCTCTACTCTTTGGCAATAAACAATAAGATTCATATTAAATTACAGTGAGCTAAGATCTTGAAAACCATGAAGAATTACCATAAAAAGTATATTAGAAAATTGTGTAACTTTTCATTATGCAACGTTATAACATTCATTTGCTGAAGCCAAAAGATCCCTTTGACAATAAAGTTGTTTCACTTTCGATGGGTGCCTACAAAACATTTGAGAAAAGATAACAAAAAATAAGTTCATATACAGTGAAGGAAATAATTGTTTGATCCCTGGCTGATTTTGTAAGTTTGTCCACTGACAAAGACATAAACAGTCTATAATTTTAAGGGTAGGTTAATTTTAATATTGAGAGATAGAATATCAAAAATAATATCCAGAAAATCACATTGTATAAATTATATATATAATTGTACAAATTATACTTATATGAGAAATAAGTATTTGACTCCTCTGGCAAACCCCTTGTTGACAAGCACAGCAGTCAGACTTTTTTTTCTAGTTGATGATGAGGTTTGCGCACGTGTCAGAAGGAATTTTGCTCCACTCCTCTTTGCAGATGATCTCTAAATCATTAAGATTTTGAGGCTGTCGCTTGGCAACTCGAAGCTTGTACGCCCTCAATAAGTTTTCTATGGGATTCAGGTCTGGAGACTGGCTAGGTCACTCCATGACATTAATGTGCTTCTTTTTGAGCCATTTCTTTGTTGCCTTGGCTGTATGTTTTGGGTCATTGTCTTGCTGGAAGATCCAGCCACGACCCATTTTTAATGTCCTGGCAGAGGGAAGGAGGTTGTCACTCAGGATTTTACGGTACATGGCTCCATCCATACTCTTATTGATGCGGTGAAGTAATCCTGTGCCCTTAGTAGAGAAACACCCCCAATACATAATGTTTCCACCTCCATGCTTCACAGTGTGGACGGTGTTCTTTGGGTCATAGGCAGCATTTCTCTTCCTCCAAACGGCGAGTCGAGTTAATGCCAAAGAGCTTAATTTTTGTCTCATCTGACCACAGCACCTTCTCTCAAACACTCACAGAATCATCTAGGTGTTCATTTTGAAACCTCAGATGGGCCTGCCCATGTGCCTTCTTGAGCAAGGGGACCTCGCGGGCACTGCAGGATTTTAAACATTTACAGCATAATGTGTTACCTATGGTTTTCTTGCTGACTGTGGTCCCAGCTGCCCTGAGATCATTAACAAGTTCCTCCCATGTAGTTTTAGGCTAATCTCTCACCTTCTTCATGATCAAGGATTCCCCACGAGATGAGATTTTGCATGGTGCCCCAGATCGATGTCAATTGACAGTTATTTTATATTTCTTCCATTTTCTTACTATTGCACCAACAGTTGTCTCCTTCTCACCTAGCGTCTTACGTATGGTTTTGTAGCCCATTCCAGCTTTGTGCAGGTCTATGATCTTGTCCCTGACATCCTTATGAAGCTCTTTGGTCTTGCCCATGTTATAGAGGTTAGAGTCTGACTGATTAATATAAGTCTGTGGACAAGAATCTTTTATAAAGGTGGCTATGCAAGACAGCTATCTTTAATACAGGTAACGAGTTGATCAGGAACGTCTAACTGGTCTGTAGGAGCCAGAACTCTTAATGGTTGGGAGGGAATCAAATACTTATTTCTCACTGTAAAATGCAAATAAATTTACTATATATACTCGAGTATAAGTCGACCAGAGTATAAGCCGACCTGAGTATAAGCCGAGGCACCTAATTTTGCCACGAAAAACTGGGTAAACTTATTGGCTCGAGTATAAGCCGGGTATGCATTGTCCCCTCATACCTGTCCTGGTATGAATGGCTCCCCCGTCCCTATCCTTGTATGCATGGCTCCTTATCTGCTATCCTTGTATGCATTGCTCCCCCATCGCTATCCTGGTATGCATGGCTCCTTATCCCCTATCCTTGTATGCATGGCTCCCCTATCGCCGTCCTGGTATGCATGGCACCTTATCCCCTATCCTTGTATGCATGGCTCCCCCATCGCCGTCCTGGTATGCATGGCACCTTATCCCCTATCCTTGTATGCATGGCTCCCCCATCGCCGTCCTGGTATGCATGGCTCCCCTGTCCCTGTCGTTGTATGCATGGCTCCCCCATCGCTGTCCTTGTTCCGGTGCCAGTAGCTCTTCCTGACGATTCATTAAGGTAATGAGTATTCACTCCACACCTATGGAAGTGTTGAGGCATGCATATTCATTACCTTAATGAGCAGGGCCACGTGATCGCAGGAAATGCTGCTGGCGCCGGAACCAACGAGATGCAGCGACTCCACGAGGGCGCCCAGGAAGGTGAGTAGGATGTCTTCTGGAAGCAATCGCTGCGGGTGTAACTGCACGCTATAAGAGAAATGAATATTCATTTCTCTTTAGCAGCGGGCACAGTGACAGCCACAGCCGCCAGCTCCTGCCTTCTGTGACCTGCTGCTCCGCCACTCCCCCTTCCCCGCCGGCTTTCTGGACAATTGACTCAAGTATAAGCCAAGGGGGACGTTTTCAGCACAAAAAAGTGTGCTGAAAAAACTTGGCTTATACACAAGTATATACGGTATATAATTTATACAATGTGATTTTCTGGATTTTATTTTTGATATTCTATCTCTCAATGTTAAAATTACCTACCCTTAAAATTATAGACTGTTCAAGTCTTTGTCAGTGGGCAAGCTTATAAAATCAGCATGGGATCAAGTAATTATTTCCTTCACTGTATTATATAATTATAGCACATTTCCTTCACTGTCATTTCAGACTATTGCTTGTGCCAATTTTCAAGAAATTACCGTAACCTGGTTCCAGGAAAAGATTTTCAAAGGTCCATTTATATGTCAGATTTGACCCTGACTTTGATGGGGAATTTGCATCAAATCTCCCCATTGACGTAAGTGGAGATTCCAAAACCCTATTCAAAAGTAGCAAATAAATTCAGGCAGCTTGTTCCTTCTGCTGAAAAAAAACCTCAAAGCGCCATGGAAATAAGTAGCATGCTGCTTATTTTTGCATATTCCTCAGACACATACACAGAAGAACAACAATAAAGAAAATTTGCCAGCACATCATGGTTGTCCGGCCTTAGTGTACAAGTCTGCAGTTACTCTGACTACAGACTTGTAAATCCTCACAGTGTGCGCACAGTGCAACTGTTAGGATTTTCTAGTACTGGCGCCGGGAGCAGGCGGTCATAAACCAACTAAACCCGTCCAGCCTGTCAATGCATCTAGTTGGCACGTGACTACATGAATGCAAATCACATACAGTCATATGTAAAAGTTTGGGCACCCCTATTAATGTTAACCTTTTTTCTTTATAACAATTTTGGTTTTTGAACAGGTATTTCAGTTTCATATATCTAATAACTGATGGACTCAGTTATATTTCTGGATTCAAATGAGGTTTATTGTACTAACAGAAAATGTGCAATCTGCATTTAAACAAAATTTGACCGGTGCAAAAGTATGGGCACCCTTATCATTTTCGTGATTTGAACACTCCTAACTACTTTTTACTGACTTCCTGAAGCACTAAATTGGTTTTGTAACCTCATTGAGCTTTGAACTTCATAGCCAGGTGTATCAAATCATGAGAAAAGGTATTTAAAGTGGCCACTTGCAAGTAGTTCTCCTATTTGATTCTCCTATGAAGAGTGGCATCATGGGCTCCTCAAAACAGCTCTCAAATGATCTGAAAACAAAGATTATTCAACATAGCTTTTCAGGGGAAGGATACAAAAAGTTGTCTCAGAGATTTAACCTGTCAGTTTCCACTGTGAGGAACATAGTAAGGAAATGGAAGAACACAGGTACAGTTCTTGTTAAGCCCAGAAGTGGCAGGCCAAGAAAAATATCAGAAAGGCAGAGAAGAAGAATGGTGAGAACAGTCAAGGACAACCCACAGACCACCTCCAAAGACCTGCAGCATCATCTTGCTGCAGATGGTGTCACTGTGCATCGGTCAACAATACAGCGCATGCATAACGCCTTTTTGTGTGACCAAACAACTCAATCTTTGTTTCATCAGTTCACAGGACCTTCTTCCAAAATGTAACTGGCTTGTCCAAATGTGCTTTTGCATACCTCAGGCGACTCTGTTTGTGGCGTGCTTGCACAAACGGCTTCTTTCGCATCACTCTCCCATACAGCTTCTCCTTGTGCAAAGTGCGCTGTATTGTTGACCGATGCACAGTGACACCATCTGCAGCAAGATGATGCTGCAGGTCTTTGGAGGTGGTCTGTGGATTGTCCTTGACTGTTCTCACCATTCTTCTTCTTTGCCTTTCTGATATTTTTCTTGGCCTGCCACTTCTGGGCTTAACAAGAACTGTACCTGTGTTCTTCCATTTCCTTACTATGTTCCTCACAGTGGAAACTGACAGGTTAAATCTCTGAGACAACTTTTTGTATCCTTCCCCTGAAAAGCTATGTTGAATAATCTTTGTTTTCAGATCATTTGAGAGTTGTTTTGAGGAGCCCATGATGCCACTCTTCATAGGAGAATCAAATAGGAGAACTACTTACAAGTGGCCACTTTAAATACCTTTTCTCATGATTTGATACACCTGGCTATGAAGTTCAAAGCTCAATGAGGTTACAAAACCAATTTAGTGCTTCAGGAAGTCAGTAAAAAGTAGTTAGGAGTGTTCAAATCAAGAAAATGATAAGGGTGCCCATACTTTTGCACCGGTCAAATTTTGTTTAAATGCAGATTGCACATTTTCTGTTAGTACAATAAACCTCATTTGAATCCAGAAATATAACTAAGTCCATCAGTTATTAGATATATGAAACTGAAATACCTGTTGCAAAAACCAAAATTGTTATAAAGAAAAAAGGTTAACATTAATAGGGGTGCCCAAACTTTTACATATGACTGTACCTGCAGTCACGTGCCTGTCGCTCCCAGCACCGGCACCAGAGATTCATAAGTCTGCAGTCACATAAGTGTGACTGCAGACTTTTACCATAAGGCCTGACAAGTCCTTTAACTCTTTATTTTTTATGGACAACGTATCCAATATTCACGAACAGCCAATATTTTTTACGAACATATTAGAAAGGCAGAATTAATTATTAAATGTTAAGTCATACATGTCTACAGCCCGTAATTCTGACATGAACTTATCAGCATTCACTGTTAACTGTAAAATGATAATAATTACAAATCATAATAATCTGTACAAGTTTCTCCAGCTTCAAAAAAAACATCACCGCCATGTCAATTTTTTTTACAGACAGGGGAAAGAAGAGCCCTATTATTTCTCACACAATCCTTATTGAAAAAACGGCTAAGTATGGAATGGACAAGGCAACTGTTAGGTGGATTCATAACTGGCTTAGTGATCGGACCCAAAGAGTGGTCGTAAATGGCTGCACATCCAGTTGGATCAATGTCTCAAGTGGGGTACCACAGGGCTCTGTCCTGGGCCCTGTATTGTTTAACATCTTTATGAACGATTTAGATGAAGGAATTGAGGGTAAACTGATTAAATTTGCTGATGACACAAAGCTTGGAGGGATAGCTAATACTAGAGAAGAGAGAGAGGATTCAAAAAGATATAAATAAACTGGAGCAGTGGGCAGCAACTAACAGAATGGTTTTTAACAGGGAAAAATGCAAAGTACTACATCTGGGCAATAAAAATGAAAAAAGCATATACAGAATGGGAGGAATAGGGCTAAACAACAGCACATGTGAAAAAGACTTGGGTATACTAATAGATCACAGACTGAATATGAGTCTTTATGCATCAAATGACCAAGTTCTCCAAAAAATATGACATAGTTGTCATGGGAGATTTCAACTATCCAGACATTTGTTGGGAATCTCTCTCAGGCAAAACTAACAGGTCAAGGAAATTCTTATCCTCTCTTGCTGACAACTTTATCTTCCAAAAGGTAGCGGAGAAAACAAGGGGAACTGCTACCTTGGATCTAATCCTTATAAACAGGGAGGAAATGGTTGAGGAGGTAAAAGTGGCTGGGACCCTAGGAGGTAGCGACCATGCTATTTTAGAATTTTGGATAACTAGAGGAGGAAGACCTGTGAAGACTCAGACGTCAAGGGTAGATTTCAGAAAGGCAGATTTTAAGAGATTCAGAAAGAGAATTGGAGGGATCCAATGGCTGGATATCCTTAAAGACAAAAATGTCCAGGAAGGATGGGAAATCTTGAAAAATGAAATTCTCAAAGCACAATTGTTAACAATTTCGAAAAGAGGGAAGAATAGGAAGCATTTAAGGAAACCAGGATGGATGAACACAGAACTTAAGCACATGCTAAAAAGGAAGAAAAAAATGTTTATAAAATGGAAAGAGGGAGGCATATCTAAAGAAGAATATAATGTTGTCTGCAGAACCTGCAGGGCACAAATCAGATTAGTTAAAGCTGAAAATGAATTGAGGCTTGCAAGAGATGTCAAAAGCAATAATAAAGGATTTTGGGGATATGTCAAAAGTAAAAGAAAAGTCAAAGATGCTATAGGATTTTTACAGGATGAAAATTATGAAATGGTAAGACAGGATGTTGAGAAGGCCGAACTTTTAAATTCCTATTTTGCATCTGTTTTCTCTCAGAAAGGAAATGTAACATCAACTGTTCTTCACTGTCCTATTAAGGGAATAGAAGAATCCAGGATATCTATAAACAGAAAGATAGTGAGGAAACACTTAGCTAACCTAAATGAATTCAAGTCTCCAGGTCCAGATGAATTACACCCCAGAGTACTGAAGGAGATAGCAGAAGAAATTTTTGAACCCCTCTCCGTAATCTTTGAAAATTCTTGGAGAACAGGAGAAGTCCCAGAAGACGGGAGAAGAGCAAATGTTGTTCCTATCTTCAAAAAGGGGAAGAAGGTGGACCCAGGCAACTATAGGCCGGTGAGTCTGACTTCTATACCAGGAAAGATCTTTGAACAAATTATTAAACAACATGTATGTCAGTACCTGGATAAGAATGAAGTGATTAAACAGAGTCAGCATGGGTTTGTAACTAATAAGTCATGTCAGACTAACTTAATTTCCTTCTATGACGGAATCACTGATTGGGTGGATCAAGGAAATGCTGTATAGTATATCTTGACTTCAGCAAAGCATTTGACAAAGTATCTCATACAATCCTTATTGAAAAAATGACTAAGTATGGAATGGACAAGGCAACTGTTAGGTGGATTCATAACTGGCTTAGTGATCGGACCCAAAGAGTGGTCATAAATGGCTGCACATCCAGTTGGAAGAATGTCTCAAGTGGGGTACCACAGGGCTCTGTCCTGGGCCCTGTATTGTTCAACATCTTTATCAATGATTTAGATGAAGGAATTGAGGGTAAACTGATTAAATTTGCTGATGACACAAAGCTAGGAGGGATAGCTAATACTAGAGAAGAGAGAGAGGATTCAAAAAGATATAAATAAACTGGAGAAGTGGGCAGCAACTAACAGAATGGTTTTTAGCAGGGAAAAATGCAAAGTACTACATCTGGGCAATAAAAATGAAAAAAGCATATACAGAATGGGAGGAATAGGGCTAAGCAACCGCACATGTGAAAAGACTTGGGTATACTAATAGATCACAGACTGAATATGAGTCAACAGTGTGATGCAGCAGCAAAAAAGGCAAATGCAATTCTAGGATGTATTAACAGAAGCATACAGTCTAGATCACGTGAAGTCATTATTTCCCTCTACTCCTCTTTGGTCAGACCTCATCTGAAATACTGTGTCCAGTTTTGGGCACCACATTTTAAAAAAAGACATCAACAAACTGGAGCAAGTTCAGAAAAGAGCGACCAGAATGGTGACCGGTCTGCAAACCCTGTCTTATGAGGAAAGGTTGCAGGATTTGGGAATGTTTAGTTTGCAAAAGAGAAGACTGAGAGGAGACTTAATAGCTGTCTACAAATATCTAAAGGGCTGTCACATTGTAGAAGGATCAACTTTGTTCTCATTTGCACAAGGAAAGACTAGAAGCAATGGGATGAAACTGAATGGGAGGAGACACAGATTAGATATTAGAAAAAACTTTTTGACAGTTAGAGTGATCAATGAGTGGAACAAGCTGCCACAAGAAGTGGTGAGTTCTCCTTCAATGGAAGTCTTCAAACAGAGGCTGGACAGACATCTGACTGGGATGATTTAGCGAATCCTGCTTTGAGCAGGGGGTTGGACCAGATGACCCAGGAGGTCCCTTTCAACTCTACGATTCTATGATTCAACAGTGCGATGCAGCAGCAAAAAAGGCAAATGCAATTCTAGGGTGTGTTAACAGAAGCATACAGACTCGATCACGTGAAGTCATTAATGCTCTATTCTCCTCTTTGGTCAGACCTCATCTGGAATACTGTGTCCAGTTTTGGGCGCCACATTTGAAAAAAGACATCAACAAACTGGAGCAAGTTCAGAAAAGAGTGACCAGAATGGTGACCAGTTTGCAAACCCTGTCTTATGAGGAAAGGTTGCAGGATTTGGGAATGTTTAGCTTGCAGAAGAGAAGACTGAGAGGAGATTTAATAGCAGTCTACAAATATCTCAAAGGCTGTCACATTGTAGAAAGATCATCTTTATTCTCATTTGCACAAGGAAAGAATAGGAGCAATGGGATGAAACTGAATGGGAGGAGACACAGATTAGATATTAGAAAAAACTTTTTGACAGAGTGATCAACGAGTGGAACAGGCTGCCAAGAGAGGTGGTGAGTTCTCCTTCAATAGAAGTCTTTAAACAGAGGCTGGACAGACATCTGTCTGGGATGATTTAGCAAATCCTGCTTTGAGTAGGGGGTTGGACCAGATGGCCCAGGAGGTCCCTTCTAACTCTACGATTCTATTTTTCGGATTGTCCAGGAATTGCTAGACAGTTGGCAACCATGAAATTTATTCACAGGAAATCCGCAGAGGAAATCTGCCTCAATTTCTGCTGTAGAATACTTGCCAGCTTTTATATCACCATGCGAGCTGACCCTAAATGTTATACAGATGAAACATGAATAGCCTATAATTAATCCTAGGATGCAATCACCTTTCTGAGAAGTGTACATTTGCTGTTTATTTGAAGGAAATTGTATGTTTGGTTGATTTTTATATTCTTTTGCCGCAGAAAAAAAAGAAAATACAAAATCAGTAAACTTTGCGAGCTTTTATCATATACAGCAGGGGTCTCAAACTCGGCAGAGTAAATGGGCCGCACATAAAAAAAAATTTGAGCTGGGGGCCGCATTCCTTTCAAACTTAATACAACCCATACACGCGCGGCTCCGCACACCTCGTACACACGAGGCTCCGCTCCGTACACCTCGTACACACAGGGCTCCGCTCCGTACACCTCGTACACACAGGGCTCCGCTCCGTACACCTCGTACACACAGGGCTCCGCTCCGTACACCTCGAACACACAGGGCTCCGATCCGTACACCTCGAACACACAGGACCGTACACCTCGTACACACACGGCTCCGCTCCATACACCTCGCATACACAGGGCTCCGCTCCGTACACCTCATACACACAGGGCTCCGTACACCTCGTACATACATGGCTTCGCTCCATACACCTCGTACACACAGGGCTCCGTACACCTCGTACACACACGGCTCCGCTCCATACACCTCGCATACACAGGGCTCCGCTCCGTACACCTCATACACGCAGGGCTCCGTACACCTCGTACATACATGGCTTCGCTCCATACACCTCGTACACACAGGGCTCCGTACACCTCGTACACACACGGCTCCGCTCCATACACCTCGCACACACAGGGCTCCGGTCCGTACACCTCATACACGCAGGGCTCCGTACACCTCGTACATACATGGCTCTGCTCCATACACCTCGTACACACAGGGCTCCGCTCCGTACACCTCATACACACAGGGCTCCGTACACCTCGTACACACACGGCTCCGCTCCATACACCTCGCACACACAGGGCTCCGGTCCGTACACCTCATACACGCAGGGCTCCGTACACCTCGTACATACATGGCTCTGCTCCATACACCTCGTACACACAGGGCTCCGCTCCTTACACATCATACACACAGGGCTCCGCTCCATACACCTCGTACACACAGGGGTCCGCTCCTTACACCTCATACACACAGGGCTCCGCTCCATACACCTCGTACACACAGGGGTCCGCTCCTTACACCTCATACACACAGGGCTCCGCTCCATACACCTCGTACACACAGGGGTCCGCCCCATACGCCTCGAACACACAGGGCTCTGCTCCATCCACCCTGTAAACCCCTCCTGACCACACGCATAAACTTACCTTCATCCAGTACCATGGCAACCAGCACACAGACAGCAGCGTCCGTCCTGCACACACTGAGGCTCCTGATCATGTGACCCCTGACTCCTCCCCATCCTGTGACCTCATCACAGGTCCTGTGCAGTGTGTGCACACAGAACAGCCAATGCCATCGCCGCTCCTGAATGCGTGCCTTCCCCCTGCCTCAGGGAGTGAGACATGTGGTGCACCGCAGGCCACAAATACCCACCTCAGGGGCCGCATGCGGCCCAGGGGCCGCGTGTTTGAGACCCCCGATATACAGTATATTTGTAATGTTTTACTACAGGAGGTATCATAGTCATTCCATCTCTTAAGCTCTGCTGCATATGTGGCATTCTGATGGGGCTGCAAAGGGGTTTAGAGTTAAGGCAGGAATGATTGCCAAACGGTTACCTGATCGCTGAGATGCCTCCTAACAATTACAGTAATGGATAAGACTTATGTAGATTCGCCTGCTGATAGATGCCGCTGACTCGAGATAACACAGGTCACTGGTAATGGATACAATAACGTGATACTGGCAGGAAGATTGATTTACATTCGTACTGAAGGAGGATATAACAGGACTTATATTTTAAGTCTGGAAATAAAAGCATTTGCTGATACATAAATCCAGCAGTCAACAAACAAAAAGCAAACAGTCATCATAAATGAGCTGCGTGTGACAAATACCTAATATACTGTGCGAAACCTCCGTAATTACATTTCATGGTTCTATAACATTCACGGCTGCAAAACCTACGTAAGGACTAGTGATGAGTGAATGTGTTCGAATAACGTTATCGGAGCATGCTCGGGTGTTATCCGAGTATCTTGGACGTGCTCTGATATTATCTTCCAAGTCCCTGCAGCTGCATGTTTTGTGGTTGTTGGGCAATCCCCTCATGTGTTGCGGCTAACAGGAGCAAAACATGCAGCAGCAGGGACCCGAACATAATATCAGAGCACGCCCAAAATACTTGGATAACACTCAAGCATGCTCCGATAACACGTTATCCGAGTGTGGGGAGGAGGACTCCCGTAGAGTGTCTGTGCCGGAACCAGGGGGGTCGCCATCTGGGTTCCTTAAGGAACGGTACCGGGGGGGCAATGAAGGAAAGGGCACGACTGGAGGTGACAGGGCAACAGGGGGCAGAGCGAGGATAAAAGGAGCAGGGAGCGCACTGAGAGTTCAGTTGGCAGAGAGGCTGACAGGAGACAGGAAGCCGTGGAGGAGAGAGAGAGCCGGCTTAACTGACGTTGTTCCACGGGGAGACCATCGGGGGTCTGTGGAGGGTAAGCGACGAACTCACCGACAAGAGACTTGTGCTTTACTCGAATCTGAGCCCGACCCACGGTCAGCCACAGCCGTTACCGCTGTTCCTTGGTCTGGTGCGGCAGGTCCGCAACCCAGAGCCGCCGCTGAGATTTCACATCAGCCCGCTGCGGCGGCTTTCCCACTGACTCCCTGCCTCAGCCCGCGGCTGCGGCCTCTTCATCAACGACGGCAGTGGACGCCATCTCGTCACAGTCAGCAGTTGAGGCCTACTTCCTGTCTACAGAGGAACCCTTAGCGTAGGCCTGCCAACGGTCACTTCTGGAAACTGCGACACAACCTCTCTTTGGCACGGGAGCCTGATAAGACTTTCTGCAAGTCCTACCCCGCTGTGTTTACAGGGGGGTCATCTCCACAAAGGACTACTTCAGGGCCTGTTGCGCCCCCAGCTGCAGGATTACTTCGGGGCCCGTTGTGCCCCCAGCTTCAGGATTACCCCAGGGCCTGTTGCGCCCCAACGGCAAAGAAATTTCAGGGCCTGGTGTGCCCCCAGCTTCAGGAATACTCCAGGGACTGTTGCGCCCCAAAGGCAAAGAAACTTCAGGGCCTGGTGTGCCCCCAGCTTCAGGAATACCCCAGGGACTGTTGCGCCCCAACGGCACAGATCCTACAGGGCCTATTGTGCCCCCAGCTGCAGGATTATTTCAGGGCCTGTTGCGACCCAACAGCAAAGATCCTTTAGGGCCTGTTGTGCCCCAACTCCTCCTGGGTGCTGAGACGCCCAGGGGTCACGGCCATTCTTCAGCAGCTGAACTTAGCGGCAGCGGCGTCAAAGCAGCCACATCCGTGACGCCGAAGCAGACGCACCAGCGACACCAAAGGGCGTCCAGAAGGATAAGTTGACTTTAGGATATAAGGACCCATAGTCGGCCATCGCAAGGCCCATAATAGCCGGCTTTGCTGGGTTTGTCGCATTCTTGATAAGAAAAGTATTGTTATTGTTGTTGAGTCCCTGCGTGGACAATTGTTGTTATCCCTTTTTGGTTGCTCAGCATAGCCCTAGCGGCTTCAGTTCATAAACGTTACTTTCCAAAATCACACTCAGTCTCGTGTCTCGTCACTGCATCCTGAGAACCTGCTGGTACCTACACGAGAACATTGGCTCATCACTAGTAAGGACCACAATTCTCCACAACAATGGAAAATTACAGGTTACCACACCTAATGCACAACTCATGGCCAATCTGAGCATTAGCGGTCCAGGCTTAGACAATTTTTTCACAGACATTTCAATGGTCCTTTACACAGTGCAAATTTAGGGGTCGATTTAGCAAGGTGTTTGGGCCGTTTTTCAGGAGTAAACATTATGAAAAGTTGCAGATTTTTGGCCCGGTTGATAAGAGGCAATATTTTTGCGCACCAAGAACCTGCACCAAAATTTTGCAACTTTTGGCATAGTCAGGCCATTTCCAACCAGCTCAAAGTGGGCAGAGCATGGCAGCTCCCAATTTCATAAGAAGTTATGCCACATTAGAGGCGTAATTTTGCACCAGAAGTGCTACTCCAGTCGTGGGCGTCTTTTGAGCGAAAAATACCTGAAGAATGGTCAACTCACATCTTTCAACTGCTTGGCCGCTAAATTGGGTTGAAAGACAAAACAAATAGCCTATTTATATAATTGCCTTGTAATGTTTTTATTTCCTGTTCTGTCCAGATGTCCCCGTATCCCAGAATTCCAAGCGGAGGAAGTTCACCGACCGTCATATTGAGACACCCAAGTGATGGGTGTCTCAATATGGAAACTGCTGCTGGTACCAACCTATTGCCCGGTACCACTAGCGGAACACCGACACACACACTATACGCACCACACACACACACTCTATACGCTGTACGCACCACACACACACTCTATACGCTGTACGTACCACACACACACTCACGCAGCCTCTTGTGCGGTACTACCAGTGGAACACTGCCGTACTTCGCCTGCGTGAATTCTGCGCAGTGAATCATTCGGCTAATCCAGGTGGCAAATGCATGACGTGTCTACAGGCAGAGGAAGCTGGTCACATTAAAGGGGTTTTCCCACGAACGAAAGTTCATTTTAAAAATTGTCTGTGTCTGACTATGTACGGAGCATACCACATCTCCTGGGCAGGGGAGGAAGGACAATACTGACATTACAGCAGGGGATCGCAGAGGATTCATTTTGTGAGGTAAAATATTTCACTAACTGTTTTTAAACAATATTTTACCTCACAAAATGTATCCTCTGCGATCTACTGCTGTAATGTCAGTATTGTCTTTTGCTTCCTCTCCTGCCCAGGAGCTGTGGTATGTTCTGTACACGGTCAGACACAGGGGGGAGACAGCTCAAATGGGACAGCACATGAGGGGAGAACACAGCACAGGAAGGAGAGAGACAGCAGACAAGGGGGATAGCACATGGGGTAGACAGGTCAAAGAAGAGAGCACAGACGGGAGAAGTCAGCACATGGGGAAAGAGAGAGGATAGGTGGGTGAGCACATGGGGGGGGAGAGATTCTCAACGCTGCAAAGCCTGCCCCCATCGTGACATTACCGCCTTCCCGATGCGATAGCATCATGCCTCCATCTAGTTTTTACATAAAAAATAATGTTTGTTTATTCTTTTGAGCGCTTTCTGGGCCCTTTCTCAGATGGTTTTATTAGTGATCTTGCCTGAAAAAGACGATGTGCACACATCCCAAGATAAAAGAAAATCTGCCTTTTGCTCAATACATGTTTCTATTCAACTGATTAAGACTATAAAAATGTACTAGGCCGATGCCAAAAAAGTGGGCAGATTTACGAAAACGATCGTTTTGTTACCAATAGCAACCAATCACTACACAGCTTTTTTTCTACCAGAGACAGTTAAGAAATGAAAGCTGAGATCTGATTAGTTGCTTAGAGCAACAAACTCTTTTTCTTTCTATCCGTTTCATAGAACGCCACCAACGTGCACATCCCTATTCATGGTTTGCTCGTTACAGAAGAGAACCCAGCAGCGTCCTTCTTCTGCATATTTCACAAACATATCAGTTAGGAATAAAACAATTTTTTTCTAGTGACAGCGAACTTCACAGATCAGCTGGAAACAGTGCAGAACAGCTGTGCTCTGCTGTGTGACGGCCAGGCTTGGATGACAAATCCATCATAGCTCAGGGTCAAACTCAAAACCCACGAGTATGGATTGTGAACAATTCACAGAAAAAAAAAAATCAGCGGGATAGATCTATTTTAAGACTATTCTCCAAATAAGGATATAGTGAAAATGCCATCGCTGCTGTCAACCGAATCTCTGGCATTTATTGAGTTAACTAGACATCCAAGTTTGGACATATCAGACATGCAAAAAGTAATAATTTATGGAAACAAGCATGTTGCTCTCTTGCCAGACCACAAAATCCCTGAAAATAAAGAATGAATCTTCTCTATTTCGAGACACATCAAATTCTATGGACGCCTGACCTGCTTAGGCTACCGTGAGTAGTTCTCAATACTTGCTCTCTGCACACACATGTTGCAGAGGAGGCTGTCAATCACTGTGCCAGTGTGGGAGGGATTAAATCCGCGCTCACAGGGTAGAAATCAGTGACTATAAGGCTGTGTGCCCACGTTGCGTTTTTTAAGCATTTCCGCAGCGCTTTTAGACGTGCGTTTCTGCTGCGGAAACGCTTAAGAAAAGCATCCCATGTAATTGTGGCGCCCCTGAGGGTTCAGTCGCCACAGAGGTACTGCACCTCCTCCTGAGGTGTGGTACCCCACCATTCAGGTATGGTGGAGACACCTGACCACACTCCAACACCTGCATCCCACACAACATAGTGGTGTAGCAAAGCACCCTTTGGTGGCTCCCTGCTTGGAACACGAAGCGTGCTGGGAGGCGGGTGGAATATTGATAGAAAGCCTGACTCTCCATAAGAAGGAAAGGATTAGTACGGAAAGTGAGGAGAAGAAGAGAAACTAAGGATTAGGGTTCCCACACCAGACCTGGGGGCACAACAGCAACGATAGTGAGCCGGGACTAGGTAGTAAGGAGTCCCCGAAGCAGGCTACAGCTGTCTGCCGTACAAGTAGAGTTGATAGGAACATCTGTCCGGAGGAACTCCAGTGTAACTCAGTACTGGGAGCACTTCACTAAAGGCGCTAAGAGGGAGACGTTCAGAAAAGGCACATATGTTGGCGGAGTGTTGGAAAGGAGTACTTCATCTTGCCTGGAAGTTGGCTGAGCTCCTGACCCGGAGGACACGGCACGGAGGCGGGCTCTTGTGCCACAACAGACTGTGAGTAAAGCTTTGGAACTACATGCCCTGGTGGCCTCCACTTATTCTAGTGTCAACCTGCCCGGCACTGCTACCTCCACTGCGCCCGACACTACACCATCTAAGTGTCACTTCACCTACTCTGCCCTGGGACTACAGCCCTGCCTGTGGAGGGCTATAACATCATTGCTGCACCACACTATCTGTCCCAGAGGTTCTGTCAGCAGCGTCGGCTTAACATCTTCATTGCCGAACACCACAGGTGGCGTCACGACTCATTCATTCTAATCATCATAAGCACACTGAACTTTCCCCCCTTTTACAATGGGCGCCCAGGGCCACGGGCCGGGACCCAGCTGCCGTGACATCTGCCTTTGAAGCTCATCGAGCCCGGTACCGAGTACCCCACAGCCCTGGGAGGGCGACCCATAATCATAATTGAATCCGCACATGTTGTGCTAATGGTGCATTTTTTTCCGCTGTGGAAACGCTTAGCAGAAAAAAACGCAGCATGTTCATTAATTTTGCAGAAATGCGTGCGTTTCCACATACATACAATTGTATTGCAAAAACGCATAGGAAAACACATGCTAAAACGGTTAACAAAAGCGTCAAAAACGCTTACAAAAGCGCTTCATAAAACGCATGCATTTTCCCGGGAAGAGGGTGTGCGCTTCCGCTCAGGAATATTCTGCTTCAAAAACGCAACATGGGCACATAGCCTAACCGCTCTCTGCACCTCCCCAATGACTGGAAGAAAGTGGCTACAGAGACAATATAAGTCCATTTTCTCCTGGTAGCTGCTGATCCAAAAAGGCAGACAGGCAGGATTTAAATGCTATTTGCCTGGAGAATAAGAATATACCTATATACAGGTAAATAGGGTTTTTGGAGGTGACATGTTTCCTTTAATCATGATTAGGTCTTGTAGATATGATAAAAATGTTGACTCCAAAATTGGTACGCAACAGTGTGCAATTGGTAAAAGGGTTTATTTAGGACATTTTTTTTTCCAAGGGCTTCAAAGCTAACAGCCAGTAATTGCCAATGGAGGCAACCAACCGTTCCTGTTAGCACAATTCAGCTGCTCCACGCCAACAGAACAGATTTTCCTCTTCCCAGCTGCTTTGTTAACTGGGTGGGACTATCAACGGACGTCATGCTGAGTGACTGCCGGTACCCCACTGTTAGACAACGAGCAGCTCAAAAACCGCAGATAAAAAAAACGCAGCATTTGAATTGAGATTTTAGTAATGTCTTTTCCTTTGCTTTTACGGTAAAAGGCAGCATTTTTTCCCAAACTAAAAAAAAATGAGAAAAACGATGCAAAACTGGGAACATATCTTTAGCCTTAGGTGTCCTATCTCTGTGCCTATATCAAGGAATCGGAACGCATAACGCATCTTTTTCGATTTTAAAAAACACAATAGTCACAAAAGTAATAAATCGTGATCTTGTACCTGAAATTGAAGTGTGTAAAGGTTCCTCTAGGCCGATGCAGTAAAACCCCTATATGTTCAGTACTCCCCTCCAGGGGCATAACTACAATGAAGCAGGGGTTGAAATCGCACACCCGGGCCCTGGAGTCTAAATGGGCCCAAAAAGGCTCTTCGGCCTACATGAAAAGATCAATGCTATTAAAAAACTTGCAATGATTTGGTGCCCCATTGGAGCTTTTTCATTAGGGCACCATGAGCATCACATTTTGCCACTGCTCTCCATCTGTACCTGAGTTATTTGTAGTAAGAAAACTGCAGTGATATTTGTCACCGGCAGGAGAAAATAAAGTTATAAAAAAAAAAATCACTGTTTTGTTTGTTTTGTTCCTTCGATTTTTTTTAATGTTTGTTTTCTGTTTCCTTCAATTTTTTTTTCAGCTAAAAGATTAATGATTTTTTTAGTGCTAAAAGGTGATTGTCCTTTTAATCAAGGATCAGATTTACCCATTCCCATGGTGACAGGTGTACAGAACCTTCCAGAAAAAAAAATGGAGAAACTTAAGTGAAAGCACTGCGGTTTTTAAAGAAATATGGCTTCATTTGCAATTATTAGAATCTCTTTTCTAGTCTAAGAGCAAAGTGTGTGCGGCTGACCTCCTGGGACAGAAAACAGATTATTATGCAGAACGCAGCAGGCGATGAATAAATAGCAGCAGTATATCACAAATATCACAATAGGTAAAATAGACATTTTATTACGCCTCCAGGCTTCCAGAACTTGTGCGTAAACTGGAGTTTGTGTTCACGTTGGCGCTTTTCTCCACCTTTGCCTTCACAAGCTATGGAATAAATAATATTACATTGGTAGACTGATCTTATTCAGTGGGGAAGCAAAATTATGTTAGAAACAATATTTTAGAACAATATTAAAAAAAGTTATCATATTATATCATTTTTGATTTAAAGGGATTTTTCCACCAACAAAGTACATGTTAATCAACAGATCTTGGAATAATAATAATTTACACAATTAGATGTGATTAAAAAAAAATGTTCCTGTGCAGAGATAATCTCATAAATGTGCCCCTGCTGCACATCTATAAGATTATCTCAGCACAGGAACATTTTTTATTTAAACACATCCAACTGTGGAGCTTATTATTATACCAAGATCTGTTGATTAAAATGAACTTTACTATTGGGAGAACCCCTTTAAAAGAAAAGTAGGTCAGCCATCATTGAAACTGCAAAAAACGTCTCGGAGAATCGTCATCAATCTCAATAGATAATGCGTAATACCTTATTACTCCTGTTGGGGTGCGGCAGCATATTTGAATATTTGCTACTGGATTGTCTCACCACTGATTTCTAGCGATTGGGATCTCACAAAAGAAGGGTTGTTACATCAAAAAATACCTGTCTCTAGTTGATAAAAAAAGGTACACTATAAGTCTCTAATACCTAGTGTAGGATTAAGGTATTAAGTTTAGAGATTGTAATACCGAATTTCTTGTAACAAAAGAAAAACTCCAGGCATGAGAAATAGGGGGGATTTAATGTGCCATTCTGCCAAATTTGTCTCAAACTTAGATAAATACAACAGAAAGGAATACAAAGAAGACTCGCTTATATAAGGCCATTAGGCAATGTACAAGGAAGATGCTATTCTTCTCTAGTACATTGTCCAAAACTGCACTAAAGACTCTGATTCCCATTATCCAATTACAAAAAGGCATTCAGAAAAATAAATGAGTAATGGACAGGGTTAGTCATCAAATGTAGGTAAGCTTACAAACATATCACGTAAAAGGTTTAGGTCAAAGGACCACTTTATTTGACAAGTGTTTAGTCATTCTCTTCTTGATTTTGTAGCTTATTCCCACCTTTCTCATACATTTGCAGACTACATATCACATACTAGTTTGTACCTACAGTGGCCTGTAAAAGTTTGGGCACCCCTGGTCAAAATTACTGTTATTGTGGACAGTTATGCAAGTTGACAATGAAATGATCTCTAAAAGGGCTAAAGATAAAGATGACACATTTCCTTTCTCTGAAAGGCTATATATTCATCTTTTACATTTTAAAAATGGCTGTTTTTTGGCACAAGTTTACAGGGGGCTGGGTTTTTAGGAAGCTGGGAAATTTGCATAACCTGGCCTTTCCTAACCATGATAGTGTACAAGCCATAACCCTAACAGGCTACAGTATTTAACCCCTTAACCCCCAAGGGTGGTTTGCACGTTAATGACCGGGCCATTTTTTACAATTCAGACCACTGTCCCTTTATGAGGTCATAACTCTGGAACGCTTCAACGGATCTAGGCGATTCTGAGATTGTTTTCTCGTGACATATTGAACTTCATGATAGTGGTAAAATTTAATTGATACAACTTGCGTTTGATTGTGAAAAAAAACAGAAATATGGAAAAAAATTTGAAAATATTGCAATTTTCAAACTTTGATTTTTTTTGCCCTTAAAATAGAGAAATATGTGACACAAAATAATTACTAAATAACATTTCCCACATGTCTACTTTACATCAGCACAATTTTGGAAACAAAATATTTTTATTAGGAAGTTATAAGGGTTAAAAGTTGACCAGCGATTTCTTATTTTTACAACAAAATTTACAAAACCATTTTTTTAGGGACCACCTCACATTCAAAGTCACTTTGAGGGGTGTATATGGCAGAAAATACCCAAAAGTGACACCATTCTAAAAACTGCACCCCTCAAGCTACTAAAAACTATATTCAAGAAGATTATTAACCCTTCAAGTGTTTCACAGGAGCAGAAGCAACGTGGAAAAACATGGAAAAAATGAACATTTAACTTTTTAGTCACAAAAATGATCTTTTAGCAACAATTTTTTTATTTTCCCAAGGGTAACAGGAGAAATTGGACAACAAAAGTTGTTGTCCAATTTGTCCTGAGTACGCTGATACCCCATATGTGGGGAGGAACCACTGTTTCGGCGCATGGCAGGGCTCAGAAGGGAAGGAGCGCCATTTGACTTTTTCAACCTAATATTGGCTGAAATTGAGATCGGACGCCATGTTCCGTTTGCAGAGCTTATGATGTGCCTAAACAGTGGAAACCCCCCACAAGTGACCCCATTTTGGAAACTAGACCCCCTAAGGAACTCATCTAGATGTGTGGTGAGCACTTTGAACCCCCAAGGGCTTCACAGAAGTTTATAACGCCCGGGCGTAAAAATAAAAAATCATATTTTTTCCACAAACATGATCATTTAGTCCCCAAATTGTTATTTTCCCAAGGGTATCAGGAGAAATTGGACCCCAAAAGTTGTTGTCCAATTTGTCCTGAGTGCGCTGATACCCCATATGTGGGGGAGAAACACTGTTTGGGCACACAGCAGGGCTCGGAAGGGAAAGAGCGCCGTTTGACATTTTCAACCTAAAATTGGCTGAAATTGAAATCGGACGCCATGTTCCGTTGGAGAAACCATGATATGCCTAAACAGTGGAAACCCCCCACAAGTGACCCCATTTTGGAAACTAGACCACCTAAGGAACTCATCTAGATGTGTGGTGAGCACTTTGAACTCCCAAGGGCTTCACAGAAGTTTATAACGCCCGGGCGTAAAAATAAAAAATCATATTTTTTCCACAAACATGATCGTTTAGTCCCCAATTTGTTATTTTCCCAAGGGTATCAGGAGAAATTGGACCCGAAAAGTTGTCTAATTTGTCCTGAGTGCGCTGATACCCCATATGTGGGGGAGAAATACTGTTTGGGCACACAGCAGGGCTCGGAAGGGAAAGAGCGCTGTTTGACATTTTCAACCTAAAATTGGCTGGAATTGAAATTGGACGCCATGTTCCGTTTGGAAAGCCCATGATATGCCTAAACAGTGGAAACCCCCAAAAAGTGAACCCATTTTGGAAACTAGACCCCCTAAGGAACTTATCTAGATGTGTGGTGAGCACTTTGAACCCTCAAGTGTTTCGCTAAAGCTTATAATGCCCGGGCGTGAAAAAAAAATATTTTTTTTTCCACAAAAATGATCTCTTAGTCCCCAATTTGTTATATTCCCAAGAGTATCAGGATAAATTGGACCCCAAAAGTTGTTGTCCAATTTGTCCTGAGTGCGCTCATACCCCATAAGTGGGGGAGAAACACTGTTTGGGCACACGGCAGGGCTCGAAAGGGAAGTAATGACGTTTTGGAATGCAGACTTTGATGGAATGGTCTGCGGGCATCATGTTCCGTTTTCAGAGCCCCTGATGTACCTAAACAGTGGAAACCCCCCACAAGTGACCCCATTTTGGAAACTAGATGCCCTAAGGAACTTATCTAGATGTGTGGTGAGCACTTTGAACCCCCAAGTTTTTCGCTAAAGCTTATAATGCCCGGGCGTGAAAATATAAAATCCTATTTTGTTTCCACATAAATGATCTTTTAGTCCCCAATTTTTAATTTTCCCAAGGGTAACAGGAGAAAATGGACCCCAAAAGATGTTGTTCAATTTGTCCTGAGTACGCTGGTACCCCACATGTGGGAAAAAACTGTTTAGGCACATGTCGGGGCTCGAAAGGGAAGACTTTGCAGGCTTTGATGGGTCTGCTGGCGTCATGTTCCATTTGCAGAGCCCCTGATGTGCCTAAACAGGAAAAAACCCACATGTGACATCATTTAGTATACTAGACTCCCAAAGAACAAACCTAGATGTGCCCCCAACTAAACTAATGTAAATTAGTAGTGCATGGAGGTGTGGTACAATTTGAAGCAATCCTTCATACACAGGCCAGGTTTTTCGGGGCAGGTGTCGCACTGGTAAATGGTGTCCTTGCGTATTCCCTTTTTGTAACACACTCGGCACCTTTTTTGCGGCTTACCTTTCTACCAGTTGGCGGGACCACCCACGGAAAATGCTGACCTGGTACGATACGAGCACCTTCAGTTCCGGAAGTACTGGGACCCGCTCCTTCCTGAGCGCCAAACATCAGGGCCTTAACCACCGCCTCCTGGAAATGAAGGTACGACATATCGGTGTGGCGTGCACTTTGTGACAGCAGGAATGCGCTGAGCATTGCCATTTGTACGATGTGCACGGCCAGCTTTTTGTACCACGCCCTGGCCTTTCTGAGAGCATCGTACGGTTGGAGGTATTGATCAGAGAGATCAACGCGCCCCATGTTTTTGTTGTACCCCACTACACAGGTTGGTTTGCTGACCTGTGCAGAGGTACCCCGTACAGTGCAGAGGGTGCTGCCATCACCGTGTATAGTGGTCAAGAGATGGACATCCCTCTTGTCCTTGTACTTGACCACCAGTAGGTGGTCGCTACATTGGGCTCTGCTTTCACCTTTTCTGAGCATCTGCCCAAGTAGCGTCTTCGGAAGGCATCTCTGATTTTTGCGGACAGTACCGCAGGCTGCGGTACCTCGCGCAGAGAGGGATTTGTAGAGTGGGATGCTGGTATAAAAGTTATCAGTGTAGAGGTGATAACCTTTATCCAGCAGTGGGTGAATCAAATCCCACACAATTTTCCCACTTGCTAACAGGACAGGAGGACACTCAGGGGGTTCAATCCTGGTGTCCTTTCCTTCGTAGACTCTAAATCTGTGAGTGTACCCTGAGGTACTCTCACAAAGTTTGTAGAGTTTGATTCCTTACCTTGCCCTCTTACTGGGCAGGTATTGACGGAATCCGAGCCTTCCCTTGAAATGGACCAAGGACTCATCCACGCTGATCTCCCTTTGGGGCACATACACTTAGCAAACTTTTTGTTGAAGTGTTCGATGACCGGCCGAACTTTGAACAGATGGTCAAAGTTGAGGTCATCTCGTGCGGGACACTGTGCATTATCGGTATAATGCAGAAACTTGTGGATGGCCTCAAAACACGTCCGGACCATGACCATTCGGAACACTGGAGTGTTGTATAAAATATCAACACTCCAATATTGCCGAATTTCCAGCTTCTTCAGTATCCCTATGTGGAGGACCAGGCCCCAAAACTACATTATTTCAACTGCGTCCACAGGAGACCAGTTGGAATATGATGAACGCGGGTTTTCCGCCAAAAATTGATGAGCGTACAAATTAGCTTGCTCCACCATGAGGTTAACAAAATCCTCAGAGAAAAAGACTTTGAAAAAGACTATTTCTGTGAGGCCGGTGGTGTCAAACTTGATTCCTGATTCTGCCACAAAATCAGGAATCAGTGGCTCGTAATTTTCGGGGGGCGAAGTCCATACAGGATCTACTGAATCAACTTCGGGCATGGTGGGCGGTGCCTCATCTTCTGTCCTGGAGCGTCTGCATGGCGGTTCCGCAGGACCCGAGGAGGAAGATGAGGAGGGGGAAGAGGATGAAGAATCCGAAAAATAAAGAAAAGTCGGATCCTTGTCCTCGCTATCAGTGTCGGAGGCAAGGTAAGAATATGCCTCCTCCATTGAATAGCGCTGTTGGGACGAACACGATGGGCGGGACATTTTTTGTGAAAGTGATGCTTGGGTGTACTTTATTTATAACTATGTGTATGTGTGGGGGGGGCTAGTGATTGGTGCACACTATTCTGTAAAGAAAAAGCTAAAAGAAAAAAGGAAATGGGGAGAAAAATACCTGTGAAAAGAAAAGTCTAAAACAGCAGGCCCTAGCTCTGATAAGTGAACGGCGTCACTTATCAAAGTTCAGTGGCGGCTGCTGGGTGAGCGTACAGGTGTGGTGCAAGGGGGGGGGTGAAAAAAAGGAAATCGGCAGGCACAAGCTCTGATAAGTGAACTATGTCACTTATCACAGTTTGGCAGCTGTGGGATGCGAATAAGGAGTTGGCGCAAAGGGGGCTGCTAAATGTGCGCACAGAGGCGGTGCAAAGGGGGATGGAGGGGTTAAAAAGAGGGGGAAGGGGGATGAAGAGAGATCAGACAGGGACCAGGGATTAGCACTTACGCTTGTAGTTAGGTGGCGCAAAGGGGGGGTGAAAAAAAAGGAAATCAGCAGGCACAAGCTATGATAAGTGAACTATGTCACGTACCACAGTTTGGCGGCTGTGGGATGCGAATACGGAGTTGGCGCAAAGGGGGCTGCTAAATGTGCGCACAGAGGCGGCGCAAATGGGAATTGAGGGGGGTAAAAAGAGGGGGAAGGGTGGGGATGAAGAGAGATCGGACAGGGACTAGCACTTACGCTTGTAGTCAGGTGGCGTAAAGGGGGGGTGAAAAAAAAGGAAATCAGCAGGCACAAGCTATGATAAGTGAACTATGTCACTTATCAAAGTTTGGTGGCTGTGGGATGCGAATACGGAGCTGGCGCAAAGGGGGCTTAGGAAAAAAAAAAAGCAAGCACGAGTGTAGATTGGTGAACTTCGTCACCACTCAACGCTCGGCGGCTGCTAAATGTGCGCACGGAGGTGGCCCAAAGGGGGGGTGGAGGGGGGTAAAAAGAGGGGGTAGGGGGAAGGGGAGATTGGGGGGGATGAAGCTAGATTGGGGGATGAAGCTAGATTGGGGGGGGTGAAGCTAGATTGGGCAGGGATCGGGGATCAGGCAATACTTACAGTTGTAGGGTTTTTCTTTCTTTAGCAGGTATTGTGATGCTACAAGCTGCTGTGGCACCACAATACCCAGCACACCAAGAGATCCAGATGTATTACCGCTCTCTAGGGAATCCTCAGCTAGTGTGAGGACCCCCTGCAGAGCTGTCATACAGGTCACAGGCAGGTCAGGGACAGGTCACAGAGCGGTCACATCGCTGCTGTGACCTGTCATTGGTGGGATCGAATGATAACATCGATCCACCAATCCCTGCTCTGCCTGGTGACCATGGCAACAACCTAGGATCGGAGCTCACAGCTCCGATTCAAAGGCAGGTCATGCTCAGGTCATCAGCAGGGCACAGAGCGGTCACAGAGCGACAGCAGCTGTGCCCTGTGGTTGGCACGATCACCGATCTAATCGATCGCGCCAACCAGCTCCTGCAGGCCCTGCTGGGCCTATATCAGGTCCCTGCCTAGGATCGGTGCTAATACAGCACCGATCCGGACTGGTACTGGCAGGGCAGAGCGGCGCTACAGCTCCGATCTGCCCTGCGATCGGCGCGATCGATACAATCGGCGATCGCGCCAATCCGGGGGGGTTTTGCCGGTGCCTGGCGTCACCGGGTCCAGGATCGAGTACATCGGTACTCGATCCTAGCCTAGGACATCATTGTTTCAGCCGCTCCGATTGGCTGAAACAATGAGAAGCGCTGTGAATGGCTGTTTCGATTTCAACAGCCAATCACAGCACTCAGAAGGGAGGGCGGCGACAGACCCCAGGATGCTGAGGCCATCTACCATAAGGTAAGATGGCGTCAGAATTTTAATGCGATCATCGCGACTTAAGTTGCGATGTCGCATTAAATGCCATGACGTACTATCCCGTCCTTGAGAATTAAGTCCCAGGGCACATGGACGGGATAGTATGTCACATGGCAGAAAGGGGTTAAGGTCTGAAACCTTGGTCAAAGTTATCTGAGCACATAAATCTCCAAGAGAGCGCAAACTTATGCCTCAGCCCATTTTCCTTTTTGTTATTTTTAGAATGAAAAAATGACTTTTTTTTCCTAAAATACAAAGGAAATGCGTCATCTTTAGCTTTAGACATTTAGAGATAATTTCATCTTCAACTTGCTTAACTGTTCGCAGTAACAATAATTTTGCAGGCCAATGTAGTGAATGATCTATACCAGTGCTTTAAAAAAATTATTGTAACAAACACTGTGATTGTAAAGATCCCTATACACAGTAGTTTAAAGATGGCCGAAACTCAAATTCAGCGGAACCAAGCTATTAGCAATGTGTATGGCAGACTCCCAACTCTTCCCTTACAGATGATGTCAGGGGAGTGAGGATCTGGCATGTTGAATTTCATCCCCCCATTCATTTTATTTTGGGGGTAAAAAAGCTCCCTCCTGAAGTGTCACTCATTCCCCACTTTAATACACATTCATGCTCATCCATTCAAAGTGTAAAGGTTTATGCCGATGTATGGAAGAATAGATGCCGGATGAGCCACCGTCTGATGAGCCGCCGAGCTCTGTGATTGGCTGCAATGATGATTGCTGGTGACGTGATGTCATCTCTGCAGCCAAAACAATGAGAATGGAACAGAAATACGAGACCAAATGGGGAGAGCTTACTAAGTACTATGTGAGTTTGCTATGGTACATGCCAAGAAACATTTGGGGTCCACTTTTCTAAACCCTTTAAAGAGGTTGGCTGAAAATAGACCCACAAACTAGTAAAGTTTTATCCTCATGATGGATCCTCCTGGTTTTAAATGATTTTCTAATAAAAAGATTACTTTTATGGATTGAAGTGCTGGAAAATCCATTTTCATTGTCGGTTTTCCTAAAGCATCTTCTTCTAGCAAAACTTGGTACACCACCTCAATCCACAAAAAAAAAGCCGTCTCACAACCCTACGGACTGAATAATAAAAAGATAATAGAACCAAACACACAATTTGTGAATTTACCTAACGCTGCCCATACACAAACAAACCCATCGATATGAACAGACCCGTCATATATCTTATGTGTGTGTGGGGCTTCCTGACATTGAGCTTCAATATAGAATTCTGAAGCTAATTTTTATAAAACTTTCACCACAGAGCCAAATTAAGTTTTTAGGATAATTTTGATAGGACTACAAATGTGCATGAAGGTTATAACTCTCTGGAAACATTAAACTCAATGACCCTACAGTCTTTCCTGGGATCAACCAAAAATCAAATGTGTATGAGGTAGCTCCATTAAAGGGTTCGTCTCATCAGGTACAATTGTTAAGTATTTGACTTCTTTGCAATTTACCCCTAATTGCAAATCCACTCTTTTTTCAAGAACAGAACGGTTTTAATTCCATTGTCCAGGCGATCGGCCACCTCCGCAGTTTATCAGAGGTGGCAGGTTTCACAGGCGAGGAGTGCGCACTTGTAAGCTCTTTGATTCAGATCAGGGGTACACAACCTGCATCCCGGGGCCACATGAAGCACTTTGGGGGGGGCTCAGTTATATGGTCCCAGACTTGTCTGGCAGTGTCAAAGTTAGGGACTAGAGAAGTGTCAGGTAGCACCGTAGGGATGGGTAACTAATAATGGTGCCATGTCATTATCTAGGCAAGGAGTACATGACGTAAAGAAGTGGAAATTCATGAGTGCTGCCTTCATCATTGTAGTTTATGGAAGAAGGGAACACTTACCCGTATCATCGTCTCACATAAGCTACAATGGAGAAAGCTCAATTCATGGCCTCTTTGTGGTTTGTCAACAGAAGAGAAGAGGACCTCTATCCTCCTGATAGGTGGGTGTCCTAAAAATGGAGTCAGCTCCTATTTGATATTTATGTACTAGTGTTTTATTCCGACCCATAGGGTTGTTCCAATCTGAGAATGTGGCCATTAGATCAAAAAAGGTTGTTCACCCCTGCTTTAGAGTCTGAAAGTGCCCCTCTGGATCCGGCCAACTTCTGTTCCCCAGCACTCCTCTGATGGAGCAGAGGCAAAGCTGCATCCGAGTGCAACATGGGAGAAAGCAGTGTAAGGCAGCACAACCATGCCATCGGGCAGAACTGTCAATCATTAGGAACACAGAAAGCCAGTAGACGTGGGGTGGGGGGGCAGAGGAGCAGTGCACTCCTAAATAAAGTGAGACAACCCCTTAAAGGGGACAAGAATCTTGAATTATGGACTTCATCATGCCTAATCCTGCACTGTATCAGAAGATAAACCCCTGCGGGTGTATGGCCACTGCTTATTCCTCTCTTGCTAAGTACGGTAACTACTAAAAGAAACACGAGGCTAAGGTGCCTGTGTCAGGAGCTAGGGGGTCAGGAGAGGTAGCCGTCAGGCCTGCAAGATTTTGCATTGCAAAGAGCCTCTACAAGAGCCTGACCTGCCTGATGGTCTGACACTTCCAAACACTGATGCCTGCCTGATATTAATTTGATGTCTGATATTCATATTCCAGGAAAATAAAATAAAGCAATAGCTGTAAGCTAATAACTGAGACAACATAGCAAACCGCAGATTTTTATCCTGACAGCCTCACGGTTTTGGACGCACTGTTCTCCATATACACCGTACAATATTACTCCTATTCTGCAGCCAAATATCCTATTCAGTGACAGGAATATAAATAATATTTACAATATTGTATTTCATGAGCAACAGACATAATTGTGGAGCTCTGTTGGAGGTGCGGGAACATTCTGTAACACATATACTCAATTTTGATACATTTGATCTATTAGTTATAAAATATGCAGCGAAAGAACGGTAGACCTTATTAAGAACTTGTTTCTAGCATCTCATATTTCGAGCGTAGGTTAAAAATGAATGTTGGGATCTGAATATTTATACACCTTCACTTTATTTTTTCATTACATGCTCCCACTGGTGCAGTCTGAGAATGACGTGTTTCTCTGTCAGTGTACTGGGCACTGTTCACACTTGCATATGAGCCTATTGGGTATAATACTGGTTACATATTGGAAATCTGATTATCTCCATTACTGTTTGCAGGGTCCTCTGGCCACTGAGGGTCTCCAGCATGCAGGGGTTCACTAGGTCACGTTCAGTATTTGCCATCAGTATTTGTAAGCGAAAATCAGGAGTGGAACAATCAGAGGAAAAGTATAATAGAAGCCCGTCACCACTTCTGTATTTATCACCCACTCCTGGTTTTGGCTTACAAATACTGCTGTAAAATACTGACCAAATACTGAACGTGTGAACGTGGCCTGAGAGGTACAGAAATATGGAAATACCTTGGGCAGAAGTGAATAGAGCCTTAGCTGCCTATTAAGTTCAATTGTATCAAGGCAAAACAGCGATGATTACAGATTTGTAGCACTGTCCAAAAAAAAAAACAAGTCTGACATAGTCTAAGGGTACGTGCACACGCTGCGGATTCTGCTGCGGATTGATCCACGCGGATTTTGCAAAATCCGCAGGTAAATCCGCAGGTCAAAAGACCTGCCGTTTATCTGCGGATTAGCCTGCGGTTTTGCCCTGCGGTTTATCATCTCCACAATGGAGGAGATGGCAAACCGCAGCGGAATCCGCAGAAAAGAATGGCCTGTCAATTCTTTCTGCGGATTGGAAAACACAGCAAAAACCGCGCGGAAAATTCCGCACCGACTGCACTGCGGTTTCCATTTTCCATAGGATATAATGGTACTGTACAACGCAGCTAATTCTGCTGCGGATCCACAGGGCCAAAACCGCTTTGGATCCGCAGCAGAATCCGCAGCGTGTGCACACACCCTAAACATACCACCTGCCTCATCAGATTTCTTGCTGTTAAACTATCCACCATGATTTATACCACATCTCTGCTTAGATTGGCTGTTATGTAAAACATAAAACCATCAAAAAGCTTATCAGCATGTAGTGAGTACAGAAGAATTAAAAACCAAACATTGAACCACTAGTAACAATTTACCATATACTTGCATGTATTGCAAATGAGCCATAATGGTAGATTTATTGTATTATTATACATTGCACCATTATATTCCACAGCACTTTACAGACATCACCGCTGTCTCCATTGGGGCTCACAATCTAGATTCCCTATCACTAGGTCTTTGGAGTGTGGGAGGAAACCGGAGAACCTGGAGGAAACTCACACAAACACGGGAGAACATACAAACTCCTTGCAGATGTTGTCCTTGGTGGGATTAAACCCGAGACCCCAGAGCTGCAAGGCTGCAGTGCTATCCACTGAGCCAACATGGTGCATTAAAAGGATTCTTGAATTCTAATGTAACATTTTTATTTCCATTGAAAGATTAATATATATTAACAGAGAATATAAATGAAATGCTCTACATATCAACACGCCTTAATCTGGCACTAATATGCAATGAAAGAAACCTACCAAAAGTATTATGACAATGTAAAAAGCTCTTTACTTGCAGAAAATGTATGGGAATTAGCTTCAGAATCAAAAGATTCCCACTGAATGAATAATGGATTTCAATCCACAACCAGCTACAGGTGCACTGCTTATATTAAAACAGAATTCAATTATCTAGCAGTAAAAGATTAAAACTAGGTTTAGAAATACAATTAGTTGGTATTAACTATAGGGACTTGTGCAGGGATGGATCCCGAGGCGAGACTAGTAATGTCACTGCACACACCTAATGTCCCATAATGTATAGATTATCCAGATGATTCTCAATAGCCGTCAGTGGAGCCGTTAATCACTGCACCGGCCATGCCAGACAGGTTTCCTCTGTCATCTAAATGTGACAACGGCAGTTTAGCGGATCCATTGGCTTCTGCATAAAAATGGTTCTATAGATCAGCCTTGAGACATTAGGTTTACGCTTATGAAGTGCCATACCATGCGATAATTAAAGCGCCTACATCTATAGTTCTTCTACACATATAATCAGTGGGTATTCTGCGCCCACTGTGGACACACTACACATTGATCAAAGAAAACTCGCACTTCATACGGGCAATTGAACATTTCTCATTCCGTAAGTCATGGACTACATTCAAACCACAGTGCTTTTATGTTTAAAGTTCACATTCTTCATATTTTTTTTTTATATAAATGACATGGTCGACTCCTAATAATAGCACTAGATGACGAGTCGGAAAGATGGAAAAGATAAAGAGTCCAGGGCTAGAATCTAAGGCAGGGAGACGGTAGACAACATGTATGTTCTCCCACATGCTACTTCTACATGTCACCTGCCCCTCCCTATCATCTCCCAGCCCCAATA
This sequence comes from Dendrobates tinctorius, assembly GCF_039654945.1. Taxonomy (NCBI): domain Eukaryota; kingdom Metazoa; phylum Chordata; class Amphibia; order Anura; family Dendrobatidae; genus Dendrobates; species Dendrobates tinctorius. Next base: position 10,721,932 of record NW_027361684.1, read on the forward strand.
CACCTAATAGAAGGAATATTATTTATACGCTGTATTTACATAACAGATTATAAATATTGACAGATAGGAGACACAATAATAATAGAATACACAATGTATCAATGGAAGCCTGATGTGGCACAATACATATCATGATAACAGCTAATGTAAAGACTGGGCAATCTGCAGGCCACACACATGTGTATGTTCAGAGGAGGGCATGCACTGATGCCCCCCATCCTGATCCACCCTCATGTGGGGCATATAGATGATGCCACCACCACCCATCCTGTGCCCTGGCAGCCCATACAATGTGACCCACCTGCCTCTCAGATAGCTCCTTCTCCAACTCCCGGGATTTATTGTGCCACACCAGACAGTGCAGGGGGTATCTGCTCTCCGGACCTTTCCTTGCTGGCATCATCCTCGTCTCATGCTGGATTTTCCACCCTGGCTCCCGAATGCACCATGCAGAACAGTGCGGGGAGGAGAGGCAGCGTGGGAGGCTCTGCACCGCTCCGCTGCGGTGCCAGGCTGTTGTGTGCCGCCTGGGTATCGGTGTGTGCACAGCCGCCTTGCAGCAGGGATGGCAGGAGCAGCAGCACTGGCAGGCAGAGCTCTTCCTTGTCACTGCACCCAGCAGATCAGAAAAGGAAGGGGCATGTCAGGCAGAGGATTCCCAGACAGGCATGCAATCAGGGGAGTGGGGCAGCAAAGTGAGTGTGGGGCAGTGCCAGGGGCTCCTGGTGGGCTCAGGACTCCTCCCTGGCAGCGCTGTCTCAGCTCTACTGTCTGCTGTGCATTGTGCAGGATGCTGCCAGTGACAGGCACAGGCGATTTGCATCATGGGGAATGTAGTTCCTTTTTCACTTTGCTGGCAGGTGCGGCTGCTCATACATAGCTGAGCTGTGGGGAGCTGACACTGAGCACATTGTGTGAGCTGTGTGTGTCCTGGAAGGACAGCTAATCCCAGATCCAGAGCAGGGACAAATACCAAACAACTGTAGAAAAAAAACTATTTTTTTTCTTCTTTTTTTTTTTTGCTTGATTCTTCTGCATCTAAGGTTTTCTTGTTTGTTTATTTTTCTAGCTTCTTCTTAATAATTAACTATCATCATCGTGAACTCATCATTGGTGCAGGTGAATGCCATCCTCTTCTATCAGATGTAAAACAGAGTATTTCATTTATTTCGTTCCTGGGAAAGTAAGGGTTAAATTAATATTACAGTTCTAGAACTAGCACTGGGTCTTCTTCAATGCAAAACTGGCCACATGCTTGTTGTTACAGCGTAGATGGCCGATTTGCCATGCAGTAGTTTGGAAAAACCTGTATGACGACTCTCTCCCCCCCCCTGAGAAAAGCAATTTAAAGGGAACCAGTCATCACAAATTTACCGCTGAAACTAATAGCAGGGTAGTAGAGGTGGACCATTACCCTCTTTTTAAAGAGGACTTGTCACTTGCCATAAATAAGTCATTTATTTCCATGATGCAAATGCCGCTGTTCTGCTGAACCTGGCATTGTTTTTCTATATTCCTGCTCCTCTCCATTCTCCACATACAGCAACCTCATCTCTGTGTGTAGATCTAGTTTTAAAGGGAATCTATCACCCCCAGGACATATATGACCTACTAATATGGGCATACAGGTAACAGAAATGTTACACTGGTCCTACCTGTATGCCTCATAGTAATGGTCTTGTTGCTGAGAAAGGTTATATTCTGTCTTTATGCTAATGATTTCTTCCAGGCGGCGGTGCAGGCGGTACCTGCAAGAAATCCCTGCCCCCTGTTTTCATTGCAATACTTACCCCCTCCCATCAGCGTCAGTTACGGCCCCAGAATCCCGTGCCTGCGCCCTGCACTCCCTCAAAAATACATACCTCATCCTCCCTTCTATAAACGCTGCACTCAGGGATCTTCTGCGCAGGTGCCGGCAAGGCACTGTAACCCCAGGCATGCTCTCCAATAAGGTGCTCTCCCCACGTCCACCCTGCAGTCATCGCTAGGAACCATGCGTACATAGCAATGCCTATGCAAGGAGGAATAGTGTGGAGAGCAGCTTATTGAGGCGCACGCCGGAGGTCACAGCGACTTGCCGGCACCTGCGCAGAAGATCCCTGAGTGCAACGCCCACAGAAGAGAGGAAGACGTACGAGTGCTTCTCACTAAATTTGAATATCATCAAATAGTTAATTTATTTCAGTTCTTCAGCACAAAAAGTGAAACTCATATATTATATAGAGTCATTACACACAGAGTGATCTATTTCTAGTGTTTATTTCTGTTAATGTTGATGATTATGGGTTACAGCCAATGAAAACCCAAAAGTCATTATCTCAGAAAATTAGGACAATTAACAAAAAAAACCTGCAAAGGCTTCCTAAGGCTATGTGCCCACGTAGCGTTTTTTTCCGGACACTAAAAACCGGACTCCTTCCCAGAAATGGCGCGTTTTTTTCCTGCGCGATTTCACCGCGATTTTACCACGATTATGTTCGCGATTTTGCCACGATTTTCACGTGCGATATTCAAGCACTTTCCAAGCGATTTGAAGCATCGCTTGGAAAGTGATTGACAGGTTGGTCACACTCGTCAAGCATAGTGTTTGACAAGTGTGACCGGATTTTTACTATTGAGGCTGCCTATGCGGCCTCAATAGTAAAAGATAGAATGTTAAGAATGATAAAAAAATAAAAAAAATCGGGGTATATTTACCTTCCGAAGTCCCGCGCAGTCTCAGCGGCGCTCCCGTTCCCAGCGATGCCTTGCGAGACCAGTGATGACATTGGTCTCGCATTGCTATAGCGATCTCACGAGACCTCTAGAGTCACGCGAGACTAAATCATTACAGGACCTTGCCGCAAGGCATTACTGGGAACGCTGAGGCCTGGAATGCAGCGCGGGACGTCGGAAGGTAAATATACCCCAATTTTTTATTTTTATTCTTTTTTTTACAGGGGTATGGTACCCAGGGCCTGGAGTACAGTCTCCTCTCCTCCACACCGTGGGTACCAACCGCACATGAGACGCTTAACTTCGCACATGGTGGGCATAGCCACATGCGGGAAGTAAGCGGTTCTCATGCATTCCTATGGGTGCGGAATCGCGGAAATTCTTTGCGACTCCGCACAAAAGAATGAGCATGCTGCGATTTTTTCCGCGATGCTATTCCGCCGCGGAAAAAAGCGCAGCATTAGCACAGCATGTGCGGAATGCCATAGGAATGCATGGGGGGCGTTCTGTACACGATTTTTAAACGTTTTTGCAGCGTTTTCGCGCTGAAAATAGCTGCAAAATCGCTACGTGGGCACACAGCCTTAGCGTTTAAAAAGATCCCTTAGTCTGTTTCAGTAAGCTCCACAATCATGGGGAAGACTGCTGACTTGACAGATGTTCAGAAGGCAGTCATTAAAACACAACACAAGGAGGGTAAGCCACAAATGGTCATTGCTAAAGAAGCCAGCTGTCACAGAGTGCTTATATTAATAACAAATTCTTAAATGGTATGGTGCCATAAAAGAAGGAAGTGAGAAGATTTAAGTTTAAAACATATATTTTTATTTATAAATAAGTAAATACGTGATGTAAAAGACAAAAGGGGAACCTCCAAATGCGAGGGGAGACTGTGCCCAGCACTAGTTTATCAACTTGTTGACTTATCAGCACAATGTTGTAGGTATGTCTAAATTAATCCTAAGTTGACGAAAAGGAATATAAATAAACAAGCTAAATAGCTAAAGTGCACAGTGCAAGTATATAGCAGCAAGTACAGAGAATAAGTGAAGTACAAAAAATATCTGGGTGCCCTTAAAAAAATAAATGAGGCGGTTATATTATGTCACCAGTAGTGCAAGACAATGGTTGCTATTCAAAACTGGGGAGTGAGCTCAGCACTAAACAATTGATATACCACCATGATAATGTGGGAGAAGGGAAAAGGCATAGTATGTTAGAAGGTTACCTGGCTGCTGCTGATGAAAGTAACGCACAACTGAGCACAGGGGATGGTCTGCAGGGGCAGCTCCCCCACGCCAGACGAGCGCCGTTTCACAGATGCTTCTTCACAAAAGTACCAATACCTGGTTTAAAAACAACAGTATCTCACTGTACTTGATTGGCCAGCAAACTCGCCTGACCTTAACCCCATAGAGAATCTATGGGGTATTGTAAAGAGGAAGATAAGACACCAGACCCAACAATGCAGATGAGATGAAGTCGGCTATCAAAGCAACCTGGGCTTCCATAACACCTCAGCAGTGCCACAGACTGATCACCTCCATGCCACGCTGCATTGATGCAGTAATTGATGCAAAAGGGGCCCCGACCAAGTATTTGTCACGTGCCCCATCCTGTGTGACACGGCCAGCAGGCCGGTAACTAATACAACAGGAGACGGCACGTGTAATTATCCGCAGGCTGGTAGCTAATACAACAATACAAAGGGGATAGGGAAACATTTACAACGGTGGGCCCTGCGATAGGGAACGGGGGATGTGGAGACAGAGTCCCTAACGTTCCCTAGGCCAGATCCGCACCGGGCGCCGATCAGGAACCTAAAAACCCTGACTCGCCCTGCACCTAAACCCTCACTAGTGAAGTGGACGGTGCAGAAACTAATCTCACCACTGCACTAAAACACACATAAGGAAAAGAGACAAAACAGGGAAACATCACTTAGCTTTGCTCTGTTGCTTAAGCTCCCAGCAACAGAGCCCACCTCCTGCGTGCATCTTTTCCTCCGACCGGGTCCAACACCATAGTGCAGCCTTGGAGAAAACAGAGTCCACCACCTGCGTGCAGCTGTCCAGAAACAGAGTCCAGCATATGATTCCAGCTTTCCAGCAAAAGAGTTCAGCATCTTGAGTGCAGCTCTACACCATAGCTGCCACTCCACCAAGCCATGCAAGAACTCCTTGCTGACACCATAGCTGCAACTCGACCAAGCCATGCCAGCCCTCCTCGCAGACACCATAGCTGCCACTCCAGGACTCTCACTGAGCTGCCCAGGACTCTCCTTCAGCTCCATCCTTCACCCAGGCTTGCTTGTAACTGAGGACTATCACCAACGCTGATTGCAACACCTGTGACTCTTTTATAGCAGAGCCAGCAATCACACCTGCATTACAATCATGTGAAGTAAACTAAAGAAACAGAGTGCAATGACGCTCACCACCACCGGGAGCAAACTAAACTGAAACTACAAAAGTGCAATGACCCTAATGGACACCGGGGGCAAAACTAGGAAAAAGACACCACTGTATAATAACCCTTAATGGCCACCGGGGGCAAAACCAACCCTGAGCAAACAGCTCACAGAAAAAAAAGGTTACTTGAGCGTTTTCTCTGTCATATCCAACCTGGATCATGACAGTATTCAGTGCATTTACTGAACATACATTTCAGTAGGCCAACATTTCGGATTTTAAAATCACTTTTCAAGTTGGTGTTATAAAGTATTCTAATTTACTGAGATAATGACTTTTGGGTTTTCAATGGCTGTAAGCCATAATCATCAACATTAACAGAAAAAAACACTGTAATGACTATTAAAAATATGAGTTTCACTTTTTGCATTGAAGAACTGAGATAGATTAACTTTTTGATGATATTCTAATTTTGTGAGATGCCCATATATATATATATATATATATATATATATATATTTATATACACATACACACACACACTATTTTTTTTTTCAACTATTAAAATGTCATGGTCCAGTCCGGAGTTTATTTTCTGCTGTCTTCACTCTGGACTGGTCATGCGGGGGTTAAGCTCCTCAGCCTCGTTCTGGAGCTAGCTGGGCTATTTCAGTCTCTCACAGCCTGCTGACCAGTGTTAGTGATAGCTCAAGCTTCCAGTTTAGAGCCTCTGACCCTTGTACCTTGGTGATCCTCCTGCCTCTGACTAGTATCCACGTGTATGACCCGGACTGATCTCTGACCCCGTCTCTTGATATTCGTCTCTGCTCCTACGTTTCCTCTCTGGCATTTGACTTCCCAGCTTGTACCCCGACCACATATTTCGCCTCACGTTTCTGGACCCTGTGCTCATGTTTTGGCTTTCTGACCCTTGGCTTGGTATTTTGACTACGTGTATTGCTGCTCCTTCTGGTACGTCTGCTCCTGCTAGTTTCTGACTTGGTTCGTCTGACCATTCTCTCTCGTTACCTGTCACACCTGTGCTATTGTGTGTTTGCTTCTCTTAGTGTGTAACCTCTCTTCCCTCACCAGCTCCCCCTGGTGGAGGTTTCACTACATTAAAAAAAACACAAAAACAACAACTATACTTGTGTGGCTGCCCTATTTTACCACAATTTTAAGTTAGCAGAAAAATAAAAAGTTATGACTCTTTGAAGGGGAGGAAAAAATAGAAGCATAAAAACAAAAAAAAATCACCAATGAGTGGAAAGATAATAATTGGGAACTGATATGCATACTTGGATAAAACCAGGCTGGGACTGGCCCATAGGGTAACAGGGGAATCCCCCGGTGGGCCCCTGTGCAGATCTGGGCCCCCAACCCCACTGTATGAGAAGTACTTGGCATAATTCAATTGATTTTGTATAGAAGAAGACAACAGCTCATCATTAATTAATCAAACTGCCCAGTTTATTATTATATGGAGATATAGGTAAATTTGTGAACGAGGGTTGTGTAATATTTGTATGCAAGTAGGCCCCTAAAGTCAGTGTTACTGTTGGGCCCTTGCCACTCCCAGTCCAACACTGGATAAAACTGTTGATAAAATCTCATTTCTGACCCACACAATATGTTTATTTATCCTACAAATAGTTGTGTCATCGATTAAAATAAATATTCCTTCCCTTAGAAATTAAAACATCCAGTAATGAGCACGACCCTCTAAACTAAGGATTTAGTAGATTAATATTTCCAGTACAATAATTGTCTCCACAAAACATAGCTATTGTGCCCGATAATAACTGGGTTCTGGTTCCTGCTGAGAAAAGAAAATCCAATGTGTTCCTTGAAAAAGCGCTGCGTATTGAATGACTGTATACTACAATGCAATGTGCAATCCATTATATTAAAATGCTCATTTTTGCATTTTTAGCAAAAAAAAAAATGCAATCATCATTAGAGCATTTTAATAACAATACAGATATTATTAATGCCAATGTTTATTAAGTGTTTCATTTTTAATGCAAAAACAACCTGGCTAAAGTATAAGCCTTTCTTATAGTTACATCTTATTACGGTAATTATAATAAGTCATAATTTGCACATTTACACATAGCTATGATCGTTAAGATGAGGAATGAGCACAGGTATCATTGCATGGTTTAAAAGCACAAAGAAACCAAAATATGTGAAATACAGTAGTCGTCCTTTTACCCCTTAGGGCCACGTATATATCTAATAGAAACCAAATAGCAAAGCTGTGTTTGATTTTAACACGTAGCAGGGGACCGGACGGATCCGTTGGTGCCAAAACCGATTCCCTAGGACCATCTTTTAAGGAATTAAGACCCATCTTAGATTTTGGAGTTTGTAGCTGCAGAGGCAAGTGGAGGGGATTTAGACTTAACCCCAGAGGGCAGGAGGTGAGTGACCCAATGAGGATAAAGAATAGTGTAAGGCCATGTGGTCTCTCTCTTTGTTATGCATGCGATCCAGTAGGACAGTGGGGACTGCGTCGAGTAATGTGCTGTGAAGGACATAGGAGCCAGCTGGCAGCACATGCCTCCTGGGCCCCAGCGCACACATGATTGTACATCATCCGGTAATTGACATGATCCATTTGCTTATATCTTTTGTCCTACCAATGATGTACAGTATATGCATATCTGACCACTGTATATTTATAACTATTGGGTGTATGGTGTATTGCCTAGTGTGCCCTTAAGGCGATTAAATATATCATTTAACCTTGGGCTGCTCTTTTAACTCGATCCACAAATCCACGTGTCCGTTTCTCGGTTTAACTGTCCATGCTACCAGGGGCTGGTTTCACTAGTGCTAATGAAAGGGGCCTCTCAGTCAGTGAAGGTTGTGAGTGAGTGTGGTGCCACGTCAATGACTGCGTGGGCTAGATTCTCACTCTCTGGGCCTCCCTGGGCCCATGTGGACAGGGGGCGTCTCTGGAAAAGTGTACCAAGCTGACCTTACGTGATACCAGGGGCTGTGGAACGTCACGTTGGTGAAAGTGGGAAGACCGCATTACGTGATCTGTCTGACATATAGTAACGTCAGGTTGGATGTCGAGGTGCGGGTTCATCATGTGGTGGCAGCGGTGGGATTCTGTGTGATCTTTTTCATCCTTCACAAAGCTGTTTTGTTTTTGATTCTTCCTTGTATTTCACTTATTCTTAGGTGCGGATTATATGGGTTTTTGTTATGTTTCTGTGGCAGAATCGCACTAAAAATGCATGTGTGTTTGTTACCTGCAGAATTTTTGCATCTAATGCAAGTTTATGTGTAGAATTTGTACAGCAAACTCAATGTACCCACAAGAGAAATTGGCATGGTGCCAATCTGATACATGCACCGCAGGTTAGTTTATGCAGAGTAAAAAAAAGAAGAAGCACAGTGGGCACAAGATTTCTGTAAATCGCATCCACTTTGCTGGAATTGTGTCAAAAATTCACCAAAAACTCATTGTGGGCTCACAGCCTTAAAAGCAAATTCCAGCTTTTGGGGAAATTTCACTGGATCGGTGTTTCCCAAACTACAGTCCTCACGGACCCATAACAAATGTTTTCAGGATTTTCTTAGTATTATCAGGCTTGCCATCTTTTTTTTTTTTCAGGACAGCTTCTCAAAATATCATGGACGGCCAAAATATTATAGCCTTAATGGCATAAAAACTATATCCCAAGCCCCATTAAACTGGTTGCCACGCGGCCTGTACGTGTGGGGGCCCGCCGACGCCAGCAGAAACTTCAACTGGATGTGCGTCCTCAGTCACACATCCAGTTGAAGTGTATTGTGGCTCACAGAGTCATCAGGTACGTGCGCAGCAAAACACACTGCCAGAAGATAACAGCTGATGTCGCCCTGCACGTGACTGAGGACCCATGGCAATGATCTAATGCGCTCCCATGCTGAATTCAGCTGCTGGCTTCATCAAGAAGACGGCGTGCATCAGGAAAGCAGAGGGAAGGGGAGTATAATGATTTTTTTTTTTTTTTTTTTTTAAGAACAGTCCAAGATAAGGGACATCTGCCAGGATAAAGGACATATTACCAGGATGGGGCCCAGGTTAAAGAACATATACCAGGATAAGGGACATATACCAGGATGGGGGATATATACTGCTCAAAAACATAAAGGGAACACTAAAATACCACATCCTAAATATCACTGAATTAAATATTCCAGGAAATATTTATTCGATACATAGTGGAATGTGTTGAGAACAATAAAACATAAAAATGATCAATGTAAATCAAAATTAATATCCCATGGAGACCTGGATTTGGAAAGATACTCAAAATCAAATTACAGGCTGATCCAACTTCAGTGGAAATGCCTCAAGACAAGGAAATGATGCTCAGTAATGAGTGTGGCCTCCATATGCCTGTATGACCTCCCTATGACACCTGGGCATTCTCCTGATGAGACGGCCGATGTTCTCCTTAGAGATCTCCTCCCAGACCTGAATTAAAGCATCAGTCAACTCCTAGACAGTCTGTGGTGCAGCGTGGCGTTGATGGATGGAATGAGACATGATGTCCCAGATGTGTTCGATTGGATTCAGGTTTGGGTAATGGACAGGCCAGTCCATAGTATCAATGCCTTAATCATGCAAGAACTGCTGACACACTTCAGCCACATGAGACCAAGCATTGTCATACGTCAGAAGAAACCCAGGGTGCACTGCACCTGCATATGGTCTCACAACGTGTCTGAGGATCTCATCCCGGTACCTAATGGCAGTCAGGGTACCTCTGGCTAGCACACAGAGGGCTGTGCTGCCCTCCAAATAAATGCATCCCCACACCATTACTGACCTACTGCCAAACCTGTCATGCTGGAGGAAGTTGCAGGCAGCAGAACATTCTCCACGGCGTCTCCAGACTCTGTCACGTCTGTCACATGTACTCAGTGTGAACCTGCTCTCATCCATGAAGAGCACAGGGCACCAAAGTCGAATCTGTCAATCTTAGTTCTCCCTGCCAAATGCCATTCAGCCTGCATGGTATTGGGCTGTAAGACGAACACCTACTCGTGGACGTCAGTCCCTCATACCACCCTCATGGAGCATGTTTCTGACAGTTTGAGTAGATACATGGATGGTAGTGGCCTGCTGGAGGTAATTTTGCAGTGCTCTGGCACTGCTCCTCCTGTTTCTCCTTGCACAAAGGAGGAGGTAGCGGTCCTACTTCTGTGTTGTTGCCCTCCTACGGCCTCCTCCCCGTGTCGTGTACTGGCCTGTCTTCTGGTATCTGCTTCATGCTCTGGACATTGTGTTGACAGACACAGCTACCCTTCTTGCCTTAGCCCGCATTGATGTGCCATCCTGGATGAGCTGCACTACCTAAGCAATTTCTGTTGGTTGTACTGTAGATACTGCCTCATGATACTGAACCTCTATGGGTGAGAGCAATTCCAAAAGCAAAAGTGAGCAAAACAACAGTCAAAAATGAGATGAAGAGAAATTGTTTGTGGTCACCACCTGCAGAACCACTCCTTTATAGGGGTGGTCTTGATAATTGCCTATAATTTCTATCTGTTATCTGTTCCATTTGCACAACAGCAGGAGAAATTGATTCACAATTAGTGTTGCTTCATAACTGGACAAGTTGATTTGGTGTAATTGACTTGTGTGACATCGGTGGCTGAGCCCACCGATGCCTCTTCTGCGGTGGTAACCGCCAATGCCGCTCCCCACCGCCGCCCCCCCGGCGGCGCGCGCTCTCACCCGGTCTTCCGCGCTGCTGCGTCCCCACGCTCTGTTCCTAGGTCGCGGGCGCGCGCCCGCCCGCTCCCTTCATCCAGCGGTGGGCGTCGCTGAAGGCGGGGCCTACCGTCCACTTCCTGGCCAGTGGGTACTTCAGGCGTCCTCCCTATGGGGAGGATGCCTGATGATTGTGTGGCAATCCCTGCACTCTCTGGCCGCTATAGTGTCCCTATAGTAACTCTGTCCTGTGTCCTGCTCAGTTCTCTCCCGTCAGCCTGTATCTTCCCCTGTTCCCCTCTGTCTGCCTCAGCCTGGTTCCTTCCGTCCTCTCTTCCAGTGCCCCTGCTGCCTGTCTTATGGGCTCCCTGTCCTAGACCTTTCTCCCATCCTCCCTTCCGTGCCTCGTTCCTCCGTACTCCCTTTCCTCTGGTAGCAACGTCCTGCTACCTTTCTACTACTGCCTGTTTTCCTTGGTTACCCCGTCCCGGTTCCCTGGTCTCTGTTCCATCTTGTCCTTGAGCCGTCCCTCTTGGTACCGGCTGTCGCGGTTCTGCCCCCTGCGGTTCTGCCCCTAACGATCCCTGTATAGGGGTCGGTCTTCACCTGGCGTGCTCGGCCCAGGGCCTCCAGATCCGCGATCCAGAGGGTCCACTCTCGGACGTTCTCGGTTCCTGAACGTCACAACTTGGAGTTACATTGTGTTGTGTAAGTGTTTCCTTTATTTTCTTGAGCAGTGTATATACCAGGATGGGGTCCAGGATAAGGGACCGGTATACCAGTATGAGGGATATATTTACCAGGATGGGGCCAAGGTAGGATAAGGCACATTTATATCAAGATGGAGGGGGTGCTGTTATGAATGAGTCACCGTAGGAGGCAAAAACAGAAATGCTAGTTAAGTCCAGAAAACCAGAGAAGTTGGCAGCTATCGGATTGCAGACCCCTGAACCTATCAACACAACTAGCAGTAGCCGTGGGGGGTTCCTACGATGCCCTAGACCCCTCGATCACAGCCAGAGAACTATATAGCCTAAAGACAGAAAGGGAAATCTAAACTGCCCCAGAGCAGACCCCAAAGCAAAAGGCAGCCCCCAACATATAATGACGGTGAAGCAAGAAGAAAGGACACTAACACAGACAGAAAGATAGACTGAGCAAAGACGGGGCCCAAGCTAACAAGGTAGGAAAGGACAGGAAGGCTGCTGTCTGCAATCCGTGAAAAACCCTATGAAAATAAGAGCCAACAAACTGACAGTGAAAAAGGCCCTGAAGACGCTAGGCTTCAAAAAGCTATGTCAGTACTCAGGAATATTCTGAAGACAGAGCAACAGGCAAAAGGAGATTCAGCTCACCCCAGCAGGGAATGGCAGAATCCAGAAAAGCAAGGCAAACAAAAACAAAACACAAATGCTAACAGGCAAAGCAGAAAACTTGACTTTAGAGGAGCAGGAATCAGACTGGTCTGCTAGGAGTCCACAGAGAAATCACCCGCAGGGCAGAAGGGCGTCGGCAGCCTTATATCCAGTCCGTGACTCCACTCAGCCAGTCATCATCATCAGGATCAGGTGCCTGATAATCAGGCTCATTACCTTCCTTTACAAGAATAGGGAGTTCACCAGACCTCAGTGACGAAGGGGAAAATGAACTCACAACAGTACCTCCCCCTTGAGGAGGGGTCACCGAACCCTCAACCAGGCCACCAGGGCGATCAGGGTGAGCCCGATGAAAGGCACGCACCAATCTTTTGGCATGAATATCAGAGGCAGAGACCCAGGAATTATCCTCCTGACCATAACCCTTCCACTTAACCAAATACTGGAGTCTCCGTCTAGCCAGACGGGAATCCAGTATTTTCTCTACCTCATATTCCATGTTACCTTCAACCAATACAGGGTCCGGAGGTGCCACCCCAGGAACAACTGGTTCAACAAACCTCTTCAACAAGGACTTATGGAACACATTATGGATCTTAAATGTGACAGGAAGAGCCAAACGAAAAGAGACCGGATTAATAATCTCCAAAATCTTGTAAGGTCCAATAAATCTAGGCTTAAACTTAGGAGAAGCCACCTTCATAGAATTATTTTTTGATGATAACCACACCATATAACCAATCTTAAACTGGGGACCAATGGTCCTATGTCGATTGGAAAACCGCTGGGCCTTTTCCTGGGAGAGAGATAACTTATCCACCACTTGGTCCCAGATCTGGTGCATTCTCTCCACCACAGTGTCAACACCTGGGCAGGCAGAAGGCTCCACCTGCCCTGAGGAAAATCGAGGATGAAACCCAAAGTTACAAAAAAAAAGGTGACATCAAAGTGGCAGAACTAGCTCTATTATTTAAAGCAAATTCAGCCAAGGGCAAAAATGAAACCCAATCATCCTGATCAGCGGAAATAAAACATCTCAAATACGACTCCAAGGTCTGGTTTGTTCTCTCTGTCTGCCCATTGGTCTGAGGGTGAAAAGCAGAGGAGAAGGACAACTGAATTCCCAGTTTGGAACTGAAAGTCCTCCAAAATCTAGACACAAACTGAACTCCTCTGTCAGATACAATGTTCTCAGGAATCCCGTGCAAGCGAACCACCTGTTGCAAAAACAGGGGCACCAACTCAGAGGAAGACGGCAACTTAGGGAGTGGTACAAGATGAACCATCTTAGAGAACCTATCACAAATCACCCAAATAACAGTCATTCTTTGAGAGATCGGCATATCAGAGATGAAATCCTTTGTACTCCAAAAAGGCATTTCGATCTTTTGACATACAGGGAATTCTCCCTCAAGATCCGGAACACAGTCCGAACATGTTCCACATGAGAATCCCAATCCTTGGAGAAGATCAAAATATCATCCAGATAGATAATCAAAAACCTATCGACAAAGTCTCGGAAAATATCGTTCATGAAGCACTGGAAGACAGAAGGGGCATTAGTGAGCCCAAAAGGCATCACCAGGTACTCAAAATGTCCCTCCGGAGTATTAAACGCCGTCTTCCATTCATCCCCCTGCTTAATGCAGATAAGATTATACGCCCCCCTGAGGTCAAGCTTGGTAAACCAGCAAGCACCTCTAACTCTAGAGAATAGATCCGAAATCAGGGGTAACGGATACTGATATTTAATAGTAATTTTGTTGAGGGCACGATAATCAATACAAGGCCTTAAAGAACCATCCTTTTTGGCCACAAAAAAAAAACGGCACCTAAGGGTGAAGAGGATGGTCTAATATGACCCTTCTCCAATGCCTCCTTAATATAGGATCGCATAGCCTCGTGCTCGGGTACAGATAAATTGAAGAGCCGACCCTTGGGAAATTTACACCCCGGGCTCAGTTCAATTGCACAGTCATAACTCCTATGAGGAGGCAAAGATGCAGACTCATTCTCACTAAATACATCATAAAAGTCCGCCAAATAGTCAGGAACATCATGCGACTGAGGAGAGGTGGAAAAAACCGGAGCCTCGCTAAAGGCACACCGACAACCCCAACTCACCACAGACACAGATTTCCAGTCCAAAACTGGATTATGAATTTGCAACCAGGGAAACCCCAGAACAACGGCATCATGCAGACCATGCAACACCAAAAATCTGCAATTTTCTTGATGGTCTGGGGCGACCCGCATGACCACCTGGGTCCAAAACTGAGGTTTATTTTTCGCCAAAGGAGTAGCATCAATCCCCCTCAAAGGGATAGGCGTCTGCAGAGGTGTCATCGGAAATCCACAACGTTTAGCAAAATCCAAGTCCATTAGGTTTAGCGCTGCTCCTGAATCCACAATAGCCTTGGCGGAAAATGTGGACAGAGAGCAGATCAGAGTAACTGCCAGAAGAAACTTAGGTTGAACACCACCAACAGAAAACGTGTGTGCAAAGCGTTTCTCTCGTTTAGGACAAACAGAAATAATATGCGAGGCATCTCCACAGAAAAAACACAGCTTATTACACCTTCTGAACTCCTGACGTTGCGCCCTAGACAAAACTCTATCACATTGCATAGGTTCATACGTCTGTTCAACCGGTGGCAACACCTCTCGTGCAATCCTGCGTTCACGTAAACGCCGATCAACCTGAATGGCTAATGACATAGAATTGTCCAGACCAGAGGGAACAGGAAATCCCACCATAGTATCTGTTACGGCTTCTGACAAACCCTTCCGAAAGAGAGCAGCCAAGGCATTATCATTCCAGGTAGTAAGGACCGCCCACTTTCGGAACTTTTGACAGTACAACTCTGCAGAATCTCGACCCTGGTTCAATGCCAACAGGGTCTTTTCAGCCTGATCAATAGCATTAGGTTCGTCATACAACAACCCCAAGGCTTGAAAGAATGCGTTCACATTAGTCAGAATAGGATTATCTGGTTTCAAAGAAAACGCCCAATCCTGGGGATCGCCACGCAGCAAAGACATGACAATTTTAACCTGCTGCGCGGAGCTCCCTGACGAGTTAGGCTTCAAGGCAAAAAATAATTTACAATTATTTTTGAAACTCAAAAATTTAGATCGATCCCCAAAAAATACATCAGGTGTAGGGATCTTTGGTTCAACAGCATGCGAACGAGCAAGGTAGGCGGAAATTCCCCGCACTTCCGCAGCGAGCTGCTCCACATAATCAGACAATTGCTTTATCTCCATTGAGAGAAAAAAAATTCCCCCTATGGCCTCAGAGATTTAGAGGAAAGAATATACACTTTTTTTTTTTTAAACACAATTCTTTCCTGCTATTGAGTACCCTAGGATCTGCGGTATGGCGGGTGATTCTGTTATGAATGAGTCACCGTAGGAGGCAAAAACAGAAATGCTAGCTAAGTCCAGAAAACCAGAGAAGTAGGCAGCTATCGGATTGCAGACCCCTGAACCTATCAACACAACTAGCAGTAGCCGTGGGGGGTTCCTACGATGCCCTAAACCCCTCGATCACAGCCGGAGAACTATATAGCCTAAAGACAGAAAGGGAAATCTAAACTGCCCCAGAGCAGACCCCAAAGCAAAAGGCAGCCCCCAACATATAATGACGGTGAAGCAAGAAGAAAGGACACTAACACAGACAGAAAGATAGACTGAGCAAAGACGGGGCCCAAGCTAACTAGATAGGAAAGGACAGGAAGGCTGCTGTCTGCAATCCGTGAAAAACCCTATGAAAATAAGAGCCAACAAACTGACAGTGAAAAAGACCCTGAAGACGCTAGGCTTCAAAAAGCTATGTCAGTACTCAGGAATATTCTGAAGACAGAGCAACAGGCAAAATGAGATTCAGCTCACCCCAGCAGGGAATGGCAGAATCCAGAAAAGCAAGGCAAACAAAAACAAAACACAAATGCTAACAGGCAAAGCGGAAAACTTAGCTTTAGAGGAGCAGGAATCAGACTGGTCTGCTAGGAGTCCACAGAGAAATCACCCGCAGGGCAGAAGGGCGTCGGCAGCCTTATATCCAGTCCGTGACTCCACTCAGCCAGTCATCATCATCAGGATCAGGTGTCTGATAATCAGGCTCATTACCTTCCTTTACCAGAATAGGGAGTTCACCAGACCTCAGTGACGAAGGGGAAAATGAACTCACAACAGGGAGCCCAGTCCAAATCTTGCACCGGAGCCCTTTGGAATCTGGTTACGCCACTGCCAGGCACAATCCAAGGATGAGAGTGGCACTGTTTCAATAAGAAAGGAGATCATTTCCTCTAATCTCAGACAACCCCGCTAGTATAAATTGCATTAAAAAGGTTGTCCAGGAGTGAAATATTGATGTCCTATCCAGAAGAAAGATCGTCAATATCAAATTTTTAGCAATTTAACACCCAGAGCCCCTTGATCAGCTGTTATCATTTTAATTCTATTCCTCCTCTTGACCATAAAATTACATGATCAGAGGGAACAGAGCGTATCTTAGGATGAGAACCAAACATTAATAGGTCAATGAGATTTACAAGGAGGATGGAAAAAAAAGTGAATTCCCAATATAGTCAAAATTCCCCTTTTTGCTACTTGGACCTGTCAATTACTCTTTACATAGATATGGAAATATGATGTTAAATGTCATCCTTGTACATGAATCAAGCTGCTGGGTAGGACAATGAGTTTCCAATATGGAAATACATAATTGGGTTGCCCTCCCAGGGCCGTGGAGTACTCGGTACCGGGCCGGTGTCAGTGGCATATGTCAAAGCAGCTGTTACCCGGTCCGTGGCCCTGGGCGCTCAAATCAATGGTGGTTTGTGATATAGTTTATGTGATAGTTCGTGACGCCACCTGTGCTGTTTGGCAAGCAAGATGTTAAGCCAATGCTGCGTGCGGATTCTCTGGGGCTGATGGTGTGTTGCAGCATAGATGGGGTAGCTCCTCACAGGTGAAGCTGTAACCCCAGGGCAGTGTAATGGCAATAGATGAGAATAGGCGCAGGCGGTGTGAGGAATGCTGATACCCAGATGTAACGGTGCTGACGGTGTTAGCGCACAAATGAATGGAAGACACCAGGGCTTGCAGTTCCAAAGCTTTACTCACAGTCCGTGGTACACACTGGTGCCTGCCTCTGTGCCGTGTCCTCCGGGGCAGAGACTCAATCAACCTCCCGGGCAAGTAAGGATTCTCCTCTCCAACACTCCGCCAACATGTACCTCTCCTGAACGACTCCTCTATTGCGTCTTAAGGTGTGAAGAGCTCCAGTACCGTAGTACTCTGGAGTTCCTCCTGTCAGATGTTCCTAACAACTCTATTTGTATGGCAGACAGCTGTAGCCTCTCTCAGGGACTCCCTTCTCCGGAGTTCTGGCTCTCTATTCAGTTGCTGTTGTGCCCCAAGTCTTAGAAGGGAGTAGTGCATTTACAGCCAACTACTCCACCGGTGTCTGCTGCAGAACCATAAGCATCCATACAACCTCGGGGACCGGGCCCCGGCCTTGCGCTGAGAACCTCTAGGCAGGGTTCCTCTTCCGACCCACAACTCCTCTCTGTTCTCTCTACTCCTCTTTCCTGTGGAAGCTTAGGTTGCAGTTCTACGTCTTTCTCCTTCTGTTCCTCTCCCGTGCCAGCTGGCTCAGATCACTAAGGCAGCTGCAGCACTCCTTCTCTCCCTCTTCTAGGGATCTCCTTCCTCTCGGACCCGTCCTCAGACTCTCCTGACTGACTGTCCAGACTCCCCTCAGACTGACCTCCAGACTGATCAGTAATTCTAAACCTTCCCAACCTTTTATATGGATCTCAACTCCACCCACCTCCCAGCACATCCAGTGTTCCATGCAGGGAACCACCAAGGCACTCCTAATGTCTAGGAGGAGAGAGACACCTCAATGTGGTTGTGCAGAACTACCCTGTTGTGTGGGGTGCGAGTGTTGGAGTGAGAAAAGGAGTTCCCAACTTACCTAGGTGGTGGGGCACTACACCTTAGGAGAAGGTGCAGTACCTCTGTGGCGACTGAGCCTCAGGGGCGCCCCATATGCTCAACCTTCCATTGACATCTGTCCTTGTCCAGCCCATGAACCTGCGCTCCTGGAATGTGGAGGATTATTTCTATGTGTCACCTTCTATGTGCGACGTCTGCTATTAACATGATTTGAATAATCTGAGTCATCAGAGAATACAGCTGTTATCAAATCTCTTTTGATATATTCATATATTCAGTGATATAGATCTTGCGGGCGATGTGAATGTAAATAATTGACAGATTGCGCACACTGTTCATTTGGATTAAATAAAAAAAATGCTTTCCATTTCTCACGACAAGAGGTGCTGCACATCCTTTTTTTTGTTGCAAAGATTACCAAGTAAATTTTTGCGGATGAATTGGCAAGTGATATATAGAATAAACTGTTAATTATTAATTAGAATGCAAAACGATTGATCTGTTACTATGAGACGGAGAAATAAACATCTTCCAAAGGGACCATTAATAGTCCAAAACTGGCAACGGGAGTCAAACATTTCGTCACAACGACTCCTTTCCCAGGATAGATTTATCAGCATAGAATGTACATTAATGTTTAAATAACACTATAATTGATTAGGAAGGAACATATGTTATATGAAAGGTCAGATCGTTCCCTGGATATAGATTTAGGTATACATTAGTTATTTTCTTTTACAAAAAATAAGAGCATTTTTAGTACAACTTAGCTTTGTTTTTGTGACTTAAAATAAATGACTGATTCTGGTGAAAATAATTCTAAATATTTAATCTGGCTTAAAGGGGTGGTTTGAAACTAAAATTGATTCTAATTCAAGATGTCTGTTCATTTATTGTTGTAATCTGTAGTAATCTGACAGCCTTTTCAATATACTTTGAAACGTTCTTATAGTTCTCCCTCTATTCTCTCTGCTTTATTTTTTTTTTTTTTACTCATTTCCGATTTGATGACATTTCGTTTGCTGAAAAACTCAAGTGAGATGTCATCAGGGGGCAGAGGCTGTGGTGTCAGCTATACTGAGCATACATTGGTTGTCAGTTCTGACATATGCCGAGTTTGAGCTTCCCTCTCATTATGCAATATAACTTTCAATGCACAGTGACAGTGCACTCCCTTGCCGACCCTTATGAGAAGTATCATAAGCTGACAAGAGAGCGCAATGTCACTGTAAATTGTTAGGAGAAAACACGGTGATCAGGAAAAACAGAGCTCAGTCCCGTCCATTAAAGTGACATTACTTTCGGGGGTGAGGCTTGTTTCTTCTCTCCGCAGTCTCTCCTTACAAAGTGTACTGACTGTGCTCAATGGTAATGGAGCACGCCATCAGGGAACTCGCACTGAACATTTCTCAGAATTGACATCCAACACATGCTCAGTAGAGCTGGGGCTAGCACAGCCCCTGAAATGGACTTTGCTGATGATGCTTCGTTTCAGGGTGGAGGCAGAGGCTGCGTCAGTGACTACAACCTCTGCCCCCTAATGACGTCACGTTTGAATATCGCTGCATGCACTGGGGATTCTTAAACAAAGGACATCACACCAGAAACGGGTAAAGAAAAAATTAAATCAGAATCAAGAGGGAACGACGGATTTTTTAAAGCATATTAGAAAAGCGATTAAATTATTAAATTAAATAGACATTTAGGATCAAAATGAATATTATTTTTGAACCACCCCTTTAAGATCAGTTGGTCTTAGTAAATTTGAATCTTTGCTTTTAGTAAAAAAACTGTTCACCTTTTTACAACATGTTACTTTAAGCCCTGTATTGATTTATTAATTTATTAATATATCTTTATAGAAGTGTTGAGTGTAATTGATACAGACCTCCAAATCTACACCAATAATTTAGAACAAAATTACGAAAAAAAAAAAACCTGGGGGAACTGAAGAAGTGTCTTCATATTGTACATATTACTAATAAAATATAAATATGCAAAACTTAATATATGCTTGTTATCAAAAGAGCCTCAATTTTAAGTTGTAGTCCTGCCAGCTCAACTTCTGATTTGTGATTGACACAAGAAAGAATTTCCAGTCTCAGCATGTCATCCTTGCTGTGTGCAAAGGGGGCTATCTGCTTCATGTTAATAGCTAATGCAGCCATGATCTCAATATTTACAATGGCCAGGATAGAGAAAAGGGCTGGGTTACCCCCCAAAATTGAGCCAATCAGCCAGCCCCCATTACACACAACACTGACATGCCAACAAGCAAAATGTCCTACTGTGTAGAACAGGGTTCCCCAACTCCAGTCCTCAAGGCCCACCAACAGATCATATTTTCAGGATTTCCTTTGTATTGCACAGGTGAAGCAATTATCACCTGAGCAATTCTAAGGAAATCCTGAAAACATGACCTGTTCGTGGGCCTTGAGGACTGGAGTTGGGGAACCCTGGTGTAGAACACAAACCGATGACAAATGTCATCATGCTTACATGCAACTCCTTCCATATGAGGCACATTGACGCCAATAGATGTAAAAGTAATATTTCTTATATGGTTGCAAAAAGGGGCATACATAGAATGGGGCCCCATAGTAGGAGTCCTAATTGCCACCCCCCACAAAAAAACCTCAGGGGGGTCACAGAAAGCATATCTCACATCTTTGCAGCAGTCACCGCCCCCCCAACTCATGGATGCCATAGCGGCCGCACGATCTGCTGCTGATAGCGGTACGCCACTGGTTGCATACACCAACAGCTTATTTATAGAGGAAAAATTAAAGTATTAAAGTATTATTATGTTATTTTTGACATACGTAGCCAGCAGTGGGCACAATATATAGGAGTATAGCTGTCAAAGCCAATTCACTACACCAAGTAAAACCACTGGCTTTAACAGTGGGGTGGTCAGGGAGCTGACAAACCCAACATAGCGTACTTGTGATAAAGGTGCCCTCTTATGCGGCAGTGGAGACTCTGCACCTCATATACAGTAACTATACCACTGAGTAAATCTCTGTGCATGACATCCATGTAGGTATTTCCTTGCAATGAGAGATTTGGCTAAATTAGATCTGCTAGCGGTCAGTAGACTAGATTTGCAGAATATGTATGAAAATGTAATAATTTGTAAATTGTCTGATGGGTCAGCTCTGACGGTATAATATAGGATGAACGTGTTCTGATATCAAAATGATAAAAAAGGATTGCAATGGTCTTATTCCTCTATGGGACATGAAAAGAACTTTCTTCAGCTTATTTTTACCCTGTTAAAATTGTATCAGAGAATAGATGGTTTCTTATCAGTCGCAACAACTAATTATACTACTGTATGAATTGAGAATATTCAAGTTGGACTCTGGCTGTGATAATATGGCATAAGGCGGTGTTAATATGATCCATTGTCTTGTCATGATGTAGGTTTTTGATATATAACACAATGGATATTGGCAGTTGATAAAGGTCTTGTTGATGGGGTCCTTGCTTCTGGAAACTCCACCAATAACTAGAATGGGGGCCCAGAGCCACCCAATCCCCCCTTGGCGTCTGAATGGAGAATTGGTTGAGCATGGTCTCTCTTCTCCATCCAATGTTTACGGGGCTGACGGTAACGTCTAAGATGTCCCACAGGAGATCCAGTAAATGTCTATTGTGGGAAGCCTGTTTTCTTAAAAATTTACAATAACTTACAAAAGTAATAGTGGAAAATTTTTGCGCTGACATGAGAGGTATCTTGGATGTGCATCAAAAAGTCAAGTTGAATCTTAAAGTAATACATAAGCTGTTTGCCTCTTCCCATAATGGAAAGAATTCTGCGTTGGCACCGTTACCTGAGGCTGGCTATGCTAAGTTTTCATTCTACTCTAAGATCTGCTTTATGTAAG
This sequence comes from Dendrobates tinctorius, assembly GCF_039654945.1. Classification (NCBI taxonomy): domain Eukaryota; kingdom Metazoa; phylum Chordata; class Amphibia; order Anura; family Dendrobatidae; genus Dendrobates; species Dendrobates tinctorius. The sequence goes on from NW_027361684.1 coordinate 10,744,010, forward strand.
CTACGGCTTCTGGATACAAGGGCATCTCTCCAAAAAAAGGAATATTTGTCTTAAATGTGATTAGCAATTGTTGTTCCCTTTCAGAAAATCTTGGTTACCACTTGCAGTTTGGGATAGAAAATAAAAAACATGCTTTACTCTCTCTCCAGGTGCCACACTTAGTCTTTAGTGCTTCTGGTGTTCGATACTCGCTGTTACACTAACATCATATCGACAATGCACAACCAATTAGTGATCTCATTATCTCTGGTGGTGGAGGTAGGGTTTTCATCTGAGTGGGCAGAGCTGCTGAACTCACCAATTGGCTGCTGGCTGTCAAAACGATCACAGTGCAACAGCCAATACCAGAAATCGGGAGCAGCACCAAAAAATGTCATGTTCCACAACTTGAGACTTATACAGTATTATGTTGTTGCTGTTCCACTGCTATGCAATAAGGTTTGCCCCTTTTAGAAGTTTGTCCTCTCTCTTACCCTGTATATAAGCTCTCCCTTCTTCCTCAGATGGTGTATGCCAGCCATTTTGCTATTTCATATCTACACTGTTCTGTTTCAGAATGGTCTTTTTATCTACCGTAATTGTGCATAATTGAAAGAATTCAGCTGGAAAGTAAAACTTCTGGAATCTTCAAACGTGCCAAGTATAAAGTCAAGTATCTGATGAAATCACTTTGTGAGAGTAGTGGTCAATACAGACATCCATAGAAACGATGTTTCAAGAGCCTCATACTCGTAGCCTAGTTATGGAGTCAGAATAGTAAAAAGACATCTGCCAGATACATCTGCAAAGCCAGATTACAACTTTTATAGAGATACTATGTAAGAGGGTCAGGGCTGAGCCCCCTAAATGTTGATGCTACTGTTTACATGTACATAATTGCCATGTTTGAATGTGTCGTATTTAGGTATCTTTGTATTATATGTAAGCTGTATATACATGTTTATTGCCATATGTAAGCTAGGGACAGTGCAGTTAGGGTAAAGTGTCACTAGATGGGGGCACTGAGAACACTGCATACAGTTAGGTCCATATATATTTGGACAGAGACAACATTTTTCTAATTTTGGTTCTAGACATTACCACAATGAATTTTAAACAAAACCATTCAGATGCAGTTGAAGTTCAGACTTTCAGCTTTCATTTGAGGGTATCCACATTAAAATTGGATGAAGGGTTTATGACGTTCATCTCCTTAACATGTGCCACCCTGTTTTTAAAGGGACCAAAAGTAATTGGACAATTGACTCCAAGGCTATTTCATGGATAGGTGTGGGCAATCCCTTCGTTTGTCATTCTCAATTAAGCAGATAAAAGGCCTGGAGTTGATTTGAGGTGTGGTGCTTGCATTTGGAAGGTTTTGCTGTAAAGGAAACATGCAGTCAAAGGAGCTCTCCATGCAGGTGAAACAAGCCATCCTTAAGCTGCAAAAACAGAAAAAACCCATCCGAGAAATTGCTACAACATTAGGAGTGGCAAAATCTACAGTTTGGTACATTCTGAGAAAGAAAGAAAGCACTGGTGAACTCATCAATGCAAAAAGACCTGGGCGCCCACAGAAGACAACAGTGGTGGATGATCGCAGAATAGTCTCCATGGTGAAGAGAAACCCCTTCACAACAGTCAACCAAGTGAACAACACTCTCCAGGAGGTAGGTGTATCAATATCCAAATCTACCATAAAGAGAAGACTGCATGAAAGTAAATACAGAGGGTTCACTGCACGGTGCAAGCCACTCATAAGCATCAAGAATCAAAAGGCTAGACTGGACTTTGCTAAAAAAAAATCCAAAAAAGCCAGCACAGTTCTGGAAGAACATTCTTTGGACGGATGAAACCAAGATCAACCTCTACCAGAATGATGGAAAGAGAAAACCATGGCGAAGGCATGGTACAGCTCATGATCCAAAGCATACCACATCATCTGTAAAACACGGCGGAGGCAGTGTGATGGCTTGGGCATGCATGACTGCCAGTGGCACTGGGTCACTAGTGTTTATTGATGATGTGACACAGGACAGAAGCAGCTGAATGAATTCTGAGGTATTCAGAGCCATACTGTGTGCTCAGATCCAGCCAAATGCAGCCAAACTGATTGGTCGTGGTTTCATACTACAGATGGACAATGACCCAAAACATAAAGCCAAAGCAACCCAGGAGTTTATTAAAGCAAAGAAGTGGAATATTCTTGAATGGCCAAGTCAGTCACCTGATCTCAACCCAATTGAGCATGCATTTCACTTGTTAAAGACTAAACTTCAGACAGAAAGGCCCACAAACAAACAGCAACTGAAAACCACCACAGTGAAGGCCTGGCAGAGCATCAAAAAGGAGGAAACACAGCGTCTGGTGATGTCCATGAGTTCAAGACTTCAGGCAGTCATTGCCAACAAAGGGTTTTCAACCAAGTACTAGAAATGAACATTTTATTTACAATTATTTAATCTGTCCAATTACTTTTCTTCCTTTTAAAAATAGGGTGGCACATGTTAAGGAGCTGAAACTCCTAAACCCTTCATCCAATTTTAATGTGGATACCCTCAAATGAAAGCTGAATGTCTGAACTTCAACTGCATCTGAATTGTTTTGTTTAAAATTCATTGTGGTAATGTCTAGAACCAAAATTAGAAAAATGTTGTCTCTGTCCAAATATATATGGACCTACCTGTAGGAAGGTTTAGTTGTAGTACACTTAGAAGTTAATTGTAGGAGTGGTAGCTGGGGAATAAGGTAGACAGATTTCCTGGACATAGGCAGATGGGGGTAGACCCCTGGTGTGCTCAGGTGGCCTTGGGGCCTGAGCTGGTTAGCTATCACACAACGTTTCCAAGTAGAAGCCCAGCCATCCATAGAAAGGAGTGAAAGCATTAAGGAAGAAAAGAAGAGTTAAGTGCATGGTATCTGCAGCAACGTAGTAAAGAAGTTGCAGAAGACGTTTGGGTGCTGAAGTAGTAAAGTGGGCCACCAGCGAGTGCACGGGCAGGATAAAAGGGGTGGACGACCTAGTAGATGAATATTTCCGTGTCTGGGCTGAAGTTGGCTCCAGGGAGATAGGTTGAAGTGCCCTTTTCACCGGGCTCCTTGTTCTCGTTATATCTTTGTGGCCTATTCCAGTGAAGCAGAAGAAGTTAGGGAAATGCGAAGAATAATGCATTGCTGGTACTGTTACCAAGTGTGCTGGAAGTGTTATAGATGTGCTGGGTCCTGAAGAGAATAAATCCGTTATGTTCAAAGTTGCTTTGGACTCTGCCTAATGTCCTTCACGTGAATGTTAGAACGGGGAACACAGCAGGGAAGAAGCAGCTGACAGCACAGTGAGTATGGAATGTGCTGACATGATTGCAACCCGGCCATATTATTACAACAGCATCAGGCAAAAGAAGATGTACAATCATCATAGAATAAATCATCAGTGTGTGTAAAGCACCCATTGTTCATTCTCCCTCTGCATAGATCCTACTAGAATTTTGTAGCCTACATCTATATACAGATTCATTCTGCCTGTGGGGTACCATGTCTGAAGGGAAGGCTGTGCAGTCTTTGCAAGATACACAGTCAGATGAAAATAGTATAGATCTTAATCCATAGTCCAGTGAGAAGTCTAAATGCTCTACCAAGCTCACATGGAAGGTTAGAGGGAGCTCTAGAATGACTGTGGCAACATATAGAGTTTATACTAGTAAAAGCCAGAAATACGTTATAACTCTAAAAAAAACTCAATACACAGGATTCTGTAGAAGAACTGCAAGGTTTCTTAGCAACTTAACTGTGAGACAGACTGCACAGTACATTATATTTAGTCTACGGCAGAGGCAAGAATCACACAAATAAAGAGGCGTCATCTCGCATTTTTGGGTCCACCAAATAGTCAAAACAATCAAGTCACGCTCTTCGAAATGTTCAATTCTCAGCGAGCAGCTTATAAAGACACATACAGAACCTGAGGCTTCTAAGATACAAGCCACCTTTGTGCAAAAGAAGGAAGAAACGAACAAACTGGAAGCAATTGCATTTGCAGAAGCAGCGCACAGGAAGGTGGAAATAAACGCATTGGAAGCATGCTCAGCAGCAGAAGCAAAGTGAAAAAGAGGCTCTATAGGAGTGCGAGAATGCTACAGTCATGGCAAGGTTAAAGGTCCTGGAACAAGTTATCAATGGGAGTAAAAGAGACAGCATCAGCTTAAGCAAAATGGATTCAGAAGACTCTCTTATGCGCAAAGAGTCTACATACTAAGCCAAAATAGTGCATCCCTGTTTGCTACAATTGTTCCTGACAGTACAGACATTTCTCCAGAGCATCATGACGCTGAACCTTCAACAACATCCTACCTTCAAAGTTGGTACAATGCACTGCCAAGTCATTATCTTGGACCATCGTCATACACCAGAACATGCCAGGGCTCCCAATCTAACTCTGTGCCACTTACACCTTCTCCAACCACAAGGTATAGCAGGGAGGATGCAGATCAAGCAGCAAGTTCCACCTCAGTATCTTCTTCATGCACAGAAGTCTGTGGAGAAGGCCTTTGTGACAAGTCATCTGGAAAGATATGTCTGGTGAACGTATATTCCAAGGGTCAACCATAGAAAGCCATAAAGGTGTATGCCATACTGGATTATCAAAGCAACCATTTAAAATCAGAATTCTTTGATCTGCTCAACTTAAAGGGAAATGCTTACCCTTGCATCTTGGGTAACTGTAGCGGTGCTACAGAGCTCTCTGGTTGAAGGTTGAAGACTCAGTGAATTTATAGTAGCTTTTCTTGAAAAATACTGTCGAGTTCCCCATACCCAAAACCTGTTGAGTGCAAACAATAGAGAGGAGATCCCAACGGCCGATGTTGCTCTTCGTCACCTTCATCTGAGGACCATAGCCAACAAGATTTAAGCCCTTGACAATAGTGCAGATATCCTAATTCTACTTGGCAGAGATATTCTCCAGCAGCACAAGGTACGTCAGCAAATCAATGGACCACAAGTTGCTCCATTTGCCTAACTCTTTGATCTAGGCTGGGTAATCAAAGGCAATGTCTGCATAGTCAAGATGAAGAGGACAAACAATATTTTATCATGTAAGATGCTTGTTTGTTCAGCCATACCCACATCATTACTGGGTGAAGGAGGAGCAGAGTGACAATAAGTGACAATAAGTGGCAGCAATAAACCCTTGAAAAAATGCCCACGTTCCATTAGCTGGATATCTTTACCCTTTCGTTCTCAGGGATAAAGTTGCCAAACAATCTGCAGCAAGCAACTGCAAGCTTTTCTTTCTTAATCTGCACCCTAAAGAGGAAACCAGAGATGGAGAAACATTTCATTGCCTTCATGCAGAATATCTTTGACACAGAGGCGGACATATCATTGGTGCTACCTGTGCGGCCGCACAGGGGCCCAAGAGGTAAGGGGGCCCATTTCTACCTCCAAACCAGGTGCAATTTTGCATTTTTTAGGAACTCTTGGGCTACAAAGGGCCCATTTATTGTTCTTGCACAGGGGCCCTTTTCTGACTGTGCCCGCCAGTGCTTTGACAGACATCATGCAGAGCCTGCACCACCACTAAAGGAAGGAGAAGAATGCTGGTACCTTCCATTCTTTGGTGTCTACCACCCACGCAAACCTAACCAAATCAGATTAGTGTTTGAATCCAGTGCTCGGTATGAAGGCCGCTCTTTGAATAACCTTCACACTGGGTCTAACGTAAACAGCAGCCTTGTAGGAGAAATTAGAAATGTAATAAGTTTTTCTGATTCGTTATGTCTCTTTCCTCATTTGCAGGCATTGCTGTACCAAAAGCATCCATGGTGTGGTGGATCGACTCACTCGGCTGCTCACAGAGGTAGATTCAGGAACGTTTCTGGTTTGAATCTTCTGCTGATTTATTAAAAAGTAGGGCATAAACAGGTGCAACATTCATCAAAATAAATACAGCCTGTCTCTTTCTTCATGTGCAGGCATTGCTGGAGCTTAGATATCCATGGTTATGACCACTACCAACTAGCTAACTAAAGTCACAGGTAAAGTACTGGATGGGAGATATGCATCATCGAGGTTGTTAGCTTAGTGATATGAATCTAGGGAAAATGCTTCAGCACATTAAGTGCTGAGAGGGGTTAACCGGCCATTTTAAGGGCTTGTTTTTTTGTGAACATCTGAAGAGTGGATGGTAGACTGTTCACCATATCTCTACCCCAGGGTGTGGTTTAGTAGGTAAATAGTAAATAGTCAGTCTTCTGAATCATTTATGGTGGGGTGTGCCGGGGCGTGAGAGCTCTAGAGCGTTGTTTATGATAAAACTGATCTGAACTCTGTCGTTGGTCCTGAGCGGGCAGATACCTGCCACCATGTGAACTGTGCTATACGTTATCCTTTGTTTCCAGTTGATGAACTTTGTACTGGTTTATGCGTACTTTAATAAACCAGAAGAATATTCAAACGAGAAATGTTCCTGTGTCTATAGACCTCTATGAGCAGCGAGAGAAAATCACATTCACATGAAGGCACCGTCTTGATGAGGTTTAATTTTTTTTTTCTGTGCCAAAATGGCGCTGGCGCAGTAGCATCTATTGAAACGCGATAGAAACTACTGCGAAGGTGCAGCTGCCAGAGCCATTTTGTTTGAAAATAAAATTTTTCTTAAAAAAACTATATGTATACATAATATGAAAATATGCATATCATCCCTCGCGTCATGCTACATCGCAGTTGCCAGCGCTGGCGCCTGCCTGATGAATGTGAATTTCTTTTTTTTTTAAAACTATATTATATCCAGTATGTAAAATTGGGGGCAGGTTACTGAGTGATCAGTAACCTGTCATAAGCAGTAAGATGAATATCTAAGCAGAGCACCACATGAAGACCCCCCTACAGGCCGCCCAGAAGCACGAGAATATCATTAACTGAAAACTACAAATAAAGATTAAACAACAACCAAAAGACGGATTGTATCAACCAAGGTTTCATTTTAATCAGTATAACAGCACCAATCTGACAGTGTCTGTAGGTAACTCAGCACTATCCTGCTAACAGGTTCACTTTAAGTATTTGACCACAAGTGAAGAGGCAATTGATCTGCTCTCTAGAACAGGGGTCCCCAACCGCCGGTCCGCGGCCCAGCACTGGGCCGCTGCAGTGCCCTTGCCGATCCACGGACACAAGGGGAGCCAGGGGCGGTCAGTGGCGTAGCGGGGGCTGGGGCAGGGGCGGCCAGGGAGCGATCAAGCAGCTCCGCTGACAGCAAGAGGGAATAGCAGGAGCAGAGCTGCAAGGACCCGTCCAGCTTCCTGCCCGCGCTTCCTGTCTCTGACTGACACAGAGAGGAGCGCGTCCGCTGCTGTGTCAGAGTGAGGAAGCGCGGGCGGCGGGCAGGTGAGAGGAGAGAGGTGGTGTGTGTGTATGTATAATGTGTGTGTATGTATGTCTGTCTGTGTGTGTACATGTATGTGTGTGTGTGTGTGTGTGTGTTTGTGTAGCCTGGCCCTGGAGGAGATGGGGAGTGATGGAGAGACGGCAGTGATGGGGTGAAGGCAATGATGGGGAGAGGGGAGTGATGGGGTGAAGGCAATGATGGGGAGAAGGGAGTGATGGGGTGAAGGCAATGATGGAGAGATGGCAGTGATGGGGTGAAGGCAATGATGGGGAGAAGGGAGTGATGGGGTGAAGGCAATGATGGGGAGAAGGGAGTGATGGGGTGAAGGCAATGATGGGGAGAGGGGAGTGATGGGGTGAAGGCAATGATGGGGAGAGGGGAGTGATGGGGTGAAGGCAATGATGGGGAGAAGGGAGTGATGGGGTGAAGGCAATGATGGGGAGAGGGGAGTGATGGGGTGAGGGCAATGATGGGGAGAAGGGAGTGATGGGGTGACGGCAATGATGGGGAGAAGGGAGTGATGGGGTGAAGGCAATGATGGGGAGAGGGGAGTGATGGGGTGAAGGCAATGATGGGGAGAGGGGAGTGATGGGGTGATGGCAATGATGGGGAGAAGGGAGTGATGGGTGAAGGCAATGATGGGGAGAGGGGAGTGATGGGGTGAAGGCAATGATGGGGAGAGGGGAGTGATGGGGTGACGGCAATGATGGGGAGAAGGGAGTGATGGGTGAAGGCAATGATGGGGAGAGGGGAGTGATGGGGTGAAGGCAATGATGGAGAGACGGCAGTGATGGGGTGAAGGCAATGATGAGGAGACAGCAGTGATGGGGTGAAGGCAATGATGGGGAGAGGGGAGTGATGGGGTGAAGGCAATGATGGGGAGAAGGGAGTGATGGGGTGAAGGCAATGATGGAGAGATGACAGTGATGGGGTGAAGGCAATGATGGGGAGAAGGGAGTGATGGGGTGAAGGCAATGATGGAGAGATGGCAGTGATGGGGTGAAGGCAATGATGGGGAGAAGGGAGTGATGGGGTGAAGGCAATGATGAGGAGAGGGGAGTGATGGGGTGAAGGCAATGATGGAGAGAAGGCAGTGATGGGGTGAAGGCAATGATGGGGAGAAGGGGGTGATGGGGTGAAGGCAATGATGGGGAGATGGCAGTGATGGGGTGAAGGCAATGATGGGGAGACAGCAGTGATGGGGTGAAGGCAATGATGGAGAGAAGGGAGTGATGGGGTGAAGGCAATGATGGGGAGAAGGGAGTGATGGGGTGAAGGCAATGATGGGGAGATGGCAGTGATGGGGTGAAGGCAATGATGGGGAGAAGGGAGTGATGGGGTGAAGGCAATGATGGGGAGATGGCAGTGATGGGGTGAAGGCAATGATGGGGAGACAGCAGTGATGGGGTGAAGGCAATGATGGAGAGAAGGGAGTGATGGGGTGAAGGCAATGATGGAGAGATGGCAGTGATGGGGTGAAGGCAATGATGTGGGAGAAGGGAGTGATAGGGTGAAGGCAATGATGGAGAGATGGCAGTGATGGGGTGAAGGCAATGATGGGGAGAGGGGAGTGATGGGGTGAAGGCAATGATGGAGAGATGGCAGTGATGGGGTGAAGGCAATGATGGGGAGACAGCAGTGATGGGGTGAAGGCAATGATGGAGAGAAGGGAGTGATGGGGTGAAGGCAATGATGGAGAGATGGCAGTGATGGGGTGAAGGCAATGATGGGGAGAAGGGAGTGATGGGCTGAAGGCAAAGATGGGGAGAGGGGAGTGATGGGGTGAAGGCAATGATGGAGAGACGGCAGTGATGGGGTGAAGGCAATGATGGGGAGACAGCTGTGATGGGGTGAAGGCAATGATGGGGAGAGGGGAGTGATGCGGTGAAGGCAATGATGGGGAGAAGGGAGTGATGGGGTGAAGGCAATGATTGAGAGATGGCAGTGATGGGGTGAAGGCAATGATGGGGAGACAGCAGTGATGGGGTGAAGGCAATGATGGAGAGAAGCGAGTGATGGGGTGAAGGCAATGATGGAGAGATGGCAGTGATGGGGTGAAGGCAATGATGGGGAGAAGGGAGTGATGGGGTGAAGGCAATGATGGAGAGATGGCAGTGATGGGGTGAAGGCAATGATGGGGAGACAGCAGTGATGGGGTGAAGGCAATGATGGAGAGATGGCAGTGATGGGGTGAAGGCAATGATGGGGAGACAGCAGTGATGGGGTGAAGGCAATGATGGGGAGACAGCAGTGATGGGGTGAAGGCAATGATGGGGAGAAGGGAGTGATGGGGTGAAGGCAATGATGGAGAGATGGCAGTGATGGGGTGAAGGCAATGATGGGGAGACAGCAGTGATGGGGTGAAGGCAATGATGGAGAGATGGCAGTGATGGGGTGAAGGCAATGATGGGGAGACAGCAGTGATGGGGTGAAGGCAATGATGGGGAGACAGCAGTGATGGGGTGAAGGCAATGATGGAGAGATGGCAGTGATGGGGTGAAGGCAATGATGGGGAGAAGGGAGTGATGGGGTGAAGGCAATGATGGGGAGAAGGGGGTGATGGAGCACTTATTCAAAACCTATGGTGAGTTGAGTCACATTATAAATGTTATTTAATTATAAGTATGCACTGCTACACTACAACCGTGTCCATAGCCCCGCCCCCTTATGACCAAAGCCCCACCCCTGCCACACCTCCATCCCCGCCCTGCCGGGCCATGGAAGAATGGTCTTGCTTGAAACCGGTCCCTGGTGCAAAAAAGGTTGGGGACCACTGCTCTAGAACACAGGAAATGCTGTCTGCTCTGAACCTCAGACTTTTCTCCAACAGCCAGAACGGAATGACAGGATTTCCATTTGAGGACCATGCAACAAGCTTAAAGGACATTGATCTGGGTTCTGATGTTCCTCCCATGCAAGCAGTCTTGGCCTGCTGTGGGACATTAAACAGAACACATTCACATTCCAAGTGTCAGCCTGTGACAAACTCTTCACCAAACGAGGAGTCTTATCGGTTGTGAATAGCACCTACGATCCTCTTGTGTTTACAGTACCCACCACCAGGCCAGACATGATACTGCTGAGAATAGAAAAATCCAGAAGAAAATGGGTTAAATCAATAAAATTAGCCACAGCTTAAAACAAGCAATAGGTATACTCCAAATCACAACTAGAAGCAAAAAACAAAAAAGGAGTACAAAATACCCATTTAAAATGTCTCAAATATTTTTATTCATTACTCACATCAGACATCACGTACAAAATATATATTAAAAAGATTATGTGGACAAAAATTATATAAAAGTGAAGGACACAAAACAAAAAAGGTCCAGCACAATTACAAATATATACGGACCGAGAATTCAGAGACCATAAAAGGACACCACAATGCAATAATATTATATATGTATAAATATTGCAACACTGTCACAGTACCAGAAAATAAAAAAATACCATGGGTGCAACTGGATTAAATAAAACACATTATCACCATAGGTATAAACCCCGTACACACCCATAGCTTAAATAATCAAAATCCAATACTGAAAAAAAGTCTCACCCAAATAGGTCCTAGCAAGCGGTCAGACCATGCTGAGACAGTTTTTCACTGAGATCATAGATTGGGACACTCCACTACTGTCCCAGAAAGAACACAGGAGACACAGAAGGTAGTAGAACATCTCCAAGTCCCACATTATGCTTTAAAGTCCCTTTCAACTGCCGTCAGAAGAGAAGTCCTCATTTTTTCTGATGCGTCTACAGAGGCCATAGACGCAGTAGCCTATCTGAAGACCTCAGAAGCAAACAACAAGGTACATTGTGGATAAAGGCCCCGTCACACTAAGCGACTTACCAGCGATCCCAACACCGATATCAAGGTGTCAGGATCGCTAGTAAGTCGCTATGTGATCGCTGGTGAGCTGTCACACAGACAGCTTCACCAGCGATCAGCACAGCGATGCTGAGCGCCCGGCATTGCTTGCCATCGCTGTAAAAAATAGAATCAAAATAAAAAATATAGTTATTCTCACCTTCCGACGTCCCGCGCAGCCATCCCGCCTCTCTCCACGCTCCGGTCCCAGTGATCCTTTGCACGAATGACCGCGAGATGTCACGGTCTCGAGGGATAACAAAGTCTCACGGTCATTCGTTCAAAGGATCACTGGGACCGGAGCGTGGAGAGAGGCAGGATGGCTGAACGGGACGTCGGAAGGTGAGAATAACTATATTTTTTATTTTTTTTATTATTTTTTTACACCTGATCGCTGGTCTCCCGCCTGTCACACGCAGCGATGCGTGCTGGCCAACGGGAGACCAGCGACCAAAGAAATGTCCAGAGGTTTCTTCCAGCGATCAGCGATACCGGCAGGGGGGCCGCTCGCTGATCGCTGTCACACATACAGTGGGGAAAAAAAGTATTTAGTCAGTCAGCAATAGTGCAAGTTCCACCACTTAAAAAGATGAGAGGCGTCTGTAATTTACATCATAGGTAGACCTCAACTATGGGAGACAAACTGAGAAAAAAAATCCAGAAAATCACATTGTCTGTTTTTTTTTCATTTTATTTGCATATTATGGTGGAAAATAAGTATTTGGTCAGAAACAAAATTTCATCTCAATACTTTGTGATATATCCTATGTTGGCAATGACAGAGGTCAAACGTTTTCTGTAAGTCTTCACAAGGTTGCCACACACTGTTGTTGGTATGTTGGCCCATTCCTCCATGCAGATCTCCTCTAGATCAGTGATGTTTTTGGCTTTTCGCTTGGCAACACGGACTTTCAACTCCCTCCAAAGGTTTTCTATAGGGTTGAGATCTGGAGACTGGCTAGGCCACTCCAGGACCTTGAAATGCTTCTTACGAAGCCACTCCTTCGTTGCCCTGGCGGTGTGCTTTGGATCATTGTCATGTTGAAAGACCCAGCCACGTTTCATCTTCAATGCCCTTGCTGATGGAAGGAGGTTTGCACTCAAAATCTCACGATACATGGCCCCATTCATTCTTTCATGTACCCGGATCAGTCGTCCTGGCCCCTTTGCAGAGAAACAGCCCCAAAGCATGATGTTTCCACCACCATGCTTTACAGTAGGTATGGTGTTTGATGGATGCAACTCAGTATTCTTTTTCCTCCAAACACGACAAGTTGTGTTTCTACCAAACAGTTCCAGTTTGGTTTCATCAGACCATAGGACATTCTCCCAAAACTCCTCTGGATCATCCAAATGCTCTCTAGCAAACTTCAGACGGGCCCGGACATGTACAGGCTTAAGCAGTGGGACACGTCTGGCACTGCAGGATCTGAGTCCATGGTGGCGTAGTGTGTTACTTATGGTAGGCCTTGTTACATTGGTCCCAGCTCTCTGCAGTTCATTCACTAGGTCCCCCCGCGTGGTTCTGGGATTTTTGCTCACCGTTCTTGTGATCATTCTGACCCCACGGGGTGGGATTTTGCGTGGAGAACCAGATGGAGGGAGATTATCAGTGGTCTTGTATGTCTTCCATTTTCTAATTATTGCTCCCACAGTTTGATTTCTTCACTCCAAGCTGGTTGGCTATTGCCGATTCAGTCTTCCCAGCCTGGTGCAGGGCTACAATTTTGTTTCTGGTGTCCTTTGACAGCTCTTTGGTCTTCACCATAGTGGAGTTTGGAGTCAGACTGTTTGAGGGTGTGCACAGGTGTCTTTTTATACTGATAACAAGTTTAAACAGGTGCCATTACTACAGGTAATGAGTGGAGGAAAGAGGAGATTCTTAAAGAAGAAGTTACAGGTCTGTGAGAGCCAGAAATCTTGATTGCTTGTTTCTGACCAAATACTTATTTTCCACCATAATATGCAAATAAAATGAAAAAAAAAAACAGACAATGTGATTTTCTGGATTTTTTTTTCTAAGTTTGTCTACCATAGTTGAGGTCTACCTATGATGTAAATTACAGACGCCTCTCATCTTTTTAAGTGGTGGAACTTGCACTATTGCTGACTGACTAAATACTTTTTTTCCCCACTGTAGCGATCTCGCTGGTGAGATCGCTGTAACGTCACAAAAGTTGTGACTCAGCAGCGATCTCGCTACCGAGATCGCTTAGTGAGACGGGGCCTTAGGGCTAAATTATCCCAAAAACCTACACACAATGTACCAAGACTTGAACTTTGTACTGCTGTGGAAAGTTATAAAAGATTAAATGGACATCGCAATTGATTAATTTACATTCTACACAGGTAAAACCTAACATAAAAACAAAGTGAGTAAATACCCTACAGTAAATATATAGCAATAGTGCATGAAAATAATATAGGGTACTTGGTTAACATAATTTTGATAAAAAAAAATGTAAAAGCCATCCCACCTCATCACGGTGACCCTATTCGGGATGGTCCTAACTCCTAACCTCTAGTATTAAAATATAACCATATGTCAAATTACATATAGTGAAAAATGAAAATTGTGAATAAGGGCTGAACAGGACAGAGGCCTCGATTAATGAACACCCATCAATGGGAAGTTACATAAATGTAATGTCCAGCTCAAGGAAAAGGGAGGTCACGTCCTCATTTGCAAAGAGTGCAAAAACGTGCATCAAAAGCCTAAAGCATTTTGCACTTTGTTCAAATGAGGGCATTGCCTCCCTTTTCCTTGAGCACTGAAAAAAAATGTCAAGTAATCTGATGAACCCAATATGTGAAGAATATGTACAATATCAAATACTCATTTTGGTGACTTTTTGATGTTATGTACTTTTGCTGCAAAGTGGATGAGATTTTTAGTAATATCATGCCCACTGTGCATATTTTTTATGCAGTTTAAACTGACCTGTGGTGCGTGTTTCAAATCTGCAACATGTCAATTTCTTTTCAAGGTATGCTCAGTTTTGTGTGTGAGATTTCCCCATAGACTTGCATTAGATGCGAAAAATCCACAGATAAACAAATGCAAATGACTTTATGGTGCGTTTCCACTCTAAAAATGCATGTGCGGGCATGACTATCAATAAAGTTTGGTCAAATACCAAGAAGAATCAGAAACAAAGCAGTGTTATCTAAAACACAACATACAAAAAAAAAAACAACAAAAATTAAAACTGCAATAAAAGCGCATGTAAAAGACGAAAGTAACCTAATTTAACTTATAGTTGAAGAAATGCTGCAATATCAAAAACTCACCAAATTCTCACCGCTGCCTTCACTATTAGGAAGTTTCAGGTCTGAAATTTAATAGGATCCCATGCTCAAGCAATGTCTGCACAGTGTTTGGCTTGTTGGTTTGTATTCTGGGAAGTAAAGACTTTGCACCAGATGCTTTACAGTAATCTAAAAAGTAACCTGGAAAATGTAACTCTTCCACAACATTGCACATTAAAAGGAAATTTGTCAGCAAGTTTTGATGTGTAATCTGCAGACCCCATGAGGTAGGGGCTGAGACACAAATTTCATTGAGGTGTCACTTATTGGATCGAAACAACAGCACACAGCCAAAAAAGTGCTTTATCAGAAGGAGAAAAAGTGGTTTTATCACCGCCGGACTAGCTTTCTCGTCTAACCACGGCTCAGGCATTGTGGTATGGGCATCTACAGTAGAGAAAACTGATTGCATCAGAACGCTGCAACCAGTAAACTAAAGGCCCCGTTAACGATGTCCCAGCGATCCCACCAACGATCCGACATGGATGGGATCGCTGGGACATAGACAGACTCACCAGCGATCAGGACCAGCGAGCAAGCTGGTATCTAGGGTAAACGGCGGGTATCCAAGAGCCGCGCGGCTTAGTTACCCGCTGTTTACCCTAGACACCAGCGTGCACGCTGGTATCTAGGGTAAACTGCGGGTATCCAAGAGCTGCGCGGCTCTTAGATACCCACTGTTTACCCTAGATACCAGCGTGCAGCGTCGCTGATCGCTGGTCTCTCGCTGCCACACGCAGCGATGCGTGCTGGCCAGCGGGAGACCAACGATCAAAAAATGGCCCAGGACGATCCTGCACAATCAGCGATACCCTGCAGGGGGGGCGGTCGCTGATGGATGTCACACACAGCGAGATCGCTGGAGAGATCGCTGATGCGTCACAAAATCAGCAATCTCGCTAGCGATCTGTGTGTGACGGGGCCCTAAGTGATACAGCATTGGATTCAGAGTCTCTTTCCCTACATCATGCTGCTGTCAGAAAAGGTAGCAAACGAGAAAAACCCTTTAACTTTACTGACAACAAACTTGATAACTGTTTAAAACAAAAATGCGTGAATATACCTCTAGGCTATAATAAAGACTGTGACTCAGAATCAGGGCAAGGCAAGTAATGCAAATATCTTTTTTTTCTTCTAAACACTAAATGCAGATGGGGCCAAGGAAACAATCATTATTTTTGCCAACTTTTCTAATCTTAATTCTTATGTGTTATATATTTTGAAGAACATAGTCATACAGTTATAGTGACAGAAGCATTTTATGTCCTTAACAAAAAAATGTAGCAAACAGATAAAAGAGCCAAGTAACAGTCAATTTATCTTCCAAGTAACATTGCTGTGATGTCACTTTTGGAAGGACACAA
This sequence comes from Dendrobates tinctorius, assembly GCF_039654945.1. Taxonomy (NCBI): domain Eukaryota; kingdom Metazoa; phylum Chordata; class Amphibia; order Anura; family Dendrobatidae; genus Dendrobates; species Dendrobates tinctorius. The sequence continues at coordinate 10,759,917 of NW_027361684.1, forward strand.
AGATTGTGAAACATTATCTTCTGTTATGAAACTGTGATCTTTTTGCTGCTGGTACATGTGGTAACTTCATAATTGCATAGGCTGTAATGTCACATTTTAAGAAATACATGATGTGGCCCATTCTACATATTTAGTAGTAGTATATTTAATACTTGAGGAAGCCAATGCGAAACGTGCTTTGGGGCTGTCAGCATGTCATCACATATGGTTAACAATTATTAAGAGTTCTTATTGGTTGTTTGTATGGATGCAGAGTTACATAGAGTTTACAGTACGTTTTTTTAAATGAATTATTCATATACTATGTGGTGGTACTGCATGTAACAGTGTCACCCCCAGCCTGTATACATGGACCATACTGTAATCAGGCCTACATTAACATTCCTTGTCCTGTATCTGGTTGGGGAATGCTTGTCTTTGTCCTCTCTGCAAGGGGCATCTCCAATACACAACTTGTAGACAGACTGCAGACAGGATTTCTGAAACATTTTTAATCTTTGGAACATTCTTAATCCAACAAGGGGGCAGATCCCAAGAGTGGTAGGACAATAAGCCACATGTTTAGTTAGTTGATGCTGTGTGCTTTGAAGGACAAGGATCTGCAGCTGCGGCTGAATCCTGGTATCATGTATGGAGATTGGAGATAATTTGCCACATGGAATTGTGATGTCTCACCACCCTGTGGGATTGAGGACTGAATCTAAAGTGTCACGTGAACCAGTCCTGTGTGACACGACCCGCAGGCCTGTAACTAAGACAACAAGACACGGCACGTGTAACTGTCCTGTGTGACACGACCCGCAGGCCCGTAACTAAAACAACAAGACACGGGGGAAGGGGAAACAGTTACAACGGTGCAATAGGGAATGGGGAGATGGAGACCTCCTGCACTCCCCTGAGTCAGTGTCCCTCACACTCCTAACGTTCCCTATACAGGCTCCTCACCAGTCACCGAGCCGGAACCTGTCACCCTAGCACACCCTACACCTATCCCTTCCTAGGGAGCTGGGTGATGCAGGCACTGGCACCACCGCTGTACTAATACACACCAGGGAAAAATACAAACAGGGAAACACCACTTAGCTTTGCTCTGTTGCTCTTGCTCCCAGCAACAGAGTCCACCACCAGAATGCAGCTTTCCTCCTGAATAGCTGCCACCAAGCTGTCAGAGCTGCAAGGAAATCCCCTCTGTGACTCCTTCCACACCAGGACTCTGACTGTGCTGCAAGGAACTCTCTCTAGCTCCTTCCTCCACCAAGGATGGTTGGAAATGACCACTATCACCAACAGTGATTGCAACACCTGACACTCTTTTATAGCAGAGCCAGAGCAATCACACCTGCTTTATAATCACATGCACTAAAGAAACCAGAGTGCAATGACCCTAACGGCCACCGGGGGGCAAAACTAGAACTGAAACCACCACAGTGCAATGACCCTAATGGCCAGCGGGGGCAAAACTATCTCTAAGCACCACAGCTTAAGGAAAAAAAAAGGTTACTAGTGCATATTATCTGTCATGATCCAGCATGGATCATGACATAAAGACTGTTGTTGGTGGTGACCTGCGAAGAGCTGGGATCTTATGCTGAGGCAAGATCCCGGTGACCGTGCGTATTGTTATAAGCTGCCACGTAGGACTGTGTTGTATTCCTCATCTGCTGGATCCATTGAACTCATCCAAGGACTATTTCTATATTTTTCTGGCGTCGGATTACCGGGTGGCGCCCCCCTTTGTGTGGCTTCATTGTGGACTCATTATGGACGCTGTGGCATTACCCTCATTTGTGCTGCCCAGCTCCCTGTTATAATAAATCTCATTGGATTGTTTATCGGCCTGGTGTCTCTTCCTGCTCTGTCGCATACCCCGACACACTGGACCCTCTTGGCATCTCTTCAGACACCTGGTTATGAAGTTTACATAAGCATTATGTAGTTTAATAAGCTCTGAATTGAACTATATACTCCCTCAGTATGTGATGTGCATGTTTTTTTCTACCTGTTCTCTGCTCTAATGGACTTTGTAATTGATACTTGTTTTTATATACTTACTAGCTGAAGAGACCGGCACTGCCCGGTCATAGTAACTAACTATGGTTAGATATATATATATAAAGCGGAGTATATAGCCCTGCCCACTCCGCAAAACCAGTCCTGGGTTCGAATCCCACCAAGGACAACATCTGCAAGGAGTTTGTATGTTCTCCCCGTGTTTGCGTGGGTTTCCCCCCACATTCCAAAAACATACTGATAGGCAATTTAGTTTGTAAGCCCCATCAGGGACAGTGATAATAATGTGTGCAAACTGTAAAGTGCTGTGGAATATGTTAGCGCTATATAAAAATAAATATTATTATTACATCATCCCGTCAGCCAGAGCTACCGGACTACTACCCCTAATATCCCACATCGTCTCGTCAGCCAGAGCCACTGGACTACTAATATGCCACATTATCCCATCAAAGCCACCGGACTACTCCCCCTAATATCCCACATCATCCAATCAGCCTGGGGTCAGAAACCAGAGCGCTGAGTGGATTTGCCCTGACTTCCATACCAATGATCCCTTTAATAGAAGCCTGGGGTGAGAATCAGAGTGCTGAGCAATTTACCCTAACTTCCATACCGGAGATCTCTTTAAGAGAGGCCTGGGGTCAGTACCAAAGCACAGAGTGGATTTGCCCTTGCTTCCATACCAGGGATCCTTTAAGAGGGGCCTGGGGTCGGAACCAGAGCGCTGAGTGGATTTGCCCTGACTTGCATACCAATGATCCTTTTAATAGAATCCTGGGGTCAGATTCAGAGTGCTGAGGGATTTGCCCTAACTTCCATACAGGAGATCCCTTTAAGAGAGCCTGGGGTCAGAACCAGAACGCTGAGTGGAATAGCCCTAACTTCCATACCGGCGATCCCTTTGAGAGCGGCCTGGGGTTAGAACCAAAGCGCTGGATGGATTTGCCCTGACTTCCATACCAATGATCCCGTTAATAGAAATGTGGGGTCAGAATCAGAGCGCTGAGGGATTTGCCCTATCTTCCATACCAGAGATCCCTTTAAGAGAGGCCTGGGGTCAGTACCAAAGTGCAAAGTGGATTTGCCTTCACTTCCGTACTGGGGATCACTTTAAGAGGGGCCTGCGGTCAGAACCAGAGCACTTAGTGGAATTGCCCTAACTTCCATACCAATGATCCCTTTAAGAGACCCTGTGGTCAGAACCACAGAGCTGAGTGGAATGGTCCTAACTTCCATACCGGGGATCCCTTTAAGAGAGGCCTGGGGTCAGAACCAGAGCGCTTAGTGGAATTGCCCTAACTTCCATACCAATGATCCCTTTAAGAGATCCTGGGGTCAAAACCAAAGCGCTGGATAGATTTGCCCTGACTTCCATACCAATGATCCCTTTAAGAGGGAAAATGTGCCTATGGGATGGAGGATGTGTGATGGGTATATGGGCACGGGAGGGGGGGTTTCATTTCTGTCATGTGCTCTATGCGCCTTTCTGGTGGGGCAAACAATGGCTGGGAGCTTATGTTCCCGTGGATGCTAGATTTCTCCCACCCAGTCAGTGTCTACTGAGGTGTTTTCTGGAGTGGGAAAACTGTTGCTCATAGCAACCAATCACAGCTCAGCTTCTTTTAAATAGCTCTGGTGAAATGAAAGATGCTTAGTGATTGGTTACAAGGAAAACTGTTGTTGTTCATAGCATCCAATCGTGATTGGTTGGTGATACACACACATACATTCAATTTTATACAGTATATATAGATATGGAAATGCTTTTTTGTATGTTTAACAAAGTCTTTTGAAATATATTTTCGATCTTATACCCCATGTTTTTAGTATTTATATTTAATACTATTATAATACCTATTTATTCTTTAAAAAATACCATTTACAACATAGGTCTCTGCTTTAGGGCGTGTTAAGCCTATGTAAACTAAAAACGAAGTAGACAATTGACTAGTGTTTGACAAAAGAAAAACACTATAAAAAAGGTACAGAAATAACATTTCAGCAGTGTACTGCAATAGAGAACACAATTTAAAATGTTCTCTAAATTTATAACCTATATACACGGTATGCAATGACTGGTTGTAACCATGATACATTGATTTATTCCTTAAAATTCATTATGTCTTTCATTGCTGTTATGTGTTTTTTATTTGTTTACGTTTATTAAAATGTTTTACCGACTGTTTATTACTAGTGATGGGTGAACATGTTCGGAAAAGGTGTTATCCGAGCATGCTCGAGTGCTAACTGTGTATCTTCGGCGTGCTCGAAAAATATATTTCTTTTCCCAGAGCCTGCAGGTCTCGCAGCTGTTCGACAGCCACAACACATGCATGGATTTCCTGTTTGTCAGGCAACCACTGCATGTGTTGTGGCTGTCAATCATATTTTTCAAACACTCAGTTAGGACCCGAGCATGTGTGGATAACATCTTATTCAAGCATGTTCGCTCATCACTATTTATTACATATGTTGTAAATTATGTAAAGCGCCATGGAATAAATGGCGCTATAACAATAAATAATAATAATAATAATAATTATGAATAAAAAGCTTTTCTAGAAAAATGCATTAAAAATTATGGTTTAAAAAAAAATTCTCCTGTACATAGTATAGTCCACTAATATATGATTAATATACCCTCTAAGAACCTAAAAAGGTTTTCTAAAGTTTGCAATGGGCTAGCTTTTTCTACCTGCGGCCTATGTCTTTCGAGAGCTTTTATGTTTTATAGTGTACAGCTCGTTTCCATGGAGCCCAGCCTCTAGTGCTACATTCCAGGAGAGGAATGCTCACCTCCCTCAACTTTTGAAGAGATGCAGTTTTAAATAACCAGCTCAGCAGTTTTCACAGCAAGTCTCCTAATTACAGCTCTCTGCTCTTGCTGTCCAGACCTTTATGTTTACTTAAATGCCTTGTTATCTCTATGTGAAAATATAGTGTAGACTCAGAACAAACCGCTAATGGCTGAATGTGATATAGCAGAACTTATGCTGAGACTCGATTTATAGTTCTACTAATACAATAGTTCTATTCACCAAAGTGGTCAGTCAAGGAAGAGAGCCAGGACGCCTAGAAACCAGAACAAGGAAGTGTAAGGAGATTGCATTGCTCTAAGGTGCTCAAGATACAACTTGAGAATACCCCTTTTAAGAATCAGTAAAACAATGGGGCAGTGTTTACAGTGCAAATGAGAAAATGAGTGCATTCACATTCAATGCTTTATTGAAAGGTTTGGAATTTCTTTACTCATAATTTGGAAATTCCAGTTTTCTCCGTGTTTGTAACTTCCTCAAGATCACAAGACTGCAATGGTACTAGATTATAAATTATATGTAAATCAGTTAGCCATATGTTATATAGTATATATATCAACTGGTGATTTTCTGGGAGTTGGAGAGTCTTAAAATTAATCTGTCTTTTTGTCTAGTTCACATACCTATATACCCCTAAAAGTGACTATACAGCCTGTACAAGGGCATGTTATTAGACCATTTCCAATCAGGATGAAGAAGTGGAGATAGAACACTTATAAATTTAGCAAATTTTGCTAAACAATTGTTGGTTTACTTTTCATCATCTGTAATTACAAAATGGTATTAGCAAATCTAGACCATTGTATGACTCCACTTACTCCGCACCCCTTTCTTTTTTGACTAATGAGTTATGAAATGTATCGAAAACATAAATCTTGCATATGAAATACATGAAGTTATTTTGGCTTCAATTTGAAACAAAGCTTAGGTTTACTTTGTTTAATTAACAGTGTTGTCGAGGTTTGAGGTACAAGTCTGCAGTCATTCTATGTGACTGCAAATTTATGAAACCTCACAGCATGCACTGTCAGGATTCTCCAGTGCCAGAATCGGACAGGCGGGTAACCACAAGTATGCAATTTGCATCACATGCTCCCTAGATGTGTGCAGCGTCACTCAATACAAGTGAATTGAGTGAAGTCAGAGACGTCTAGTCATAATGTGTCCAGAAGTGTGCAAATCGCATGCTTCAGGTAACGTTACCACCTGCTTCCGCCACCGCAGAATGCTGACAGTGCGCAGTGTAAGCGCTATGATGATTCACAAGTCTGCAGTTACAGGGTGACTGCAGACTTGAACCCCAAGTCTGGACAACCCCTTTAAACACCCAAACATTTATTAGGGAGGATGCACAAGTGAAAAATATTATGAACATTCACTTACTTATCAGGTATTAAGGGAATGAATGGTTACTATTAATAAAAGGTAATGCTTCTGTAATGTCACGTGTGACTGGATACACCGCCTCCAGCAGGACGAATTTCTATAACACCCGTGAACCTGCATACACCGCCTCCAGCAGGGCAAATTTAAACAGAGTTAAGGGAAACACAGGGGAAACCGTTACAATGGAGGGCCCTGTAATAGGGAACGGGGACGTGGAGATCTCCTGCACTCCCCTGAGTCAGTGTCCCTACACTCTTGACGATCCCTAGGCAGGTTGCGCACCTGGCGACGAGCTGGATACCTCAAATCCCTAGCTCGCCCTGCACCTATCCCTTTCTAGTGAATTGGACGGTGCAGAAACTAATCCCACCACTGCACTAATACACACACAAGGAAAGTAACAAACAGGGAAAAACTCCACTTAGCTTAGCTCTGTTACTATTGCTCCCAGCAACAGAGTACGACACCAAAGTTCAGCTTCACTCCTGAAGCTCAACACCTGAATTCAGCTTCCGCCTGAAGCTATTACACCAGAGCTCCCCTGAGCTGCCAGGAACTCCTCTCTGTAGTTCCTTCCTTCACCAGACTTGGTTGGAAATGAGCAATATCACCAACAGTGAGTGAGACCACCTGCTACCCCTTTATAGGTAGGAGCCAGTTTCATAATCACGTGCAATAACACCAGCGGCCACCGGGGGCTACTGAACCAAAGTAACCAGAGTGCAATGACCCTAACGGCCACCGGGGGCAAAACTAGAACTAAAACAACCACAGTGTAATGACCCTAATGGCCACCGGGGGCAAAACTAACTTTAAGCAAACAGCTTAAAGGAAAAAAAAAAGGTTACTTGTGCAAAATCTGTCATAATCCAACCTGGATCATGACAGCTTCTATGAAAGGCGCACGAATGGTAGTGTACCATTTTGGCTAACAGCCTATCACTTATGTCCACTCTGTTAGATTATAGGGGCTGTCTTAGACATTTTAAGCATACCACACAAATTACTGACACCCTATTATTCATAAATAATAATTATAGCCTGAACTGCATGCCCCCATGAGGCTTAGGGAAGGGCTCCATGATTCTGGAGGGATGCTAAGCCCGGTTTGCTTTAAAAGGAGTTAATTTCTGAGAGGGATTTGTGCAGGAAAATTTAGGGGAGGGGAATGAGGGGTTAGAGGGCTTTTTGGATTGGCTAGTGGGAGGGACTGGTGTATATGGTATATACCGTAGTTTAGGAGCACGAAACGGGCAAGCATTCTGCGCCTGGACGCCGGACTTACATATTCTTGGATCTGCGAAGATGAAGGCCTTGCTGTATGAGATGAAGTCCTTGGTGGAACAGAGAGGACAAAGGTGGGAACAGTGGACTGCATTTGGAGAAGTCAGCGAGGTGACTGATGACCCAGTACCTCTGAAGTGCACGAGGAGGTCCCAACCTCCGAAGAGACTCACCCCTAATGTGACTTCTCGTACCAGGCGCAGGATCTGGATCCTCTTTGGAGGCTCACTTAAATTCAACCTTGGTAGGGTTAAGTCAGAGAGCATAAAAGACGAAGAGAAAAAGAGGTGTTATTGCCTCATACCTCTGACTTTTTATAACTGGTTGCAAGCACTTACTATATTGACTAGTGTGATAGGCGAGAAAGCGCCTGATAGCTGTTCTGCTGTGTTTTGCCATTTAAACTCGATTGGGAAGGCTTACCGCACTTATGGCGGTACAGCATGGCTGTGTTTATGATGTGCAATTCAGGCAGAGGAAAGCGGTTCGACCAAATTTGCACCAAACTCGTTGTCACAGTATTTTCCCGGGAGTTCCGAGGGTGCCGCTAGTAATGCAGCATGCTCATCCGGTGCAAGAAAAGGAGTGTGCTGGCAATTCAGTGAAAAGGAGTGCCGTTTTGGATCATCATGCAAGTTTAAACATGAATACTCCGGATGTGGGGGGTTGCACAGCCACGCCAAATGTTTTAAAAAGGGAAAGGAAAGAGCCAGCAAGTCTTCAGCAAAAAGGGAAGACTCCAGTGAAAGTAGTTAGGATGCTGTTCATAAATAGGTATCCTGATAGGGAGGCTGATGGCTTGTTTGGCGAGGGCTTCAGTTTTGGTTTTAAGATCCCATCTATGGTTGAACTGTGTACTATGCGGCTGAACAATTTACGATTGACCCGTATTCATGGAGATGTTGTTACTTGAAGAAAGAAGTTGCGCTTATGCTTTTGACTCCCTGCCATAGCCCGATTTGCAGGTTTCTTCCTTGGGAGTGGTTATGATAAAGGAGCCTAATAAGTTTATGTCAATACACCATATGTCATATCCGACCGTTTTGCCGGTTAATGACAGTATAAGCCCAGAGATGGTCTTGGTTTCCTATGTTCATTTTGATAAGGGAGTCGAATGGGTGCGTAGTCTTGGACCATGGTCGTTGATGGTTTCCGGTGCATCCAGGGAGTTTTTATTTGTTAGGCTGTTTTTGGATGATTGTTTTTATGTGGATTGTTGTTTGCCTATGGGTTGTTCGATTTCAAGCACTTATTTTGAGAAATTTAGCAGTTTCATTGAATAGGCAGTGAGAGAGGAGTCCAGTAGGGGAGCAAGTTTCGAGGGTTGACAGGGTTTATGTGTTGCTTTATATGATTGGGAAAGCATTTGAAGAAGGTTTGTCGTTCACAGTTGCTTCCAACAGAATGGCTGGATTGGTGTTTTTCTTTAAGTTAATGCATTGGAAGGAAGCTACAAAATACTTTTTGGTTCACTAAGAGCTGAAAGCATTTTAGAAGAGTCGGGTGGTGAAGGATTGGTGTCGTCCGGAATCTTTCTCTATTTTGAGTTAGTTATTGAGTTGCCTTAAAGGGGTGTGTAAATCGGAATATGTGTGTAGTTTGGGGTGGTGGATCGCCCGCCAGGGCAGTGGGGTACTCAGTACCGGGCCGGTATCTCAGAGGGAAGTGTCACAGTAGCGGTGACCCGGTCCGTGGCCCTGGGCATCCATGTAAAAGTGGTTAAGAGTGACTGGTCAAAGTTTATAAGTGGATGATACGTGACGCCACCTGTGGTGCTCGGCAATGAAGGGGTTAAGCCGACGCGGCAGGCAGATCCTCTGGGACAGATGGTATAAGGCAGCAAGATGTAATAGCTCCCCACAGGTGGAGCTGTGGTCCCAGGGCAATGACACAACAGGGTGCAGTTTCCGTTACCTTTACTGTACTTTGTAAGTGCAGTCCAGGGTCAAGATTACAGATGGAACAGAGGCTGGCCAGCTTGGAAGCAACTTAGGAATCTCTCTATGCAGATGGGTTGTGTAGTCTCCTTTCTAGCGCTTTCTGAGGTACTTGCAGTACTGTGTTACACTGAAGTTCCACTCGCTTGTTCTCTTTTAGAACTCCCTCGTATGGCAGACAGCTGTAGCCTCCTTCTTCTGGCTCACACGTTGCTGTTGTGCCTCCGAGTCTTATGTGGGAACAGAGCATTTACAGCTTCCTATTCCTCCGGTTTCTGCTGCAGGAACATCAGTATCCGTACAACCTTGGAGACTGGACTCCAGATCATGCGCTACAGCTAGAAGTGAGCCTGAGCTCTGCTCAATCTTCCAGCTCTTCTCCTCATGTCCACACACGTTAACCTCCTCACATGAACTGACTAATTTCCCCTTCCTGGCCACCAGAGAGCAGCCCTTCCCCCAGTTTTGGTTCAGAGCTTCCTCTGCTGGCCTGGAGTGGGAACTGTGCTGTGTGTTGTATTTAACTGATAGAGAGACCCTTTCATTGCGTCCAAGCATGACATCACACTCCCTAGGAGGAAGGTAATGCCACTGTGGCGACCATACTCCTGGGGGCGCCACAGTGACACTTGTCTTGGCTTTTTCAGAGGTTCCCGGGTGGGCGAACTTGTAATTAAGAATGTAAAGTCTCATAGTGGATTATTATTCAAGGATGTAGCCTGTGAGATGAATGTGGAACGGTGTCATTTAAGGCGTTCAAAGACGAATCTTTTTGAGAAGTGTGGCGTTATAGAGCTCTGGGGAGTACAAGGAATGTAGGAATGTCTGGTTAGATAGGTCTCATCATTTCTGGAAGTAAGAGATTCTTGTCTTGGTTCTTTGTGTCTGCACTGTTGGTTTATCAGTTTGAGTATATTTCGGTATTGCATGAATCAGTGTGGTTTAAATGGTGCAGATTTTAAGACCCATTCTTTTTGGATCAGGGCTGCTATAGAAGCAGCAAGTTGGGGTTTGGGTGTACATGCTGTGTGTGAGATAGGCCGCTGGGAGTCTGCTAGACATCAGTTCTATCTTAGACTTCACTTGTTGTGAGTTGGGATATTCATGGATGGTGTCTGTCCTGTGCATTATGTATATTATGCATGGTGTTCATCAGTTCATGTAGTTACACCACCTGCATTCTGGTTTTTGTTTCTGTATTTCATGAACCCTCCTTTTGTGCTGCGTGTTGGGACATTCTTATATTTATTGGGGTGCCCTGTGGGCCAGCGTCATACAGGTGGGACAACAATTGGGTCTTGCCAGTGAAGTTGCATGGAGGTTAGCAGTATGTTCTGGAGCACGGTAATGCCCATATTTCAATTTCATATTGTTTTGGATGGACCACCTGATATTCTTGTATTGTACGCGGGTGGGAATGATTTGGGTTCAAGGATTTCGAGGAACTTGATCCGTGACATCAATTGTGATTGTCTTAGCCTCTTGTCATCCCATCCGGGTTTGGTGCTCGTCTGGTCTGACACATGGAAACATGCACGATTGGTAGAGGGGATTAATAAGGTGCGCATTAAAGTTAATTGGGAGGCATCTCGTTTCATTGCGAGGCTCGGTGGTTTGAGGTCTGGGGTAGTTAATTTAAACCCAACTGACATAGATATTTGGACCTTGGTATGAATCAACGGTGTTGAGAAGGCTTTAGGTCTGTTGCAGGACTTGCATGCATAAGGGGTCATGCCTGTTCACTGTTGTGGCAAAGGAGGGGGGTCTTGGAAGGTGGTAGATTGCACAGAAGGATGTGGGAGAACTCAGTGCAGGAACGCGTGACCCGCAAGTGGTGCAATGTCATTGTTAAAGTTATAAGTGTGTTACTACTGGGTTTAGGACTCAGAGGGACATTTGGTGTGGACGACATGCAGCTTTGGTGCACTCGAGCGGCTGTGGTGCGACTGAGGGCGGTGTGGAGGAGCTGTTTGTTGCAATATGGAAAAGTAGAACTTTCTTTCCACACCCCTTCCTTTTTCAGGTGGTTATACTATTTATTTTGATTGGGATATGCTATTATATCGATTTTGTTGTTATTTAAAAAACAAGGCTGTTGTGGCCTATTCCATACCAACATCACGCAATTGTGTCATTTTTAGGTAAGAGGTTGCAGTCTTCTCTTTAAGGTTGGGCCGTTTAGTCATACAAATCCAGAGTTATGCAAAAAAATTGTAATGTACACTCACTGGCCACTTTATTAGGTACACCTGTCCAACTGTGTGTTAAGACTTAATTTCTAATCAGCCAATCACATGGCGGCAACTCAGTGCATTTAGGCATGTAGACATGGTCAAGACAATCTCCTGCAGTTCAAACCGAGCATCAGTATGGGGAAGAAAGGTGATTTGAGTGCCTTTGAACGTGGCATGATTGTTGGTGCCAGAAGGGCTGGTCTGAGTATTTCAGAAACTGCTGATCTACTGGGATTTTCACGCACAACCATCTCTAGGGTTTACAGAGAATGGTCCGAAAAAGAAAAAAAATCCAGTGAGCGGCAGTTCTGTGGCCGGAAATGCCTTGTTGATGCCAGAGGTCAGAGGAGAATGGGCATACTGGTTCGAGCTGATAGAAAGGCAACAGTGACTCAAATTGCCACCCGTTACAACCAAGGTAGGCAGAAGAGCATCTCTGAACGCACAGTGCGTCGAACTTTGAGGCAGATGGGCTACAGCAGCAGAAGACCACACTGGGTACCACTCCTCTCAGCTAAGAACAGGCATCTGATGGCTACTTTCAGCAGGATAATGCGCCATGTCATAAAGCTCGAATCATCTCAGATTGGTTTCTTGAACATGACAATGAGTTCACTGTACTCAAATGGCCTCCTCAGTCACCAGATCTCAATCCAATAGAGCATCTTTGGGATGTGGTGGAACGGGAGATTCGCATCAGGGATGTGCAGCCGACAAATCTGCGCCAACTGTGTGATGCCATCATGTCAATATGGTCCAAAATCTCTGAGGAATGCTTCCAGCACCTTGTTGAATCTCTGCCACGAAGAATTGAGGCAGTTCTGAAGGCAAAAGGGGGTCCAACCCGTTACTAGCATGGTGTACCTAATAAAGTGGCCAGTGAGTGTATTTGTTGTTTTGGCTAAAATACAAAAACTTGCAACCTACGTAAATGTAAATAGGGATGAAATGTAGCCTGGAAAAGACCACACTTTACCAATACATGGACAGAGTAAAATACTAGTTTACAGAAGGCTAGAGACAAGCCATGGCTCTAAACTACTGATGTAATCTAATACGTCTCGATTACCATATTTGTAGAATGACCAATATTAGGTCATTCTTTCTAACCCACTAGTTTCACTAATATGCCGTAATCACACCATATAAATACATTTGGGATTGTCCATAAAGTTTTAACTTTATGCATAGAGAACAGCATTACAGTTTCACATATATGCCCCCTAATGACAATTATCACTTCCAGTGTAGCCAAGTCATATTGCTCCATGGTTTTAATGATGAATCTTGGCACAAAGTATATAAGAATACATTCATTTGGTCATTCCCTGAAGCTCTCTGGTAAAACTTAACATTTTAAATTACTCCCATCTCAGACACTCATATGCCATAAATATCTGATAGAAGCAGGTCCTACCTCTCAGAAATACATACTTTGAGAATGGGGGCCCCTCAACTCCCCTATTTTGGTGTTATGAATGGAGATGGGGGTTGCACACAGTGCCTCTAGGTGATACTTTTGGCACACACTATAGATATACTATAAATTAGAGATAATTGTTCTGGCTTACCTGAGGAGGTGGATCCTCCAAGCCTCTGGTCTGGGTGGGCACATGAGCCACGGGCATCAGTGCAGGCTGTGCAGGAAGCAAGGCCACGTCAGAGACAAGGACTGTAAGCACTGGGGACTGCAGGCACATCAGACACTGAAAAGCAGGTTTAGGTATGGAGCAGGTACTGGAAGCACTGGAGGTCACAGGTAGATGAAGCCAAGAGTCTTAATCCCAAGACACAGGTGTATGTCTTCGTGGGTCTTATATAGGCCTAGGCAGACGATCACATGGGAGCATGCTGGGACACTTGCAAAGCTCGACGTGTAACACAGCAGAGTTGAGCAGACCGGTGCGAGGGGAGCAGAGCCCAGACCCAGGACAGGTGTGTAGCAATAAAACCTCTGTTATGTGTCCACAGTTTTTTAGAGGCATTGAAAATTTACATGTTTCTAAGTGGAAACACTTCTTCCTTGGAGAGTTTTTGGAGAAGTTTTTCATTAAATGAAGCATTTCCTGAAGTGGTTTTGAAGAAGTTTTGAAGTGTTTTAGGAGAGCTGTTTTTTTTGCAGTCTTATGACTTGACAGTGACTAGTTTAGGGCAGATTCTTTGAGGATCAGCTTCAAAGAAGTGACACTTTTTTTAACACCAGTCATTTTTCAAAACCTGAAGCATAAAAAAAATGCTCAAAACACTGAAAATATGAACAGCAAAGTGGTTTTACAATAGAAATGAATAGGAAGAATCTTTCAAGAATTCATTATTTTAAGCAATTTTTCAGTCATTTTTTGGGGGGAATGGAAATGCTCCGTAAGTTTCTCAAAAAACTCTTTGTGCACATAACCTTAAAGCATTACTACAAAGCAAAACTATTGAAAGTCCAATAATCTGTTATTGTTGAGCAATAGAGATGAGGGAACATCACCAGCTCCCTCCATATTCGGCAAGCTGTAGCGCTTACTGAAGAAGCTGCATCGGGAACCCGGATACCTTTAGCGCTCCCAATGATCAGCTGTTCGGTGCAGCAGCTGCATGTGTCACGGCTGTGTGACAGTCACAACACACAGGCTCTCCATGCATGTGTTGTGATTGTCACACATGCAGCTGCGGCGCCGAACAGCTGATCATCGGGAGCGCTCCAGGTATCTGGGTTCCCGATGCAGCTTCTTCGGTAAGCGCTGTAGCTTGCTGAATAAGGAGGGAGTCGACGATGTTTGCTCATCTCTAACGAGCAACACCATGATAGCATATTGACAAGACTCAAGAATATGCACAATGCTACTGTGTTTCAAGTATGACAAGTCACTGCATTCTTCCAGTGATACATTATTCATTAACAAAGTATTATTTGTGGTTTAAAGTGAATTGTTGACATCCATACCGCAATAAAAGAATCTTTACTATCTAGGTCTATGAAAGGTTTAAAATGTATAGACATGTCAGACATTTATAGGCACAAACAAATAGTTCCAAAAGAATAAATTATAAGAATTTTACAAAATATATGTCATATGAAACACAGGGTTTACTCTAATTTTAGCAGAGTATGTGCAAAATCTGATTAAATTCTCTTCCATGGGAAATAACATCTGTGAACGGCGAGCTGATTGTTTATAGCATCTGAATGGCAAAATAGATTTGGCCTGTTTCACCGTTTTATTGTCTTACTGGTCAATACGATACAATGCAGGAATCAATTTTACCTATTTTTTCATAAATTCATGAAAAGAAAAGTAAACAGAGGCAAGAACGTTGGCACTACTGGAACACTTTTATAGCATTAGTCCAAAAGCAAATATCAAGTAACCAGTTTTAGCGGTGCAAAGCTTATAGAATGTATTGCACAATGGAAAACAGGAGGATAAAAATGAAGAAAAGCGGCACATGAGGAGAGGAGACAAGAAGAGACGAATGAGCAACCGCTGTTTCGCGTAAATTACGCTTTTCTGGAAAGTGCGTAATTTACACAATACAGTTGTCGCTCATTGATCCCTTCTTGTCTCCTCTCCTCAGGTGACGACCTAATAAAGTTGCCACTTTTTCACATACCAGTGGTGAGTGCCGTTTTCCTCGTTTTCATACTCCTGTTTTACATCATGAAAAGAAAAGAAAATTAAATAATTCATCAATACATCACAACGGGCAGTAAATCAGCCAAGTGCAAAACAGGTGAAAATAGTCCTCAGATTCCTACACAAGTTTGAACTTTACTTAATTCACAATTAGTGATGAGCGAGTATACTCGTCACTTGAGATTTCCCGAGCATGCTCGGGTGATCCCCGAGTATTTGGATGTGCTCGGAGATTTAGTTTCTGTCCCCGTAGCTGCATGATTTGCGGCTGCTAGTCAGCCTGAATACATGTGGGGATTGCCTGTTTGTTAGGAAATCCCCACATGTGTTCAAGCTGTCTAGCAGCCGCAAATCATGCACCTACAGCGACAGAGACTAAATCTCTGAGCACATCCAAATACTCAGAGATCACCCAAGCACGCTCGGGAAATCTCGAGTAACGAGTAAACTCGCTCATCACTATTCAAAATTATTGTTATACATCAGCTTTGTAATAAAATGTCCCCGTATATTATGCAGTCCAGATAAAGGAGGAGAAAATAGCTGCTTCTAAAACTGCAAAAGAAGAATAAAGTTATTGTAAAAAGTTATTGTACAAAAACAAAAAAATCATTTGCCTGAAGAGCGTTAATCTGGGTTTCTCACTTCATATCATATACAGATAGCCTACTGTGGTTATGACAGGATTTGCCCAAGTTGCTGTTTCTAGTCTCCTCCTACTTCACCAAAATACACAGGGATCCATTTTACATTGCTTCTTTATAATACACGGACAAACAGTAGCACAGATACCCCGTGTTTCCAAGTTAAGCTCACACATAGCGGTCAAACCAATGAGATAACAGAAAGTCCAACTTCAGCCTTTAATATCTAAATAAAATGTCAATATAAATTGTGAAGAACTACAACTCGCAGCCCCACCTGACATCACTAACTTGTCGGGGGTCACGCGGTAAGGTCTCCCCACTTTAATCATGATGTTCCACACCCCTGGGTGATACG
Organism: Dendrobates tinctorius; assembly: GCF_039654945.1. Taxonomy (NCBI): domain Eukaryota; kingdom Metazoa; phylum Chordata; class Amphibia; order Anura; family Dendrobatidae; genus Dendrobates; species Dendrobates tinctorius. Next base: position 10,776,212 of record NW_027361684.1, read on the forward strand.
TATTGTCAGCTTGGGACAGATTTACACAGACATTCCCTGTCCACACAGATGCAAGGAGGCACGGGGAGTGAGAGAGGGTGTACCATACAACCGCTGGCATGGCACAAAACTCGCTCACAACCCTGATAGATTGAGAGACCCCTTTCACTAGCACCAGTGAAACAGAGCCAGTTCCTCATTTGATATAAGCCTGGCCCATTAACAGGATTATATCACGCCAGAAACCAGCCCCGGTAGCATGTGACGTTAAACCGAGAACACGGACTTGTGGATTCGTGGATCGAGATAAAAGACTAAGGCTAAATTGAATATTTAATCACCTAAAGGGCATACTAGACACACTACATACAAAATGGTTAAACATATACAATAGTCAGATATAGTAGTATAATAAGTATAAGCAGATGATACAAAACGGAGGGAGACAGCCCTGTATGACCACTTAAACCCTTGGTTGCTTATTCTCTTTCCCGCTCAAGGGATGGTCCTAGTTTCCCATCCGTCAGGTCTGGTAGTTGAAAATCCAAAATCTATGATGGATCATAACTTCTCAACCGAAGGTAATAGGATGCGGTTTTGGCGCAATCAGATCCAGCCGGACCCTCGTTATACTTGGAGACCAAACACAGCTTCACTACCTGGCTTCTACTAGCCGTTCTATACAACTTCTCAACCTGGGGTGTTAGAACAGGTAAAGACCCCGGCGGGCTCTTGTCGTGTTCCCGAGATCTTGAAAATGTAACCGGTATATTACTTGTGCGTACGATAACTGTTTAAGAAATTATGGCTCTTGCATGTCTGGTGGGGATCTTTGAAGCAGTTAAGCAGCTTGGGCTTCCAGTATAAGTGAGCTTTTACACTTGGAGCTTTTGAAGCTGGACCACCAGCTGAGCCAGGTGTCCGGTCTCAAACTCACACTTTGAAGGAAGTCTATTATCTCGGACCAGATATGATATAGTTGATTGGCATGAAATTATATTCCCCATATTCTTTATATAAATTATTTCAATTAGTAAATCACAATTCTTTTGTCTATAGAGTTAATAATTATACAATGGAAAATGTCTGAGTATGTTAGTACTGGTATCCGTGAGGTAACTGCCACCTCTACATAATATATGCTCCACTAATGCCACTGGAGACATCTTGAATGCTGAGATAAGAAGAGGTCGCCCAAACTTCTGTCCACCCTGTCTTTCTGAATGACAATACATGGTATAGATTACCTCTAGAGCACAGCAGAGGTTTCCTATTGCTCATGCTCACTTTCACATGCACTAATATTCTAGAACTAGTTTGTCAGTGTAACAGGACAGTGACCATTTTAACTCTATATTGAATACCTCCCTAGACAACTATTCTGATTTGATTTATATCTATCTAAATAAATTTATTTAGGATTTTTTTTTAATGATATATCATTGAGTTACCGTATTTCTTTTTCTATTCCTGGAGAACCCCTTTAAGTGTTGAAAGCAATTATCTAGACTTATGCAAAAAGTCACTAAATTAGACATGATTATATTATAGTCTTCCTAAATATATTTGAGAAAGGTTTTACATTTTTGTCTCACATAAAAGTTATCCAGGAGGTGATGGCTCTTCTTTAAGCCTGTCTTCCTTCCTCTCGCAAGCTATCGGGAGAGGAAAACTGCTTCTGTCTTTTCTCTCTTTATATGAATAGCTTTCAATCCCATTAATAGAATAGCAGCAATCACTTCTGTTATTGTACATGGTCATAGGGCTGATAAAACCTGTGCAGAGCATAAAAGTAAAAAAACAAAAAAATAAAAAATAAAAATTGTAACTCCCCCCAAAATCAAGCCCAAATGCTTCCCCACCAATCATTAATCTAATGTTAACCCTGATCCAATTACTCCCCTAAAATAGCCATGTAAAATATCTAAAGCAATAAGGTGACAAATATACCGTAAGTTGAAAGTGTATTTATTTTAGGGCAAATCTCTATGATTACCAGAAAGATTGACTAGAATGTTAAAACACAACCTTAAAATTGTAAACATGTGAAAAAGGAGGTCGGCATTTGTCATAAAGAAAACACCACAAATCCCATTGATATAATACAAAAAAGCACACAAAAAAGTTTAATATTGAGATAACTGTCATGTAGACACTTCTCGTGACATGGAATATGCCTACAGGGGCTAATTTATAACCTCTCACTCAGGCCGGTGTCACACTAGAGAGAAATACGGACGACTGCTATGCAATAAAAATCGCATAGTACTCGGACCAATGTTAATCTATGAGGCAGCTCCCATCATCCGTTTTTTTCTCGCCCGTATTATACGAGCGAGAGAAATCGCAGCATGCTGCGATTTGCACCGTATTACGGCCGAGACTCACCAATGCCTATGGGTGCGAGAAATAAATGGAATACACACGGATCATGCATGTGACTTGCGAGAAATACGCACCAGTGTACTTCAGAAAAGCCAGCAATTCAGTGCGCTATACTGTAAAATCACACTGACAAGTTAAAATAGAATAGATAGAATACATGCATACACATGGTATATATATATATATATATATATATATGTGTGTCATTGACACACACACATATATATATATTTATATTTCATAGAGATATAGATAGGAGAATAGATGATAATTTAATTGTCGGCTGTCAGGACTCTAATGTCAGGACCCTGTCAACGTCGGCAAACTGCCACGCAGGGCAAGGTGACTTACCCACACTATGGGAGAGCACGGGGTCCAACACTGTAATGATGGTTCAAGCAGACAGGACCTGCGGCACTGAAAATAGTAAGGAGTCCCTGGACCTACGATCATGTGACTGCAGGGGGCGGGGCTTAGCGTCCTACTGCTGCAGATGATGTAATGTACCTACTGCAGGGCAACTGTTGTAGAGGAGAGGAAAACGAAGGTCAGACAAGAGAGGGTCATACACAGAGAGGGCTGTGTGGTACCAGAGGGATGAGCAGAGAATAGTCAGGTCACAGGCAGAGGGTCATACACAGAGAGATTGCGCAGTACAAGAGGGACAGGCAGAACTCATAACAGGGACAGAACCGGAGCAAAACCAAACAAGCAACAAGTTATCAGGCACAAGGCACACGTACGCACGAGGTCAACTAACTCAGCCGAGGGCAGGAGTATAACTGACACCGGACCTAGGTCGAGTGAGCATTAAATAGCCGCCCTCTGCCAGAGAGACAGAAACAATTAACTCCTGTCTGACTAGGACTGGCCAAAGGCAAACCCCATCCTGGATCATGGCAGTACCCTCCTCTCAACGGGGGGCCACTGAACACCCGGGTCTCTCAGGATACTTGGCGTGAAAGGCCCGGACCAACCGATCCGCATGAACCGATCGAGCAGGAACCCACAACCGGTCTTCAGGACCGTAGCCTTTCCAATGTACAAGATATTGAAGGGCATGACGTACCAACCTAGAGTCAACAATTCGTTCCACCTTGTACTGAGACTGCCCGTCTACCAAAACCGGTGGCGGGGAAGACACTGATCCCTCCCCACAGGTTTCAAAAGGGCCCTATGGAAAACATTGGGGATCCGTAGAGATGGCGGGAGACGCAACCAAAAAGCCACCGGGTTCACTGCTTCGGTAATTTCATAGGGACCCTGTTATGAATGAGTCACCGGAGGAGGAAGAAACAAAAATACAAGCTAAGTCCAGAAAACCGGAGATGTTCGTAGCTAGCAGATTGCAGACCCCTGATCCTATTCACAACAATTAACAGTAGCCGTGGAGTGTTCCTACGGTGGTCCTAGACATCTCGTCACAGCCGGAGAACTAAATAAGCCTAAAGAAAGAAAGGGGAAATCTAAACTGCCCCATAGCAGACCCCAAAGCAATAGACAGCCCCCAACATGTATTGACGGTGAAAACAGATGAAAACACAAACACAGACAGAAAGACAGGCAGAGCAAACGATGGGGCCCAACTAACTAGATAGGAAAGGACAGAAAAGATGCTGGCTGCAATCCGCAAAAACCCTACCAAAAATGTCCCAACACGTTTGATAGGAAAAAATGCCCTGAAGTCACTAGACTTCAAAATCCCTATATCAGCACTCCGATATATTCTGAAGACAGAGCAAAAGAGAATTAACCGATCAGGGACAAAAATGGAAATTCAGCAAAGCCCCAGCCGGGGCTGGCTGAACACAAAACTAAGCAAATCAGACAAAATCTCATGGAACAATAGCAGAGCAAAAACTTAGCTTTAGAAGACAGGAACTGAACTGGAGGCCAGAGCTCAGAGCAGAGAAATCACCAGCAACCCTACAGGGCGTCAGCTGCCTTATATCCACTCAGAGATTCCGGATGTCCAATCGCAATCCACCTGTTCAGGTGACAGGTTTCTCCCATCCAAATCAGTTTCACCAACTCCTTTCACCAGCAGAGGGAGTTCATCGAACATCAAAGGTGAATGAGAAAATGAGCTCATAACAGGACCCATAAATTTAGGTCCAAGCTTCGCAGAGGGGACCTTGAGCCTTATATTCTTGGTCGATAACCATACCTTATCCCCAACCTGGAACACCGGCCCCAGGGATCGTTTTTTGTCAGCAAAAAACTTATATTTATCCTGGGCCTTCGTAATGTTACTCTGGACCTCCCGCCATACCTCCCCCAACTGCTGGATAGTCTCATCCGCCCCAGGACACCAAGAGTCCAAACGGGAAAACTCTCCAAAATGTGGATGAAACCCATAGTTGCAGAAAAAGGGAGATGTACCCGTAGATTGGTTAATGCGGTTGTTAAACGCAAACTCGGCCAAAGGTAACGCAGTATACCAATCATCCTGTCGGGCTGAGGTCAAGCAACGCAGAATTTGCTCCAGAGACTGATTGGTTCGCTCAGTCTGCCCATTAGTCTCTGGATGGTAAGCGGATGAAAAGGACAGACCAATACCCAACCTCTTACAAAATGCCCTCCAAAATCTGGAAACAAATTGTACTCCCCTATTAGACACCACATTCAAGGGTACCCTGTTATGAGTCACCATAGGAGGCAAAAACAGAAATACTAGCTAAGTCCAGAAAACCAGAGAAGTTGGCAGCTATCGGATTGCAGACCCCTGAACCTATCAACAACAACTAGCAGTAGCCGTGGGGGGTTCCTACGGTGCCCTAGACCCCTCGATCACAGCCGGAGAACTATATAGCCTAAAGACAGAAAGGGAAATCTAAACTGCCCCAGTGCAGACCCCAAAGCAATAGGCAGCCCCCAACATATAATGACGGTGAAGCAAGATGAAAAAACACTCACACAGATAGAAGGATAGGCTGAGCAAATGATGGGGCCCAAGCTAACTAGATAGGACAGGATAGAAAAGCTGCTGTCTGTAATCCGCCAAAACCCTATCAAAACAAGAGCCAACAGCTGATAGGGAAAAAGGCCCTGAAGACGCTAGGCTTCAAAAAGACTATATCAGTACTCAGGTATTTTCTGAAGACAGAGCAAAAAGGAATTCAGCTCACCCCAGCAGGGGATGGCAGAAATCAAGGAAAACAATGCAAAACAAAACCAAAACACAAATGCAAAAAGTAGAGCAGAAAACTTATGAGGAGCAGGAATCAGACTGGTCTCCTAGAATCCCTCAGAGAGATCATCAGCAAGGCAGAAGGGCGTCGGCTGCCTTATATCCAGTCAGTAATTCCCGTCACCCAGTCATCATCATCATCATCCTGCCCAGGTGCTTGGTAATCAGCCTCACTACCTTCCTTCACCAGAAGAGGGAGTTCATAATGGTGAAGGGGAAAATGAACTCACAACAGTACCTCCCCCTTGAGGAGGGGTCACTGAACCCTCATCCACGCCACCAGGGCGATCAGGGTGAGCCCGATGAAAGGCACGCACCAATCTTTTGGCATGAATATCAGAGGCAGAGACCCAGGAATTATCCTCCTGACCATAACCCTTCCACTTAACCAAATACTGGAGTCTCCGTCTAGCCAGACGGGAATCCAGTATCTTCTCTACCTCATATTCCATGTTACCTTCAACCAATACAGGGTCCGGAGGTGCCACCCCAGGAACTACTGGTTCAACAAACCTCTTCAACAAGGACTTATGAAACACATTATGGATTTTAAATGTAACAGGAAGAGCCAAACGAAAAGAGACCGGATTAATAATCTCCAAAATCTTGTAAGGTCCAATAAATCTAGGCTTAAACTTAGGAGAAGCCACCTTCATAGCGATATTTTTTGATGATAACCAAACCATATCACCAACCTTAAACTGGGGACCAATGGGCCTATGTCGGTTGGAAAACCGCTGGGCCTTTTCCTGGGAGAGAGATAACTTATCCACCACTTGGTCCCAGATCTGGTGCATTCTCTCCACCACAGTGTCAACACCTGGGCAGGCAGAAGGCTCCACCTGCCCTGACGAAAATCGAGGATGAAACCCAAAGTTACAAAAAAAGGTGACATCAAAGTGGCAGAACTAGCTCTATTATTTAAAGCAAATTCGGCCAAGGGCAAAAATGAAACCCAATCATCCTGATCAGCGGAAATAAAACATCTCAAATACGACTCCAAGGTCTGGTTTGTTCTCTCCGTCTGCCCATTGGTCTGAGGGTGAAAAGCAGAGGAGAAGGACAACTGAATTCCCAGCTTGGAACAGAAAGTCCTCCAAAATCTGGACACAAACTGAACTCCTCTGTCAGATACAATGTTCTCAGGAATCCCGTGCAAGCGAACCACCTATTGCAAAAACAGGGGCACCAACTCAGAGGAAGATGGCAACTTAGGGAGTGGTACAAGATGAACCATCTTAGAGAACCTATCACAAATCACCCAAATAACAGTCATTCTCTGAGAGACAGGCATATCAGAGATGAAATCCATTGAAATATGGGTCCATGGCCTCCTGGGAACCGGCAAATGCATCAACAACCCACTAGAGCGAGAACAAGGTTTAGACCGGGAGCAAGTCCCACAGGACTGCACAAAATTCCTGACATCACGAGACAAGGCGGGCCACCAAAAAGACCGACTCACCAGATCTCTAGTACCAAAAATACCTGGATGACCAACCAATGCAGAGCAATGAACTTCAGACATCACTCTCTTCTTCCACTGGTCAGGAACATACAACTTTCCACTGGGACAATGCTCAGGTTTGTCCTCCTGGAACTCTTCCAGAGCACGTCTCATATCGGGCGAGATGGCAGAAAGAACTACCCCTTCGCCTAAGATGGTAGCAGGCTTGGTCACCACAGGAGAATCAGCAAAGAAGCTCCTAGAGAGAGCGTCAGCCATGACATTCTTAGTGCCAGGAAGAAAAGAGACCACAAAATCAAAATGTGTAAAAAACAAGGCCCACCTAGCCTGTCTAGGGTTCAAGCGTTTGGCCGACTCCAGGTAAATCAAATTCTTGTGGTCAGTGAGGACCACGTCTTGATGTTTAGCTCCCTCCAACCAATGTCTCCACTCCTCAAATGCCCATTTCATGGCTAACAGTTCCCGATTCCCCACATCATAGTTACGTTCAGATGGAGAGAACTTTTGGGAAAAGAAAGCACAGGGATTCATTTTAGTTGTTACAGGATCCTTTTGGGACAAAACAGCTCCTGCACCAATCTCAGAAGCGTCCACCTCTACCTGGAATGGGAGTGAGACATCAAGTCGCCGCAAAACCAGGGCAGAAGTGAATCTTCGCTTCAGCTCCTGAAAGGAAGAAACAGCCTCCGGAGACCAATTCAACACATCAGCACCCTTCTTAGTCAGATCAGTCAATGGCTTGGCAATACTAGAAAATTTTGCTATAAATTTCCGATAAAAATTAGCAAAACCCAAAAACTTCTGGAGGGCCTTCAAAGAAGTGGGCTGAACCCAATCATAAATGGCCTGTACCTTGGCCGGGTCCATTTCAATAGTTGACGGAGACAAAATAAATCCCAAAAAAGAAATCCTCTGTACCCCAAAAAGGCATTTCGATCCTTTGACATACAGGGAATTCTCCCTCAAGATCCGGAACACAGTCCGTACATGTTCCACATGAGAATCCCAATCCTTGGAGAAGATCAAAATATCATCCAGATAGATAATCAAAAATGTATCCACAAAGTCTCGGAAAATATCGTTCATGAAGCACTGGAAGACAGAAGGGGCATTAGTGAGCCCAAAAGGCATCACCAGGTACTCAAAATGTCCCTCTGGAGTATTAAACGCCGTCTTCTATTCATCCCCATGCTTAATGCGGATAAGATTATACGCCCCCCTGAGGTCAAGCTTGGTAAACCAGCAAGCACCTTTAACTCTGGAGAATAGATCCGAAATCAGGGGTAACGGATACTGATATTTAATAGTAATTTTGTTGAGGGCACGATAATCAATACAAGGCCTTAATGAACCATCCTTTTTGGCCACGAAAAAAAACCCAGCACCTAAGGGTGAAGAGGATGGTCTAATATGACCCTTCTCCAACGCCTCCTTAATATAGGATCGCATAGCCTCGTGCTCGGGTACAGATAAATTGAAGAGCCGACCCTTGGGAAATTTACACCCCGGGCTCAGTTCAATTGCACAGTCATAACTCCTATGAGGAGGCAAAGACGCAGACTCATTCTCCCTAAATACATCATAAAAATCCGCCAAATAGTCAGGAACATCATGCGACTGAGGAGAGGTGGAAAAAACCGGAGCCTCACTAAGGGCACACCGACAACCCCAACTCACCACAGACACAGATTTCCAATCCAAAACTGGATTATGAATTTGCAACCAGGGAAACCCCAGAACAATGGTATCATGCAAATTATGCAACACCAAAAATCTGCAATTTTCTTGATGGTCTGGGGCGACCTGCATTACCACCTGGGTCCAAAACTGAGGTTTATTTTTCGCCAAAGGAGTAGCATCAATCCCCCTCAAAGGGATAGGCGTCCACAGAGGTGTCATAGGAAATCCACAACATTTAGCAAAATCCAAGTCCATTAGGTTCAGGGCTGCTCCCGAATACACAAAAGCCTTGGCGGAAAATGTGGACAGGGAGCAGATCAGAGTAATTGCCAGAAGAAACTTAGATTGAACACCACCCACAGAAAACGTGTGTGCAAAACGTTTCTCTCGTTTAGGACAAACAGAAATAATATGCGAGGCATCTCCACAAAAAAAACACAGCTTATTGCGCCTTCTGAATTCCTGACGTTGCTCCCTGGACAAAACTCTATCACATTGCATAGGTTCAGACACTTGTTCAACAGGTGGCAACACTTCTCGTGCAGTCCTGCATTCACGTAAATGCCGATCAACCTGAATGGCTAATGACATAGAATCGTCAAGACCAGAGGGAACAGGAAATCCCACCATAGTATCTTTTACGGCTTCTGACTAACCCTTCCGAAAGAGAGCTGCCAAGGCATTATCATTCCAGGTAGTAAGGACCGCCCACTTTCGGAATTTTTGACAGTACAATTCTGCAGAATCTCGACCCTGGCTCAATGCCAACAGGGTCTTTTCAGCCTGATCAATAGCATTAGGTTCGTCATACAACAACCCCAAGGCTTGAAAAAATACGTTCACATTAGTCAGAATAGGATCATCTGGTTTCAAAGAAAATGCCCAATCCTGGGGATCGCCACGCAGCAAAGAGATGACAATTTTAACCTGCTGCGCGGAGCTCCCTGACGAGTTAGGCTTCAAGGCAAAAAATAATTTACAATTATTTTTGAAATTCAAAAATTTAGACTGATCCCCAAAAAACACATCAGGTGTAGGGATCTTTGGTTCAGCAGCATTTGAATGAGCAAGGTAGGCGGAAATTCCCCGCACTTCCACAGCGAGCTGCTCCACACAATCAGACAATTGCTTTATCTCCATTGAGAGAAAAAAAATTCCCCCTACGGCCTCAGAGATATAGAGGAAAAAATATACACACTTTTTTTTGTCTTTTGTTTTTTCACAATTCTTTCCTGCTATTGAGTACCCTAGGATCTGCGGTATGGCTGGTGATTCTGTTATGAATGAGTCACCATAGGAGGCAAAAACAGAAATACTAGCTAAGTCCAGAAAACCAGAGAAGTTGGCAGCTATCGGATTGCAGACCCCTGAACCTATCAACAACAACTAGCAGTAGCCGTGGGGGGTTCCTACAGTGCCCTAGACCCCTCGATCACAGCCGGAGAACTATATAGCCTAAAGACAGAAAGGGAAATCTAAACTGCCCCAGTGCAGACCCCAAAGCAATAGGCAGCCCCCAACATATAATGACGGTGAAGCAAGATGAAAAAACACTCACACAGATAGAAGGATAGGCTGAGCAAATGATGGGGCGCAAGCTAACTAGATAGGACAGGATAGAAAAGCTGCTGTCTGTAATCCGCCAAAACCCTATCAAAACAAGAGCCAACAGCTGATAGGGAAAAAGGCCCTGAAGACGCTAGGCTTCAAAAAGACTATATCAGTACTCAGGTATTTTCTGAAGACAGAGCAAAAAGGAATTCAGCTCACCCCAGCAGGGGATGGCAGAAATCAAGGAAAACAATGCAAAACAAAACCAAAACACAAATGCAAAAAGTAGAGCAGAAAACTTAGCTTATGAGGAGCAGGAATCAGACTGGTCTCCTAGAATCCCTCAGAGAGATCACCAGCAAGGCAGAAGGGCGTCGGCTGCCTTATATCCAGTCAGTAATTTCCATCACCCAGTCATCATCATCCTGCCCAGGTGCTTGGTAATCAGCCTCACTACCTTCCTTCACCAGAAGAGGGAGTTCATAAGACCTCAATGGTGAAGCGGAAAATGAACTCACAACAGTACCCCATGCAACCGCACCACAAACAATCTGGACAACATTTCCGCATTAGGTAGAGCCGCCAAGGGTTCAAAATGTGCCTGCTTACTAAACCTGTCCACCACAACCCAAACGACGGTGTTACCCTTAGAGGGGGGAAGGATGGTGATGAAATCCATGAAGAAATGAGTCCATGGTCTCTCAGGAATTGGCAGTGGTACCAATTCCCCGGCCTGCCGGTTATGGGGGGTTTTCGCACGCGCACAAACATCACAACCAGACACATACTCCCCAACATCAGAGGCTAAAGAAGACCACCAGAATATTGTAGCGATGGCCTTTCGGGTAGCCGAGATCCCTGGATGTCCACCCAGAACTGAGTCGTGGAACTCCTGGAGGACCTTGAGATGAAATTGAGCTGGTACGAAAAGTTTATCCACCGGCTTAGCAGGAGGTGCAAGAGACTGGGATTCCCGAATCTCCCGTTCCAGCACATTACAAAATACCTGCCACCACCACCCCAGGCTGAAGAATGGAGGATGGAGGTTCGGGGGGGACACTGGATCTACACTGTGTGACAAGGCATCAGCTCTGACATTTTTGGATTCTGGCCGAAAAGTGATAGAGAAGTGGAATCGGGAAAAAAAAAAGTGACCATCTAGCCTGTCTAGGAGTCAACCTTTTAGCTGACTCCTCAATGTAAGCTAGGTTCTTGTGGTCCATAATTACGGATATAGGATGGACAGCCCCCTCCAAAAAGTGTCTCCATTCTTCAAAGGCCAACTTCACGGCCAGAAGTTCTCGATTCCCAACATCATAGTTTCTCTCCGCAGGGGAGAATTTCTTCGAGAAAAAGGCGCAGGGTCTCAAATTAGTCAAAGTGGCGGGTCCCTGGGACAATACCGCCCCCACCCCCACCTCTGAGGCATCCACCTCAACAATAAATGGTTCAGATGGGTCCGGTTGAATAAGAACCGGAGTAGACATGAAACATTTTTTTAAGACTGAAACGCCGCTATCGCTGCGGCTGACCAATTCTTGATATCGGCCCCCTTTTGAGTCATGTCTTTGAGGGGTTTAACCACCTGTAAGAACCCCCTTATAAATTTGCGATAATAATTGGCGAATCCTAGGAAACGCTGCAGAGCCTTCAAATCACAAGTTTGAACCCAATCGACAATGGGCTGCACCTTATTAGGATCCATGCGATACCCCTCAGCAGACACAATGAATCCTAGCAAAGACAGTTCCTGAACAAAAAATAAACATTTCTCTAGTTTAGCAAAGAGACAGTTCTCCGGAAACCTTTGGAGAACTGCCCGAATATGACCAATGTGAGTCTGTTTATCAGGTGAGTAGATCAGTATGTCATCCAAATACACAACCATAAAATGTCCAATAAAATCAGAGAACACGTGATTGATGAAGTTTTGGAAGACCGCTGGAGCATTGGTCAGACCGAAAGGCATGACCAAATTCTCAAACAACCCTTCAGTAGTGAGAAAAGCAGTTTTCCACTCATCTCCTTTCCGGACTCGGATAAGGTTATACGCTCCCCTTAGATCTAATTTCGAAAAACACTTAGCTCCGGACAACTGGTTGTACAAATCAGGAATAAGTGGGAGGGGATACGTATTTCTCACAGTTATCTTATTTAACTCTCGAAAATCGAGGCATGGGCGCAAACCACCGTCTTTTTTCCTTACGAAAAAGAACCCCGCTGCCACGGGAGAGACAGAAGGACGAATGTGTCCCTTACGGAGACTCTCGGAAATGTATTCCTTCATAGCAGCCCGCTCGGGACCTGAAAGGTTATGCAAGTGGGCTTTGGGCAATTTAGCACCTGGAACCAGGTCAATGACACAATCAAATGGGCGGTGTGGTGGTAAAACTTCAGCCTCTTTTTCAGAGAAAACGTCCGTATAGTTCTTTAGGTACTCCGGAATACCTTCCAGACCAACGGACGACACAGACACAGTAGCAAGACATCTTTCAGAACAATAGGGACCCCATTTAACAATGTCCCGAGATTCCCAATTAATCACCGGATTATGTAATTGTAACCAGGGGAACCCCAACACCAGTCCCGCAGGAAGGTTGTCCATAACAAAGCATGAAATATGTTCCTGGTGCAAGGAACTCACTTTAAGGAGAAACTCCTCTGTAAGAAATATGATGTCATTCTTAGCCAGTGGTGTTTTGTCAATGGCAATAACATGGATAGGAGTCTCTAGCCTAACTGTCCCTAACTTACACCTGGACACCAAGTCAGAGTCAATAAAGTTCAACGACGATCCGCAATCCATGAAGGCAGAAGTGGATGTGGAGACACTCCCACAACAAAGTTCCACTTGCAACAACATTTTTGAAAATGGAGAAAAAGGTACCTGAGAGCCTGGGTGACCTCCACGACAATCACCCGGGCTCAGCCGCTTGTTGGTCCGTGGACAGGAGGGGCAGTCTTTTTTCCAATGTCCAGAATCCCCACAGTGAAAACAGCGTTTTCCCAAGCGCCGTTGTCTCCTTTCTTTCTCCTTGAGGTCCATGATTCCCATCTCCATGGTTTCCAATGTAGGGCTGGTTACCCTTCCTTGGGAGAATAATGGGGTGTCAATCTGCATCACTCCCCTCGCCCGTAGCCTGCGATCCATTCGGACGGCCTGTGTCATAGCCCCCTCTAGGGAATCAGGCGGAGGGTGGCGAGCCAAGGCATCTTTCAGATGTTCAGACAGGCCTCTACGGAACATACCCCGGAGGGCGGCATCATCCCAGCAGACCTCAGCAGCCCAGCGTCTGAACTCTGAGCAAAACCACTCAGCTGAGTGCTTCCCCTGGCACACACTCATCACCATGTCCTCAGCCATACGCATCCGATCAGGCTCATCATAAATATGCCCCAGGGCCTCAAAAAATGCATCCACAGTCATACGCTTAGGGGCAGTGGTCGGAAGGGAGAAAGCCCAAGCCTGGGGGACTCCCCTTAACATAGACATAATGACCCCCACTCTCTGACTTTCATCCCCAGAAGAGTGTGGTCTCAATGAAAAAAAAAGTTTACAGCCCTCCTTGAAAACTTTGAATTCCTTTTTATCTCCAGAAAATGTATCCGGTAACTTAACCGGAGACTCAGGGGAAACTAATGTAACATCCCGAGCCCCTGATGATAAAACCCCCCTGCACAGTGTCAGCGATCAGCTGCTGAGACTGAGCCAGGGCTAGTTGTTCCCCCAGGAGTTTCTGAGACATCTGAGTCAGGTGCTTTACCTGCTCAGAAAGAGCGTGCATAGGATCCATCACACACACAGGAGAAGGGGAGCGGAGAGAAAAAAAAATGTTAGCGGTCAGTTATAATGTCAGGACTCTAATGTCAGGACCCTGTCAGCATCGGCAAACTGCCACGCAGGGCAGGGTGACTTACTCACACTATGGGAGAGCACGGGGTCAAACGCTGTAATGATGGTTCAAGCAGACAGGACCTGCGGCACTGAAAATAGTAAGGAGTCCCAGGACCTACGATCATTTGACTGCAGGGGGCAGGGCTTAGCGCCCTACTGCTGCAGATGATGTAATGTACCTACTGCAGGGCAACTGTTGTAGAGGAGAGAAAGCGCAGGTCAGACAAGCGAGGGTTGTACACGGAGATGGCTGTGCGGTACCAGAGGGACGAGCAGAGAATAGTGAGGTCACAGGCAGAGGGTCATACACAGAGAGATAGCGCAGTACAAGACGGTCAGGCAGAACTCGTAACAGGGACAGAACCGGATCAAAACCAAACAAGCAACAAGTTATCAGGCACAAGGCACACGTACGCATGAGGTCAAGTAACTCAGCCGAGGGCAGGAGTATAACCGACACCGGACCTAGGTCGAGTGAGCATTAAATAGCCGCCCTCTGCCAGAGAGAGGCAGAAACAATTAACCCCTGTCTGACCAGGACGGGCCAAAGACAAACCCCATCCTGGATCATGACATCGGCTTCTGTAAAATCATTACAGAACCCAACAGGATATGACACATGGTTTACATACAGTAAACCATTGCATATCCGTTAGATTTATATATGTCCCATACTAATAATGTTATTTGTGTGTGTGTACAATTTTGGAGCTGTAGGTGTTAAATTAAAGAATTGATTCACAGAACAACTGGCGTGGGCTCATGCGCAATTTTCTCCGCCAGAGAGGGAAATCCAGTGACTGAGGGCAGATATTAATAGCCTAGAGAGGGACCATGGTTACTGGCCCCCCCTGGCTAAAATCATCTGCCCCCAGCCTCCCCAGAAAAGGCGCATCTGTAAGATGCATAGAGAAAATGAGATGAGTAGTTTTGTATAATTTTTCATCTGTAAGATGCACCTATTCCAGCACTTAGCCTCTCTCTTCCCATTGCCCTGTAGCGGGTGGCATATGGGGTAATAAGGGGTTAATGCCACCTTGCTATTTTAAGGTGACATTAAGCCTGGTTAATAATGGAGAGGTTTCAATAAGACACCTATCCATTATCAATCCAATATTATGAAAGGGTTAAAAAAAACACACATTAAGAATCAGTCTTTCAATGAAATAATTAAACACACATTTTTGCCATCTTTATTAAACTCCCAATCCAATCGAAGCCCTTGTTCTCCTGTAAAAAATAAAAAATAAAAAAAGCAACAATATCCCATACCTATCCTCCGCACAGTCATGTCAAGCGCTGTAATTCATCTCAAGAGGTTAAATAGTTTACAATTGGGAGCGGTGCTAATGCGACCGCCCTGGCTGTAAACCACTGCGGAATGAATGAAAAGCTGCCTGCGCAGCCTCTCCACCTGACCGGACATGATTTCAGTAGCGTGGAAAAGTTTCTGAACATGTTCCCACGCTACCAAGTTCACTGCGGGTCAGGTGGGAAGTCTGCGCAGCCTCAGTGACTAGCACGGACGTCACTGAGGCTGACCAGAGGCATTAGCACCACTTTTGCTTGTAAACTATTTAACCCCTTGAGATGGATTGCAGCGTGGGACTTGACTGTACGGTGGATAGGTATGGTATATTGTTGCTTTTTTATTTTTGATTTTTTACAGGAGAATGATGGCTTCGCTTGTATTGGGAGTTTTATACAGATGGAAAAAATGTGTGTTTAATTATTTCATTAAAAGACTTTATTCTTAATGTGTGTGTTTTTTTAACCCTTTCATAATATTGGAGTAATGATGGATAGGTGTCTTATTGACACCTCTCCATTATTAACCAGGCTTAATGTCACCTTACAATAGCAAGGTGACATTAACCCCTTATTACCCCATATGCCACTGCTACACGGCAGTGAGAAGAGAGAGGCTAAGTTCCGGAATTGGCGCATCTTACAGATCCGCCTTTTCTGGTGTGGCTGGGGGCAGATGTTTTTAGCCAGGTGGGCCAATAACCATGGTCTCTCTCTAGGCTATTAATATCTGCCCTCAGTCACTGGCTTTCCCTAGAATCATAGAATCATAGAGTTGGAAGGGACCTCCTGGGCCATCTGGTCCAACCCCCTGCTCAAAGCAGGATTCGCTAAATCATCCCAGACGATGTCTTTCCAGCCTCTGTTTGAAGACTACTATTGAAGGAGAACTCACCACCTCTCGTGGCAGCCTGTTACACTCATTGATCACTCTAATTGTCAAAAAGTTTTTTCTAATATCTAATCTGTGTCTCCTCCCATTCAGTTTCATCCCATTGCTTCTCGTCCTTCCTTGTGTAAATGAGAATAAAGATGATCATTCTACAATGTGACAGCCTTGAGATATTTGTAGACACAGCTACAGTCATATGTAAAAGTTTAGGCACCCCTATTAATGTTAACCTTTTTTCTTTATAACAATTTTGGTTTTTGCAACAGGTATTTCAGTTTCATATATCTAATAACTGATGGACTCAGTTATATTTCTGGATTCAAATGAGGTTTATTGTGCTAACAGAAAATGTGCAATCTGCATTTAAACAAAATTTGACCGGTGCAAAAGTATGGGCACCCTTATCATTTTCTTGATTTGAACACTCCTAACTACTTTTTACTGACTTCCTGAAGAACTAAATTGGTTTTGTAACCTCATTGAGCTTTGAACTTCATAGCCAGGTGTATAAAATCATGAGAAAAGGTTTTTAAAGTGGCCACTTGCAAGTAGTTCTCCTATTTGATTCTCCTATGAAGAGTGGCATCATGGGCTCCTCAAAACAACTCTCAAATGATCTGAAAACAAAGATTATTCAACATAGCTTTTCAGGGGAAGGATACAAAAAGTTGTCTCAGAGAATTTACCTGTCAGTTTCCACTGTGAGGAACATAGTAAGGAAATGGAAGAACACAGGTACAGTTCTTGTTAAGCCCAGAAGTGGCAGGCCAAGAAAAATATCCGAAAGGCAGAGAAGAAGAATGGTGAGAACAGTCAAGGACAATCCACAGACCACCTCCAAAGACCTGCAGCATCATCTTGCTGCAGATGGTGTCACTGTGCATCGGTCAACAATACAGCGCATGCATAACGCCTTTTTGTATGACCAAACAACTCAATCTTTGTTTCATCAGTCCACAGGACCTTCTTCCAAAATGTATCTGGCTTGTCCCAATGTGCTTTTGCATACCTCAGGCGACTCTGTTTGTGGCGTGCTTGCAGAAACGGCTTCTTTCGCATCACTCTCCCATACAGCTTCTCCTTGTGCAAAGTGCGCTGTATTGTTGACCGATGCACAGTGACACCATCTGCAGCAAGATGATGCTGCAGGTCTTTGGAGGTGGTCTGTGGATTGTCCTTGACTGTTCTCACCATTCTTCTTCTCTGCCTTTCTGATATTTTTCTTGGCCTGCCACTTCTGGGCTTAACAAGAACTGTACCTGTGTTCTTCCATTTCCTTACTATATTCCTCACAGTGGAAACTGACAGGTTAAATCTCTGATACAACTTTTTGTATCCTTCCCCTGAAAAGCTATGTTGAATAATCTTTGTTTTCAGATCATTTGAGAGTTGTTTTGAGGAGCCCATGATGCCACTCTTCATAGGAGAATCAAATAGGAGAACTACTTGCAAGTGGCCACCTTAAGGCCACCTTAAATACCTTTTCTCATGATTTGATACACCTGGCTATGAAGTTCAAAGCTCAATGAGGTTACAAAACCAATTTAGTGCTTCAGGAAGTCAGTAAAAAGTAGTTAGGAGTGTTCAAATCAAGAAAATGATAAGGGTGCCCATACTTTTGCACCGGTCAAATTTTGTTTAAATGCAGATTGCACATTTTCTGTTAGTACAATAAACCTCATTTGAATCCAGAAATATAACTGAGTCCATCAGTTATTAGATATATGAAACTGAAATAGCTGTTGCAAAAACCAAAATTGTTATAAAGAAAAAAGGTTAACATTAATAGGGGTGCCCAAACTTTTACATATGACTGTATTAAGTCTCCTCTCAGTCTTCTCTTCTGCAAGCTAAACATTCCCAAATCCAGCAGCTTTTCCTCATAAGATATGGTTTGCAGACCAGTCACCATTCTAGTCGCTCTTTTCTGAACTTGCTCCAGTTTGTTGATGTCTTTTTTACAATGTGGCGCCCAAAACTGGACACAGTCTCTCTGGTGGAGAAAATTGTGCGAGAACCCACGCCAGTTTTTTCCGTGATTTAATTATTTAATTTAAAATCTACAGCTCCCATATTTTACACACACACACACACACACACACACACACACACACAACATTATTAGTAAGGGACATATATAAATCTAATGGATATGTAATGGTTTACTGTATGTAAGCCATGTCTCCTATCCTGTCGGGTTCTGTAATGGTTTTACAAAAGCCGACAAATGAATTAACGGCTATTCTGCTATCTAGCTCTGTATGAAATATAAAGACATATATATGTGTGTGTGTGTCTCACTGACATATATATATACTGTATATGTATATATATATATATATACACACAGTATATATACTGTATATATTTTTCCACGAATATTTGAGGCCATGGATCCATTATATGTCCATTTTGCAAGCCGGCGAGAAAATCTCACCATACGGATACATACGGATTTCACACTGATGCTTAGATGCAAGAAAATCGCACCCTCACATTGCATACGGATGACATACGGATCACTGTTCAGGGAACATTTCTGCGATTCTCGTCCGTGTAAAACGGAACGATTTTTTATACGTTGTGTGTAACTCCAGCCTCAATCTTGCACTCAACCTCTGTTATAAGCTGCAAAGTGAATATAATTCACACCCTGACACAGTCAACACACCCAGTCTACACAGCATGCTGCCACCAGGCATCAAACACACGAAGTGATGAGTCCCCGAAATATAAGCAACTCTCTGACAATTAAAAAAGAATCACGCACTTTCTAGTCTACTGCTTTTTACAGGACCAAGCTTTATGTTTTAAGCTTTAATATAAAATACAAGAAAAGGTATAAAAATATAACGACACACAAATATGCAAAACAGTTATAAAATAAAAACTGAGAAACAGAAATACCTAAACATTTTCCATCTAAAGTTTTTCTTCTGTTTCCTTGAGGAAAGGAGAAATTACATAGATCATGAGCAGAAGATGACCTCCACATTCCTTGCTGTAAAGGCTATTAAAAAATGGTATGTTATATGTGTTTTCAACTCTGCAAGCTTATATCTGGTAACCAGCTTTTCCAATCTCTGCTCTGAATCCACTCCTGTGTCTCCATTCAATGTCAGCAAGCAGTTAATCCTGAATGCTATCTATGTGTTTTCAACTCTGCAAGCTTATATCTGGTAACCAGCTTTTCCAATCTCTGCTCTGAATCCACTCCTGTGTCTCCATTCAATGTCAGCAAGCAGTTAATCCTGAATGCTATCTATGTGTTTTCAACTCTGCAAGCTTATATCTGGTATATAGTTATTTCAACTTACTCTGCTTGTCCCCTTATGTTGTGAGGTCAAGAAACTTTTCAAAGTGCTTTATGATCCATGTAGTGCTGGACATGTGTTTATTTGACCACAACATTTTATTGGGTCCTGGTGTCTCAATTTAGTGTGATTGATTAACGAGAAGAGAGAGCCAAAAAAAAAAAAAAAAAACTTAGCCTTAACCTCCTATATATTCAGACATAGCTAGGGGGAGCATTTATGCAGGGGTGGCATTTATGCACATGTTATCGACGTACATGTATCAAAGTACTTCTGGCAGTTATAACATGGCAGTTAGGCAAGAGACAGGTAAGACATTTATATACATCTACTCTCTGTACATTTGGAGTACAACAAATATATACCATATGCATTTGTGTAATTTATATCCTGGCCGCTGCATTCACACACATCCACCGCCCTGGCATTAACTCTCCACACTCCATCCATATTGGCCCCTCGCTCCTTTCCTCTCCTATGTATAGCACTCATGCTCTTTTCACATTGTTAAATTGCACAGATCCAGCCAGTCCCACCATTCAACACCAGAGACGCTCTCACAAATCACTTAACCATCTGCTCACTCTTTCTATCCTCCTTCTCCTAGTTGCAGGAGACATTGCTCCCAACCCTGGTCCCCCATGTTATAGAAAGTCAAACCCCCCCACTGCTACACTCAGAAACCCCTCTAATCTTATTAATATTCCCTGCATGCCATCTGTCTCTCTTAATTGTGCACTTTGGAATTCTCGCTCAGTGTGTAACAAACTCTCCTTCATTCATGACTTCTTCCTTTCTAATTCTCTTAACCTTCTGGCTCTTACTGAAACCTGGATCCAGCAGTCAGATACTACCGCTGCTGCTGCTCTTTCATACGGGGGGCTACACTTCTCTCATACCCCAAGATCAGACAATAGAGCTGGTGGAGGCGTTGGTCTGCTCCTATCACCAAAATGTACCTTTCAGGTTATCCCTCAACTACCCTCACTTGTCTTCCCTTCTTTTGAGGTCCATGCCGTCAGACTCTACACCCCCTTCTCCATGCGAGTGGCGGTGGTATATCGTCCTCCCGGCCCCTCCCATCAGTTCCTGGATCATTTTGCCACTTGGCTTCCACATTTTCTCTCCTGTGACATCCCTACCCTCCTCATGGGAGATTTCAACATCCCCATTGCTCTTCCCCTCTCCCCATCTGCTACTCACCTTTTATCTCTAACCTCCTCATTTGGCCTTTCGCAGCTTACTAATTCTCCAACGCATGAAGACGGAAACTCCCTCGACTTGGTCTTCTCTCGGCTTTGTGCAGTGGATGATTTTGCAAACTCCCCTCTCCCGCTCTCTGACCACAATCTTCTTTCATTCTCTATAAAGAACTGCCAGGCTGCTCAGGTCACCCCCACTGTCCAGACTTATAGAAACACACAGGCCATTAACACCCAGAAACTTCTGAAGAACTTGCAGTCTTCATTGGCCCCTATCTCCTCCCTCTCATGTCCTGATTCTGCATTGAAGCATTACAATGAAACACTTCAAACTGCCCTGGATGAATTTGCACCCCCTATAAATAGAACACCACAACGCAGACGGCGACAACCCTGGCACACGGTGCAAACACGTTTCCTGCAGCGGTGCTCCAGGTGCGCCGAACGTCTGTGGAGAAAATCCAATCTACACGAAGATTTCATCCATTTTAAGTTTATGCTTAGAACATACAACACTGCCCTTCACCTCTCCAAACAAACCTATTTCAACACCCTCATCATCTCACTGTCTAATAACCCGAAACGTCTTTGACACTTTTCATTCTCTACTCAATCCAAGAGTACAGGCCCCAACCACTGAGCTCCGAGCTGACGATCTGGCCAATTACTTCAAAGAAAAAATTGACCAGATCCGACAGGAAATTATCTCCAAATCCCCTCATACCATGCACTGTCCTCCCTCCCCCACTGCATCTAACTCACTCTCTGATTTTGAACCAGTCACAGAAGAAGAAGTAAGCAGGCTCCTTGCATCTTCTCGCCCAACTACTTGCACCAGTGACCCATTTCCGTCACATCTCCTCCAGTCCCTTTCCCCTGCTGTCACCCCTCACCTAACTAAAATATTTAACCTCTCTCTCTCTTCTGGTATTTTTCCCTCCTCATTTAAGCATGCCATCATACATCCACTACTTAAAAAACCATCCCTCGACCAAAATTGTGCCGCTAACTATAGACCTGTCTCTAATCTTCCCTTCATCTCTAAACTCCTGGAACGCCTGGTCCACTCCCGTCTTATCCGCTATCTCTCAGAAAACTCTGTTCTCGACCCTCTCCAATCCGGTTTCCACTCTTTACACTCCACTGAAACTGCCCTCACTAAAGTCTCTAATGATCTGCTAACAGCTAAATCAAATGGTCATTACTCCATGCTAATTCTCTTGGATCTCTCTGCAGCATTCGACACTGTGGATCATCAGCTCCTCCTCACTATGCTCCGTTCCATTGGCCTCAAGGACACCGTTCTCTCCTGGTTCTCCTCCTATCTCTCCGACCGCTCCTTTACTGTTTCTTTTGCCGGTTCCTCCTCCTCTCACCTTCCTCTTACTGTTGGGGTTCCTCAAGGATCGGTTCTAGGCCCCCTCCTCTTCTCCTTGTACACTGCCCCTATTGGTCAAACAATCAGTAGATTTGGTTTCCAGTACCATCTCTATGCTGATGACACCCAATTATACGCTTCTTCTCCTGACATCACGCCAGCCTTTCTAGAAAACACTGGCGATTGTCTAAACGCTGTGTCTAATATCATGTCCTCACTATATCTGAAACTGAACCTATCAAAGACTGAACTCCTTGTGTTTCCTCCCGCTACTAATGTACCTACACCCGACATTGCCATTTCCGTCTGTGGTTCCACTATTACTCCCCAGCAACATGCCCGCTGTCTTGGGGTCATACTTGATTCCGAGCTTTCCTTTGCCCCCCACATTCGATCACTGGCTCGCTCTTGTCATCTGCACCTCAAAAACATTTCTAGAATTCGACCTTTTCTTACTTTTGACTCTGCAAAAACTCTTACTGTTTCTCTTATTCATTCTCGTCTCGACTATTGTAACTCTCTTCTAATCGGTCTCCCTCTTACAAAACTCTCCCCTCTCCAATCTGTCTTGAATGCTGCAGCCAGGATCATATTCCTCACCAATCGTTACACCGATGCCTCTACCTTGTGCCAGTCATTACACTGGCTACCCATCCACTCCAGAATTCAGTATAAACTTATTACCCTCACCCACAAAGCCCTCCATGGCTCAGCACCACCCTACATCTCCTCCCTTGTTTCAGTATACCACCCTACCCGCGCCCTCCGTTCTGCTGATGACCTGAGGTTAGTATCCTCAATAGTCAGAACCTCCCACTCCCGTCTCCAAGACTTTACACGTGCCGCGCCAATTCTTTGGAATGCACTTCCCAGGTCAATACGATTAGTCCCCAGTCCCCACAATTTTAAGCGTGTCCTGAAAACGCATTTATTCAGACTGGCCTATCGCCTCAACACATTAACCTAACCTATCCCTGTGTGGCAGAGCCAAAAATTTTACCATAACCAGGTTCCCAGCATCATGTTCCCACATGCTTTATGCATCCATTAGCCCTCTGTGTCTGTACTGTTACACACTTAACATTATGGCTGGTCCATACAATCAGGGCAACTGTTACCACCCACCTTTCGTGTCTACCTCTTTCCTCATAGACTGTAAGCTTGCGAGCAGGGCCCTCACTCCTCTTGGTATTTGTTATAATCTACTGTATGTGATTATTGTTATGCTGTAATGTCTATTGTCTGTACAAATCCCCTCTGAAATGTAAAGTGCTGCGGAATATGTCGGCGCTATAAAAATAAAATTTATTATTATTTATTATTATATAGGAGGTCTTGTTACAGCTTTTGTTTGGGGGCCAAGTAACTCCTCTGCCTGGTATAAACTCTGACAGAGGCACACAGAGATAGTTACCCCTCCACTGTATTTTCAATTTTATCACCGATTATAAATTGTAGTTTAGAATTAAATATATTCTCTTTTTCACAGTGTATGAGCATTTCCATTCATCTCTGCTCACACCTAATATTTTTCCTGAGTCCAAAAAAGCTACTAACAGAAGTAGAAGTATATCTTATGACATCCCAGGGGACCACATCTGCAAGCCTACTATGCAAGTCTTATGTGTTGGGAAGCAGTAGACAAAGATCCTTTGATTTTCTTCCTCTCTCCTAGCAAGGTGGAAGGTGGCCTGGAAGGAATACACTCTGCATGATAAAAAAGTAACTTTACTGATAAAAATGCAGCATAAAACACCACAGCATAGTGCAAACAGAACAAGATATGGAAAACAGCAAATGAATTCTGCACACTCTACATGTGAGAGTGTAAAATAAACTTCCATACCCCAAAAATAGCATGTCTAACCACTGCTGCACATACAATAACTAACTGAGCAAATGAAATGTAAACACGATGTTAGAAAATCCTTCCCGGCAGTCATAATAGTCTGTCAGTTCTCAGTTTCTTGACTGGTAAGGTAGGAATTTCTCTCTTTTTTTTCTAACTGGATGATTACATTTTTTTTAAATTTGCAACATGTCAATTCTTTCAGAGTTTTTGCAGCAACTTTTCTCCCGTAAAAAGCATAAGAAAGTTCAAAAGCGCTGCAAAAAAACACAGCAAAGAGGTTATAGCTGCATTTTGCAGTGTTTTTCCTGCATTTTTGCCAAATATAACTATTAAAATTGAACTGTAGACAAATGACACTTGTATGTCCCAATTCATGGTTGTCTTTGCCCCTGATTTTTGTCTAGCTTTGTGTGTTTTGCACCTTTTTATTTTTTCGTTTGCCCCAATTCATTATTCTATTTGTTCCTTTAAGTCTATTTTGCATGTGATTGTCTGGTTTGTTTATTTTTTCCCGCTGTGTGGGCGGAGTTTAGTGATTCCCGATGTTTTCGCCAGATACATCAATTCCAACTAGAGTTGAGCGACTTTGGTCGGATCGGGTTTCATGAAACAAAATTTGTTTCCGATGCAACTGGTCCGACTAGGGCAAAAAAAGTCGGAGTTTCGTCCGAAACCCAACCCCAATGCAAGTCAATGGGGAATAAAAGTCGGCATTGAGTGGATGACATTCATCCACTCAATGACGACTTTTATTCCCCATTGACTTGCATGGGGGTTGGGTTTCGGACGAAACTCCGACTTTTTTTGCCCTAGTCGGACCAGTTTCATCTGAAACAAATTTTGTTTCATGAAACCCGATCCGACCAAAGTCGCTCAACTCTAATTCCAACACAAAATTTGGCGCAATTTAACTCCAGTCCACCCCAATCCATTTTCAAGTACGACAAAATTTGGATCAAATTTTTTGTGGCTTTCGGAGCCAAAAGTTGCAAAAAGTAGTTCAAGACAGAAGAATAGCTAATTTTTACACTGCACCAAATTCATGATATGCGTGCACCATTAATTTGGTAAAAACAGCAAGTGATACCACTAGTGCTCGGGTTTTCCCGAATATGCTCGGGTGTCCTCTCAGTATTTTGGCGTGCTCAGAGATTTAGTTTCTGTCGACACAGCTGCATGATTTGTGGCTGCTGGACAGCCTGAATACATGTGAGGAATGCCTGTTTGTTAGGAAATCCCCACATGTATTCAGGCTGTCCAACAGCCACAAATCATGCAGCTGTGTCGACAGAAACTAAATCTCCAAGCAAGCAAAAATACTCGGAGGACACCCGAGCATGCTCGGGAAAACCCGAACAACGAGTATACTCGCTCATCACTAGATACCACAAGACAAAAAATGTGACAATGAAAGTGACTTCCAAAAACCCGCAAATGATGGTCGCAAGCTGCACCCAAAAAAGCAGCAAAACCTACGTTTTGAACACAGTGAGGGTTTTTTAAGCTCTTGGCAGTAAAATCTGCAAAAATGCTGCACGTGAATGTAGCCTAACCCTTATTTTTTAATCATGTCCAATATTAATATTAATATTAATTTGGCGCATGCTTAGCAGGGGCTAATCTAGCCTCCTGCTGCCTGAGGCGAAAATTGAAATGGGGTCCCTCCAACACCCCCGGTACAAAGAAAATAAAAACAAAAATAATATAAACATCTTTTTCTAAAATAAAGGAAATATTCTTATGGCCTGTGCTGTCTCACAATTCCTGCCACTATTTATGATCAAATTTTGGGTAGTAATTCCTCTTCATCAGAATGAATATCTGATATAGGGACACTACGCACAGAAACAAATAATTGGAATTTTCTATAAAGGAAAATAATCTTCATCTGAGTTGTCCCTTCAGTGAAATTGTCATCTGCTCTGCAATTGCGGGTTTTCACTAGCAGATCCAGGAGCGCCCTAAAGGTTTATCGTCTTCATTCATACCATTGATAAAGAGGAGGAGCTGGCATCCATTCTGAGATACAAACATTGAAGTGTTGTACAATTGGACAAACAGAGCATAGCGTCCACTAACACAAGAAGCCATGAAAAGGTGTAACCTAGACACATCTAATAACAGGTGTAGAGCAACTATTGCATTCAAGGTGCTCTGCAGGATGCCATCATGTGGCAGAGACAATATTTGGCAAATGAGCAATGCTAAGAATGCTGCCAGAATTTTTGTAAACAAGTTGATGATCACCCTAGTGATCAGCTGGGTTATGATGGCATAAAAGTATTCATTATTGTGTAGGGAACAGAATAATCATATTAAAGGGAATCTGTCACCTAGTTTTAGCCCTATCAGCTGCCGGCACCGCCATCAGGGGCTTGTCTACTTCTCCAGCGGCTGCGGCATACTTTGTCTGCCCTGTTGAGGGCAGAGTAAAGTACTGCAGTGCGCAGGTGCCAGACCTCTCTGACCCTTCCTGACACCTGCGCACTGCAGTGCTTTGCTCTGCCCTCAATAAGTAAGAAGGAGGACGTCATCGCTAGAAGATGGGAGGCGCCGGTCCGGACCTGCGACACCCACTGCACCCGACCACGCTCCCCGGTGAGTATAATCTAACTTATTTTTCTCATCTTTCAGGTTACATCAGGGGCTTATCTACAGCATTACAGAATGCTGTAGATAAGCCCCTGATGGCGGTGCCGGAAGCTGATAGGGCTAAAAATAGGTGACAGATTCCCTTTAAAAATGTATAACTGATTTTTGTATGTATGAGTAGGGAGACGGCTTATCTGACTTTCTGTTATATTGTCCACTGGAGAAGAAAATCATGAAGACTTCTTATAGTCTCACTTGTTCATATTTTTTTCACAAACAACCATAGCTTTTTGCCGTTTATACATATTCTACCCCTATAGCAGGGGTGAGGAACCTTTGTTCTGCAAAGGGCTCTTCGGGGCCGTACAAATCAAGAGCTAAAACTGCCCACAAAGTACGTTATTGTCACGCTCGCGCCTTGGCTGAATGGCGCGAACCGGGGGGTTGTGGCCCCACTGTGCCACAAACCAGACTACCCTGGAAGGGGCATGACTACGACAGCTACCTCGGTCTTCACTGGAGCCTCTGATGGTGAGGTCAGGCTTGTGCGGCAGATAGCTGTCGGGTGCCACTCCAGGGTGGTGTCTGGCTGTGGCTGCTGGTCCCACTCGGGGACAAGTCACTTTGACAGAGGCTAGACAGACAGGCAGGTAGACACGACAGGCACGGCTGAGACACAGGGCAGGAGGGCACGGCTTGGAGACACAGGACAGGCTTGCACGGCTTGGAGACACAGGACAGGCGGGCACGGCTTGGAGACACAGGACAGGCGGGCACGGCTTGGAGACACAGGACAGGCGGGCACGGCTTGGAGACACAGGACAGCCGGGCACGGCTTGGAGACACAGGACAGGCGGGCACGGCTTGGAGACACAGGACAGATTGGCGTGGTATGAGAAGGAGCAGGTAGGGACCTGTTCACACAGCAGGTGTAGACAGGAGGGAGTGGTGTATGCTGGAGCAGGATCTGGACCTGTTCACACAGGAGGTGCAGGTATGGATATAGGCAGGAAGGAGTGGAATATGAAGGAACAGGTTTGGACCTGTTCACACAGGAGGTGCAGGTAGGCAGAGCCGCAGGAGTGCGGAGCAGGCAGAGCCGCAGGAGTGCAGAGCAGGCAGAGTGGCTAGGGAGCCGTGCAGACAGAGCGGCTAGTGTGCAGATGCACAGATAAAGCTGCGAGGGTGCAGATGCACAGATAAAGCTGCGAGGGTGCAGATGCACAGATAAAGGTGCGAGGGTGCAGATGCACAGATAAAGGTGCGAGGGTGCAGATGCACAGATAAAGGTGCGAGGGTGCAGATGCACAGATAAAGGTGCGAGGGTGCAGATGCACAGATAGAGCTGCGAGGGTGCAGATGCACAGATAAAGCTGCGAGGGTGCAGATGCACAGATAAAGCTGCGAGGGTGCAGATGCACAGATAAAGCTGCGAGGGTGCAGATGCACAGATAAAGCTGCGAGGGTGCAGATGCACAGATAAAGCTGCGAGGGTGCAGATGCACAGATAAAGCTGCGAGGGTGCAGATGCACAGATAAAGCTGCGAGGGTGCAGATGCACAGATAAAGCTGCGAGGGTGCAGATGCACAGATAAAGCTGCGAGGGTGCAGATGCACAGATAGCGCTGTGAGGGTGCAGATGCACGGATAAAGCTGCGAGGGTGCAGATGCACAGATAAAGCTGCGAGGGTGCAGATGCACAGATAGCGCTGTGAGGGTGCAGATGCACGGATAAAGCTGCGAGGACACAAGGAAAGACACAGCAGAGAAGGAACCACAAACAAGGAGACTGACAGACAGACAGAGGTAAGACTGAGTTCAGACAGAGACACAGGGACAAAGACACAAGGACCGGGATATTCTGTCTCCTGGCAGGCAGACAGAGTACAGACAAGGTACTGGGAACAAGACTCAAGGGCCAGGATATTCTGCCTCCTGGCAGGCGGACAAGGTACAAAGCGAGACAAAGATTATTCCTACAGAGAAGGAGATACACAGAACAGGGCCTGGCTTCCTCAGCAGCAAGATACTAACTGAGTATAGACATTGCACAGGCAAAGGTCAGTGGTGAAACTAAATAGTCAAGGGCTCTAGGTGATTGGTAAGGGACAGATTACACAGGTGCACCCTGACTGCATAAGAACCAGAGAGTTCAGGCGCCGCCCCCCTATATACACAGTCTGGAAACATGGAGAGCAGAGGCACAGAGCTGGCAAAAGACAGAATTCACAGCATGGCATGAAGCAGAAAGTAAGTTGGTGTGCGGGGGATGGGAGGCCATGCAGTGATGCCAGCAGGGTTGTTACAGTTGTGATGCTATCCCTGGTGTCAGGATGCAATCTTTCATTGCACGTCCCTCGGCACACAGCAGTGAACACAGCATGCACGCGCTAACAGAAAAAGAGGAAACTAAAGGGTCGGCAGTAGTCAAAACACAGCTACAAGCCCAAGAACTGGTAATTGCATGCTGTAAATGGCCCACAGACAATCGGGTCCCCATCCCTGCACTATAGCTACACATACACCCCATCCTGCGACAGTGCCCCCTGTGACAGTGCCCCATTCCCAATTAGCCTAATCACTCAGGGGAACAAGATCTTATGAACCGGCAATGAAGCTGGTTGAACTCTCCCTGGACATTTTTGAGACAGTCACACACACATAATATTTTCAGATGCATTCCTCCTTGTTCCCCTTCACTGGTAAAAAAAAGCACCAGAAAAAACAGCAAAAATAATGAACATAGTGCATAGCAATATCAAAACTACTTGTGGTACATATGTTCTGACTTTTGTAACTTCTTTTAACCACTTCAGACTTTGAAAGTTGCGAAGCAGCTAAAAGAAGTGTTCAGTCCATTCCGGTGGCTCCTGCTTCAAAGCCACTACTGTTATATGTAGAATTAAAAAGAAAATTCTGATGTCAAAGCTGTAAAAGAAGTCCAAGAATACGTCAGAAAAGTCTAATCAAAGTAAAGAATGCAGACGTTTTCCTGTCTACTGTTTCGAAAATGATGCTGGTAAGCTGTAGTCTAAGTGACGCCATGTGCACATACTCTTACGGGGAAGGTTTCTAAAACATTCAAAATGAAGCTTTACTTCTCAAAATATTCATAAGTAAATTTTAAAATTGACCCAAAACAGAGCACTAGAAGATCGACCAGTGGGCCCCCGCTCTGACGCAGTAAAAGGCTAAAGCCGATCACTTGTCGCTGCAATTTATTTCTTATGTGATGATTCCAAAAATGTTTAGATCAAATCGATATTATACCTCGTGAATGCAATGATAGCAACAAAGCCTAAATATGGGATGCTCCCTAAGATCATTTTTTCTGATGAACAAGATTATTCAGCTAAATTATTTCCAAACATATTGAAAATGTTATATAGCTGTAATCTGTGGAAAAAGGTGATTATGTGGTATGAAAACTAAGTATTCCTTTAAGGCCGGGGTCACACTTGCGAATGCAATGCGAGTCTCTCGCATCAATACTCGGACCGGAGCGTTCAGCTGCATAGAAATACATGCAGCCGCACACTCCGGTCCCGAGTGCTGGCGGCAGTGTCGGGTATTGAGGCGAGAGACTCGCGCGAGTTTCTCGCATTGCACTCGCAAGTGTGACCCCGGCCTAAGACTTTTGCTAACCCTGATGTACCAGTACGTCATAGTCACGGGGTGAGAATACGGAGCGTATGTGCCTCAAACAGGAACAAGCAGAGCGATCTGATCACCAATACCCATATAAATGCCACAAGACGCCGTAGATGGCACATTTAGGTGCAGGAGCGCCACATGGAGCCTAACCATATCAGACTATGCTTTGGACTTTGTACAATTCCGTGTCAAGTGAATCTCAAATCTACAGTGATATTGTGATCAAGACCTTGGTGGGGTCGAAACGTCCTATGTAACTTTGTCATATAACTTTCAGCACCTTTGCCTTTTTACGTATGTCGGCTTTCACGGATAATAAATATACTGCTTTACCTGAACAAAAGTTTGCTGTGAATTTCTCCTGCACTGTTAATGACTGATAGAGGCATTTAAACGGTGCGACTGCCAGTGTTCTCTTATCGCCCCCCCCCTGTGATGCAGCAGCAGGAGATCCTCCCATCGCTGCCATTGTTGGTTCTTCTATGAAGCCCAGCCTATGGAGAAAAACCGAACCGCAAAAATAAAACAACTGGCCGATCGCTACGTGGCTAATTTATTGATCGGAATCACATTCAAGAACTTATCCAAGGTTCAAAGATAAAAGTCTGTACCCCAACTTATGTTGCACATGCATTTAACATTATTTACCAGCTTTAATAGAACAATATACAGTTTTATTCTGCAAAAACGACCTACCTGGCAATCTTATTACATAAAATCCCCTATTCCCACAGTGGGATTTTGTATCTCTTTGCTCAGTTCAATATATTTTCTTGTTTGCGCAAGTTTATAAGACAGAAATGAATGTGAAGATTTCCAACAAACTGTAAATACTCTCGAGAAATTGTTTATTATGTTTTAGCTATATTGTGGGTCAGAAGGTTTTAGTAGAGCTGTGGAATGGATTGCTTTAAATAGCCATCTTATCCTATACTATTTACAGTTGTATGGTTATATACTGTCTTCACTTGTGATCATGTAGTGTGGGCAGACATGCAAATTTTTCAAAAGTTGTGTTTTATAAATGCAGTATATGATTATATATATTATTTATATATATATTATTTATACAATCACCTGCCTGATTTGTGTGCAATTTTGAGATTTTTGGAGATTGAGATTAAAGAGGATTCATCATCAGATTTTATAATTTAAAATGTATAAACTATTAAATAGATCTTTTGGAACTGATTTTACTTTGAAAATCATTTTCAGAATGACTGTATAATTCTGTTAATAATATGTCCATTTCGAAAATTAAATAGCTAGAGTCCAAGTATATTCAATTTCTATTCTCCCTACCCCTCACAGCCTAACTGACAACTGCAGCTTGTACTAAGCTGTGTGAGATTTTAACAGGGAGGAGGGACACTGAAGAGCTGTCAATCAGGCTATGTTTGAGGAGACTAATTTTAAAAGGAATCTGTGAGTAGGATGAATGTTTCTAAGCCGTCTATGTAGGCATATAGGTCACAGGAAGCTGAATAAAATTATATCTTGATATCTGCTGAGATAGAAGCTGAAGCATTGAGAGGAACCTGCAGATGTGTCAAACGTAATCACTCACAGCTCTGCAGTAAGATTAGGAGAGCGGCCATTACACATCACACTGGTAATGCATCCTTTTATTTAAAATGCTCTCTGGAGGCAGATTATCAGGGAGATCTATGTCCAGCCCATAGCCGGGAACAGCTAATTTACATATAACACATACAATGTATGTGTTACAAATTACAGAACTAACAATGTGCAACTTAAATATTGTACGACGAGGCATCATACAGTTGTACATTCCCTCATAAAAAAAAAATAAAAAAAAAATGCCTGGAAAAATTAGGCAGCTCCAGATAAAAACATTATGGATTTAAATTAATTATGTAATTAAAAGAAACCCTTATTTTGGCGATAATGCTTATGAGCTTATAGTAATCTTGTATAGTCAGATGGGTATATGTGCATTATGGGTTTTATTTCTGCTAGGATAATGGCATCAGGATTATATGTGAGAAGATCTAATTCACCAGCAAATAAAATGCTGATGCTATAAAAAGTCTGCAATAATTACACTGTGAAAACTCCATATGCCTTTACCTCCTTAATGAGAGCTGATAAGCTGCTATGGACTACAATATATTTTTGCTCTTTATGATTAGTTGCTAATAGGACGTGATAGTTAGCCACCGACAGAGTCACCATATTGCTAAAGAGCAACAATATTCATATCCACAGTATGTCAAATGTTAATGTCACAAAGTAAAAAAGACAAGTCAAAATTCTGTGCTGATTAAATTAAATCTTTCAAAATGTGGATTCTCTATGCAACTGTCCATTTAGCATTAGGTGCAGTCTAAGGTTATGTTCATGTAATAACGTGTAGGTGCTGGGTATGTCACCACGGATCAGAGACAGATCAAACGTTGAAGGGTTTATTTACAGGGATAAGTTTCTCCTCGCAGGGAGAAAGTAATGAGGGTTTAACTGGTTTTCAACAGTATATAGGCACTAAGACACGTAATCAAACAGTCAAGCAGAATGAATAGCGGTAATGAAACAAGTATTCCTGTAACTTATCAGTTCTGAAGAAATCTCGCTTGTAGGGTCGTCTTCTCCAACATAGGCGCCGTCAACAGCGGCACTTGTAGTCTCACTGGTCACTGTAGGCTCTGCAGTCTCTATTAACCCACAATAGGGGCTCTGGGGGTTAATGCTGAAGGCAGGGGGGACGCGAGGCAGACGTGGTCTCCCCTGCTCTGAGTCTTCACTTTAGCACAAGCAGTCTCTCTGCAGGTACAAGGTTCAGTCTCTTTATAAGCCTCACAGCAGGAATCAGGGGCTCTGTGCTACCATCGCGGGTTACCATCTCTGCACTGGTCAATGTCTCTACACGGTCAGTAGGACACACTTCTCTAGTCACTGAGTACTCCGCTTCCACGTACTCACAGCCATCAATACTTCTGTCATGTCCTCCTGTCTTTGTCCTCTGACCGGGAGTTCTCTCTCTTCTCCTGCACGCGGCTGCGACCTGCTCTGTCTTCTGCACACGTTGCTCTGAGCTTCGCGCCCCGGCTGTGCCGCGCTCAGCCTGTCTTCCTTCCTGTCCCGGTCCAAAGGTCTTCCCCCAGGGAAACCTGAAGCACAGCTAACTGGTTCCGGCCACGGAGCGGAGAAGGTAACCCCCTCCGACTCTTCCTGTGCTTCACCCCCTTACATTCACACAGAGATTTGTCAGGTAGAATCTGCTTCAGTAAATGCTTATTTTTGGGCTGTTTGCTCGGGGGAGGGTTTTTTTTTCCTGATAGGGCTTTGAAGAGTTTTGTTCCTGAAGCATTTTTTTTCCAGCCTTTTCATTTGACAGGCAGAAATGTTCTCTATCTAGAGACTGGAGAACATTTCTGGACCAAGAAACGCCATTAAAGTAGTGAAAATGTTAATGAATTTAACAAGCAAGTTTAGCTGTGCCCTTTCCAGACATGCACCACCGGTCTGGGACAAGCATGAAAACACCAAAAACATTAGATTAAGCCTGTCTGAATTCTCTTTTGATTTTTGACAGGCAAAAGCACCTGTCTGTTATGTCCCTCCCTCACCTCATGGCATTAAAAACCTGCCAGACAAGAAGCTAGCGGCAGGGCAGCACAACACTTCCATGGCATAGTGGGACAGTGCATGCTAGGTGTCCATTATTGAGACACAATAGTGGCAAGTCAAAGAGAAATTAGGGAGTACGCTGGTCTGGATGGCAAGGTATTGCGCGACAATCTTTAAAAATGTTTCCCTCCTTGTCAAAAATACCCGGTCATCAGGCCCTGGGCGCTTGGTTGGTGTCATGAAATTGGCCCACACCTTTGACAGTGTAACCCTGCCACTGCTGTGTGACTCCCTGGCCTTTCCTCTTTGGTTGGGCAAGGAAGCTTGACCCCTGCTCCCAACGTTGTCTGATGGGAATTTTTTCAACATATTTTCTTCAATGGCCATCTAATATACGTAGCACCATTATAGAAGACTAGAGTTGAGTGAAACAGGTCGGTCAGATTCAAAAGTCGTTGACTTTCGCCAAAGTCGGGTTTCATGAAACAAAACCCGACCACAGTGTGAAGTCGGCCATGCGGTCGGCGACCCAAGCGTCAAAGTCGGGTTTCGCCGAATGCTTGCACGTGACTTTTTTCAGCCAATGAGAGAAGCGGAGCGTAGCGTAGCTGGAGTGGGAGTGGGAGAGAGAGAGAGAGAGGGAGAGAGAGATGATAGAGAGAGAGAGAGAAGAGAGAGATTTTGCTGCCTCTGGGGTTAAAATTCATGTAAGGTGTGTTTACAGTCCTCCACTCACTGCCGACTTTTCTCCCCATTGACTTGCATTGGGTTTCGTGTTTCCCGACTTTTCCCTATAGTTGGCCGATTTCGCTCGATTTCATGAAACCCGACTCGACCCTAAAAAAGGTAAAGTCGCTCATCTCTATAGAAGACCTTTCCACATCAGGAAGAAGAGATGCAAAGTTTTCCTTGTAGTGTTGGTCTACCAGGGTGAACAACCAGTACTCTTTTTTGGCCAAGATGAATGTCACAGGAAAAGAAGCGGTACCTAAAGTTGGCCATATGTGCCAAGCTCCACCCATGCCCACTCTTCACTTGTTATTTGCGGAGGCTGACCAGAATACGGATGGGCGAGCTGGTATTCAATGACTCCAGCAGCAGTCCACTCCTTGTGAATCTCCCCCAAATTTTTGAATGGCCTTTTCTTAACAATGCTTTCAAGGCTGTGGTTATCCCGGTTGCTTGTGCACCTTTTTCTACCACAGTTTTTACCTTCCATTCAATTTTCCATTAATATGCTTGGATACAGCACTCTGTGAACAGCCAGCTTCTTTAGCAATGACCTTTTGTGGCTTACCCGCCTTGTGGAGTGTGTCAATGACTGCTTTCTGGACATCTGTCAAGTCAGCAGTCTTCCCCATGATTGTGGAGCCTACTGAAACAGACTAAGGGACCTTTGTAAACGCTTAGGAAGCCTTTGCAGGTGTTTTTTGTTAATTATTCTAATTTACTGAGATAATGAATTTTGGGTTTTCATTGGCTGTAAGCCATAATCATCAACACTAACAGAAATAAACACTTGAAATAGATCACTCTGTTTGTGATGACTCTATATAATATATGTTTCACTTTTTGTATTGAAGAACTGAAATAAATTAACTTTTTCATGATATTCTAATTTAGTGAGAAGTACCTGTAACTTAAGGTCATATTCCCACATTGTGTAAATGTAGCATTTTTTGTTCAAAATATTCACTGCATTTAGCAGTTCAAAGAAAGTGAAAGTGATTTAATGAAAACTTATTCCCACAGTGCTTCTGGAATTTTAAGGGTTTTTTTTCCAACAGGCTTCTAAAATAAGCATGAAAACACGCATGTAAAAAATACAGATGTGTTTTAAAGAGCAGATCTCTATTGTTTCTGCAGTAAAAAAAAAATCATTAAAAAGGCTGCATGAAATATGCGCCAACAATGTATAAAGATGTGGAAAAGCAGGAAAAAAGTAGCAGAGAGTTGATGCTCGGTTTGGAAAATGAAACAGCCATTTAGCTATAAGATTAAATGATGGTGGAGCGAAGTGGCGAGACCGCAGTATCTGGCCCTGCGGATCCGCAGCAGATTCTGCTGCGTTTACATTTTCATTAACCCCTTCCTGACATCCGACGTACTATCCCGTCCACGGTACCCGGGCCCGTATGACCGTGGACGGGATAGTACGTCTACCGCGATCAGCGGCGCCCACGTGGTGAGCGCCGCTGATCGCGGCCGGGTGTCAGCTGATTATCACAGCTGACACCCGGCACAATGTGTCAGGGGCGGTCACGGACCGCCCCCGACACGTTAACCCCTTGCACACCGCGATCAAACATGATCGCGGTGTACCGGGGGTTAAAGGGAAGCATCGGCAGGGAGGGGGCTTCCTCCGTGCTTCCCTGAGCCCCCCCACGGCAGCGCAATGTGCAGCGCTGCTGCGGGGGACTCCTTTCCTCCAGGCCCCCGGATCCAAGATGGCGACGGGGGCCTTCGGGGGCCTGAGGAAGCTGGCTTCCTCAGTGCCTGCAAAGCGCAGGCATGAGGAAGCCTTCGGCACTGCCTGTGACAGATCGCTGATCTGTCACAGTGATCTGTGATGTGACAGATCAGCGATCTGTCACAGGACAGTGATGTCCCACCTGGGACTATTTAATAAAGTAAAAAAAAAAATAAAAAAAGTGTTAAAATAATTAAAAAAAATCGCCAAATAAATTAGAAAAAAAAAAAAAAATATTCCCCCAATAAATCCATTTTTTGGAAATAATAAAAAAAACAAACAATAAAAGTACACATATTAGGTATCGCCGCGTCCGTAATGACCCGCCCTATAAAACTGTCCCATTAGTTAACCCCTTTAGTGAACCCCTTAAAAAATAAAAATAAAAAACGAAGCAAAAAATAATGATTTATTATCATACCGCCAAACAAAAAGTGTAATAACGCGCAATCAAAAAGACGCATATAAATATCCATGGTACCGCTGAAAACGTCATCTTGTCCCGCAAAAAACGAGCCACCACACAGCATCATCAGCGAAAAAATAAAAAAGTTATAGCTCGCAGATGCGATGCAAAAATAATTATTTTTTATATAAAATAGTTTTCATTGCATAAAACCGACAAAAACATAAAAAAACGACCTAAATGAGGTATCGCTGTAACCGTACTGACCCAAAGAATAAAACCGCTTTATCAATTTTACCGCACGCGGAACGGTGTAAACGCACCCCCCCAAAAGAAATTCATGAAACGCTGGTTTTTGTTCATTCTGCGTCCCAAAAATAGGAATAAAAAGCGATCAAAAAATGTCACGTGCCCAAAAATGGCACCAATAAAAACGTCAACTCGTCCCGCAAAAAATAAGACCTCACATGACTCAGTGGGTCAAAATACGGAAAAATTATAGCTCTCAAAATGTGGTGATGCAAAAACTATTTTACAATAAAAAGCGTCTTTTAGCGTGCGACAGCCGCCAAACATAAAAACCGCCATAAATAGTAAATCAAACCCCCCGTTATCACCCCCTTAGGTAGGGAAAAATAATAAAATTAAAAAAAAAGTATTTATCTCCATTTTCCCGTTAGGGTAAGGATGTGTGCACACGCTGCGGATTAGGTGCGGATTCATCCACGCGGATTTTGTAAAATCCGCAGGTGAAACCGCAGGTCAAAAGACCTGCGGTTTTACCTGCGGATTGCTCTGCGGTTTTGTCCTGCGGTTTTTCATCTCCTCAATAGAGGAGATGGCAAACCGCAGGAGAATCCGCAGAAAGAATTGACATGTCAATTCTTTCTGCGGATTGAAAACCGCAGATAATCCGCGCGGAAAATCTGTGAAGCACTTGGGGGTTCAAAGTGCTCACCACACATCTAGATAAGTTTCGTGGGGGGTCTAGTGTCCAAAATGGGGTCACTTGTGGGGAGTTTCAATAGTTTAGGTACATCAGGGGCTCTCCAAACGCACATGACACCCGCAGACCATTCCATCAAAGTCTGCATTCCAAAACGTCACTGCTTCCCTTCCGAGCCCCGACGTGTGTCCATACAGTAGTTTTCTCCCACATATGGGGTGTCAGCGTACTCAGGCCAAATTGGACAACAACTTTTGGGGGTCCAATTTCTCCTGTTACCCTTGGGAAAATGAAAAAATTGGGGACTAATTGATCATGTTTCTGGAAAAAATACGATTTTTTTATTTTCATGCCCTGGCATTATAAACTTCAGTGAAGCCCTTGGGGGTTCAAAGTGCTCACCTCACATCTAGATAACTTCCTTAGTGGGTCTAGTTTTCAAAATGGGGTCATTTGTGGGGGGTTTCCACTGTTTAGGTACATTAGGGGCTCTCCAAAGGCAACATGACACCCGCAGACCATTCCATCAAAGTCTGCATTCCAAAACGTCACTACTTCCCTTCCGAGCCCCGACGTGTGCCCATACAGTAGTTTTCTCCCACATATGGGGTATCAGCATACTCAGGACAAATTGCACAACAACTTTTGGGGTCCAATTTCTCCTGTTACCCTTGGGAAAATAAAAAAATGGTGACTAAAAGATCATGTTTGTGGAAAAAATACGAATTATTTATTTTCACGCCCGGGCATTATAAACTTCTGTGAAGCACTGGGGGGGTCAAAGTGCTCACCACACATCTAGATAAGTTCCTTAGGGGGTCTAGTTTCCAAAATGGTGTCATTTGTGGGGGGTTTCCACTGTTTTGGTACATCAGGAGTTTTCCAAACGCGACATGGTGTCCGATCTCAATTCCAGCCAAAAACGTCAAATGGCGCTGCTTCCCTTCCGAGCTCTGCCATGCGCCCAAATAGTGGTTTACCCCCACATGTGGGGTATCAGCGTACTCAGAACAAATTGCACAATAACTTTTAGGGTCCTGTTACCCTTGGAAAAATAAGAATTGAGGGTAAAAAGATCATTTTTGTGGAAAAAATATGATTTTTTAATTGTATGGCTTTATGTTATAAACTTCTGTGAAGCCCATGGGGCTTCAAAGTTCTCACTACACATCTAGATAAGTTCCTTAGGGGGTCTAGTTTCCAAAATGGTGTCATTTGTGGGGGGTTTCCACTGTTTTGGTACATCAGGGGTTTTCCAAACGCGACATGGTGTCCGATCTCAATTCCAGCCAAAAACGTCAAATGGCGCTGCTTCCCTTCCGAGCTCTGCCATGCGCCCAAATAGTGGTTTACCCCCACATGTGGGGTATCAGCGTACTCAGGACAAATTGCACAATAACTTTTAGGGTCCTGTTACCCTTGGAAAAATAAGAATTGAGGGTGAAAAGATCATTTTTGTGGAAAAAATATGATTTTTTAATTGTATGGCTTTATGTTATAAACTTCTGTGA
Organism: Dendrobates tinctorius; assembly: GCF_039654945.1. NCBI lineage: Eukaryota > Metazoa > Chordata > Amphibia > Anura > Dendrobatidae > Dendrobates > Dendrobates tinctorius. The sequence goes on from NW_027361684.1 coordinate 10,815,473, forward strand.
AGCCCATGGGGGTTCAAAGTTCTCACCACACATCTAGATAAGTTCCTTAGGGGGTCCAGTTTCCAAAATGATGTCATTTGTGGGGGGTTTCCACTGTTTTGGTACATCAGGGGTTTTCCAAACGCGACATGGTGTCCGATCTCAATTCCAGCCAAAAACGTCAAATGGCGCTGCTTCCCTTCCGAGCTCTGCCATGCGCCCAAATAGTGGTTTACCCCCACATGTGGGGTATCAGCGTACTCAGGACAAATTGCACAATAACTTTTAGGGTCCTGTTACCCTTGGAAAAATAAGAATTGAGGGTGAAAAGATCATTTTTGTGGAAAAAATATGATTTTTTAATTGTATGGCTTTATGTTATAAACTTCTGTGAAGCCCATGGGGGTTCAAAGTTCTCACCACACATCTAGATAAGTTCCTTAGGGGGTCTAGTTTCCAAAATGATGTCATTTGTGGGGGGTTTCCACTGTTTTGGTACATCAGGGGTTTTCCAAACGCGACATGGTGTCCGATCTCAATTCCAGCCAAAAACGTCAAATGGCGCTGCTTCCCTTCCGAGCTCTGCCATGCGCCCAAATAGTGGTTTACCCCCACATGTGGGGTATCAGCGTACTCAGGACAAATTGCACAATAACTTTTAGGGTCCTGTTACCCTTGGGAAAATAAAAATTGGGGTGAAAAGATCATTTTTGTGGAAAAAATATGATTTTTTAATTGTACCGCTGTACGTTATAAACTTCTGTAAAGCCCTTGTGGGTTCAAAGTTCTCACAACATATCTAGATAAGTTCCTTGGGGGGTCTAGTTTCCAAAATGGGGTCACTTGTAGGGGGTTTCCACTGTTTAGGTACATCAGGGACTCTCCAAACGTGACATGGCGTCCAATCTGAATTCCAGCCAATTTTGCATTGAAAAAGTCAAACGGCGCTCCTTCCATTCTGAGCTCTGCCATGCGCCCAAACAGTGGTTCCCCCCCACATATCAGGTATCTGCGTACTCAGGACAAATTGCACAATAACTTTTGCAGTCCAATTTCTCCTGTTACCCTTGGTGAAATAAAAAAAATTGAACCTGAAGTATTTTTTTTATGAAAAAAAGTTAGATGTTCATTTTTTTTTAAATATTAAAAAAAATTCCTGTGACGCACCTAAAGGGTTAATAAACTTCTTGAATGTGGTTTTGAGCACCTTAAGGGGTGCAGTTTTTGAATGGTGTCACTTTTGGGTATTTTCTATCATATAGACTCCTCAAAGTGGCTTCAAATGTGATGTGGTCCTAAAAATAAAATGGTGTTGTAAAAATGAGAAATCGCTGGTCAACTTTTAACCCTTATAACTTCCTAACAAAAAAAAATTTTGGTTCCAAAATTGTGCTGATGTAAAGTAAACATGTGGGAAATGTTAGATATCAAGTTTTTTGTGTGCCATATCTCTGTGATTTAAGGGCATAAAAATTCAAAGTTGGAAAATTGCGAAATTTTCAAAATTTTCGCCAAATTTCTGCTTTTCTCACAAATAAACGCAAGTTATTTGAATGAAATTTTACCACTAACATGAAGTACAATATGTCACGAGAAAACAATGTCAGAATCACCGGGATCCATGGAAGCGTTCCAGAGTTATGACCTCATAAAGGTACAGTGGTCAGAATTGTAAAAATTGGCCCGGTCATGAACGTGCAAACCACCCTTGGGGGTGAAGGGGTTAAAGTCTACCTATTTTCAAAAACGCAGTGCACATGCTGCGGATTTTTCCGCGCGGATTTGCTGCGGGTTCAAATCCGCTGCATGTCAATTCTTTCTGCGGATTCCACTGCGTTTTGACACCTGTTCCATTGTACAAGTGTCAAAACGCAGGGGAAAAATGCAGGCAAATCCGCAGGTAAAACGCAAGTCATTTTACCTGCTGATTACCAGCAAATCCTTGCGGAAAAATCCACAGCAGAATCTGCAGCGTCTGTACATACCCTAAAAGTCACACCTTGACCGCTGTGTATGAATACCACCTGATATTAAAAGCTGAAACACTGACGAAAATTAGATAAAAAATACTGATGAAAATTTTTGTGTGTGTGTTCCAGAAAAATCACTGACGTCAGAATGAGAGCAGTTAAAATATTGAACCATGCACAAAGGCAGAGTTGTTATTCGGCTCATTAGTCCTAGTTCGTATGATATTTTAACTGCTTTTTTTCAACAGCGCACAGCTTGGAGAAAACACTGACATCCTCACCTTCACTCAACCTGCTCCCTAAGGATTTTGGACTTTGGTGCATGAAGATTCCCATGTCCCATTCTCCAGATTGTCAGAAGTAATGCTGATGAAGGAGCAGTGGGATGAGACAAAGGCATAGTCAATAGTCGAGCAGAAGTAGAACAACAAGTAACAGGCAGTCTAGGAAGAAATCAAGATCAAGAACAAGGTCAAGGTGGTTAGCAATGGGATCAGAAAATTGCACATAGTAACTGAAGGCCCTCTAGTGACGGCTGCAAGAATGAGAATGATAGAACAGTTAGGAAAGTCACTGGATCAATAGCGACAGCGGCAATATGGTGCATCCGTATAACATCTTCTGATGTGTGTATGTGAGCACATACCTGCTGAGAAATCAAATTTTCATTGCGTGTTTGAGAACAGATTCATACGAGTATATAGCACTGCAGATGAGCGATGTTTTGCATGGACAGAACTTGCTTGTGAAAAAAATGGCACTAGTTCCTTCCATTTGGTGAGACTCACCCATTGAAGTCTATGGGTGCTAAACAGAGCCACAGTACTGCATACGTGGATACATTACAATTCTGTAACATATGAAATTGTAAATGATTAATAGCTGCATTAGTACATAAAAACGGATTGTATATGGATGGCAGGTGAGAAGAAAATAAATCTTCAAGTTTTCTGGATTAAACAAGCAATTTTTATACGGTCGTGTGAATTTAACTGATATGTGAATGAGCGCTAAGGTTTTTCTTTCACGTACAAGAAAAACTGCCCAATTTTCATGAGCAATGTTGGTTATAATTTCATCAGATTTTACATGGAAAAAAAAATGTATTCACCTTCTCATATCTAACAGTCCCTGGCATTCGAGCAATGTCCAATTTTTCATGGATCTATAGACTTGCATTGCCAATTTTGATCTGACACTGAGATAAATATCGGACAAGTCGCCATGATTTTGCACGCACTGCTCAGTCCTTCAAAGATAACGGACATGTGGACAGCCCCTATTCACTATTAACCGAGTGATATCCGTGAAGAACACAGATCGCACTCATATGCAAAAAACTGACATGTGAATGAGCCTTTACAACTCGAAACAGTTACACATGTAACAGAAAGCTTTGTAGACATTTCTGAATGGCCACGATTCTAATATTAGTGATCACTCCCGTCTTTTATTAGCATTATTCTTGTTGGGCATTTTGTTGTCTGTGACTTTCATATATCACTTTATGTATTTGTATACAGTGTGTATGATATACTGCTGTCTCTTGTTATTACCAAGTATAGTCTGTCAAAATCACATTTCTTCTATTTTTCCAAATATAGTGGGTTATACTATGATAATATTAAATGGTATTGCCAACTTTAATATTAAAGGGTTTGACCACCATTTGGACAATCTCTTAAAATCACCATAGTTTCCCCCCATAAAAATAAAATAATACCTTTTTTTCTAACCTCCTATGCAGGCACCATTCTAGTGATGTTGATGACTGCTCTCCCAGGGCTCACCTGACATTATGTCATGTGATCCCTGCACCCATATCAGCTGCCGTTTCAATTCCTTTGGATGAAACTGACACTTGGAAGAAGTGAAGGCGCAATGCTACTCTCTGTTTTCCTCCACTTATAATGTTTTTTCAATGGGAAGTGAGAGTGAGTGGGCGATGATTGGTTGCATGGCTCATGTGGCATAATGTCATGTGAGCTGCTGTAAAGCAGGCGCCGACATCGCTGGAAAGGCGCCCGCACAGGAGGCAAATATATCTCTACTATTTTACATGGAAAAACTATGGTGAGTGAGATGAGAAGAGTTTTCCCTAGAAGTGGACAATGTTAATTGTTTATAACATTCACTAATTTCATCTTACATTTTTCTTTTCTGAGAGCTGTTTCATTGATTATTGGAGATTACGCTGGATTCCTTTACATTAATGCATATCTTCACAAAAAGATTGATTTTTGTTTTTTTATTGTATTTTGTCACAATTTCCTTAATAAAACAAAAGTATAGCAGATGAGTATTGTAAACAATAAAAAAAATTTTTATGCAAACTCACTGTAAGCTGGTACTGTCAACTACGTTAGTGAGTAGAGTCTGTTTTACCTATTACAATTTTGTAACCAGAAAAGGAGGAGAGGACACAGACAGAAGAGGTCCCTTTGCAAGAACAATATATGGGCCCTATGCAGTCCAAAAAGTTTATTGCAGGTCAGGCTGGGATGCTGCGCTAACGTCACTGATGCTGCGCAGCCTCACCTGCTATGAACTCAGCAGCATGGGAAAATGAACTGTCACTTTCCCACACTGCAGAGTTCACCGCGGGAGAGGCTGGGAGGTTGTGCAGGCAGCTTCTCATTCATTCCTCCGTGGTTTACAGCCGGGGCGGCCACGACCAATCAGTGGCAGGCGCAGCTTACCGTTACAAACAGCTGCGTCTGTCACTGATTGGTTGCGGCCTGGCGGGGGCCTGGCGGCCGCAACCAATCAGTGGCCCGCGATTTCGGTTACAGACAGACACGATAAGGCGTTTATATATATATAGATATACACACACCTATTCTTTGTGTATACATGTATTCTATCTTTTCTATTATAACATTATAACTTCACTGAATCCTGTATGTGTCCAACCTCTTTCATTCATCTTTGCAGCATATATAATGGTATTTAACTATTTCCAGCAACTTCACTGAATCCTGCATGTGTCCAACCTCTATCATTTATCTTTGCAGCATATATAATGGTATATAGTTACTTCAACTCACCCTGCTTGTCCCCTTATGCTATTGAGGTCAAGTAACTTTTCAAAGTGGTTTATGATCCACTAGATTATGGCCCGATGCTATCGCATCGGGAGGATGCGATAGCATCACGCCTCTTGCCATGTTAACCCTTAACACACACACTCCTCTCACCTTTCACCATCTCCACTCACTCTTTCACTCCACATACGACCCATTCTCTCACTCCATCTCTCATACTCACGCCGTCATCGACGCTGCTCCACGATCCCCGACATCTTCTTCCGCCGGCGCCATCCTGGATCCAGACGTTGTCCACGCCGGCGACATGTTCTTGCGGCGACGCCATCTTGAGTATCGTGAAATCCCGCGATACTCAAGATGGCGTTGCCGGAAGAACATGTCGCCGGCGTGGACGACGTCAGGATCCAAAATGGCGTCGGTGAAATCTCGCGAGTTTTCACCGACGCCATTTTGGATCCCGACGTCGTCATCGCCGGCGACATGTTCTTGCGGCGACGCCATCTTGAGTATCGCGGGATTTCGCCGATCCAAAATAGCGTCGCCGCAGGAACATGTCGCCAGCGTGGATGCCGTCGGGATCCAAAATGGCGTCGGCAAAATCTCACGAGATTTCGCCGACGCCAATTTGGATGCCGACGTCCTCCACGCCGGCGACATGTTCTTGTGGCGACGCCATCTTGACTATCGCGGGATTTCGCCGATCCAAAATGGCGTCACCGCAAGAACATGTCGCCGGCGTGGAGGACGTCTGGATCCAGGATGGCGTGGCGGAAGAAGATGTCGGGGATCGTGGATCAGCGGCGATGACGGCGTGAGTATGAGAGACGGAGTGAGAGAAAGGGTCGTATGTGGGGTGAAAGAGTGAGTGGACGTGAGTGGAGATGGTGAAAGGTGAGAGGAGTGTGTGTGTTGAGGAGGAGTGGTGTGTTGAGGGTTAACATGGAAAGAGGTGTGCGGTGACGTCACGGTTACAACTGGACGGAAGTTGTTACAACCGGAAGCTGCTTAGGGCATTTATTATTATAGATGTAGGCCTGGACACTTGTTTATCTGCTAAATACATTTATTGTGTCCTGCTGTCCTAACTTAGTTTGATTGATTGCTAACGAGTAAGGCTAGTTTCACACTTGCTTTTTTTTGCAGCGCGTTTTTCCCGCAAAAAAACGCATTGAAAAAACGCATACATAAGCATACAACTGCTGCGTTTTTTTCAAGCATTTTTATGAGCATGCATGAAAAAAACGCAGCGTTTTTATGCGTTTGTATGCGTTTTTAGTGCGTTTTTATCGCGTTTGCGTTTTTTTCCAACATTTTTAGGTGGCCCCTCACACTACCCAAACCATGACTTTACTAACCCTAACCCTGACCCTAACCCTAACCCTAACCCTAACCCTGACCCTAACCCTTAACCAAATCATACTTAACCCTAACCCAAACCCTAAACCCTAACTAACCCTAACCCTGACCCTAACCCTAACCCTAACCCTGACCCTGACCCTAACCCTAACCCTGACCCTAACCCTTAACAAAACCATACTTAACCCTAACCCTGACCCTAACCCTAACCCTAACCCTGACCCTAACCCTTAACCAAACCATACTTAACCCTAATCCTGACCCTAACCCTGACCCTAACCCTAACCCTGACCCTAACCCTTAACAAAACCATACTTAACCCTAATCCTGACCCTAACCCTGACCCTAATCCTTAACAAAACCATACTTAACCCTAACCCTGACCCTAACCCTAACCCTAACCCTAACCCTAACCCTGACCCTAACCCTTAACAAAACCATACTTAACCCTAACCCTGACCCTAACCCTAACCCTAACCCTAACCCTGACCCTAACCCTTAACCAAACCATACTTAACCCTAATCCTGACCCTAACCCTGACCCTAACCCTAACCCTGACCCTGACCCTAACCCTTAACAAAACCATACTTAACCCTAATCCTGACCCTAACCCTGACCCTAATCCTTAACCCTAACCCTGACCCTAACCCTAACCCTGACCCTAACCCTAACCCTAACCCTGACCCTAACCCTAACCCTAACCCTAACCCTGACCCTAACCCTTAACAAAACCATACTTAACCCTAATCCTGACCCTAACCCTGACCCTAACCCTTAACCAAACCATACTTAACCCTAACCCTGACCCAAACCCCAACCCTAACCCTGACCCTGACCCTAACCCTAACCCTAAACCCCCTTAACTAACCCTAACTCTAACCCAAACCCCTAAATTCCATGGTTAAAAAAAAAAAACGCATATGCAAAAAAACGCATACATGAGCATGCCAGTGCGCACATATGCGCATCCATAGGCTATAATGGCCATTTTTAGCGCAAAACGTGCGCATATGTGCGCATGCGCTTTTTTGCAGGGCCAAAAAATGCAACATGCTGCGTCTGGAAAATACCAACGCACACCCCAAAAAAACGCAGCGCATGAAAATCGCATACATGCGCTTACCAGCGCGCAGGTATGCGCACCCATGTTAAATATAGGGGAAAAAACGCATGCGCAGGTATGCGTTTTTTTCCAGCGCTAAAAAACGCAAATGTGAAACCAGCCTAAGGAGAGAAAAAAAAAGGAAGATCTTAGAACTGGCCTTCAATAAATTCAGAGCTAGCCTGGGGATGCATTTATGCAGGGGGGGATTTATGTACATGTAATCGAAGTAACATAGTTTTGAAGGCTGAAGGAAGACCTTATGTCCATCTAGTTCAACCTATTTTTAGTGCAGCTGTTCTGCATTGTTGATCCTGGGGAAGGCAAAAAACCCACAGAGTAGAAGCCAATTTTCTCCATAGGGAAAAAAATTCCTTCCCCTAAGCTGGGTCAACCATTTACCTATAATATTATGTTATTCGTAACCTTCTATACTGTTACTCACAAGAAAAGCATCCATTCCTTTCTTAAATTCATTCAGTGAGTTGGCCATCACCACTTCCTCAGGAAGAGAATTCCAGAGCCTCACTGCTCTTACCATGAAGAACCCTCTTCTATGCTGGTGCAGAAATTGTATTTCCTCCAAACGAAGAGAATGCCCCCTTGTTCTTGTCACAGTCCTTGGTACAAACAGTTCATTGGATAGATCTCTGTATTGCCCTCTGATATACTTGTACATATATATTAGGTCTCCCTAAGTCTTCTCTTTTCTAGAGTAAATAGACCTAATTTTGATAACCTTTCTGGGTATTGTAGTGAACCAACTCCATTTATCATTTTAGTAGCCCGCCTTTGAACCCTTTCAAGTTCAGTAATGTCTTTCTTGAGCACCGGCGTCCAAAATTGCATACATTACTCCAAGTGTGGTCTGACGAGTGATTTGTACAGAGGGAGAATTATGTTTTCATCTCGTGTCCCCAGACCTCTTCTAATGCATCCCATGACCCTATTTACTTTGGTGGCAGCTGCCTGACACTGGGCACTCCAATTTAGCTTCTTATTGACTAAGATGCCTAAGTCTTTTTCCATGTCTGATTTCCCCAGCAGTTTCCCATTTAGTAAGTAATTGTAGCATCTTCTGTTTCTCCTTCCCATGTGCATAACCTTACACTTATCTGTGTTAAACCTCATTTGCCATTTTTCAGCCCAATTCTCCAATTTACTCAAATCTGTCTGTAGTTGCAAACTGTCTTCCTTTGTGTTAACTACCTTACATAGTTTTGTATCATCTGCAAATACTGATATTTTACTGTGTAAGCCATCCACTAGATCAATAATAAATATATTAAATAGTAGGGGGCCCAATACAGACCCCTGTGGTACCCCACTAGTAACCCTGGCCCAATCTGAGTATGCCCCATTAATAACCACTCTTTGTTTTCTATCACTAAGCCAGCTACCTACCCATCTACACACATTTTCCCCTAGCCCAAGCTTTCTCATCTTACTTACCAATCTTTTATGTGGGACAATGTCAAATGCTTCAGAGAAGTCGAGATAAATGACATCCAATGATTCTCTTTGGTCCATTTGAGAGCTTACATCCTCATAGAAGCTGATCAGGTTAGTTTGACAGGAGCGATCCTTCATAAATCCATGTTGATATGTAGTTAAACATTTATTAACATTGAGATATTCCATAATGGTATCCCTTAGAAACCCTTCAAAAATTTTACCCACAACAGATGTTAAGCTTACCGGCCTATAGTTTCCAGGTTCCCTTTTACACCCCTTTTTCAATATTGGTACCACATTTGCTTGCCGCCAATCAAAAGTAACAGATCCTGTTTCTATAGAGTCTTTAAAGGGAATCTGTCACCCCTTTTTTGAGATATCATATAATGATATCATTCAATTGTGTGTCACATAAGGATTCTCTTAGTACTTTTGCTTCCCCCTGACCCCGCACCTTTCATGCATAAATACCTTTTTTATATCGGTTCAGATGTATGTAAACTGCCGCTGTCCGGTCCGCTGGGCAGGGCTTATTTAACTGCTCCCCCCTCCCTGTCTTGCTCTACGCATTTCTTCTTGTGTAGAGCAAGACAAGGAGGGGGGAGCAGGTGAATAAGCCCTGCCCAGCGGACCGGACAGCGGCAGTTTACATACATCTGAACCGATATAAAAAAGGTATTTATGCATGAAAGGTGCGGGGTCAGGGGGAAGCAGAAGTACTAAGAGAATCCTTATGTGACACACAATTGAATGATATCATTATATGATATCTCTAAAAAGGGGTGACAGATTCCCTTTAAATATAAGGAATAGAGGCCTGTCTATCACATTACTTATCTCCCTTAATATCCGAGGGTGAATGCCATCAGGGCCTGGTGATTTGTCAGTTTTAATCTTACTAAGGCTGGTTTCACATTTGCGTTTTTTTGCGCTGGAAAAAAACGCATACGTGCGCATGCGTTTTTCCCCCTATATTTAACATGGGTGCGCATACCTGCGCGCTGGTAAGCGCACGTATGCGATTTTCATGCGCTGCGTTTTTTTGGGGTGTGCGTTTGTATTTTCCAGACGCAGCATGTTGCATTTTTTGGCCCTGCAAAAAAGCGCATGCGCACGTATGCGCACGTTTTGCGCTAAAAATGGCCATTATAGCCTATGGATGCGCATACGTGCGCACTGGCATGCTCATGTATGCGTTTTTTTTGCACATGCGTTTTTTTTTGTTAACCATGGAATTTAGGGGTTTGGGTTAGAGTTAGGGTTAGTTAAGGGGGTTTAGGGTTAGGGTCAGGGTTAGGGTTAGGGTTAGGGTCAGGGTTAGGGTTAAGTATGGTTTGGTTAAGGGTTAGGGTCAGGGTTAGGGTTAAGTATGGTTTGGTTAAGGGTTAGGGTTAGGGTCAGGGTTAGGGTTAGGGTCAGGGTTAGGGTTAGGGTCAGGGTTAGGGTTAGGGTTAGGGTTAAGGTCAGGGTTAGGGTTAGTTAGGGTTTGGGTTAGGGTTAAGTATGGTTTGGTTAAGGGTTAGGGTCAGGGTCAGGGTTAGGGTTAGGGTTAGGGTTAGGGTTAAGTATGGTTTGGTTAAGGGTTAGGGTCAGGGTTAGGGTTAAGTATGGTTAGGGTCAGGGTTAGGGTCAGGGTTAGGGTTAGGGTCAGGGTTAGGGTTAGGGTTAGGGTCAGGGTTAGGGTTAGGGTTAGGGTTAAGGTCAGGGTTAGGGTTAGTTAGGGTTTGGGTTAGGGTTAAGTATGGTTTGGTTAAGGGTTAGGGTCAGGGTTAGGGTCAGGGTTAGGGTCAGGGTTAGGGTTAGGGTCAGGGTTAGGGTTAGGGTCAGGGTTAAGGTCAGGGTTAGGGTTAGTTAGGGTTTAGGGTTTGGGTTAGGGTTAAGTATGGTTTGGTTAAGGGTTAGGGTCAGGGTTAGGGTTAGGGTCAGGGTTAAGGTCAGGGTTAGGGTTAGTTAGGGTTTAGGGTTTGGGTTAGGGTTAAGTATGGTTTGGTTAAGGTTTAGGGTCAGGGTTAGGGTTAGGGTTAGGGTCAGGGTTAGGGTTAAGGGTTAGGGTCAGGGTTAGGGTTAGTAAAGTCATGGTTTGGGTTAGTGTGAGGGGCCACCTAATGTTGGAAAAAAACGCGAACGCGGTAAAAACGCACTAAAAACGCATACAAACGCATAAAAACGCTGCGTTTTTTTCATGCATGCTCATAAAAATGCTTGAAAAAAACGCAGCAGTTGTATGCTTTTGTATGCGTTTTTTCAATGCGTTTTTTTGCGGGAAAAACGCGCTGCAAAAAAAAGCAAGTGTGAAACTAGCCTAAGGCGGTTCTGCACTTCTTCCTGGGTTAGGCAGGTAATACTTAATGGGGAGTTTACATTATCACTCTGCATTTCCCCTGGCAAATCCTTTTCCTGTGTGAACACTGTTGAGAAAAAAGTATTTAAAACATTTGCTTTTCCCACATCGCTCTCTATGATTTCACCCTCATTGTTCTTTAAAGGGCCGACACCATCAATTTTAATCATTTTACTGTTTATATAATTAAAGAATAGTTTGGGGTTTGTTTTACTTTCCTTAGCAATGAGTCTCTCACTTTCCACTTTTGCTAAATGTATTTGTTTTTTACACATTTTATCTTTTTCCCTATAACTTTTTAATGCTTCTTCATTGCCTTCTTGTTTTAGCTTCCTAAATGCCTTGATCTTGTTATTTATTGCCCTTTTTACATCCTTATTTAGCCACCTTGGTGTTCTCCTGTTCCTAGCCCTTTTATTTCTGTACGGTATGGCTAGCTCGCTGTGGGTGTGTAAAACTGATTTAAATATTTCCCATTTATTTTCTGTGCTCCTATTTTTGAGGACATTGTCCCAATCAATTCGGCGAAGGTCCTCTCTAAACTGATCAAACTTTGCTTTCCTGAAATTCAGCGTTTTTGTAATCCTCTTCCAGGGCACCTTACTGAAGGACAAGTGGAATTGTATTATATTGTAGTCACTGTTCCCTAGGTGCCCATCGACTCGTACTTCTGTTATTCTATCTGGCCTGTTGCTTAAAATTAAGTCCAGAAGGCCTTACATTAAGTCCAGAAGGACTTACATAGTAAGTACGTACATGTATCAAAGTACGCTGGAAGTTATAACATGGCAGTTAGACAGGGCAGGAGACAGGTAAGACAAATAAATAAATCTATTCCCGTTACATTTGGGCTACCGCAAATATATATCATATGCATTTGTATAATTTATATCCTGGCCGCGGCATTTACACACTTCCACCGCCCTGGCACTAACTCTCTACACTCCGTCCATATTGGTCCCTCACTCCTTTCCTCTCCTATGTATAGCACTCACGCTCTTTTCACATTGCTAAACAGCATTGATCCATTCAGTCCCACCATTCAACATCAGAGACGCTCTCACAAATCACTTAACCATCTGCTCACTCTTTCTATCCTCCTTCTCCTAGTCACAGGAGACATTGCTCCCAACCCTGGTCCCCCATGTTATAGAAAGGCACACACCCCAACTGCTACACTCAGAAACCCCTCTAATCTTATTAATGTTCCCTGCCTGCCATCTGTCTCTCTTAATTGTGCCCTTTGGAATTCTCGCTCAGTGTGTAACAAACTCTCCTTCATTCATGACTTTTTCCTTTCTATTCTCTTAACCTTCTGGCTCTTAATGAAACCTGGATCCAGCAGTCAGACACTACCGCTGCTGCTGCTCTTTCATATGGTGGCCTACACTTCTCTCATATCCCAAGATTAGACAATAGAGCAGGTGGAGGCGTTGGTCTGCTCCTATCACCAAAATGTACCTTTCAGGTTATCCCTCAAGTACCCTCACTTGTCTTCCCTTCTTTTGAGGTCCATGCCGTCAGACTCTACACCCCCTTCTCCATGCAAGTGGCGGTGGTATATCGTCCTCCCGGCTCCTCCCATCAGTTCCTGGATCATTTTGCCACTTGGCTTCCACATTTTCTCTCCTGTGACATCCCTACCCTCATCATGGGCGATTTCAACATCCCCATTGCTCTTCCCATCTCCCCATCTGCTACTCACCTTTTATCTCTAACCTCCTCGATTGGCCATTTGCAGATTACTAATTCTCCAACGCATGAAAACAGAAACTCCCGCGACTTGTTCTTCTCTCGGCTTTGTCCAGTGGATGATTTTGCAAACTCCTCTCTCCCGCTCTCTGACCACAACCTTCTTTCATTCTCTATCAAGAACTGCCAGGCTGCTCAGGTCACCCCACTGTCCATATTTATAGAAACATACAGGCCATTAACACCCAGAAACTTATGAAGAACTTGCAGTCTTCATTGGCCCCATCTCCTCCCTCTCATGTCCTGATTCTGCATTGAAGCATTACAATGAAACACTTCAAAGTACCCTGGATGAATTTGCACCTCCTATACATAGAACACCAAAACACAGACGGCGACAACCCTGGCACACCCTGCAAACACGTTTCCTGCAGCGGTGCTCCAGGTGTGCCGAACGTCTGTGGAGAAAATCCAATCTACACGAAGATTTCATCCATTATAAGTTTATGCTTCGAACATACAACACTGCCCTTCACCTCTCAAAACAAACCTATTTCAACACCCTCATCATCTCACTGTCCAATAACCCTAAACGTCTCTTTGACACTTAATTCTCTACTCATCCCAAGAGTACAGGCCCCAACCGCGTAGCTTCGAGCTGACGATCTGGCCAATTACTTCAAAGAAAAAATTGATCAGATCCGACAGGAAATTATCTCCCAATCACCTCATATCATGCACTGTCCTCCCTCCCTCACTGCATCTAGCTCACGCTCTGCTTTTGAACCAGTCACAGAAGAAGAAGTAAGCAGGCGCCTTGCATCTTCTCGCCCAACCACTTGCACCAGTGACCCATTTCCGTCACATCTACTCCATCCCCTTTCCCCTGCTGTCACCCCTCACCTAACTAAAATATTTAACCTCTCTCTCTCTCTTCTGGTATCTTTCCCAACTCATTTAAGCAAGCCGTCATACATCCACTAATTAAAAAACCATCCCTCGACCAAAACTGTGCCACTAACTATAGACCTGTCTCTAATCTTCCCTTCATCTCTAAACTCCTGGAACGCCTGGTCCATTCCCATCTTATCCGCTATCTCTTTGATAACTCTCTTCTCTTCAATCCGGTTTCCGCTCTTTACACTCTATTGAAACTGCCCTCACTAAAGTCTCTAATGATCTACTAACAGCTAAATCAAATGGTCATTACTCCATGCTAATTCTCTTGGATCTCTGCAGCAATCGACACTGTGGATCATCAGCTCCTCCTCACTATGCTCCGTTCCATTGGCCTCAAGGACACCGTTCTCTCCTGGTTCTCCTCCTTTCTCTCCGACCGCTCCTTTACTGTATCTTTTGCTGGCTCCTCCTCCTCTCATCTTTCCCTTACTGTTGGGGTTCCTCAAGGATCAGTCCTAGGCCCCCTCCTCTTCTCTTTGTACACTGCCCTTATTGGTCAAACAATCAGTAGATTTGGTTTCCAGTACCATCTATATGCTGATGACACCCAATTATACGCTTCTTCTCCTGACATCACGCCTGCCTTTCTAGAAAACACCAGCGATTGTCTAAACGCTGTGTCTAACATCATGTCCTCATTATATCTGAAACTGAACCTGTCAAAGATTGAACTCCTTGCGTTTCCTCCCGCTACTTATGTACCTATACCCGACTGTTATGAATGAGTCACCGTAGGAGGCAAAAGCAGAAATACAAGCTAAGTCCAGAAAACCAGAGAAGTTGGCAACTATCAGATTGCAGACCCCTGAACCTATCAACACAACTAGCAGTAGCCGTGGGGGGTTCCTACGATGCCCTAGACCCCTCGATCACAGCCGGAGAAATACATAGGCCTAAAGAAAGAAAGGGGAAATCTAAACTGCCCCAGAGCAGACCCCAAAGCAATAGGCAGCCCCCCACATATAATGACGGTGAAGCAAGATGAAAATACTAACACAGACAGAAAGATAGACTGAGCAAAGACGGGGCCCCAAAACTACCTAGATAGCAAAGGACAGGAAGGCTGCTGTCTGCAATCTGCCAAAACCCTATCAAAGACATAAGCCAACCAGCTGATATGAAAAAAGGCCCTGAAGCAGCTAGGCTTCAAAAACTGAATCAGCACTCAGGTAATTTCAGAAGACAGAGCTAAATGAATTCAGCACACCCCAGCAGGGAATGGCAGAAATCCAGAAAAACAAAGCAAGAGCAAAGTCAAAGCACAAATGCAAAAGGCCGAGCAGCAAACTTAGCTTTGGAGGAGCAGGAATTCAGACTGGTCTCCAAGGATCCCACAGAGAAATCACCCGCAGGGCAGAAGGGCGTCGGCAGCATTATATCCAGTCTGTAACTCCACTCAGCCAGTCACAATCATCAGCCTCAGGTGTTTGACAATCAGGCTCACTACCTTCTTTTACCAGAAGAGGGAGTTCCTCAAGCCTCAGTAATGAAGGGGAAAATGAACTCACAACAGTACCTCCCCCTTGAGGAGGGGTCACCGAACCCTCAACTATGCCACCAGGGCGATCAGGGTGAGCCCGATGAAAGGCACGCACCAATCGTTTGGCATGAATATCAGAGGCGGAGACCCAGGAATTATCCTCCTGACCATAACCCTTCCACTTAACCAAATACTGGAGTCTCCGTCTAGCCAGACGGGAATCCAGTACTTTCTCTACCTCATACTCCATGTTACCTTCAACCAATACAGGGTCTGGAGGTGCCACCCCCGGAACAACAGGTTCAACAAACCTCTTCAACAAAGATTTATGGAACACATTATGGATTTTAAATGTGACAGGAAGAGCCAAATGAAAAGAGACCGGATTAATAATCTCCACAATCTTGTAAGGTCCAATAAATCTAGGCTTAAACTTAGGAGAAGCCACCTTCATAGCAATATTTTTTGATGATAACCACACCATATCACCAACCTTAAACTGGGGACCAATGGTCCTATGTCGGTTGGAAAACCGCTGGGCCTTCTCCTGGGAGAGAGATAACTTATCCACCACTTGGTCCCAGATCTGGTGCATTCTCTCCACCACAGTGTCAACACCTGGGCAGGCAGAGGGCTCCACCTGCCCTGAAGAAAATCGAGGATGAAACTCAAAGCTACAAAAAAAAGGTGACATCAAAGTGGCAGAACTAGCTCTATTATTCAAAGCAAATTCGGCCAAGGGCAAAAATGAAACCCAATCATCCTGATCAGCAGAAATAAAACATCTCAAATATGACTCCAAGGTCTGGTTTGTTCTCTCTGTCTGCCCATTGGTCTGAGGGTGAAAAGCAGAGGAGAAGGACAACTGAATTCCCAGCTTGGAACAGAAAGTTCTCCAAAATCTAGACACAAACTGCACTCCTCTGTCAGATACAATGTTCTCAGGAATCCCGTGCAAACGAACCACCTGTTGTAAAAACAGGGGCACCAACTCAGAGGAAGACGGCAACTTAGGGAGTGGTACAAGATGAACCATCTTAGAGAACCTATCACAAATCACCTAAATAACAGTCATCCTCTGAGAGACAGGCATGTCAGAGATGAAATCCATTGAAATATGGGTCCATGGCCTCTTGGGGACAGGCAAAGGCATCAACAACCCACTAGAGCGAGAACACGATTTAGACCGGGAGCACGTCCCAGAGGACTGCACAAAATTCCTGACATCACGAGACAAGGAGGGCCACCAAAAAAACCGACTCACCAGATCTCTAGTACCAAAAATACCTGGATGACCAGCCAAAGCAGAGCAATGAACTTCAGACATCACTCTCTTCTTCCACTGGTCAGGAACATACAACTTTCCACTGGGACAACGCTCAGGTTTGTCCTCCTGAAACTCTTCCAGAGCACGTCTCAAATCGGGCGAGATGGCAGAAAGAACTACCCCTTCGCCTAAGATGGTAGCAGGCTTGGTCACCACAGGAGAATCAGCAAGGAAGCTCCTAGAGAGGGCGTCTGCCTTGACATTCTTTGTTCCAGAAAGAAAAGAAACCACAAAATCAAAACGTGTAAAAAACAAGGCCCACCTAGCCTGTCTAGGGTTCAAGCGCTTAGCCGACTCTAGGTAAATCAAATTCTTGTGGTCAGTGAGGACCACAACTTGATGCTTAGCTCCCTCCAACCAATGTCTCCACTCCTCAAATGCCCATTTCATGGCCAACAGTTCCCTATTCCCCACATCATAGTTACGTTCAGATGGAGAGAACTTTCGGGAAAAGAAAGCACAAGGATTCATTTTGGATGTTACAGGATCCTTTTGGGACAAAACAGCTCCTGCACCAATCTCAGAAGCATCCACCTCTACCTGGAATGGAAGTGAGACATCAGGTTGCCGCAAAACCGGGGCGGAGGTGAATCTTCGCTTCAACTCCTGAAAGGAAGAAACAGCCTCCGGAGACCAATTTAACACATCAGCACCCTTTTTAGTCAAATCAGTCAATGGCTTGGCAATACTAGAAAATTTTGCTATAAATTTCCGATAAAAATTAGCAAAACCCAAAAACTTCTGGAGGGCCTTCAAAGAAGTGGGCTGAACCCAATCGTGAATGGCCTGTACCTTGGCCGGGTCCATTTCAATAGTTGACGGGGACAAAATAAATCCCAAAAAAGAAATCCTCTGTACTCCAAAAAGGCATTTAGATCCCTTGACATACAGGGAATTCTCCCTCAAGATCCAGAACACAGTCTGAATATGTTCCACATGAGAATCCCAATCCTTGGAGAAGATCAAAATATCATCCAGATAGATAATCAAAAATTTATCGACAAAATCTCGGAAAATATCGTTCATGAAGCACTGGAAGACAGAAGGGGCATTAGAGAGCCCAAAAGGCATCACCAGATACTCAAAATATCCCTCCGGAGTATTAAACGCCGTCTTCCATTCATCCCCATGCTTAATGCGAATAAGATTATACGCCCCCCTGAGGTCAAGCTTGGTAAACCAGCAAGCACCTTTAACTCTGGAGAATAGATCAGAAATCAGGGGTAACGGATACTGATATTTAACAGTAATTTTGTTGAGGGCACGATAATCAATACAAGGTCTTAATGATCCATCCTTTTTGGCTACAAAAAAAAAACCGGCACCCAAGGGTGACGAGGATGGTCTAATATGACCCTTCTCCAACGCCTCCTTAATATAGGATCGCATAGCCTCGTGCTCGGGTACAGATAAATTGAAAAGCCGACCCTTGGGAAATTTACACCCCGGGTTCAGCTCAATTGCAGAGTCATAACTCCTATGAGGAGGCAGAGACGCAGACTCATTCTCACTAAATACATCATAAAAGTCCGCCAAATAATCAGGAACATCATGCGACTGAGGAGAAGTGGAAAACACCGGAGCCTCACTAAAGGCACACCGACAACCCCAACTCACCACAGACACAGATTTCCAATCCAAAACTGGATTATGAATCTGTAGCCAGGGAAACCCCAGAACAACAGTATCATGCAGATTATGCAACACCAGAAATCTGCAATTTTCTTGATGGTCTGGGGCGACCCGCATTACCACCTGGGTCCAAAACTGGGGTTATTTTTAGCCAAAGGAGTAGCATCAATTCCCCTCAAAGGGATAGGCGTCTGCAGAGGTGTCATCGGAAATCCACAATGTTTAGCAAAATCCAAATCCATTTGGTTTAGGGCTGCTCCCGAATCCACAAACGTCTTGGCGGAAAATGTGGACAGGGAGCAGATCAGAGTAATAGCCAGAAGAAACTTAGGTTGAACACCCCCAACAGAAAACGTGTGTGCAAAGCGTTTCTCTCGTTTGGGACAGACAGAAATAATATGCGAGGCATCTCCACAGAAAAAACACAACTTATTACGCCTTCTGAACTCCTGACGCTGCTCTCTGGAAAAAACTCTATCACATTGCATAGGTTCAGACATTTGTTCAACAGGTGGCAACACCTCTCGTGCAGCTCCGCGTTCGCGCAAACGCCGATCAACCTGAATGGCTAATGACATAGAATCGTCAAGACCAGAGGGAACAGGAATTCCCACCATAGTATCTTTTACGGCTTCTGACAACCCCTTCCGAAAGAGAGCAGCCAAGGCATTATCATTCCAGGTAGTAAGTACTGCCCACTTTTGGAATTTTTGACAGTACAATTCTGCAGAATTTCGACCCTGGCTCAATGCCAGCAGGGTCTTTTCAGCCTGATCAATGGCATTAGGTTCGTCATACAACAACCCCAAGGCCTGAAAAAATGCGTTCACATTAGTCAGAATAGGATCATCTGGTTTCAAAGAAAACGCCCAATCCTGGGGATCGCCACGCAGCAAAGAGATGACAATTTTAACCTGCTGCGCGGAGCTCCCTGACGAGTTAGGCTTCAAGGCAAAAAATAATTTGCAATTATTTTTGAAATTCAAAAATTTAGACCGATCCCCAAAAAATACATCAGGTGTAGGAATCTTTGGTTCAGCAGCATGTGAATGAGCAAGGTAGGCGGAAATTCCCCGCACTTCTGCAGCGAGCTGCTCCACACGATCAGACAATTGCTTTATCTCCATTGAGAGAAAAAAAAATTCCCCCTACGACCTCAGAGATATAGAGGAAAAAATATACACCCTTTTTTTTTTTTTTGTTTACAATTCTTTCCTGCTATTGAGTACCCTAGAATCTGCGGTATGGCTGGTGATTCTGTTATGAATGAGTCACCGTAGGAGGCAAAAGCAGAAATACAAGCTAAGTCCAGAAACCCAGAGAAGTTGGCAACTATCAGATTGCAGACCCCTGAACCTATCAACACAACTAGCAGTAGCCGTGGGGGGTTCCTACGATGCCCTAGACCCCTCGATCACAGCCGGAGAAATACATAGGCCTAAAGAAAGAAAGGGGAAATCTAAACTGCCCCAGAGCAGACCCCAAAGCTATAGGCAGCCCCCCACATATAATGACGGTGAAGCAAGATGAAAATACTAACACAGACAGAAAGATAGACTGAGCAAAGACGGGGCCCCAAAACTACCTAGATAGCAAAGGACAGGAAGGCTGCTGTCTGCAATCTGCCAAAACCCTATCAAAGACATAAGCCAACCAGCTGATATGAAAAAAGGCCCTGAAGCAGCTAGGCTTCAAAAACTGAATCAGCACTCAGGTAACTTCAGAAGACAGAGCTAAATGAATTCAGCACACCCCAGCAGGGAATGGCAGAAATCCAGAAAAACAAAGCAAAAACAAAGTCAAAGCACAAATGCAAAAGGCCGAGCAGCAAACTTAGCTTTGGAGGAGCAGGAATTCAGACTGGTCTCCAAGGATCCCACAGAGAAATCACCTGCAGGGCAGAAGGGCGTCGGCAGCATTATATCCAGTCCGTAACTCCACTCAGCCAGTCACAATCATCAGCCTCAGGTGTTTGACAATCAGGCTCACTACCTTCTTTTACCAGAAGAGGGAGTTCCTCAGGCCTCAGTAATGAAGGGGAAAATGAACTCACAACACCCGACATTGCCATTTCCGTGTGTGGTTCCACTATTACTCCCCAGCATCATGCCCGCTGTCTTGGGGTCATGCTTGACTCCGAGCTTTCCTTTGTCCCCCACATGCGATCACTGGCTCACTTTTGTTATCTGCACCTCAAAAACATTTCTAGAATTCAACCTTTTCTTACTTTTGACTCCGCAAAAACTCTTACTGTTTCTCTTATTCATTCTCGTCTCGACTATTGTAACTCTCTTCTAATCGGTCTCCCTCTTACCAAACTCTCCCCCCTCCAATCTGTCTTGAATGCTGCTGCCAGGATCATATTCCTCGCCAATCGTTACACCGATGCCTCTACCTTGTGCCAGTCATTACAGTGGCTACCCTTCCACTCCAGAATCCAGTACAAACTTATTGCCCTCGCCCACAAAGCTCTTCATGGCTCAGCACCACCCTACATCTCCTCCCTTGTTTCAGTATACCATCCTACCCGCGCCCTCCGTTCTGCTGATGACCTGAGGTTAGCATCCTCAATAATCAGAACCTCCCACTCCCGTCTCCAAGACTATACACGTGCTGCGCCAATTCTTTGGAATGCACTTCCCAGGTCAATACGATTAGTCCCCAATCCCCACAATTTTAAGCGTGCCCTGAAAACTCATTTATTCAGACTGGCCTACCGCCTCAACACATTAACCTAATCTATCCCTATGTGGCACAGCCAAAAGTTTTTACCATAACCAGGTTCCCTGCATCATGTTCCCACAGGCTTTATGCATCCATTAGCCCTCTGTGTCTGTACTGTTACACACTTAACATTATGGCTGATCTAAACAATCAGGGCAATTGTTACCACCAACCTTTTGTGTCTCCCCTTTTTCCCTCATAGATTGTAAGCTTGCGAGCAGGGCCCTCATTCCTCTTGGTACTTGTTATGATCTATGTGATTATTGTTATGCTGTAATGTCTATTGTCTGTACAAGTCCCCTCTGAAATGTAAAGTGCTGCAGAATATGTCGGCGCTATAGAAATAAAATTTATTATTATTATAACATGACAGTGTGTTTTTACTGTACAGCCGCATATGAATTGCCGGCTTTTCTAAGGACACCGGTGCGTATTTCTCGCAAGTCACATGCATGGTCCATGTGGTATCCATTTTTTTCTTGCACCCATAGACTTGCATTGGCGGGTCTCGGCCGAGATATGGTGCAAATCGCAGCATGCTGCGATTTCTCTCGCACGTATAATATGGCCAAGAAAAAAAATGGATGATGGAAGCTGCTCCATAGATTAACATTGGTCAGAGTGCTATGCGATTTTTTATGGCATAGCACTCGTCCATATTCCTCTGTAGTGTGACTCCGGCCTTACTCCTATCATCTGACACCTGCTGCCGCTAATAACAGTGACAGCAGGAGTGGATGACCGGGGTATTCCTCCCCCGCCGCCTGCGAAATAACTAAATAAATGAATGAAAAATCCAGCGTGGGTTCCCCCTATTTTCTTTAACCAACCAGGCAAAACTCACAGCTGATAGCAATATAACTCTCATCATTCTCCCCTGCTCGCTCTGATGAGAGCCGTCTTCAGCACCTGCCATCAGGGAACTGCGCTTACTGTAGCGCTTCTTCCCTGGCGACCATCCATGTGGTACCGATGTGGCACATGGTTGCCACACGTGTGCTGAAAGTATTACACACACTGACACGGATATCTCCGGTACCGTTTTTTCCGGTACTGGAAATAAACGGACGTGTGAAACCTAATTAAGACAAATGCCTATGGCAGACTTTTCCCAGAATAAAACTTTCCATTTTATAGTAATATTACTGCAAGTTGACAGTTGCGAGCAATGGCTTACTAATGGATGTGAACATATCTAATATCATCTCCTCTATATTTTGGTATATTTATCCCAGCAAAAGTAAATGCTGTGAAAAGGAAAAGGTAAAAACCTGTAGACATGTCTGTGAATGTGTGAACATTGCAGCTGGCTGTCTCTAGCTACACAAAGCGTCATTGTTCATTGTCTGATACTGCAGTCGTTTCATTAATAGCAATATATCAATATTGTTCCCCAGGTAATCATGGCCGGTATAACTGGTTTGCTAACGCCAAACAGTCTAACCCAAGGGTATATTTACAGGTGGAAGATTTGCTGCAAATTTTACTGCAGTAAAATCAGCAGCAAAATCTGCATCCCTTACATACTGATCTTCCCCATATTTCATCCTTTACATCAAGACAAAGACAATATACTGTACTTCACAATGAGACTGATCCACATGTCATTGGGAGAAATTTGTCAGTGTTTACTCCAGTAATACTTCTAGAGGCCCATTAACACAGGCAAATAAACTGCCCAGAAGAAGAACCAAATGACATTAAAGGAAGCTCAACGCTCATCTTCATGGATCCATCGGCAGTATGTACTCGTACGGGTGATCTTTTTTTTTTTTTATCCTCTCTAAAATCCTGCTCAAAAACGGTTTTGAATGCTCCTGGAAAACTCTTCCAATTCATTTCTATGGGAAATCAGCATTGTTGTTCATATGAACATTTTTTTTTATATCATGAAAAGGTTTTTCAAAAACTCCTGGTGCATGTCACTGCTTTGAAGCAGATCCTCAAAACTAGGCACTGTCAAATCAAAAAGCTGCAAAGAACGCTTCCAACACATCTTCAAAACCACTTCACAAAATAATTCAGGTGATGAAAAATTCCAGCAAAAACTCCACCAAAAAGGAACATTACCTGAAGCGGTTTCTGCTTGAAAAAAAAAAGATAGGTTTTTGAATACCTCATAAAACTGTGTGCACATAACTTAAAGTTTTTAGGTATGGACTTTTATGTCCCATTAGATGCAATCAGAAGAAAGAGAAAGTGATGCGTTTTTTAATTGGCACACAAAATTGGCCCTTTGCGAAATGACCAAGTTTTGCTCTTGCGCTTTTGTTTTTCTCCCCCTTTCTTTTACAAGTGGTGCATCTTTTTTTTCACTCGACATAGCCATATGAGGGCTTGTTTTTCTGTGGGACCAGTTTAAGTTTTGACACCTCACAATGCCCCGAAAAAATGGGTACAAAAACTTCCAGTGACAGTACATGATATAAGTTATTTTCAGGTGACAACACTTGTATTCAAATTGACTGAAAAGAAAGCAGTGTAAGCAGCCTCTTTATACTGAAGCACGCCTGGAATCTCCAGTATTAGAGAGGAAAAACAGTTAAGACAGCAGTGTGAGCAGCCTCTTCTTACCTGTGTACCTTGTATTTCATTTATTGTATCAGATAGACATGGTGGACAGCAATGTGTGACCAGTCTCTTCTTACTTCAGCACCCTTTGCATCTCCATGATTACATCAGATAGACATGGTGGACATCAGTGTGAGCAGCCTCTTCTTACCTGTGTACCTTGTATGTCCAGTATTGGATCAGACAGACATGGTGGACAGCAATGTGTGACCAGTCTCTTCTTACCTCAGCACCCTTTGTATCTTCATGATTACATCAGATAGACATGGTGGACAGCAGTGTGAGCAGCCTCTTCTTATCTCAGCACCCCTGGTATCTCCAGTATCAGTGTGATCAGCTTCTTCTTTGCTAGTGTAAGGCAGCAGATTTTATGTCCGTGTAGCAATGAAGAAGTGACCCAAGAAAATTTAACTTAAATGACTTTATTTTTCCAACTTACAAACAAATCGAAAACTTTAATCACTGGTCCGCAGATGGAACATCCATACCACAGTATAATCCATGTAATGGCTTGCTCAAGTCTCTGGTCTGTGTTTAGTTTCACAAAGACAAGCCTTCAGAGAGCTCCTGCTCTGTTGCAAAACCCAATAGTGACACACCCAAACCATAACCTATAGTTTAAATAGGAGACATGAACATGGGACACTCCCAAGACCCAGAGTGGAGGGAGAGCTCTGTCCCACTACCATCCTACAGATCTCTCCAAAAATAAAAGCACATGCCAGATTTTCTTAAATCTTACTTTGGTCAAATAGCTTGGCACATGGCAAGCTTGACAAGAGAGTCCACATTCTCTTTTACATTGCATTGTAAACACAGCTGTGGTTGTAATTACAATGCTCTCCAGCGGTTCAGTATGTTTCTATACACATCATGGGGGACATGCAACGACCCTCATACATGATCACACTAGTTAAAGAATGTATAGTGTAATTTCCTTAATTTGTATATTTTTCTATTTCCAGAGAAACCCTTTAAATGTAAACATATGATCCTTTTTTTCTTCTAAAAGATAACCCAGTGTTGTCTATCAATGGCTTACTCTTCTCAGCTCATCGAAAACATATAAAATGCTTGGCAAAAATCTGATCGTTTACTAACCGCAAGTAGATCTTTATATAGTGATATTAGAACCCCGAAAAAGTAAACATATATTTACAATTACATACATCACATTTAGGAAAGTTGCATATCTAGAAATGCAGTAGATGGGGGTCTACTTACAGATAGAAAGGCTTATTAGAAAGTAGTAGATTATGTATTTGTGCTCATGATTCCACATCAATGGGGTCCATAACATGTAGATAATTATATACCGTATGTATATGCTGTAGACATGTACATATATACCAGGATAAGGAAGGTTTCCAAGCTTCCTTCTCATGTCACGTTTCCTCTTGACACCGTCACCCTCATACAATTAACTATAAATAGGATGTCAGAATGCATTATAAATAGCTGACACTGTACAAGCGCTCGCTGCCATTCCTCTCCCACTGTTTTTTCATAGTTTAGAATACAATTAAAATGTTTTGCTCTTTATAAGCCAAGGCCATAGACTGGAACTTCACAATATGTGGTCGATTTCTGGATTAAATCAATGTCAGCCAATAAAACATTAAACCATTTGTGGATAAATATTAAACATTACTCATTTGTGAAATCCCCTTAGTCAACTCTCTGGTGGTCACTGATTTTGTTTTGCTTTGGCTTCAGTGACCTGACGTATATTCCCGTGCCCTCGCTGCAGCCAATCCTTGGCCTTATTGGTCTTATGCAGGAGCGGACATACCACATGAGCAACCGGTGCCCAGAGGTAGAGGGGGGCCCCTGCAGGGCGGCTAACACTGAGGGCAATCTGGCCTGTTTCTCCGGCCCCGAGGTTCCGCGGGGTCCCTGGCCAGATTTCCCACGCTTCTTGTCTGACACAGCAGCGCGGGTGGATGATGTCATCATTCCGCATGGGGCTGTGTCAAAGAGAAAGCTGCCGGTAACGAAGCCAAAATAGCGCAGATCCCGACCCGCATTTCGGGGACGAAGCTAATGCGAAACGCGCGTCGGGGATCTGTGCTATTTTGGCAAGGTCATATGCTCTTTCTACTAATGATTTCATGTTAATACTAGTTTGTATGGGGAGTAGAGGCAGTATTTCTATTAGGTCATAGGACCAGTGTATATATGCACTGTTGCACTTTATATTCTTGCTGGCCATTTTTGTGCTCTGATCTATCATTGCATATTGGTACTGTTATATATGGGGAGCGGGGACAGCATTTCTAATAGGTCTTAGGACCAGTTTATATATGCACTTTTGCATTTGACAATTAATGCTGGCCATTTTATGCTCTGATCCATTTCATATATGTTTTTCATTATTATTTAATTTGGCAATTTGACCAGGTTATACTTGCACAGCATATATTATCATTTTTTTTTTTAATGTGGAGCATACTATACGTGTATCTTTATCTTAGATCTTCTGATGTAACATCTTTGGCAGTATTTTGCATACTTAATGCATTTGTGTTTAGGAATGCAATTTAGCGTACCGTTACACATAGTTACAACGATGCGTCCTGGTAAGGATCGCTGGTACGTCGCTACATGGTCGCTAGTAAGCTGTCAAACAGGCAGATCTACTCAACGACGCAGCAACGACACGGCGATCCGTATAACGACCTCGGCAGTCGTTGGGACCTTGTCACACAGCAGTTATTCTGATGACTCAGACCTCGATAGGCGTGAGTTCTGAGTCGCCAGTGAGGTCACTCGTTGTTTTTATGGTGTCAAACACAGCGATACATGCTGGCCAGTGGGACACCAATGATCAAAACATGGCCTAGGACATTCGAGCACGATGAGCGATATCGCAGCGGGGGGCCGGTCACCGCTGTGTGTCACACGTAGCGAGATCGCTGGCGAGGTCGCTGTTGCGTCACAAAATCTGTGACATTTCAGGGATCTCGCTATGTGTGAAGTACCCCTTATTCTGTGTCATAGCACCATTAATGTGTTTTTTGGATAATCATCTGAAATAGGGCATATGTTGCTTGCAATAGCATATTGGATATGTATCTCTTTTCTAACTTACACCCAGTTGGCCCCTCCTAATTAACTAAATCCTGTTGTTCTAATTCCTAACTTACTCTATTCTAATGTGCCCCCTCTACCCCTCTAGTGAGCTAATCTAAATCCTATACTTTCCCTAAATTTATACAATGCAAGGAATATATATATGCAATACATTACACAGCATAGCAATATTATAATACACATAACATATATTGCACTTACACAATATAGCAGCATTATAGGACACTAGCTATGAACCCGTTCTACGCCCGGGTGGCGAGCATTTTTATTTGTATATGGTCTCTCACCCCCCCTATCCTGGTATGCATGGTCCTCTCACCCCCCCTATCCTGGTATGCATGGTCCCCTCACCCCCCAATCCTGGTATGCATGCTACCCCTCACCACCCAATCCTGTTATGCATGGTGCTCTCACCCCCCAATCCTGGTACACATGGTCCCCTCACCCCCCTTTTTGTGGTATGCATGGTCCCCTCACCCCCCTTTCGTGGTATGAATGGTCCCCTCACCCCCCTTTCGTGGTATGAATGGTCCCCTCACCCCCCTTTCGTGGTATGCATGGTCCCCTCACCCCCCTTTTGGTGGTATGCATGGTCCCCTCACTCCCCTTTCGTGGTATGCATGGTCCCCTCACTCCCCTTTCGTGGTATGCAGGGTCCCCTCACTCCCCTTTCATGGTATGCACAGTCCCCTCACCCCCCTTTCGTGGTATGCATGATCCCCTCACCCCCATTTCGTGGCATGCACGTTCCCCTCACTCCCCTTTCGTGGTATGCACGGTCCCTTCACCCCCCTTTCATGGTATGCACGGTCCCCTCACCCTCCTTTCGTGGTATGCGCAGTCCCCTCACCCCCCTTTCGTGGTATTCACGGTCCCCTCACCCTCCTTTCGTGGTATGCACGGTCCCCTCACTCCCCTTTCGTGGTATGCACGTTGCCCTCACCCCCCTTTTGTGGTATGCATAGTCCCCGCACCCTCCTTTTGTGGTGTGCATGGTCCTCTCACCCTCCTCTCGTGGTATGCATGGTCCCCTCACCCACCTTTCGTGGTATGCATGGTCCCCTCACCCTCCTTTCGTGGTATGCATGGTCCCCTCACTCCTCTTTCGTGGTATGCATGGTCCCCTCACCCTCCTTTCTTGGTATGCATGGTCCACTCACCCTTCTTTCATGGTATGCATTGTCCCCTCAGTCCCCTTTACTGGTATGCATGGTCCCCTCAGCCCCCTTTCCTGGTATGCATGGTCCCCTCACCCCCCAATCCTGGTATGCATGGTCCCCCTCACCGCTATTAAACCACACACATACAAAAAAAACCCATTTATACTCACTCTTCTTTCCTGTGCTCCAGCGCTGTCACGTTCTGCTGGAGGCCAGGGGAGGAGTCTGTCACCGGAGTACGCGCATGCCCATAGCGCTGTCCGACGCCATATTGCTGAAGACACACTGCAAATGTGTCTTCAGTAAAATTGCGACGGATCGCGCTATGCGCATGGGTGATTCCGGCCGCACTCCTGCCCCGGTCGAAGAGAAGCGCCGTGGCAACGCTCCTCCCGGTCAGGTAAGTATGGTGCCCGAGATCGCGGTATGTACACATACCGCCATCTCCGGGTGCCATACACACTCCTCACCGCTGGATACCTCATTCTGTCTGGAGCCAGACTGCGCAGGTGTGTAGCGCTTGCGCAGTCTATAAAGGCTTCGGACAGAGTGACGCTTATCGCGTTATATTATAGATATTAAAAGTACCAGCTTCTCAGGGATGTAGAAACACGGGCAAGGGGAATGGGGCACAAACCAGTCCTTGTACACCCAGTACAAGGCAATGATGGAGGTGGGGAGAAGGCAATGATGGGGTGGGGAGAACGCAATGATGGGGTGGTTGAGAGGGCAATGATGGAGATGGGGAGAAGGCAATGATGGAGGTGTTGGGGAGAACAATGATGGAGGTGGGGGAGAGTGTGATGATGGAGGTGGTGAAAGGCAATGATGGAGGTGATGGGGTGGGCAATGATGAGGGTGGTGGAGAGGGCAATGATGGGCTGGTGGAGAGGACAATTATTATTAGTATAAATTTTTATAGTTCCATTTATTCCATGGCGCTTTACATGTGAAAAGTGGAAAACATAGACAAGTACAATAAACATGAGAAAAACAAGGCATGCACAAGTACAGAAGGAGAGAGGGCCCTGCCCGGAAGGGCTCACAGTCTACAGTTGATGGATGTGGATGCACTAGGAGAAGGTAGAGCTTATTGTGTGGCGGTTCAGTAGACTGAAGATCAATGCAGGTTGTAGGCTTTTTGGAAGAGGTGGGTCTTCAGGCTCTTTTTGAACGTTTCCATGGTAGGCGAGAGACTGATGTGCTGGGGTAGAGAGCTCCAGAGTATGGGGAAGCACGGGAGATGCCTTGTATGTGGGTTGCCCTCCCAGGGCTGTGGGGTACTCGGTACCGGGCCAGTGTCGGTTGGATGTGTCACAGCAGCGGTGACCCGGTCCTTGGCCCTGGGCGCCCAATTAATAGCGGAAGTTGAATGGTGGAATGTAGTTAATGGAATAGTTCGTGACGCCACCTGTGATGTTCGGCAAGTGAGATGTTAAGCCGACGCTGCGTGCAGATCCTCTGGGGCTGGTGGTGTGTTGCAGCCAAGATGGTGAAGCTCCCCACAGGTGAAGCTGTAGCCCCAGGGCAGTGTAGATGTAGGGGTAGAGGAGAGGCACAAGCGGTGTAATAGCTGGTACCCAGGTGTAGCAGTGCTGGGTGTGTTGGCGCAAGAATCAATGGAGGACACCAGGGCTTGTAGTTCCAAAGCTTTACTCAGTCTGTAGTACACACAGGTGCCTGCCTCCGTACTGTGTCCTCCGGGTCAGAGACTCAATCAACCTCCAGGCCAGATGGAATGCTCCCTTCCAACGCTCCGCCAACATGTGCCTTTCTGAACGTCTCCTCTTATAGCGCCTTTAATGTAAGTGTGAAGTACTCCCAGTACTGAGTTACACTGGAGTGCCTCCTGACAGATGCTCCCAAGAACTCTACTTGTACGGCAGACAGCTGTAGCCTGCTTCGGGGACTCCTTACTCCTGAGTCCCGGCTCACTATCCAAGTTGCTGTTGTGCCCCCAAGTCTTAGATGGGAGAAGTGCATTTACAGCCCACTACTCCACCAGTGTCTGCTGCAGGACCATTAGCATCCATACAACCTCAGGGACCGGGCCCCGGCCTTGCGCTTAGAACTTCTAGGCAGGGTTCTCCTCTAACCCACGTCCTCTGTTCCCTTTTACTCCTTCATTCCGTACTAATCTCTCCTTCTCATGGAAGATCAGGCTTCAGTTCAATGTCTTTCTCCTTTCCTTTCCCGTGCCAGCAGACCTAGGTCACTGAGGTCTGCTGCAGCACCTCCTTCATCCATCCCTCTCCCAGGGATCTTTTTTCCACACTCCTCTCTGAGTAACTCTCCGACTCACACTGACTGACTAACCTGAAATCCTAAACCTTCCCGCTCTTTTATGTATTCTAACTCCACCTGCCTCCCAGCACGTTTTGTGTTCCAAGCAGGGAGCCACCAAAGGTGCTCTGCTACACTCCAAGCAGGGAGCCGCAATGTGGCTTTGCTGAACTTCTGTGTTGTGTGGGATGCAGATGTTGGAGCATGGTCAGGAACCTCCAACTTACCTGGATGGTGAGGCACCACAGCTCAGGAGGAGGTGCAATACCTCTGTGGCGACTGAGCCTCAGGGGCGCCACATATGCGGTTGTGGGAAGAAGAGATAAGCGGGAAATAGAGGAGATCTTGAGAGGATCGAAGGTTGCGTGTAGGTAAGTAGCGGGGGACAGATGTATGGAGGAGACAGGTTGTCGATGGTTTTGTATGTCATAGTTAGGGTTTTGAACTGGAGCTTCAGGATTATAGGAAGCCACTGAAGGATTTGACATAGGGGAGAGGCTGGGGAATAACGGGGAGACAGGTGGATTAGTGGGGCAGCAGAGTGTAAGATGGATTGGAGTGGTGCCAGAGGGGAGGCCAGAGAGTCGGAGGTTGCAGTAGTCGAGGCGGGAGATAAGGGCATACACTAGTGTTTTTGTCGTTTCATGGTCAAGGAATGCACAGATCCGGGAAATATTCTGAGACGGCAGGAGGAGGCAAGGACTTGGATATGTGGCTTGAAAGAGAGGGCAGAGTTGAGGATCACCCCAAGGCACCGAGCATACGGGACTTGGGAAAGTGAGCAGCCATTGACCTTGATGGCTAGGTCTGGTGGAGGGGTAGAGTGAGATGGGGAAAGATGATGAATACTGTTTCGTCCATGTTCAGTTTTAGAAAGCGAGCAGAGAAGAAAGCTGAAATAGCAAACATTGTGGGATTTTGGACAGTAAGGAGGTGAGGTCAGGTCCAGATAGGTAGATCTGCGTTGCATCGGCGTAGAGATGATACTGCAAACCGTGGGATTCTATGAGCTGTCCCAGGCTGAAGGTGTAGATAGAGAAAAGTAGGGGTCCAAGAACAGAGCCTCGAGGAACACCGACAGACAGGGGGCGAGGTGAGGAGGTGGTGTGGGAGAGGGAGACACTGAATGTTCGGTTTGTTAGATATGACGAGATCCAGTATAGAGCCAAGTCTGTGATGCCAAGAGATGAGAGAATCTGTAGCAGGAGGGAATTTGTCCACAGTGTTAAAAGCAGAAGACAGGTCCAGGAGGAGGGCAGAGTAGTGTCGCTTGTTCTTGGTGGTTACTAGGTCGTTGGTGACTTTATTTAGGGCTGTTTCAGTTGAGTGATGCAGTCGGAAGACAGATTGTAACCGGTCAAAGAGATTCTGTAATGCTGTAGATAAGCCCCCGATCTAACCTGAAAGATAAGAAAAACAAGTTTTATTATACTCACCCAGGGGCGGTCTGGGTCCGCCGCCTTCCATCTTCTTGCGCCACCGCCTTCCTGCTTGCTTTATCACTCCAGGGCCATAGCGCTTCTGTGCAGGAATACTTCTTTGCCCTGTTGAGGGCAGAGTAAAGTACTGCAGTGCGCAGGCGCCGTGAAAGGTCAGAGAGGCCCAGCAACAAGGCAGAGAAGTACGCATGCGCAGAAGCCCTATGGCCTCAGAGCGATGAAGCAAGCAGCAAGGCGGCGTCGCAAGAAGATAGGAATACTCAAGAAAAAAGAAGTGTGTACAAAAAACGGCCAGGATCACCATGAATACATTTCAAATATTAGAAACAATACATTTTATTGAAGCATGATTACACAGGATCACACAAAAAAGGTACAGACCACATGTTAAAAACAATTAAAAAAAACATTGAAGGTATAATCCATAACACCTGAAGGACCGGTTAGGTTCCTTGCAGCTATCTCCACTGAGTGCACCAGACGTACCAAAAATAACACAACATTGACAATCAGCCAAAAGTCTGAATGAAGTAAATTACCCCAAAGACAGACTAAATATTCAAGTCCAGTGGCTAAAGCTGCACTGAGAGAGCCCCAATAGAGAAAATGCAAAAGACCCTAAACAATGGGGTCAGTTGTGCTATAGGTTTAAATATAGGGACTATAGCATATGGTGAAAGGTATTTAGGGGTAAAAGAAGAAGGCAGCAAAAAGCCTGTAGGTGGATGCGGAGGTACAAATACCCGGTCACAGCATGGTGTGTGGAGAGAGGAACCCCATGTTTATCGCCACTAAGTGTGGCTTCCTCAGGGGAAGATGGGAGGCGCCAGACCCGGACCTGCAACACCCATTGGAATGCTGTAGATAAGCCCCGAAAGACAGCGGCCCCAACTTATTGCGGAAAAACGAGCTGACAGGTTCCCTTTAACTTCTGTAGTAGAGATGTGTCGGAGGGTCGGAGGGGCACATCCTCCTACAGTGCAGAGCTGAGACCAGAAAGCAGGGTGGTGCTGTGGTTGCTGGAGATGAGAAGACACATGGAGACCAGAGCATGTGAGGACTTAGCTCCTGCACAATGGAGTTGTGTGGGTTGGGAATGAGGAATTTCATTTTTATACATAGGGCTAAGGGTGAGTGGTCTGAGGCAGGGCCGACGTTTGGGGCAGGCAAACAAGGCAGATGCCTAAGGCCCCCATCGACAAAGGGGGCCCTCTGAGGCTGCAGCCCTTTTATGAAGTGCACAGAGGGTGTACAGCATTACTTAGAGTGAATAATGCTGTGCATTCTCTGTAGTCCCAGAACGTCTCTCTCCCCTGGCAGTGTGGGTTAGAAGCTGAGAGTAAGTAAATAAAAGTCTTTTCCAGCTCACCTGTCCACTTTGTGCATGGCTGCCATCCCAGGAAAATCTAATCAGTAGTAAAAAATCCAGCACCAAAAGGTTGCGCTCCAACGAACTTTATTCCAAAATCTTCATATAAAAACATGGACAACTGACAGAAGAAAAAATGGCAGAGATAGCAGAGGTGGTGTCTGGGGCCTCTGCTATCTCTGCCATTTTTTCTACTGTCATTTGTCCATGCTTTTATATGAAGATTTTGGAATAACGTTCCTTGGAGTGCAATTTTTTGGTGCTGGATTTTTTACTACTGATTAGAAACTGAGAGTGTGGAGGAGGGACCACAGATGCTGGGGTAGGAAGATACCTGCAGCCCTGTCTGTGTCCCATCCTCCTCCTCATGGCTTCTCCTAATAAATCCTCTCTCCTGGGATCTGCACAAGTGAAGCAGCAGGACCTGGTATGTATCCATATATATGAGTATCTGTGTGTGTACATGTGCAGTATACAGTGTGTGTCTGTATATGTGTATATAGTGTGTACATATATACAGTATATTGTATGGTTGGGTATATCTATGGTGTATATATATATATAGGGACTGTGCAGAGATGATGTTGCAGGGGGACCATTGCAGTGATGTGTGCTGGGAGGGACTGCGGAAAAGGAGATGATGTGTTCTGATTGTGCAGAGTAAGTGATGTGTACGAGGGGCTGTGCAGAGAAGGGGGTGATATGTGAGGGGACTGTGCAGACAAGGAGATGATGTGTTCTGGGGGGGAGAGTAACTGCCAGTTGGCTCTGTATCAGGGTGTGTTCACACATTGCGATTTGTTGGGGAAACTGTCTCCAAGCAAAGTCGTCACCAGTATATTGTTCAGAACTCACTGACAATTTCTTTCCTTTGTTTAATGCAGCGCCTCAATGGAGTGATGCTCCTAATCTAAAGTTCCTGCTCCTATTACTATGTCACCTTCTGTGGGCACTGCTCACGTAGGTTTCCAGCATTTTGTGACCTGCCGGATCACTCCAGTGTTTCATGGAGCACGTGGAGGGCACTTTTCATTGTAATTCTATAGGAGTTTCATTCTAGTTCTCATAGACTTACGTTGAGAGATATTGTGTGCTGAGCAATGAGGAGGATGGTTGTGCAGACAAGATTGTGTGCTGGGGGGAACTGTGAAGAGAAGGAGATGATGTGTGGGGGGGGTGGACTGTGCACACAGATAGCCATTCGGGATGCTGGAAACTGCAGGAAACTTCAAGGGGACAGCATTCAAGCACACGGAATGTTGGAAACTGCTGCCAGGCGGGAGCCATCAAGGAGACAAAAGGCAAGCAGGCGGGATGCTGAAGACCTCAGGTAAGCAGAAATGTCCAGGAGACCACAAGCATGCAGGTGGGATGCTGGAAACCACAGGCAGGCGGGGAAAGTTCAGGAGATCAAACACAGGTAGCAGACAAAACTCCAGAGTAACATAAAAGTCTAAGACCATGTAAGCTGCACACAGCCAGGAAGATGTCCTGAAAACCGAAGGCGGACACGTAGATGAGGTCCTAGGGGACCAGGAACATGCATCATACAAAACACCAGAGAAACTAAAAAGTCTGAATACCTGGAAGTCGCAGACAGCTTGGAAGACGTCCTGAAAACTGCAGACAGGTTATGATAATGGAAACCACAGAGTAGGTGAGCAAGGTTACTGGAAACTGCAGACATGTATGTAAGGTCTTCCGGTGACAGGTAGAAAAGTTACTGCAAACTCCAGACAAAATTTATCCATCCTTTCCATTGTGTCAGTGTGCCAAACCCTGACTGCACTCAGATGTTAACACAGTGCAGACTTATTCCTGAACTCTCCAGTGCTTTGTTTCCATCCATTTCTGGGGGCAGTATATTTGGGGTCATTGTCCTTCTGGAGGGTTAATGACCTAGAACACAATCCCAGCTTTCTGACCCGGAGCACTACATTGCAATCCAGGTCAGGGCACTAAGTGCCAGAGGCAACAAAATAACCACAAAACATCTTTGAAACTCCACCATATTTGACTGTAGGTACTGTGTTCTTTTCTATTTAGGCCTCATTTCATTTTCAGGTAACAATAGAATGATTTGCTTTACCAAAAAGCTCTATGTTGGTCTCATTGTCCACAAGATGCTTTCCAAGGATTTTGACTTGCGTACATTTTGACAAACTGCAGTCAAGTTTTTTTATGTCTGTGTCAGCAGTGGGGTCCAGTTTCTCCTGCCATAGAGTTTAATTTCATTCAAATATTGACAGTTTCCACTGACACTGATGAACCCTGAGCCTCCTGTGCCTTTTTAACTTGATTAGGGCTGCTTATCCACTACCTGAACTATCCTGCGTTGCAACCTTTCATCAATTTTTCTTTGCCACTGTTAGCACCGCTCCCACCGCTCCTCGCTCCCCGGCTGTACTCACCGCTCCCGCTCCTGGTCCGGCTTCCTCCTCAGTCTCTGCCTTGACGCGCGCCCCCGCTCTGCGCGCTTTCCGGCAGCTGGTCTCCCGACGTCCTCCTCCACTTCCCTCGGCTGCGCGCATGGTACCCCTGCGCACGCGCCGGAGGGTTAGATCGTCCGCCTATAGCAGTCTGTCGGCGTGACCTGCTCGGATCCCGCCCAACCTATCAGCGCCCTCCACTAGGTATTTCAGGCCGCCCTCCCCTAGGGGAGGCGCCTGACTATTGAGTTATTGTCTCTTGTGTCTAGGCCGTGCTCGCTGCTGTAGCAGCTGCTATCCTGTTTACCCTCTGTGCTGCCTGCCTTTGTGCTCCCTGTCCCTGTGCTCCCTGTCTCCTCTTCATCGCTCACCCTCTTGAGCCGACCCCTGGTCCTGGCTGCCGTGGCGCTTGAACTCCCCGAGTCTGTTCCCTAACGATCCCTGTATAGGGGTCGGTCCACTTGGTGCGCTCACTCGGGGAGGGTTCGGCGTCACGGCCCAGTGGGTCCACTCTCGCTTCCGGCACCCGAAGTGTAACAGAATAGTCAGGCCATGGACCCCGCCGGGGCCGCCGCCCAAAAGGAGTTGGTATTCCTGAGGGAGAACCAGACTCGAATTATGTCTTTTATGAAGACCATGGATTCCCGCCTGTCGGCCTTACAGGCCGCTGACCCTGGCAACGCCTCCCAACTGGCCAGCCTCCAGCAGGAGCTGGTTCAGCAACGAGACACCCAATCCCACATCCTCTCTTACATGGCCTCGGTCGACGATCGGTTGCTGTCCCTGCAGTCGGCTGCTGCGCCCGATCCATCCCACGGTTCCGATTCCGTACCTGCCCCGTCACCCAGGCTGGGTAAACTGCCTCGGTATGGCGGCGACCCAAAGTTGTGCAGGGGCTTCCTAATTCAGTGCAGGTTGCATTTCGAACTATTGCCCCAACAGTATCCCACTGATCGGGCCAAGGTGGCCTTTATTGTGTCCCATTTGGAGGGAGAGGCCCTCTCCTGGGTGAATCCTCTGTGGGAGCGGGACGACCCCGTAGTCTCTAGTGTCCAGAACTTTATGGACACTTTCCGTAGAGTCTTTGACGAGCCCGGTCGGGTAGCTTCCGCCACGGAGTCCCTTTTCTGCCTCACTCAGGGTACCCTTACGGTCGGACAATATGCCATCCGGTTCCGTACCTTGGCCTCTGAGTTGGGGTGGAATAACGAGGCTTTGGTCGGGGCCTTCTGGCGTGGTCTCTCCGGCAAAATCAAAGACGAACTGGCAGGGCGTGATACCCCGACCACCCTGGAGGATCTTATTTCTCTGGCCACACGAATTGACCTCCGGTTCCAGGAACGCGCTAGAGAGGCTGCGAGAGAGAGGCGTCCGCTCAGACCATCTGCTTCTTTTCACAGGCCGTCCAGTCCTCGTCCTCCTGGTCCGTCCTCCAGTCTGGCACCGGAGCCGATGCAGGTGGATCGAGTCAAGTTGGCTGAACAGCGCCGTAAGGAGAGACTGATGGAGGGTTTATGCCTGTATTGTGGCAGCGCATCCCACTTCCTACGTTCTTGTCCTGAGAGGCCGGGAAACTCCTCCACCTAGGGCAGGTAAGAGAGGCCGACCTAGGTGTATCTCACTCCTCTCATCCCCTTACCCTTTCGGTTCAGCTGGTTTTTGGTCAGAGACGTGGCTCGGAGGTGGCCTATGTGGACTCGGGCGCGGCGGGGAACTTCATGAGATTGAAGGAGGTGAGGAAGTACCGGATTCCCGTTATTACCCTGAAAACTCCGCGTGTTATCGCCTCCGTAGATGGAAGACCCCTACAGGAGTCCGTGTCCCTGGTTACGGAGGAGGTGTGTCTGCAAATCGGGGCCTTGCACCGGGAGCGGATCGCATTCTACGTTCTTCCCGACTTAGGCCATGCCTTGCTACTTGGCCTACCCTGGCTTCGAACACACGAACCCGTCCTGAATTGGCGTTCCGGGGAGGTCCTCCGCTGGGGACATCCCTGCCAGGAGAGATGCCTGAGGTCTGTGCGTCCAGTCAGTTCTCCTCCAGTCTCCTCGGGTCCTGGGGGCTTACCAGCCGCATACTGGTCATTCTCAGACGTGTTTGATAAGAAGGAGGCGGAGATCCTTCCTCCGCATCGCCCGTATGATTGCCCTATCGAGCTACGACCCGGGACCATTCCGCCCCGTGGGCGAATTTATCCCTTGTCCCCAGCTGAGACTGCGGCCATGTCTGAGTACATTCGTGAGAATTTAGCCAGAGGATTCATACGGAAGTCTTCTTCGCCTGCCGGAGCCGGGTTTTTCTTTGTGAAGAAGAAAGACGGTTCTCTCCGTCCTTGCATCGATTTCCGGGGTTTGAACGACATTACTGTAAAAAACAAGTATCCCTTGCCTCTCATCCCAGAACTCTTTGATCGGCTGCGTGGAGCCCGCATCTTCTCGAAGTTGGATTTACGCGGGGCCTACAACCTCGTCCGCATCCGTCCGGGTGACGAGTGGAAGACCGCCTTCAACACCCGGGACGGGCATTACGAATATCTGGTCATGCCCTTCGGTCTCTGCAACGCTCCCGCGGTGTTCCAGGAATTCGTCAACGATATCTTCCGAGATCTACTATACTCCTGCGTGGTGGTGTATCTGGACGACATCCTTATTTTTTCCTTGGATCTGGCCTCTCACAGGAGGAGTGTCCGACTGGTTCTACAACGTCTACGGGAGAATCACCTCTACGCGAAGCTGGAGAAGTGTCTCTTTGAGCAGTCTTCCTTACCCTTTTTATGGTACATTGTTTCTGATTCTGGTCTGGAGATGGATCCCGGAAAGCTGTCGGCAATTCTTCAGTGGCCCCGGCCGGTGGGAGTCAAGGCGATTCAAAGGTTCCTCGGCTTCGCCAATTATTATCGCCAATTTGTGCCACATTTTTCATCCGTCATCAGACCTATCTCCAGTCTCACTCGCAAAGACGTCAGCCCCTCGTCCTGGTCTCCGGAGGCTGAAGAGGCCTTCTCCTGTCTGAAACAAGCCTTTGCAACGGCACCTGTTTTACACCGACCCGAGGCTACCAAGCCATTCATTCTGGAGGTGGATGCCTCTTCCATCGGAGCAGGTGCAGTGCTTTCTCAGAGATCCCCGTCCGGCCGACTGGTTACCTGCGGGTTCTTTTCGAAAGCCTTCTCTCCAGCAGAGTGTAACTACTCCATCGGGGATCGTGAACTGCTGGCCATAAAATTGGCGTTGGAGGAGTGGCGCTACCTCCTTGAGGGGTCGGTCCACCCGTTTACCATCTTTACCGATCACAAGAACCTGGCATATCTCCAGTCGGCCCAGAGACTTAATCCTCGACAAGCCAGATGGTCTCTATTCTTCGCTCGGTTCGATTTCAAGCTGCATTTCCGCCCCGGGCCAAAGAACTTCAAGGTGGATGCCTTGTCCCGATCTCTGCAGTCTCCTGATTTGGTGGAGGAACCGACTCACATCATTGATCCTGCCAAGATCATCACGGTGGCCCCGGTGAGACTGATTACTCCTCCTCCAGGCAAGACCTACGTGCCCGAGGCAGACAGGAAAATGGTACTGCATTGGGGACATTCCTCTAAAGTTTCTGGACATGTCGGAGTCAAAAAGACGATGGAGCTCATTGCTCGTTTTTACTGGTGGCCCTCTCTCCACCAGGATGTGTCTGACTTCACGGCATCCTGTTCCTCTTGTGCCAAGGTCAAGGTTCCTAGGCGATCACCCTCCGGCCTTCTGCTTCCCCTGCCGATTCCCTCAGTCCCTTGGCAACATATCGCTTTGGATTTCATTACGGATCTACCTGACTCTTCCGGATATACAACTATCCTGGTAACTGTCGACCGCTTCTCCAAGATGGCCCATTTCACGCCTCTTCCAGCCTTGCCCTCCGCCCCAGAGTTGGCGAAGATTTTTATCCAGCACATCTTTCGCCTCCACGGCTTTCCGAAGCATATTGTGTCTGATCGAGGCGTACAATTCACCTCGCGATTCTGGAGAGCCTTATGTAAGCTTCTGGAGGTAAGGTTGGACTTTTCCTCCGCGTACCATCCTCAGTCCAATGGCCAAGTGGAACGCATTAATCAGGTACTAGCGACATATTTACGGCAGTTCACCAACGCTCATCAGGATGACTGGGTCCATCTCCTCCCCTGGGCAGAGTTCTCCTACAATAATCACCCCAGCGAGTCTTCAGCCAAGTCTCCATTCTTCGTAGTGTTTGGGATGCATCCTGGTATCCCGCTACCTATTTCCACTACCTCTGGTGTGCCTTCAGCAGATTCTCTGACCCTGGAGTTCTCTAAAATCTGGTCTGAGACCAAGGAGGCTCTCAAGAAGTCTGGGGAGCGCATGAAAAGACACGCTGACAAAAGACGCTTGGACTCTCCGATCTACCTCCCGGGTCAACAAGTTTGGCTTTCGGCCAAGTACATTAGGCTTAAGCTCCCTTCTTACAAACTGGGACCTCGCTACATTGGACCTTTCAAGATTCTCAAATGCATAAACAACGTATCTTACAAACTGGAGTTACCCGTCTCGCTTCGGATCCCCAACTCCTTCCACGTCTCTCTCCTTAAGCCAGTTGTCTTGAATCGGTTCCACCCGGCTCCCAACCCTTCTCCTCTACCTGTCTGTTCTGATGATATCTTTGAGGTAAGAGACATTTTGGCCTCGAAAAAAGTCAGGGGTAAAACTTTTTTCCTAATTGATTGGAAGGGTTTCGGTCCCGAGGAGAGATCTTGGGAGCCACGGGAAAACATCAATGCTCCACGTATTCTTAAGAGGTTTTTAGCCAGACGCAATGGAGGGGAGGGTAAGAGAGGGGGTACTGTTAGCACCGCTCCCACCGCTCCTCGGCTGTACTCACCGCTCCCGCTCCTGGTCCGGCTTCCTCCTCAGTCTCTGCCTTGACGCGCGCCCCCGCTCTGCGCGCTTTCCGGCAGCTGGTCTCCCGACGTCCTCCACTTCCCTCGGCCGCGCGCATGGTACCCCTGCGCACGCGCCGGAGGGTTAGATCGTGCGCCTATGGCAGTCTGTCGGCGTGACCTGCTCGGATCCCGCCCGACCTATCAGCGCCCTCCACTAGGTATTTCAGGCCGCCCTCCCCTAGGGGAGGCGCCTGACTATTGAGTTATTGTCTCTTGTGTCTAGGCCGTGCTCGCTGCTGTAGCAGCTGCTATCCTGTTTACCCTCTGTGCTGCCTGCCTTTGTGCTCCCTGTCCCTGTGCTCCCTGTCTCTGTGCTTCCTGCTGTGCCATTGTGTTATCGCTGTGTCTCCTGCTCCTGCCCGCTGTTTAACCCTCTGTGTCCTCTCTCCTTTTAGTGTTGCTCCCTTTCCTGCCTCCTGCTGGTCCCGCCGTCCCACCTTCCACTCCTTCCGCCTACGGATACCCGTCTCCTCCTCGGATCTTCCACTACTCCTCTTCATCGCTCACCCTCTTGAGCCGACCCCTGGTCCTGGCTGCCGTGGCGCTTGAACTCCCCGAGTCTGTTCCCTAACGATCCCTGTATAGGGGTCGGTCCACTTGGTGCGCTCACTCGGGGAGGGTTCGGCGTCACGGCCCAGTGGGTCCACTCTCGCTTCCGGCACCCGAAGTGTAACAGCCGTCCGCGTCCAGGGAGAATAGCTACAGTGCCAAGGAACATCAAGATCTTTGGAGATGGACTTGTAGCCTTTAGATTGTTGGTATTTTTCAACAAGTTTGGTTCTCAACTCCTCAGATAGTTCTCTTTCTTGTCTTTCTGTTCTCCATCCATAGGGTGAAACACACACACACACAATACAAAGATTGAGTCAACTTCTCCCCTTTTTAACTGGTTTAATTTTGATATTTTCCACACCTTTTACTTGTCACAGGTGAGTTTGAATGAGCATCACATGCTTTAAACAAAGATGTTTATCTACAATTTTGGAAAGGTCCAACAAATTTGTACTCCCATTTTGGGAGTTTTGTAAGAAATTATGTCCAATTTGGCTTTTTTATTTATTTAGTGTTTGTATGTTGATCCATTGTTATACACATGCAAAGGAAATAAACGTGTATAACAAAACATTTCTAATTGCAATAATTTTCTTGGAGCAATACTTCATTTTCTGGAACAATTTCAAGGGTGCTAACAGTTTCGGTCATGACTGTATCTTATAAATTGTGTTTGTATACATATATAGACATAAACAGAAGATGGCCGCCATGCAAGAACACTATATGTGCCCTTTGCAGTCTCCTTACTGTCATGATCTCATTGCGGGTTTGACTCGCACATGTGGGGTTAATGTCTGGATCCAGTGCTGATGACTGGCATTTCTGGGGTTAAAGGTTGTGATCCCAGTGCAGGCTTACCTGCACACCTGGGGCTATGATTGTGGCCTCTCCCTGGTTCTGGGAGAGGCTTCTTTTAGCCTCAGGACGCTCCCATCCCCGTTAGTTATACTTTTGCCCTTGGCATTGTGTGGTGACCCCTGAGTGTGTTTGTGCTGTGTTCCGGTTGCTCGATTCTCTGTGTACGACTCGGTCTGTTCTCTAGATATTGCTTTGGATTCTGCTTGGTACCTTCTATGTCTGTTTGGTTTTGACTTCTGCTTGGCCCTGACTATCTGTCTCATCCCTGGTACTTTACTGATATCTCTGTGTATGACCTCTGTTTTGCCTGACTCTGAGTATTTCTGTATAGTGTCCTGCCATCTCTGAAAGCAGGACGCTAAGCCCCGCCCCCTTGCAGTCACATGACCGTAGGTCCTGTGACTGCTTGCTAAACTTCAGCGTCCACAGGTCCTGTGTATCTGTACTTTCCGGCTGTACCTGACCCCGGGCCCCCCTACAGTGCGGGTGAGTCCCTGCTCAGCGGAGGCTGCACGCCGGCGCTGACAGGATCCTGACACTTACCTCTTGGGCCCCTGTGCGGTTGCACAGGTTGCACCAATGGTATTTCTGCCCACATGTATCCACTGCCAGAAAGTCAGCACATAGGATATTAAGCACATAACACAACCATCACCTTCTGTCAGTATACCTTGAGTGGAGAACACCTAGGTAATACCTTTAAAAAACTTTGGAGGCAAATGAAAATAAAATACTCCCCTCCTGTTAATCAATCCTGACTAGCTCATATGATGCCAGCTATGTGCCCGCATTCATAAATGACCTAACTATTCAGCATTGTCTTTTTTCATCTCTTTCTCAGCATCTAAGACTTCTGTATTTGAGACAATTATAGTCATTTGAAGTAGAGTGACTTGGCAGAGCATGACGGAAACGTCTATTGTGTTAATAACCCAGATGACCCACAGCAGACGTAAATGGTAAAAGACATACTGTACTGTACAAACAGTGCTCAGTAGAGAAGAAAGGGCAAATTAGCCGTTAAACGTTATATCTATGTGCAAGTTTAAAGTTTTCATTTTATTGGGATACAATGAAAGGAGATATATATACAGTATGTACACACAGACAGAAACAAGCAGAACTTTTAATGTATCTGGCATCTTATCAAACCCAAAGTTAAAATGCACCTGTCATTTTAGGTGCAGCAGCATGAGGGAAATGTAGCGGTCCGTGTAGCTGTTAATCCAGCTCTATGCTTAGATAAAACACTTACTAGAAAGCAGCAGTACCATCTGGGTGTCCCTCTTCCTTTTTCTCACACTGTCTTTATCCTCCTCGACTCTGCACACATTTCAATAGGCAACTGTAATCTGATGCCTCAGTGAGTTATCTTGAGCAAGATGGATGAGCAACATAGAGACCTGAGCCCCCCTGTGATTGCACGAATGGATCAGCACTGCTTTTGCTTAAAGGGAGTCTATCACCCCATTTTTTGACTATCAGCTGCTGGCACCGCCATCAGGGGCTTATGTACAGCATTCTGTAATGCTGTAGATGAGCCCCCGATGTAACCTGAAAGAAAAAAGAGTTATATTATACTCACCCTGGAGTTCGGTCGCCGAATCTCTCTGACCTTTCCCGGCGCCTGCGCACTGCAGTACTATACTCTGCCCTCAACAGGGCAGATAAAGTACGCCTGCGCAGGAGCCGAGGGAGAAGCAAGGAGGAGGACATCATCGTATGAAGATGGGAGGCGCCGGACTGGACCGCGACACCCACCGCACCCGACTCCGCCCCCTGGTGAGTATAATCTAACGCAGGGTTCCCCAACTCCAGTCCTCAAGGCCCACCAACAGGTCATGTTTTCAGGATTTCCTTTG
The DNA here is from genome assembly GCF_039654945.1 of Dendrobates tinctorius. NCBI lineage: Eukaryota > Metazoa > Chordata > Amphibia > Anura > Dendrobatidae > Dendrobates > Dendrobates tinctorius. The sequence goes on from NW_027361684.1 coordinate 10,859,094, forward strand.
TATTGCACAGGTGAAGCAATTATCACCTGAGCAATACTAAGGAAATCCTGAAAACATGATCTGTTGGGGAACCCTGATCTAACGTGTTTTTCTTATCTTTCAGGTTTCATCGGGGGCTTATCTACAGCATTACAGAATGCTGTAGATAAGCCCATGATGGTGGTGGCCGCAGTTTATAGGCCGAAAATGGGGTGACAGATTCCTTTCAAGGCTGTGTGCCCACGTTGCGTTTTTTAAGCGTTTCCGCAGCGCTTTTAGACAAGCGTTTCTGCTGCGGAAACGCTTAAGAAAAGCATCTAATGTAATAGAATGGAAAACGCACATGTTGTGCTAATGGTGCGCTTTTTTCCGCTGCGAAAACGCTTAGTGGAAAAAAAACGCAGCATGTTCATTAATTGTGCGGAATCGCATGCGATTCTGCATACATACACTGTAATTGCAAAAACGCATAGGAAAACGCATGTCAAAACGCTTGACAATCGCGTCAAAAATGTGTGTCAAAAAACGCATGTGTTTTCCCTGGCAAGGGCATGCGTTTCTGCTCTGGAAAAAAACGCTTGAAAAACGCTACGTGGGCACATAGCCTAAGGCTTTGTGCCCACGTTGCGTTTTTTAAGTGTTTCCGCAGCGCTTTTAGACTTGTGTTTCTGCTGCGGAAACGCTTAAGAAAAGCATCCCATGGAAACGTAATGGAATCCGCACATGTTGTGCTAATGGTGCGTTCTTTTTCCGCTGCGGGAAAGCTAAGCGGAAAAAAACGCAGCATGTTCATTAATTTTGCGGAAACGCACGCGTTTCCGCATACATTCAATTGTCTTGCAAAAACGCATAGGAAAACGCATGCAAAAATGCTTAACAAAAGCGTCAAAAACGCTTACAAAAGCGATTCATAAAATGCATGCGATTCCGCCGCGGAAAAAAGCGCAGCATTAGCACAGCATGTGCGGAATGCCATAGGAATGCATGGGGGGCGTTCTGTACACAATTTTTAAGGCTGAGTGCAGACGGAGTTTTTAGCCCTGCGGATTTTTCCGCGCAGAATGGAAGAAATCCGCAGGTCAAATGACCTGCATTTTTCCTGCGGATTTCTTCCATTTTTCCTGCGGTTTTCCACTGCGGATTCCCCCTGCGGATTTGGTGACAGGGGAGATGGAAAACCGCACAAAAGAAGTAACATGCTGCGGATTTTGTACCGCGGGAAAACCGTGCAGAAAAATCCGCAGTGTCTGCACAGCGGTTTTTTTTTCCCATTGATTTTAAGGCTACTGTACATCACAATGCGGATATGCAACGTTTCTGCGCAGTAAAATCCACTGCGGAACCGCTGCAAATCTGCATCGTGTGCACACAGCCTAGACGTTTTTGCAGCGTTTTTGCGCCGAAAATCGCGGCAAAAACGCTTAAAAATCGCATCGTGGGCACACAGCCTAACACTTATTCATTCATTTTATACTCTACTGTCAGAGAATGTGGAGTATATAGGTTATATTAGATGTCTTCGCAGTCAGATCTCCTCCGATCTAGAAGTTATCACCTACACTGTGAATAGGTGCAGGGGTGGAAGCATAGATGGTTCATGAGTTACAATTGCACCTGGGCCCTGGAGTCTAGGACTGCCCAAAAGGTGCCTTTAGCCCATAGCTATACTACTGTATTAAAGATCTGTGATAATTGGAGCCCTGTTCGAAATTTTGCACTGGAGCTCACAAGCTTCAAGTTATGTCACTGGATAGAATACCGGAATATCCCTTTATCAGGTCACAGCATATTGAGCAACATCAGGTGTATATACACATTATTAGACAGGTGATTTTATTTTTATATCTCATAGGTGTATATGTACTAGAGACAGAGAGGTTGGAGGTCTGGTGTACTAGAGACAGAGAGGTTGGAGGTCTGTTCTATGCACTTTTTTATTCTAACTGTTTAATATCAACATTGTAAGGGAAACTATCACTGTTCAGTTACAAACTACAATGTTTAAATAGACCAATCCAGGCTGTCGTGGAAATAGGAGACCAGGACTAGGCATATAAAAGATGGGTGACATAATAGAAATGTGTTCACATACGGGGGATCAGCACCTGCTGACTGATCATTAAAGGGAATCTGTCACCTATTTTTTCGACTATGAGCTGTCGGCACCGCCATCAGGGGCTTATCTACAGCATTCTGTAATGCTGGAGATAAGCCCCCGATGTAACCTGAAAGAGTAGAAAAACGAGTTATATTATACTCACCCAGGGGCGGTCTGGTTTTGGTCCAATCGGTGTCGCGGTCCAGTCTGGCGTCTCCCATCTTCTAACGATGACGTCCTCTTCTTTGCTTCCCGTCGCGGCTCCTGCGCAGGCGCACTGCTCTACCCTGTTGAGGGCAGAGCAGAGTACTGCAGTGCGCAGGCGCCGGACCTCTCTGACCTTTCCCGGGGCCTGCGCACTGCAGTACTCAGCTCTGTCCTCAACAGGGCAGAGCAGTGCGCCAGCGCAGGAGCCACGACGGGAAGCAAAGAAGGTTACATCGGGGGCTTATCTACAACATTACAGAATGCTGTAGATAAGCCCCTGATGGCGGTGCCGGCAGTTGATAGTCAAAAAATAGGTGACAGATTCCCTTTAATTCATTTCTTCTTCCCTCAAGGAAACAGAAGACAACTGTAGACAGAAACATTGAGATATTTCTATTGTTATTTTATAACTGTTTTGCATATTTGTGTCCTTTTATTTTTACCTTTGTATATCTGCTCTTGTAAGCACTGCATTTTTATATTAAAGGTTAAAATCTTTAAATTTGATCCTCATATGCTATAAAGAATTCATAGCCTTTCAGAGTGTTTTTTTTATTTTCTGACTGTAACATATTTTGGGGACTCATCACCCCGTGTGAAGGAGTGGACGGGGTATTTTATCCCAGCACGACCATCCAGGTAATAAAATTCTAATATTATTGGAAAACAATTAAAAAAATTAGTTTTTAATGGTTTTCCAGTTATTACCTGGATGGGGTCTATAGTCAAATCCGTTCTCATACTTTGCACTGATGAAGGCCTCTAGCCCGAAACACCGTGTCTGCAAATTGAGATTCTGATTTGGATTTTATCCTAAGTCATATTACAAGACTCGTTAAAGGGTCGATAGTGACTTGTAGGATCACTACTTCCAACAGGTGGCGCTATAGAGTTCAAGTCCTCTTTCTCGCTGAAGAGGCAATTTGCATATTAAGTGCTGCGGAATATGTTGGCGCTATATAAATAAAAATTATTATTATTATTACCTGGATGGTTGTGCTGGACTAAAGTCCCCCCCACCCCTTATTTAAGCTGCTTTCGCTAGAGGGATAGGCACCCTCCAGTGAACTCCAACAGGGATGAACATCTTTTGCAGCGTGGTGAGCTGTACCAACCCTTACTTTTCCATCACCCCGTGTCTGATGAGTGATGATGGCGTGTTACGTGTCAGGGGCATGTAGTCTTTGTCGGGCATACATTCAATGTTTGCAAATATCTAGTCGTAAACGGTGTGCGGCTGCACTCTTTGCTATGTATTTACAAAGTGCATGATGTTGAACATTCCTAGCAAAAGTCGATGTAATGTTGGCCAGAACAATCGGGACATTCGGCTTCTTGCTTGCACCTCATGTACAGAATAGTTTAAAGCTCCCTCCATGCTGATCCATAGTCTATTCTGTCTCTCTAGCGCCACCTGCTGCAGATCCATAGTCAGTGCGCCTGTAGCTTTTCCAAGCATTACATCATCCTTTTTTCGAGTCACACCTCCAATTTGCATCTGTCATTCTGAGCTCTATCTTTCCTTGCAGCCATTTCTTCCGGAGTTTTCCACACTTGCCATTTGGCGAGCATGCGTGGGTTTTCTCGCTTCTGATCCACAGGATTAAAATAGCTTCACCTCATCACATAATTGCAGCTTAGGTGTAAGGTTCAGTCTGAGCTCCGGGGAACAAGCAGAAATGGCTTTCAGAAGAGATAAACTGATATTGTTATATGGAGACTTGTACAGATGTCGTCACAGACCCGTGTAACACTAAATATATCTCATTTACGCGCTTACTCGTCAGATTCCAGCTTTCCTTTCATTTTTCTCGGGGCAACGCTAACACTTTTTTGATATGCAATCCAATTCATCAAGATCAAAGATATTCTCGTCAGTCTTCATGAGGGGACGTGGTGGAGTCAGACGCTCCTGATTCATGAAGAGATGCACGCTTATACGTGGATCTAGAGTGTCTGACGAGTGGCGTGAGCCTCTGAGTGCTATGCCAGAGTTCTTACTCCAGGCAGGGACTGGAGTGAGATTTCTTGAGTGTATGGAACGCCACAGCCCGTCATGAATCAGGCAAGCTTTGGTGTCACACCCCCATCACATACCAGCTCTTCCTATTTCAACAGGGATGGTAGATAATGGTGTAAAAACTCCAATAAATGCAAAATTTTGTTGCAATTCCAAGTTAAGCCAAAATGTTGCGACTTTTAGGGTTTGTTCTTACATTCCGTAAATGCTGCGGCCAGATGTTACAGTATAGTGGATGAGATTTCAAGAAATCCCATCTCCACCATGCGTTCAGAGATGAACGCGGCATCCCTGAGTAAACGGACATGCGGCGCGTCTTTCCAGACTGCAGCATGCCTATTTATGTTACGGAGATACTCTGTCTCCCCAGTGTAAATTATCCATAGAATTTATTTGCATGCGGTAAAACCGCATTATCTTTCTAGTCACTTGCGTAGTAAGTGCGGGAACTAATTTAAATAATGTCTTACCTTGTGCCACAGTCGGAAGTCCACATCCACTGCAGTTCTCGGGATGAGCTGAGCTGATCACGAGAACTGCCGTGAACGTGACCGTCGGGGAAGGGGTTTATCTCCGGTCACTAGGCAAGTTCTTGCGGTCAGCTGTTCGTGAGAACTGCAGCACAGGTGACCGCCGGGGACCGAGTTGTCTCCGGTGGTCATCTACAAGCTCCACTGTGTCTGGATGTCAGGCTGGATGATGGCATAATGCCACTGTTCAGCCTGACATTCAGATGTAGCAGAGCTGGACTCGTCGTGGGACAGTACCTATATCTTCTAGGCGGACAGGTAAGGATATTGTTGCTTTTTTATTTTACTTCTCTTTCCGGAGATCAAGGGTCTCGGTGGAATAGGCGATGCAGTAAGTATGGTTTAAGAAAGATTATTAAAGGAGTCGGTGTCATTTTTTCAATTTAAAGGACTTTATTCTGGCTGTGTCTTTATTTAACCGATAACTATAGGATTAGTAATGGATAGGTGTGTCTTATAGACGCCTCTCCATTACTAAGCCGTGGGTTTGATGTCACCTGTCAATACAAAGGTAACATCAACCCCACAAATATTACCCCACTTGCCACCGCTACAGGTCAAGTGGAAAGAGCCGGGTAAAGTACCACAAACTGGTGCATCTTTAGATGCGCCAATTTCAGAATGACTGCGAGCTGCTATTTTTAGGCTGGTGAGGGCCAAAATCCATGGGCCTTGCCAGTCTGAGAATGCCAGGCTGCAGCTGTCTGCTCTTACAATGGCCGTTATCAGAAACAGAACAAATTGTATAAAAATTAAAGGTCACCCACAAAATAAATAAAAATCCTGTTAAAAAAAAGTGCAATAAAGACCAATAAATAAGTGAAAATTAAAAACAAGGTTTTGAGTAGAGATTATAATAAATAGACATAAAATAAAATAATAGTAGCAGCCGAATCAAGTAGTGGAGCACGTAACAAAATAATACCAAAAAGTACGTTAAACCCCTGGTAAGTTCATAAAAGATTATTAGAAATGCCTCCCCACAATATTTTTAATTAAATATAAAATAGCTTAGTATTAGTAGCTTAGTAACATAATATATGTCTCTTGGTATCAAAATAGAGTGAAAGTAAACAAAAAATGTATAAATACAAAACATAACCAATGAATAGGCAAAAACAGTGAAAAAGTGCAAAATGGCAAGGTTTGGACACTAGGAAAAAGGCATATGTGAGCCCAAATAAGAAGTGCTGAAGTGCAAAGTGACAAAGTGTAAATGACACACTATATGTTTGTAAATGGAGTAAGATGCACAGCTAGATAGCATTAACAAGCATCAAAGGGGCATTAATTACCTAAAGTGAACGTGCTTCCAGGTCCCTACGCGTTTCAGGGCGCAAGAAAGAGAAGTTCTGGCCAGGTGTTATAGGAAGAGGAAATGACCATGTCAGGAACAGCTGTGAGGTGGAGCTGCAAGCTTCTAATCAGCATAGAAAGGGTCATTAACTTCTTCAGCATCAAAGGAAACAAAATCCATTTACCGTAATATGAAACACAAACACCCAGGCAAAATGGAAGATCTATGATTCACAATACGTATTCACAATACATAGTGGTTTTTTTCACCTCAGATCTCCCAGGAGGATGTGACCATGTGTATCATTTTATTCAGCTTCCTATGACCTGCATGTCCATGTAGATGGCTTAGGAGGGATGATGCTACTGACAGATTCCTTCTAACCAAAGTGACAAAAGTCTCATCTCACATGTGTGATAGAGAATGTTCAACAGTTTGGATACATAAAAAAAATAGAAAAAAAATGAAACTTGAATATTCAGTAATTGGGTAAATCTGTAAGGAAGCAATTACTTTCTTTCAGTGTACTCTATAATGATTAAGAGAGAGCACCAAATAAACTGCAAGAACTAATAACTCCTATTCATCACATAGGTCAAACCCAGTGTTACACAAGAAAAAAATTACATTAAAAATTAACAGACACACCCTGAAGGTTTACTGTGGTCAAGTACCTTGTAAGGAGGCGGCTCTCTTAAGAAAGTTTCTTGATTTTGATGAGTGGAGTTGTTGGTGTTCTTTGTTGAGCAGCACATTTTCAGATACTTCAGTATACGGTAAATTTTCATATTTTGCAAAACATAACATTTCAGTGCTGAAGAGAGAGACATTTTAAATATATTTTGTAATGATTTTTTAAAAACCTTAAAAAAGGAATGCACTATAGATTTTTTTTTACTATAGTTACTGATACATAATCTTTTTTTTCTGAGCTGTTTTTATTTTGATTGTGGATTCTTTATTCTATTTTCTTACATTATGAGTGTAGCCATCTTTGCCTGCACCTCCTAAATCAAAGGTGTCATCAGAAAATTATCTTTTGATTAATAGAAAAAAATGGGCTTCCAAGTCACCATATTAATAGGTTTCTTTTATTGCATAATATTACAAAATCACAAAACATGGCAAATATAGCGATGCTTTGGAGGCAAAACTGTCAGGGAGATTAAATCATCAGCAGTCAAACGTATGAGGTTTATCTAGTGCCTTGGGAACCCCCTTCGTAAAACTTTACATCTCCAAAATGAAACAGTCCGTTCTTCAGCACAAATAAATAACAAAATAGTCCTGTCTGAGTTAAGATGTATTGATATGTTCAGTGTTTGGTCAATAATTTACGTCAGCATTTGTAAGCCAAAACCAAGAGTCGAACAGTCAGGGGAAAAGTATAATAGAAACACGTGCATCACTTTTCCATTTTTCATCCACTCCTGGTTTTGGCTTACAAATACTGAAGGCAAAGTGAAAATCTCACTAACTTGGTATTCCAGGAACCTCTCAGGCTGCAGTCCAGACTATCCACCAGCCCTGCCTTTCACCAGCCTCAGCTCACTACTACTACCTGAGCTAGACCAATTGAATTTTATTAGGCCAGTAAGACATGGACTGGAGTATGGGAGCGGCCTTTCCCACCCAAGCTGTTTGATCGTTCCTAAATCCTGAACCCAAAATCCAGTCAAAATAAAAGCCATCTCAGTATTACATACCAGTTTTCCAGGACCTTATCACCTGTCTTTATATATATTATTTTTACATCTTTTTATATCATTATGTACATTAAAAACAAATCTTATTTTTTCATACTGGTCACTTACTCTAATGCTAGTCTCACTCTATTGGCCTGATTTATCAAAGCTTTTATGCTAGAATTCTGGTGTAAAAAGTTGTCATAAGGTGCAAAATTTTTGCGTAACTTGAGGCGTTTTGATGTTTTTATCCCTCTGCCTCCAGCTCTGACAAAGTCAGGATCTGGGGCGTGCTACGAGCATGGCAACCCCCCCGCTCATCAAGTTTATGACAAGCGGCTGCGTTCCTCACAACGGTGTTCCAGATTGAAGTAAGATTAGTGGCTAGGCGCATGAGGAAGCGCACCACTCTTTTCAGAGGTGCCTGGTTTATTAAGAGACGTGCACCTTTTAATGAAGGAGGGGAGTCTGACTCCTGCATGGTTTCTCATGAAGACAGGAGAGAAATTCACTTGTCTTGAAGAATCGAGGCCAATCTGTTCTGTACAGACGAATTTCTAGAAGTGTCATTTTCATCACAGGCAGGATTATCCAGTCACAAAAGGTGATGTCATGGTTCACTTCCATGGTCTAAGCCAGCAAATTGCTGCCTATGTCCATATTAGTGCTGAAAAGAACAGGAAATGTAAGTCTAGTATTAAGCTATGTAGCATCAAAACCTACTAAACAGAATTACAAAAGCAATATATAATTTTACATGGCCACTAAAGAGTTACTGCTTGTAGTTATAGCTAGTTATGACATATAGGCCATTTCACAGCACAAAATAATTAGGTGATAAAACTCTAGTGCTAACAGAAGTATTGCGCGTCACCAGGGATTAAAAAGCATGGGCGAGCCCTTACCTAAAACAATTGTATGAAACATTCATGACAGTATTAATGACAGTAATTACGCTATGACTTCCCTGAATAGTTTCCACAGTTTATGTAATGATTTTTTCATCAGGTATGAACAGATCTGACACCAAGATTTACCACAATGAAGGCATGTGAAATATTATATTCTTTCTTTATGTTAATGATTTCTTCCAGGCTTTGGAGCGTACGGTGCCTGGAAGAAATCTCTGCCTTCATTGTAATACTTACCCCCTCCCATCAGCGACAGTTACAGCCCCGGAACCCTGCTCCCTGCAACTCCCTCAGAAATACATTCCTCATCCTCACTTCTGTGGGCAGTGCATTCAGGGATCTTCTTCTTGTCTCCTGTAATGAAACAAAAATAAAAAACAACAATATCCCTCACCTGTCCGTTATTCTGTCCCATGCCGTAATCCATGTCTGGGGGATAAATAGTTTTCAACCTGGACGGTGCCATGATGCAACCTGTCCAGGCTGAGAACCACTGGGAAGTGAGCTGCTGCGAGAGCAGCATCATTAACCGGTGACCGGCGGTGACTTCATTGAGATCCTCGGAGAGATATTTGTATTGTCCCCTTATATACTTATACATAGTTATTAGATCGCCCCTCAGTCATCTTTTTTCTAGACTAAATCCTAATTTTGCTAATCTCTCTGGATATTGTAGTTCCCCCATCCCCTTTATTAATTTTGTTGCCCTCCTTTGTACTCGCTTTAGTTCCATTATATCCTTCCTGAGCACCAGTGCCCAAAACTGTACACAGTGCTCCATGTGCGGTTTAACCAGGGATTTGTACAGAGGCAGTATAATGCTCTCATCATGTGTATCCAGACCTCTTTTAATGCACCCCATGATCCTGTTTGCCTTGGCAGCCACTGCCTGGCACTGGCTGCTCCAGGTAAGTTTATCATTAACTAGGATCTCCAAGTCCTTCTCCATGTCATATTTACCCAGTGGTTTTCCGTTCAGTGTGTAATGACGATATTGATTCCTTCTACCCATGTGTATAACCTTACATTTATCATTGTTAAACTGCATCTGCCACCTTTCGGCCCAAGTTCCCAACTTATCCAGATCCATCTGTAGCAGAATACTATCTTCTCTTGTATTGACTGCTTTACATAGTTTTGTATCATCTGCAAATATCGATATTTTACTGTGCAAACCTTCTACCAGATCGTTAATAAATATGTTGAAGAGAATAGGTCCCATGAGGAGTTCAGGAGCTCTTGTGAATGGTGAGGGTCTCAGAACTGAAAGTTACAGAAACTGTGCAGCTCGCTTTACTACGCTGTTGGCGTAACTCCCAGTTACACAAATTGTGTAGCATAGCTGCAGTCAGCTGTTTTTGTAGCCTCTGACAACCATGACTTAGAAACAGTTATTCCATCCTGGCCATGAAAGGTATCAGTTCAATCTTTCAAATAAAAGTTCAGTCCTCACATCACTGAAGCTTAGTATAAGGGTAAGTTCACACTGGGCTTTTTTTTTTTCTGAAGCAAATCCTGATTTCTTGGCAGGAAAGAAGCTGTGGCAAAAACGCATGTTTTGGTGCGCTTTTTTTTTCATGCGTTTTTGGTGCTAACTTATGTATCTTTTTGCATACTAATAAAGTTGAGTGCCCCAGAGGAAAAAAAAACTACTTCCTGTAGAACCATACCTCTAGAGGCTTTGAAAAGCCAGCAATTCATGTGCCTCGTACAGTAAAATCACAGCGTGACAGGTTTGAATAGATTACATACAGTATATACACATAGGATAGATATATAGATGTCAGTGTCATATACAATTAGTGCAGTGTGTGCAGCTTACTGTACATGTATTTAATTATTAAAAGATTATTTTTCTGAAAAAAAAATGGCGTGTGCTCCCGTTTTATTTTTTTAACCAGCAGAGGGAAAGCTGAAGGCTGGAGGCAGATGTTTATAGCCTTGGAAGGGGGTAATACCCATGGAGCTTCCCAAGCTATTAATATCAGCTCACAGCTGTATACTTAGCCTTTACTGGCTATTAAAATGGGGGACCCCCACAAAAAAAAGACGTAGGGTTCCCTTGTAATTAATAGCCAGCAAAGGTTTTGCAGGAAGCTGTGGGCTGATATTAATAGCCTAGGAAGGGGCCATGCACCCCCCCGGCTAAAAACATCAGCTCTCAGCCACCCCAGAAAAGGCGCATCTATATGATGTGCCAATTCTGGCTCTTAGCCTCGCTCTTCCCACTTGCCCAGAAGTGGTGGCAAGTGGAGTGATAGTTGGGGGAAGTTGATGTCACCTTTGTATTGTCAGGTGACATCAAGCCAAGAGGTTAGAAATGGAGAGACGTCTAAAAGACGCCCCCATTACAAACCCCATAGTCATACTGTATAAGAGCACACACCCAGAATAAAGTCCTTTAATTGAAATAATGACACAGACTCCTTTAATAAATCTTAATTATATCATACTTACAGCATCGCCCATTCCAGTGACACCATTGTTTCCTGCAAGAGAATTAAAATAAAAAACCCTCACCCGTCCGTCGTTCTGTTCCACGCCGTAATCCATGTCTGGGGGACAAACAGTTTTCAACCTAGACAGTGCCAAGATACGACCATCCAGGCACCGGAAGATAAATTGACATGCTGCGGTCTGGAAAGATGTGCCGCATGTCCGTCTCCGCGGGTGTCGGTGGGAATTTTTACCCATTTATACAGAAGAGAATTTGTGAGGTCAGACAATGGTCTTGACAAGAGTGCCTGGATTGCAATCTCTGTTCTAGTGTATCCCAAAAGTGTTGGACGGGGTTATGGTTGAGGCTCTGTGAAGACCAGTCAAGTTCTTCCAGAGTAATCTCATCTGAACGTGCCTTTACAAACCTTGCTTTTGGGGAAAAGAAAAGGCCCTTCCTCAAACCGCTTCCACAAAGTGGAAAGTTTACAATTGTTCAAAATATCTTGCATGCTGAAGCATTAAGACTTCCCTTTACTAGAATGAAGGATCCGAGGTCAACCCCAGAAAAACACAACCATTAGAATTATCCCTCCTTCATCACAGAAGTCAGGTGGGTACCATTCTCAGAATTCAGGAAACCCAGACTTGTCTATCAGATAGAGAAGTGTAAGCCATCACTCTACAGAACACATTCCCACTGTTAAAGAGTCCAGTGGTGGCAGCTTTACACCACTCCATCCTACACTTGGCATTGTGGTGGGTGATGTAAAATCCATGCCTTGTAGCTCCCCTCCTGCTTTTGTGCTGATACTAATTCCAGAGGAGGCTTAGATCTCTGCAGCTATGGAGACAGCAGAGTGTTAGTGACTATTTTGGCCAAAATATAAACCAATACCTCATTTAATGTACTCATTGTATGCATTCATTTTTGGCACTTATATCATTTTTTGCAGGATGCAGCCGGGCCACTTTTTGTTGGCTTGGTGTATTGGGGCGTCTGTCACTGTGTGTTGCATATTATAGTGCTGGAGCAGCCCACCTGATAATACTATGGGCGCCATTAATAGGTTGCAAGCCAGACACTTTGCATCACACTTACATGTGTGACTGACGTCCTATGCAAGCCTTATATATGGGCATTTTTCCGACTAGGCAGCCAACCCCTCCATGGTCTGTTAGGTGTGGGGTGGTTGTTTTTATCAGTAGTTGGCACCTGTGCTGCCCCTTACCTTTATTAGTGGAGGCCTGCTGCATCCTGCTATATGTGCATTTGTCATCAGACAGGGTTTTGGGAAGGCCATATCTTGTTGTGTCAGTTTTTTTGAATTTTTTCTGTTGTTCTCCCAATACTATTCCCCATATAGAGACTGCTTTTGCTGTCTGCCCAAGACGCTGCATTTTAGCATTTAGTCAGCAACAAGGAGATGGTATAACAAGAGTTATCAGGTTCAGCATCCAATGTGCCATACACATTGCAATCAATGCTAACAATCTCACTCTCACCATAGCAGCCAGTAGTACATCAGTGGCCAATGTGATGAGACCATTAAAGATCTCCTACATCTACTGTATGTGTGCCATGCAGCAGTGTTAGTACCAGTGTGAGCACTGCTCATCTCCTCCATTACCAGTGTGAGGACTGCTCATCTCCTCCATTACCAGTGTGAGCACAGCTCATCCCCTACATTATGTGCCATGCAGCAGTGTTAGTATCAGTGTGAGCACTGCTCATCTCCTCCATTACCAGTGTGATCCCTGCTCATCTCCTCCATTATTTGCCATGCAGCAGTGTTAGTACCAGTGTGGGCACTGCTCATCTCCTCCATTACGTGCTCTGCAGCAGTGTTACTACCAGTGTGGGCACTGCTCATCTCCTCCATTATTTGCCATGCAGCAGTGTTAGTACCAGTGTGAGCACTGCTCATCTCCTCCATTATGTACTATGCAGCAGTGTGTTAGTACCAGTGTAGGCACTGCTCATCTCCTCCATTACCAGTGTAGGCACTGCTCATCTCCTCCATTACCAGTGTGGGCACTGCTCATCTCCTCCATTATGTGCTATGCAGCAGTGTTACTACCAGTATGGGCACTGCTCATCTCCTCCATTATTTGCCATGCAGCAGTGTTAGTACCAGTGTGGGCACTGCTCATCTCCTCCATTATGTGCTATGCAGCAGTGTTACTACCAGTGTGGGCACTGCTCATCTCCTCCATTATGTGCTATGCAGCAGTGTTACTACCAGTGTGGCCACTGCTCATCTCCTCCATTATTTGCCATGCAGCAGTGTTAGTACCAGTGTGAGCACTGCTCATCTCCTCCATTATTTGCCATGCAGCAGTGTTACTACCAGTGTGGGCAATGCTCATCTCCTCCACTATGTGCTATGCAGCAGTGTGTTAGTACCAGTGTAGGCACTGCTCATCTCCTCCATTACCAGTGTAGGCACTGCTCATCTCCTCCATTACCAGTGTGGGCACTGCTCATCTCCTCCATTATGTGCTATGCAGCAGTGTGTTAGTACCAGTGTAGACACTGCTCATCTCCTCCATTACCAGTGTAGGCACTGCTCATCTTCTCCATTACCAGTGTGGGCACTGCTCATCTCCTCCATTATTTGCCATGCAGCAGTGTTAGTACCAGTGTGGGCACTGCTCATCTCCTCCATTATGTGCTATGCAGCAGTGTTACTACCAGTGTGGCCACTGCTCATCTCCTCCATTATTTGCCATGCAGCAGTGTTAGTACCAGTGTGAGCACTGCTCATCTCCTCCATTATTTGCCATGCAGCAGTGTTACTACCAGTGTGGGCAATGCTCATCTCCTCCATTATGTGCTATGCAGCAGTGTGTTAGTACCAGTGTAGGCACTGCTCATCTCCTCCATTACCAGTGTAGGCACTGCTCATCTCCTCCATTACCAGTGTGGGCACTGCTCATCTCCTCCATTATGTGCTATGCAGCAGTGTGTTAGTACCAGTGTAGGCACTGCTCATCTCCTCCATTACCAGTGTAGGCACTGCTCATCTCCTCCATTACCAGTGTAGGCACTGCTCATCTCCTCCATTACCAGTGTGGGCACTGCTCATCTCCTCCATTATTTGCCATGCAGCAGTGTTAGTACCAGTGTGGGCACTGCTCATCTCCTCCATTATGTGCTATGCAGCAGTGTTACTACCAGTGTGGGCACTGCTCATCTCCTCCATTATTTGCCATGCAGCAGTGTTAGTACCAGTGTGAGCACTGCTCATCTCCTCCATTACGAGTGTGATCCCTGCTCATCTTCTCCATTATTTGCCATGCAGCAGTGTTAGTACCAGTGTGGGCACTGCTCATCTCCTCCATTATGTGCTATGCAGCAGTGTTACTACCAGTGTGGGCACTGCTCATCTCCTCCATTATTTGCCATGCAGCAGTGTTAGTACCAGTGTGATCCCTGCTCATCTCCTCCATTATTTGCCATGCAGCAGTGTTAGTACCAGTGTGGGCACTGCTCATCTCCTCCATTATGTGCTATGCAGCAGTGTTACTACCAGTGTGGGCACTGCTCATCTCCTCCATTATTTGCCATGCAGCAGTGTTAGTACCAGTGTGAGCACTGCTCATCTCCTCCATTATGTACTATGCAGCAGTGTGTTAGTACCAGTGTAGGCACTGCTCATCTCCTCCATTACCAGTGTAGGCACTGCTCATCTCCTCCATTACCAGTGTGGGCACTGCTCATCTCCTCCATTATGTGCTATGCAGCAGTGTTACTACCAGTATGGGCACTGCTCATCTCCTCCATTATTTGCCATGCAGCAGTGTTAGTACCAGTGTGGGCACTGCTCATCTCCTCCATTACCAGTGTGGGCACTGCTCATCTCCTCCATTATGTGCTATGCAGCAGTGTTACTACCAGTATGGGCACTGCTCATCTCCTCCATTATTTGCCATGTAGCAGTGTTAGTACCAGTGTGGGCACTGCTCATCTCCTCCATTATGTGCTATGCAGCAGTGTTACTACCAGTGTGGCCACTGCTCATCTCCTCCATTATTTGCCATGCAGCAGTGTTAGTACCAGTGTGAGCACTGCTCATCTCCTCCATTATTTGCCATGCAGCATTGTTACTACCAGTGTGGGCAATGCTCATCTCCTCCATTATGTGCTATGCAGCAGTGTGTTAGTACCAGTGTAGGCACTGCTCATCTCCTCCATTACCAGTGTAGGCACTGCTCATCTCCTCCATTACCAGTGTGGGCACTGCTCATCTCCTCCATTATGTGCTATGCAGCAGTGTGTTAGTACCAGTGTAGGCACTGCTCATCTCCTCCATTACCAGTGTAGGCACTGCTCATCTTCTCCATTACCAGTGTGGGCACTGCTCATCTCCTCCATTATTTGCCATGCAGCAGTGTTAGTACCAGTGTGGGCACTGCTCATCTCCTCCATTATGTGCTATGCAGCAGTGTTACTACCAGTGTGGGCACTGCTCATCTCCTCCATTATTTGCCATGCAGCAGTGTTAGTACCAGTGTGATCCCTGCTCATCTCCATTATTTGCCATGCAGCAGTGTTAGTACCAGTGTGGGCACTGCTCATCTCCTCCATTATGTGCTATGCAGCAGTGTTACTACCAGTGTGGGCACTGCTCATCTCCTCCATTATTTGCCATGCAGCAGTGTTAGTACCAGTATGGGCACTGCTCATCTCCTCCATTATGTGCTATGCAGCAGTGTTACTACCAGTGTAGGCACTGCTCATCTCCTCCATTACCAGTGTAGGCACTGCTCATCTCCTCCATTACCAGTGTGGGCACTGCTCATCTCCTCCATTATTTGCCATGCAGCAGTGTTAGTACCAGTGTGGGCACTGCTCATCTCCTCCATTATGTGCTATGCAGCAGTGTTACTACCAGTGTAGGCACTGCTCATCTCCTCCATTACCAGTGTAGGCACTGCTCATCTCCTCCATTACCAGTGTGGGCACTGCTCATCTCCTCCATTATTTGCCATGCAGCAGTGTTAGTACCAGTGTGGGCACTGCTCATCTCCTCCATTATGTGCTATGCAGCAGTGTTACTACCAGTGTAGGCACTGCTCATCTCCTCCATTACCAGTGTGGGCACTGCTCATCTCCTCCATTATTTGCCATGCAGCAGTGTTACTACCAGTGTAGGCACTGCTCATCTCCTCCATTACCAGTGTGATCCCTGCTCATCTCCTCCATTATGTGCTATGCAGCAGTGTTAGTACCAGTGTAGGCACTGCTCATCTCCTCCATTACCAGTGTGGGCACTGCTCATCTCCTCCATTATTTGCCATGCAGCAGTGTTAGTACTAGTGTTGGTACTGCTCATCTCCTCCATTACCAGTGTGAGCCCTGCCAGCTCCTGCGCTCCGTCTTCCTCCTCCTCCTCTTGCTCTCTCCCATTTCCTTTTCCCATCCCCTGGGGTGAAGCTTGGGATGTGGCCCCTCCTGTTGGATGGGCAGGGCTTCTATCAGTTTCCTGCAGCCGATGCACTCAGCCCGGGGTGAGCTGCGGAGACAGGAGCCCCTGATCTTCGGTAATCATCATTGTCCCGGCGGCTGCGGGCAGGCGCCCTCCTGTCCCCGGTGCCCGCCCTACAGCAGCTTTCCCCCGGCTTTCTCTGGATTGGTGCCGCACAGGACAGCACCCTGGCTCAGAAGGTGATCCCCTCCTCTCCTCTGAGGATGTCTCGGAAGGTGCAGAGGGGCGAGGTGTGTGCAGACTGCAGTGCCCCAGGTAAGACACCCCATGCCAGGCTGCTGCCTGGTCTCCTGCGCCACCGTGCCCTGCCTGGGCCTCGCACAAGGGGCATGTCATAGGCCTTTAGTGCACTATTCCTGCAAGTCCAGTCCTGGCTGCATGTAAGAACAGATCAGTGAGCAGTAACCTGGTGATCAACTACTGCTGCTGTAACCTGCCAGCAGTGGTGCCACTCTCACCCCCAGCAGTGAAGTAACCTGGTGATCAACTACTGCTGCTGTAACCTACCAGCAGTGGTGCCACTCTCACTCCCAGCAGTGAATTAACCTGGTGATCAACTACTGCTGCTGTAACCTACCAGCAGTGGTGCCACTCTCACCCCCAGCAGTGAATTAACCTGGTGATCAACTACTGCTGCTGTAACCTGCCAGCAGTGGTGCCACTCTCACCCCCAGCATTGAAGTAACCTGGTGATCAACTACTGCTGCTGTAACCTACCAGCAGTGGTGCCACTCTCACCCCCAGCAGTGAATTAACCTGGTGATCAACTACTGCTGCTGTAACCTACCAGCAGTGGTGCCACTCTCACCCCCAGCAGTGAATTAACCTGGTGATCAACTACTGCTGCTGTAACCTACCAGCAGTGGTGCCACTCTCACCCCCAGCAGTGAATTAACCTGGTGATCAACTACTGCTGCTGTAACCTGCCAGCAGTGGTGCCACTCTCACCCCCAGCAGTGCAGTAACCTGGTGATCAACTTCTGCTGCTGTAACCTGCCAGCAGTGGTGCCACTCTCACCCCCAGCAGTGCAGTAACCTGGTGATCAACTTCTGCTGCTGTAACCTGCCAGCAGTGGTGCCACTCTCACCCCCAGCAGTGAAACTACTGCTGCTGTAACCTGCCAGCAGTGGTGCCACTCTCACCCCCAGCAGTGCAGTAACCTGGTGATCAACTTCTGCTGCTGTAACCTGCCAGCAGTGGTGCCACTCTCACCCCCAGCAGTGCAGTAACCTGGTGATCAACTACTGCTGCTGTTACCCACCAGCAGTGATGCCACTCTCACCCCCAGCAGTGCCGTGTTGGCCATAGATGTGACTGTGTCTAATTCTACCAAAGTTGAACCAATTTGATAATTGCACATCCAAGATGATCTAATGGCAATGAAATTGTTAGGAAATTGGTCTGCAAGGCCCTCCAGATGTCAAAATTCGACTCTGGGTAACCTGACCCGGCATAAGCCCTGGTGGCACAGTGAAGGTGCCCATATGTTAGGTGTATGACACAGGATTGAACCCTGTAAAACGTTAAACCATACGGTGACACTGGAGGGCTCCTGCAAACTTTCCGGTTTTGCAGTAATCATATTATGTGGTTTCTGCAGGTTAAACATGGCGGAAAGATTGATGGAACAGTGCCCTGAATTAAGTGACAGATGTCGCAGGCAATGATTCTAGATTGTCGCTGCATAATGCGAGTGAATCAGGTAGTATTACTGCCCACAAGGTCACGCCACAAGCAAGTTACAAACAATCCAACTGGTTGCGACTGGGTTGTTGTGGACGCGTTTTCTTGCAGGTTGTAATGCGACTCCGTGCAATGTATAAGCGGCACACAGGGATATTTGGCTACGCGACCTGTTCTGTGGCCAAAGTTACCACTAGCCCCAGCCTAAAGCTGCCCACACACGAGTTATCTGCAGGTTCTGCTAAATGTGGTGTCTTCTGCGGTAAATCTTATCTGTTCTGGCCGTACACAAGGTGTGCGCCGTATCCAGTGATCTGCAGATTAATATCTAATGTCTGTGACCAATCTAACAAACCCCCAATAGATAGCCGTCAGCCATACAATGGTTCTGCCGTTCCTCCGTCCGGCACTTATATGCCCCAACTAGAGATGAGCGAACCCAAACTGTTAAGTTCAGGGTTTGTACGGTGCTGAACTCCGAACACGGACTTCTCCCGGAAGTTGGTTTCAGAGTTCGGGGAGAGAGACCCTTTTGCAGCCCCCTAGCCCTTACTATGACCAATTTACATCACCAAGTCCAGGTCCCCCACTGACTTCCATGGGATTCAGGTATAGTTCTGGTACCCGAACATCCACAGGTCTGCCCATTCCTACTTCCTCATACATTGGGGCTGTTGGTGGGCTCTCTACGAGTGAGCCGCTGTCAGACCCCTTTGGTGACAGCTTATTTGGCGTGGGGCGGCCCCTATATACATGAAACTGTTGGCCGAGCCAGCCTGCATCTATTGGTGTGGCCAGCGTTGTTCTAATGAGTATTGGGGACCTTAACCCTAAAAGATTCTTATCTCCATTTATTTTGCTGTCAAGTAATGTGCCCATATGATAAAATAAATGTATGTATATAATAGTGAGTACGTGCAATACTACGGAAAGCTGATAGACCTCGACTCTGCTACTTCTGCACTAGTGGTGTACGGTATATTCAAGTCAACGCCACGTGAGGCCCAGATATACAAACAGTGAGGCCACATGCACACATTGAGTATTTCTCTCAGTATTTGTAAGCCTAAACCAGGAGTGGTTGATAAATCCAGAAGTGGTGACGTGTTTCTATTAGGCTGTGTTCACACGTTAAGGATTCTTCGCGTTTTTTACGCGCTAAAAAAAATGCGTACATTAAGCATCCTATTAATAGAATGAAATCCGCAATTCTTGTGCCCATGATGCGTTTTTTCCGCAAAAAAAAAACGCAGCATGTTCATTAATTTTGCAGAAAATTTGCGGATTTCATTGTATCAGGAAGCTCTGGGGAAAAAAAGCGAAAAATCCGCAAAAAAAGCGAAAAAAATTGCGGATTTCCTGGGAAGGAGTCATGATTTTCTCAGGACATTTCTGCATACGTGTGCATATAGCCTTATACTTTTTCCTCTGATTGTTCCACTCCTGACTTCGGTTTACAAATACTGAGGTAAAAAACTCACCAAATACTTAATGTGTGAACGTGGCCTAGGGAACTTCACACATTTTGATACTTTCACCACAGTTCGCAAATGGCAGCTATATCTTCCTCGCGTCTATAGCAGTTGACAGATTTTAATGTAGATTTGACATTTCTGACAAAAAACTTTGGCTGTTGAAGCTCGTACTTGTCCGCCAGATCCTATGTGATGTATTACACACTTGAGACTTTTTTGGGGGCATATTTAAGATATTTTTTGGAGGCCAAAATGAACATCCAGATGTAATTTCCTACACAAGACCCGTGTGTGTGTTAGTTTTGGAGCAGGTTCCTCTTTGTGCAGTTATCTGTGAGGAGTGAAGTCACTGCTGGCACGCTGCACGCTTGATGTGTCTGTCAGATGCTGGGTATAATGTGCACACATATGGCGTCATGTCTCTCTGCCTCCAGGGAATGAATGGATTTATCTCATATCCCTAGTGTGTGCCACATCATGTCTGTATGGCTGCTTCATTGTGTTTAGCTCTTTGTTCTCTCCCTGGTTCACTTTATAAAGCCATCATGGCGATTAACATTATGGGGCACGAGTAGATTGTTAGCTCTTTGAAATAACTGCCGCCATGTTATTCTGGTTGTCCTCACGCCTCCTTCTAATGATATGGGCACACATCTTTTTCAGGCAGCTAAAAATGTCTGTTTTTCAGGCGGAAGACCCTTCAGGTTTACAATTCGACAGAGAAAAGGAGAGTTTCCTGAAGCTTTTTTAACTATTTGTTCTTTTTTTTTTTTTTTTTTGGTTGTGTTCTGTTTCAACGTGTTCACACACAGCGTTTTTTTAGCAGTTTTCACTATAAAACCGCTAAAAATAAGCTGCACAGTCATTTCTATGCATTTTGCACTTTTTGTGCACATTGATGCGTTTTTTACCGCGAAAAAAACGCATCACGATAAAAAACGCAGCATGCACATTAATTTTGCGGATTTTTACGCGGTTTAGGCTTCTCCCATGCTTTTAGAAACCGCTGCGGAAAAAAACGCATCAAAAACGCATCAAGATTTTCTGCAACGTGTGCACTTAGCCTTAGAAATGCCTACAAAGATGCCTAGATGTCTCCCTGGCATTTTTTTTTTTTTGTTTCTTCCCATTAACTTATATTGTATAAGTGGAACCTGCCATAAGAATGGACAGCTCACTTCTTTTAACCGCTTGGCGTCTTTGGAAATCTGAAGCTGGGGAAAAAAATCCCAAAAGACTGAACATGTGCACAGCAAGTCGTTTTTACGAAAAAATGCATATATTCATTCTTTTGAGCAATTTTTAGCGCTTTTTCAGGTGGGATTTGGGGTGGACCAACCTGAAAAAGATGCACAGGCTGGCAGCAGAAACGCTTACATTGTGGTGGTCATGTGGCGAGAAGATGACTGCCATTTTCTTGGTCTCCTCATGATGGGGGAGGGTGAAAAGTGCAGTAAGAGAATACATAATAAATGACTACTATGTTCGCTGTGCACATACATCTGCCTTTCATGGGGCCAGTGACCTCTATGACTAAAGAATTTTAGGTCCAGTGCTTGCCCATAAGGACAGGGGGAGACTGTAACCCCTAGGCTGCTATGTTCACACGAAAATATCTGACGTGTTCAAAAGCAAGTTTTTCAGGCAGAAGCCGCTAAAGGAAACACTTCTTTTTTTGGAGGAGTGGTTTTTTTTTTTTTTTAATTTTTCTGTAGAGTGTTGAATAGTTTTTTTTTGCATCCTTTTGATTTGAGTTTTGAGAGGGGTTCAAAGATGTATGGTAGCAAGGTCCTGTTTATGAGGTGTTTTTTAAGGTCTTTAGAAAAAAAAATGCTCAAAAAATCTCTTATTATGAACAGCAAAGGTGTGTGATCGGGAGTTTTTTGAGGTGATAAAAAATGCTTAGTAAATGCTCCTTCTATATTGCATTTTCTTGGCTTTTTTGTTATGAAACACTTTTGTTAGTTTTCAAAGCATTAAGACTTTTTTTGTGGGTGAGTTTAGTTTAATAAATAAAATGGCAGCTTTTTAAGAAAAGGCCTACAAAATGCTCAAAATGACATGCTGAAGGCATTCTTGTATCCTTCTCATTGACTTCTGTTGTAAAGAATGGAGCAGCTTCACAGTGAAAAGCACCTGGAAAATTGCCAGGTCACTACTTATAAATATAAGTACTTGGAGGGCGGCGATTCATCAAAGCATTATCGCCGGAAAACTAGAGTGAAACAATTTGACAAAAAATGTATAGATTTTTCAAAGTGGAGTTGAGCAAATATTTAGCGATTTTTGGCGTTTTCACACCGGTTTGAAGTGTCTGTTAAAATGAATGTGGAGGAGTCAGGACGGTGCGTCTCCTGCCCTTTCAGCAAATGGGGCAATGTTTCTTATGCCAGAAATGTTACTCTAGTCCATGACTGAAGTAGCAGTCTTAGCGATGGGCATTCACCGTATCATACTACAGCAAGACCTTTATTAAAGGGAACCTGTTAGCAGGATTGTGCTTAGTTTACCTACAGGCAGTGTCAGGTCGGCGCCGTTGTCTATATATATATATATATATATATATATATATATATATATATATATATAAATGAGTGTATCAGCCATGTCCACTCTACGTAGCAACCAATCACTAAGCATCTTTCATTTCACCAGAGCTGTTTAAAAGAAGCTGAGCTGTGATTGGTTGCTATGAGCAACAGTTTTCTTTGTAGACAGTTGTGGTAACTGAGGCCTATTATTCTTATCATTTCTATGGTGTTATCGTCCTTCTGGAAAGCTGGAAATAACACAATTTATTACCATGCCGACACAGACTATCCTCTGACACAGGGAGAGCCCAGTATCGCACAGGATAGGATTAGATACACGGCTCAGCAGACAGTATCACACAGGATAGGATTAGATACACGGCTCAGCAGAGAGTATCACACAGGATAGGATTAGATACACGGCTCAGCAGAGAGTATCACACAGGACAGGATTAGATACACGGCTCAGCAGAGAGTATCACACAGGACATGATTAGATACATGGCTCAGCAGATGGTATCACACAGGATAGGATTAGATACACGGCTCAGCGGGAGGACATTTTCATTCCAAGAGTTCCACTCATTCCATCTGATTTGCCTTTTGATTTTAAACGCTTCCAGTTTTCACATCGACTGGCATTTGCAATGTCCATTAACAAGGCTCATGGACAGTCCTTGAAAGTAGTAGTGATCGATTTGCAATCTCCATGCTTTTCTCATGGTCAACTTTACGTAGCCTGTTCAAGAGTTGGAACTGCCAAAAATCTGTTCATCTTTGCACCGAAAGGAAAAACCAAAAATGTTGTTTATCAAAAGGTTCTTGAATGAGTTGAAAATAAAATAAAATACTATAAAAAGATAATGTCCTCGCTTTTCTTAAGTCAAAAATGAACTTTACTCACGCTTCCATACAAGTCTTACTCAATCCTCATCACAAAATCTTTTGGAGTCATGGCTTTCTCTATGACTCCTTCAACAACGACGATAGTTTGTCAAAAAGCCCTTATATGGTTACCTGGGAAAAAACCCTAAAATCCACCTTTTCTCCTGAACAATGGGAAGAGGCTCTCTCCAAAACGTACAACTCCACAATCTCATTTCCACTTCAAGAGACATACTTTAAAACTATTAGTAATTGGTACCTTACTCCGGCAAAATTAGCACACTGCGGTCCTTCAAACTCATCCTCACCCCTTTGCTGGAGAGACTGCGGCTTCAAGGGAGACCTATTGCATATGTTTTGGGAATGTCCCAGAGTCAAAATAGTCTGGTCTTGGATCTCTACCTCTCTCAATAAACTCTCTAACAAAACTTTAACCCTCACCCCTCAAATGTCCCTTCTTTCCCTTAACCTAGACGAACTAGACTTGGCACTCCAACCCATATTCATACATCTTTGTCTTGTAGCAAAAAATTTCATCACTTTCCACTGGAAAAACAAAATACTCCCAAATCCAGAGGTTATCTTCCACCTAGCCCAGCAACATAGAGCACATGAACTGAATTTTGCTCTGATTAATAATCAGTTTGGAAAATTTTATAAAAAATGGAACAAATGGGACAAGGCCTTTCCGTCCCCTATAACTTAATTTCTTTCACCACCAACTTCTAGGCGCTACCATTTAATTGTATATTTCGTCTACTAATCCTTGTTAAATATTTGCTCACTTATGATTGGCCTTAATTGGCTTACAATCTCTCGTTATGCGTTTGTTCGCAGTCGTTTTGTTTATACCTTTTACACCCCCAGTGACCCGGGCATTATGTACCCTATAAGTGTAATATCACTCTTGTTATATTGTTATATTGTTGCATTGTTATTTTACCTATGTCCCTCCCTTTTTTCTTCCCCCCCCCCCCCCCCCTCCTCTCCTGCCCTTACTCCCTATTCTTGCCTGTTATTTTAAAATCCAAATAAAATCTTTGGAAAAGAAAATAAAATACTATCAATACTTGGGTAATCGTTTACTTAATTTGTGCTGCAAGTCTGTAGTATTGAATATATGATGTGAAATGTTTTTATGTGCAATATATAATCATTATACGGTAATTTGTTATAACTAACCACAGTTAGTTACTATGCCCGGGCAACGCCGGGCTCTTCAGCTAGTACTGATTAAAATGATACCTGGGTGATGAAATTGGGATTCTGGTAGTTAGGAGATTCGCAGGTCTGCAGACTACTAACTTGACCAGTAGACGAGGGCCCAAGAAATCGATTTGCTCATCTCAATAATCTGCCATCGGTTTTCTTATGTGCAAGAAAAATGTTTGTCATATTGATGGTAAAACGGACGTTGACTGTATCTGCATCTGTGGATTTTCCACTGTGCAAGTGAGCCTCAATATGGACAGTGATGATTATATCTGTAAGGCTAAGTGCACACGTAACGGAACTCTCGCGGAAATTACCGCGAGAATTCCGGAATTCCAGTCCGCGGGAAAATCGCATTTTAAATTCCCGCAATTTTCCTGCGGAAAAACTAGCATTTTGCAAGCGTAATTAGCTTGCAGAATGCTAGCGTTTTCCAAGCGATCTGGAGCATCGCTTGGAGAACTGATTGACAGGTTGGTCACACTCGTCAAACACCGTGTTTGACAGTGTGACCAACTTTTTACTACTGAGGCCGCCTATGCAGCATCAGTAGTAAAAGATAGGATGTAAAAAAAAAAAAAAAAAGTGTTATTCTTGCCCTCCGACGTCCCGCGCATCCGTTCCCAGTAATCCTTTGCGAAAATGCCCGCGATGACGTCAGTGATCGCGACGTCTCGCGGTAATTCGCAAAGGACTACTGGGAACGAGAGCGTGAAGAGAAGCAGGAAGACTGCGCGGGACGTCGGAGGGTGAGAATAACAATATTTTTTATTTTTAAATTCTTTTTTTTACAGGAATATGGTACCCAAAGCCCGGAGGACAGTCTCCTCTCCTCCGGACCGTGGGTACCATCCGCAAATGTTCTGCTTACTTTCCGCATGGTGTGCACAGCCACATGCGGGAAATAAGCGGAACAATGCATTCCTATGGGTGCGGGATCGCCGCGATTCCGCAAATTAATGAGCATGCTGCTGTTTTTACCGCAAAGCGATTCCGCCGCGGTAAAAACCGCAGCATTAGCACAGCATTGCGGAATCCCATAGGAATGCATGGGATGCTTATTTTTCGCGTTTTCGCGGCAAAATCGCGCGGTTAAAACCGCCGTGGAAACGCGAAAAAAACGCTACGTGTGAACTCAGCCTAAAGCGCTGTGGAAATTAATGGCGCTCTATAAGCCAGCAGAAATATTGTTGGGAACAGATTTCCTCATGTCCGGCTGTTGTCGGGCGTTGTGCACTGTACTTTGTTTGGATCTGAAAACTACCACTAGTTCTAATCTCAGGTTTGTCGGAGTCTTTATGACACGACCATGAGCATGCTGACGATACTTGTGCACTGTGTAAACCGGCTTCTCCGTAATGCAGGTTGTTACATAAGACGATGGCACACAATGCAGCACTTATTTGTGCTCCCCGGCGTGATACAAGGGTCTCGCTCAGGTCAGGGCTCACTGTGGTGTGTCTTTGTAGAGCTTGAAACCGTTTTGGGAAGCGGGGACGGCTAGCCATTGAGACTGCCCTGCATTGCTAATTTGTATGGGTACACTAGACCAGGAAAGTTGGCACATGTAACTGGTTACGGCCGGCACCATGTAATCCAATCCATTCATTAGCATTGACCTCTCTGTAAAGTACGGCTTCTGCCACTGACCCATATTTATAAAGTTGCCTCATACGTTCTAGAGAATGATTATACCAATTTGGGCCGGATAAACTGATTTAAGACCTTACACTTGTCAAAATTAAAGCGCATGTTCATGGTTTTTTTTTCACTTTATGTATTGAATTGATCTTCAGAAAATGTACTGATTTTGAGTGACAGCCTGTAGTACACTATGTAGCTGCATTAACAAGTTCTCGGGCTCCAGAGCCGAACTCTCCTTGCTGGCTCAGTGTCCACACAAAGTTTTAATCTGTTTTGAAGGAATTCTGGCAGGTGCAATCTTTAGGGTTTATTCGCTTTGTGATCAATCTCCATTTTTTCTAATGTAATTTTTAAAAAATTGCTTGATATTGCTACACTTCTGAGAAAATCATGACCACAATGTGAGACTTGACTCTTAGGCTAAGTGCACACGTAGCAGAAATTTTCTGCTGAAAAACAGGACTCCCTTCCCAGAAACCGTGCGGTTTTTTTCTGCGCGTTTTCCGCACGTTTTTACCGTGATTTTTGCACGTTTTTTTTATTTTGCGATTTTTTTTTTTTTTTTTTTTTTTTTTTTTTTTTTTTTTTTTTCCGAGCGGTTTCTAGACACATGGAAAAAGCCAGAAACGCGGAAAAAAAGCGCGAAATTAATGAGCATGCTGCGTTTTTTACCGCAATGCGTTTTTTTCGCGGTAAAAAACGCATCAATGTGCAAAATGCATAGAAATGAATGGGAAGCTTCTTTTTCGCGTTTTCCCCGCAGATTTTTTGGCAAATCCGCGGAAAAACCGCGAAAAAACGCTGTGTGTGAACACAGCCTAACACCTATTCTGTATAGTAGTCTGATGTAAGTAACTGTCCCACTGCATTATTGTAGCTCAGCTAAGCTGTCTGTGATGGACTTCTATGGCATGACAGCAGAATTGCGATTGCAGCTCTGAAATAGAATATCAGCTGTGCAGTGCTCTTACAGATTAGAGTAAACTTGATGGGTGGCTCAGTGGTTAGCACTGTTCTGCAGCGCTGGGGTCCTGGGTTCATATCCCACCGAGGACAACATCTGCAAGCAGTTTGTATGTTCTCCCCGTGTTTGTGTGGGGGTACTCCGGTTTCCTTATGTACTCCAAAGACATACTGATAGGGGGTTTACATTGTGAGACTAATGGGGGTGTCTGGCAGTGGTTTGGTGGGCTCTTGACATAGAAAAAAAGAAAAACGTGCATTCATCCTAACCAAGCATACAGAGGGGTAGATGGTTGGGTGAACCACTCGGTCCGAGGAAAAAATCAGACATGTGGCTGGCCCCATAAACTATCACATGTACGAGTGCTATCCCTGGAAAACACAGATAGCAGTTGTACATGAAAATTGGGCATCTCTCTGAATGAAGCCTAAAAGTGACTTGATGAAAAGTCTGAGTCTAGTCGGCATATGATCTCATCTATGCAAAACGTCGAAACGAGGTCACGTGACCGCACGATTCGGCAGCCTGTTGTCTCAGTGCCAGTAGGCTTTAATCCCAAACCTGGGCGACACCTTTAATGTGTACGAACGCTACTGTACAAAGACACTGTGACAGAATGCTGCTGAATCACTGAGCAGATGTGGTAAATTTTACAACCTGACTTTTGTGACCTTTTCCACATACAAACCATTCAAAAGAGGCAAACACAGATGTTACCTTTAGGCTCCACATTTGCTTCAGACAAATTCCTGTAAGCAACAAACCGAGTGGAAAAAAAAAAAGATTAATAATGATGTCGTACAAATTACCGTAAACACTTGGTGCAGTTGTGTTTTGCGTTGCCTTTTTTTTTTTAGCACCAGCAGAAGTTTCGAGGACCAATATTTTATTTTTAAATATGATTTATTGGGCATTTTCTGCATAAATACCTTTCTTTTTCTTCTTAGTTTGTGCATCTGTTTCAAGTTGCACTTATTGCAGCTGGATTCGTTTTTAACCGTTCTCCTGCAGGGAATATCTGTGCTAGCTAGTATTGCTCAGCATGTTACATTGTTTAGGCATATCTAGTAGACTTAACCGTGCACCTGTTGGAGGAATATCCCGTAACTGCACACTGACATGTCTATGAGCGTTTCTAAATGATCTTAATTGTGTAAAAGGTTATGGATGTCTCTGACATGGGAAAAAAATTAATAAACTATAAAATACATTCTTACATATGTTCATAATTAACTTGTTTCCACAAACATGTCTGCAATCTTCATTCATTTTCAGATATTCTGTTTCCAAGCTGTTACTAATTTTAGATGTTTTTTTTTTCTTGTAGTCACTCCCTTCCCGGTAATATATGCTGGATGTGTGTTCTATACATCCACAGTGATACTGTCCTCATTAATTCCAATGTACTAACACATCTTTGTTTACTGTTTTATAGCTCATGAAGGCTTTTTTTCCCTTGTTTTGACACACTGATGTAGAGGATGTGTGACTTCTCTTCTCTCTCTGTATTCTGGTTTACTGCTCCTGAAATCTCACCTCTGTTCAAATCCAGCTGCGTGTGCTGTCCTCCCTATCTATATTGTGATACATTTCAGCCCATGTGATCTGCCCTCCCTGAAGATTAGAATGCTTTCCTCCCTCCCCACACCCTGATATCCTGCTGATATTTCTCAGGCATCTTTAACACTGCGTTCTGCAGTGTGCAGCCCAAGGTTTCCCTACTGAAAGATGTGAAAAAAAGTATAGTGGGCAGTACTGAACAGCACAATTCAGGCAAAAAGCTGCTACAATATATGCTTGAGGTGTGGAAGCCAAAAGGGCAGTTTAGACCGCTGTCTGGTAAATGGCGAACGTGCTCGGATAAGGTGTTTATCTGAGCATGAACAGATGCTGAGTGACTTTGGCGCGCTTCAAAAATATGTTCACGTCCCTACGGCTGCATGTCTCGCTGTTGATTGACAGTCGC
Source organism: Dendrobates tinctorius (assembly GCF_039654945.1). Classification (NCBI taxonomy): domain Eukaryota; kingdom Metazoa; phylum Chordata; class Amphibia; order Anura; family Dendrobatidae; genus Dendrobates; species Dendrobates tinctorius. Next base: position 10,888,110 of record NW_027361684.1, read on the forward strand.
AACACATGCAGGGATTTCCTGTTTGTTAGGCTGAGGAACAGCCGCGAGTCATGCAGCCACGGGGGCTCGATCATAGTTTTCAAGCACGCCAAAGTCACTCGGTTAGCACACGAGCATGCTCAGATGACACCTTAAGCCAGCACGTTCGCTTATCTCTACTTGTCACTGAAGTATAGTTGATGAGGTGGGTTCGCACTGGGTGATGGCAACCATTAAACAGCTGCTGATTAGCATTTCCCATACACACAATTGGTAATAGATTGTTCTGTGTGTGTAGGTTATTGTTCTCAGCAGCACATCTCCTGTTTACAGTGACAAAGTGCTACCGAGTGATCATTTTTAAGGAAGCTGATCATGGTTGTCAGCCCTACGTTGGCTGGTTATCGGGAGATTAGTTTTCCTAGGAACTATCATTCACGATAATTAGCCATCCCAAGTCTCCTTCCAGATGTGATTTTTTTTTTTTTTTGTATGTGTTATCCGTGTTTTTCATAGATGGAACATGTACCTGTTGTATAGTCTATGGTGCTATTCGTATGTCCGGTGTCTGCAAGAAAACAAAAACCAATGGAGGAATATTATTGTTTAAGGGAATCTGTCAGTAAGGTAAATTTTCCTAAGCCATCTGTCTGTACGGGCATGTAAGTCAAACAGAGTTGACTATAATGATGCCATGACATGTGCGATACGATGTCTTATTCCAGAGAAACCCACATTTTTCTTGCTAGATCTCTTTAAAAATCTGCTTCCAGAGGTTATTTTAAAGGAAAGGAGGCAATACCAGTGTGAGACATATAGATCAGGAGAGCAGACTGTCAGTCATTACATGTCTCACACTGGTAACTCCCCCTTTTATGTAAAATAATCTCTGGAGGCAGATTCTCAGTGAGCTCTATGTCTGGCCCATAGATCTTAACAGCCCATTTACACATAAGAAAAATGTGGATTTCTCTGGAATAAGATATCAGACCTCAGGTATCATTTTATTTGACTTTATATGACCTACATGCGCATATAGATGGCTTAGGAGGGTTGATCCTAATGGCAGCTAGGAAATGTTACTTTTTTGCTGTTGTTGAACGTGAGAAAAACTGATGATGCTATAAAATGACAGTCGTGAAAATCTGATTCAAAAGACTAATAATAATTAGTTTTTCACATGCACGACCAAGAAAAAAAGCAACGGAAGTGTGAAACTGGCATAAGGCCTCATTTAGATAGATAGATAGATAGATAGATATATATATATACCAAACATTGGACAATTTTTGTCTTTGGTCCCAATTTTTATCTTATTGAAAACCAAATTGGAAAGCTTCTCTTGCCTATTCCACTTCTATAAACAGATTGCACAAGGATTATACTGTTCATGAATTTTGCGCACCTGTAGATTTGCATGAGTGGTTTTGATCCATGACTTAGATCAAAATCTGACATATCTACCATATTTCCTTTTTCTAAACCGCTCGACCCACAAAAAAAACAGGGACTTGTGAACCCAAATACTCTATAATGGGTGATAAATCTATGTTTGAATGAGGCGCAAGACTGAGAAGAGTGGAGGAGAGCAGAGAGCCCGCACCAGGAGCAGTTACCTTTTAGTAGTTCAGGTCACCAGCTAGGTGAAGGAGTTACAACAGACTCTACAACAGCCAACAGTTTTGCATTCCTTCAAAGTTGACCGGCTACACGAATTCTATAGCCAGATCTTTATGTACAAAGTAGTTCAGTCTTCGTCCAAATGATCCCAAAGACAAGTGATACGTTTGCGTCTTAGGGGATGGTTCATTATGGATGGACTTAAAGAACAGAAAAGCGAATTACTGTAACTAAATCTCCATTAGAACAGGCCACTAATTCCCCTCACTACTTATAAACTGTGTCCCATCGATCTCCAGAAGAATCATAGAGCAGATCCATGATGATTCCCCGTAGAGAGCAGTCTATAGGCTTTGGAACAGTCTTGTTACAGCCAATGCCGTATTCTTTGTGTTATTCACACAGTGGTGGATATTTTAATTTTAGAGAAACGTGAAGGAGTTGCCCGTAGCAGCCAATCAAATTCAAGCTCTCATTTTTCAGAGGTTCTTTGGAGAATTAAAGCAGAGAATGCCCCTTTTTCCACTTCTGCCTGTCTTGCTAAATGACTTCCTATATCTATGAAGACCACTCTTTTTTTTTTTTTTTTTCCGGTTTTGATGAATGTGGTTCCGTGTGGTTTTGAGCACCTTCAGCATTTTTTATTCTTCCAGCGCCGCACGCTTTATGCCTGTTAATTTTGTCGCCGATGCTATGTCTTTGATGAATATGTTATATTTAACTGCATTTTTCGATAGGGAACTTTTGGGAACGTGTGTGATATTTTCCATCACATTGAGATGACAAATGGCTAGAGCTTTCCAGGACCCGACAATTTTCACAATGAAGGGTTGAATGAGTTTGTCCATGTGTAGCCGAGGGTACTGGAATGCCACAGTTCATGGAAAAACTGAAAAGAATGTAAGTCTGGGTCCTCGGGCGATGAGAAAAATCCACCTAACCGTCACTTTCTTTTCTGCAATATTACCTGCATGTGTAACGTTGGCATTGAACTGCAGATTTTCTGTAAGGCCGAGGCCCACGATCTGGAAGTAGCAGTGCGTGATCGCTGCGTCCAGATGACAAGTACCAATACTGTGACTGCAGAATTGTGCCGCCTTAAGGCCGAACAACCCCTTTAAGTAACCCTTCCATCGTGGATTCTTATCTGCATAGCATGAATAGCGCCATCAGTTTTTGTTGCATGTGACGAAATCGGTGATGGTAAAGAGTGACGCTGATGAATGTCTGATTGAAATCAGTCTGTTTTTTTTTTTCACGCAGGAGACGCCTGAATAAGACCCAATTTGGTCTTTGTGTCAATTGCATCTTTTTGTCTTTATCCTAGTGGAATTTGCATTATTAACTCTAATTCTCGTAAAATACTATTTCTGGTGTACAACTTTGAAATCACAAGGTCATGTTAAAACCGCAAACACTCAGCACTTTCCAGGAAGCTAAAATGATCCAAAGAAGCTTGTGTCTGCGAAAAAAAAAGTAAATATTTCCATGATTTAAGGAAATCTGAATTGACCATAAGCTGGGTCTGGGGCATGTTCTGCGGCAGCATTGTGCTGCTGTCCTGGCCTCTGCCGCTATGTGTATGTGCAGGATCTGTCTGCTGTACATACAGTAGAGACGAGCTAAAAGCTTCCCACCCACAGCCGCATCCTGTCCTACAACTGCAGTGCGGACTCGGCAGCCTTCGGGGGGATGGGAGAGCTGTCTTTTTTTTTTTTTTTTTTTTTCTTTTTATAGTTTCCTATTTTTGTCTTTTTTTTTTTTTCTTCTTTCTGAGGATCGTGACTAGGTGAATGTGTAGATGCCAGCGTCCGTGCCTTAGCATTGATTTGTATTAATAAGTCATGTGGCCTCTTAATGCAAACGTTTGACCTAAAAACACTCAGCGCTGCCTGGGCCTAAAGTATTATCAAGTACGTCGTGGTTATGGTACACTAAATTATACTTCATTATCTTCCCATCATTCATTCATGGAAAAACTGCCGCACCCCTCGAATTGTGTCCATTCAGGTCACTCTGTAGCAAAACCATTTCTTTCTTCAGAGCATGCAGTATTGCTAGGCAGCACTGATTTGGAGAATTGAATTAAAGGGGAAGTTCATTACTGGACCACCCCCTTATTGACCCCACATGGTGAGAAAAAAAAAATTGGTACGCCTTCACCTGTCCGAGAGTTGCATATCATTTTATTTTCTACTTCCCATGGACCCATTAGTAAGGGGCTGTCCAGGTTATGAAAAAGGGCATGAAATGGGAAAAAATATCTTATTCCCATCAGAGATGAGCGAGTATACTAATTACTCGCCAAGCATGCTCGGGTGATCTCCGAGTATTTGGATGTGCTTGGAGATTTAGTTTCTGTCGCCGTAGCTGCATGATTTGTGGCTGCTAGACAGCGTGAATACATGTGAGGTTTTCCTAACCACCCACATGTATTCAGGCTGTCTAGCAGCCGTAAATCATGCAGCTATGGCGACAGAAACTAAATCTTCGAGCACGCCAAAATACTCGGAGATAACCCGAGCATGCTCGGGAAATCTTGAGTAACTAGTGTACTCGCTCATCACTAATTCCCAGCAGTTCATTTCCCCGTCACTCTAATTCTGCTTCTGTGGTGACAAACTTCATTTATTGGGTTGTCCAGGATCGCCTTAAAAGGAACTTGACCGATTTCCCCATATCCGCAAATGGTTCTAGTTGATGGGGCGTTAGTTTCCCCAGACTAGTCGTCCCACTCACCCTGTTATTACGCACTGTGGGCATGGTGACCTAATTCGCAAGAGCCGGCATCATCGATGGCTCTCTGCAGGTATCTTGCGCATGCGTGCCACGTTCTTTCCTACACTTTTCCTTCAGAGTTCCGATCGGAGCGTAGTATAATTGACCCCATCCAGTCTACGGTTGTGTGACCCTGACTAACTGTTGAAGTCCTTTTCTGCTAAAGAAAAAGCTGTAAACATGTTGTTCTTTATACCGCATGAGTAATAACATGAGATGTCACTGACTATATTTGGCAATGACAGGGCGACTTGTGTAATGTGTGAACAACGGATTATTAATGCAAATTGCAGGATACAATGTAAGCGGCGATGATGACTCCTTTCAAAGTTTAACTTGATGACCTGAATGACACCGCCATGATTAGATGTCTGTACTTGGTCTGCTGCTCACAAAAGAAATGACTGTTATTATCCGGCCCACCTGCGGGTGAGCACAGCGCCATCATTAACGACTGGACAAACCCCTGTAAAAAAAAAAAAAAAAAGTTGCCAATAAAACTTTGCGTCTCAGGTTTTTTACTGGGTTATGTCCTTTAGATCTATGATCTAGGGTAGAAGATCTGACCACGTATGTTTACTTTTCAGCAAGTGTTGTATGTGTGATGGTGTAAAAGTACAGTAACCTTTTCTTGTTCTGAACTGAGAGGCCATTGTTGTAGTATTTCTACTTCTTAAGGTCATTTTGGTTAGTGGGCCGCAGTCTCGCTTGAATATTAACACACCTAGCAAATGTTTAACTACAGGTTACACATAAAAGATCTATTTTTGTTCTACATTTTTATAAATATCCCAGGATCACCTTATAACCTTTTATTTTTATAGCGCCAACATATTCTGCAGCACTTTACAATTTTAGAGGGCACTTGTACACACATTTTACCATTTCTATTTTAATGCGCTTGTGTAGACTTTAACTCACTCAGCAAAATTAAACAGGACCCGTCACCAGTGCAGAAGCAGACATTATTTTATTTTCACTGCTCCCCTGAGTATTCATTTGTAGTGTTTTTTTTTTAAATTCGCCATATTGTCCCAGTTTTATGGTCTTTACTAAGGGGGCATGGCTTTGAAGACTCTTTATGGATATTTGCCACTAATTGGAGAAGACAAATTACCGTATATGGCTGCTATCCCTTACTATTTTTTTTCTTTTCTTTTAAACTCTGCATTTATGTCCGGATTGTGCCCTCAACATTTTGTTTTCTGGGTCAGACAAACTTAAATTAGGGTACATTTGGTAGCATTACAATTTTTGGGGAAAAAAATAAAAAAGACGACTCTTCACTTACTCAGAAGGCAGAAGTTCCGAACATCATACCACGTGAACGAATATGTTTCATCCAGGGACCATAACTCCTACAGATTCTACATTGAGTGGTCTTCCCTTGATACAAAACTTTTATTCCTTGTGGACCATAGATTAAACTCAAGTTCCTTTTACACGCTGGGCAGTGAAGACCTCTAAGGCCTGTTTCACACTTCAGTTTTTTTGTGTCAGTTAAAATCCGCCAAAATGGCGGAAAGCGGATCCGTTGCTAACTGATGTGAACGGATTCCACCGGACCATTTTTTTGACGGATCCGATGAATGAAGAATTTTAAAGGAACCACAGCCCGGGCAGGAGAGAGAGAGAGAGTGAATTTTTTTCTGTTCGCCAGAAATTATTTCAGGGATAAATTTCCGGCTGACTTCATTCCTCTGGGCATGCGCACTATAAAATGCGGATCCTGCAGCAAAAAAAACATTGCATGGTCCGTCCAGGCATGTCGGCGGACGCAAAAAAATTGACGGATCCGCAAAAAAACGGATCCAACGGATGGCCATCCGTCAAGATCCGCCGGTAATGCAAATCAATGGAGAAAAAAACGGATCCGCCAAAGAAAATGGCGGATCCGTTTTTGACCATCAGTCAAAATCTGCCGTTTTGCAAAAAAAACGGAAGTGTGAAACAGGCCTAACATCTTTTCCCCTATGGGTTTAGGGTTGCCAAGGGGCGTGTTCACACCTTCATTTTGGTGAACTTGCAGAGATTTTTGGGGAGTTTTGGTAACAATCTGTAGGCTACGGTATTTAGCACCATGACATTGAAAATGTTTCTCAACATTTTTTGTATTTTTTTTTTTTTTTAAATTACAAGAGATGTTTTATAATCCGCCTTTAAAGCTGTGCTCACACGCTGCATTTTTGCTGCATCTTTTATGCAAATTGAAAGCTGGTTTTTACAGTACCAACAAAACCTATGAGATTTCAGGAATCCCATGCACACACTTTTTTTTGTTTTTTATTTATTTATTTTTTTTACTTGACTGAATTGAAAAAAGGCTGCAGTTTTCAACACTGCAGCATGTCACTTCTTTCTGCATTTTGATGTCGTTTTTTCACCCATACAAAGCAATGAGTAAGGCTAGTTTCACACTAGCGTTTATTCGACGCAGCGCCCGGCGCCGCTAAGCCCTGCCCCCTGCCGGCTCCCTGCCCACCCCATCCGGTCATCGCCGCCTACTATCGCACATGGACGCTTGCGATCTGCGCTTCCTATCTTTAGCATAGGGTGCGCAGATCGTGCGCTGGCCGTGCGCTAGTAGGATTTTGGCGTGCGCCGTGCACTTTTGAAGGTGCGCCGTGCACGCCGAAATGCAACATGCTGCGTTGACCGGATGGGGCGGGCAGGGAGCCGGCAGGGGGCAGGGCTTAGCGGCGCCGTGCGCTGCGTCGAATAAACGCTAGTGTGAAACTAGCCTTAGTGCAGAAAAGCCACAAAACCGTTGCCATCATTCTTTCCAGCATTTTTACTTAAACGGCAAGTGCAGTAGGATGGGAAACCCATTTATTTTTGTGATTTTCACAAGTTTAAACCATAACATTTAGCTGTACTCACCTGAGTATGGATGTTAGGATTAGTACAGATAAATTAAATTGGTGATGCGTGTTAAACCATGCCCAACCAACTCAATTCTTTACCAATGTCTTAGGTAAACTGTCTGACCAATTCAATCCTGCTCTTTTTTTAATAAATGTCTTGGGTAAACTATGTCTGACCAATTCAGCCCCGCTCTTTTTTTTTTACATATTTTGCAATTGTGTATTTTTTCATTAGCTAAATTGAACTTTTTTTTTTTTGTTTTTTTTAGAATAGTCACTATTTTCACACCTAAAAAAACTTTTTACACTACATCGTTTGATTGAATTGCCCTTTTTAAAAAAAAAAAAAAAAATAATGGTTTCACATATTTGTTACATTGGTGGACTAACACCTTGTATTGTTCATGCTTGTATGGTTTAAGTAAAATTGAACTTTGGCATCCTGAAAAAGGCAGCAAAAAATACAGCACGTACAGTAAAAATGAAAGCGAAAGCTGCAGCTTTTTTAGTGCCAAGAGATCAAGTTTTGGCTGCAGAAAAAAGCAGCAAAAAAGCAACGTGTAAACATAGCCTTATAACCATTATGTATGGATATGGCCGTTTGTCATGACTCAGGTGTTGGGTGTCCTGGCACCAGGGGCTCCTTCTCTGGCCCTATTGCTAGGGGTGCCATAGCTCGACTGTTCCCTGGGTTACTTTTCTGATGGTGAAGATGCCAGGGCCACATACCTTGCCTTCGCTTCTGAATCTGCCCTCAGTCTATACCCTCCCAGGGAAGAGGGGAGTAGTAGTGTACTGTAATACACCAACCAGACTAAGAAGGTAATACGAACAGGGGTAGCGGAAAATACCAATCATACAAATATACTCACACATATAAGAGAGGAATGGATCAGGGAGTGGAGGATGGGGTTAAACCAAAGTAGGAGAAGAAAGGGAATTATCATACACTCAACCTAGCAACGTCCACCAAGCGCCTTCTCCTACAACAACCAATGTTTCAAATCCTAAAATACTTGTGGACCATAAACAGTTGGTCTGGATCAGCAGAAGTAATGAAGCACGGACTGATGACGTTGATGCAGCAAGATAAAAATGTTGGAGCAACCAGGGCTGTAAGGCTGAGTTCACACGTGGCGTTTTTTTTCGCGTTTCCGCGGTGGTTTTAACCTCGCGATTTTGCCGTGAAAAATAAGCATCCCATGCATTCCTATGGGATTCCGCAATGCTGTGCTAATGCTGCGGTTTTTACCGCGGCGGAATCGCTTCGCGGTAAAAAACGCAGCATGCTCATTAATTTTGCGGAATCCCGGCGATCCCGCACCCATAGGAATACATTGTTCCGCTTACTTTACGCATGTGGCTGTGCACACCATGCGAAAAGTAAGCAGAACAATTGCGGATGGTACCCACGGTCCGGAGGAGAGGAGACTGTCCTCCGGGCTTTGGGTACCATATCCCTGTAAAAAATAGAATGTAAAATAAAAAATGGTGTTATTCTTACCTTCCGACGTCCCGCGCAGCCTTCCCGCCTCTCTCGACGCTCTCGTTCCCAGTAATCCTTTGCGAAAATGCCCGCGATGACGTCCGTTCTCGCGGGATCGCAAAGTCTCGCGGTCATTCGCGCGAAGTCATCGCGAATGACCGCAAGACGTCGCGATCCCGCGAGAACGGACGTCATCGCTCGCAAAGGATTACTGGGAACGAGAGCGTGGAGAGAGGCGGAAAGGCTGCGCGGGATGTCTTAAGGTAAGAATAACACCATTTTTTATTATTTTTTATTGTTTTTTACATTTTATCTTTTACTACTGAGGCTGCATAGGCAGCCTCAGTAGTAAAAAGTTGGTCACACTTGTCAAACACTATGTTTGCACTATGTTCCGCTGGAAAATCGCGGGAATTTAAAATGCGATTTTCCCGCGGAATGGAATTCCGGAACTCTCGGGGTAATTTCCGCGAGAGTTCAGCTACGTGTGAACTTAGCCTAAAAGCATGATGGCAGCTGGAGCAACGGAAGCAGTAGAGAGTGGATGGCAGCTGGAGGAATGAAGACTGGATGGAGCCTCTAGATATAAAGATATTCAGAACCACACCACAGCACAGTAGAGTAGTCGAGATTTAGCAAAGCTAAGCATTCCAGGAAACTTGCAGTAGAGCAGTATTGTGTTGTAGCAGAGCTGGTATATCCGGAGCTACATCTCTGACAATGAAGCAGAATCCAGCTATGTAGACAAGCTGAATATGTCAGGAGACATGATTGCAGTAATGTAGCACAGCACAGCAATGTAGCAGAGCTGAATTTGTCAAGCTGTACACTTGTGTCAATATAGCTGAGCAGATGTCCATGGTAAGACATTGAAGCTCGGATACATTTCACAGTAAGTCTAAGGAGTCAGAGGGACAACAGTGGAAATATTTGACTTTATTACTACCAATATTTTCCAGTTTCTTTATGCCTCTTATATAAATGAATATACATTTATTTGTCCATCCTAGGAGTCTTAATTTTGTTTTCCCCAGAAATAACTGGTAATCTTGGCTGTCCAGCTCTCGGGATTTGTACATTAGAGAGTGAAACACATAATTTAATGCTCAATAAGAGGAATTAATTCTGGCCACAAAGGAAATACTTTGTCCTTTGGATTTGTGACCTGAAGGCGACGCAGCTGTGAAGAGTTGGCTGCCTAAGCAGCACTCGCTCTATCGTATTAGCGACACATTTAGGCTTAAGGCATCAACAGAATGCACAGCTTGGTATGGAAATATGTAGAAATGTGGCGCTTTTATTAACCTTTTCTTACTGAATGACTTGGTGGCTCAGAGCATCTTCATTTAAAGCTACCTTTTCCCGCACCAGTGGCATGTAAGCGTATGTGTGTATTGTTTAACGAATGGAGCTCCGTTCACATCATGTTTCTGGCTTCCCTTTTTGTCCTCTATGCTGGGATGTATATGTTAGAGGGTTACTCCCAGGATAGTGAGTTATCCCATATCCATGGAATAATAGAATACATACTGATCTTTGGGCGTCCAAGACCCCAAGCAATTCTAAGACCCCTGCTCTGCACAGCCTGGTCTTAATGGAGCGGAGGTGTGCATGCTCACCCTCTTATTTATTCATTGTCTATGGGACTGACGAAGAAAGTTGTGCACAGCGGTTCCAGAGCCTTTAATCTAGATCAGACCTCTGTTGTCCCCCTGTTGTACTGATGGGGGATATGTTGTGGTCTTGTCAGTAACGCTTCAAACAGATTTCTTGGATTGATGTAAAAGAAAAAAAAGAAAAATCTGTGTGTATATGTGTGTGTGTGTGTATGTGTATATATATATATATATATACACTCACTGGCCACTTTATTAGGTACACCATGCCAGTAACGGGTTGGACCCCCTTTTGCCTTCAGAACTGCCTCAATTCTTCGTGGCAGAGATTCAACAAGGTGCTGGAAGCATTCCTCAGAGATGTTGGACCATATTGACATGATGGCATCACACAGTTGGCGCAGATTTGTCGGCTGCACATCCCTGATGCGAATCTCCCGTTCCACCACATCCCAAAGATGCTCTATTGGATTGAGATCTGGTGACTGAGGAGGCCATTTGAGTACAGTGAACTCATTGTCATGTTCAAGAAACCAATCTGAGATGATTCGAGCTTTATGACATGGCGCATTATCCTGCTGAAAGTAGCCATCAGATGTTGGGTACATTGTGGTCATAAAGGGATGGACATGGTCAGCAACAATACTCAGGTAGGCTGTGGCGTTGCAACGATGCTCAATTGGTACCAAGGGGCCCAAAGAGTGCCAAGAAAAAATTCCCCACACCATGACACCACCACCACCAGCCTGAACCGTTGATACAAGGCTGGATGGATCCATGCTTTCATGTTGTTTACGCCAAATTCTGACCCTACCATCCGAATGTCGCAGCAGAAATCGAGACTCATCAGACCAGGCAACGTTTTTCCAATCTTCTACTGTCCAATTTCGATGAGCTTGTGCAAATTGTAGCCTCAGTTTCCTGTTCTTAGCTGAGAGGAGTGGTACCCAGTGTGGTCTTCTGCTGCTGTAGCCCATCTGCCTCAAAGTTCGACGCACTGTGCGTTCAGAGATGCTCTTCTGCCTACCTTGGTTGTAACGGGTGGCAATTTGAGTCACTGTTGCCTTTCTATCAGCTCGAACCAGTCTGCCCATTCTCCTCTGACCTCTGGCATCAACAAGGCATTTCCGGCCACAGAACTGCCGCTCACTGGATTTTTTTTCTTTTTCGGACCATTCTCTGTAAACCCTAGAGATGGTTGTGCGTGAAAATCCCAGTAGATCAGCAGTTTCTGAAATACTCAGACCAGCCCTTCTGGCACCAACAATCATGCCACGTTCAAAGGCACTCAAATCACCTTTCTTCCCCATACTGATGCTCGTGGTTCCATTTACCACAGCAAGTCTTCCGGTTCTGAAGCAGCAAAACAGCCCGAGACCATCACCCTACCACCACCATGTTTTTCTGTTGGTATGATGTTCCTTTTCTGAAATGCTGTATTACTTCTATGCCAGATGTAATGGGACATATACCTTCTAAAAGATTCAACTTTTGTCTTGTCAGTCCGCAGAGTATTCTCCAAAAAGTTTTGGGGATCATCAAGCTGTTTTCTGGCAAAACTGAGACGAGCCTTATGCTCTTATTGATGAGCAGTGGTTTTCGTCTTGGAATCCTGCCATGCAGGCCATTTTTGTTCAGTCTCTTTCTTATGGTGGAGGTATGCACACTGACTTTAAATGAGGCAAGTGAGGCCTGCAGTTCTAGATGTTGTTATGGGGTCTTTTATGACCTCTTGGGTGGGTCCGATAGATGCTATTTCGCTACCATTTTGCTGCAGCCACATTTTTTTTTTTCCATCAACAAAATGGCGTTGCTTGCACAGTGGCATCTATCGGTAAGAGATAGATGCTACTGCGCAGATGCTGGTGCCATTTTTCTGGCAGTAATTTTTTTTTTTAAAGCCTCACAATAGCCACAATATTATAGGTATTATCAGCAATATTACATGAAGAATATTATCAACAACAGTAATAACATTATATGCATTATGTAAAATAGGGGGCAGGTCAGTGAAGGATCAATGACCTGTCATAAGCCATACAGATAAATATGTAAGTAGAGCATCACATACCGGCCGCCCGGAGCACAAGACTTTAATTAACTGGAAACTACAAATAAAGATTAAATAACAACCACAAGACGAATTTATTCTCTCCAGGCATCATTTTAACCAGTACAATAGCGCCAACCTGACACTGTCAGTAGTTTACTGAGCAAAATCCTTCTGACAGGCTCGTTTTAAGCATTTTTTTGGATATATATATATACATACGTACATACATACATTTTTTATTTTTTTTTTTATTAAAAGTAGAATTGGTAACTAGTAATCTTGCAGTTTTCCAAGGTCTTTCTTAGACTCGGACTTCCTGTCCTTTCAGGAAGATTTTTCACAAAGTTTCCCATCAGCAGAGACAGGGTTGCAATGACAGGTAACGCCTCTACACACAGCTGATAGCATGGGTTCCGCCAATCACAATAGGCGATGTCACAGCTCACCTTCTTCACCTCCATGCACTGTGACATTTGCACACTCTCATTAGTTGCTTAAGTACAACAGATAGGGGCGGGGTCTCTTCAATGTGGCTAAAGTATGTGGGTTTCCTGAAACAGGAAGTTAGTCTAAAATGCGTCGGTGGGAGAATTGCAAGATTTTTCATTCTTATTTTTTACTACAGAATGGCATTTTTTTTTTAAAAAAAACCCAAAAAGCAAAATAGCCATCTTTTAATATAGTAGTTCATTTACTAAGTTCATTTTGTGGAAGTCCACTTTATCTGCCTTTCACAGGACAGAAAATGCCTCCATGACCCAATGGCAAAAAGGAAAGCAGACAATAGATGGAGGGGGCCTTGTAGATTCCTGTAGTATGGTTTAGTGTGAATATTCTGTGACTTTCCATTGTAAATCTGATGATTAATGGGGTCTTGTGTTCCCGGAGAAGTCTCTTTAAATAAATAAGTGAACCCAGACTCACAGATGTTATTGTCATGGGCATCTGTCTCACGTGCAAACGAGCACATGGAGAAAATGTGTCCTAATTAAAAGTGAGGAGACCAAGCAAAAGTCACGCTGTGCGCTAAAAATAGTATCCCCCAACGCACCGCAATGTGCTTAAGCTGCTAATGTAATGTTTGCAAAGCGAGAGCAGTCTGGAAGCACAATCCATTTCCATTACACTACACACAGACAACCACAATATTTCCCATAGACTGAATGTAATCAGAATCATATACGGTTATTACAGGGAACCTGTCAGCAGGATTGTGCACAGTAACCTACAGACAGTGTCAGGTTGGCGCCGTTATATTCTCTGCCTTCGCTCTGCGTTTATTGTGCTGCTCTTTGCTTGACGTACGTGTGCTGTTGTCTGCCCGTGCTGCGTGCGCTGCTGCCTGCCCGCGCTGCGCTGCTGCCTGCCCGCACTGCGCTGCTGCCTGCCCGCGCTGCGCTGCTGCCTGCCCGCGCTGCGCTGCTGCCTGCCCTCACTGCGTGTGCTGCTGTCTGCCCTCACTGCGTGTGCTGCTGTCTGCCCTCACTGCGTGTGCTGCTGTCTGCCCTCACTGCGTGTGCTGCTGTCTGCCCTCACTGCGTGTGCTGCTGTCTGCCCTCACTGCGTGTGCTGCTGTCTGCCCTCACTGCGTGTGCTGCTGTCTGCCCTCACTGCGTGTGCTGCTGTCTGCCCTCACTGCGTGTGCTGCTGTCTGCCTGCGCGTGCTGCTGTCTGCCCGCGCTGCGCTGCTGTCTGCCCGCGCTGCGTGTGCTGCGCTGCTGGCTGCCCGCGCTGCGCTGCTGTCTGCCCGCGCTGCGCGTGCTGCGCTGCTGGCTGCCCGCGCTGCTGGCTGCCCACGCCGCGTGTGCTTTGCTGCTGGCTGCATATGCTGTCTGCCCACACAACATGTGTTGAACGATCTCTTTAGTTCCCACATTACAACCATCTAAAGTAAAAACATTTTTTATTACTTGATGTTGTAAAATCATTAAGGCCGCCTTTGTTTCGTTGGTCCCTTTACTGTAGCTAGCGCTCGTTTAGTCAAAGATTTACCATAATGTTGAACTCCAGAAACGGTAAAATCAAATTTCAACAGGACTCCAAACTAATTCATATGATCAATGCAACTTCTTCTCCAGTCCTCAGATGGTGATTATTGGCCCGTAGGGAATGATCAGGACGTTTCTTACTTATGCTGAACTACTTTTTGTTATTTCCACTGTAACTTGTTGAATTCTTCTCCTAGCACAGAAAAAAGGAGTCTCTTCGCTGAGTGCCAATTCTGTACTTTTATCAGCGTGGGACCTTTAAGAACTATTCGTGTTGGCTCCTTAGTAAAATACCAGAACTGTAGTAAAGTTGCTTATGCAGATAGCGCAGTAAGTGAGAGGGAGGCAAAGGTGTGTAATGGCCGACCTGCTGTTATACGTAGTCAGGCACTTTTATGCCGACGTGAAGCTGCTCGGATTCCACGTGTAGTCATTGATTCACTGGAACAGTTCTGCCAAAGCAATGCCATAATGGAACCTGCAGGAGGAGCAGAGCCGATTGATACAGTAGTGTTCAAACTAATAGCAGTCCAATATGTCTAACCAGATTATTCGCCGTTTTTGGTATAAATTCTAATACCACATGTCACACAGTTTACCAGTTGGTGCAGTTTATGATCCGCATTCATGATCTGCAGGTTTTTGAGTCTGTGTATTAGAATAATTTATTGATAGTGGAGTGTTCAACATAATAGCAGTGTGGAGATCAATTAGTGAGGTCAATAATTCTGTGAAGAAACCGGTGTGAATCAGGTGGCCCTTATGTAAGGAAGAAGCCAGGACATGGTGTACATGCATTTCTCCTTGAAAGTCTGAGAAATATGGGTCGTTTGAGATATTGTTAAGAAGCGTACATTGATTAAAAATATTGATGGGAGAGGTTAAAAAATATTTAAAAAAAAAAGTGCAAACAATGATCGACTGTTCAGCTAAAATGAACTCCAATGCTTTAAAATGGAAAGCCAAACCAGAGAGACGTGGAAGAAAACGGAAGACTGCCATTGGAATGGATGGAACAATAGCCATAATGGCAAAGGCTCAGCCAGTGATCAGCTCCAGGATGATCACAGACCGTCTCACGTTACCTGTGAGACCTGTGACAGCTAGAAGACGCCTGTGTGATGCTAATCTCTTCGCAAGAAGTTCCCATCAAAGTCCCACTGCTAAATAAAGGACATGTACAGAAGCGGATACAATCTGCCTAAGAACACATCAACTGGCCTAAAGAGAAATGGAGAAACATTTTGTGGACTAATGAAAGTAAAATTGTTCTTTTGGAGTCCATGGGCCACAGACAGTTCATCAGTTGACTCTCAAGCTCTGCATTCAAGCAACAGTACACAACACTTCTGGGGTGACATTAAAGGGAACCTGTCACACCCCCCCCCAGGCATTTTTAAGTAAAAGAGCCACCTTGTGCAGCACTAATGCTGCATTCTGTCAAGGTGGCTCTTTTATTTAGCGTCCCTTCCACCGCCGAAATAATCATTTTTAAAATTGGTCAGACATACCTGATATTTGACGGGGGCAGGTCTTTCCCCCCTGGACACAGACGCCTCACATACGTCAGTCATGTCCAGCTTTTGAATTTGCAAAACACAAGCCGCGGAGACACCATCACATGTTTCTCAACGCAAGCAATGACTAGCCAGGTCTTTCCCCGGGAAGGAACAGCCACGGGAAGGGCAGTCTCCAGTGAAGGAAACCACCTATGCCAAAACATGGTATCCAACCACAGACAGCTGTTTCGGGGTGTTGCCCCTCATCAGTGTGGAGTGGATGGTTTCCTTCATTGGAGACTGCCCTTCCCGTGGTTGTTCCTTCCTGGGGAAAGACCTGGCTAGTCATTACTTGCGTTGAGAAACATGTGATGGTGTCTCCGCGGCTTGTGTTTTGCATATTTTTACATATTTCCCATAAGGGTGGGGGCATTGCTCTAGAATCACTGCATTGGGAAACATGTGATGGTGTCTCCGCAGTGTTGGATGTTGATCTCCATGAGTTCATTCATCCTCATTTTTCACAGCTTTTGAATTTGGCGCCGCCTCCTCAGCGTTTATTTCTTTTTCTCGCACCTGCGCTGTAATATTCTTTCAGTGGTGCAGCAGGACCTGTGATGACGTCAGCACCATGTGACCTGTCGGGGCGGAGCTCTCCAGAGCAGTGGTGCAGCAGGACCTGTGATGACATCAGCACCATGTGACCCGTAGGGGCGGAGCTGTGCAGGGCAGCGGCGCAGCAAGACATGTGGTGACGTCAGAATATTACAGTGCAGGCGCGAGGAAAAGAAATGAACGCTGAGGAGGCGGCGCTAAATTCAAAAGCGGGACATGACTGATGTATGTGAGGCGTCTGTGTCCAGGGGGGAAAGCGTCCCTTCCACCGCAGAAATAATCGTTTTTAAAATTGTTCAAAAATACCTGAATTTTGACAGGGGGGCAGGTCTTTCCCCCTCTGACAGACGCCTCGCATCCATCAGTCATTTCTTTCTTCAGTATTTGGCGCCGCCTCCTCAGTGTTCTTTTGAAATGCTGGCGCCTGAGCTGTACTATAGTTTCGTGGGCATGCGCAGTTGGTGCTGCCCGACGTGCCCATGCTCTCAGATCACATCCCGGCCTTCATATCGCGCGGCCACAGATCCCGCCCCGCAGTCGCTTTAGATTTATTCACACTGTGGGACTGGGAATCTTGTGCATGAGAGACGCAGAGAACTATTACGCATGCCCAAGATTCCCAGAAAAAGAAATGAACGCTGAGGAGGCGGCACCAAATTCAAAAGCTGGACATGACTGTCGTATGTGAGGCGTCTGGGTCCAGGGGGGAAAGACCTGCCCCCCTGTCAAATATCTGGTATGTCTGACCAATTTTTAAAACGATTATTTCGGCGGTGGAAGGGACGCTAAATAAAAGAGCCACCTTGACAGAATGCAGCATTAGTGCTGCACAAGGTGGCTCTTTTACTTAAAAACGCCTGGGGGGTGACAGGTTCCCTTTAAATTGGCTGAGGAGGGATGGATGAGGCTGCTTCCACTACTAGGACGGTTACTGGGAAAATCGCAACGAGCCTATGGTATATACACCTCAGATTCAATAAAATAAAAAGGAATAGTGAAAGGTAATTACTAAACCTGATGTTGCAGGAATAGCACTTATCTTTATAGAGGAAAGCACTCCTATTATGAAAATAGGACACACTCACGAACTTATTTCTTCCAGAATGAACAAAGACAGAGACCCAGCCTTTCATTTTTATTAGCTCAAGGTTACATCCACATACCTCCCCTTGGGGAGCTCACATGGGGGCTGATTGTGGGATGTACTAGGTCCTTCAGAAGTCCATGAGAACCCCAATTTAAAGGATTTCTTTGCCTCTGAAGGACCCAGGCGGTAAATATTGTCCTCATGTTTATTTGGATCTTACCTTTTACGTAGTGATCAAGCATGACCTGGATAGCGTCACTGATATTAAGTTGGAGGGGTTCTACCGGCCTTTCGGTGATATAAGTGAATGCGTTCTCTTCGTCCTTCGCTATAACGCCCAAAATATATCTTCCATAATTATTGGATCAATGCACACCCCCAATATTCATCCCTGATCAGTGGCTCCGAAAGGTCTAAGTACAGGGTAGGCCATTTATATGGATACACGTGGGTGGGCCATTTATATGGATACACCTAAATTAAATGGGAATGGTTGGTAAAATCAACTTCCTCTTTGTTTTTCCAATAAATTTTATTAACATTTTTAATAACCGGGAAAGGGTAGGGGGAAAGGGAAATAATGCATTGCCATGCAATCAATCCATAAAATACATAGAACAGATAGATATTTGTCAGATCAAAAACATAGTCAAAATATTTTACACAAATATAAACTAGAAATAAAAAACAATGCCCTTATGGAAATAGTTCTATCCAACGGTTCTATTTACAAGCAAATTTGTTAAAGCAGTTATTTGAAATAGCAATTTTATTTTCATAAGATTTATGTAAAGAAGTTTTGTTAATTAAATCTTGTAATGAGGGAATTAGGGTACTTCCAAAAAAAAGCAATATTATTTTTGGTAACTAAAAAAAGTGAAGAATAAGTTGTCTTAAGGATGGATTGAACTGATCAATGCCCATAGAGAGTAAGGCCAACTGAGGAGTTAAAATAAAATCATTAATATTTAAAATTTGACCAACCAAGGACTCAACCTCTATCCATAATGGTCTAATCTTTGGACATGACCAGTATATGTGAAATAGAGAACCAATCTGTCCACATTCTCTCCAACAATTTGGGGAGTTGTCTGAATCCACTTCCTCTTTGTGGCACATTAGTATATGGGAGGGGGGAAACTTTTCAAGATGGGTGGTGACCATGGTGGCCATTTTGAAGTCGGCCATTTTGGATCCAATTTTATAAATGGCCCACCCAGGTGTATCCATATAAATGGACAACCCTGTAGATTTGTTGATCAGAGGAAGCTTTATCCCTGGGAAAGGTACGACCCTGCCTCTGTGTAAACAGATCTCAGTCTGGTTGTCTTCTTCCTAGTAGGCCCCTACTTCAATGGAGGTTGAAGATTTAGTTAGCTATAATTAATCTCATATGTTTAGTGTGAGGGGAATATGTCCTCCTTTCTGGAGATATCTGTATGAATTTTTAATTTTTATTTACGACTAAGAACATACCAAAAATTTTGAAAATTAGGCTCTATACAAGTCTGTGATATGTGTTTTGATGTTGATGCCATTGATTTATTAGCCACGTGTGTGCTACATAAGTGTCCTTCCCAGTATGCCTTAATAAAGGTTTAGTCCCTTCAGGTTGGCAAATCTGGCATGTCTGAAGAGGTAAACATTTAAGCACCTTTTCAGCAAAGCTTTTACATCATAAAACTGCGTAAAATGCTATGAAATGTCATGCATCTTTTACGCGACGCAATGTTGTGACTTTTGTGGTTTTCACACCAGCGTGAAGCCACTCTGCCAAAATGGGTGGAGTTGTGACCTGGCTACAGCCTCCTCTCAAATTCATGAAAAGTGCTGGCGTTTCTTATGCCAGAAATGCTACTCCAGTCTCTGCATGGAGGCGCGCGGCACTGAACATATTAGAAGAATTTATTAAGTGTCGTGCACCTCCACTCCAGCGAGTCTTTCATGAAGACTGGCATGCCAATGCCAGCCTTAATGAATTGGCGCCTATGGCTACACCGCATAACAGGTCTTCTGCAGTGGAAAATCTGCCCCAAGAAAAAGCTCTTTGTTTCGCTTGCAGAAATGCAGCGACGTTTCTGCACATTGAAATAGGCGGTGGTATCCGCATCATAAATTAATGTTGGTCAATTCATGTATTGATTTAATGTTTTGAGAAATCTTAACCAAAATGCTGCTACTATAAGGTCTAAAATTTTTTTTTAATTTTATCACTTTTGTGTACATAGCATTACGTACACCTTAGCAGAACGGACGCCTGATGGCCACTGCTTTCATTACCTGCGGGGCTTCCGGAAATAAACTACCGATTGGCAGCCCCGTAGGGGCGAGAGGGGTGCGCACTGTTAATCCTTTCTAATGGAGAGGAACGTTCTCTGTTCTTCCGATCGTTGCGGTTTCCCAGCAGTCGGACAATCACCGATCAATAAATTATCGCATATTCATAACTTTTTTTTTTTTTACGGGACAATCCCATTTAATAAAGCTTTACTGCATTAATTTGGCTTGTGCATGTAAACTTGTAGTTTATACCACCCCCATCCCCCCCCATCCCGAAAAGCAGAGACGGTAACACATCCTTTGGAGGGCTGGAAGACAATAGAGTGGATTGTTTGCTTCTGGCTCCTGAATTTTCTGGGAAATAATATGCATAAAAAAACACAATAGAAAATGTAAGTTATCTACTGCAGGAGCGCAGATAGCAGCGAGGCAGCTTATCATGGGGAACAGCTGGGTTAGTTTCTGGATTTTTTTTTTTTTTTTTTTTTTTTTTTGTGAAAGGAAAGTTTATATCTGCACACCGTGCTGCCGCCTGTCAAAGCGTAACAGAATCCATTGTTTTGTGTGTCTGTATAATGTAACAGCTAAGCCTTTCACAGTGATGTTATCGCATTTCCTAACTTCTAGGGGGTATGTTGTCCTTACAGGAGCTAGTGTTTTGCTCCCCATTATGTAGAATAAAAGCTATTTGTTGCCTTCTCATAATATTTTCAGACACTGAAATGGACAAGAGCGCAACAGAGTTAATTTTGATTAGATGACATCTGCCAAACGTGCTGCACCAGTTTTGGGGGAGGGTTTTGCAAAATGTTTAAGTGCTAAATATTGGAATTTCGACCTTTGTCGTGTGAAGGTGGCCATACGCCTAGGTGTGTCGGAACCAGCGTTGGGCCTTGTCGCAAGTTCCATTCTCTTACACTGGAAGAAAAAGCACAGCGTGCCAAATGGACCCCGTTAAGAGTCCTTCTTGTGCTGTTTGTGTACATTGTAGGATTTATCCTGTTGAGATACATAATATATTACAGAAGAGACAAACATGTGCCAGTGTGAATATAGCTGTATATGGCGGCTGGTAAAATGCCCTCTCGTCCCACAGCCATTCCTCCTGAACACACACGCATGCTCGACTAAGGCTAACCTCACATGTCCAGGAATCATCCATTTGTAATTGATCGCTGCTGGATCTTAGCTGGACAAAAAAATGTGCAGACCCAACTTTTTTTTTTTGTCCAGCTTAAAAAAAACCAAAACTGATTGCAACTGAATCCTTTTCTTTTAACATTGAAGTTCATGGAAATCGGATCTGTTAAATAGCCATCTGTTTGACTCCCATTTGAAACGGATAGTTTTTTTGAGTATGCAGGACATGTCTGACAGCAGCCTATCTCACAAAGGAGCAAATGATTTGGGAATTTTGAAATCCATCATGTCTGACCCGGCTGCTGCCTTGGGAAAGTCGGGACATGCAGTAAACCGTTGTCTGCTACTGCTGAAGCTATCAAGTGCTGGCAATGCTCATCCAATCTGTATGGCTGCCTAAATGTGGTTGTACATTTTGAGGGACAGTTAGGCACATTCTTTTTTTTTTTTTTTGTATGGTTCATTTTAAAGGAAGCCTGTCTTTAGATTTATGCTGCCCAAACCACTGTTTGGACAGCTGTCCTGGGACTAATAAGAACTGACCTGACTAGTCTAATGCGGTCCCAAGCCACATTCTCCCCGCCCTGCTGCGGTTTACTGACTGGTCTCTCTAATGTGTGCACATAGTGAAAAACCTGTCAATCAACTGGAATGGAGCAGAGAGAAGCTGGACAGAGAACATATCAGACTAGTCAAATGGCTGTCTAATCCTTATCTTGAAGATGAGCATCATCAAAGCCGTCAATCATCCACCTATTACATTGAAATGCATGCCTCTGCAGCATATTTCAACATTTAGGGCCGATGAATGTCAGCAGACTATTAGGCTATGTTCACACGATGCGTTCTTGCTACTTTTTTTTTTTTTCTGCAGGCAAAACCTTTTCTCTATGTAGTAAAGAATCTGCTTACAAAAAGCATGTTTTTCTGTTTTTTTGCTGTGTTTTTGTTGTCTCTTGTGCATGCTGAATAAAGTTTTGTGCCCCCCCCAAAAAAAAAAAAAAAAATCATGATGCAACTTCCTTAAGATTTTTGCACCAAAAATGCAGCAAAACCTATTACCTGCCCATTTTTTTGCTGCATTTTTGCACTACTCATTGCTTTCTATGGGTGAAAAAATGCTGAAAGTAGTGACATGTTGCAGTTTTCAAAAACACAACTGATTTCCAAATCAGACAGGAAAATAAAACTAGCGTGTGTGCATAAGATTTCTGACATTTCATAGCCTTTGCTGGTACTGCAAAACGCAGTGTAAAAAAAAAGCAGCAAAATACGCAATGTGTGAGCATAGCCTTATTATCCTGTTTACACCAGCACACCACTCCTCAGATGCTCACTGGGCAATCTGTAATATTGCTCATAGGCTGGCATTGTCCTCATCGGCTCAAGTCCAGGTTACTTAGGATGTTGGTGTCATGCGTCTGGGTTCGATCCCTTGAGCCTGTGCTTTGTGGTTGGCTTCTCTGTCTGCCAAGCCACAGCAGATACATTTTTTTTCTGGGTGTTTAGTTTCTGTTATCATTGTTTCAGTCTTTTTAGCGAAACAGATGTTTTCATTTACTCATTTGTCTGCCCAATCACTTTTCTGGTGCAGCTTTATATACTTTCCCCATGCTGGTGATTGTTTCATTTGGATGTCCAGCCATACTGCTGTAGTTTAAACCAGTTAGTGAAAGACCAGCTAGGGTTTATCTCTTTGCTGTTTTTGGTCTTAACCCTGCACCTATCTTCTGTTTCTTTTTAGGAAGTAAACAACACATTCTCTGACAGAATGTGCTTAATCCTTTTTTTTTTTTTTCTATATTTCGTGGTTTGTTTTACTCACTCTGGGATTTCTTTCTATTTCTGCAAACTTTCCCTTCTGTAGGTAATTTGCACTCTGCTCTCCGGTTTTTTAGGAGGAACATGCAGCGCTCAACGGCCTTTCAGGCAGCATAGATCTGAGTCCCCATTGTCTAGTTTGTGATTAGGGCTATCTCTATTAACGCATTAACTACTAGGGACTGCAGGGTCAGGATCTCTAGTCTGTATAGGAACGGGCAGGGTCAGGATCTCTAGTCTGTATAGGAACGGGCAGGGTCAGGATCTCTAGTCTGTATAGGAACGGGCAGGGTCAGGATCTCTAATCTGTATAGGAACGGGCAGGGTCAGGATCTCTAGTCTGTATAGGAACTGGCAGGGTCAGTTGCAGTTTTTACTGTGTTTCCTATTTTCCCAAGTGAGTTGCTGCACTAATGGAACGGAGATCGGGACTCTGTGCACGGACTGACTGGTGGGTCTCCCGACCCAAGATATACATGAAGCTGTCATGCTCCAGTTGGCCAGCCAGTCCATGCACTGCTTTTCGATCTCTGTACAATTTATACAGCCATCTGACTGCGGCCTTAGGGTATGTGCACACGCTGCGGATTCCGCTGCGGTTCCGCAGCGGTTTTGGCCACTGCGTACCCGCAGCAGTTTTAGCTGCGGTGTACAGTACCATTCAAATGAATGGTAACCAAAAACCACAGTGTAGACGGTGCGGAAAAATCCGCGTGGATTTCCTGCGGTTTTGAAACCGCAGAAAGAATTGACATGTCAATTCTTTCTGCGGAATCCGCAGCGGTTTCCTATCTCCACCATTGTGGAGATGGTGAATCCGCAGGACCAAACCGCAGGCTAAACTGCAGATAATCCACAGGTCGTTTGACCTGCGGTTTTATCTGCGTTTTTTGCAAAATCCGTGCGGATTAATCCGCAGCGGATTCCGCAGCGTCTGCACACACCCTTAGACTGCACGATTAGAATTTTTCGGATCCCTCATTTATGATAATTGTACAATTTAAATGCACCCTTGAACAATTTGCCTAAAGATCAGAAAAGAAAACTATGTGTACAGGAAACAAAAGGAAAGTGAATGTGAGAATCTTGTGCCCTTTTTATTTTGCATAAAGGTGTTCTCCATCTTTGGGGAATTTGTCGGCACATATTTGGGGTTAAAAATAATTTTTGAAATTGCATAGTCCTAAAATATCTTCAGCATTTGCCTTCTATAGCTTCAGTATTGCACTATCCATTGCTGACTGTAAAATGAGTTGTCTTAATATGCATTAGGCTATGTGCACACATTTTTTATGTATGCTGCGAATACTCATGTCTTGGCAGGAAAAATGTTTTGTAAAATACGCATGTTCTTGACATTTTCTCCTGCAAAATCGCTGAAAGAATTAACATGCCACAGATTTAAAAAGAAAATAAAACAAAAAAAAAAACCCGCCTTGGCTCAAATCTGCAAGGAAAAAAATAACCAACACGTGCATGAGAAATCTTTTACTTTGCTGGTACCTTTTTAAAACTTTGCTTTTTTTTTTTTCATCGTATTAAACGTAGTGTGTAAACAAGTCTTTAACGAACTCTTTCCAGCAGTCTGAGGCTGCGTTCACACGTTCAGGTTTTTTCGCGGCGGGTTTGCCGCGAAAACGCAGAAAACCAGCATCCCATGCAATCCTATGGGATTTCGCAATGCTGTGCTAATGCTGCGGATTTTCCCGCGGCGGAATCGCATCGTGGAAAAATCCGCAGCATGCTCATTAGGCTTATGTGCACATGTATGCAGAAAATTTCTGCATAAAAACAGGACTCCTTCCCAGAAATGTGTTTTTCTGCGCGTCCCCAGACACATAGAAAATAGCAAGAAATGCGGAATTTTCCGCGAAATTAATGAGCATGCTGCGTTTTTTACTGCAAAGCGTTTTTTTCATGGGAAAAAACGCATCAATAGCACAAAAAGCGCAAAATGCATTAAAATGAATGGAAAGCTTCTTTTAAGCGTTTTTAAGTGGATTTTTTGTTAAATCCGTGAAAAAAACGCAACGTGTGAACACAGCCTAAATTTGTGAAATCGCAGCAATTCCGCCCACATAGGAATGCATTGTTCTGCTTACTTTCCGCATGTGGCTGTAGAATGCTGTAGATAAGCCCCTGATGTTGGTGCCGGCAGCTCATAGTCGAAAAAAGGGGTGACAGATTCCCTTTAATTATGCTCAATCCTCTACTTCTGGCAGTTCTACTAAATGTTCTAATAGCCAAGAATCACGAGAGCACCAGAAGATAATCCTTAAAAAGTTAGATCTTCATTCCATAATGTTAAAAAGCACAGCAGGAAGACGGGACAACGTTTCGGCCATCTACTATGGAATGAAGATCTAACTTTTTAGGATTATCCTCTGGTGCCTCGGATTCTACTGTTTTTGGGCCTAGTGGAGATGAGCTAGAACAGAATTTATCAATAGTGCTTGGGACTTGGACACTGAATTAAGTTAAGTTCTACTAAATGTTCATTAGGAAAAAGGAAGAGAGTTGAAAGCTGAGGGATTACACACCACAGAATTTGATTGTTGTCTGTTACCATGGAAACGTAGTCTGCATAGGAGCATTAGAATTTAAATGAGCAGCAAATATTTAGTTAAAATCCATTGCAGATTTGCTTCATTCTTCGTTGGTTGCCAAAGTTTGAGATGGTTTAACGAGCCTTGATATAGTAAGAGGGCTTTGCACTTGTTTTAGGCCTTTTTACAAAGACTGATGCAAGCTGTATAGGAAACGAATGAATTATTTTTGCAGTCGGCGGCCCGTACAGTTTGCGTATTCTCAGCTGAACCTCTTGCATGAATATTGGAGAAGTGAGCGATCGGCGACAATAAATTTTAGGACCACTAAGTGATTCAATCAGCTGCCGAATCCGTATTTTACTCATTTGTTTGCTGATCGCTGCCCTGTTTACATGGACTAATGGTGGGGAACGCGCACTCATTTGTGTGAAGTGTTACCACACTTTACGTTTGTCTTCAAGCAATATCACAATAGAAGAAATGCAGCTAAACAGTTTTTTTTTTTTTAGGTTTTGTCTGGGAGACTATTTGTAAGGGTGTGTGCACACACTGCGGATTGTCCTGCGGAACTTTCCGCGCAGATTTGTGTAAATCCGCAGGTAAAACCGCAGGTCAAAAGACCTGCAGTTAATCTGCAGATTTTCTGCGGTTTAGCCTGCGGGTTTTCCCTGCGGTTTGACACCTGCCATGGAGTAGGTGTAAAACCGCAGCGGAATCTGCACAAAGAATTGACATCCTTCGGTTTAGAAACCGCAGCAAATCCGCGCAGAAAATTCAGCACAGTGTGCACTGCGGATTTCTATTTCCATTGGCTCCGCAGGCCCAAAACCGCTGCGGATCCGCAGCAGAATCCGCAGCGTGTGCACACCCTAAAAGGCCGGGGTCACACTTGCGGGTGTGATGCGAGAAAGTCGCGCATCAATACCCGGAGCTGCCGCCGGCACTCGGGACTGGAGCATTCAGCTGCATAGAGATACATGCAGCCGCACACTCCGGTCCCGAGTGCCGGGTTTTGATGCGCGAGTTTCTCGCATCACACTCGCAAGTGTGACCCCGGCCAAATACAGATTACCAATGTTAGACAGTAGTGAACCAAAAGATTTTTATTTATATATTTTATATTATATATCATTTATATATTTTGTATATATATTTATAAAATATATATTTATAATATATTTAAAAAAATGTGTGTATATATTTATATTATATTGTATTATATTTTCTATTTGTTTTTTTCACCAAAGGTACTCCAAAGCCAAAAAGTCTGGGAAACTCTGCCTTAGGGTACGTGCCCACAAGCAGGAATTGCTGCAGGTTTGACGCTGCTTATTTATGCTGCGTCATACCCGCAGCGGCCAGATGTAACGGCATAGTGGATGGGATCTCTAGAAATCCCATGTCCACTATGCATCCACAGATGTCTGCGGATCACCTGTGGACACTGACATGCGGTTTTTCTATCCAGACCACAACATGCCAATTTCACTGGTGGAGACGCTAGTCTCCGGAACAGAAATGTAATCAATAGAATGTACTAGCTTGGCCCGTGCGAAATTTTCACACATTGGTTGTCGGGGGCGCAGGCAATTTCAGCAAAAGTAAGCTGGTCAAATGTAAATGTATTTCATGAACACAGACAGGCATTTATATATGTAGATTGGCAATACAATAAATTGTTTTGATAAGTAGAGGCCAAAAAATGTTTTCCGGTTGAGGTGCCACCTGCAGGTCATTGTGTCTTTCTGCAGGTTTATGAAAATGAATGTTTAAACTGTATTTAGTGATAAAATCGTGACTGTGTGGTTTGTTTGGCTGTTCTCTTGCTGAAGGGGCAAGTTTACCTTTCAAGTGGTGTATCGTGTGTGTGGGGCGAAGTAATGAGCGAAAAAGCAGTGCATGTTTACAAATGTGTTGGTAGTGTGCTTTAGGGTACTGTGGTGCCACCTGCAGGTCATTTTTTGTTACTGCAGGTTCATGAAAATTAATCTTTAAGCTGTATTTTGTGATCAAATTGTGGATGTGTGGTTTGTTTGGGTATTTTTTTGCTGAAGGGGGAAAGTTTACCTTTCAAATGGTGTATCATTTGTGTGTGTGGGTGCAGTATGAACGGGGATACAAAGGAATCACCGGAGAACAGTGTTTAGAAATAATAGACTAGATTGGATGTGTTAAATGATTTACCTGTGTTCAATAGACGGCAGCTTCTGCTTCCAAATCGTGGGCACATATTCTTAGGGTTCAGACAGGCCTCAGTTTTTCATGTATTACTGAGATCCGTGTTTTTCGTTTGTTGCACCGTTTACCTCTGATAGTCTGTTGGGTAGTTGACGTGTCCAATTTTTTTTTTCCTTGGACCAAGTGGTTTGCACAAAATCAGAGAGACTTATCCGAGATTGAGTGTCAAATAAAACTTGCTAATGCATGTCAGTTGAATGGTGAACAAATCAGAGAGCGCTCTGATGCCATCTGTGTGTTTTCCATTTTGCACAGACTGTTGTGAGATGCTTGAGAAAACCCCAGCAGTTAATTTAGTTTTGTATCTGTGGAAAACTAATGAAACCCTGACCAAATTCTGATGGTAAAAACGGACACCTTAACCAAACGCTGATGAAACTCCGGTCAAACACTCTAATGAAACACTGATTGTTTTTGAAGGACCCTTGAGGTTAAGTTCTCATTATGTATTGTTGGTTAATTTTTGATGCTGCGTATTTTAAAAAAAGTAATGAAAAATAGCTAGTAACCTTATTTATTTACTAGGTGCAGAAAAGCTGCAACATTAAACAATCATCAAATACTTCTGGTGGGAACGTGGCCTTACAGGGGTACGGGTGAGATTGAGGTGTGAGTTGGCGTTCTCCCGTCGCTGCCTTATGTGCTCACACTGGTTTGGCAGTGCATTGTCGTCTATATAGAACCAGGGCGGCTGCTGGCACCGGACCTGCACTTTGTGTATAAATTGTAAACCCATTTTCACACAAATACAAGCAGCCTTTTATCACCCTGAAATATTCAGCCTGTTGTAATGGAGGTAGGAGGAGGCCCAGCTGTGTGTGGGAGAGGGGAGAACAGTGTGTAACCAGGCTATGAAATTTCCATTAGCTCTCACTGTGTGAGCTTTTAGCGAGCATAGTAACCCTTCAGTGATCGCCCCATGCCCCACACACGCAGCAGCACTTGGTCAGCAATTTAATATAATGGTTGGTGAATACATATGGCTTCTGGTATAAGGTAGATGGAAAATATTCTCGCGACTATCTAAATGCTCCGGTTATGTTGCATAGGTTCGGTGTGAGGCAGTTCTGTTCTTAAAGACAAAATAAACCTAAACTTTCATATATATAGGATTCATCTTTTGTGCGCCGTTGCCCCTTTTGTGCGCCGTTGCCCCTTTTGTGCGCCGTTGCCCCATTTGTGCGCCGTTGCCCCATTTGTGCGCCGTTGCCCCATTTGTGCGCCGTTGCCCCATTTGTGCGCCGTTGCCCCATTTGTGCGCCGTTGCCCCATTTGTGCTCTGTTATCAATGAATTCCGTTTAACCCCTACATCATGCTGTCTTCAGATTACATAGTAAATACCTGCTGACAGTTTACCTTTTCAGAGGATTATTTCTATTCCCAAAATAGTAAAGATACGTCCACATGACGGCTTACTCAGACGGTTTCTGCCTGCAAAAATGCCAGAAAGAATGAACATATGCGCAGCAATGTCAAAACAACTTGATGTGCATGTGTTCCGTCTTTTTCTTTTTTTTTTTTTACTTTTCTTTTCTTTTTTTTTTTTTTCTTAACCACTTTTAGCCACTTCATGGATTTCGCAGCTTAAAGTGACCTGCCCATGTTTAAGGTAGCTTTCCTAACCATGTCCCTATCCATCTATACGATAGGTGATAAATTACCGATTGACTGGGATCATTAGAACGGGACTCTGAAACTTGGGAACGGGGCTCTTTAGCGCTAACTCTTGAATAGAGGGAAGGAGCGCTTGCGTGACCTCTTCTCTGTTCATTGTCTATGGGAAAGCTTTAGAAAGCTGAGCACGGCGCAACGAGTTTAGGCTGAGCATGCGCACCTCTGTACTCTGGATCACTGGGGTCCTAGCGGTCGGAGCTCCAGTGATAAGTGAGTCATCCCCTACCCAATGGATAGGGAAAATCTTACTATTTTGAGTGGTCTGTTCTGAAATTATTTCTCTATTGCTTTTGCGTAATTGATATGCCAATATTTCAGTGCACTATAGAAGAGACTTGACTGTTTTTTGTAATGCGATATGAGCGTTAAACAAGATATCGGACTGGGACACGCTATCCAACAGGACCTTCGATGTGTGAACAGCTACAGGAACCTATCAGTGACAGTGCCTGGTACTCCTGCTCAGCCCTATTCAATAGTTGCAACATGTGCCTGTATTTATGAACCACAGTCGCTCACAATAAGGGTATGTGCACACATAGTTTTTTGTCTCTGCGGATTTTGTAGAGAAAACTGCAGGAAATCCGCAGGACAAAGTGCTGCGGTTTATCTGCGTTTTTTCTGCGGTTTTGCCCTGCGGTTTTACACCTCATAATGGATGAGGTGTAAAACTGCAGCGTTTCTGCACCAAACAATTGACATGCTGCGTTTTGAAAACCGCAGCAAAACCGCGCGGAAAAAAATGCAGCATGTGCACAGCTTTCTTTTATTTCCATAGGAAATAAAGGTACTGTACAACGCAGCAGAATCTGCTGCGTTTCTGCAGAGCCAAAAACGCTGCGGAAACGCAGCAGAAACCGCAAAGTGTGCACATACCCTAAGGGACCACAGTGTTCACTGGAGCGCCACACCCTATTTATACTACTGATCACTGGACTCCCGACAATCGAACATTGATTTGTCATTTTTAGATCTATTTTATTATACAGTCCACAGCCTACAGCATACAAGGACGTATGTCACAGCCTGTTGAAGTGAAATTTTCTCAATGTATACCTCAAATGGATCCTTGAATCTCACTCAAACTTCTGTTTTTCATGTATGTGTTCTATCTGTGTTTTTCACAGAACACGTACAGTATTTTAGTCTATGGGGCTATTAAAAAGTGGGGCTTTAAGAACAAATGTGTTTTTAAAAATATACCGTGTATATATATATATATATATATATATATATATATATCTTTATATATATTTTTTGTTAGTCTTGGATCTTTATTGCCCATTCAAATCAATCAGGCCCTGACAAACTCCATCCGTGTGTCATCCAACTCATGTCTGTTTTGTTTTTTTGCTGTTTGTTTATTTTAATTTCGGATTTTAATGTGTATTGGGTAGTGGCTCTGATTTTTTTTTTTTCTTGCACACAAGAAAAACCCATGCCACATTAATGAGGAAAATGACCACATGGACCTATCCCTGATGAAAATTAAGGCCTAAAGGGATTACAAATGTTTCCTATTTTAAAACTAAACCCTATTGTGTTAGACAAGTCATTTACTAATATAATGTGATTAGATGATGTTCCCTACTGTTAATGCTCCAGCACTTGTGCATGAGCTATCATGTAGTGCAGTATTGGATGTTTGCATTGATGCATAGTTATGGTAATTGGAAAATCTATTATCTTCTAGTTCCTGGTTTGCATTTTCCATTTGCTTGGTCACTTCCCGTTAGATTTGTATTTCCTGGGAATTTTAGTACCATCGGTCATTGTTGGAGATGTCTGCTAGTCACTGACTGTACGCTTCCTCCATGGATGGGGAGTTTACGATGGCTTTTATCCAATTTCTTTTAGTCATTCTAGCTAGAATTGTCTGCATAATCTTGTCATAAAAGGGGTCTCGTGGAAAACGCAGCATTTGTTTTTTTTTTTTGTTTTTTTTTTACATTTGTTATATACTTTTGTGAAATTTAAGCCGAACTAGATATAACCCCTCACTAACAGGTCATAAAACTTAAATATTAAAACGAACAAGGGTTAATTATTAGATAAGGTTTAAATAAAATACTTAAAGGGAAAGGGAACCTGTCAGCTGTTTTGGCCGCAATAAGATGCGACTGCTGCCTTTCAGGGCTTATCTACAGCATTCTATAATGCTGTAGATAAGTCCCCGGTCCGACCTGAAAGATGAGAAAAATAAGTTTTATTATAATCAGGTTGGGGGAGGGGTCCGGTCCGATGGTTGTTGCAGGTCCGGGTCCGGCGCCTCCTGTTGTGAGTTCATTTTCCCCTTCACCGTCGATGTCTGATGAACTCCCTCTTCTGGTGAAGGAAGGTAGTGAGGCTGATTACCAAACACCTGATCTGGTAAATGATGACTGGGTAACAGGAACTGCTGACTGGATATAAGGCAGCCGACGCCCTTCTGAGTCGCTGGTGATTTCTCTGCTGGATTCTTGGAGACCAGTCTGATTCCTGCTTCCAAAGATAAGTTTTTGCTCTGCTATTGAACTTATTAGTTTTGTTTTGCTTACCTTGTTTTTTGGTGTTCAGCCATCCCCGATCGGGGGTGTGCGGAGTTCCATTTTTGTCTCTGATCAGTTTGTCTTTGCTCTGTCTTCAGAATTTACCTGAGTGCTGATATAGTCATTTTGAAGTCCTAGCGACTTCAGGGCCTGTTTTTCCTATCAGACGGTTGGGACATTTTTTGGTAGGGTTTTTTGCGGATTGCGGACAGCAGCTTTTCTGTCCTGTCCTTTTTAGTTAGCTTAGGCCCCATCGTTTGCTCAACCAATCTTTCTATCTGTGTAAGGCCTCTTTCACACATCAGGTTTTCGGCGTCAGGCGCGATCCGGCGCTTTTGACTAAAACCGGATCCGTCGAAATGCAATGCTGGATCCGGTTTCCCCCCCATTGACTTGCATTAGAGCCGGATCGAGCCGGATGGCCATGCGTTTCATCCGATTTTCGCCGGATCCGGCAATGTGACGCGATCCGGCGTCTGGAAAAAACGGAGACTGTAACGTTTTTTGTCTCCGTCGAAAAAGCCGGACACGCCGTATCCGGCGTGTCCGCCTTTTTCATACAATGAAAGCCTATGAGTGCCGCAATGCGCCGGATCCGGTTTCTTTGGTCTGAGCATGCTCAGTAGCTCTGCCCACAGGACATATATAAAAGCAAGACAATGGGACCCTCAGCCACACCCAACATGCCACCCAAGCCAAGAACCAGGAGCAGGAGAAGGCAGCAGACATCTGCAGCAGCAGCACCATCAGCACCACCCCAAATGGAGCAGCATGCTGAACAACAGGAGGGGAGTCCAGCAGCAGATGAGAGACGGTAATTATCAAATCCCCCATTCCTCCAAACTAGGGCTATGGAATATCAAGATATTCATTGGCCCTTTGTTTCTTATTCAACAGCCGCCCAATAGATGCAGCAGCAGCAGCAATGGCAGCAGCAGGAACACCACCCACAGCCATGGAGTCTGGCCAGCAGGAAGACAGCACATCTTCTGGGAGCCCTCCCTCGCATCGTCAGCGTTTGACGGTAAGTTTTTATTTCCAAAATCCATCATCTCTGCAATATATGTGTATTCATTGCCTTTTATTTCAAAACAGGAATCACAAGATGAAGAGGAGCTCCCAGAAGAAGGAAGGGGTGGACAGACACTTGGAGTGGGCTCACAATTGGTAAGTTTTTTGCATCAAACGCAGAAACACAACATCACACTACACACAACACATAGAAAACAATGTTCTGCAGACCACACACAGCAAACAAACGCCTACATCCAAAGACATAACATTTTTTGTTTTCTTCTCTAGTCTTCCCAATCTGGTGCTCGGCCAAGAGGTCCTCGCAGTGCCTCCCAGGGTCGTCGGCGAAAGCAACGCGGCGGTCACCAGCGTGTAAGTATAAATATTTTTGCTTTGTTTTTTTTGCACTTTTTATTTCATTTCTTTTGTGGAGGCTAATTATGTTATTTTTGTCTTTTTCTTTAACAGCCTTCACAGCGTGCTCCCGACTCTGACGGTGAGGATGGAGGACTCGATGTGGACCGCCTCATCGATCTCGTCAGAGAAAGGGAGCCGCTCTGGAATATGGCTGACCGCCTCCACGCTGACCTGATCGTTACCCGACGACTCTGGGAGGAAATCTGTTCGCTCCTTGTGGACCGCTGGGAGGACCTCGAAGCTCGGGCCCAGATTAAAGAGCGTAAGTATATACAGTACCGGTTGCTTGATTTAAACCAGTGTTTCCCGAACTCCAGTCCTCGTGGTCCCCACGGATCATGTGTTCAGGATTTCTATTTACTTTGGAAATCCTGAAAACATGACCCCTGGGGGACCATGAGGACTGGAGTTTGGGAAACACTGATGTTGTATACTAACCACTTTGTCCTTTCTCGTTTCAGGGGAGAGAATTGTGAAGCGGTGGCGGTCTGTGAGGGATCGTTTCAAGAAGGAGTTCAATAAAGAGATGCGGGCCCCGAGTGGATCTGGAGGACGCAGGAGCAAGTACAAGTACGCACGAGCCCTGTCGTTCCTCCGGGAGACAATGCTCACCAGAAGGTAAATATTACACACCACATGTGACAAAAAAATGTTTAGATGTAACTTTTTTTTTTCAGCCAGGGCCATACCATGTCACTATTTTAATTGTTTTTTTTTCTCTTTATTCCACAGCACGGTGAGCAGCACTCGGGAGCCTGCTCGATTGGACCCTTCTGAGGCGATCCCTGAGGAGACCGGCACCGAGGGACACTTCGACAGCCCCGGTACATCTGCACCTTCCCAGCCTTCCCACACATTCGACCCAACTGTCCCATCCACCAGCACAGGAGCATCATGGCCGCCTACATTACATGAAGCTGCTGGTGAGGAGATCGCTTTCCCTTTACCCCACCCTTCTGCCCCTGCCACCTCTAGTACACCTGCGGGTACTGGGCGGCAGCGGCAGAGGGGTCAGGAAAAGACTTATGCGCCAGAGTTCTTGCATCTGAATGCATCTTTCCAGAACTGTCTAAAAGTCTTGTCAGAGCAAATCTCCGCAGGCTATCAGCAGATCAACTCCAGCATTCTGGAGGTGAAGACACTTCTGCAAACCATGCATTCAGAAGCAAGATCTTCGCCAAACCACACCTTTTTCAGGTCTGTTGTGGAGCGCATGGAAACGCTCTCTCCTGCCCAGCAGATGCATGTAATGCATTCATGCCACGCTGCTCTCCAGCACGTTACCTCCCAACCTCCTCCTCCCACCACAGTAGTTCCTCCACCTGCACCCCCTCCAGCCACTTTCCATCCTCCCCCTCCTATTACATCTACACCCCCTCCAGCCACTTTCCATCCTCCCCCTCCTATTACATCTACACCCCCTCCAGCCACTTTCCATCCTCCCCCTCCTATTACATACCATCCACCTCCCTAGCACCATCCACCTCCCCAGCACCATCCACCTCCCCAGCACCATCCACCTCCCCAGCACCATCCACCTCCCCAGCACCATCCACCTCCCCAGCACCATCCACCTCCCCAGCACCATCCACCTCCCCAGCACCATCCACCTCCCCAGCACCAGCAACCTCCCCAGCACCAGCAACCTCCCCAGCACCAGCAACCTCCCCAGCACCAGCAACCTCCCCAGCACCAGCAACCTCCCCAGCACCAGCAACCTCCCCAGTACCTGCAAGCTCCCCAGTACCAGACATCTCCCCACTTCCAGCAACCTGCCCCGTACCAGACATCTCCCCACTTCCAGCAACCTGCCCCGTACCAGACATCTCCCCACTTCCAGCAACCTGCCCCGTACCAGACATCTCCCCAATTCCAGCAACCTGCCCCGTACCAAACTCCTTCCCCATACAACTTGCCATCAACATCATCTGCTCCTACATTCCCTGCCCAACCCTCCACTCCACCACCCACCACCTCTTCTGCTTCCCACATGTCCACCCATTCTGTAGTTTTTTCCACACCTTCACCTCTAACTGTTCCTTCCCCACCACGATCCCAGTCCTCTCTCCACACTCCCAGTGTCGAAGTGTCCCGCAGCCCCTCCAGCAGTATTTCCACCACACACTACACAGATTTATAATGTGTGTATTTAAATAAAAATGACCAGTTTTATGGTTTCAAAGCTTTATTAAACAAGTTTATTAAAATTTTAAAAAAGTTTACTAAAAAAACATTTTTCAATAAAAGTTAAATTATTTTACACTGGTTGTCTGTCATCTCTTTCTGCGGCGAAAAAGGTTAAATACAGGGTATTTAAAAGGTAAAAAGGTATTCAAAACTAGGTATATGGTTGTGTTTGAAGCAAAGTATTTCACCTAAAAAGTTGTGTTTATTGTTGGTGATTTCCTAACAATGTACACAACTTTTGTTAAAAGGTGAAATACTTTGCATAAAACACAACCAGGTACACACCTGTGGCCTAAAGCTAAAAATAGTAAGACCATGACAAGATAGCCAACTTTGGTTGGCAAAGGTATATACTGTTGGTACAGAAGGTACACAAGTTTGGTTAGGGCACAAATCTTTCACACTCTGTCATCCTGCCAGTGTACTCTGCCTTGAGGTGACAAAGTATAGTGCAAAATTGTCCCTCATTACTGAAACCGTCACAGAACTTCTAGTGGTAATGTCATGGTAATCTTGCAAGGTGGTTTCTTCAGAGGTGTCCTCAATGGAAATGGGTTCCTTGCAGATAACAAAATTGTGGAGTACCACGCACGCTTTGATCACCTCGTCCACAGTTTCTGTCTTGAGGTTGATCGCAGTCAATAGGACCCGCCATTTGGCTGTCAGAATACCAAAGGTACATTCAACCATTCTTCTTGCTCTTGTGAGGCGGTAATTAAAAATGCGTTTTGGTCTTGTCAATCCTCTGCTAGAGTACGGTTTCAAAAGGTGTTCTGACAGCTGGAAGGCTTCATCCCCTACACAGACAAATGGCATAGGTGGACCAGATGTTTGCGGCAGCGGTCTAGGTGGTGGGAACTGGAAGGTGTTTCCATACAGTTTACGCCCCATGGCAGACAGTTTGAAAACTTGAGAGTCATTGGAGCGGCCATAGACCCCAATATCAACCGCAATAAATTTGTATTCCGCGTCAGCGATGGCCATGAGGACAATTGAAAAATATTTCTTGTAATTGAAATATTCCGATCCCGATCCAGCTGGCTTTACAATGCGGATATGTTTCCCGTCCACAGCGCCCAAGCAGTTGGGAAACTGACATATCTGTTGAAACTTGTCAGCAATTTCAATCCACCTCTCTGTTGTGGGCTCTGGTAAAAACTCTTCAGCTAAGGAGTCCCACAGTGCACGGCATGTGTACTTCACAATTCCAGATATGGTGGAAATCCCGAGTCTGTACTGGAAATGCAGTGACGAAAGGGATTCTCCAGTTGCAAGAAATCTGTGGGGAATTAAAAAACAATCAATTAGTTTTAAATCACAGCATTACATACCAAAACTCAGCTATAACACTTGGAGATACAAACTACCACCAACAAGATTGCAGTGAAAGTGTGCTCTGATGCGATCACATCCAATAAATGTGGCTTACCTTAAAGTCACCATCAGACGCTCTGCGGGTGAAACAGAGAAGCGGCAATAGGTGTCCGCTTTTCTTATGAGGTGTGCAATGCGCTCCACCAAGTAATCAAAATTCTCCATTTTCATCCTAACATATCCAAAAAATGTATCCGGGTTTCGTCGAAGGTCCATGCAGAGTGTAGAATAGACCCCACGCGTCATTCTCTTGGCTGTGATGGGGTGGATCCACAAACGTCGTGTACAATGCCTGATGCGCTGCTGTCTCGCTCTCTCCTTCTCCAGAACAATCACCCTCAAACGATTCGCCTCCGCTATAAAATCCACCAAATTCTTCAAAATATTTCCAATGACAACATCCATCTTCGCCAGTAACTTGCTCTTCTCTCCAACCTGCACTTTCTCCTCTACAACCTGTCAAAGAAGGGCTGTAGGAACATGCTATATATAGTTTTCCAGTAGCCAATCCCGTTCGGAAGGCCACAAGGGTCAATTTTAAAAACCGGATCCGGCGTAATCCGTCGAAAAACGGATAGAAAAACGGATGAACCGGATGAGACGGATCCGGTTTTGTCTGTCAAGAAAAAGACGGATCCGGCAGAAAACCGGATCCGTCACATCCGGTTTTACAAAACATTTGCCGGATCCGGCGTTCCGGCACGACGCCGGATCGCGCCTGACGCCGAAAACCTGATGTGTGAAAGTAGCCTTAGTGTTTTCATCTTGCTTCACCGTCATTATATGTTGGGGGCTGCCTATTGCTTTGGGGTCTGCTGTGGGGCAGTTTAGATTTCCCCTTTCTTTCTTTAGGCCTATTTAGTTCTCCGGCTGTGATCGAGGGGTCTAGGGCATCGTAGGAACCCCCCACGGCTACTGTTAGTTGTTGTGGATAGGATCAGGGGTCTGCAATCCGATAGCTACCGACCTCTCCGGTTTTCTGGACTTAGCTTGTATTTTTGTTTTTTCCTCCTTCGGTGACTCATTCATAACAGAATCACCAGCCATACTGTAGATCCTAGGGTACTCAATAGCAGGAAAGAATTGTAAAAAAAAAAAAAAAAAAAGAAAAAAAAGAGTTTGTCAGAATACTTTTTTTTTTGTGTATATTTTTTTCCTCTATGTCTCTGAGGCCGCAGGGGGAATTTTTTCTTTCTCAATGGAGATGAAGCAATTGTCTGATCGTGTGGAGCAGCTCACTGCTGAAGTGCGGGGAATTTCCGCCTATCTTGCTCATTCACATGCTGCTGAACCAAAGATCCCTACTCCTGATGTGTTTTTTGGGGATCGGTCTAAATTTTTGAATTTTAAGAATAATTGTAAATTATTTTTTGCCTTGAAGCCTAACTTGTCGGGGAGCTCCGCGCAGCAGGTTAAAATTGTCATCTCTTTGCTGCGCGGCGATCCCCAGGATTGGGCGTTTTCTTTGAAACCTGATGATCCTATTCTTACTAATGTGAGCACATTTTTTCAAGCCTTGGGGTTGTTGTATGATGAACCTAATGCTATTGATCAGGCTGAAAAGGCCCTGTTGGCATTGAGCCAGGGTCAGGATTCTGCAGAGTTGTACTGTCAAAAATTCCAAAAGTGGGCTGTCCTTACTACCTGGAATGATGGTGCCTTGGCAGCTCTCTTTCGGAAGGGTTTGTCAGAAACCGTAAAAGATACTATGGTGGGATTTCCTGTTTCCTCTGGTCTTGACGATTCTATGTCATTAGCCATTCTGGTTGATGAACGCAAAACCGCACGAGAGGTGTTGCCACCTGTTGAACAAATGTCTGAACCTATGCAATGTGATAGAGTTTTGTCTGGGGCGCAGCGTCATGAGTTCAGAAGGCGTAATAAGCTGTGTTTCTTCTGTGGTGATGCCTCGCATATCATTTCTGTCTGCCCTAAACGACAGAAACGTTTTGCACACACATTTGCTGTGGGTGGTGTTCAACCTAAGTTTCTTCTGGCAATTACTCTGATCTGCTCCCTGTCCACATTTTCCGCTAAGGCTTTTGTGGATTTGGGAGCAGCTCTGAACCTGCTGCACTTGGATTTTGCTAAACGTTGTGGATTTCCTATGACACCTCTGCGGACGCCTATCCCTTTGAGGGGTATTGATGCTACTCCTTTGGCGAAGAATAAACCTCAGTTTTGGACCCAGGTGGTAATGCGGGTCGCCCCAGACCATCAAGAGAATTGCAGATTTTTGGTGTTGCATAATTTGCATGATACCATTGTTCTGGGGTTTCCCTGGTTGCAAATCCATAATCCAGTTTTGGATTGGAAATCTGTGTCTGTGGTGAGTTGGGGTTGTCGGTGTGCCCTTAGTGATGCTCCTGTTTTCTCCACCTCTCCCCAGTCGCATGATGTTCCTGACTATTTGGCTG
Source organism: Dendrobates tinctorius (assembly GCF_039654945.1). Lineage (NCBI taxonomy): Eukaryota > Metazoa > Chordata > Amphibia > Anura > Dendrobatidae > Dendrobates > Dendrobates tinctorius. The sequence goes on from NW_027361684.1 coordinate 10,927,335, forward strand.
ATTTTTATCATGTATTTAGTGATAACGAGTCTGCGTCTTTGCCTCCCCATAGGAGTTATGACTGTGCAATTGAGCGGAGCCCTGGGTGTAAATTTCCCAAGGGTCGACTTTTCAATTTATCTGTACCCGAGCACAAGGCTATGCGATCCTATATTAAAGAGTCGTTGGAAAAGGGTCATATTAGAGCATCCTCTTCACCCTTAGGTGCTGGGTTTTTTTTCGTGGCTAAGAAAGATGGGTCATTTAAGGCCTTGTATTGACTATCGTTCCCTCAACAAAATTACTGTTAAATATCAGTATCCGTTACCCCTGATTTCTGATCTATTCTCCAGAGTTAAAGGTGCTTGCTGGTTTACAAAGCTTGACCTCAGGGGGGCGTATAATCTTATTGGCATTAAGCATGGGGATGAATGGAAGACGGCGTTTAATACTCCGGAGTGACATTTTGAGTACCTGGTGATGCCTTTTGGGCTCACTAATGCCCCTTCTGTCTTCCAGTGCTTCAGGAATGATATTTTCCGAGACTTGGTGGAAACATTTTTGATCATCTATCTGGATGATATTTTGATCTTTTCCAAGGATTGGGACTCTCATGTGGAACATGTTCGGACTGTGTTCCGGATTTTGAGAGAGAATTTCCCTGTATGTCAAAGGATCGAAATGCCTTTTTTGGTGTACAGAGGATTTCATTTTTGGGATTTATTTTGTCTCCGTCAACTATTGAAATGGACCCGGTCAAGGTACAGGCCATTTATGATTGCGTCCAGCCCACTTCTTTGAAGGCCCTCCAGAAGTTTTTGGGTTTTGCTAATTTTTATCGTAAATTTATAGCTAATTTTTCTGGTATTGCCAAACCATTGACTGATTTGACTAAGAAGGGTGCTGATGTGCTGAATTGGTCTCCGGAGGCTGTTTCTTCCTTTCAGGAGCTGAAGCGAAGGTTCACTTCTGCTCCGGTTTTGCGGCAACCTGATGTCTCACTCCCGTTTCAGGTAGAGGTGGACGCTTCTGAGATTGGTGCAGGAGCTGTTTTGTCCCAAAAGGATCCTGCAACATCTAAAATGAATCCCTGTGCTTTCTTTTCCCAAAAGTTCTCCCCATCCGAACGTAACTATGATGTGGGGAATCGGGAACTGTTAGCCATGAAATGGGCATTTGAGGAGTGGAGACATTGGTTGGAGGGAGCTAAACATCAAGTCGTGGTCCTTACTGACCGCAAGAATTTGATTTACCTGGAGTCGGCCAAACGCTTGAATCCTAGACAGGCTAGGTGGGCCTTGTTTTTCACACGTTTTGATTTTGTGGTCTCTTTTCTTCCGGGCACTAAGAATGTCAAGGCAGACGCCCTCTCTAGGAGTTTCTTTGTTGATTCTCATGTTGTGACCAAGCCTGCTACCATCTTAGGTGAGGGGGTAGTTCTTTCTGCCATCTCGCCCGATTTGAGACGTGCTCTGGAAGAGTTTCAGGAGGACAAATCTGAGCGTTGTCCCATTGGAAAATTGTATGTTCCTGACCAGTGGAGGAAGAGAGTGATGTCTGAAGTTCATTGCTCTGCATTGGATGGTCATCCAGGTATTTTTGGTACTAGAGATTTGGTGAGTCGGTCTTTTTGGTGGCCCGCCTTGTCTCGTGATGTCAGGAATTTTGTTCAGTCCTGTGGGACTTGCTCTCGGTCTAAACCTTGTTCTCGCTCTAGTGGGTTGTTGATGCCTTTGCCGGTGCCCAGGAGGCCGTGGACCCATATTTCAATGGATTTTATCTCTGATATGCCAGTCTCTCAGAGAATGACTGTTATTTGGTTGATTTGTGATAGATTCTCTAAGATGGTCCATCTTGTACCACTCCCTAAGTTGCCATCTTCCTCAGAGTTGGTGCCCTTGTTTTTGCAACAGGTGGTTCGCTTGCACGGGATTCCTGAGAACATTGTATCTGACAGAGGAGTTCAGTTTGTGTCTAGATTTTGGAGGACTTTCTGTTCCAAGCTGGGAATTCAGTTGTCCTTCTCCTCTGCGTTTCACCCTCAGACCAATGCGCAGACGGAGAGAACAAACCAGACCTTGGAGTCGTATTTGAGATGTTTTATTTCCGCTGATCAGGATGGTTGGGTTTCATTTTTGCCCTTGGCCGAATTTGCTTTAAATAATAGAGCTAGTTCTGCCACTTTGATGTCACCTTTTTTTTGTAACGTTGGGTTTCATCCTCGATTCTCTTCAGGGCAGGTGGAGCCTTCTGCCTGCCCAGGTTTTGACACTGTGGTGGAGAGAATGCACCAGATCTGGGACCAAGTGGAGGATAAGTTGTCTCTCCCAGGAAAAGGCCCAGCGGTTTTCCAACCGGCATAGGGCCATTGGTCCCCAGTTTAAGGTGGGTGATATGGTTTGGTTGTCATCAAAGAATATCGCTATGAAGGTGGCTTCTCCAAAGTTTAAACCTAGATTTATTGGACCCTACAAGATTTTGGAGATTCTTAATACAGTCTCTTTTCGATTGGCTCTTCCTGTTACATTTAAGATCCATAACGTGTTTCATAAGTCTCTGTTAAAGAGGTTTGTTGAGCCAGTAGTTCCTGTGGTGGCACCTCCTGACCCGGTATTGGTTCAAGGTAATGTGGAATATGAGGTTGAGAAGATACTGGATTCTCGCCTGGCTAGACGGAGACTCCAGTATTTGGTTAAATGGAAAGGTTATGGCCAGGAGGATAATTCTTGGGTCCCTGCATCCGATATTCATGCCGAAAGATTGGTTCGTGCCTTTCATCGGGCACATCCTGATCGCCCTGGTGGCGTGGATGAGGGTTCGGTGACCCCTCCTCAAGGGGGAGGTACTGTTGTGAGTTCATTTTCCCCTTCACCGTCGATGTCTGATGAACTCCCTCTTCTGGTGAAGGAAGGTAGTGAGGCTGATTACCAAACACCTGATCTGGTAGATGATGACTGGGTAACAGGAACTGCTGACTGGATATAAGGCAGCCGACGCCCTTCTGAGTAGCTGGTGATTTCTCTGCAGGATTCTTGGAGACCAGTCTGATTCCTGCTTCCAAAGATAAGTTTTTTCTCTGCTATTGAACTTATTAGTTTTGTTTTGCTTACCTTGTTTTTTGGTGTTCAGCCATCCCCGATCGGGGGTGTGCTGAGTTCCATTTTTGTCTCTGATCAGTTTGTCTCTTTGCTCTGTCTTCAGAATTTACCTGAGTGCTGATATAGTCATTTTGAAGTCCTAGCGACTTCAGGGCCTGTTTTTCCTATCAGACGGTTGGGACATTTTTTGGTAGGGTTTTTTGCGGATTGCAGACTGCAGCTTTTCTATCCTGTCCTTTTTAGTTAGCTTGGGCCCCATCGTTTGCTCAACCTATCTATCTGTGTTAGTGTTTTCATCTTGCTTCACCGTCATTATATGTTGGGGGCTGCCTATTGCTTTGGGGTCTGCTCTGGGGCAGTTTAGATTTCCTGTTATGAATGAGTCACCGTAGGAGGCAAAAGCAGAAATACAAGCTAAGTCCAGAAAACCAGAGAAGTTGGCAACTATCAGATTGCAGACCCCTGAACCTATCAACACAACTAGCAGTAGCCGTGGGGGGTTCCTACGATGCCCTAGACCCCTCGATCACAGCCGGAGAAATACATAGGCCGAAAGAAAGGAGAAATCTAAACTGCCCCAGAGTAGACCCCAAAGCAATAGGCAGCCCCCAACATATAATGACGGTGAAGCAAGATGAAAATACTAACACAGACAGAAAGACTGAGCAAAGACGGGGCCCCAAAACTACCTAGATAGGAAAGGACAGGAAGGCTGCTGTCTGCAATCTGCCAAAACCCTATCAAAGACATAAGCCAACCAGCTGATATGAAAAAGGCCCTGAAGCAGATAGGCTTCAAAAACTGAATCAGCACTCAGGTATTTTCAGAAGACAGAGCTAAAAGAATTCAGCACACCCCAGCAGGGAATGGCAGAAATCCAGAAAAACAAAGCAAAAACAAAGTCAAAGCACAAAAGCAAAAGGCCGAGCAGCAAACTTAGCTTTGGAGGAGCAGGAATTCAGACTGGTCTCCAAGGATCCCACAGAGAAATCACCCGCAGGGCAGAAGGGCGTCGACAGCCTTATATCCAGTCCGTAACTCCAGTCAGCCAGTCATCATCATCAGCCTCAGGTGTTTGACAATCAGGCTCACTACCTTTCTTTACCAGAAGAGGGAGTTCCTCGGGCCTCAGTAATGAAGGGGAAAATTAACTCACAACAATTTCCCCTTTCTTTCTTTAGGCCTATTTAGTTCTCTGGCTGTGTTCGAGGGGTCTAGGGCATCGTAGGAACCCCCCACGGCTACTGTTAGTTGTTGTGGATAGGGTCAGGGGTCTGCAATCCGATAGCTACCAACCTCTCCGGTTTTCTGGACTTAGCTTGTATTTTTGTTTTTTCCTCCTTCGGTGACTCATTCATAACAGCCTCCCATCTTGTGACGCCGCCCTACTGCTTGCTTCATGGCTCCCAGCATCACACTTCCGTGCAGACGTACTTCTCTGCCCTGTTGAGGCCTCTGACCTTTCCCAGCGTCTGCGCAGGAGCACGATTCCAGAGAGCGAGGAAGCAAGCAGAAGGGCGGCGTCGCAAGTAGATGGGAGGCACCAGACCCGGACCTACGACACCCATCAGACCAGACTGCACCTTTAAAGGGAACTTGTCACCAGGTTTGGTCGATATGAGATACTGCCACCATCTTTCAGGGCTGATATACAGCATTCTATTATACTGTATATCTGCCCCCAACGCGACCTGAAAGAAAAGAAAAAGAGCTTTTATTATACTCACCTAAAGGGTGGTCCGGTCCGAGGGGTGTCGGATGTTCTTGGTCCAGCGCCTCCCATCTTCTTACGATTGCCGCCCTTCTTGCTTGGTGTGGATGACGCGTCCCTCCGTCATCCACACAGTCTCCCTGGCATCGTGCTCCTGCGCAGGTGTACCTCGCTGCTCTGACGAGGGCATAGCAAAGTAATGCAGTGCACAGGCACTGGGAAAGGTCAAAGAGTACCAGAGCATGCGCACTGCAGTACTTTACTCTGCCCTCGTCAGGGCAGCGAGGTACGCCTGCGCAGGAGCGTGATGCCAGGGAGGCAGTGTGCTTGACGAGGGCGACATCACAAGAAGATAGGAGGCGCCGGACCAGGACCGGCGGCACCCATCGGAACGGACCAACCCGCAGGTGAGTATAATAAAACTTGGTTTTCTTCTCTTTCAGGTCGGATCGGGGGCAGATATACAGCATAAGAGAATGCTGTAGATAAGCCCTGAAAGGCAGTGGCCGTAACTCATATCGGCCACACCTGGTGACAGGTTTCGCTTTAAAGTATGTTCAGTAGCAATTTCTTCTCGACAGTATTGTAACTGGAAGGAAAAAAACGCTGCGTAAAAGAAGCTGCGTTTTTGTTTTTTACATGCTTTTTTTTTGGTTCATTTTTTCCCCCGCTCATTAATATAATTGAAATCTGCAGCAAAAATGCTGGAAGAATTCACGCGCAACAAATCTGCCATGTGTGCACAGGCCCTTATACTTGTCTAACTTTATTCCACCTGTTTTCTACCTTTCGTATAGCCTCAAATCTGGCTGCCTCTCACCTGTCAGTCAGTTTTCTTATTCCAGATGCCGCAGTAAGGAATATGTGTGTTTCATAGCCACGGGGCAGTGAGGTAATACATTCTTGAAATACTTGGCGTAAAACTAAGTGGTTTCCTGAAAATATGGAGTAGAATCATTTGCATCTGGTATATGCTGCTTTGAAATAGTATGAAAATGTTTTTTTCTTCTACATAAGCTAATTTTCGTTTCCGTGAACACTCAAAGGCAGGTGTTGGAGTAGGCATAAGTGACTTTGTGGAAGACTAATCAAAACTTCTGCAAAGAAAGACTAAGGGTACCGTTACACTAAGCGATGCACCAGCGATCCCGACAACGATATGGATTGCTGGTGCATCGCTAAGTGGTCGCTAGTGAGCTGCCACACAGGCAGGTCTCACCAGCGACATAGCAGGGGTCGGGGGTCACTACTTACCTGTCAGACGCGGCGATCCTGACATCCGCCCACGTCCACGCGTCGCTTGTCGGCGCCACAGGAAGCCCAGCAGGAAGTGGGCGATGAGGAATGGTCCGGGGAGTTCTCACGCGACCAACGATGAGCAGCGGGGAAGCGGTCGGAGGTAAGTATCACATGCAGCGATATCGCTAGCAATATCGCTGCAACGTCACAAAATCGGTGACTTTACAGCAATATTGCTAGCGATATCGCAGTGTGTAACGGGGGCTTTAGGTTCTTTAACCCCTTAATGACAGCCAATACGTCTTTTTACTGACCTTGAGATATAAGAGAATATCATCCCCATACAGGTGACAATCCAGCAACTGTCGGCTGTACACTATAGCTGACAACTTGCTGTATCACAAACGATCAGTGTTGGCATCGTCCATATCTGTTTAACCCAGGGGTAGGGAACCTTTTTCCATCTGGAGGCCATATGGAAATTTATACCATCATTCGAGGGTCACACTAAAATGATCACCTTGAAAATTGCCCCAGTATATTTAGTCAAACAATTAATTACGGTAACTCACCCTTAATGTGACGGCTGGAGCTGCTTCTCCATCACTGGGGGCTATATATCTCACAGGTAGTAGGATATACAGTACTCGGGGGGGATATACAGCACTTTCGGGGTAAATGCAGCACTGGGAAATATACACATCACTTGGGGGGCACATACAGCTGTGGGGGGATATATAGCACTGGGGGGGACAGGGATCTTCGGGGAGGCTCATAGATCACCGGCGGGACAGATCACAGAGGGGTGACACGAAGATCACTGGGGTGGGGCACAGAGATCACGGGTGCATATAGCTGGGGGGCACATAGCTTTGGGTGACAGATCACAAGGGGGCACATGGGAGCACAAACATCACAGGGGATACATAGCAGGGGGGCACATAGATAACAGGGAGCACAAAGCTGGGAGCCACTGATATCACAGGGGTGCCCATAGCTGGGGGCACAAATCACGGGGGGCATATAGCTAGGGGGCACAGATCACGGGGAAAAAAACCACAGGGGGCACATAGATCACAGGGGACACAAAGCTGGGAGCCAAAGATATCACAGGGGTGCTCATAGCTTGGGGCACTGAGATCATGGGGGGCATATAGCTAGGGGGCACAGATCACGGGAAAAAAATCACGGGGCACATAGATCACAGGGGACACAAAGCTGGGAGCCAAAGATATCACAGGGGTGCTCATAGCTTGGGGCACAGAGATCATGGGGGGCATATAGCTAGGGGGCATAGATATCACATGGGGAAACAGCAGGGGGGCACAGATGGAGGGCACAGAGATCACAGGGGGCATATAGCTGGGGTGGCACAGATAACGGGGGGGTATATGTATAGGTGGGGGCACAGATCACATGTGGAAACATAGCTGTGGGGCACAGAGATCATGGGGGGCACATAGCTGAGGGGCACAGATTGCAAGTAGAAAAGCACACAGCTGCCAGCACAGAGATCCCCGGGGAGGCACAGAGATCGCTGTAGACTCTCTGGCAGCATCTCCTCTTCTGGGACATGTGGACGGGAGAGCATTGGGCGCTAATCCCACCCACCCAGATGCTAACCCCGCCCACCCAGACGACGTCATCATTCATGTGCAGGGCAGGCAGCGTTTTGTAATGAACGCTGCGTGCCGTGCACTTGGGGTTAAAGGGCTGGCAGCTGACAGGATACAGCTGCCGCCCGAGCATTGGGGACTCTAGGGACCTGCCCCGCGGGCCCCATGAAAAGCCACTGCGGGCCGGAGGTTCCCCACCCCTGGTTTAACCCCTTAGTTGCTGCTGTCGAAAGTGACTACATCAAATAAATGGTTAACAAAGTGTGGGGCTTCCGCTTTAATCTAATTGACACACCGAGATCATGATTGTGTGGTCCTGATGTTTGCCATAGCAGTTCATGGCCAAATAGCGACCTTAGAGTCTCCCGGCTATAGTGGTCAGTTCAGAAGTCAGCGACATTTAGGTGGTAAACAAACACTTTTTCATTCCTGCTATACCACATTGCATTAATTCCTGAAAATCACCTGAAGGGTTAATAAACCACCTGACAGCAGTTTTCAATATGTCAGGGGGATGCTGTTTTTAAAATGACATCACATTTGGGGTTTTCCAATATATAGGACCCCCAAAGTCACTTCAAACCTGGATAGGTCCATCAAAAAAATAAACTTTGTAAATTTCCTTGAAAAAATGAAAAATTACTGCTACATTTTTAAACCTCCTGAAAGGCTAATAAAATAAATTAGCGTTTTAAGAATGGTTCTGATGTAAAGCAGACATGTGGGAAATGTTATTTATTAATGTTTTTCTGTGGTATGACTATCTGGATTAAAGGGATAATCGTTCAAAGTTTGAAAATTGCAATTTTTTTTTACATTTTTGACAAGTTTCTGATATTTTTTTTAAAAATAAACAAAAAACATTTCAACCTAAACTTACCATAATCATAAATTATATAATGTGTCACAAAAAAAAATATCAATACTCTTCTTGGATATTTTTCACCAGATTGTAGCAATGTAATCTGATGTCAGAGCTGAGAACCCGATTCTAGTGATGTCACTTGCTGGACTGCTTGCTGTCATTTTTATACAATCACAGATTTTTATGCTGCAAATCTAGCACAGCTCAGAATGCTGAGCCCTTTATAACCCTGCCCACACCAATGATTGGCAGATTTCTGTGTACACTGACAGCTGCTAATCAGTAGTGGGGGTGGGATTCCACAGATCAGTTGATTAGAAGGCACAAGACAACTAGTCCTGTACTGACAAACTCCTGCTGATAAAACACTGATATCATTGATAGCTCAATTCCAGCAATGAGTCACTTAGTAGGCTATCAGATTACATTGCAAAAACCTCCTGACTAGTGGTGAGCGAATGTGCTGGGATAAGATGTTATCTGAGCATGCTCGGGGGCTAACTGAGTGACTTTGGCGTGCCTGAAAAATACGTTTAGGTCCCTGCGGCTGCATGTCTCGCTCCTGTTCGACAGTCACAACACATGCAGGGATTATCTAACAAACAGGCAATCTCTGCATATGTTGCAGGCGTCGAACAGCCGCAAGACATGCAGCTGTAGGGACTTGAACATATTTTTCGAGCACGCCGTAGACACTCAGTCAGCACATGAGCATGGCCGGATAACTCCGAGCACGTTTGCTCATCACTACTGACAAATTTTGGATGTTTTGACTGTCTATTTGCCCTCTCTTAATTCTGTTTTGCAGATTTTATCACAAAAATGTTGTTCGTCCTCACTTGCGGCGCTTTGATGTTAGATTATATGCTAAGGCGCCTTGCGTAATAAATGTGACCCATTGTTTCCTACAACAGTCCTGATACATAGAAATACATTGTGGGACATTTAGCAAAACTGATCAGCCAGCGGTCAGTTCCAAGCTCTTCAGCTCTACTTTCAGGGTACGTGCCAAAGATCCGGAGTCACTGTGCTTCCACAGACGCCGCAGCTCACCCGCGGAGACTGACATGTGGCGCGTCTTTCCAGACCACAGCATGTCAATTTCTCGTCTCCGCGAGAGAATTTCACCCATAGAATTTATTGAATGCGGTGAATCCTCACGGTTTAGTGAACACATGCTGATTCACCTGCGTTGAATAGACTGCAGCACTTTGGAGGCAGCGAATATGTGCAGCGTCCAAAGCGCTGCTACTTCCGAAATGTGTGCAACCCGGCCTAAGGGTGTCTTTCCGTTAGAATAATCCTTCTGAAATCTCATGTATGGGCGTTCAGGTCTTCAAAATGTAAAGCCAGTGAGACCTTTCATATCTTCTAATTGTTGCTGCATTCCTGAAAAATTTGCATTTTAGATTTCATTTGTGGGGAGGTTGGCCTGACCGATGAATCTGCTTTCAGTTAGAGGCAGAGGGAATAGCTCAGTGTAGGAATAGGAGCACTGAGATGAAGAAGAATAGGGTGCCGTACTGAGTGTGACCATTAGAGGGCAGTGGGGAGCACAGAAGAGTAGTTATGTAACTGCCACAGGTCAAGGTCACTCTCATTGGTCAAAGGTGACAGTGGGTGGGGCTACCTAGGCTGGTAGTATAAAGGCTGAGGGAAGGTTCCAGAAGAGTCAGTCAGCCAGTGGAGCTCACTGGATTGGAGGTTCTGCTGGGCAGGGAAAGGCGGTGGAAAACCTCAGAGAGCGCCTGACAGTGGAGACGATCACGGAGGTGACCCAAAAGTACAGTAGCATCAGACGGAGACAGTCTGAGCGAAGTAAGGGAAAGTATACTCTGAACGGTGAAGCGCTGTGGTGGAAGTGCCTAGGGCAGCCACAGTGAGGAGAACCGCAGAGCACACCACAACGGTGACACAGAGCAAGTAAAGGTACCCGGTCTGTGTGAAAAGAAATTGTCAGAAGTCCTGCCATGAACTGTGGAAGTCGTCAGGAGGGTGGTGAATAAACACAGACCTGTTGAATGTAAGCTCCTGTTTTAGTCTCCAGTCTGTTTGCGTCAAGAAGTGGGTCACCCCCCTCCCCAGTTCTGTGGGATCAGCACACCTTCCCCGCCTATCAGCATCAACAACACTAGATCACGCTCTCGCTCAGCCCGGACCACTACACATTTAAAGGGAATCTGTTAATAATATCAACCCCAAAGTCGTATAGATGGTCTAAGGCAGTGACAAGTGTTATATGCGAGGGTCGCTATGTGTCCCCCAGGATTCACATAGAAGTGTATTAAGGCCGCTGGAGTGCATTGCAGTCACAGGTATAGTTGTGATTGCAGTGTAAAATAAGTTTAGTCTTGGGCAAGCTATTTGCCCAAAGCAGATTTAAGAAAACCCGGCATGGGCTTTTATTTTTGAAGCGATCTACAGGATGGTAGTGGGGCAGGTTGCTCCCACCAGGCCGGGTCTTACAAGTGGTCCGTGGCCACAGATTCCATTTTAAAAACCCTGCAGCAGAGGGCTGGGTGCGTCAGTCTTGGTTTGCAAAGTGCAGCTCAGGTGGCTCTGCAAAGCTTCACCCTGTGTGAAGTAACATGGGAGCCAAGCAGAGCCAAAACCCCTCAGTGTGACACTGCGGTGCAGTCGCCCCCAGCAACCGGTCTCAGATACGGACTGTTGTGATGCCCCGGCTGCGATCCAAAGGATACTGTGTGCTGTTAATTTTGTGAGTTTTGGGACATTAAAAATACGTTTACTTTGAACTTTCTTGGGTCACTGCACAATTCTCATTCAGATGCATGATTTGCCCTTTTCTGCATTCCAGCCATAATGCCTGGTGGAAAGATCCTATATATTGATTTAGATTTAATGCAGTTTTAGATTTTTGATGCCATCTGCACTATTTCAATTTGCAAAAAACAGCCTCCTGCGAGTCCTCGCACTTAGGCTTCAGTCAATCATGCGGCGCGTAAAATGTCGCAATCAAGAGCAATTCAAATATTTTTTAATAGGTCTTCAGATTCAGAACTAAAATAGTCCATACCACCATTAAACGTAATTGATTATGGAACACACAGCACACATTGCTTTCTTTAGCTTGCAATTAGAGGCCGCTTCCTGACGGAAGGGTTTTAACATTGATTTCACAGCTTGAGGCGGCATGCTGCTGAGTTGATTAAAATGTACAGTGTTGGATAGGTGTGCTAAGAAAATTAAAATCTCAAAATAAAATAAACTTTTCAAAACTTTCTAAAGGACATTGCAAGGAATGTGTACCCTGGGCTGAGAATCTGAAGGAAATTGCTTAGCTAAAAGTTGCTAACTACCTGCCTGTTCTGCCTGGCTCAGAGTGATCACAGACCGTACTTGATGGTGATTCCGCTGCTACACATCAACAGCTCAGCTGTTCTCTTCTGGGATTCTCTGTAGACTGGGCTAACTGGCGGAGTTGTGCTTATTGACAGCCGGCTTCCCGCAGTCAGTCAGTAGGGAGCCGGTTGTCAATCAGTATGAGACAGACTGTCACACTCTGTCTACAGAGCATTCAGCTACAGAATCGCCGGCAGGAGTGGTCTGTGATCAATCTGAGCCGGCAGAGATCGGCAGCGGGCAAGTAGTTAGCAGCTACCTGCCTGTTAGTAATTAGGCCCATAGCAAAAAATAAATTGGTTCTGGATAACCCCTATAAAGAGGTGTGCTTCTCTAAATGAATTGGGAATGTCTGACTCCAGCTCTAGATCGGCATGAAAAGCCTTAAGGGGGTTTTACACATAGCAATATCGCTAGCAATATCGCTATAACGTCACTGATTTTGTGACGTTATAGCGATATTGCTAGCGATATCGTTATGTGTGATACATACCTCAGACTGGCTCCCCCGCTGTCTGTAGCTGATCACGCGAGATCGGCCGACTCCATTTTTCGTCGGGCGCTTCCTGCTGGCGCCAACGAGCGACGTGTGGAGGCGGGCGGGAGGACGTCAGGATCGCCGCGTCTGAAAGGTAATTATCGTCCGCTGTATCGCTGCTGCATCGCGGTGAGATCTGCCTGTGTGGCAGCTCACTAGTGATCATTTAGCGATGCACCAGCGATCCTGACCGGGTCATATCGTGGTCGGGATCGCTGGTGCATCGCTAAATGTAAAAGGGCCTTTAGTCTTGATCAATAGCCGGTCATATTTCTATATTGTGGGGGTTGCAATCATCACAGTTAGCACAGTTGCTTTGCAGCACTGGGGTCCTGGTTCAAATCCCACCAAGGAGACATCGGCAAGGAGTTTGTATGTTCTCCCCGTGTTAGTGTGGGTTTCCTCCGGGTTCTCCGGTTTCCTTCCAGACTCCAAAGACATACTGATATCGAACTCAGATTGTGAGACCCCCCTGGAGACAGCGGGGAACATGTCTGTAAACTGCTGTGGTATACGATGGCACTATATATTTTAAGCATAATAAGTAAAAAAAACTGACAGATTCGCTTTTAAGTGATTGTCGAAGGAAACAGTGGAAAGACTGCAGTGGTACAGTGTGAACACGGCCATAAGCTACATCTCCTTGGAATGTTTTTAAATTCAATGAGAAAATATTCAGATTTTGCTGTAAATCTGTCACGCTTCACATTTTTGGCTTGGTAAATATGAGGCATTGTGTTTTATTCTATACTAGCTGAAGAGCCCAGCGTTGCCCGTGCATGGAACTTTACTGTGGGTCCCGCTGTCTTCCTTAACAGCCCGCTCTCCACCCGCCATCACGCTCTCTCCTTCCGCAGCCCCGCTCTCCACCTGCCGTCCCGTTCTATCCCTCCGCAGCCGCGCTCTACATCCGTGTCTCGGTGTCCCTCCACAGCCCCGCTCTCTTCTTCCACAGCACTGCTGTCCCGGTCTCTCCGTCCACAGCCCTGCTCTCCCGCTCTCTCCCTCCACAGCCGGGAAGCTGCAGGGGAGAGGGGGATAGCGCAGTTGGCGACGGGGAGCGCTGACTGAGCCGGGACAGGGTTGGGAGGGTGCCGACACTATTCGGCCCCTGTCCTGAAGACTGTCTTCTTCCACAGCCCCGCTCTCCATGCACTGTCCTGCTGTATTCGTCCTCAGCCCCGCTCTGCTGCTTCGTGATTGGTTGGTGTCCCACTCTGCTGCTTCGAGATTGGTTGGTGATACACACACACATTCAGATTTATATATAGCGATGGAACAAACCTGGCTCTTTTTAATTATCTTATAAGATTAAATAGTTGTTGGGCTACTTCCATGTGGCAGTTTATTGCTCAGTGTTTTGTATCAGTAGAAAACCTGTGTTCTGCATGGTCACCACTGCACAGATGAGAGCGCTCATATTGGTACATGACCAGTGATGGGAACTCCCATAGTGGTACATGACCAGTGAGGAGAGCGCCCGTAGTGGTACATGACCAGTGATGAGAAAGCCCATAGTGGTACATGACCAGTGATGAGAAAGCCCATAGTGGTACATGACCAGTGAGGAGAGCGCCCGTAGTGGTACATGACCAGTGAGAAGAGCGCCCATAGTGGTACATGACCAGTGATGAGAAGCGCCCGTAGTGGTACATGACCAGTGATGAGAAGCGCCCATAGTGGTACATGACCAGTGAGGAGAGCGCCCATAGTGGTACATGACCAGTGATGAGAAGCGCCCATAGTGGTACATGACCAGTGAGGAGAGCGCCCATAGTGGTACATGACCAGTGATGAGAAGCGCCCATAGTAGTACATGACCAGTGATGAGAAGCGCCCATAGTGGTACATGACCAGTGAGGAGAGCGCCCATAGTGGTACATGACCAGTGAGGAGAGCGCCCATAGTGGTACATGACCAGTGATGAGAAGCGCCCATAGTGGTACATGACCAGTGATGAGAAGCGCCCATAGTAGTACATGACCAGTGATGAGAAAGACCATAGTAGTACATGACCAGTGATGAGAAGCGCCCATAGTGGTACATGACCAGTGAGGAGAGCGCCCATAGTGGTACATGACCAGTGAGGAGAGCGCCCATAGTGGTACATGACCAGTGATGAGAAGCGCCCATAGTGGTACATGACCAGTGATGAGAAGCGCCCATAGTAGTACATGACCAGTGATGAGAAGCGCCCATAGTAGTACATGACCAGTGATGAGAAGCGCCCATAGTGGTACATGACCAGTGATGAGAAAGACCATAGTGGTACATGACCAGTGAGGAGAGCGCCCGTAGTGGTACATGACCAGTGAGAAGAGCGCCCATAGTGGTACATAACCAGTGATGAGAAGCGCCCATAGTAGTACATGACCAGTGATGAGAAGCGCCCATAGTGGTACATGACCAGTGAGGAGAGCGCCCATAGTGGTACATGACCAGTGAGGAGAGCGCCCATAGTGGTACATGACCAGTGATGAGAAAGCCCATAGTGGTACATGACCAGTGATGGGAACTCCCATAGTGGTACATGACCAGTGATGGGAACTCCCATAGTGGTACATGACCAGTGATGAGAAGCGCCCATAGTAGTACATGACCAGTGATGAGAAGCGCCCATAGTGGTACATGACCAGTGATGAGAAAGCCCATAGTGGTACATGACCAGTGAGGAGAGCGCCCGTAGTGGTACATGACCAGTGAGAAGAGCGCCCATAGTGGTACATGACCAGTG
Organism: Dendrobates tinctorius; assembly: GCF_039654945.1. Lineage (NCBI taxonomy): Eukaryota > Metazoa > Chordata > Amphibia > Anura > Dendrobatidae > Dendrobates > Dendrobates tinctorius. Next base: position 10,942,478 of record NW_027361684.1, read on the forward strand.
ATGAGAAGCGCCCGTAGTGGTACATGACCAGTGATGAGAAGCGCCCGTAGTGGTACATGACCAGTGAGGAGAGCGCCCATAGTGGTACATGACCAGTGAGGAGAAGCGCCCATAGTGGTACATGACCAGTGAGGAGAGCGCCCATAGTGGTACATGACCAGTGATGAGAAGCGCCCATAGTAGTACATGACCAGTGATGAGAAGCGCCCATAGTGGTACATGACCAGTGAGGAGAGCGCCCATAGTGGTACATGACCAGTGAGGAGAGCGCCCATAGTGGTACATGACCAGTGATGAGAAAGCCCATAGTGGTACATGACCAGTGATGAGAGCGCCCATAGTGGTACATGACCAGTGAGGAGAGCGCCCATAGTGGTACATGACCAGTGAGGAGAGCGCCCATAGTGGTACAATAACGTTATTTATGGCTTGTGTTTTGAAACTGTTAAACTGTAAAGCGCTGCGGAAGATGTTGGCGCTATATAAATATTATTATTATTATTATTATTATTATTATTTATTACAGGACCAGTGATTGTTACAGGTCTTCATGAGACTTGTATTTCTGCAGCCGTTTAGTGGGCCTGAGTTGTTATTGTCATCAATGATCTCTGAAGATGTGATGGAGAGAATAGAGGTCTCGCAGATGATTCCAACAGATTTGAGATAATATGTGCTCTTGTATAAAGCCTCCATTATCTCTGTGGTACGAGTTTTCTTTTTTTTTACTCTTGCTGGGACTTGATTAAGTAGGTGGGAAGGGCAGGTCACCCCGGGGTTACCAAGAAATGACTCCATTATTTGTGAATGTGTCACTCGGTGTAGCAGCCGTTCATGTATATGAGCAGCCGCTGAAGACCACTTCATGCGTTTTCTTCACCTGAAGCACGTTTATGTCCCTGTAGTGAAGGCATGACTTGTCCTGCGAGAGACGCTCACACAGCCGGATTCTCATAAGCCCACAGACTACTCACGAAGGTCGTTTCATGTATGTCCTGAGAGTCGAAGACTCGGGAATGAGGAAAACACATGTTCCCAAGTGGAGCTTCATTAATGACTTCATCACCAGCTCGGAAACGTGTCTGGATTTGTCAGACTTATGGACCCAACTCTACATGTCAACGATCGCATTCACGATTCACATTTTCAGAGGTGTTCCAAAATAGTATGGCCTTCTTTGTAGAAACCTTTTTCAGGAAAACTTTTTGGGAGGTTTATTTTTCAGCCCTTTGATTTGACAGTATCTAGATTGGAGCCGATTCCAAACGGATCCACTTCAAAGAAATTATGGGAATTTTTTTGGGTCCAGTTGTTTTCAAAACCTCTACAAGTCAAAAAAAACCAAAAAACTTTAATGAATTCACTGAGAATCACGAATGTATGAATGTGGGGTAAAAGACTTTTAACACCAAGGGGCATTTTTGTCACCTAAATTCATATATTTTGCGCTAAAAACATGTTTTATAATATATATAAATCTCACACCGGTTTGTCTTCTACTTGTGAAATGACTTACAGGTGTTATCTGGGACTTTTATGTAATGAGACTAAAACCTTACTGGGAGGTAGTGGATTCCATTGATATCACATAGACAGAGCAGCTTCCTCTCTTTCGTTCTGCTCTGTTGACAGGATCTCACTGCTAGTGTCATGCTGATTGACATCCGGCTTCCCGGTGCCTAGCCTGTGGGGAGCTGGCCGTCACTCAGCATGATGTTGGCAGTGTCGCCCCTTCAACAGAGCAGAGCGAAAGATAAAAAGCTGCTCTGTTGATGTAAGGTAAAATAAAGCAGCAAAATCACCGGCAGAAGCGGACCTTGATCACTCTGACATGGTAGACATCGGCGCCCGACCAATCAAAGCCCATAAGAAAAAATAATTCAAATGTCCCAGATAACCTCTTGAATATTCAAGTCTTTCCATGACCTTGTCTGACGCCAGGTATTCAGCAGTATCTCTCTATTCTCCTCAATGATCTTCAAAGTTCAACTTGGATAAAAGATTTAAAGTTTTCTAAACCCACCTACCATCTATTTTGGTAAGACTGGCTGGTCATGTAATAATTAAAGGCCAGCATACACATGAGATAATCAGAAGGTTTGTCCAACTTTCCCCACGAGATTGGCCTACCATCTAATCTGTATGGGGGCCACCTGACTGTCCTCCCAAAATTCCATATATCCAAGGCACTTGTCGTTCTGCAAGTGACTTGATAAAGGCCCTATGTGGCGGAAACGTCGCAAGTAATTTTTATCCTTTGTATCTGCTGTGACTAATAAAGAAATGTTTTTGTAGGTTAACGGTGACTTGGATATCTGGAATTTCCAGTCATTTGGCAATAGAGTGGGGCGTTGTATAAAGACTGTATGGACCACGGAGTGGTGCACAGGATTACTTTATTTTAATGCCCGACTGTCCCCCTGACAGATTATGTCCGGGGATAGAAGGATCCGGTCTCTTGGTTCAACGGCTGATCCTTTGCTTGGCTTTGAAAATGCCTGTGCCAGAGGAGTCCTAGAGAACACAGGAGTGCTCAGCCGGGTGTTCTTGGGCATGGCATTCCCGAGTCCAGAGAGATAGCTGTTGGCCGATCTGTTGTTCAGCTGACAATCATTGAGTATGTTTGGCCAGCTCAAGGTGTTGGCAATGTTGCATTTCCACATCTAATCTTTTTGTTATCGGGCCAACTTTACTCTTCTAATTGAAGATCTATAGACATGAGGGTGTGTGTGCACGCGTTGCGGATTCTGCTGCTGATCCGCAGCGGCTTTGGCCCTGCGGATCCACAGCAGTTTCTGCTGCGTTGTACAGTACCATTTTAGTCTATGTAAAAAGAAAAAAAAAACGCAGTGCACACACTGCGGATTTTTCCGCGGATTTAAATTTGCAGCATGTCAAATCTTGTGCGGATTCCGCAGCTGTTCCATTGTCCAGGTGTCAAACCGCAGGCTAATCCGCAGATAAACCGCAGGTCATTTGACCTGTAGATTTAGACAAATCTGCGCAAAAAAATCTGCAGCAGAATCCGCAACGTGTGCACACACCCTCAGGCTTCCTGTGTATGTGGGAGTCAGTCATGGTGGAAGTCAAACACCTGAGTCAGTGAAGCCTGTATTTAGATGATTGACTATGTACATGTTCATCGGCACTGGATTACCGGCCTGCTGACACACCATGATATGGATGGAACGATTGCTTAAAACAATTCTGTCCCCATACACTACCATGTTGCTGCCGATAACAATTTTCGGCGTAAATTGTATGCGATTGCTGTTATGTCTACATAGTATAGCAATCCAGACCCCACTAATATTTTAAGTGTATAGTGATCCCTACCCCCACACCTCCTTCTCATTTTCTTTATATTCATTTCAGTAGTACTTACGGATGTAATTAACTATCGATGGGCTTCTTGCTCATGAAAGACATGTCCATCTATGTCTTTAACTAAGCACTCGGTTCCTCCGTTACTGAGAAAATTGTGGTTGAATTGATATGCAAATGAGGCTGAAGTGCTTTCAGAGTATGGAAATCCTTCGTCTCTACAGCTCTATTCCCCGCCCAGCAAACCCTTCCTAAGCCTCTGCCTCTCCAGCTCTATTCCCCGACCAGCAAACCTGTCCTAAGTCTCTGTCTCTCCAGCTCTATTTCCCGCTCAGCAAACCTGTCCTAAGCCTCTGTCTCTCCAGCTCTATTCCCCGCTCAGCAAATCTGTCCTAAGCCTCTGTCTCTCCAGCTCTATTCCCCGACCGTCAAACGTGTCCTAAGCCTCTGTCTCTCCAGCTCTATTCCCCGACCGTCAAACCTGTCATAAGCCTCTGTCTCTCCAGCTCTATTCCCCGCTCAGCAAACCAGTCCTAAGGGTATGTGCACACTTTGCGGTTTCTGCTGCGTTTCCTCAGTGGTTTTGGCTCTGCAGAAACGCAGCAGACTCTGCTGCATTGTACAGTACCTTTATTTCCTATGGAAATAAAAAAAAGCTGTGCACATGCTGTGTTTTTTTCCGCACGGTTTTGCTGCGGTTTTCAAAACGCAGCATGTCAATTGTTTGGTGCAGAAATGCTGCAGTTTTACACCTCATCCATTATCCATTAGGTGTAAAACCACAGGGCAAAACCGCAGAAAAACCGCAGATAAACCGCAGGTCTTTGTCCTGCGGATTTACCTGCGGTTTTCTCTACAAAATCCGCAGAGACAAAAAACTATGTGTGCACATACCCTAAGCCTCTGCCTCTCCAGCTCAGCAAATCTGTCCTAAGCCTCTGTCTCCAGCTCTATTCCCCGACTGGCAAACCTGTCCTAAGCCTCTGTCTCTCCAGCTCTATTCCCTGACCGGCGCTGCGTTTTCCTGCCTGACTGAGGGCTTTGTGGTTAGACAACTTCAAGCAAAAATGCTGCCTGTCAAAGAGGAGAATGCGGCACTGGCTGGGGAGTAGAGTGGGACACCACGGGTTTACTGCAACAGAGAGGAGGCAGAAGACCGCAGCGTCTGATTTCTCCTACTCCTCCGCTGATTAGAAACACTTCACCTTCATATTAAACGGTGCAAGTTTCTTTTAGAAGTGCAGGAGTTAATCTGCTCAGTTGAGCGCTCCTGAAAACTTTCCTGCATTAAGGCTCAGCTGTTCACTGTTAGCCACTCCCATCTCCTGCACAATCTGGACTCTGGTAAGCACTCATTGCCAGAGATAGCTTTTGCTGCATGGTGGGAAGTTGGTGGTTGTTATTTGAGAAGGCGTTTGTTGGATTTGATGGACTGTTGGTGCTAAATTTTAGTTTTACCCCATCCTCCACTCCCCCGGCATTCCTCTGTTGTTTGTGTGAGTAAATTTGTATGATTGGTATTTTTCTTTATTCCTGTTGTATTACCTTGTTAGTCTGGTTGGTGTATTACGGTACTCTACTACTCCCCTCTTTCCTTTGTAAGGGAAGGGTACAGACTGAGGGCAGATTTAGGAGCTAAAGCAAGGTACGCAGCCCCGACGTCTTTACCATCAGAAGTAATCTGGGGAACAGGGCGAGCTAGTACGCCCTTAGCGTTAAGGACAGGGATGGAGCCCCTGATCCCGGGACACCTGACAACAGAGCCGTGACAGGTGGACTTCTCTTTGCAAGAGCTACATGAGCATGTAGACAGTTTGGGAGGTGAAAAACTGCTGACAAGAGTCCCTTTTAGGCATAAAAGTGAAGTGGCGGTTGAGATATTCCTGTTAGCAGGTTGATATTAAAGGCTTCCATATTAGCTATTGATAACCTTGTGAATGGCTGTGCATCTTCCGTGTGTAGTTCATATGTTGAAATGTCATAGGTTGTTGATCATTTATTGAGCCCTTCTTCTGTTTTATGAGGGGATGTGTTGGCGGCTCTGAGATAAATGCGGCTTCCTGCTTGGATTTCTCCAGCTCTGATGTGTTTAGTTCAGGAACAAACAGAAGCAACGACCCGTTTTATTAATATACTGACATTTGTAATTGCGATCGCTGCTCTGCTCACTGATGTCTATCTTTTTTATTTATCTTCTGGCGCCCAAAGGTTGAGTCTCCTATAAAACGAATGTTGTATCTGCAGGAGTCTGAGCTTTGGTTTGAGCCGGCAGCTCTGTTCCCCACCCTGAAATTCTCTTTGATGTGGGGTTATATTAGATTATTTTGGTTGTATAAAAGATTTCCGTCTGTATCCAACCTTTGTTCTGTTTATGGTGAGACGTCCCGGCGTAGACCTTGGTGGCGGATCGCTAAGGAATGGAGTGATGGCCTCGCTAGGGAAGCGCGTTCTGCCATGTCTCCTGTCTGTTCTGCACAGCTTTCGATCACTTTAATTTAGCTTAGTTTTTTTTTTGTGAGATACAATTAAATATACATTTTATTTAATTGGTTTCTGGATGTGCGTGCCTAATTTTTGTGTATAGCATTCTCACTTTTGTCATTGCTAGATGCTTTTGAAACTTGTATTAGAAATATAGGAAGAAGTACTGACAAAGTTCAGGAATAGGAGGGGCCGCTGATTTTAAAGGGTTTATCCAGGACTTAGTGCAGGCCTGTAGTAAAAAAAAACAAAAAACAGCTAGGTAGTTGCTACTTACCTGTCTGTTGTGCCTGTGCCTATCTGTGTTGGCACAGAGCTGTCAGACCGGCCATTCAGCAGCATCCAGTGACATTAGATAGACAGAACAGCGGCTTCTCTTCTGCTCTGTTGACGGGGCATGACTGCTGACGTCATGCCGATTGATAACCGACTCCCTGCTTCCTAATTGTGGGGAGCCGGCTGTCAGTTAGCATGATGTCAGCAGTCACACCCCATTAACAGCAGACCAGTAAAGGAAGAGCTGCTCTATTGACATTGAACAGCTGGCTAGTTTTTAGACCCATAGTAGGAAAAAAAATAGTCCTGGATAAACCCAAGCTAGTGTGTTAATTATGTTTCTTTAAAGGATATGTACGTTTTTGGGGGTAATAATTTATTATAAATGCTTGAATTTTTGGCTGTAAAGCATTTTTTAAAAAATGTATTAAAAATTTGGGATAATTTTTGGAGCATCGTGATATCACAGTACATAGATTATAACCTACTCCGAAGCATTACAGCACAGAAATTATAAAAAATGGTGATGAAAACATCCATGGATATTGTGATCCCTGATATCATAGGTCAGGAATAATGTGAAACAAGCAAAAAGGTCACCATCTAATATATAAAGCTCAAGTGTGTGTATGTATGTATGTCCGGGATTGGCATCCGCACCGTCGCAGCTACAGCCACAAAATTTGGCACAGTCACACGTCTGGACCCCGGGAGTGTCCGAGGCTATGTTGTGAGGCGAAATTTTAACCCCGCGCATTCCAATTCACAAACAATTTTGCCCCTATCTACATAATGGGGAAAAAGTGTGTGTATCAAGCCCCGCCCCTCATTATGATGTCATAATGGTTGACTATGGGATGGAGGATGTGTGATGGGTATATGGGCACTCGACTATGGGATGGTGGATATGTATGATGGGTAAATGGGCACGGGACTATGGGATGGAGAATAATTATAATTTGCTATAACTAACCACAGTTAGTTACTATGCCTGGACAGCGCTGGGCTCTTCAGCTAGTGTGTATATATACACTGTGACATCACACATGATATTTCTGATACCCTAGTAGTGCGATAATGTGATGATGTCATAGCACAGAAATAATGCTGTAGAGAAGGGGTAGCCATGGTTCTCTCTAGTCATTTACCATAGGGCTGTGTTTTAATTTTTCATATCCTCTTCCATTATCTATAGTAATAAATGACTATTCCTAGAAAGGGATCGTTGGGCAGCTGCTAAGGCCTGTTTCACACTTCAGTTTTTTGTGTCAGTTAAAATCCGCCAAAAAGGCGGAAAGCGGATCCGTTCCTAACTGATGTGAATGGATGCCACCGAATCCGGTTTTTTGACGGATCCGCCGAATGAAGAATTTTAAAGGAACCGCTGCCCGGGAAGGAGAGAGAGAGAGAGAGATTTTTTTTCTCTGTCCGCCAGAAATGATTTCAGGGTTATATTTCCTCCTGACTTCATTCCTCCGGGCATGCGCTCTATAAAAATGCGGATCCTGCAGTACAAAAAACGTTACATGGTCCGCCCAGGCATCTCGGCGGACGCAAAAAAATTGACGGATCCGCAAAAAAACGGATCCAACGGATGGCCATCTGTCAAGATCAGCCGGTAATGCAAGTCAATGGGGAAAAAAACGGATCCGCCAAAAAAAATAGCGGATCCGTTTTTTTGCAAAAACGGCGGATTTTGACTGATGGTCAAAAACGGAAGTGTGAAACAGGCCTTAGTCTCTACCCTAGTAGTTGGGTCCATGTTTGTGGCATATTAATGTGTTGGAAATGTGCTAGTATGGTCTGTTTAATATTTTCTGATGATGCACAGAACTTTAATAATCAAATAAATCGTTTTCTACACTGCTCAAAAAACTAAAGGGAACACTATAATTCCACATCCTAGATAGCTCTGTATAAAATATTCCATTCCATTATTTTTATTCATTGCATAGTGGAATGTATTCAGAACAATAAAACATAATTAATATAATAATACATTTTATTTCTATAGTGCCGACATATTCCGCTGCACTTTACATTTCAGAGGGGACTTGTACAGACAATACACATTACAGCATAACAATAATCACATAGATCATAACAAGTACCAAGAGGAATGAGGGCCCTGCTCGCAAGCTTACAATCTATAAGGAAAAAAAGGGAGACACGAAAGGTGGGTGGTAACAGTTGTCCTGATTGTATGGACCAGCCATAATGTTAAGTGTGTAACAGTACAGACGCAGAGGGCTAATGGATGCATAAAGCATGTGGGAACATGATGCAGGGAACCTGGTTATGGTAAAACTTTTGGCTGTGCCACACAGGGATAGATTAGGTTAATGCGTTGAGGCGATAGGCCAGTCTGAATAAATGCGTTTTCAGGGCACGCTCAAAATTGTGGGGATTGGGGACTAATGGTATTGACCTGGGAAGTGCATTCCAAATGATTGGCGCAGCACGTGTAAAGTCTTGGAGACGGGAGTGGGAGGTTCTGATTATTGAGGATACTAACCACAGATCATCAGCAGAACGGAGGGCGCGGGTAGGGAGGGATACTGAAACAAGGGAGGAGATGTAGGGTGGGGCTGAGCAATGGAGAGCTTTGAGGGTGAGGGTAATAAGTTTGTACTGGATTCTGGAGTGGATTGGTAGCCAGTGTAATGACTTGCACAAGGTAGAGGCATCAGTGTAACGATTGGCGAGGAATATGATCCTGGCTGAAGCATTCAAGATAGATTGGAGGGGGGAGTGTTTGGTAAGAGGGAGACTGATTAGAAGAGAGTTAGGGCTGTGGAGTCGGAGCTCATTTTGGTGGAGTCGGTATAAATTGGACCGACTCTGACTCCTAAAATATGTAATAAATTGGGTACAGTAATTCAATGCAGAATGTGCTGAATATTTTTTCACACGAATTTGGGAAAGTTATGAAATGTCCTATAAGTGACTGTTCTATTCCTGATCTAAAGCTACATTCACACACAGCATTTTTCCTGCATTTTTTGAGGATACGTTTTTCAGCTGCAAAAGCAGATCAGCTTTTTAAAAAAAACGCATCACCTGAAAGGTTTTTGAGCTCATAGATAACGTTTTCAATTGCAAAAGCAGATTAGAAATCTGCTTTATCTATCTGTATATCCATTTATCCATATCTGTCTATCCATATCTTATCTGTACCAAAAAGAATGAAAGTCGGGTAGCACACAGACTAAAGGTACTGTCACACTAAGCGATATCGCTAGCAATATCGCTATAACTTGTGACGTTATAGCGATATTGCTAGCGATATCGCTGTGCCTGATACTTGCCTCCGACCGGCTCCCCCGCTGGTTATCACTGATCGCGCGAGAACGTTCAGGACCGCTTCTCGTCGTCAGCTTCCTGCGGCGCTTCCTGTGGAGAGGCGAGCGACGAGCGTGGAGCCGGGCGGGAGGACGCAGGATCGCCTAGTGTGACAGGTAAGTAGCGACCCCTGACCGCTACGATGTCGCTGGTGAGATCTGCCTGTGTGGCAGCTCACTAGCGACCACTTAGCGATGTACCAGCGATCCTGACCGCGTCATATCGCTGGTCGGGATCGCTGGTACATCGCTAAGTGTGACAGTACCTTAACACTCCTTTTTTTTTTTTTTTTTTTTTTTAAGCACCAGTCAGGTACACCTCATAGCTGCCCAAAAGGAGGCCAGGGACAGGCATTGCTTGTCCTTAGTAACACATCAACATCAGTCATAGTGTATATATATATATATATATATATATATATATATATATATATATATATATATATATATATATATATATATATAGACCAAAAGTTTGGAAACACCTTCTCATTCAAAGAGTTTTCTTTATTTTCATGACTATGAAAATTGTAGATTCACTCTGAAGGCATCAAAACTATGAATTAACACATGTGGAGTTGTATAATTAACAAAAAGGTGTGAAACAACTGATAATATATCTTATATTCTAGGTTCTTCAAAGTAGCCACCTTTTGCTTTGATTACTGCTTTGCACACTCTTGGCATTCTCTTGATGAGCTTCAAGAGGTAGTCACCGGAAATGATTTTCACTTCACAGGTGTGCCCTGTCAGGTTTAATAAGTGGGATTTCTTGCCTTATAAATGGGGTTGTGACCATCAGTTGTGTTGTGCAGAAGTCTGGTGGATACACAGCTGATAGTCCTACTGAATAGACTGTTAGAATTTGTATTATGGCAAGAAAAAAGCAGCTAAGTAAAGAAAAGCGAGTGGCCATCATTACTTTAAGAAATGAAGGTCAGTCAGTCCGAAAAATTGGGACAACTTTGAAAGTGTCCCCAAGTGCAGTGGCAAAAACCATCAAACGCTACAAAGAAACTGGCTCACATGAGGACCACCCCAGGAAAGGAAGACCAAGAGTCACCTTTGCTGCGGAGGATAATTTCATCCGCGTCACCAGCCTCAGAAATCGCAGGTTAACAGCAGCTCAGATTAGAGACCAGGTCAATGCCCACAGAATTCTAGCAGCAGACACAGCTCTACAACAACTGTTAAGAGACTTTGTGCAGCAGGCCTTCATGGTAAAATAGCTGCTAGGAAACCACTGCTAAGGACAGGCAACAAGCAGAAGAGACTTGTTTGGGCTAAAGAACACAAAGAATAGACATTAGACCAGTGGAAATCTGTGCTTTGGTCTGATGAGTCCACATTTGAGATCTTTGGTTCCAACCACCGTGTCTTTATACGATGCAGAAAAGGTGAACGGATGGACTCTACATGCCTGATTCCCACCGTGAAGCATGGAGGAGGAGGTGTGATGGTGTGGGGGTGCTTTGCTGGTGACACTGTTGGGGATTTATTCAAAATTGAAGGCATACTAAACCAGCATGGCTACCACGGCATCTTGCAGCGGCATGCTCTTCCATCTGGTTTGCGTTTAGTTGGACTATCATTTATTTTTCAACAGGACAATGACCCCAAACACACCTCCAGGCTGTGTAAGGGCTATTTGACCAAGAAGGAGAGTGATGGGGTGCTACGCCAGATGACCTGGCCTCCACAGTCGCTAGACCTGAACCCAATCAAGATGGATTGGGGTGAGCTGTACCGCAGAGTGAAGGCAAAAGGGCCAACAAGTGCTAAGCATCTCTGGGAACTCCTTCAAGACTGTTGGAAGACCATTTCCGGTGACTACCTCTTGAAGCTCATCAAGAGAATGCCAAGAGTGTGCAAAGCAGTAATCAAAGCAAAAGGTGGCTACTTTGAAGAACCTAGACTATAAGACATATTTTCAGTTGTTTCACACTTTTTTGTTAATTATATAATTCCACGTGTTAATTCATAGTTTTGATGCCTTCAGAGTGAATCTACAATTTTCATAGTCATGAAAATAAAGAAAACTCTTTGAATGAGAAGGCGTGTCCAAACTTTTGGTCTGTACTGTATATATGTAATCGATATTACGTAGTGTATTATATATTTACAATTTATTACAGTTTTTTGTGTTCTAAAGTTGTATTCCAATAAATATATATTATGTTCTATCTAAATATCTTGATTATTGTATCATAAAAATGATTAAATGTCTGATGTTCACATTGTACTACAATAAATTTTTCACTTAAATAGAAGCAATATATGTGGGAGTTGGTGTAAGGGAAATTGAGGAATCGGAGTCGCAGGTTTGGCTTACCGACTCCACAGCCCAGGTTACAATAGTCGAGACGAGAATGAATAAGAGAAACGGTAAGAGTTTTTGCGGAGTCAAAAGTAAGAAAAGGTCGAATTCTAGAAATGTTTTTGAGGTGCAGATAACAAGAGCGAGCCAGTGATCATAAAGCACTTTGAAAAGTTTCATGACCTCACAAAATAAGGGGACAAGCAGAGTAAGTTGAAATAACTATATACCAGCTATAAGCTTGCATACTTGAAAACACATTTGTAGCATTCAGGATTAACTGCTTGCTGACATTGAATGGAGTGGAGACACACATGAGTTGATTCAGAGCAGAGATTGAAAAAGCTGGTTACCTGTATGAAGAGAATAGAGATGCGTGTCACATTCATCCATGTTATAACTGCCTCATACTTTGTTTAAATGTACTTCGATTAAATGTGCATAAATGCCCATTGTAAATCAAAATGAATATTTCATGGAGGTCTGGATTTGAAATGATACTCAAAATCAAAGTGGAAAATCAAATTACAGGCTGATCCATCTTCAGTGGAAATGCGTCATGACAAGGAAAAGATGCTCAGTATTGTGTGTGGCCTCCACGTGCCTGTATGACCTCCCTACTGTACAAAGTCTGGTCATGCTCCTGATGAGGCAGCAGATGGTCTCCTGAGGGATCTCCTCTAAGACCTGGACTAAGGCATCCACCAACTCCTGGACAGTCTGTGATGCAATGTGACGTTGGTGGATGGAGCGTGACATGATGTCCCAGATGTGCTCAATCAGATTCAGGTCTGAGGAACGGGCGGGCCAGTCCATAGCTTCATTGCCTTCATCTTTCAGGAACTGCTGACACACTCCATCCACATGAGGTCTGGCTTTGTCCTGCATTAGGAGGAACCCAGGGCCAACCTCGCCAGCATATGGTCTCACAAGGGGTCTGAGGATCTCATCTCTGTACCTAACGGCAGTCAGGCAACCTCTGGCGATGGAGGGCTGTGCGGCCCGCCAAAGAAATGCCACCCCACACCATTACTGACCCACTGCCAATCCGGTCATGCTGAAGGATGTTTCAGGCAGCAGATCGCTCTCCACAGCATTTCCAGACTCTGTCACGTCTGTCACGTGCTCACTGTGTCCCTGCTTTCATCTGTGAAGAGCACAGGGCGTCAGGGCGAATTTGCCAATCCTGGTGTTCTGTGGCAAATGCCAAGCGTCCTGCACGGTGTTGGGTTGTGAGCACAACCCCCATTTGTGGATGTCTGACCTTCAGACCATCCTCATGGAGTCTGTTTCTAACAGTTTGTGCAGACACATGTACATTTGTGGCCTGCTGGAGGTCATTTTGCAGGGCTCTGGCAGTGCTCCTCCTGTTCCTCCTTGCACAAAGGCGGAGGTAGCAGTCCTGCTGCTGGGTTGTTGCCCTCCTGTGGCTCCTCCACGTCTCCTGGTGTACTGGCCTGTCTCCTGGTAGCGCCTCCAGCCTCTGGGCACTACGCTGACAGACACAGCAAACCTTCTTGCCACAGCTCGCATTGATGTGCCATCCTGGATGACCAAAACATCAGCCAGAAAGCATTGGTACTGAGATGTGATCTGTGGTCACCACCTGCAGAACCACTCCTTTATTGAGGGTGTCTTGATAATTGCCAATAATTTCCATCTGATGTCTATTCCATTTGCACAACAGCATGTGAAATTGATTGTCAATCAATGTTGCTTCCTAAGTGGACATTTAATTTCACAGAAGTTTGATTTACTTGGAGTTATATTCTGTTAAAGTGTTCCCCTTATTTTTTTTTTAGCAGTGTACATTTCACAATACAAACTGCATACATTATTACATGGATCACTTAGAACTGATGAGACTGTTGTACGTACTTTGATAATTCATATCAAATTAGTTTTATAATCTTGGTATAAAAAGTCAATCTAATTGAAGACTAAGACTGAGTTTGTGTCCAGCTGTATAGTGAAATAACTCATGAGTCCAGGTGTATTCAGTCTACACCCACCCAAGCTGACTGACCTCTGCAGCTTGTGCTTAGATAGCAGCAGCAGGGAGGAGAGACACTGAGGAACGGTCAGTCAGACCAGAGATTGCGCTAAACTTACAAAAAACATTTCACAGCGATTCTGATATTGATGATAAAAGTATATACAGCATCATTAGATCTATGTGATCTATTAAATAATGCATTGTTTGTATTGTGAAATCTGGTGGACTTCTAGGATTTCTAAACTTTATATTCTTCACCTTGGTGCTGTACATAGCCGCCATTGCACTACACTGATGTAATTTTGCTTTTTATTTGTGCTATATAAAATGTTTTTTTGCCATTTTCCAGCTTGAAACACAATTGTTTTACCTATTTTGTGATTTTAATTTACAGATCCTGGCTGGGCCTCCATAAACCGGGGAGTGCTGATCTGCGATGAATGCTGTAGCGTGCACCGCAGTCTCGGGAGACACATCTCAATTGTCAAGCATCTTCGACACAGTGCGTGGCCATCGTCGCTCTTACAGGTCAGCCTCCATGCGAACCTTTTTATCAAGACGTGGTAACAAAAATGATGCATGATGTAGTGGTAAAGACCCAATGTACCTTTCCATCAATAATACTTAAAGGAGATATCCATCTTCGAATGTGTCATACATGGATTTCCAAGATCACATTCGTAGACTCGTACCACAATAATTTCCAAAATAAAAGGCTTTTACCTTTTTAAATTTGACCTCATTGTTAGCAAAGTGTCACTAATTTGAATGTCTGTAATTTTAGCAAATCATCCATATTTCCTTAATCCTATAATATTAATATTCTGTAGGCCCATACAGTGCATCAGAGCCACACTGACCTTTCTTAGATGCCCGAGTCCCTGTGTAAAATAAGAAAACCTTATACTCCCCTCCCGCAGCGGCGCAGTCACTGACCTGTCATAACCTTTTCCATTTTGTCCATAAAGGGGGCTCCACTTCCAACTCGCTCATCCACTCCCCTGTTGCAATATGTCATCAATGAGCTGAGCGCACCCTACAGATGTTCCCCACATTCACGCCACACTTTACGCTGCCACCACTCTCCATTTTACCAGGCCAGCAGACACCAACATTGGGCAACACACATGCACATCCAGCTTCCCTATGTTCCTGAATAGGCCACGACTCACATTTTGGCAACAACTGGACATCACCAAATTATTTTCTCTCCTCAAGATCATGGGCACATTACAGCAACGAGGGACAAACTTATGAAATTTTTTATTTAATATTTAAATAGAATACATTGCTTAAAAAAAGTTATAAAAGATATTGAAACAGACAAAAACAGTATAAAATAAGAGATAAAATACAGATATGTCTTACCAATTGGATCTGTGAGCGCTTTGGCGGAGGACAACGCTATGGGAAATGTGGACAGTTCTGGAATACATGTTGCTTCTCTTGGCGTATGACACGGATATTCGTTAGATGACCTGTTAACAAGGGTCCCACCAGGCCCCTCTCTGCTCCCTCCTCTCTGGTAAGAGGTTACAGCTGATTGGTTTTGATTATAATCCAGCTTTAGGCCTCATTTCTGCTGTGGGTCATATTTTCTCCATAAACCACCTAGAGGAACAATATGGCATCATCTTACCGACATCCTTCAAGCATCCTGTATATACCCCACGTGAATATGATACAGTGCCTACAAGTAGTATTCAAC
This sequence comes from Dendrobates tinctorius, assembly GCF_039654945.1. Lineage (NCBI taxonomy): Eukaryota > Metazoa > Chordata > Amphibia > Anura > Dendrobatidae > Dendrobates > Dendrobates tinctorius. The sequence continues at coordinate 10,957,921 of NW_027361684.1, forward strand.
CCCCTGCAGATTTAGCAGGTTTGATAAGATGCAAATAAGTTAGAGCCTTCAAACTTCACACAAGAGCAGGATTTATTAGCAGATACATAAATCTTACAAACCAAAAAGTTATGTTGCTCAGTTAAATGTTAATAAATTTTAAACATAAAAGTGTGGGTCAATTATTATTCAACCCCTAGGTTTAATATTTTGTGGAATAACCCTTGTTTGCAATTACAGCTAATAATCGTCTTTTATAAGACCTGATCAGGCCGGCACAGGTCTCTGGAGTTATCTTGGCCCACTCCTCCATGCAGATCTTCTCCAAGTTATCTAGGTTCTTTGGGTGTCTCATGTGGACTTTAATCTTGAGCTCCTTCCACAAGTTTTCAATTGGGTTAAGGTCAGGAGACTGACTAGGCCACTCCAACACCTTGATTTTTTGCCTCTTGAACCAGGCCTTGGTTTTCTTGGCTGTGTGCTTTGGGTCGTTGTCTTGTTGGAAGATGAAATGACGACCCATCTTAAGATCCTTGATGCGGAGGTTCTTGGCCAAAATCTCCAGGTAGGCCGTGCTATCCATCTTCCCATGGATGCGGACCAGATGGCCAGGCCCCTTGGCTGAGAAACAGCCCCACAGCATGATGCTGCCACCACCATGCTTGACTGTAGGGATGGTATTCTTGGGGTCGTATGCAGTGCCATCCAGTCTCCAAACGTCACGTGTGTGGTTGGCACCAAAGATCTCGATCTTTGTCTCATCAGACCAGAGAACCTTGAACCAGTCTGTCTGAGTCCTCCTAGTGATCATGAGCAAACTGTAGACGAGCCTTGACATGACGCTTTGAAAGTAAAGGTACCTTACGGGCTCGTCTGGAACGGAGACCATTGCGGTGGAGTACGTTACTTATGGTATTGACTGAAACCAATGTCCCCACTGCCATGAGATCTTCCCGGAGCTCCTTCCTTGTTGTCCTTGGGTTAGCCTTGACTCTTTGGACAAGCCTGGCCTCGGCACGGGAGGAAACTTTCAAAGGCTTTCCAGGACGTGGAAGGCTAACAGTAGTTCCATAAGCCTTCCACTTCCGGATGATGCTCCCAACAGTGGAGACAGGTAGGCCCAACTCCTTGGAAAGGGTTTTGTACCCCTTGCCAGCCTTGTGACCCTCCACGATCTTGTCTCTGATGGCCTTGGAATGCTCCCTTGTCTTTCCCATGTTGACCATGTATGAGTGCTGTTCACAAGTTTGGGGAGGGTCTTAAATAGTCAGAAAAGGCTGGAAAAAGAGATAATTAATCCAAACATGTGAAGCTCATTGTTCTTTGTGCCTGAAATACTTCTTAATACTTTAGGGGAACCAAACAGAATTCTGGTGGTTTGAGGGGTTGAATAATAAATGACCCTCTGAATAAACTTTTCACAATTTAAAAAAAAATTAAACAAAGAAATAACATTCTTTTTTGCTGCAGTGCATTTCACACTTCCAGGCTGATCTACAGTCCAAATGTCACAATGCCAAGTTAATTCCGAATGTGTAAACCTGCTAAATCTGCAGGGGGTTGAATACTACTTGTAGGCACTGTATATATGGTACACAATTCAGGGACATATTGGGCTCCTGTGGGTTGCCAGCTACTAAAACTTTTTTCACCTTCCCCCACAGATGAAAATAGGCTTCCCAATCATGGATGCATCGATGAATTCTGCAAAACTATACTGTTATAATTCAAAAAAATTAAAATATTGGTTTTACCTTGTCCTGTCTAAGCAGTACCTACCATGAGGAGGAAAGTATATAAAGCCGCATTTGAAAGGTGATAGATCAGACAAATGAGTAATTGACAGACATGAGGTTAAAGAACTGATGCCCCTGCATTTTACATCTATGTGCCAGTGGAGGCATACAAGAGCACATTTGCTGGCCCAAATGGTTATCCAACATTGAAAGCTACCTGTTAATTACTCTATATTTACACTCCATGTCTGCTCTTCATCCGATACCTGTTCACCGCACAGTGTGCAGGCAGTGATCCAATGCCCCCAGCCTTTTATCTGTTTAACTCGTAATCCAATTTTTGACAGTTTGTAACATTCCTTTATAATACACGTTTGTGTCTGACAGATGCCATCAAGTATACAAAAATGACAAAATATTCTAACCTAGCACAAAAACGTGATGTTAAATCTACGTAAAGCTGCTCATTGCTGGTCACATTTCATTATGCTGCGTGTAGAGGCTGCGGGGCATGTTCTGACCATTCCTCGGACAATACACAATTTCCTATTGTAGCAGAAAACATTACTCATTCTGTCCACTGGACAAAGTCCCAGCTTTCCGAGTGTGCAGATCGTGGCTCCTGTACGCAGACAGTGAGATCTCTGTTCTTGTACTGTTATCCTGATGAATACTGAAGCTGCTGAAAGTTTCACAATTCTTAGTGAAAAGAATAGCACTGGCTGCAGTACAGTACATATGGTGGATTGCTTTATACATCCATGTCTGTGCCTTTAGAGTCGTTTTTGGCTTAGGTACCAGCAGAGGCTTTATATATAATAGATACTGGAGCCATCTGTAGAAAATACATCGAGAATAAGCGAGACATGTAATAATAAGATGTGCAAGGGCAGATTCTGTTGGATATACTTGTGCAAAATACATTATGGATCGGCTGAAATAAGTTTCCAAAGGTAAAGCGTGCCTGTCGTTTTGAATTTTTAGTTCAGAAAGAAGTAGTCCATTTTAGTTCTGCATCGACCTTTATGAGCACCAACTGTCATCTCCTATCTCAGTAATGGGAGAATCGGTATTCACTGAAGACAGATTTTTGAGAATGAAAGATCGGACTAGGAGGAGATAGAAGCAGAGATGGTTACACTATAAGTTGTCCATGTATCTTAGGCCTGTTTCACACATACTTTTTTTTATCAGTTGCAATCCGCGAAAATGGCGGGACACGGATCCGCAACTGTTTTGAAAGCAACGTGTGCTACCGGGGGTGGTGGGGAGGAGAAGGAAGAGAGAGAGAGACATTTAGGGCTAAATTTCCAGCAGAGGCATTTCTTCCAGGCATGTGCAGTGTACAAATACGGATCCGGCCAGCAAAAAAAAAAACGTTTCAGTGTCCGTCCTGTCATGTCTGCGGACGCCAAAATTTTATATGGTCCTAATATGTTTCCAAGTAATACTCTAACATCCTATTAATTCATGATTATTTTCATGGAAGCATTTGGGGAAACTAAAGCTTACCCCTCCTGAGCAGAGTCTACACTATGTATCACTGATTTCTGGTTCACAGGGCTGGACCTTCCTCAGTTTTGTAAAGTAATATCCGCCTTGAGGATATGTTTTTCTGCTCTTACTCAGGGAAACCGCAGGAATAAGGTTATTTTTTAATTTTTTTTTTTAAACCTTTTTATTTAGTGCAAGTTTTTATGTTCTTTATGTGCTCGCAGGGTAATGCAGTGCATCCTAAGGACATGCCCCAGACAATCCTGTTAGCCACTCCCATTTGTAAGACCATAAAAATTAGCACTAAATCAAAAAGGCCTGTATCTCCGGAATGTATGGCAGATTTTTTAAAGAAATACATAAAACCGAAAGCTCGGGGGAGCAGTGGGAATAAAATAAGAACAAGCACCTTTGAACTGGTGACAAGATCTTAAAGGGCATCTGTCAGTAGGAAGAACATATGGCTATGTAGGTCATAGAAGGTTGAATAAATAACACCTTGATTATCTGCGATCCAATTGTTGTCTTAGAAGTCCACATTTTTCTTAATATGTAAATGAGCTGTTAAGATCTATGGGCCGGACACAGATCTTCCTGAGAATCTAACTTCAGAGCTTATTGTAAATGAAAGGAGGTGATACCAGTGAGAGACATGTAGTGACTGACAGTCTCTGCTCTCCTGATCTCACTGTGTGCTGAGGGGAGCGCTGCAGACAGAATTCAGTCATGTGAACGCTGCCGCTGATCCGACATCCGCTCTGATGGAATGTTGACGAACTGCAGCCAGTCAGCAATCCGTGAGGGTGCAACAACCGGCACTGCCACTGATTAGCTGAAAATCACTCCGGCAGCTGACAGAATTAAGCAATATCCGAGGCAGAACACACCACCCCGTACACCGCTTAGTAGCCACGGCTGAGTGCTGCATTTTTTATTTCCATTCACGGGAACCGTTTATCCCAATGTAGTTCTCCAGGTTGTGAGTATAGACTTGGAGGCCAAGCAGAGGTTCCTGGGAGAAGGTTAGGCAAATTTAGTTTTCCTCCAAGAGGAATAAAGCGGTCTCTCCAGTGCTATATGGAAGATGGCTGATAAGTCAATGTCTGATTAGGCAAACCAGAGTTTTCTCCATAGGAAAAGACATCCATAAAAGGTTTGCGTATGAGTTGCAGTTTTCTTACATTTATTTCGGCACTGTTTTGGCACAAAACCTAAATGATTTCCTAGTACTAGTAAAGTGAATGAGATTCCTGGAACCTCATGCACACATTGCTTATTTACTCCCTGCAGATTTAAATATGCAGAATGTCCATTCTTTCAGCGTTTGTGCTGCAGATTTCTCCCATACTAGTGAGTGGGGAAAAATCTGCACCAAAAAACGTGTGCAAAAACTGTGTCCAAAATGGATTTATTCTCCATTTTTACTGACAACGCATTGGGTCTTATGTCCAGGCTCGATAAGTATCAGTCATTGCCTTATAGAGTAACTAATGTGGCACCACAGGCTCCTCTTTCTGAAGCTGATTTGCAAATGGCTTGTGAGTCATTGCTTGGGCAACTCTGGTCTATGAACTTACAGATCCGGGTTCCCCAATCCTTCTAATCACCTGTTCCTGAGCTTTGCCGTTCTTTCGTCTGACCGTTTTATGCCTAATCTATCAGAAGTCTTTGTACTGTACCCGTGCTGTAGAAATCCTGTATGTTTGTCCAAGTAAAACGTAATGTATCCTTATGTCAGGAGTGCGCCGTGTCCTGGAGGTGAGGCTGTCAGGTAGACAAAAGTTTGAAATGGTTGTATCAAATGCACAGACATCACGAGCCAGTGTTAATGTAGCACCTACGTAGCTTGCCTTGCAGGGCCACTTATTTTTTTTGTATTCAATTCATGTTTTTTTTTTTTTGTTTTTTTTTGAGCCAAGTAAACATTTCTTGGGCAAATGCTAAATCTATGTAAGTAAAGAGACAAATGGTTTCTTTTTCAGGGTAGATTTCTGTTGGAGGGTTAATGATAATTAACGGCGTTATCTGAAACGAGAGGTGGAAGTAAAAAATTCAGGGTAGGGTCAAACCTAGCGGTTGGCGCCTGGCCGAGGTGCGCTTGTGATGATCCTGCGTCCTGACACTTGCGGTGACTGATAAATATACCAGTATTATATCGAAATGAGTATTAAGTGATGACTTATTGTTAATGGATGTGAAGCAAACCGTGCAGCCATTAACAATAGGTAATCATTTTGTTTCACCAAAGTTCTGTGAAAATTGGGACCGCATCCTCCACGCACCCCCGTGTGACTCCCTACTACTTTGTATACCCCTGGCTATCTTCTAAAAAAGGTTTTTGTTTTTTTTTTTTTTATTGCTGAAAAAGGGGTAGGAGTATGACTTACAGAAGTAATTCATGACAGCTGGATCAGACTACACACAGGGATTTGTAGTCTGTAACCATGGAGACCCATTGGTCTGTATTGGAGCTGTATGCACAAAACAGTTGGGTATGTTTTTCATACTGAAGTGGCTTTACCTTTTATTTTACACACTTTGGAGCAAGAAATCAGAAGTACACTTACTCCTTTTACAGCCATCACTCATAATTTCACCTAAAGCTAAATAAAAATGACTCATGCAATAATAATTCTCTTTAGTTACCTAACCCTTTGTCTGCAGGCTCCTGATTTTTTTTTTTTTTTTCTGTCTTATAATCATTCTAGATGGTGCACACGTTGGCCAGCAATGGGGCAAACTCCATTTGGGAACACTCGCTGTTAGACCCTGCACAGGTTCAGAGTGGGCGACGCAAAGCCAACCCTCAAGACAAACTGCAGTGAGTACTCACCATTAATAAAGTGGTACGAGTGTCTTCTGGACACAGGAACGTGATGTGCATGGACTGAAGGTTTTCTATTTGGTTTTGGTATGGTTGTTGGCATCATTGGAAAGGTGTTCATGACCGACGACATACTTGCCCAATGGGCACATGCCAATTGTGTGCGTTCTCTGCTCCTTCCCAGAGCCAAATGGCACGTTGTACAGACTTCTGCATGGCAGTCTTATGTGTTGGTCGTGCTGTCATCATGATCTTCCAGGACTTCCTAGATATACTACCTGTTTGGTTTGGCTAAATGGGCCTATCGTTTCTGTGGATCGAGATTGATAAGCCCCTTTGGGAGTCTTTAAAGGGAATGTCACAAGATAGGTGATAACTTCTTGATTGGTGGGAGTCCGACTGCTGGAACACTGCACCGATCGGCGGAACGGAGAGCTTTTATCCCTTTTAGAATGGTGACATAGTACGTATGCTCAACCTGTGCGCATGCTCCATTCATTCCCTATGGGACTTACGAGCACTGCAGCTTTATGAAAATGAATGATGATACTGGAAAGAAGACAAAGTTCCCTATCGGGGACAAAAATTCCCTAATGTGGTGATCGGCGCAGGTCCCAGCAGTCCGACACATACCGATCAGAAAGTTATCCTGTCAATTAGGTGATAACTTGTTTTCACTGGACAATCCCATAAAGTAGAAAAAAAAGCATGTTCTCCCCATCAGAGATGTCATTGGGGTAGATCAATTGTGATTGAGTTGCTGTCTTTATTCCTTCCAGCCCAACAAAGTCAGAGTTTATTCGATCCAAGTATCAGATGCTCGCATTTGTGCACAAGTTGCCATGTCGGGATGACGATGGAGTGACTGCTAAAGACCTTAGCAAGGTACTGCCACAAGTTGGCTAGTTTTTGGATCTACAGTAATAGCACTAGACTACAGATTTATTTATTTTTTTATTTCTTGACATCATTGTGTTTGTACTTTTAGATGTGTTACATAGGTAAAATATAGACGTGGGTCATCGCGTTGACCCTTTCTCTGCCAGTTTTGTAGGATATTTGCGCTTTCTCGTTACGGCTCTGCGCTCATAGTTGATTCTAATTATCATGTAATCTCCCTCCCCTAGGATCATCCTGCATTTCGTGCTGATTTAGTTCGCACCTCATGCGTCCACTCAAACCTCCTGTTCATTTTGCGAATGTTTTACCATGTTACCTTGTTAAATGTGTTCTCCATGCCCTCCTGATTTCATCGCAAAAACAAATATTTATATTGAAAAAATGGGAATATATTTATGGTAATAAATGGATTTTCAGCATCAATGGTCAGAAATGATTTTTTTTTTTTTTTTTTTTAAATCTTTATTTAGGAATGTTTAAATGAATGACAGCAGAATTGTACACTAGAAAGAAAAACAGTGTGTATGAGTATAACAACATTCATTTTATATATGGAGTACGGACGTAGGGAAAATTCGGAGAGGAAAGAGGGGAGAAATTAGATTTTAAGCATGTGTCGTATGACCTGACGCGATCTTTCGTTCAATGTTTTATGCTACGTTCCCACCTTTTGGGTAAAAATCAGTGTCATAGAACAACATATCAGATCTGGTTCAAAAGTTGGGATCAGGTTCATATACCAAGATCTGATGTCAGTTATGTGAAGAAATATATGGCAGCGTGATGGCTCGAAGGTCAGCAGTGGTGCCTTGCATCATTGGGTTCTTGTGTTTGTTGCATATCAAGGACAATATCTGCGAGGAGTTAATAATAAATTCCTGTTTTCTGTCCATGGTAAAATAAATAAATAAATAATTGTGCCTTTTTTTATGGCAAGCCATTTATCAAAATTTAAAGGGGTTATCCAAACAGGAAAAAATATCTAGGAAACGTTTCAGGATGGTCGAATAGGACGAGAAACCCTACTCTCTTTCTGATATCCCACCACTCTGATTCAGACATTTGCCGACTCGCCACTTGCTACTCCAAAGATAATATCCCTGACCCGGATGTGTCACCGCTACTGTCAATCATTGGCTGCAGAAGTTTCCTTCAATCAGCAATCCTACAATGTGCAACAATCAGCTTCAGGAAATCTGAACGGGAAGTGTTAGAGCCCATCTACAAGAATAACCCAAAAACAGCAATACTACAAATAAAGTGATGGCCTTCTGATAGATTTTGCACCAGGTGCTGGTGGGATTTCCGCTTACACTTCTTGTTCTGTAATATTATCAATACATAAAAATACAGACAGAACTCGTCTCCTGATTTAAAAGGACCCAATCATTCTAATCTTTGGGCAACGTGATAGAAATTGTATTTTATTTGTTAAAATCCTTGCTCATGTTGGACTTAGGAGTCAAGTGGGTGGTCGTGAGCAGTGACCGCTATCCCTGTTTTCACACAGAACTCGGTATAATACATTTTCTACTGTTTCTTTTTATACAAAGCTTTTTATGAATCTTTTAATCTTCTCTTGCCCTTCATCATGCTTTCAATAGATTGCACAGAATTTGCAAAGTTAAGATTCCCTTCCAAAGAGAACTTTTCACTTGTTTTTTTTTCAATTTAAATTATTTCAATTGATTCCGGATCCCTTTTTTCTTTTTTTTTTTTTTTTTTTCTGTGCCCCTCAGCAGCAAATTTACCCTTTAACCTTTTTCTGTTGTTTTCTTTACCTCCTCCATGATAGATGTTGTGCGGTATATGCCCAATTGGTTCAAGGGATCATTTTCTTCTTTAATACTTGAGGGGGGCATAAGTTTGGAATGGTGGGGCACAGAAAAAAAAAAAGAAAAACTGTTATAGAATCGGTTGTAGGAGGAGCTCGGTTTATACTAATAAACCCTGTTGAAATGTCCTCTTTAAGAGGTAAAGATCCTCTTTAAAGGTGCAAGCAAATCTCAATTCTTTTATTAACAGACATAGATGCAGTTGATCAGTTTTATTTTACAAACATTCTGCATGCGTTATTATTAGTATTTTATTTTAGGTTTTTATTTAGACTCTTTTTGCTTCTTTTTTTTTTAGTTTGGAATGTCACAAGTTTAGTGATGTGACATGTAAGCCTGATGAAGGATTCCCTGTAGCACAGGGTTGTGTGAATGGGCTGCCCCTGATTTTCATCTGATCTCTTGTGTGTTTTTTTTGCTGATTCTAGCAACTTCATTCCAGCGTGAGGACTGGGAACCTGGAAACGTGCTTACGTCTGCTGTCTCTTGGTGCTCAAGCCAATTTCTTCCACCCGGTAATCGCTCCTCTCAACACTGCTGATCTCCCATTACTGTGCCATCTAAGTGATATTTCCGGTGGTCTCTCACTCTCTAGTCCCATTTATTTGTAATCAAATGTAGGATACGAGATCTCGCTGTACACGGTACACTCTGTAAAGGGTTAATAGTCACTTGTGCCTCGTGTGAGCCCTTATATGACTTCAGCAAAACTCAACTGTTGTGCCAGAACTCCAGATAATTCTCCTTTAAAGGGGGATCCGAGATTATGACAAAGCGCAGGAAAGAACCTGAATGTGTCGGAACGCCACCCTGGCTCAGAACTAGTTATTTTAGCGATCATCCACATATAAAAAAAGAGAACGCTTTCCCATGTAAAATCCCCTGAAAAGATAAATGGGTGCTAACTCTGGAGAGAAAAAACTGTTTTTCTCTGAAACGCTGCAGTGTTTTAGGATTGGTCTTATCTGGCTGAGATCATCGGTCGGTGCCGGATACATGCGGCCGGTGGATCGGGCAGCATGGGTCAGGTTCAAAAGTAATGCAAGATGCACTTTATGACCAGAATTACCAGAAATTGGTGACAATTAGGTCAGAAAATTATTTACGTTATGGCACAAAACTAGGTTTGTTCATAGCAGGTATAGATCTGGTTTCTTGGGGCATTGACAGTCATAGGATGCACCAAATTGTGTAAGAGGTATATGAACCTCCATTTACAGACTCTCGCATGGCTCGAACACAAGGTGTAAGGTAGTGGAGATTGGAAGTAATAAATGCTCAACACCGCTCTGCTACTGAAATATTGTTTTCCTGCTCACTGGACACTGTCAATCTGCTGCCCAGCATGAGGAACAGGAGAAGAGCAGGGAACCAAACACCAATGGAGATGAGAGGCGTTGTAATTAGTAATGAGCAAGTGTGCTTGGATAAGTTATCTGAGCATGCTCGAGTGCTAATAGAGTATCTTCGACGTGGTGTAATACTATGTTTGAGTCCTCGCGGCTGCATGTCTCGCGGCTGTTCAACAGCTGGAACGCATGCAGGGATTGCCTGTTTAAGAGGCAGTCCCTGCATGTGTTACAGCTGTCAAGACGCGATTAGTTGGTCACTTGGTTTCTCATTCCTAGGATTCCACTTCCCAAACCCCAAAAATCAGCTGTAACTTGTTGGAAAACTGACAGTATAAGGGCTTATAAGTTTCCATGTTGTGAAAACAGCTGATTTCCCATATTCACTCGCGGCTAATGCACTGTGTTTGCAATGCAAAGGAGGAAATGCCGCCGTGGACATTTACTGTGACATCTCTGCTGCTGGAGGTCTGCAATGCAAACGCAAAGTGGGAACGTACCCTAAGTGTTAGGTTTTCCAGCAGCACCACCACAGGACAAATGAAGCATTACACCGTGTCCTTTTCAAATTACACATGTGCAGTCTTCCAGAACAAGAGATATAATGTAAGATAAACTACAAGCAAAGACACAGATTTGCAGAGGGGATGTCATTGTTGTAATGAATTCTTACATGTGTGCAGACAGTGATCATCAACTCTCTTTGTAGGAGAAGGGGAGCACTCCTCTACATGTGGCCGCTAAAGCTGGGCAAGTTCTTCAGGCTGAGCTTTTGGTGGTGTACGGCGCTGACCCCGGAGCTCCTGATGTGAATGGAAGGACACCCATTGATTATGGCAGGTAAGCCGACAACACAAAAACACTGAGATGGTCACGTATAAATTTTTGTGGAATTTTTGGATTTTTCTTCCTTGCAAGTTCTCTGTTACTTTTTAAGATTAAATCGCACAAGTGCATGCATATGTTGCTGAAGTTGTGTAGTCGGAGTTGTCAGCACCAACACATTAAAAAGTTATTGTAGTATAAGGTTAATTGTGCAAATTACTGATTTGCCATAAACTCAGGATCTATAAAAAAAAAAAAAAATGCACACATTTTAGGTGTAGTAAAACACTGGACATATGGCTTTTCCAACAGTTATACCCAGTCTACACAGCTAATTGTGAATCATTATATGAGTTTTTTGCTGAGTTTCTCCCAAGTTTTTGAGGACAATTTTGGAAAGTTTCTGAACATACTATGTATGTGATGGGACAATTTTCAGAGATATTCAAGAAGACATTTAGCCCCTATCCTCCTGCTTGACATGAGCAGGTTAATGCCCAAAGTGACTAATGAGACCTATTATTTTGGAATAGGGAATATGTATCTGTTTGGTTCTTGAAGTTTAATTTCTATGTTTCTGAGCAGAAAGTTCCTGTTTTATAGGCAGGCCGGCCACCATGATTTGGCCGACAGACTGGTGGAGTGTCAGTATGAGTTGACGGATCGGTTAGCCTTCTACCTCTGTGGCAGAAAACCAGGTGAGTGTGCCGGTATCAAATTTTATAAATCTAACTTGTACCTTACTCTAAACAGAGTGGGCCCATTAACGTGTCACGCTGTGACAGTGTTCGGTAACGAAGGGGGGCCTCAAACTGTTCCTAGAACTGGGATCCTTACTATCCCTGTCCCAGGGGTACTCTTGAAGGTAGAGAGACCTGAGTCTCTGACCTTACTATGCTCCTGTTAAACCCTGATTTGTCCCCTCCCACATCCCATGAGGCCTGGGACAGCAATGTAAGGTAAACAAGACACACAGACAAAACAGGGATGACAGAAAGCAAAAAACATATAAACACTTACCAAAGAGAGAGCGGTATATAGGAATGTAGCAACCAAATGGGAATAGGACATTGAGGAAAGCATACACCCAAAAACAGCACATAGCAATCTCCAGCAGCAACAACAATCTCCAATTCAGCACAGCGTCTCCAAGGAGCTAGGAAGAAAAGCACTGGAAAGACAGAGAAGGTCTGGCCAAGTTTTAAACGGAGAGGTAATGACCAGATCAGAAGCGGCTGAAATTGAGCTGCAAGTTTCTGACCAGCATAGAAAGGGTCATTAACCTCTTCAGCAGCAAAGGAAACCAAATCCATTTAATATGGGACACAAACACACAGGCTAAGGCTGAGGTCACACTTGCAAGAAACTTGGATGAATCTCTCGTCTCAATACCCGGCACTCGGGACCGGAGTGCGCGGCTGCATGTATTTCTATGCAGTGCCGGGTATTGAGATGCGAGACTCATCCGAGTTTCTCACAAGTGTGACCCCGGGCTAAATGGAAGATCTGCGAATCAAAATACGTAGTAATCTTCTAACTCCGGATCTCTCAGGAGGATGTCACAAACAGGGGCCATTTTGTTATTGAACTTTTAAATTGAAGGAAACTACAGGTTAACAAAAAAAAAGGCCGTGCAGAGATAGAAAGCCATTGCTGATTTGCTCGTAATTCATGCAGGGTATAATTCATGAAATCAGATTTTCAGTAAAGCATCATTGGGAAAATAGACAACCCTTATGTTACTCATAATTCTGTTTCTTGCAGCAGATTTACACTTTTTTGTTTTTGGGTTATTGCACTGAGCATCGTACATCATCAGAAAACACCACTGCCGGAGAGATTCGTTCTCTGTTTATACCGACACAGTAATACATTCTGGGGAAATGTGATATTTAGCTGTGTAACTAGAGATAACATTTTATGCTTTGGTATAAACAGCTCTCTGATGCAGAATGGAACATATGTGCCTTTACAAAACACATCAGTCCTGGAAGAAAAACGTTTCTTCCGTTTCTTTTTACAGTGTAATGATCATTTTTCTTCAGACAGTGACAATACAGTAGAATAAGAATATTGAATTGGCTTGTTTATGCCTAAAAGTGCATTTATTGTACACAATTATAACAATCAAGATTTCCTAGAGACGCTAGTTTCCCGACAATAGTGCCGTCTAAACAGACTACTGATCACTCAGAATGAGCAGAATGATATTTTTCGCTTTGTTTATAAGATTATGGTTCTTGACAGCATATTGTCCTGTGTAAACAGAACCTGTGCTGTTGAGAACAATGGTAGCCTATGGGCTATGTGTACAGAACAATCCATCACAGATCTTTAGTGAATATAGAAGTGCGGTCAGCCTGCCTAAACAGACTAATAAATGATAATATATTGGCAAAGTTGTAAGCCCAGTTTTAAGGTAGGTGTTGTGGTCCATTTACACAGAATAACCGATATCCTGTTATGACTGCCGATCAGTAAACTTTTTATCAGTTGTCGTACGATTGCCTTTTTACGTAGGCTGACCAAAGAAAACAGTGTAAACCAATGGATTTATATTAATCGCTCAGTGCGCATAGGCTGCCGTAATTCTCAGCAGTACGCGTCCTGTTTATACAGGACGATGCAACTCTGAGAACGATGATCTTTTGTGCTGCATAATTGATCATTTCACCTGACGAACAAGTGTTTTTCCCTTTGATCAGGTAATCAGCAGCCTGTTTACATGGCAAGGTAATTGTGAAACAATTGTTTTTTAACAACTCTGGTCATAACTATCTTGCAGTATAAATGCCCTTTAAGGTCACGTTCACACATTCAGTATTTGGTCAGTATTTTACCTCAGTATTTGTAAGCCAAAACCAGGAGTGAAACAATCAGATGAAAAGTATAATAGAAACACGTCACCACTTCTGTATTTTTCACCCACTCTAGATTTTGGCTTACAAATACTGATGTAAAATCCTCACCAAATACTGAACATGTCCTTAAATATACAGATTTCTAACCAATCAAACTGATCTTACAGACGATGATGCTCAGAGTAGCAAAAAAAAAAAACTTAGACATTTTGCTAAGATCAAACCATCTCTTGTCTGTTATGATCAGTCTACATCAGGAGTGAGAAACCTTTTTTTCTTCTGAGGGCCATTTAGATATTTGTAGCATCCTTTGGGGGCCGTACACATTATGTGCTAACTCCACCCATGAGGAATGTCCTGACTCTACACTGGTGTCAGGACGTAGTCTCTCATTGCACGTGCCTCAGCGTTCAGCAGTGAACATTGCGTGAACGAGCTCACAGAGCAAGAAGAAATTAATGGGCTGGTGGCCATCAAAAGACAGCTGCCGGCCCAAGCACTGCAGTCGTGGGACTCTGCCTGGGGGCCGGAGAGAAGGTCATCGCGGGCTGTAAATGGCCCATGAACCTGAGGTTTCTCACCCCTGCTCTACAAGAACACCTACTTATTCCCTATAACGGAATGGTCTTCCAGATATCTTTTATATGTCGTTTACACAGTACAGTCATTGTGCTTGGGGGATGTAGTTTTCCTGATATACACAAACTCTACACAACAGCACTCTGCAATTAATGAATATATGAATTCTATTATTACTACAGACAAAAAAAGTGAAGTACTTACGGTAATTTACATTTTTGGTCAAAACTGTTTTAATAGGATTCTCGGTAAGTTCAGTTTGATTTTTGACAATTAACCCCTTTCTGTCATGTGACGTACTATCCCGTCCATGTGCCCTGGGACTTAATTCCCAGGGACGGGATAGTACGTCACAGCGATCAGCGGCGCCCACGTGGTGAGCGCCGCTGATCGCAGCCGGGTGTCAGCTGATTATCACAGCTGACACCCTGCACAATGTGTCAGGGGCGGTCACGGACCGCCCCCGACACGTTAACCCCTTGCACACCGCGATCAAACACGATCGCGGTGTACCGGGGGGTTAAAGGGAAGCATCGACAGGGAGAGGGCTCCCTCCGTGCTTCCCTGAGCCCCGCACAGCAGCGCAATGTGCAGCGCTGCTGCGGGGGGCTCCATCCCTGCAGGTCCCTGAATCCAAGATGGCGATGGGGACCTTCAGGGGCCTGCAGGGAGCTGGCTTCCTCAGTGCCTGCAAAGCGCAGGCATGAGGAAAGCCTGTGCAGTGCCTGTGACAGATCGCTGATCTGTCACAGTGATCTGTGATGTGACAGATCAGCGATCTGTCACATGACAGCTATGTCCCCCCTGGGACAATGTAATAAAGTTAAAAAAAAAAAAAAATTTAAATCGCTAAATAAATAAAAAAAAATATATATTCCCTATATTCCCTTAATTTTTGGAAATAAAAAAAACAAAACAATAAAAGTACAAATATTTGGTATCGCCGCGTCTGTAGCGACCCGCCCTATAAAACTGTCCCACTAATTAACCCCTTTAGCGAACCCTTTAAAAAATAAAAATAAAAAACTAAGCAAAAAATAATGATTTATTATCATACCGCCAAACAAAGTGCAATAGCGCGCGATCAAAAAGACGCATATAAATATCCATGGTACCACTGAAAACGTCATCTTGTCCCGCAAAAAACGAGCCTCCACACAGCATCATCAGCGAAAAAATAAAAAAGTTATAGCTCGCAGAATAAAGCGATGCAAAAATAATAATTTTTTTAAATTGTTTTCATTGCATAAAAGCGCCAAAACATAAAAAAAACAACATAAATCAGGTATCGCTGTAACCGTACTGACCCGAAGAATAAAACTGCTTTATCAATTTTACCGCAGGCGGAACGGTGTAAACGCACCCCCCTAAAGAAATTCATGAAACGCTGGTTTTTGTTCATTCTGTGTCCCAAAAATCGGAATAAAAAGCGATCAAAAGATGTCACGTGCCCGAAAATGATACCAATAAAAACGTCAACTCGTCCCGCAAAAAATAAGACCTCACATGACTCGGTGGGTCAAAATATGGAAAAATTATAGCTCTCAATATGTGGTGATGCAAAAACAATTTTTACAATAAAAAGCGTCTTTTAGCGTGCGACAGCTGCCAAAAATGAAAACCTGCCATAAATAGTAAATCAAACCCCCGTTATCACCCCCTTAGTTAGGGAAAAATAATAAAATTAAAAGAAAATGTATTTATTTCCATTTTCCCGTTAGGGTTAGGGGTGTGTTGGGGTTAGGGTTGGAGTTATAATTAGGGGGTTTCCACTGTTTGGGCACATCAGGTGCTCTCCAAACGCAACATGGCATCTGATCTCAATTCCAGCCAATTCTGCGTTGAAAAATTCAAACGGCGCTCCTTCCCTTCCAAGCTCTGCCATGCGCCCAAACAGTGTTTTACCCCCACATATGGGGTATCAGCATACTCAGGACAAATTGCAAAACAACTTTTGGGGTCCAATTTCTCCTGTTACCTTTAGGAAAATAAAAAATTGGGGGGAAAAATATCATTTTTGTGGAAAAAAAATGTTTTTTTATTTTCACGCCCAGGCGTTATAAACTTCTGTGAAGCACTTGGGGGTTCAAAGTGCTCACCACACATCTAGATAAGTTCCGTGGGGGGTCTAGTTTCCAAAATGGGGTCACTTGTGGGGAGTTTCAATAGTTTAGGTACATCAGGGGCTCTCCAAACGCACATGACACCCGCAGACCATTCCATCAAAGTCTGCATTCCAAACGTCACTACTTCCCTTCCGAGCCCCGACGTGTGCCCATACAGTAGTTTTCTCCCACATATGAGGTATCAGCGTACTCAGGGCAAATTGGACAACAACTTTTGGGGTCCAATTTTTCCTGTTACCCTTGGGAAAATAAAAAAATTGGGGACTAAATGATCAGGTTTGTGGAAAAAATACGATTTTTTTATTTTCACGCCCGGGCGTTACAAACTTCTGTGAATCCCTTGGGGGTTCAAAGTGCTCACCACACATCTAGATAAGTTCCTTAGGGGGTCTAGTTTCCAAATTGGTGTCATTTATTGGGGTTTTCACTGTTTTGGTACATCAGGGGCCTTCCAAACGCGCCATGGTGTCCGATCTCAATTCCAGCCAAAAACGTCAAATGGCGCTGCTTCCCTTCCGAGCTCTGCAGTGCGCCCAAATAGTCGTTTACACCCACATATGGGGTATCAGCGTACTCTGGACAAATTGCACAATAACTTTTAGGGTCCTGTTACCCTTGGAAAAATAAAAATTGGGGGTGAAAAGATCATTTTTGTGGAAAAAATGATTTTTTAATTGTACCGCTGTACGTTATAAACTTCTGTGAAGCCTTTGTGGGTTCAAAGTTATCACCACATATCTAGACAAGTTCCTTGGGGGGTCTAGTTTCCATAATGGGGTCACTTGTGGCGGGTTTCCACTGTTTAGGTACATCAGGGGCTCTCCAAACGTGACATGGCGTCCGATCTGAATTCCAGCCAATTTTGCATTGAAAAAGTCAAACGGCGCTCCTTCCCTTCTGAGCTCTGCCATGCGCCGAAACAGTGGTTCCCCCCCACATATCAGGTATCAGCGTACTCGGGACAAACTGCACAAAAACTTTTGCAGTCCAATTTCTCCTGTTACCCTTGGTAAAATAAAAAAAATTGAATCTGAAGTATTTTTTTTGTGAAAAAAAGTTAAATGTTCATTTTTTTTCTTTTAAATATTCAAAAAATTCCTGTGACGCACCTGAAGGGTTAATAAACTTCTTGAATGTGGTTTTGAGCACCTTAAGGGGTGCAGTTTTTAGAATGGTGTCACTTTTGGGTATTTTCTATCATATAGACCCCTCAAAGTGGCTTCAAATGTGATGTGGTCCGTAAAAATAAAACTGATCAACTTTTAACCCTTATAACTTCCTAACATAAAAAAATTTTGGTTCCATAATTGTGCTGATGTAAAGTAAATATGTGGGAAATGTTACTTATTAAGTTTTTTGTGTGCCGTAACTCTGTGATTTAAGGGCATAAAAATTCAAAGTTGGAAAATTGCGAAGTTTTAAAAATTTTCGCCAAATTTCCGTTTTTTTTCACAAATAAACACAAGTTATATGAATGAAATTTTACCACTAACATGAAGTACAATATGTGACGAGAAAACAATGTCAGAATCACCGGGATCCATGGAAGCGTTTCAGAGTTTATTACCTCATAAAGTGACAGTGGTCAGAATTGTAAAAATAGGCCTGGTCATGAACGTGCAAACCACCCTTGGGGGTTAAGGGGTTAAAGGGAACCTGTCACCCCTTCCCCCCCCCCAGGGTGTTTTTCACTAAAAGAGCCACCTTCAGCACTAAGGCTGCTTTCTGTGATGGTGGCTCTTCTGTTTCTGACCCCCATTAACGCCAAAATATAGACTTTTATAAATCGTTCCTAATACCTGCATCCTGTCACAGAGATATGGAGTGTCGCTGCCTCCCAGCTGTCCATCAATCCCCCTCTACAGCGTCCCTGCACCGCCTCCTTTTGTATTTGCCGCCGATACATATTGTCGGGCGCCTGCGCTGTGACAACAGTTCTCAAGCATGCGCAGTGCGCTCTGCCCGGGAGCTGAAATCAGGCTATCGCGCCTGCGTGTTTGAGTCCCCATATCCCGTCCCGCAGTGTGTTATGAAGTATTCACACTGCGGGGCTGGGAATCTTGGGACGCAGTAACACGCAGGCGCGATAGCCTGATTTCAGCTCCCGGGCAGCGCACACTGCGCATGCTTGAGAACTGTTGTCACAGCGCAGGCGCCTGACAACATGTAACGGCCGCAAATACAAAAGAAGGAGGCAGTGCAGGGACGCTGTAGAGGGGGGGTTGATAGACAGCTGGGAGGCGGCTTAACAGAGGGACACTCCATGCCTCTGTGACAGGATGCAGGTATGAGGAGCGATTTATAAAATCTATATTTTGGCGTTAATGGGGGTCAGAAACAGAAGAGCCACCTTCACAGATTGCAGCCTTAGTGCTGCTGAAGTTGGCTGTTTTAGTGAAAAACGCCCTGGGGGGGGAGCGGGTGACAGGTTCCCTTTAAGGCGGACATGCTTGTTGGGCAAAAGGAGATATGTCTACTGAAAGGGGTGCTCTAGGAATAGAAAAACAAAATAAATAGGCAAAATCTAATTATAAATACATTTCCAAATACATTCAATTATCAAATCACAATAGTTTTTTCTATGGAAGTAATCCCTAAAGAATTAAACTGACTGTCGTCTTGATACACTGACAGGAGCCTGTCCTAGAGTGGTAGGACAGGAGCCTATGAGCAAGTACAGGAGAAGCACCTTTCCTGTGACCTGGAGATGAGCTATATCATGTTTAGTCATTCAGAAAGACAGGACGCCTAGAAATGAGTGCTGACACTTATTACCTTTGCTATCTCCAGTGGTATTAGGGAAGCACATCTTACTAGATATGAAGGGAATGGAGGAGTGTCTAATACACATGCTCACAGGCTCCTGTCCTAACATTTTAAGGCAGGTTTCTATCAGTGTAACAGGACAGCGGTGGCCATTTTAATTCTATATTAATGACATCCATAGACAAAACCAAGTGTGATTTGATTAAATGTATTTAGGAATTTATTTATAACGATATATCCTTTAGTTTTTTATTTTGTATTCCTGTAGAACTACTTTAACCAACACTTAGAGTCTAAAAAAGGAGTTATCCTTTTAAGGGGAAGATCCTATATCACGCCAAGCGCCTTGTTCATGATACTCTCACCGACCAGATATTGATGGCGTAATATGTAGCACACACCGGACTTTTCCCTCTACAAAGAATGGAGAGGTCTGTAATTTTTATCGTAGGTACACTTCACCTGTGAGAGACAGGATCTAAAAATACAATGTGATTTTCAGTTTTTTTTTATTGTATGATTTTTAAATTATTACATTGCATTTTATTGCATGAACTAAGTATTTGATCACCTACCAACCAGAAGGAATTCTGGCACTCACAGACCTGTTAGTTTTTCTTGAAGAAGCCTTCCTACTCTGCACTCATTACCTGTGTAAATTGTGCCTGTTTGAACTCGTTACTAGGGATGAGCGAATAGCTTTGGTAAGAACTTATCCGAATAGCCATAGTGCTTACCAAATAGCTGCATCGGGAACCCGGATACCTGGAGCGCTCCTGATGATCACTTATTTGACGCCGTACCTGCATGTTTCACGGCTGTGTGACAGTCCCAACATACAGGCTCTCCATGCGTGTGTTGTGACTGTCACACAACTGCGCCGCCGAATTGATCATCGGGAGTGCTCCAGATATCCAGGTTACCGAGGCAGCTATTCACATAAGCACTTATCCACGTTACCTGTATAAAAGATACCTGTCCACACACTCAGTCAATCACAATCCAAACTCTACACAATGGCTAAGACCAAAACGTTGTCTGAGGACACCAGGGACAAATTGTAGACCTGCACAAAGGCTTTGATGTGTTACAGGACAATAGAAAGCAGCTTGGTGAGAAGGCAACAAACAACTGTCAATCTTTCTTGTTCTGGGACTCCATTCAAGATCTCACCTTGTGGGGTAAGGGTGATTCTGAGAAAGGTCCGGAATTGCCCAAGAAACTACACGGGAGGATCTGGTCAAAGACCTGAAGAGAGCTAGGACCAAAGCCTCAAACATTACTGGTAGTAACACACTACGTTGTCATGGATTAAAGTCCTTCACGGCATGCAAGGTCCCTGCATGTGTTCACTGAACCTTGCAGATTCACCACGCCCAATACTCCCAAAACTGGAGAAGTGGGCAGCAACTAACAGAATGGTTTTTAACAGGGAGAAATGCAAAGTACTACATCTGGGCAATAAAAATGAAAAAAGCATATATAGAATGGGAGGAATAGGGCTAAGTGACAGCACATGTGAAAAAGACTTGGGTATACTAATAGATCACAGACTGAATATTAGTCAACAGTGTGATGCAGCAGCAAAAAAGGCAAATGCAATTCTAGGATGTATTAACAGAAGCATACAGTCTAGATCACGTGAAGTCATTATTTCCCTCTACTCCTCTTTGGTCAGACCTCATCTGGAATATTGTGTCCAGTTTTGGACACCACATTTTAAAAAAGACATCAACAAACTGGAGCAAGTTCAGAAAAGAGCGACCAGAATGGTGACCGGTCTGCAAACCCTGTCTTATGAGGAAAGGTTGCAGGATTTGGGAATGTTTAGTTTGCAAAAGAGAAGACTGAGAGGAGACTTAATAGCTGTCTACAAATATCTAAAGGGCTGTCACATTGTAGAAGGATCAACTTTATTCTCATTTGCACAAGGAAAGACTAGAAGCAATGGGATGAAACTGAATGGGAGGAGACACAGATTAGATATTAGAAAAAACTTTTTGACAGAGTGATCAATGAGTGGAACAGGCTGCCACGAGAAGTGGTGAGTTCTCCTTCAATGGAAGTCTTCAAACAGAGGCTGGACAGACATCTGACTGGGATGATTTAGCGAATCCTGCTTTGAGCAGGGGGTTGGCCCAGGAGGTCCCTTCCAACTCTACGATTCTATGATCCTACATTGGACGGGTGACATTTATCTTACGGAGACGCGCGTCTCCATAAAATAAATAAACATGCTGCGGTCTGGAAAGACGTGCCGCTTGTCCATCTCCACGCTTGATCTGCGGGCGCCAGTGCACATATAGTGAGCATAGGATTTCTTGAAATCCCATCCACTATGCTGTGACATCTGGCTGCTGCGGGTTTGACGCTGCAGATGTACGCCGCAGATGTACGCCGCATCCAACCCACAGCGTTTACTGACCGTGGGAACGTACCCTAAGGAGTAGCTCCATAAGAAGTACTTCAAGCTCTTGGAGTGGTCTAGCCAGTCTCCAGACCTGAACACAAAAGAAAATCTTTGGAGGGAGCTGTAGCCCAATGATGTCCTGAAACCTGAAAGCTCTGGAGAAGATCTGTATGGGGGAGGGGGCCAAAATCCCTGCTGCAGTGTGGTCAAGAACTACAGTAAACTTCTGACCTCTGTAATTGCAAACAAAGGTTTCTGTACCAAATATTAATTTCTGTTTTTCTGTTGTATCAAATACTTATTTCATGCAATAAAATGCAAATTAATTATGTAAAAATCATACAATGTGATTTTCTGGAATTTTTTTTAAGATCCTGTCTGTCACAGGTGAAGTGCACTTACAATAAAAATTGCAGCCCTCTCCATTCTTTGTAGGTGGGAAAACTTGCAATATCAGCAGTGTATCAAATACTTATTTCGCCCTGCGTGTGTATGCGTGTGTGTATGTGTGTATATATATATATATATATATATATGTAAACACATGTCCATGTGCTTCCCGAGAGGATGGGCCGCTATTCCTGTGCAGTGACTGCTCCGTGTTCGCCTACAATATGGTAGTATCCAGTGTCTACATCCTGTCCGTTCATGGATACAAGTGTTCTGTTCAATGTCCTGTAGCTAAAATGTTTCTGATCCTACAGGAAATTCTTAATTTACTCCGAGCACTAACTATTGTGTGTGATTTGTCTGTTTCAGATCATAAGAACGGACATTATATCATTCCTCAGATGGCCGATAGGTAATTACCTTTGTTCTCTTTAGATCTTTATGAAATACTGAAGGTTTAATTGCAGAAATGTGTTTGGCGCCCCACATTGCTCTGCCCCATTGCTCTGCAGCCTTCCATATTCTTCCATATCGGCACATGTGGAGCTGCCGAGCGCTGCGTTCAGCTTTTCTCTAACGGAGATATAAGTTCCCGTCCTGCTGAGCGTTGCGGGTCCCAGAGATTAGCACATTATCACCCATTCCACCGATAAGTCATAACATACATTCTATCATGGTCTTCGGTGGTCTATAAGGGGTGACCGCTTTGTGTGGTGTGATCAGGAAGCTACGGTCATATCTGCATCCTGTTTTCCCCTGAATTCTCACCTCCTCGCACTCCCCACGTGGCTCTGCTGCTTGGCTGTATACCACGGTGCTGTGCAAAACCATCCACTAATACAACAAAGCAAAATGTGAAAACTATAACACCCACAAGAGACCTCGGGAAGGCCTCGTTCACATGTTATGGATTTGGAGTGCAGATTCCATACTGCATATTCACAGCAATTTACATGCGGGGAAATGGGTTTTCCAAAAGTCCCAATTACATTTTGCCAAAAATAAATCTGCCTGATTATGAAAGCATGGGTCAGATCTCAAATCTGAAGGACGCTCATTCTTGTGCTAATTTTAATTGTGGATTTCTCAATATTCAATGCTTAGTAATGGAGGAAGGCGAAATCTGTTAGTAGCGCACGTTTGCTCTGTCTGCAGATTTGTTGCCGATTTTGCAGAAACTTTCTGCAATGTGTGAACGTGCTCTTAATCTGAACAGGCAGAGTGGCGATTTAAAGCATGGAGCGGCAAGCTTTGGACCAGCGTATATCAAGAGTCAACTTTCAGGCTCCAAAAAGATGCAGGTTATCACCCATACTTAGATACGGTCATACGTCTAAAGTGTAAGATTGGGCAATATTTTGGTAATTAATAATATCTACACACTGGGGTTATTTAATACATTGGGCCATTCAGTTTTTCACTTTGGGGAGCATCTCCAAAAATTAGGGGCTTTAAATTTATGGCGCTTTATTCAGGTCTTTAACACCCATGCCATTCTGAACTTATGGCATGGCGTTAAAGGGAATCTGTCACCTGTTTTTTTTTTTTTTTTTTACTCCAAATCTGAAAACTGCATAATGTAGGGGAAGAGACCCTGATTCCAGCAATGTGTCATTTATTGGGCTGCTTGCTGGAATTGTGATAAAATCATAGTTTTATCATTAGCAGATTATCACTAGAGGACTAGTAAACCTGCTGCCAGGTAGTCCTCCATATTCATGAGCTCTGTATAACCCGAACCCTACCACTGCTTGGCAGCTTTCTGCCTATACATAAAAATTTGCATATCAGTTGTGTGGGTGAGGTTAAGCAAAGCTCAGCGTTTAGAGAACTCTGCTAGATTTGCAGCAGAGAAAACAGTGATTCATAGTAAGGGCTCATACTCGTATGCGAGAAACTCGGACGAGTCTCGCACGTCAATGCCTGGCACTGCCACCGGCACTCGGATCAGAGCAGTCAGCTGCATGTATTTATGTGCAGCTGAACGCTCCGATCCGAGTGCCGGCGGCAGTGCCGGGTATTGACATGCAAGACTCGTCCGAGTTTCTCGCATGTGAGTATGAGCCCTAAGTGACACATTGCTGGAATCCAGGTTTCTGCCCCTACAACATGCTGCTCTCAGATGGGGTAGAAAAATATATGATTAACTTGTAAAATTCCTGCTGCTGCCATCTGTCAGGAACAGGTTTGACTCCAAGGTGCCTCACACAACCAGATCAGCTCTGCCAGTGACGTCTGGCACAGCTGGGGGCTGTTTTTCCCTGTAACTTGGGCTCCTGTGAATGCTCCAGTTACAGTGGTAAAAAATAATGTTCCCCAGAAAATCTTTTATGATCTCTTAGGGGACAAGATATGTAATAAATATAATTATGAAAAAACATCTGCAAAAAGCTTAATCCAGTAAAGAATTAATTTAACAGGTTATTTGGTGTGTGACATGAACAGAAGAAAATCTAAGCAAACAATTGCTATATATATATATATATATACACACACACACACACACACACACACACACACACACACACACACACACACACACACACACACACACACACACACACAGTGGGGCAAAAAAGTATTTAGTCAGTCAGCAATAGTGCAAGTTCCACCACTTAGAAAGATGAGAGGTGGCTGTAATTTACATCATAGGTAGACCTCAACTATGGGAGACAAACTGAGAAAAAAAAAATCCAGAAAATCACATTGTCTGTTTTTTTTTCATTTTATTTGCATATTATGGTGGAAAATAAGTATTTGGTCAGAAACAAGCAATCAAGATTTCTGGCTCTCACAGACCTGTAACAACTTCTTTTAAGAGTCTCCTCTTTCCTCCACTCATTACCTGTAGTAATGGCACCTGTTTAAACTTGTTATCAGTATAAAAAGACACCTGTGCACACCCTCAAACAGTCTGACTCCAAACTCCACTATGGTGAAGACCAAAGAGCTGTCAAAGGACACCAGAAACAAAATTGTAGCCCTGCACCACTGGGAAGGGAAAATGAAAAAATAAAAACACAAATGTCTTTCAGGCCTGGTCACTAAGGAATTAAAAGAAATTGCAGCAAAGATTTTAGTGACAGATTAAAAGTCAAAACACTTTTCCGCTATTACCGCAGATCCCGTTAAAGATGTATAACCTTATAGTAGTGCGGGGCCGGTACCTGCTCTGGGGAAGCAGGGTCACCTGGTGTGGCTGCACACGTACAGGTGTATCCTATCCATAAACTGCTTCTCCCCCCTATACGATTTGCTATATTGACCTCTTTTATGTAGCCTTGTAGTGTAATTATTTGCTTAGTATAAGTTTGGTAACCTCCAGAGACCTGCAGAAACTTGCCTCCTCTGGCTATTACTTTATAGAAGCAGGCTGCAGCACTCCTACCGGCATCCTTGGCTTACATCCAGGTACATCAGATCTTATCGCTCATTGACTCCTCCGCCGCTGGCTTCTCCGTACGTCACATGCAGACGCAACCTGCAGTCTTCCGTAAAACTGCTGGTCACTGGCAAATTAATACTGCACTAGATCGCCCTCATGTGGTCAAAGTGGAATTTACAGCCATTGATATGAAGTAACAGAGGGGCAAACATTTAAAAATCTGTTTTTAATTTTATGTAAATATTAAAATTAAGATTATGAACATTCATACATACTCCTTATACGTCTTACATATCCGTGCAATAAATTGGTCTGTATTGTGTGTCGATCAGATATTGGGCTAAGTCTTCCCTGCTAATATTGGCAACCACTGGTAGGGGTAAAAATGCTTAGTTTGAGCAAAGCAAAGAAAATGTAATCCTCATACTTTGAACGGAAGAGTCAAGTCAGTGATCGGTTAGTTAGTGATCGGCAGAGGAAGGTGGGTGAAAAAGGGTCACTATGAGACCCCAGTGACCCCACTCTTTCCTATCTATTAACGTCTTTGTTCCCGTATGCTATATACTGTTCATGGCGATTCATGACATTTGATGGCGGATACTTAAGATTTGTATGAGATCTGTGCACCTACAGTGGTGGGCAAAAGTATTGGCACCCCTGCAATTCTGTCAGATAATACTCATTTTCTTCCTGAAAATGATTGCAATCACAAATTCTTTGGTATTATCTTCATTTAATTTGCTTGCAATTGAAAAACACAAAAGAGAATGACGCAAAAATCAAATCATTGAACATTTCACACAAAACTCCAAAAATGGGCCAGACAAAAGTATTGGCACCCTCAGCCTAATACTTGGTTGCACAAGCTTTAGCCAAAATAACTTCCAACAACAGCTTCCGGTAACCAATGAGTTTCTTACAATGCTCTGCTGGAATTTTAGACCATTCTTCCTTGGCAAACTGCTCCAGGTCCCTGATATTTGAAGGGTGCCTTCTCCAAACTGCCATTTTGAGATCTCTCCACAGGTGTTCTATGGGATTCAGGTCTGGACTCATTGCTGGCCACCTTAGAAGTCTCCAGTGCTTTCTCTCAAACCATTTTCTAGTGCTTTTTGAAGTGTGTTTTGGGTCATTGTCCTGCTGGAAGACCCATGACCTCTGAGGGAGACCCAGCTTTCTCACACTGGGCCCTACATTATGCTGCAAAATTTGTTGGTAGTCTTCAGACTTCATAATGCCACGCACACGGTCAAGCAGTCCAGTGCCAGAGGCAGCAAAGCAACCCCAAAACATCAGGGAACCTCCGCCATGTTTGACTGTAGGGACCGTGTTTTTTTCTTTGAATGTCTCTTTTTTCTCCTGTAAACTCTATGTTGATGCCTTTGCCCAAAAAAGCTCTACTTTTGTCTCATCTGACCAGAGAACATTCTTCCAAAACGTTTTAGGCTTTCTCAGGTAAGTTTTGGCAAACTCCAGCCTGGCTTTTTTATGTCTCGGGGTAAGAAGTGGGATCTTCCTGGGTCTCCTACCATACAGTCCCTTTTCATTCAGATGCTGACGGATAGTACAGGTTGACACTGTTGTACCCTCGGACCGCAGGACAGCTTGAACTTGTTTGGATGTTAGTCGAGGTTCTTTATCCAACATCCGCACAATCTTGCGTTGAAATCTCTTGTCAATTTTTCTTTCTTTATCGCCTTATTGGGGGACACAGAATACCATGGGGTGTATGCTGCTGCTGCTAGGAGGCTGACACTATGCAAAAACAATGAAATTAGCTCCTCCCCGGCAGTATACACCCACCGACAGGCACCAAGCACCTCAGTTTGTGCTTAGTGTCTGTAGGAGGCGGACCGGGATCTCCCCAGATCCGCATTTTTCTTTTCAGGTTTAGTCTGAACTTTTTAATTTTTCCCTCTTTTGTCTTTTAGGTTATTTTCCATCGGGAAACAGGGTGTAGTTGTCACCCTGATTTCCCATATCATGCGGCTGAGCGAGCAGTGTGGTGTCATCCACATCGCAACTCTCAGTACCGCAGGCAGGACTTTTCCCTTTCGCCTTCCGGTGATAAGGGTTGTGGACAGGTGGCTAGTCCTTGCCGAATCCCCCTCCTCACCCCTCTCTCGGGACAGGGCTGAGAGGAAGACGGCGATCGCAGGTATTTCAAGCCGTCTTCTGCAGGATGCGGGTACAGAGGACTCCCTTCCCCCCAGCGGCCTGCCGTTTCCCCGTGGGCCCCTGTGGTCATCCTCTTCAGGGACGTCAGGTAAGTGCCTGTACGTTCCCTCCGGCCCCGCATAAGCTCCGTGAATAGCAGTAGTTGTACCTTTGTGATTTCAGGTCCACAACTTTTGAATTTCCCGCCCTCTCTGCCTGCCGCACACTCAAGCCGCTCGTTTCTCACTCCCAGGGAGACACTGGGGATTCCTCCAACAGCGTCACAAGCAGGGGAGGCAGACTTCCCAGGGCCACTATCAGATCAGCTCCGTTATGTCGGCGCTGGCATGGAGCTGCGGCGTCTTCACTTTCACTTTTACTTTCCCTCACAGTCTCCTCATCGCTGTGCTCCCTCCTCCCTTCCTGAGCGCGCTCTTTTCAGCGCGCCTTTACTAGCCCATCACAGGGCTCCTTTTCGTTTCATATGCCAGCCTCCTCCTTCGGCCATGCCCTCTCCTTCGCTGTTAACCAGTCATGGAGCGGCCGCTAAGCTCCGCCCCCAGCCTCCAGCACAAGGATTTCCTGGTTGTCTCACTCCTTCCTGCGCTGTTTGGAGGACACTTCAGCGTTTTCTGCTGCTCACAGAATCTCGGTAGGCTCTGCTCTGAGGCAAAGATTAGCTCTCCTCGGCAGTTATTCCTTAAATCCTGCGGCCATTCAGTGCAGTCTACCTATGCCCAACCCTTCAGGGGATCTCTGCTTCAGGCCCACCGCTATCTATTACGCCTGTGCGCGCTGTAAAAAGAAGTGGGCATCAGGTCAGTCGTCTCCATTCTGCCCCCCCTGCAGTCCTTCCAATATGTCAGCATCTCAGGAGCGCACAGAGTCCCGGGCGGAGGGCGCTCTTCCCTCCTCTCTCCCCCCGGAGTGGGCCGTTACAATGTCAGTCTGTGTCTGAATTGACAAAAGTATCACAGTCGCTGGTCCAGGTTTTAGAACGATTACCTCAGCTATCCTCAGCCACCTCTGCCCCGACCACCTCTCGGGGTGAGTCGTCCGCACCTGACCGCGACCTTCAGAGAGACAGACGGGGAAGGTCTTCTAGGAAGCGGGCTCGGTCCACTTCGTCCTCGAGCTCGCAGGGCCCTTCTGCTCCCAGGCCTCCTTCTCCTTCCTCAGATGACAGCCTTCAGTCAGGCGATGATTCTCATTCGGAAGCTAGCTCTGAGGGGAACAGCGTTTCTAAAACGCGGGACATGGTCGATAGTCTGCTTGCAGCTATCTTCCAAACACTAAAACTTAAACAGGATGAGGCTCCAGCTCAGGAAAGCTCGGTTGTCCTTAGACGAGCCAGACCTCCGTCCCGAACCTTTCCCAATCACAACGATTTCAATACTACCTTAGCCAAACACTGGGAGCGCCCTGAACAACGTTTCTCAGGCCGCAAGTATTTGGACGTTCTGTACCCCTTTGACGCAGAACTGCTCTCAAAGTGGTCCAAGGCTCCAGAGGTAGATCCTCCAGTATCCCGGATAGCCTCTAAAACGGTGCTCTCTCTTCCAGACGGGGCGTCGCTCACAGATCCTACTGACAGGCAGATTGAATCTCTGGCTAAGTCTATCTTTGAGGCATCTGGCGCCTCTCTCTGCCCTATTTTCGCATCCGCCTGGGTGGCGAAGGTCATTTCCGCTTGGGCAAAAATCCTTCGCAGAGGCATCTTAGCGTCAGCTCCTCAAGACGAATTGGCAGATCTTGCAGATCAGATTAACCAGGCGGGAAAATACCTTTTGGCCGCCTCCTTGGACGCGGCCGGCTGCGCGGCAAGGGCTAACAGCAACATAGTAGCTGTACGCCGAATCCTTTGGCTAAAGTCATGGAATGCGGACACTACTTCGAAAAAGTCGCTTACCAATCTGCCATTCCATGGCTCTAGGCTCTTTGGAGCAAAGCTGGATCAGATAATTTCCGATGCCACTGGAGGCAAAAGTACTTCGCTTCCCCAGTCTCGACCAAAACGTCCCTTCAACAGAAGGGGGTTTCGACCATTCAGGCCTTTTCGTCCCTTCTCTGCCACGGAGAGGGCCACTCAACAAGATCGGCCGCCTGCCACCAGGGAGCGGGATCAGAGGAAACCTTCCTACAAACCCGCTCCTCGCTGGAGATCTAGAGGACAATATTCCAGATCTGCAGGAGCCAATTCCGGCAGATTTTCGTCTAAGTGACGGGTCACCCCCACCTGGAATTTCTTCCAGGGTGGGCGGCAGACTTTCCTTTTTCGCGGATGCTTGGCTGTCCGTTGTAGACGACGCTTGGGTCAGAGAACTCGTCGCATCCGGTTACAAAATCGAATTTGCTTCACTCCCGAACAGACGGTTTTTCCGGTCTCGGCCTCCGCGACAGCGGGCCCAGATTCCGGGTTTTCTGCAGGCCATTTCCTCCCTTCTTTCCGCCGGAGTCATTGTTCCCGTTCCCTCAGACGAACGGTTTTCCGGGTTCTACTCCAATCTCTTTGTAGTCCCGAAGAAAGACGGCTCTCTTCGTCCTATTCTGGACCTCAAATTGCTCAATCGCCACGTGAAGATTCTCCATTTCAGGATGGAGTCTCTTCGGTCGGTGATTGCTTCCATGGAGCCCGGGGAATTTCTCTGCTCGGTGGACATTCGGGATGCCTATCTCCACATTCCAATATGTGTGCAACATCAGAAGTATCTTTGATTTGCGTTTCAGGGAGACCACTTTCAGTTCACAGCTCTTCCTTTCGGCCTGGCTTCAGCGCCCCGGGTTTTCACGAAGGTGATGGCGACTGTGATGGCCATCCTTCGCTCCAGAGGGATCCTCATCATCCCTTATCTGGACGATCTTTTGATCAAGGGTTCGTCTCGCCAGGACTGTCTCCGGAGCCTTCAGATAACCCTGGACACTCTCAGCCGCCTAGGTTGGCTAGTCAACAAGGAGAAGTCCATTCTGGTCCCCACCCAGCGTCTGACCTTTCTGGGTATGGAATTCGACACGGAGCTAGCCCGTGTTTTTCTTCCAAAGGAAAAATTTACAACTCTGTCCAAGTGCATCAAATCTCTCAAGAGGCCTGCTCCCATTCCCATTCGGTTCGGCATGAAGGTCCTGGGGAAGATGGTGGCCTCCATGGAGGCAGTGCCCTTTGCGTAGTACCACCTTCGCCCTCTCCAGCTGTCTCTGCTTTCAGCCTGGGACAAGACCACGATGTCCTTGGACCGTCCTATTCGGCTTCCTCTCAGAGTGAGGCAGTCTCTCACTTGGTGGCTACGGCCAGCGTCAGTTCTCCAAGGGAGGTCCTTCCTTCCTCCTCAGTGGCAAATCATCACCACCGATGCGAGCCTTCTAGGATGGGGAGCCGTGTTCCATCAGAAAGCGGCCCAAGGACGCTGGAAGCCACAGGAGTCTCTCCTTCCAATCAATCTTTTGGAGATCAGGGCGATTTTCCTGGCCCTTCTTCACTGGCAGCCCCTCCTTTCCGGCAAGCCGGTCCGCATTCAGTCGGACAACGCCACGGCCGTGGCGTACATAAACCATCAGGGGGGTACGCGCAGCAAACAGGTAATGTCAGAAGTGGCCAAGATATTCCGCTGGGCAGAACGTTACGTTCCGACAATCTCTGCCGTCCATATTCCAGGGGTGGAAAATTGGGCAACCGACTTTCTGAGTCGCCAGGGCCTAGCGTCCGGCGAATGGTCCCTGCACCCCGCGGTTTTCTCTCAGATATGCGACCGTTGGGGCACCCCGGATGTCGATCTCATGGCATCTCGGATGAACCACAAGGTACCGCAGTTCGTAGCCAGGTCCAGGGACCCTCTAGCCGTCGCATGCGACGCACTGGTGACTCCGTGGTCCCAGTTTCAACTTCCGTATTTGTTCCCGCCTCTGGCATTGATCCCTCGGGTGGTAAAAAAGATAAAATCGGAAGGCGTACCAGTGATTCTAGTTGCTCCAGATTGGCCAAGACGGCCTTGGTACGCGGAGCTGGTCAACATGCTCGCGGACGTTCCCTGGAGGCTTCCGGACCGTCCAGACCTTCTCTCGCAAGGCCCCCTTTACCACGAGAATTCTCAGTCTCTGAGTTTGACGGCATGGCCATTGAGACCGCAATTCTAAAGGAATCAGGTCTGTCCAGTCAGGTTATTCAAACTATGATCAGAGCCAGGAAACCAGCCTCTTCCCGCATTTACCATAGGTACTGGAAGGCTTTTTTCCGTTGGTGCGATGATAGAAAAGTCTTCCCAATGTCGTTTTCTATCCCGTCTATCCTAGGGTTTCTTCAAGCTGGGTTAGACGCGGGTCTGTCCCTCAGTACGCTCAAGGGCCAGGTTTCCGCTCTCTCTATCCTCTTCCAAAGAGAGCTAGCTTCTCTACCACAGGTCAAGACCTTTCTACAAGGGGTTTCCCACGTGGCTCCCCCTCATCATTCGCCAATAGACCCGTGGGATCTCAACCTCGTTCTTAACGCGCTCCAGAAGGCGCCGTTCGAGCCTCTCCAGGACATTCCTTTGTCCCTTCTCTCTTGGAAAGTCACCTTTTTGATCGCCATTTCCTCCATCAGAAGAGTTTCTGAATTGGCGGCCTTGTCATGTCGTTCCCCTTACCTCATTCTCCATCAGGACAAAGCCGTCCTCAGGCCCGTTCCTTCTTTTCTTCCAAAGGTGGTTTCCGCTTTCCATATCAATGAGGATATCGTCCTTCCTTCTTTTTGTCCGGCTCCATCTCATCCTCTTGAGAAGTCTCTCCACAAACTGGACGTAGTTAGAGCCCTGCGTGTCTATCTTGCCAGGACCTCTTCCTTCCGTCTGTCCGATTCCTTGCTAATCATCTCTGAAGGTTGCCAGAAGGGCCTTCCGGCTTCCAAATCCACGATCGCTCGCTGGATTCGTTCTACCATTCTGGAAGCGTATCGTCTTCAGGAAAAGCGGCCCCCTCCGGGAGTAAGAGCTCATTCCACCCGGGCTGTGGCAGCTTCGTGGGCTGCTCGTCACCAGGCTTCGGCCATGCAAATTTGCAAGGCTGCAACCTGGTCATCTTTGCACACCTTCACGAGGTTCTACAGGGTTCATACCCAGGCCTCGTCTGATGCTGTGGTTGGTAGGAAGGTTCTGCAGGCGGCGGTGGCTCACCGGCCGACCTGAGCCTTTCGGTTTCTTTCGTTCCTTTTTGCTGTTCCCACCCTTGGGACTGCTTTGGGACGTCCCATGGTATTCTGTGTCCCCCAATAAGGCGATAAAGAAAGATGGATTTTTGGTTCTTACCGTAAAATCTCTTTCTTGGAGCCTTCATTGGGGGACACAGCACCCTCCCTTTTTCAGTTGTACCGTGTTGGGTCTTAGAGTCCCCTGTTGGGTTGGTACATATGGTTCGAGTTTTTTCTCGTTGCTTCTCCTACTGCTTTTTCACCAACTGAGGTGCTTGGTGCCTGTCGGTGGGTGTATACTGCCGGGGAGGAGCTAATTTCATTGTTTTTGCATAGTGTCAGCCTCCTAGCAGCAGCAGCATACACCCCATGGTATTTTGTGTCCCCCAATGAAGGCTCCAAGAAAGAGATTTTACGGTAAGAACCAAAAATCCATCTTTTCCGTCCACATCTAGGGAGGTTAGCCACAGTGCCATGGGCTTTAAACTTCTTGATGACACTGCGCACGGTAGACACAGGAACATTCAGGTCTTTGGAGATGGACTTGTAGCCTTGAGATTGCTCATGCTTCCTCACAATTTGGTTTCTCAAGTTCTCAGACAGTTCTTTGGTCTTCTTTCTTTTCTCCATGCTCAATGTGGTACACACAAGGACACAGGACAGAGGTTGAGTCAACTTTAATCCATGTCAACTGGCTGCAAGTGTGATTTAGTTATTGCCAACACCTGTTAGGTGCCACAGGTAAGTTACAGGTGCTGTTAATTACACAAATTGGAGAATCATCACATGATTTTTCAAACAGTGCCAATACTTTTGTCCACCCTCTTTTTTATGTTTGGTGTGGAATTATATCCAATTTGGCTTTAGGACAATTCTTTTTGTGTTTTTTCATTGAAGACAAATTAAATGAAGATAATAATACCAAAGAATTTGTGATTGTAATCATTTTCAGGAAGAAAATGAGTATTGTCTGACAGAATTGCAGGGGTGCCAATACTTTTGGCCACCACTGTATATGAGGCACAAGGGTAATAGTCACCATCCCAGTAAGATGCCTTTTACCCAGTCACGTCCCAGTACACACAAACGCGTCCCTTGTTGCACCACTTAGTGAGGCTATCTCAGGAAGGGAGCTAAGGATGCCGGGGTTATCATACCAGGCGATGGGTAAATATTGTGGGGAGGTTGAGGAAGGGATAATAAGCAGAGGATTGATGGGTTAATTCAGGGAGTTGTAGGAGGAAAGAGTGAATGCAGTGGGAATATTGGGGTTTAGGAGAGGAATACAAGGGTCCGGGGAGCAGGTGAATAAGGGGATGATTGTGTCTCCAGGGAAGGTCTGCAGTTTAGGGATAGGCCGTTCCCGAGTGATCCAGAACTGGGTTGGCTCCCTTTTGGGAACGATAGGAGCCGAAACCCCATTGAGCGACACTAAGTAATCTAAGTGGTTGTCATTTGGGGTAAAATGACAGTTTTCCACATCTAAAACCCGCCCACTCGAACCAATCCACGCTTTTGGCTGCGTTAATTTTAACTTTATATGTGGGTTCACCTATGGTGAACACATATTTAATTAGGAATCTGTTTAGGATCAAAAATTAACCATCCTTTTTGGTGAGCGGAATTAAGTGATCCAGATCACAAAGAAGAGCTGGGCTGGGATTCTGCAGGCCCGATGGGTTCTCTCCTCCTGTGATGGGGGGGCCGGTGGTCAGATGGACGCAGGAGTGTGATGCTCTTCAGCTTTTTACGCCTCAGCTGAAATGGGGCGGTCAGTAGTGAACGTGTGGGGAGATGACCAATGTCCGCCTCTCTGCTGCCTGAGGGCTCTGGTGATCAGAGGAGATCCTCTGTTATCTCTGGTGAGAAATCAAGATGGGGCAGCTGGTTTATTATCAGCCTTCTTTTTTCTGTATACTTTTTTCCCAGGTAGCAAAATTATCACAACATGCATATCCTGGGCCTGAAAGGAGAGGGTGAGACTGTGTATAGAAGAAAATGGCTATCAGCAGATCTACATACATGTGCACATTAATAACACTTCGAATTTACAAGGTGGGGAATAGAGCCAGGGAGGCAGAGGCTTGGAAGGACTTTGACACTCCCAGAGTACTCAAGTGAATGTATCACCAACCAATCACAAAGCATCTTCCATTTCGCCAGAGCTGTTCAAAAGAAGCTGAGCTGTGATTGGTTGCTATGAGCAACAGTTTTCCTTGCAGCCAATCACTAAGCATCTCTCATTTCAGCAGAGCTGGTTAAAAGAAGCTGAGCTGTGATTGGTTGCTATGAGCAAGTTTTCCCACTTGACAACACCTCAGCAGACGCTGACTGGGTGGGAGAAATCTGGAATCCCTGGGAACATAAGCTCCCAGCCATTGTCTGCCCCACAGAAAGGAACACAGAGCACTTTGGTTCTGACCCCAGGCCTCTCTTAAAGGGATCCCCGGTATGGAAGTTAAATCCGTTCCACTCAGCTCTGTGGTTCTGACCCCAGGGTCTCTTAAAGGGATCCCCGGTATGGAAGTCAGGGCAAATCCACATGCGCTCTGATTCTCACCCCATGCTCTCTTAAAGGGATCTCCTGTATGGAAGTCAGGGCAAATCCACTCAGCGCTCTGGTTCTGATCCCAGGCTCTTAAAGGGATCCCCGGTATGGAAGTCAGGACAAATCCACTCTGCGCTTTGGTACTGACCCCAGGCCTCTCTTAAAGGGATCCCTGGTATGGAAGTTAGGACCGTTCCACTCAGCGCTCAGGTTCTGGCATGGATAAAGGTTGTCCAGCTCCACCATGTAGTGAAAACAAATTTCTTTTATTCACTTTAATTGATACAGGGTAGAGGTTAAAATGCCAGCATAGAAGATATAGATGCTTGCGTTCTCAATGCGTTTCTGGTGTCTTTGTTACTATGCCTGGGCAGCGCCGGGCTCGTCAGCTAATTTGTATATAAATTTATGATTATTATTATTTTTTTTAGTCAGGGAGCAACAGGTTATTTAAATAAATGTGTGGGGTCACAGCTTTCAGAGAGTAACGTACCCGATTTGGGGGAGTATCATTTTGAAACCTTTCTGTCGCCTCTAGAAACACTATTTACCTGCACATTTAGTATTCTGCAGGTCAGTGGTGTTAAATTCCTGTTTCTCTGGCTTACTAATGCAACAGCTAGAGTTTTATTGTGCCTGCAGCTGCTCGCTTCCAATCATCGGGGCAGGGAGCGCTCGCATACACTGCTCACTACAGAGCGCGTTGTGATCACTCACTGGCACATTGACGGACAGCCTCAATCCCTAACTGCTCCGACACTATAAATCTAAGTTCCAGTCCTAACCCTATTGTGCCTTTTATCAGTCTTTACCCACCTGCCGGGGTTGGCACCCTACGGCATACAAGAAGTGGCCCCCGCTCATTGTCGGCTGCCCTCCTGTGCCATATCCTGGCCTTCTGTGGGCAGTGTAACACCAACAGGCGCCAGAATAGAAATACTAGCTGAACGCCATCAGACCACGAAATGAAACCTGGTGTCTAGATAACAATTGTAAGCGAATTAGCCTCTAATCGGGGTACTGAGCGACAGTGGCCCCAAAATATGATCTAAATATTGCCAATCTGATATGCCTCCTCTACCTCTGGGCTCTCCACCATTACAGACGCACTACATTTCAGGTTCTCCATATTTTCACTCAATTGTTGGTATCTGTTTTTTACTTGATTGGACTGTTTATATTTTTGGTCTGTTGTAATGTATGTCCTATAAAACCATAGAATAAAAGGAGTGTAGTCTGTGGCCGGCACGGAGTCAGGACCAGAAAAAGCTCAAGATACCAGATGAAATATCAAAGTCTGGGCAGGAGCGGCATAAAAGCCAAGCGTCAGACAGAAATGTGGTCTGGAGCCGGGCGCTGGAGTCTGTAAACCCAAATATTCTGTGTCTTCAATGATCGGTTGTTGGCTCCTGTGGCAGCTGGATGTGGGCATTGACTGGTGATGGGCAGCAGCGCCCTGATCTCCGCTGCTATCCCCCGGATTTCATTCCCTGTGACAGAGCGTAATGTCAGGACACATCACATTACCGATCTACATATATAAACCATGATAATCGCTTATAAGGAGACATTCTTCCATTCACTGTTCCTTGCTGTCCCGTTCTGTCTGTGTATATCAATGACTTGTATCTATCTTCATGTCTTAATAACTTGCTGTCTAACCTGTCGCCTCTCTCCTGTTCTCCCTTGTGCTGCATTGGATGTAGAACTCGTCCCAGGGGTGTGCCGCAGAGGTACTGTGCAACGCGCTCACGTATGACTTGTGCGGGCTGTGCCTTATTTCACACTTATTCTTATTTTCCTCTTATCAGACGTCGGAATGAATTGGGCATCACTAAACATGTCTGCCATTATCACTGTCTGACACTCACAATCATTTCTACATGAGGCAGAAACTGAAATATTTTGAAGCTTAGTAAGGCTGGATTTTCATGTACCAATTACTGTATTTTTATTTTTTTTTTGGGGGGGGGCAAAAGACAACTAATTTCAGGAAAAGGTCAATAATTATTATGACTTTCCATGACTTATAGAAATGCCACCATGCCAGTCTCAGATTTGCATGCTGTGTGTGCTGCCATATGGTTCTCTATACGGTGCCGTCCTGCAGATCTGTTCCCAGCTAGGAGCAATGCTTCTACCTTAGTAATTTCTTTATGTGTTGTCTGATTTGTATGGGGGTATGGTAAGACCCTTTACAACTCTATATTACTGCCCAAAACTTAGATTCTGTAATAATGGCATTGGATTAAGGCGCAGTAGCAGCAGTAATATCATGTACACAGCGCTCAGATTTTTCTCTCGTACAGTCTGTTCCAGACCCATAAATTAGCAGGATATCCATCTTACTGGAGCCAGAATCTGTGCGTGTAAATCTAGCCTTACATTGCTAACGCTGCCACCATGGACGGCATTGCCTCTGACTTTGCTTCATTTTTTATAATGACACACAAGAGACTAAAATGCATTAATCCATCTAATATATTGTTTCTGTGTAGATTGATAAATATCTGTATATACAGAGTAATATGTGAGATTTTGTATTGTGAATACTGGAGCTGGGAACAATTTACCATATACCAATAACTGCCATCAACTGTATAGAAAACAGTCAGCTCACTGCAGAACAGAGGAATTCCCGATGTACAGATTAAGCCATTTGGTACAGCAAAGGGTCAAGCTGGAAAAAATGTGCAAAAAAAAAATCCAGCAAGGGGGTCATTAAAATCCAGCTTCTATTGCCAATCTATTGCCACCCAAGAATTCGACATTGCAGACCCATTTCTGACGTGTGTCCTTAATCTCCTATGTGTAGGATTAAATCCCCTGGATAGGGTAAACTGGGTCCTTAAGTAGGGTGAAATAAAATGGGAATAGATTAATATGACTGTGTTCATATATCCAGTGCTTATTACAGTTTTGGGATTACAAACTGGAATTAAAATGATCCAGTACAGGATCCATTCGTTTGATTGGGGACAGGAAAGTCCTAAAATGTCTTTTGCTTGATTTCAGTCCTTACGCATTAGATTTTTTTTTTTTTTTTAAGCTGGATCTAAAAGTGTAATATGCACAATTTTTTTTTGTTTGGGGTAACAAAAAAAAAAAAAAAAAAAAAGCATCTGGGTCCAATTTTTTTTTTTTTTTTTAAATCACATTTTTAAACACTCTGCCCATACACCCAGACCATCACTAGAGGTTTTTTGCTCATTTGAGTTTCCCAAAATGCGTGGGAGACTCCACAGTTGTATGGAAGAATGTGCAGTGGTCAGATGAGACCAAAATTGAACTTTTTGAACACCAAGGTAAACACTATGTCTGGCACCAAGCCAATAAATCTCATCACCTCTAGAGCACCATCCCCACAGTAAAACATGGTGGTGATATGTCGGGCTGTGGGGAGGTTTTTCGGCAGCAGGGATTGGGAAAATGGTCTGATTCAAGGTGAAGATGGATGGTGCGAAATACAGGGATATTCATGAGCAAACCTGTTTCAGTCTGTCAGTGATTTGAGACTTGGATGGAAGTTCACCTTCCAACAAGACAATGACCCAAAGCATACTGCTAAAGCAACACTTGAATGGTTTAAGGAGAAACGCGTAAATGTTTTGGAGTGACCAGGTCAAAGCCCAGACCTTAATCCAATTGAGAATCTGTGGTTAGACTTGAAGATTGCTGTTCACCAGATGAAACCACGTCTATATTAAGGGAGCTGAGCAGATTTGCCTTGAGGAATGGGAAAAAATCCCAGTGATAAGATGTGGAAAGTTCATAGAGACTTATCCAAAGTGACATGCGGCTGTAATTGCCGCAAAAGGAGGCTGTACAAAGTACTGAATTTAGGGGGGTGAATAGTTAATCACACTGAAGTTTTCAGTTATTTTGCCCTATTTGTCGGTTGCTTCACAATAAAACGAAAACCAGATGTTCACAGTTGTAG
Organism: Dendrobates tinctorius; assembly: GCF_039654945.1. NCBI lineage: Eukaryota > Metazoa > Chordata > Amphibia > Anura > Dendrobatidae > Dendrobates > Dendrobates tinctorius. The sequence goes on from NW_027361684.1 coordinate 10,997,180, forward strand.
GCATGTTTTTTTTTACATGAAGTGATGCAAAACCTACCCCCCCCAAAAAAAAGTGAAAGTCCAAATTGTGAGGCAGCAAAACAGAAAAAATGCCAAGGAGGCGAATACTTTTTACTTTTCCAAGCCACTGTATGTGTATGTACTGTAGTGTCGTGTTAATATACCAACCTAACACAGTCGTCTCTGGTATCCAGCGCGGTTCAGCTTCTCTTCTCAGCGACGTTGCCCCACTGCAGGCTCTGGGTCACACTAGGCCCTGTGTGACCCGGAAGTGGTTTTTACCATGGAAGTCTATGGAGTGTAAGAATGAGGCACCATAGGCTTGCAGTGTAAAAGAGACTTCTGGCTCACACACAGCATACAGTGACCCAGAGTGTCTGAAGAGAGGTGGCATCACTCAGTGAAGGAGTAGAACAGCGCTGGAGAGCGGAGAAGACGGCAGTAGGTGAGTATATTAGCACCACCACAATACATGTAGGATTAGAGAGAGAATATGAATTGGAGGGCACCTTTAGCCTAATGTATATTGGCAATTTAAAGGGATGCTATCATAAGTAAATGACTTATTTTTTAAATCGGGTTTTTGTATTTTATATGTATTTTGAAAAATAAAAGTATTCCCTATCACAGTCTGTATTAAAAATTAAAAGTAGAAATCTTACAATTTTCACACTGTCCAATGGGGCTTTTTTTTAGACTCTTAGCTTCGTATATCAGGAAACACACGCACATTAGCCACAATGAACAGACTCTGACCCTATTTTTTTGTATGGAAGGCTCTAATGAGTGTGTGTACTGGTCATTGTAAAGGGAGGGGGGGAGCAGGTTGGCTGTTGTAGCTGGTTAATCTAGTGTTATCACCTTTATACAGAGGTTTGAACAATCATTGTCATCCTGCTGAAAACTGTTTCAGAACGGACAAGAAGTCTAAAGACGCCCCATTGGCCAGTGTGAAAATTGATAGAATACCATTTTTTGTTTTTCAATAAAGATCATGATATATGTATATGTGTCAGCTGTTAATATGGGAGGCTTATTGTGGACTGATTTTTTTTTTTCCTCCACTTTTTTTTTTTTTTTTGTAAATATTCTTCCTTTAGAAAATGTCAATAAAATAACTGGAAAGGAAAATTCCATTTTCCAGAAACAGTAAGGCTATGTGCCCACGTAGCGTTTTAAAACGCTCACTAAAAACCGGACTCCTTCCCAGAAATCGCGCGTTTTTTTCTGCGCGATTTCACCGCGATTTTACCGCGATTATGATCGCGATTTTGCCGCGATTTTCGCGTGCGTTATTCAAGCACTTTCCAAGCGATTTTAAGCATCGCTTGGAAAGTGATTGACAGGTTGGTCAAACTCGTCAAACATAGTGTTTGACAAGTGTGACCAGGTTTTTACTATTGAGGCTGCCTATGCGGCATCAATAGTAAAAGATAGGATGCTAAAAAAAATTAAAAAATCGGGGTATATTTACCTTCCGGCGTCCCGCGCTGCATTCCCGGGCCACAGCGTTCCCAGTAATGCCTTGCGAGACCTGTGATGACGTAGTCTTGCGTTGCTATAGCGATCTCGCGAGACTACGTCATCACAGGACCTTGCTGCAAGGCATTACTGGGAACGCTGAGGCCGGGAATGCAGCGCGGGACACCGGAAGGTAAATATACCCCGATTTTTTATTTTTTATTCTTTTTTTTACAGGGGTATGGTACCCAGGGCCTGGAGGACAGTCTCCTCTCCTCCACACCGTGGGTACCAACCGCACATGAGACACTTAACTTCCCGCATGGTGGGCATAGCCACATGCGGGAAGTAAGCGGTTCTCATGCATTCCTATGGGTGCGGAATCGCGGCAATTCTTTGCGATTCCGCACAAAAGAATGAGCATGCTGCGATTTTTTTTCCGCGATGCGATTCCGCCGCGGAGAAAAGCGCAGCATTAGCACAGCATGTGCGGAATGCCATAGGAATGTATGGGGGGCATTCTGTACACGATTTTTAAACGTTTTCGCGCCGAAAATCGCTGCAAAAACGCTTAAAAATCGCTACGTGGGCACACAGCCTAAAAGAAAGAATGAGATTAAAAAAACAAACAATCGTAATAAACCACAACGATAACACTATAAGGCTGTGGATTTGCGAACCAAAAGGCTTGTATGAAGAGTTTAAAAATCAAGAGGCAGTGGTGGGGAGGGACACGGGAAGGAAAGGGGGAGGGTAAGGAGTCAGAAAATCCTGCTTAAAATATAGAGGTTAACTAAGCGATTTGGGAGATCTAGCTCAAATCAAGGCATGTACATTACAGAACAAGCTATATGTAAAGAAAGAAAAAAAAAACTCCATAATATGTGTATATAAAAAAAAAAAATATTGTGTAATATACAGTGTGTCCGTAAAGTCATGGTGCGCTTTTGACCAGTCACAGGAAAGCAACAAAAGACGATAGTAATGTGAAATATGCTCCAAATAAAAGGAAAACCCTCCCAGTTTTCAGTTTTTCAGAATCCATGACCAAAGTGCTACGTGAATATCGTCACTTTTATAACGACGCGCCACCACATAGGAATAACATTACTCGGTGGGATAAGCAGTTGAAGGAAACCGGCAGTTTGGTGGAGAAACCCCGTTCTGTTGGTCATCAGTCAGTGACGAGTCTGTAGAGGCTATACGGGATAGCTACCTAAGGAGCCCAAAAAAATCTGTGCGTATGCTCGACAATTACACCTAAGCAAGACTACAGCTCATAAGGTGTTAAAGAAATGTCTCCGTTTTACGGGGTACAAATTGCGACTGCTGCACGCTATGAAACTGGCAGATAGACCCAAACGATGCGCGTTTGCTACAGATATGCTTCATGAGATCGACAACGATGCAGGGGTTTTGCAGAAGAGTTTGTTTAGCGCTGAGGAGACCTTCCATGTCTGTGGACATGTTCATCACCATAACGTCCAAATATGAGCTGCTGAACATCCTCATGCTACGTTGACTACGAACGTAACACCCCTAAAGAGAACGTGTGGTGTGGCCTGATGCATGATAAGGTGATAGGCCCATTTTCTTTCGCGGAGTGGTCTGTGACACAAACACGTATCCTGACATGTTGGAATTGTATGCAGTGCCACAATTTCCAGAAGGTGTCATCTTTCAACAGAACAGCGCTCCTCCACACTATGCCACCATTGTTCGTGAGTTTCTGGATAGAAAATTCCCCTGGTGGTGGATAGGCAGGGGTTCTGTCAAGCCATGGCCACCACAATCCCCGGATCTGACGCCCTTACACTTTTACTTTTGGGGTTATGTGAAGCAACATGTGTACCTTGAACGTATCAACGACATTAATCACTTAAAACAGAGAATCACAGACGTTATTCACTCTGTTACACCAGACGTCCTTACCCGTGTGTGGCAACAACTTAACTATCGTTTGGATGTGTGTAGGGCAATAAATGGAGCCCACATCGAACTGCACTGAATAGGTAAGAAACTGGGAGAGTTTTTCTTTTATTTGGAGCAGATTTCACATTTCTATTGTCTTTTGTTGCTTTCTAGTGATTGGTCAAAAGTGCACCATGACTTTACGGACACACTGTGTATGTGCACTTTTTTGTAGAAGGAGAAAAGAATTGTTGCGGTATACAGAATGTGCACACAACGCCTTTTTCTCGCGTATTCCGTCCGGAATCCGTCTGTCGAAGAGCCCTGTAAAATGAGAATAGTGCACAGCAATGTCAAAGCAATATTGCTGTGCACATGTCCCGTCTTATTTCATTTCTTTTAACCACTTCACGGTTCCGAGATGCTGGGGCAGCTAAGAAAAGGGACAAATGCAATCTTTTGGTAACATCCACTTGGAATCTTCCAAATCTTGATACTTAAAGTATAGATTGAAAGTCGCTGACGGTGAAGCTGCCTCAGGAAAATGACCGCCAGGAGTCTTCCTGAATCAGCTTTGACTGGGGAAACTTGGGGGTTGTTCTATTGTCTAAAAGACGTGGTGTACATGTAGCCTTAGGTGTAAGGACACGATTTACATTGGTGAGGATGAAGCCTTTGCTTACCTTTACTTTTGTAACATGCTAATATCCATTTGGGATGGAAGCGTTGTGGAAGCTGTGGACATGGTTATTGTTACATTTTCCTTTTTTTTTTTTTGTTAGTTTGGACCTGTCGGAACTTGCGAAAGCTGCCAAGAAGAAGCTTCAGGCGGTAGGTTCTGTGCCAGCACGAGGCGGGTGTACTCCGGGCACCTGAAGCCTCATTCACCTATCACGTTGGTTGCCTCTCTCCTTTTCTAGCTTTTCGGACAGCTCGTCATTTTCTTCAGAGTGGCACTTTTGTCGTCCTCTTTAATCACACACTGCTACAGTCTATTGTAATTACAGGGCTGTCACTTTATGTTCGCTCTGGTGAACTTCGCTGCCATTATCCAGCACTTCCGCAGCCGCTCTCTTTCTTGTGATGGACATTTACCCGCTGCCTGTTATTTCTTCCTGATTAACCAGGCACTATCTTTATTCACAGCTCAGTAACCGGCTATTTGAAGAACTGGCCATGGATGTCTATGATGAGGTTGATCGAAGAGAAAACGATGCAGGTAGAGTGTTTTATAAGGAGTGTTTATGATGTATGACTGTGTACTGGCACACCTGACGGACTGGCATTGGTATATGCGACGATTGAAGGGCTACTGTGCACTGTGCAGCCTTTGCAGATAACTTATGGGTAACCGGCATTTAAATATTTTTATTTTAATAAATCAATGAAATGAGAAACTTTTATAATATATCTTGTCTGAGAAATCCACTTCTGTCTCCTCCTGGGCTGATTTTCTATTCTCAAAATTCTCAATTCATAGGTAAAATCTGTAATTAGTGAATACAGATTTCCCCATAACTAAGATATAGGAGATAACAGTTGGTGCTCATAAAGTTCTATGCAACATTGTATCTTTTCAGGAGAACTTGTCTGTTCTTACCGCTAGCGCCTCCTTTCTCCATAACTTATAGATAACGGTGGAGGCGTCCTTCTGTCCGAAGCCGGGATGGGTGGCGCCTGCGCACTGTGGCATTGGAGTCGGCACATCCGCATCCTGCACTATAACTCCATTTTATTAAAGAATTAACAAAAATTGTCCTGAAAAACTTAGCAATGGCACTTCACATCATTTAAACATAAAAGACCAGGATGTAAATCCATCCAAGATAAAGAGATCCATAAATAAATTGTATAAACTTATTTCAATGTCTTAAAATACAACATATTAATAAAAAAGCAAGATGTCTCAATAATAGGAGAGACGCCACCAACGCAAGAAATCCTTAATGGTGGATGCCAATATCCATAATTACCATAATCTGGCTAAATGCTCAATTCCTAAATATTACATGGATTATCTACTATTTCCAATTTCCAATAGTCATCAATCATAATGGGATTTACTCACTTTCCCAAGGATATGTGTAACTCAAGTATCAAACATATATTTAAAGTGTGCAGTGCCATTCAGGAAAATGTGGAGGGATATATGTGCAAAATCTGCGTATACATAAAGAGTGATTAAATATGCAGAGTCCAAATTACTTAGAGTTGTGGTGGCATTCCCTCACCCCGACGCGCGTTTCTGACTCCATTTTATTAAAGACAATGTGCATGTGAAATTGTAGACTGTGTCGTCAACAAAATGGCGCCGGATTTTGCTGGATGCGGACGTGTTGACTCTTGCATTATTTTATTGAAGAATTTTACTACAACATCAACATAGCAGTGCTCACGCGCCGTCCGTCGCCATTATCCCTATGGCCAGCGCGTGTGCACTGCTATGTTGACGTTGTAGTAAATTACTTCAATAAAATGGCACCGGTGTCAGCTAGTGCACATACTGCGATCTCAGGCGCCATTTTATTGAAGACACTGTAGAAATGTACCAATAAAAATGCTGGATCCCGGGCGTAGAGCAGGTTCAATACCTAATAATCTTATAAGCACCAACTGTGTTCTCCTGTCTCAGTAATCGGAAGCCTATCCTCACTGAATACAGATTTTACTGATGAATTGAGAGTGATCGCTCAGTCCAGGAGGTGAAAGAAGAAAATTTCTCTAATAAGATATATTACAAAGTTTCTTATTTTCATGTGTGCTATTCATTTATTAAGTAAAAACTAAAATGCCGGTTAATTTTTAACAAATGACTGAAGCTTTACCATAGGAGAGGAAAAAAACGCTTAGAAGACTTGTCTCTTTTCAACTCACCCGGCCCTCCGTCTTCTCACAGCGCATGCGTCAAGGTCCTATGTCGACCTCGCTCATATCCATCCCCCGCCATTAGTGCACCACTGGCTTCTATGACCAGTTCTTCCTTTTATGATTCACGCAAGCGCCGGCCACTTCGGATGTTTTATTACTCTCAGTTAGTGGTGAGGGAACGTGCTGAGATTAGGTGTTAAATGAGCATGCTCGGGTGTTATCAGAGTATCTTCGGCGTGCTCGAATAATATGTTCGAGACCCCGTGGCTGCATGTTTGGCGGCTTTTAGACAACCACAACACATGCAGGGTTTGCTAACAAACAAGCAGGCAATCCCCACATTTATTGTGGCTGTCTAACAGCTGCGAGACATGCAGCCACGGGGTCTCGAACGTATTATTCAAGCACTCCAAAAACACTCGTATAACATCCAAGCAAGTTCGCTCATCACTACTCTCAATGAGATCACACAGTATCTCTTACACACAATGTAATGTCAGGTCAAATTATACTCCTTGATGATATATTATTTAATTTATAGACAGGCAGTCAGACATGGGTATTCTTATACATTGACCACATGGGCAAAAATGTGAAATATGCTCTATTTGTGAGTCACATATTCTATTTATTTTTAATGCTCTCTCATTAGAGCGGGGGTTTCACAGGTTGGGATTTTGAAGGGGGGCAGCAATTTTGATCAGATTAATAATCCCGAATTAGTTTAAGATAGAAAACCTCGGTGATGGACGTCATAAGGCTAAGTTCAAACCACGGTCCATCTCATAAGACCGTGTAGGACTATGCTAGGCTTTTATGCCTGTCTCTTAATTCTAAACCAAACGTCTATTAATATATTCATAAAAAGTAGCCATAAGTTAGTTTTTCATTTAACCCTTTAGGGGAGATGGTTTCCATTCTAAAAATCCATTGACTTTCTTTCTAAAGGATTAGTTGGGCCCAATCCCCCTTCCTCTTATGTTTCCTTACCACTTTCAAGACCCAAAACAATAGCACCCCACTGTCTCCCTTATGATATTCCCTCACATGGTGGGATATTGGGTGCCTTTTTTGTGTCTAATGTCCGCCATTTTCCCTATATAATTTAGGGACCATATAAACCATTCCTGAGATTTTACAGTTTGCAAAGTCTCCTAATAAAGAATTTCCTCCATGAAGATGCACTTTTACAACTTTCTTTGTGTCACCCATTTACAGAGCGTACAGCTGCCACATGTAAAGATACCCACGATAATTGCAGCATCCCCTCCAAACATGTGATTGGTGGAGCTGCGGAGAGTCAGACCCTGACTGATCTAATACAGATGGTCTCTTCTAACAAGAAACCATAAATATTTCTCTTTCCCCCATGACGGCACCATGGAGAGAGGGGATCCGCCCCGCATCGGTTGGTTTCCTGTCCCCATAGGGAACCTACGGACTCATCGATCATCATTGGATACCGGGGCCGACCAGTCCGGAGCATGACAGTGTGGGTTCCCTGTCCCGGCTGAGGTGGTGAACTGAGGTGCCACCGCCGGAGGTCAGCGGGCCTCCAGGGTGTGCGGGGGGAAGAGGCGGCAAAATACTCCAAAAGACCGCCTCTCCCTGTGGTACATGGCCGGGTGTAGGAGGCCAGGGAGGGGGCCACAGGCACGCTCCAGGGACAGCAGCGCAGGAAGTATCCGGGGAGTCGGGGCACCGCAATGCATCCTTGGGAGCTGAGAACACACGCAGGCCCAGGGACGCCGACGCCACCACCGCAATGCATCTCTGGGACCGATCTCAGAGCGCACGCGCGGGGCCGAATGACGTTGGCGCCGGGAGCGGCGCAATGCATCCCATGGAGCCCGGAGTGCCGGGTAGGGGAGGCAGGGGTGGCATGCACCCGGGGGAAAAAAAAAAACCTCCCCCAACCGGCAGTGGCCGGGAGGGGAGGGACCATATTTAAAGAAATCACCGGGCAAAAGACTGCTGCATCTTCTGGGAGCATGAGTGAGCCTCCAGAAGAGCAACCGCAGCTGGATATGCCATCCGACACGGCACCAGAGGAAGCCACGGCAATCACCGCAGCAACAGCAACGCCGGAAGAAGGATGCCAAGGACCAGGCACAGCGACGCAGCAGCAGCCGCTCTGAATCCCGTCACAGTAAAGAGTTCAGTGGGGCTGTGGCCCCAAAAGACAAGGCTTCGGCAGACCCGGTGGCCCCTCCAGATCCGGTATCCTTCTTCGGCTTGGTGGGTAAGTGGACTGCGTGAATGTACAAGCTGTAACTTGGGCCTCCTTCTCTTCTAGGGGAAGAAGTGCACGCAGAAGGCCAACCACAAGATTTGCCCACTTTGTAAAGAGGAGCTTCCCACAGGGTGGGGGAAAAGGCTCTGCCAAGCGTGCATTGATCACACGATTTGTAAAGAATCTCCGAGGTTCGCCTCCGACCTCAGGGCCCTAATCAAACACCAGGTAGAAAACACCGTTAAAACCCTCCAGGGAGGAAGCAAAAAGCATAGCAAGGCTAAAACCAGGGACCCCGAATCAGACCTCAGCAATAGGGAGAGCAAACCTTCAACTTCAAACTCACAGTTCAGCATCCGACTCCTCGTCCTCTGAAGAAGGGGGTTGCAGCTGTTTCCCTATTGAGGAAATGGATAATTTTGTAAAAGCAGTTAGAACCACTATAGGACTGGTAGACACCAGACCCAAAAGAACTATCCAGGACGCCATGTTCAGTGGGTTGGAACAAAAAAAGAGAAGAGCATTCCCCATGAACGAGAAGATCCTAGCACTAATTCAGAGAGAATGGAAAAGGCAGGAAAAAAGGGCCTCCTGGCTCCGAAAAGGAAATATCCCTTTGAAGACTCAAGCTGCTCATATTGAGAAAAGGGAAAGGGTTCATGTTCGGGAAACCAGCAGACAAGAAACAACCCCAATGAAGGTGTCTCCCAGGTAGGAGGAAGATTGGGCCACTTCTTCCCAACCTGGGAAAAGATATCAAACAGTTCCTGGATCTTAAATTTGGTAAAAACAGGCCTCAAATTAAACTTCCACACCTTACCCAAACCCTCTTTTGTAGTGACCCCGCAGAGAGGGTCAGTGGAAGAGCAAGACGCAGCCCAACAAGAGATTCCGACCCTGGTGGAGAAATCAGTGATTCAAGAGGTCCCCCACCGGGAAAAAGGAGAAGGCTTCTGTTCCCCTATCTTCCTAAGGAGGAAGCCAGACGGGACATTCAGGACGATAATAAACCTGAAAAAAGTTAAACAAATGCCTGATAATCCATCCATTCAAAATGGAAGCAATACAATTTGCAGTAAAAATACTGTTTCCAGCCTGTTACATGACGGTACTCGACCTAAAAGACACATACTATCACGTCCCAATACACATGGACTACTGTCAGTATCTCAAGATAGCAGTCACTATAAGGGGAGAGATAAGGCACTACCAATTCAAAGCTCTCCCATTCGGGCTGGCCATCGCTCCGAGAGTCTTCACAAAAATCAAAGCGGAAGTCATGGCACATTTAAGAGAACAGGACATACTTATAGTCCCATACTTGGACGACTTTCTAGTGATAGGGAACTCCCCTTCTCACTGTAGGGATTAGCTGAACAGGACTATGGAGGCACTGACCAGGCTAGGTTGGCTGCTAAATCTGCCAAAATCTCAGATAGTCCCGAGCCAAGTACAAGAGTATCTGGGCATTACCATAGACTTGCTCAGACAAGATTGCTGTCTCCCTGAAGGGAAAGTGATACACATGAAACAGATAGCGACAGGGACAAAAACTCACACAGCGACAACTCTGAGGAAGGCCATGTCCCTGCTCGGCTCAATGAAAGCCTGCATCCCGGCTGTGCAGTGGGCCCAAGGCCACACAAGGAATCTCCAGTGGGAGATACTGGCCGCAGAGGTTTCTCTTCACGGACATTTAGAAGGGCGGTTAAACATCTTACCCGAAACAGCTCTCTCACTGCAGTGGTGGACGGCATCATCCAACCTATCCCGGGGGGTGCCTTGGGTATTACCGATATCTCGAGTCCTTACCACAGATGCAAGCCCCAGGGGTTGGGGGGCTCACTTAGACAACCAGGTAGCACAAGGGGTCTGGACAGTGGACAAAGAAGCAGCCTCCTCAAACACGAAAGAGCTCTTAGCGGTAAAACTCGCCCTCCTGTATTTTCCGGGCTCCCTCAGGTCCCACCACGTAAGGGTGTTTTCGGACAACCGCACAGTAGTTGCTTACTTGAACCATCAGGGGGGGTACAAGATCCCGCACCCTAAGGGTAGTGACAAAATCAATCTTCCAGTTGGCAGAAGAAAATCTCAGCTCACTGACCGCACTACACATAAAAGGGGCAGACAATGTGACGGCAGACTTCCTAAGTCGCACACAGCTAAGACAGGGGGAGTGGGAGTTGAATCACGGAATTTTCACTCAGATCACGAAGCTATGAGGGAGACCCAACATAGATCTATTCGCCAACAGGACAAACCGGAAGGTGAAAACCTTCTGCTCCATAGAACCCTCCGGGAACCCGGTAGCCCTGGATGCCCTCATGATCCCCTGGCACTTCCCCCTTGCTTATGCATTTCCACCAATAGCCTTAATTCCTTCAGTTCTGAGGAAGATTCGGGAGGACAAAGCAAGGGTAATACTAATAGCCCCCTTCTGGCCGAGAAGGACGTGGTTCTCGTGGTTGAGGAGAATGTCCATCTCCGACCCTTGGGTTCTCCCAGATATCCCGAACTTACTCTTCCAAGGCCCAGTACTGCACCCTCAGGTGGAGAACCTACATATGACGGCCTGGAAATTGAAAGGGCTCTGTTGAGCAGCAGAGGCTTCTCTAAAAATTTAGTGTCCACTCTCCTACGGAGTAGGAAACCGGCAACCACTAAACTGTACGGGAGGATCTGAAGGAAGTTCCTCTCAGTATCAAACACCAGGGCAGGGGGGAAGATACCTCTATCAAAGATCTTAGAGTTCCTGCCAAGGGCTAAGAGCAGGGGTTAGCTACCAGCACATTGAAAGTTCAGGTGGCGGCACTAGGGGCCCTTTACAACTATGACTTGAACCGTTGGGTGGCCAGGTTCATTAAGGCGGCCGGTTGATCCAGACCTATGCCTTCCCTAAACACTCCTCCCTGGGACCTAAACTTGGTCCTCTCAGCCCTGTCCAAACCTCCCTTTGAACCGTTACAAGAGGCTCCACTAAAACTGATATCACTCAAGACTTCCCTCCTGATAGCCCTAACATTGGCCCATAGAATCAGTGATATGCAGGTCCTGTCAGCCTTCCCTCCATTTACACAGATCCTAGAGGACAGGATGGTACTTAGAACTGACCCAGCCTACCTGCCGAAGGTAGCATCCCGATTCCACAGAACTCAGGAAATCTCCCTCCCCTCCTTTTGCCCCAGTCCCAAAAACAGGGGGGAAGAAGTGTTACACACACTAGTGAGAAGATGCCTAATTGAGTACTTAGCGGCCACCATGGAGTGTAGGAAGGATAGGTCTCTTTTTGTTTGCTTCCAGGGATCAAGAAAGGGGAGAAAGGCATCGAAGAACACGCTGGCGAGGTGGATAAGAGACGCCATCACCTTGTCATACTCGTCACAGGGGGCGGACGTCCCAGACAGAATAACAGCCCATTCTACAAGAGTGGTGTCAACTTCCTGGGCAGAGAGAGCAGGCGTCTCCATTGAGCAGATATGTAGAGCCGCTACTTGGTCCTCTCCTTAAACTTCCTTTAACCACTATCGGCTGGACTTAGCCACCTCCTAGATCTAACCTTTGGTAGAAGGGTACTGGAGGCAGTGGTCCCCCCCTAATAGATAGTCTCTGCCATTCTCTCCGTGGTGCCGTCGTGGGGGAAAGAGAAAAGCGTAGTTACTTACTGTTAACGGTATTGCTCTGAGCCCATGACGGCACCCGTATAGTCCCTCCCTACACGCGTGCGGTGCGCACTTATTGTAAATACAGTTTAGTAAAAAAGTCATGTGGTGTCTCCTCTCTCTACGCAGTTTAATGATTATAGAAATTTCTTTTTTCTTAAAGTTGTTGTGTTAGTATTAGGCCGAAGTTCCGTTAATGCTCTGTAAAACAACTGATGCGGGAGAGAGGTACCGCCTTTTTATCTGTAGGTTTCCTGTCCCCGCGGGGCGGATCCCCTCTCTCCGTGGTGCCGTCATGGGCTCAGAGAAATACCGTTAATGGTAAGTAACTACGCTTTTTACACTCAGAAAACCTTTTCAGTTTGTGTAAAATATTAATTTTAAGGTTTTCTAAAGTTTGTCCATCAGTCTCAGCCTCAAACATCATTTATCACCTATTCATATGATAAATGTATGGTTTCCAGGCCCCCCAGGGATCACGTGAACAGGGGTCCCATGTTTATATGGAGGGCTAGAGAGCATGTGTGGCCATATTCTCTGTCTTTATTAGAATGGTGGTCGCACATGCTCAGTAACCCTTCCTTGACACTTGAGCGCTCCAGTGTTCTCTATGAGAATGTCACCTGGCAACTTATCTTCATGAGAAAAATGTGATGGAAAGACCGAAATCGGACATTTGTGATTGATATTTTCCTTATCAGTTGGCCGGCACCCCAATACACATTAGAGGGTCACCCGAATTCGTTGATATAGGAATGGGGGTTGTCCAACATTAATCTCTGTGTGGGGGCCTTAAGATAACTTCTTTGCAGCTCAGTAGGATGTATTATGCAGATATCACGACACAGCTGTCGAGTGTCCCGGGACCAGGGGCTCCTTTCCTGTCCCTAACACCAGGGGGTGCCCTAGCTCGCCTTATTCCCCGGGATACTTCAGATGGTGAAGATGTCGGGTCCTCTGCGCTTGCCTTATCTCCTAAGTTAGCCCACCGTCTGTTCTCCTCCCCCACCCAAAGAAGTGGGGCGCTACTGTACACCGTAGAACACCAACCCGACAAGGTAACACAGACTAGGGCTAACAGAAAACTCAAGCCATACAAAATATTGACTCACATGTAACATAGGAATGCACCGGGGCGTGGAGTTAAGGCCCCGTCACACTAAGCGACTTACCAGCGATCCCGACACCGATATCAAGGTGTCAGGATCGCTAGTAAGTCGCTATGTGATCGCTGGTGAGCTGTCACACAGACAGCTTCACCAGCGATCAGCACAGCGATGCCGAACGCCCGGCATCGCTGGCCATCCCTGTAAAAAATAGAATCAAAATAAAAAATATAGTTATTCTCACCTTCCGATGTCCCGTTCAGCCATCCTGCCTCTCTCCACGCTCCGGTCCCAGTGATCCTTTGCGAGAATGACCGCGAGATGTCACGGTCTCGAGGGATAACAAAGTCTCGCTGTCATTCGTGCAAAGGATCACTGGGACCGGAGCGTGGAGAGAGGCAGGATGGCTGAACGGGACGTCGGAAGGTGAGAATAACTATATTTTTTTTTATTTTTTACACCTGATCGCTGGTCTCCCGCCTGTCACACACAGCGATGCGTGCTGGCCAGCGGGAGACCAGCGACCAAAGAAATGTCCAGAGGTTTCTTCCAGCGATCAGCAATACCGGCAGGGGGGCCGCTCGCTGATCGCTGTCACACACAGCGATCTCGCTGGTGAGATCGCTGTTACGTCACAAAAGTTGTGACTCAGCAGCGATGTCGCTACCGAGATCGCTTAGTGTGAAGGGGCCTTTAGGGTAGTAAACAGAAACAGAGAAGGATAAGGAATTACCACGCATACAAATCAAGCAACAGTCACAGATAACTCCTCCAACTTTCCTTCTCATATGTTCTCCTCTCCCACCTATAGTCATGCAGCAAATGCCAGCACTGATGAGGATTAGTAACAGAGCCCAGATTATAAAGGGGAAATGAGTGGATAACCGAGCTTACCTGTGAGCACAGGGATTTCCGACATGGCGGATTAACCCCTGTTCTGCCAGAAGAAGTAAACCCATTTAAAATGAAGGAGAGGTGCTTCTTCTCAGCGCCATAGTAGGAGCAATCAGATGCTGTAGTCTTCTGGCTCCACACTGTCGCGGTAACCCCATGACAGCAGATATGTATATTGTTACAGAGCGATATGTACCACTTCTAGGGGCCTCTGAATGTTGGGGTCTCTTTGATGATGTTATGAGTCTGATCCCATAGAAATGTTGTAGATTTATGTAGTTGTGTAGAATTGTTCTTTTCTTCAAGTAGGTTGAGTGAAAAATTCTGATGTTTGGAAAATTCTAATAATCCAGCAGTTGAAAGATAAACTGCTGTCACTTTGATCGCTCATTTAAACCATACTCTTTCTTTCCATAGTTAAAGTAAAGCACCAGATTAAGCCACCCATACATCTTTGTTAACTGTGCACCATATAGCGATCTCCCCCAACTCCCCTGTACACACAAACGTTGACTTTCCAAGCATTCATGTGTTCCCTATGGGGAGAGCGGAGTAAGCCACTACTACACTCATCTGTCAGTGGCCATCTCCTCTTCCCATCAAAGTTTTTATCCTCTTAATATATTACAGTCATCATATTATACAGCACTGTGTGCTTACAATTGCTCTTTTTGTCTTTCTGCCCAGCTAATTCTTCTCTTTTCTCTATGTAGAAACAGGAAGTCTATTTTCCATTACATTTATGATATCACGTGATTAAAAACTGACAAGCTGAATCCTTGTAACCCCTATGTAGAAACAGGAGGTCAATTTTGCCTGCATGGGTCATGAGTCTCTGAAAAAGTATTAACTAGGTAGAAAGGCAAAATGAGCAATTGTAAGTACACAGTGCTGTATAATATGATGATTGCAATATATCAAGAAAATAAAACCTTTGATGGAAGTGATTCTATAAAGTCAAATTCTCAATCCTTATCTTCCTCAACATCATCTGTCCGGGAAGACTCGGGAGACCCCCATAAACGTTAGATGGTCAGTTGATCCCTCCGGCAAGTTCAGCCCATAGGAAGGGGAAATGCAACCAGCTGATTAATCACTATTATGGCATTGCATAATACAGAGGAACAGGTAACATTTCTTCATGAAACTTAGGGAAAATGTTATATTTTTATTGCAAGTGCAGTTTATACAGCCGGTGCATCCAAGTGTCAAGTTTTTGCTTCTGGCATCATGACGTTCTTGTGTGGTAGGATTTTGGTGGGGGGTTTTACCTGGAAGACTTTTGTCACCAGTCCATAGGATAGGCGATACATGTTTGATCAGGAGAATAATGGACCTGCCCTCCCTTCTTCCTCACTATGGTTGGATTTGAATGGTGCACATGAGCAGAACATATTGTAGAGCTAGATGTTAAATGTCTTTCATACAAAAGCCCCTACAGGGTATATTCTGTTTGGATATGGCTTAAAAATCCCCCCACAATGTTGCAGATTTGTCACATATTTTACGAAGGGTGAAATTTTTAAATCTTCAGCATCAGTTCGGTTACATTGTGCTTTTATATTTTGTTTTTCTCCCTGGAACGCATGCTGCTACAATTTAGATCCTCTGTACGAAATATCAGTCATGCCTATGCCCTGTACCAAAGTACCCAAAATGTTTGGCTCAAAGCGAGTCTGTTAGCAGGATTTCCACCCTAAACTATTTATATGCACATGAAGAGCTTTCAAAGGCAAGTCCAGAAATACCTTTTCATGACCAGTCTGCTCCTCCAATACTGAGAAATCAAAGTTTGAATAGATATGCAAATGAAGCTGAAGAGCTATGGTAGATCTGAAGCCACTATCACTATCCAGATATACTTCCTGCCCAACGCCATCTTTCTGCTTGACTGACTACTCCTTTTCCTGAAGTAACCCAGCACGAAGGTGGTGCTAGGCAGGGAATAGAGCTGGAGTGACAGAAGCTTTGGAACTACCATAGCTCGTCAGCCTCATTTGCATACAAATTAAAATGCTGATTTCTCAGTAACGGAGGAACGAACTGGCCATGTAAAAGTATTGCTGGATTTGTCTTTTAAAGAGGCTACATGCACATATAAATAGTTTGGGGTGTGAAAATCCTGCTGACAGATTGATTCCTTTTAAACCGCAAACTAATAAATTGCATTAATATTTTCTGCGGAAGATCAATGATTCAGTTTTGTAAATTATTTGTATAATTTTAGATTTCATTAGACGTTTCTCCTCTTCTTCAGAACTATAAATCCCATCTAATGTGTTTCGTTGTGCTGGGATTTCCTCCTGGTAGAGGAGAAGGAGCTGCTCAGTGCAGATTCTCCTTTCCATTCTATATAAAGCCTGGGCAATGAATAAGTAGACACCACTTTACAGCAGTTTTGGATGATCAGCCAGATGACTACTTATTATATGTCTGTTACTTTGTTTATAAGTAGGTTTATTCATGTACAGTCCTGATGTTTATGACTTTATAGTTAGCTTTTGGTTCTCTGTACTTGACAGGATTATGCAGAGAGTATAAAAAGCTCCAGTATAATTGCAGATTGCTAAGTCTTGGTTATGGTCTATGAAAAGCTGCCGACATCCAGACATAACACAGCGTTTGTGGCTTTGAGGTTTTAGAAATAAACTCAAGTTGTGACTCGTTATCTGCTGGCATGCCAGAGGCGGCGCTCTATCCCCGTCCAATGTGGCCTGCTGGTTTCATCTGTTACATACCTTTGTGCTCTACAGCGCACTCACCATGCTGATCACGGATGACCCTTAGGCCAAATTCGGACGTCCATATATCACAGTCCGAGTACGGCATATATGAGGCAGACAAGTTCAGGTCGGGAGACCCACGGCCAGTGCATCGCATCACGGTCTGTACACGGATGTCCGAATTCGGCCTTAAAGGGATAGCCTCCACTACATGAATGGTTAAAATAGCAATGTTCTTTTAAAACGGGAACTTTGCAATCTATTCACAGTGGTCAGTCTCCTAGTCAAGGAGAAGAGTGCTTACAAGCTCTACAGACTCCTATCGATATTGAGACAACCTTTTTCAGGTCCTAATAGGCACCATTGTTTACATGTCAAGAACACCTTCCCCCTTTTTACTTCACCCCCTCCACACACACAAAAGAATTATATATCTGGAATCATTTTTTTAATTTTCATGATGACTCTATATTAAAGGGCCTGTCTTACCAGTAAAAATTGTTCTGCAGATTTTGGAAAAAAAAAACTCCTTAACATACTTTTTGGTACCTTTTTATAGTAAAGATATACTGTGGGACCACCTGGTGCTTAAAGTGTAGATCACCGTCCATGTCCGCCTACTGAGCTGAGGGCTAGTGGGCACGCCTGCTCCGTTATCCTCTCCACTGCTGGATCCTCACATAATTTGTTTTTGGTGTAGTGATCCTCTGTTCACCAAACGTCAACCTATAAAAATTAATTTTATCATTCCTGACAGTGAATGGGTTGAAATCTGTGCAGTAATATGGCAGTTCACGGCAAAAGCTGAGAAGACTTGATTTGAGAATAGCTAGCATTGTTTGATTTCATTGCTTCCGACCTGAGTGTACAATCAATATAGTATCTACGTGTAGCGGAACTTCCTTGGGACTGTATTTAGAAATGCCAAAAGGGGAAGGAGAACTTGCTGCATACTCTATTTACAGCTGCCAGAAGGGGAAGGAGGATCTACTAGGGAAATATCTGGATACTATATTTACAGCTGCCAGAAGGGGAAGGAGGATCCACAATTGAATTCTCTGGATACTATATTTACAGCTGCCAGAAGGTGAAGGAAGATCCACTAGAGAAGTCACTGGATACTATGTTTACAGTTGCCCGTGGAGTGAAGGGTTGACGATGACTAGCAGACAAGTTGGAAGGGGAAGAGTGAAAAACAATGATTGTGCATGAAAGAGATTTGTGTGGATTTTAGGCTCTAGAGAAATGGGTGATGTGACACCCTAACTGCATCATTTGAAACTGATTTACAAAAATATATTGGTCATTTTTTAAAATTTTTTTTTTTTTTTTTTGTTAAAGATTTTTTTTTTTTTGCTCACTGTTCATGTGGCTGGAGCCTAGATTGGCTCATATGAGAATCCTCCGGTGGGCCCCTGTGCAAGATTGGACCACCACCCTCTTATATGAGCAGTACTTGGCACTATAGACTTCAATCACTTTGTACAAAGGCGGCATCTCATTCATTTTACAACTTACCCGGTTTATTGTTATATAATTTTATGATTGAGGATAATGTCACATTTGCATGTACCGTATTTTGCGGATTATAAGATGCACCCGAAATTTGAGGGAGGAAAATAGTATTGTTTTTCTTTAATGAAATGATGGTGTGTCTTATAGTCCGCTTTTACGGTAGCTTACAGGGGTAGAGGGAGGTGGCTGTGGTGGAGCCAGGATCCCAGGAGGCAGGGTGGCTGCTGCAGTAGTGGGGTGATGCTGTGGGTCCCGGGCTTGGAGCAGGGGGTGTTCAGTGGTCCGAGGCTGTGGCGGGCTACTTTCTTTCAGGAAATGTCAGAAGTCCCTGTAATCTCCATCCTTTTCACTGCGGTGGACTTCAGGGAAAATGGCCGCCGGAGGCAGTGCATGTACAGATTGAGATCTCGAGAGATTAAAAGTGGGGCCCTGGAGTTGGTTACTGTTGGCCCCCAGGACCCACACTATACAGCTAGCAATGGTGGTCCCTGCATCTGGGACCCCTGCAATGAGTGCTCATCATGGAGACTAGCTTCACAGTGTGCTGAAACATTGCAGTGGTGTGAATAAAGGATCGTGTATTTGGAGTGCGTCCCCTTTCTCCTCCATCATTGAGAACGAGCCTCGGAGTACACCTTTTCCTGCAGTTATATTGTTATTTTCATGTCTAGTCAGGTCCTGACGTTAATGTTTCATGTGGTGCTCATTTTATATTTCCAATTGTCATTTTTGCAACTTTTCTTTTTTCCTTACACGGTACCACAATTTTATGTTGTATTGTACACTATACGTACCTGAGAGCTTCATAACAACAACTTGAGTCAACAGAACATTTTTTTTTTTTTTTGCCTTTCTCCACTGGCCTACACAACACGTCCTCTGCTCCAGACAGAGACGTCACGTGTCAGGATTGCCAAGAGTATGTGGGAAGGGGAATGATCTAATCTTAAGCCGAGTCCTTTGCTCGAGGCATGTAGTGGGTTAAGCCAAGCTAGCCATCATTAAGCTTGCTGGCTGCCAGAGAAAACTTTTTTTTTTTTTTTTTTACCAAAGTAGAAACCACAAGAGAACGATGATAAAAAAGAAACTTTACAAAACATCTGATGTACATGTTTTTTATAAAGCCGTTCCTGACCCATCCCACATTCCATAAAGCTGCCAATTCTCCGCAGTGTAAGCTGCAACAGACGTGTTCATTTTAAGAGAGCAGACAGAGGCTTTTCTGTTGCTTCTCCGTGCTCGTCCTCCCTCTGGACCACACGTCACGCTGCCTAAATTCTCCTCCCCAATCCGAGACCCCCGACGGCTCATCTTCCTGTCAACCCCATTCCCATGTTTGACAGCTGGATTTGGAAACCTCTCTGGATTTGTGATATTGGAGGACTGACCTTCATTACTTCCATGGTGTCTACAAAAGTGGTTTCTGTTCAGCAGGATACTGTCTCATGTTCCTTGTAAGTAACCATCGGGGAGAGGGTGTCTGCATTTGTTTTTTCATTGGGATTATTGACAAAGTTAAGGAAAAAAAATTGTCCCCATGATTGCAACTTTAACAAGTTTAAAAACTTCTAAAGTTTATACTGTTGGTGTCATCTGTGGATACTTCTATGTACAGAGGATTGACATAAAGTTTATATTTTAGGTTTAAACCTTTATTATTTTGTCGCAGAGTATATGACAAGATTGTAAGTGGAAAGACAGCTTAATAAAAGCTGAAATGTTATTTCTTTGTGCTTTGTGTTGGCAATGCAAAGAGGAGCAGGCATAGTGTTTGCTAACGTGGGATATTGAAGACGTTACGTAGAAAATGTCCTCTGAAGATGTTGTGCAATGTGGTGCAGCAGATTAGACCTTTCCTCCCGCTGTCTGCGTTCCCTAGAAACCTTTTTTTTTTTTTCTCAAACGGCCATAAATACCAGTGTAACAACGTCTGCCAATGTCCAGTTGTCCTGCAACACGTGCGATGTAGCTTTGATTGTTGCAAGATGTTCTATTTTTGTTCATTTTTCTTCACTTCCTCCTATACTTTACTGTATGAAGAATCATAGAATCGTAGAGTTGGAAGGGACCTCCTGGGCCATCTCGTCCAACCCCCTGCTCAAAGCAGGATTCGCTAAATCATCCCAGTCAGATGTCTGTCCAGCCTCTGTTTGATGACTTCCATTGAAGGAGAACTCACCACTTCTCGTGGCAGCTTGTTCCACTCATTGATCACTCTAACTGTCAAAAAGTTTTTTCTAATATCTAATCTGTGTCTCCTCCCATTCAGTTTCATCCCATTGCTTCTAGTCTTTCCTTGTGCAAATGAGAATAAAGTTGATCCTTCTACAATGTGACAGCCCTATAGATATTTGTAGACAGCTATTAAGTCTCCTCTCAGCCTTCTCTTTTGCAAACTAAACATTCCCAAATCCTGCAACCTTTCCTCATAAGACAGGGTTTGCAGACCGGTCACCATTCTGGTCGCTCTTTTCTGAACTTGCTCCAGTTTGTTGATGTCTTTTTTTAAAATGTGGTACCCAAAACTGGACACAATATTCCAGATGAGGTCTGACCAAAGAGGAGTAGAGGGAAATAATGACTTCACGTGATCTAGACTGTATGCTTCTGTTAATACATCCTAGAATTGCATTTGCCTTTTTTGCTGCTGCATCACACTGTTGACTCATATTCAGTTTGTGATCTATTAGTATACCCAAGTCTTTTTCACATGTGCTGTTGCTTAGCCCTATTCCTCCCATTCTGTATATGCATTTTTCATTTTTATTGCCCAGATGTAGTACTTTGCATTTTTCCCTGTTAAAAACCATTCTGTTAGTTGCTGCCCACTTCTCCAGTTTATTTATCTTTTTGAATCCTCTCTCTCTCTTCTCTAGTATTACCTATCCCTCCTAGCTTTGTGTCATCAGCAAATTTAATCAGTTTACCCTCAATTCCTTCATCTAAATCATTGATAAAGATGTTGAACAATACAGGGCCCAGGACAGAGCCCTGTGGTACCCCACTTGAGACATTCTTCCAACTGGATGTGCAGCCATTTACAACCACTCTTTGGGTCCCATCACTAAGCCAGTTATGAATCCACCTAACAGTTGCCTTGTCCATTCCATACTTAGTCATTTTTTCAATAAGGATTGTATGATATTGTCAAATGCTCTGCTGAAGTCAAGATATACTATATCTACAGCATTTCCTTGATCCACCCAATCAGTGATTCCATCATAGAAGGAAATTAAGTTAGTCTGACATGACTTATTAGTTACAAACCCATGCTGACTCTGTTTAATCACTTCATTCTTATCCAGGTACTGACATACATGTTGTTTAATAATTTGTTCAAAGATCTTTCCTGGTATAGAAGTCAGACTCACTGGCCTATAGTTGCCTGGGTCCACCTTCTTCCCCTTTTTGAAGATAGGAACAACATTTGCTCTTCTCCAGTCTTCTGGGACTTCTCCTGTTCTCTAAGAATTTTCAAAGATTATGGAGAGGGGTTCAAAAATGTCTTCTGCTATCTCCTTCAGTACTCTGGGGTGTAATTCATCTGGACCTGGAGACTTGAATTCATTTAGGTTAGGTTAGCTAAGTGTTTCCTCACTATCTTTCTGTTTATAGATATCCTGGATTCTTCTATTCCCTTAATAGGACAGTGAAGAACAGTTGATGTTACTTTTCCTTTCTGAGAGAAAACAGATGCAAAATAGGAATTTAAAAGTTCAGCCTTCTCCACATCCTGTCTTACCATTTCATCATTTTCATCCTGTAAAAATCCTATAGCATCGTTGACTTTTCTTTTACTTTTGACATATCCCCCAAATCCTTAATTATTGCTTTTGACATCTCTTGCAAGCCTCAATTCATTGTCAGCTCTAGATAATCTGATTTGTGCCCTGCAGGTTCTGCAGACAGCATTATATTCTTCTTTAGATATGCCTCCCTCTTTCCATTTTATAAACATTTTTTTCTTCCTTTTTAGCATGTGCTTAAGTTCTGTGTTCATCCATCCTGGTTTCCTTAAATGCTTCCTATTCTTCCCTCTTTTCGGAATTGTTAACAATTGTGCTTTGAGAATTTCATTTTTCAAGATTTCCCATCCTTCCTGGACATTTTTGTCTTTAAGGATATCCAGCCATTGGATCCCTCCAATTCTCTTTCTGAATCCCTTAAAATCTGCCTTTCTGAAATCTAACCTTGACGTCTGAGTCTTCACAGGTCTTCCTCCTCTAGTTATCCAAAATTCTAAAATAGCATGGTCGCTACCTCCTAGGGTCCCAGCCACTTTTACCTCCTCAACCATTTCCTCCCTGTTTATGAGGATTAGATCCAAGGTAGCAGTTCCCCTTGTTTTCTCCCCTACCTTTTGGAAGATAAAGTTGTCAGCAAGAGAGGATAAGAATTTCCTTGACCTGTTAGTTTTGCCTGAGAGAGATTCCCAACAAATGTCTGGATAGTTGAAATCTCCCATGACAACTATGTCATATTTTTTGGAGAACTTGGCCATTTGATGCATAAAGAGTTCATCCATATCTTCAGCTTGCACAGGCGGCCTGTAGTAAATGCCTACAATGGTGTCCTTTCCATTGTTCTGTCCTTGTATTCTTACCCAAACAGTTTCCACAGAACTCCCAGTCTCTGAAGCTTCAATTTCTGTGCAGATATACGCGTTTCTAGCATACAATGCGACACCTCCTCCTCGTTTATCAAGTCTGTTTCTTGCAAATAAGTTGTATCCTTCTAGTCTTGTATTCCATGTGTATTGGCCCACCAAGTTTCAGTGATTCCAATAACATCATATTTC
The DNA here is from genome assembly GCF_039654945.1 of Dendrobates tinctorius. Lineage (NCBI taxonomy): Eukaryota > Metazoa > Chordata > Amphibia > Anura > Dendrobatidae > Dendrobates > Dendrobates tinctorius. The sequence goes on from NW_027361684.1 coordinate 11,020,348, forward strand.
TTTTCCTGCGTTAGTAGTTCCAATTCTCCTTGTTTGTTGCCCATGCTTTGTGCATTAGTATAGAAACATTTTAGTTTGTGATTGGTTTCTCTTTCTCCAATATTTTTATTAATTAGATTCTTTTGTCTTTGTTCTTCCTTTCCACTTCTAATAGCAGAGTTCTCAATAGCATTTGTCAGGTGTATGGCTTTTTCTGGTCTTTTGCTTCCCTTCCCATGTTGTTCTAGTTTAAAGCTCTCCTTACAAGTGTAGCAAGGCGACTTCCAAATACATGTTTTCCAGTCTTCGTAAGGTGCACCCCATCTCTAGCAAGTAGTCCATCGTAAAGGTAATTCACTCCGTGATCCATAAATCCAAATCGTTGCTGACGGCACCATCGACGTAGCCAGTTGTTCACCTGCAGAATCTTATTCCACCTCCTTGTTCCATGGCCATCCACTGGGAGGATGGAAGAGAAGACCACCTGCGCTCCCAGTTCTTTCACTTTCTTGCCTAAGTCTTCAAATTCTCTGCAGATGGTTTCCAGGTCGTTTCTTGCGGTGTCATTTGTCCCCACATGTAGTAGCAGGAATGGGTAGTCATCTGTAGGTCTGAAGAGTCCTGATATCCTGTCAGACACATCTTTAATTTTTGCACCTGGAAGACAGCACATTTCTCTTGAAGTTATATCTGGTCTGCAGATAGCGGCCTCTGTTCCTCTCAACAGGGAATCCCCCATGACCACCACTCTCCGTTTCTTCTTCACAACGTTTTTCTTTCTCCATCCAGGAGGACTCTGAAGGCGTACAAGGTTGCTGTTTGTGGGCAAAGTTTTATCCTGATGTATTTCTTCATCGTTTTCCTGCGTGAGAGCCTGGTACTGGTTCCTGAGAAGTATGGGCGCTGACTGCCTCCTGATCCTCCTGCTTCTCTGGGTCACTTGTCTCCATTCCTCTGTTTCTTCAGGTGCACTTTGAATTTCTTCTCTTTCTGTAACATGAAGAGATAATTCTGCTCTGTCTAAGAACTCTTCACCATCCTTAATGATCTTCAACGTAGCTAACCTCTCTTTGAGATTTTGCAACGTTTCCTACAACAGGGACACAAGCTTGCATTTGTGGCATGTGAAGTTTGGCTCTTCCCACCTTGCGATATTTCTGCATCAGGAACTCCCACTATAGTATAGCCAATAGCTTCAGGCAGCCTCTCCATCGATCAGTATAGCCCATCTCTAACTTATCATATTCACATCTCCACCTCCCACAGCAGCTCTTACCGAGATCTTCCTCTGTGGCAGCCACAGGGCCGGACTGGCCATCTGGCAATTTTGGCATATGCCTGAAGGGCCTCTCTGATTGTGGGCTGCCTTGTCTGCTACATTATTAACAATCGGTGTTTTCAAGACACCCATACTGTTAAAAGTTTTAACAGAGCACGAAGTCGCTGACTGTCACTTACCCCAGCAGGCCACGGGTATCATTAGAAATATTGGTCTTGTGGTAAATCTTGCTTTCCTCCATCCAGGGTAATATTAGTAGTAATATATCCCATCTGGTGCTTGGAGACAGGGACAGCATGGGCCTATGTGATTTCAAATGCCAGGGCTGAATTTCATTCCCAGTCTGTACCTAGTGCCGGGCCATGGCATGTTGGAGGGCCTTCTGCCGGGCACATGTAGCATACTGTACATCTACTGGAGAATTTATATTTTTTTAGATGGACAGCATGACATCACAGCTACAGTGCAAAAGTTGCCATCTAGAGCTCTGTGTGCTAAACTCTGCTCGGACTGACCGCCCAGCTTGCACATAGCCTCGTGCCACACATCAGGTGCCCTTAAGTCGCAGGATGGGTTTCTATAGGTAGATTTTATCAGATCAGCTGTTCTTAAAAAGAAAGCTCTCGATATGATCACATTTTCCAACTAACCATTGCAAAATATCACTTCGCTCCACTTTCAGTTCTGTGGCAAGTTCAGAACACGAAAGGCTAATGGTTGCTTTGGCTTTCCTTATGCACAGGGATAATGCACACAGTAATGTCACAATAGTGGGATGATATGCACAGTGTTGATGCCATAGTAAAAACTAAACCTGAAATATTTCACACCCCATTCCATCAGTCATCACTAACTGTAACTTATGCCTTGGAGGATATGGGCCCCTTAGTTGTTGTGCCCGAACAGGCTATATGGGTATCCCCGTTATCAGGCTGCACATGCATACTCTGCCATCCAGCATTTCATTCTTCTGGCACAGTGATAGGGGTAGAATTGGTCTTTTCTGTCTGTCATTTTAACCACTGAACCCTCCAAACTTGTGTGAGTAGAAGTTGAACTGAATGCCAGCCTTATTATAGCGGTATGACTCGGCATCCGAGGACACCACGCAGAATGCTTTCTTGTCTTCTATATTTGGCCCAGAGGAAGGGCGGAAGTGGAGCACATGTAGAGAAGCCAGGTCTTTCATTGGATTGTAATGACTAGTATCCAGGAAATCTCACATAGACCAGTAATTACCCACCACTTTCCTGTCTCTTTGACCTTCCGCAGTTGGCCAGTGTGGCTACATGTTTCTGAATAGCAGCGACCATAATAAACTTTAAGGGTATGTTCACACTGCGTCGTCTTCTGCTGGTGTTTGATCCGGTCCGCTAAACAGAAAGGTTGGAAAAGCGCTAATATAACAATCAAAATGATGGGTCTATTAATTTTTATGGGAAGACAACTTGCTATTAATGCAATAAGGATATTGAACATATTTTATATGCTTCAGTCTTTCAAAGACACCAGGATTAAAGGGAACCCGTCACCAGAAAACCGCTATTAACCTACAGACGTGTGGTTAATCTGCAGGGTAATAGCTTCATTAACCTGCGCGGCGCCCGCGCTTAGCCGGTGGCTGCAGGGAGAAAATTAACTTTATTCTGGTTTTTGTCGCGAGGTCGGTGTCAACGCGGGTTCAGTCACGTACAGAGCGGTGGCTGTAACTCCAGCCCTGACTGACACTTGCTTTGTATTGGGGCCGGCTTTCAGTCAGGGCTGGGGTCGCGGTTACAGATGCCACTCTGTATTCTCAGAGCGGTGATAGAACCAGCGCCAGCACCACCCCGTGACTGATACCAGAACGCTGTGGGGAGAATAAGGTTTATTTTCTCCCCATAGCGTTCAGCTAAGTGTGGGCTCCGGGCAGGTTAGTAACTCTATTCCTTTAAAAGGAGCCTCTCATGTCCTGAAATACTATTAAAGGGACTCTGTCAGCCCATAATGACTGTTCAAACCAAGTCCAGGTGCTGGGTGCATCATGGGATGGCCCAACATTTAAGTGCGTTTTAAGTGCGTTTTCCCACCTGTTTGTTTTCACTCAGTCTCCACCACCTTCTCTTTCGATTCAGGCAGAACCATCCGACGGGCCATTGAGTTTAATGACGCATACAGAGTCGCTTTGTGCTGTCTGACCTACTCTTCGTCAACCTTTTACCTTTTTGAGGCAAACACAAAAAAACAGTGGACCCCCGCTTATTAAAGTCAGTGGCACCTTTGGGGGTCGCACCCAAATCCTGTTTTTTTAGAAGCCCTGATGGAGTCACCGATTTGTGGCAGAAACGCAATATGAACATAGCCTAAATCTGTTCTCCAAAGTACTGTCCTCATCCCATGGAGCACGTGTTCAGTACAGAGGCCAGCGTGCGTCAACCTGTGCTGTATCTGCTGGGTTTTTGATGGATCCAGCCTGGTTTTATAGGAATGACGGCCTAGCAGACTGCATGCACTGACCATGAGGAGGCCTCGTACAAGCTGCACCATGTGCGCACACACCCTGCCATCCTCACTGGCCTGCTCGGTGTTAGAGAGTTGGGTTTTCTGGGATGGTCGGGCACATTGGAGCGAGCAGAATATATGAATATGCTTTTGTCTTCTCCTAAGAGCAGCTGGGAAAACAAAACTGAGGTTAATGGGAGCTGTGTAATTACGGAGTGGGTGCCCAGAGAAACAAGCTAGTGCTGACTCCGCAGCGCCCGATGCTGTAAGCGCAGGTGTTTAGTTCATTAGTTGCTCTTGGACTTGTGTCAGGAGTTTCCTCCCGATCGCGCCCACCTACAGTGCTGTCCTTATGCCAGCCATTAGTCATTGCTCCTATATAATGCAATGGTCGTGTAGTCTGGCTTTGTTTCTCCATTTTATACTGCTTACTATGCAGAAATGCTCCGTTCTTTTATTATTCAACCACTTGATGCATTAACATGAGAGGATCCATGTGTGAGGAGTAGATTTCACATGTAAGAGATGATTGCACCATATATTTCCCAGGCATTGGATCCTGCACAAGGCAGTCTGATAGACAGTGGTGGTTTGTGCACAACAGCTGTCACCTCTCCTGACCTGTCTGCTTTATAAAAGGGAGTCTGTCACCCCCAAATTTCATATGATACAATTTATACATTCATTCAATGGACTTGGTCCCTAAAAATTATACAGGATTATATTTTACTTATTGCATTTATATTGTAAAAATGAGGAATGCTCAGTGCAACGTTCAGCCCCCTCAATTGAAATCCTCCGCACCTCCCATAATGGTGATTGACCGCGCTCGCTTTTGAGTGATGTCTGAATTGATTCCTCAGCCCTGTGCATACTGACAGTAAAGGAGGCTAGAGCTCATAGTGTTGGGTTGTACATGTGCGCTCTCATCCATCTCTCCTGTCTGCAACGGCTGCTCGCTATTCTGTTATCCTGTGTGCAGCGAGCAGCCGCTGCAGACAGGAGAGATGGATGAGAGCACTGACACTGTGTATGCTTTTATCTCTTTCACTGTCAGTGTGTGCAAGGCTATATTAAATGTATAAATGGTTTAAGTTAGACCACAGCAGCCTGACATATTTTGAGTTTATGGAGAGTTTACACTTTACCACTTTAGTTTAAATGAGCATTGTCTCTTTAAAATCCCTCTTTTTTTATTTTTTCCATTTTGTTTTTATCTAATAATATGAGTGCTAGTTTTAGTGGACCTGTAACAATTTTTCACAATACACACTGCATTCATTATGACATAGTTCTATTAGACTTGAAAAGTCTGACATACCGTATTTTTCGGACATAAGACGCATCTAGGTTTTAGAGGAGGAAATTAGGAAAAAAATTGAAGCAAAAAATGTGGTCAATTCTGTACTTAATATCCCCTATCCTGGTATATATGGTCCCTCATCCCCATCCTGATACACATGGCCCCCTTATCCCTACCCTGGTATGCATGGCCCCCTCATCCCTACCCTGGTATGCATGGCCCCCTCATCCCTACCCTGGTATGCATGGCCCCCTCATCCCTACCCTGGTATGCATGGCCCCCTCATCCCTACCCTGGTATGCATGGCCCCCTCATCCCTACCCTGGTATGCATGGCCCTCTCATCCCTACCCTGGTATGCATGGCCCCCTCATCCCTACCCTAGTATGCATGGCCCCCTCATCCCTACCCTGGTATGCATGGCCCCCTCATCCCTACCCTGGTATGCATGGCCCCCTCATCCCTACCCTGGTATGCATGGCCCCCTCATCCCTACCCTGGTATGCATGGCCCCCTCATCCCTACCCTGGTATGCATGGCCCCCTCATCCCTACCCTGGTATGCATGGTCCCCTCATCCCTACCCTGGTGTGCATGGCCCCCTCATCCCTACCCTGGTGTGCATGGCCCCCTCATCCCTACCCTGGTGTGCATGGCCCCCTCATCCCTACCCTGGTGTGCATGGCCCCCTCATCCCTACCCTGGTGTGCATGGCCCCCTCATCCCTACCCTGGTATGCATGCCCCCCTCATCCCTACCCTGGTATGCATGGCCCCCTCATCCCTACCCTGGTATGCATGGCCCCCTCATCCCTACCCTGGTATGCATGGTCCCCTCATCCCTACCCTGGTATGCATGGTCCCCTCATCCGTACCCTGGTATGCATGGCCCCCTCATCCCCACCATGGTGTGCATGGCCCCCTCATCCCCATCCTGGTGTGCATGGCCCTCTCATCCCCATCCTGGTATGCATGGCCCCTTCATCCCTACCCTGGTATGCATGGCCCCCTCATCCCCATCCTGGTGTGCATGGCCCCCTCATCCCCATCCTGGTGTGCATGGCCCCCTCATCCCCATCCTGGTGTGCATGGCCCCCTCATCCCCATCCTGGTATGCATGGCCCCTTCATCCCTACCCTGGTATGCATGGCCCCTTCATCCCTACCCTGGTATGCATGGCCCCCTCATCCCTACCCTGGTATGCATGGCCCCCTCATCCCTACCCTGGTATGCATGGATCCCTCATCCCTACCCTGGTTTGCATGGCCCCCTCATCCCCATCCTGGTATGCATGGATCCCTCATCCCTACCCTGGTATGCATGGCCCCCTCATCCCTACCCTGGTATGCATGGATCCCTCATCCCTACCCTGGTATGCATGGCCCCCTCATCCCCATCCTGGTATGCATGGATCCCTCATCCCTACCCTGGTATGCATGGCCCCCTCATCCCTACCCTGGTTTGCATGGCCCCCTCATCCCTACCCTGGTTTGCATGGCCCCCTCATCCCTTTCCTGGTTTGCATGGATCCCTCATCCCTTTCCTGGTATGCATGGCTCCCTCATCTCTATCCTGGCAGGAAAGATCGCCCTCATCCCTATCCTGGTATTCATGGCCACATCAATAATATATCCCTTTAATGAAGGGACAACTACTTTTACTATGTAGTTAATATAACGTTGTGACCAAATTTACAGAATTAAGAATGCAAATTTTGTTGCTGGGGTGCAGGTCGCTGATGTCCATACACATACATATCAGCTTGTGGGAACACCTGTTTGGCTTTCATCATTCTCCATCCTGTTCTTCTATCCAACAGTTTGGCTAACGACCCAGAATCACAGCACATTGGTCACGGAGCGCAGTGCTGTCCCATTCCTACCAGTTAACCCTGAATATTCTGCGACAAGGAATCAGGTATCATTGTCTTATTTTCTTTTTCCCCCCCCCCACAATTGTTATACTTCCCTGTAATATAAGCCTACTGTAAAAACTTGTCATTGTCTCTTTAGGGGCGCCAGAAATTGGCTCGTTTCAATGCTCGCGAATTTGCCACTTTAATCATTGATATTCTGAGTGAGGCCAAAAGAAGACAACAGGGCAAAACCTCTGTAATTCAAACAGGTAATCACTGCCTCTAGATTACAAAAGAAACTAATATTATTGAAGCCATTTGTGAATTCTAAAGAAGCCGATTTTACCCTACTAGATCTCCATCACAACTAGATAGGATGGGAACTTTCTTTAATGGCACCTACGGTAACTTTTATTTAGTCTCGACAAGAGTCTGCTGTCCATGGCTCAAGCTGGGAATAAACCTTTCCAAACCCCTCCCTTCTGGTACTGATTGACAGCTCCGTGGAGGGTCCAGCGCATACCGTTTATTAACCACTTCACCCCCCTCAAGCCTGTTTTCACCCTTACGACGAGGAAAATCTTTACAATTCTGACCAGTGTCACTTTGAGGTAATAACTCTAGAACACTTCAACGGATTCCACTGATTCTGAGGTGTTTTTTTTCCCCTGACATTGAACATCATGATGATGGTAAAATTTGTTCTTTATGACTTCTTTATTTTTGAAAATATCAAAAATTTGCCAAAAATTTTGCAATTTTCAAACTTTTCATTTTATGCCCTTCAGCCACAAAATTATGTCACACAAAATGGTTAATACATAGCAATTACCACATGTCAGCTTTACATCTGCATTATTTTTGAAACATAATTTTATTTTGAAAAAAAAATAATTACATTTTTATCACAAAACTTTTGGTTTAGCCCCAGATTATACATTTTCACAAGGGGAAAATAGGTAAAAATTGCACCAAAAGTTGTCATGCAAGTCCAGTTGAACGTGGAAATACCCAATATGTGGCTGTACAGTACTGCATTTAAAAGAAAAAAAAACCACAAGGATTCTACCCACATGGAAATCTTTGTCAAGATTATAAGTACTGAAGTATATAACTTTATAACTTGCATCATTTCATGGAGCCTGGAGGGGATCTCACTGCTCCTAAGACGCACATTGCTCATATGTCTATCACAGCCGCCTCACTGGTCTGATCTTCCCATACTTGGTATCGGCTGCAGTATGTGTTGGCGCTCGCTGATCACCTGTCCTTCTGAGCAACATGCAAAGGCGTCTTAGTTTTTCACGAATATGATCAGGTGATAGAGACACAAGTCTATGAGTTGGCTACAACAGGCACAGGCGCATTGAGCAGTTTAGGACGCTGGTACGTACGCAGTGAGATGCCTTTAGTTTTCCCCTCCAGGGGTAAATTATGCTGGAGGAATAAGAGGATGAATATTCTTTGGATGCTGTCACATCTCTTTTGTCTGGAGTTAATGGTCCACATAGACTCAGGGACTCTATGAAGTTTGCATCCTTACTCAGAGCATAATGTGAGTGTGCTGCAGACCAGTCTATGTTCTCGTCTCCTCCAGACCGCTCTATGTTCACATCTCCTGCAGACCATTCAATGTTCTTGTGTTCTGAAGACCACTCTATGTTCTCTTCTCCTGTAGACCACTTTGTTCTCATCTCCTGCAGATCACTCTGTTCTCGTCTCCTGCAGACTAGTCTGTGTTCTCTCTCTTTTTTTTTTTTTTTTTTTAAAGACCAAAAAAACCCAGAAAAAAACAGGGAAATGTCTAAGAAATATTAACTGAGCATCCTAACGCATCAATCTAACATTAATATGTGGTTAAATGCTCAGAATATAATCATATAAATCAAAGACCCTGAATAAGAAGATGGAGGCTCACAGTATTTCAAAAAGTCATGCAAAAATTTATTGATCATAAACAATGTGACAGAAGAATTATCAAGGGTATGCACACACCAAAGGTAGGGGATAGGGAGAGGAATAAAGGGGGAAAATCAGGTGTGGGATAAAGGAGATAACAAGTTCACAGTAATGCAACAATTAAGATAATAGGAGTAGACATAATATGAAATGTTACAAAAATCCTTTATGCATGCATGTGAGCTAGTAAGCTGTAAACATACCGGATGGAAAGAAAAAAGGAAGTCACCCTCTGAACCCGCAGAGTGGTGGTACCGCAGCTGAACCAAGTACAAGTAAAGGTCTAATACAAGTAAAGGTCCATTGCTATTAGATTGACCATGTCTTAATAAAGCTGTATAATGACAAAGTTCTAATCTGTAATATGAACATAAAATGACAGCAAGTACATATAAGGTACATTACCTTCAGACATGGTGCGGTGTGGTCGTGGGGCAGGGAACAGGTGGCGCTTCCTAAGGCCTCGACGCGCGTTTCACCACCCTTGTGGTTTCGTCTGTGTTCTAGTCTCCTACAGACTAGTCTGTGTTCTAGTCTCCTGCAGACTGGTCTGTGTTCTAGTCTCCTGCAGACTGGTCTGTGTTCTAGTCTCCTGCAGACTGGTCTGTGTTCTAGTCTCCTGCAGACTGGTCTGTGTTCTAGTCTCCTGCAGACTGGTCTGTGTTCTAGTCTCCTGCAGACTGGTCTGTGTTCTAGTCTCCTGCAGACTGGTCTGTGTTCTAGTCTCCTGCAGACTGGTCTGTGTTCTAGTCTCCTGCAGACTGGTCTGTGTTCTTGTCTCCTGCAGACTGGTTTGTGTTCTCGTCTCCTGCAGACTTGTCTGTGTTGTCGTCTGCTGTAGGAATATGGTGCAGACACTGTTGGGTTTGCAGAACATTACTGTGACTATTTCTGCAAGTAAAAGTATAATAACTGCATCCTGAACTGCATCGCCAATCATTGTGAACGTTCTATCTACAGATAACCTTGACTATACACTGAGGAACAATGCCAACGACTGTGATGACCAGCACGACTATGACAGTGTAGCTTCAGATGAAGACACGGACCAAGACCTGCTCAGAAATTCCAGAAACAATCGAGCCAGGGTGAGAGGGGCAGGAGACACTCCATATTGTAATTTTTGTTTGGACACCGGTTGCTGACAATACATATGTGATGGGTACACCGCATAGACTTCGGTGTATCCAGACAAGTGCTGTGCCTTCTGTCCATGCTTTATCCATTGCTTGCCTTGGGCTGGTTCCATATGGATTTATATATAAGGCAGTTCCATCAGGTGGTCTGAGAGGGTATTGTGATTCAAGCATGGTCCTTATTCACAGAATCGCATCCAGCCTTAGGCCTCATTCAAACGTCCGTTTTTCACAGAATATGATCCTATTATAATTTATGGGGCTGTTCATGTGTGTGTGTCTTTTCGAGTTTTTTTTTTTTTTTTTTTTTTTTTACCAAGCGTGTACACACAAGAAAAAAAAGAGAAAGCGGAGACGACCATTATTGGTTCAACTCACAGATTAAACACTTCCATTGAATCAATGGATCCATAAAAAGAACAGATCGCACACAGGTGTCATTAATGTATCATCTGAGTTTTTTTGTTTTTTTTTAATAGTAGGAAAAGTTTGGCTTTTTTCTTTTTATGCCAGACTGATTGTAAAAACGGACAAAAGGAGCAAAAATGGATGCCTGAATGAGGCCCTAGTCACATACGGACTGGAATTACATAATCACATTATTTTAAGTACTCTGACATGTGGGAAAGGCTGAATTTTTGGTCTTGGGGTTCAATCAGTTACTATGATGAATAATTTATAAGTTTTGGTTGAGTGGTATTAATACACACAATGTCAGACCGCATACGATATATATTTTTTATTGATGTTGCTGTTTAAATTAGTAAGAGCATCGTCACCAGGGAATAAGGAGAGCATGGTTTTTGACAAGACTTTTCCCTAGGTACACATTCTTCTTTAGGAAGAGATTTTGCTGCTGGTAGTATTGATACATCTATCAATCACAAAGTGTTGAAAGCAATAAATAATTGATATGTGTTACAATTCTACACTCTGTGCAGAGCATGGACTCCTCCGACTTGTCAGATGGTCCCATTACTTTGCAGGAGTACCTGGAAGTAAAAAAAGCTCTTGCGACTTCTGACGCCAAAGTTCAACAGCTCATGAAAGTAAACAGCAACCTGAGTGAGGAGCTGCGGCGACTTCAGAGAGAGGTGAGTACATGAAGGCACAATGTCTGTCCTGCCTGTCTGTTGTTGGTACGTGAGGACACTATGGCTGTCCTGCCTGTCTGTGTATAGTATATGAGGACACTATGGCTGTCCTGCCTGTCTGTGTATAGTACGTGAGGACACTACGGCTGTCCTGCCTGTCTTTGTAGAGTTCGTGAGGACACTGTTTGTAGAGTTCATGAGGACACTATGGCTGACGTGCTAGTCTGTGGATAGTACGTGAGGACACTATGACTGACCAGCCTGTCTGTGTATAGTACGTGAGGACACTACGGCTGTCCTGCCTGTCTTTGTAGAGTTCGTGAGGACACTATGTTTGTAGAGTTCATGAGGACACTATGGCTGACGTGCTAGTCTGTGGATAGTACGTGAGGACACTATGGCTGACCAGCCTGTCTGTGTATAGTACGTGAGGACACTATGGCTGTCCTGCCTGTCTTTGTAGAGTTCGTGAGGACACTATGTTTGTAGAGTTCATGAGGACACTATGGCTGACGTGCTAGTCTGTGGATAGTACGTGAGGACACTATGGCTGACCTGTCTGTGTATAGTACGTGAGGACACTATGGCTGACCTGCCTGTCTGTGTATAGTATGTTAGGACACTATGGCTGACCTGCTTGTCTTTGTAGAGTTCGTGAGGACACTATGGCTATCCTACCTCTCTATGTATAGTACCTGACGACACTATGGCTAACCTGCCTGTCTGTGTATAGTACGTGAGGACACTATGGCTATCCTACCTCTCTATGTATAGTACGTGAGGACACTATGGCTGACTTGCCTGTCTGTGTATAGTATGTTAGGACACTATGGCTGACCTGCTTGTCTTTGTAGAGTTCGTGAGGACACTATGGCTATCCTACCTCTCTATGTATAGTACCTGAGGACACTATGGCTAACATGCCTGTCTGTGGATGGTACATGAAGGCACTATGGCTGTCCTGCCTGTCTGTGTATAGTATGTGAGGACACTTTGGCTGTCCTGCCTGTCTATGTATAGTACATGAGCATACCATGGCTGTCCTACCTGTCTGTGGATAATACATGAGGACACTATGGCGGATGTGCTAGTCTGTGCATAGTACGTGAGGACACTATGGCTAACCTGCCTGTCTGTGGATGGTACATGAAGGCACTATGGCTGACCTGCCTGTCTGTGTATAGTACGTGAGGACACTATGGCTAACCTGCCTGTCTGTGTATAGTATGTGAGGACACTATGGTTGTCCTGCCTGTCTGTGGATAGTACGTGAGGACACTATGGCTGTCCTACTTCTCTATGTATAGTACGTGAGGACACTATGGCTAACCTGCCTGTCTGTGGATGGTACATAAAGGCACTATGGCTGTCCTGCCTCTCTATTTATAGTACATGATCATACCATGGCTGTCCTACCTGTCTGTGGATAGTACATGAGGACACTATGGCGGATGTGCTAGTCTGTGCATAGTACGTGAGGACACTATGGCTGACCTGCCTGTCTTTGTAGAGTTCGTGAGGACACTATGGCTGACCTGCCTGTCTGTGGATAGTACATGAGCTACCATGGCTGTTCTACCTGTCTGTGGATGGTACATGAGGACACTATGGCTGACGTACTAGTCTGTGGATAGTACGTGAGGACACTATGGCTGACACCTGCCTGTCTGTGTATAGTACGTGAGGACATTATGGCTGACCTGCCTGTCTGTTTATAGTACGTGAAAACACAAAACACTATGGCTGTCCTGCCTGTCTGTGGATATATTACGTGAGGACACTATGGCTGACCTGCCTGTCTGTGGATAGTACGTGAGGACACTATGGCTAACCTGCCTGTCTGTGGATGGTACATGAAGGCACTATGGCTGACCTGCCTGTCTGTGAATAGTACATAAAGGCACTATGGCTGTCCTACCTGTCTGTGGATAGTACATGAGGATACTATGGCTGACCTGCCTGTCTGTGGATGGTACATGAAGGCATTATGGCTGACCTGCCTGTCTGTATATAGTACATAAAGGCACTATGGCTGTGCTACCTGTCTGTGTATAGTACATTAGGACACTATGGCTGACATGTCTGTCTGTGTATAGTACATGAGGATACCATGGCTGTCCTACCTGTCTGTGTATAGTACGCAAGGACACTGGCTGTCCTGCCTGTCTGTTTATAGTACGTGAGCACACTATGGCTGACCTGCCTGTCTGTTCATAGTACATGAAGGCACTTTGGCTGTCCTGCCTGTGTATAATATGTGAGGACATTATGGCTGACCTGCCTGTCTGTGGATAGTACATGAAGGCACTATGGCTGACCTTCCTATCTTTGTATAGTATGTGAGGACACTATGGCTGTCCTGCCTGTCTGTGTATAGTACGTGAGGACACTATGGCTGTCCTGCCTGTCTGTGTATAGTATGTGAGGACACTATGGCTGACCTGCCTGTCTGTGTATAGTACGTGAGGACACTATGGCTGACCTGCCTGTCTGTGTATAGTACATGGTGACACACTAGCTGACTTGTGTGTCCATGCATAGCATAGACTATCAGCAAAGGTTTGGAGATTATCCCTTGTTCCATAGGCTTTGTATGAGTTGGACTGAGCTACGAAACCAGGCACAGCCTATAGACAAGAGTGGCAGCATTCCTAGCAAAAATCAACCTTTGTTTTGCTATTTTACCCAGTTGTGGACAAGCCTTTAGAAATGTTGGTTGGTTGGCTTTAAAAGATCACGGCTCCCTGTCTTACTTTCCACAGAAATCACATCATTTAGTCCACGTGTGAATTTTTATTTTCCATATTTCAGTAATCTATTTTATCATGATGATCCAACTTCTTGTAGATTCATAAATTGCAGTCGGAGAACTCGCAGATTCGTCACCAGACTGGTCCTTCTCCGCCTCCCCCAGCAAACCCTGAGAGGACTGATCACCCGTTACCCTCAGCCCTCAGACGAGACCGACAGGCGTTTTCCATGTATGAGCCAGGATCAGCCCTTAAACCATTTACACAGTCCACAGATGACCTTAGCAGTCGGCTGCAGCCCTTCCACTCGGGTGTAAGTACTTAATCTACGTCACCTACAGATGAGCCAGCATCGAGCATTGTTTTATTTTTATCTTCTCCGGTATAAAAAAAGAAATTCACATTTTTTTTGTTTTTTTTTTTCTCTGTGACACATTAACTGGCAAAAGAAAAGGGAGTACCAATAAAAATGTTACATCATAAAGGCAGACTATTTCTCCTTCGCCTCATTGGGGACACAGATACTGTGGGTGTATGCTTCTGCCGCTAGGAGGCTGACACCAAGTGAAAAAAAGAGGTTAGCTCCTCCTCCGCCGTATACACCCTCGCCCCCATTGCTACAGAACTCAGTTTTTTGCTTAGTGTCCATGGAGACACACGTCTGTTTTTTTTTTTTTTCTCCAGACTTTTTTCTTTTTCCCATGAGGATTAGACAGGGGCAACGGATCCTATTGAAAGGGTCCGATTTCCCAAAACCAACAACGGGTGAGCATGTGCGAGTGTCGCCTCCACGTATCCACTCCCGCGTCGTGGGACACAATGCCGGACTTAGCCCTGACCACTCCTAGGTATTCAAACCATGGGCTCTACAGAGGCACAAGACTAGTCCGTGCGGCCCCCACTGCTCCACCAATGCTGAGACTGCGGTGCTGCAAGGTGGCGGACGGTCCCTCTCCTCACCCCCTGAAGGAGTTAGACGGAGCTAGGGTGCCTGCACCGTCCTATTTTTTTGAGGCCCCCTCACATACTTGAGCTCAGGAAGCTGAAGAGGATCCTGGGAGGGCTCCTGCGAAGATCGGGGGTAGAGCCCTTAGCTGGGAGGCCACCGGCCATTCAGGGCTGAGCATGGTGGCATCATCAGGTGGCGTGGCAGCAGCCCGCACCAGTAAACAGCGCCATTTTTCAGCGCCATGGAAATCCGCGCCCCCCCTCCCCGTCGGGCAGGGGATAAAATTGAGGCCGCGGCTTTAGCCGAAGCTAGGCCGCGGCCGGAAATTCCGCCTCCGGGCCGCGTGTCACTTCCGGCTACCCACCCCACACTGGGCGGCGGCGAATAAATTTAGTCCCCGGCTTCGGAGCGCGGCTAGGCCGCAGAGCCGGAAGTACCGGCCCTGGAGCGGTTCATATGCTGGCAGCCCGCCCCACTGCTGGTGGGGCGCGATTTTGGATGTGGAGGCGTCCAGGAATGGGGGCGCAGAACTGCTACCTCCTTCCCCACTCCCCAGCAGCGGACAGATACAGCATGTCCGAAAAAACAAGGACGCACACGTTTTTTTACGCTGCATGCATCTCTTGTCAGGCTGCGTTTCCGCGGGCGCAAAGCAAGCGATTATGCGAAGCCTGCGAGTCCGAATACGCTCAGGAGCCCTCCCCTGCGACCGCGAACAATGTGCCGAACCCCCAGGAGTGGGCCCTATCAGTGTCACAGTCCATGGCGTCGCTTGCGAGGGCAATCGAGTCCCTTCAGGCTCCAGATAGGGGCAGGGACAATAGCTCGCCGACCTTAGAGGGAGCCTCCACCTCACACGAGCCTCCGGCCTGCAGGGGCTGCTCTCATTCCAGGCAGACCCGGGGGAAACTAATCCATGCGGTGTCGCCCAGTCCATCCGGTGCCCTGGCATCCGTAAGCTCTGCTTCTCGCTCCCCGTCACCAGTGGTTGATGGCGAGCAGACCTCAGATTTCAACTCAGACAAGCCCCTTGACCTGGACACTCCAGGGTCATGTGAAACAGTGGACAGCCTCATAGAAGCCGTCAATCAGACCTTGGGGATTGAGGAAGATCCCGCAGCGGCTACGGGGCATAAGGTGGCATTTAAGCGAGTAAAGCGACAGCACAGAATTTTTTCCTCTCACCCCAAGTTTGAGGACATAGTGCAGCGACACAGAGAACGGCCAGACAGGCGTTTCTCGGGCCAAAAGGCACTCGAAGCAAGGTATCCATTTGCCCCGGACCTCCGTAAAAAATGGATGGAATCCCCGATGGTGGTTCCTCCAGTTTCGCGCCTAGCCATTAAGACCCTGCTATCCGTCCCTAGTGTTTCCTCGATTTATGATCCCACGGATCGCCTCATGGAGAGCTTAGCTCGCTCAGTATATGAAGCATCAGGGTCAGCACTCGCTCCCTCATTCATAGCCTTGGCTACCCAAGTTGCTGCGATCTCATGGTCAGAATCTTTAAACAAGGTCGCGCAGGAGCAAGATCTACCTGCAGAGATATCGGAGATCGCGAGTCAGATGGCGATGGCCGGAGACTACGTAATCAATGCATCTTTGGATGCGGGCTATTGCTCGGCACTTGCTGCCGCTAACGCAATTTCTATCAGAAGAGCTCTGTGGTTAAGGACATGGCGGGCCGATTCTACTTCCAAGAAGTCCTTGAATTCTCTGCCTTATCAGTGCGGCTGTCTTTTCGGAGAGAAGTTGGATCAACTCATCTCCGACTCCATAGGAGGAAAGAGCGGGTTTCTCCCTCAACAAAAGGTCAAGCTGCTTCAGGCTGCCCCAACCAGGATAGGGAGCGGCAGGTCTCATATAGAGCCAACCCATTGGGGAGAATGCGTGCTCAACAGCCCAGATAGAGGGGATCTAGATCCCAAAGATCGTCAGCCAAATGACTCGAGGCATTTACCAGACGACACCAGCAGGGTGGGCGGCCGCCTACTCTGGTTTCACCACGTCTGGTTCAGTGTCGCATGGGTAAAGGAGTTGGTGACCTCAGGTTACAAAATAGAATTTGTCAGGTACCCTCCAAGACGGTTTTTTCGTTCTCGTCTTCCCAGGGTGGATGCCCAGGCAAGGGCTCTATTAGGAGCCATCGAATCGCTCCAGCGCAACGGGGTAATTGTTCCTGTACCAGAGCACGAAAGAGCTCAGGGCTTCTATTCCAACCCGTTTGCGGTTCCCAAAAAGGACGGATCTGTCAGACCTGTTTTGGACTTGAAGCTTCTGAACAAATTCATCAGGATCAGGCATTTCCGGATGGAGTCCCTTCGCTCAGTCATATCGACCCTGGAGCAGGGAGAATACTTGGCCTCGATCGACATCCAGGACGCATATCTGCATATTCCCATTTTTCCTCTTCATCAGAGATTCCTACGCTTCGCCATCAACGGTCGACATTTTCAGTTTGTAGCGCTACCCTTCGGGCTAGCCACGGCTCCCGGAGAGTTCATAAAGGTTATGGCAGTTGTCATGGCCATACTGCATTCTCGAGGCATAGTCGTCTTGCCTTACTTGGACGACCTATTGGTCAAGGGCCCTTCAATACGGGCATGCGAGGAAAATGTCAACATCACGCTAGATACTCTTGCCCGCTTAGGGTGGGGTCAATGCGAAGAAGTCATCCCTTGTGCTAGCTCAGAGGATTTCCTTCTTAGGAATGATCTTCGACACTTGCCGAGGGTTGGTAATTCTCCCTCAGGAAAAAGCCCTAGCGCTCCGGCAGGGAGTTCGGACTCTTCGCCAACCAGTCCCTCATACCTTTCGTTTCGGGATGAGGATTCTAGGAAGAATGGTGGCAGCGATGGAAGCAATACCGTTCGCTCAGTTCCATTTTCGCCCCATGCAGCACGCTCTCTTGTCAGCCTGGGACAAGAATCCTCTCACGCTCGATCGGCGGTGTCCTCTCAAGTCAGGCAGTCGCTCGGTTGGTGGATAACCAGTTTCTCTCTGACCCAGGGGAAATCCTTCCCCCCAGACCATTGGTTGGTGATAACAGCCGACACCAGTCCCTCGGCTGGGGAGCGGTGTTTCGCCACCACACGACCCAGGGACAGTGGTCGCCAGAGGAGGCATGCCTCCCAATCAACTTATTGGAGATACGAGCAATTCGGCTGGCTCTGCAGCAGTTTCATCACTTCTTAGCAGGTCGCCCCATCCGGATCCAATCGGACAACGCCACGGCGGTGGCTTACATAAATCACCAAGGGGGCACCCGCAGCAGAGCAACTATGCGCGAGGTGGGGCACGTTCTTCAGTGGGCCGAGGCAAACCACTCGGTGATTTCGGCAGTCCACATCCCAGGCGTGGAAAACTGGGCGGCAGACTTTCTTAGCCAGCAGGGTCTTGCGTCCGGAGAGTGGTCACTACATCCCGAGGTCTTCTAGCAGATTTGTCAGCTGTGGGGAACTCCGGATGTGGACCTGATGGCGTCCAGAGTGAACGCCAAGGTGGCCACATATGTCGCTCGGGCCAGGGACCCACAAGCAATTGTTGTGGATGCGTTGGTTCTGCCATGGAACCGGTTCCTCCTCCCATATCTATTTCCCCTGCTGCCAAAACTCCCGAGAGTCATCAAGAGGAACTAGACGGAAGGGGTTCCGGCAATTCTGCTGACCCCGGACTGGCCCCGTCGAGCGTGGTACGCAGATCTAATGCGGCTACTCGCCGACGTTCCTTAGCGGCTGCCAGAGCGCCCAGATCTGCTTTCTGAAGGGCCGATTTGCCACCCAAACTCAGGTGCCCTGTGTGTGATGGCATGGCCGTTGAATCTTGGATTCTAACCCAGGCAGGGTTTGGGAGCAAGGTGGTCGCTACAATGGTTAGCGCCGGGAAGCCTGCTTCAGCACGAATTTACCACCACACCTGGAAGGTGTTCTTTGCTTGGTGCCGAGGCCTGAGTGTTTCTCCGCTAAAATTCTCGATTCCCAACATCTTGGCCTTTCTCCAGTCGGGCCTAGACTTGGCCCCAAGTTTCCTCAGGAGACAAATATCGGCCTTATCCGTACTGTTCCAGCGCAGAATTGCTACCAATTTGCAGGTGAAGACTTTCATCCAGGGAGTCTCCCATTTGGTGCCTCCCTATAAGGTGCCTTTGGACGCCTGGGACCGTAACCTGGTCCTAAGTGTTCTGCAGGAAGCTGCATTTGAACCACTTCAGGATGTCTCTTTGAGGTACCTTTCCTGGAAAGTGGTGTTCCTAGTGGCCATCACTTCTATCAGGCGGGTTTCAGAGCTGGCGGCCCTATCCTGCCGAGCTCCGTTCCTCACTTTCCATAAGGATAAGGTGATGCTCAGACCAGCCCCTCCTTTTCTGCCGAAGGTCGTGTCCTCTTTTCACATTAATGAAGATGTTGTTTTGCCTTCTTTTTGTCCAGCATCGGTGCACCGTGTGGAAAAGGCTCTTCACACGTTAGACCTGGTAAGAGCTCTCCGGAGGTACGTGTCGAGGACGGCGCCCTTTTGTCAGACGACACGCTGTTCGTGCTCCCCGCAGGGCGCAGGAAGGGACTTGCTGCCTCAAAGTCGACCATAGCCAGATGGATTCGTTTGACTATTCAGGAGTCCTACCACATTAGAGGCGCGCCGATTCCAGCAGGGATCAGAGCGCACTCTACTTGGGCAGTGGGCGCCTCTTGGGCGCTTCGGCACCAGGCTTCCACTGAGCAGGTTTGCAAGGCAGCAACCTGGTCCAGCATGCACACATTTACCAAACATTATAATATCCACACTCGGGCCTCGGCGGATGCGAGCGTGGGTAGAAGGATTCTCCAAGCAGCGGTGGCGCACCTTTAAACAAGAGGTGCATGTAGCTTGGATCGGTGAGTCAATCTCCCACCCAGGGACTGCTTTAGGACGTCCCACAGTATCTGTGTCCCCCATTGAGGTGGAGAAACAGGGATTTTTGTGATAAACTCACCGTAAAATCCTTTTCTCCGAGACGCTCATTGGAGGACACAGCACCCACCCTATTAGCCAGTTGGCTCTTATTTTATTTAATTAATATGCATTTACTTATTTGATATAGGGGTGGTGTTTTTCTTTGGACATGTTGTACCTGTATTAAGGCTGATTTTGTTGTCCTCCTACTGCTTTGGCACCAAACTGAGTTCCGCCCGCAATGGGGGCGAGGGTGTATATGGTGGAGGAGCTAACCTCTTTTTTTTCACTTAGTGTCAGCCTCCTAGAGGCAGAAGCATACACCCACAGTATCTGTGTCCCCCAATGAGCTCGGGGGAAAAGGATTTTATGGGGAGTTTATCACAAAAATCCCTGTTTTACTATAAAGAAAAAAAAAATCTTTTAAGGGGTGTTCCAGTTCAGATAAATGATCATCTGTCCACTGAATAGGTAATGATTATTAGATAGTTGTGAGTCCAATGGCTCGGACCCCCACAATCAATGGAAGGGAGTAGGACCTGTGTCTATCATTCTCCATTTGTCCTCCATGCAATAGACATTGAATATAGTGGTACGGCGGATATGCCAACAGCTTCTCCTGCCTCCGGTCTTGTGGCTTGGCATGGGTGACACTTGTTCCGTTTGGCTACTGGGATATATCCCACCAGAAAAAATAAGTTTAGCCTCCTAACTTTTTTTTTTAATGGAATTTTTTAACTTTTTTTCTTTTACAATAGGAGCATGAAACATAAGTCAGCTCCTGAAATGATCTAGGTGTCTGTAATTATCTCCAGTATTTTGTCCACTTCTGCATTAAAGTCTATGCACGCGACCATATGACTATGCACACAACCTACGTTGATATTAGTGACATTTTCAATATTAGACATGAAAATCTTAAATATTCTTCTTAACCATGCAAGAAAAACAACCATCTGAGTCCGGTTTAGTAATCCTTCACATGTGGAAAATACAGTGATGGTCGATGAAGAGTCCCATCTAAAACCCGAGCATGGGTTTGTGTCCTCCAGCCGCCCCGTGTTTGTCCCATGCACATGACTGTGCTTAGATCGGTCTCCCGTATCTTGGTGATGGTGTATGTTCTATGTTAGTGCGCTAGGTCCAGATGTTATTGTGGCATGTAGTTGTAGATTGTGCTCTTGTGTGCATGCTGCCTGACGTTCCCCTTCCTGTTCTAGATCCGGAAAGGCATCTCTGCCTCTTCTGTGCCCTTCCCCCCTCTGTCCTCCCCTCTGTTCTCTGGACCCCCGGACAATACTCGGAACATGGTGATGTACCCCCCTTCTTTGTATTCACATTTAATTACTAATTTTGGGGAAACCTTTTATAAATGTTTGTAAAGTTTTCAGTGCAGCCTAAATGTCTGAGTAATACGTTCCCATGTGTTATTAAAGAAAAGTTGTCATCGGACCTATATTTTATATCAACATTATATGAAAAAAAAAAGTTTTTTCTCATATCACTATCTGTTTAAACAGTGTTTTTTTTTTTTTGTTTTTTTTACAATTTTCACGCTGACCACTAGGACTTTTACTACACTCATACTTCCTGTTCTGTATAACAGACTTTTCAGCAGTCTCATTATCATTACAGTCAGGATTACCTCTATATAAAGTAGATTACAATAGGTAATGTCGCAGCTCACCTCCTCGCTCTCCCATCACAATGACCTCTGGCCTCATGACTGCCTTCTCATTACATACTTCAATGCAATTTTCATGTGCTCAACAAGAATAAGGAATCTAATATTAAGCCTAATGGCCAGTGTAAAAATTGCAAAATAAAGTGTTGTTTTTTAATGTAGTGATATGTAAAAAAAACCTTTTCATTTTTTTTAAATACTTTAAACTTAAAGGGACCCTATCAGGATTCATATCCCAAATGGCATGTATATAAAAGTTCTTCAATGCTGAGTAAATCCTTACTTGTTTCGTAGAAATCTGTTTTGCAGTGTTGGAGAAATCCACAGCGGAAATTGTATGCTAATGAAGTTGCAGGTGCAGTGGGCGAGCGCTGCACTCACAGCTCTCAGTATTCCCCGCCCACTGCACTTACAACTCCTTAGCGTGCAATTTCAACTATGAATTTCTCTAAAACTGCAAAACAGATTTGTACAAGAAAAGTAAGGATTTACTCCGCATTGGAGCACCTTTATTTACATGCTATTACTTATATTATTATTACTTATTATTATTACTTATTATAAACCTGATGATTGATTTTTTTATTTTTTTTTTAAATCTTGATTTAGACAAGATGTCATTTTCTAATGACACATTTCCTTTAAAGAAGTGATTACCACCCTATGATGATAATCAGTATGACATTTTGTCGTCTTTTATTTCTGGCCACCAAGTGAGTGGGCGAGTTGTGAAACTTTGGTAGCCAATAGCCATGCTGTCCCTTCATTCTAAGGTTCGCTGGGATCATCCCGGTCATCTGCCATCACTTACTATAAAGGGAAAACTTTAATACTGACCCATAATAACCAATGGTAATTAAAAAACTGAATTTTTCCTCATGATGTGGCCCGTCCTGTAGTCTTAATGTGTGTCTATGTAATGGTGTTAATTGCCGTGTTCATCTTGGCTACATGTGATCCTTTGTTCCCTTGGGAGATATTTGGTTGCAGCTTGTTCTCCTCTCCTCAGTATGCACACTCACATGATCATACATGTCTATGGAGGATTGCAGAGGAATGGCTGCTGGACGAAAAAGCATTTCGGCTTACATCGTTCTCATGTGTATAGCCAGCTTTAGTGAAACAAAAAAAAAAAATTTCAATATTGTAAAAACAGTAGCAAAATGGATTAATAATAGTTAAATCAGGAAACTGTTATTGTCTTATGAAATGATATTGTCATATTGACATTATAGCTATATGATTGAAATGCGTTACATGATACAAAAGGTTCAGTTCTAGTGCACTTTGTAATTTTTTATTTTTTTCATTTTTCCCCTCCAGTCTGTTAAGGCAGATCGACACGGCAGCGGAGCAGACAGTGACTATGACAATACGCAGAGCACAGACACGAGCACTGGGTAAGTTCAGACACCCTGCATATATACACGGCGGCACGTACTATCTTCTAAAATCTGGCATTGGCAGCATGCGTTGTTGGACCTATAAGCAATATAATAATAATATAACTTTTTGTAATAATTATGTATTTTTAATTTAAGCGATTTTAGTAGCTATTTTCTGATTTCTTATATAGCACCAACATATTTTGCAGCGCTGTACAGAGCTTGACAGCGCTCATATCGGTCCCTTTTCCAAGTGAAATACACAATCTAGGTTTATAGGGTTTTTTTATTGCAAAATACATAAAAGGATCACAAAATCTGAGTTGAAAGAACAGAAAACAGAGACATCATGCACTGAGGGGACATACAAACGCCATCCAAATGTTGGTGTTGGTGCTTTAAGGTCATGTATCAATGACACTGATACTTGTAGTTCCTGTTATACAGGTTGTCTATTCTACCTTTCAAGACCTGATCTACATCTGTTCACATGTATGAAGACGTTGAAGACATAGAGGCCTAGTTATCAATACTGTGCAAACTTACACCAGACAGTCATAAACTTATAAAAGTGGTTAATGTTAGATTTTAAGCTTAGTACATCTTTAGACTGTTTAAATACACACCACTTGCTAGTTGACTTACTCTTTGTAAAAACATTTCATCAAAATTCTATTTTTATTTTATTTATTTATTTTAGCCATGAGCTTAACATCTTCTTAGTCTCTGTTCTGACATTTTGGTTTCAGGTGTAATGTATTTTTTATGTTCTTTAGGGTGGAAGGAAGAAGATATTTGGAATTATCCCGGGATGAAGATTTCCATGCCGATGCTGAAGATGTAGAGTTGGAGTTGGATGGCACCTTACCCAGCACAGAGGATGTGATCCTCCGGACCGAGCAAGTGACCAAGAACATCCAGGAGCTTCTGCGAGCTGCGCAAGAGTTCAAGCATGACAGGTGAGAGTGGAAAGTAGTTACATATGTCCACTAGTGGAAAAAGGACACTTGGAAAGACTAAATTTATTAAAAAAGAAAAACTGAAATCACATGGTCATAAGTATTGAGACCCTTTGCTCAGACACACATATATAAGGTCCCATGCTGTCCATTTCCTTGTGATCCTCCATGAGATGGTTCTACTCCTTCATTGGAGTCAAGCTGTGTTTAATTAAACTGATAGAACTTGATTTGTAAAGGTGCACACCTGTCTATATAAGACCTCCCAGCTCACAGTGCATGTCAGGCCAAATGACAATCATGAGGTCAAAGGAACTAGCCAAGGAGCTCAGAGACAGAACTGTGGCAAGGCACACATCTGGCCAAGGTTACAAAAGAATTTCTGCAGTACTCAAGGTTCCTAAGAGCACAGTGGCCTCCATAATCCTTAAATGGAAGAAGTTGGGACCACCAGAAGTCTTCCTAGGCCTGGCCGTCCAGCCAAACTGAGCAATCGTGGGAGAAGAGCCTTGGTGAGAGAGGTAAAGAAAAACCCCAAGATCACTGTGGCTGAGCTCCACAGATGCAGTAGGGAGATGGAAGAAAGTTCCACAAAGTCAACTATCACTACAGCCCTCCACCAGTTGGGCCTTTATGGCAGAGTGGCCTGATGCAAGCCTCTCTTCAGTGCCAGACATATGAAAGCCCGCATAGAGTTTGATAAAAAACACATGAAGGACTCCCAGATTATGATAAATAAGATTCTCTGGTCTGATGAGATGAAGATAGAACTTTTTGGTGATAATTCTAAGCAGTATGTGTGGAGAAAACCAGGCACTGCTCATCACCTGCCCAATACAATCCCAACAGTGAAACATGGTGGTGGCAGCATCATGCTATGGGGGTGTTTTTCAGCTGCAGGGACAGAATGACTGGTTGCAATTGAAGGAAACATGAATGCGGACAAGTACAGAGATATTCTGGATGAAAACCTTCCAGAGTGCTCTGGACCTCAAACTTGGCCAAAGTTTCACCTTCCAACAAGACAATGACCCTAAGTGCACAGCTAAAATAACAAAGGAGTGGCTTCAGAACAACTCTGTGACCATTCTTGACTGTCCCAGCCAGGGCCCTGACCTATACCCAAATGAGCATCTCTTTAGAGACCTGACTCTTTAGAGACCTGAAAATGGCTGTCCACCGTCGTTCACCATCCAAACTGACGGAACTGGAGAGGATCTGCAAGGAAGAATGGCAGAGGATCCCCAAATCCAGGTGTGTAAAACTTGTTGCATCATTACCAAGAAGACTCATGGCCATACTAGCTCAATCTGAATACTTATGACCAAGTGATATTTCAGTTTTTCATAATAAGTTTGCAAAAATGTCTACTTTTCTGTTTTTTTCAGTCAAGATGGGGTGCAGAGTGTACATTAATGAGAAAAAAATGAACTTTTTTGAAATTACCAAATGCCAGCAATGAAACAAAGTGAAAAATTTAAAGGGGTCTGAATACTTCTCATACCCGCTGTATTATTTGGTATATTAAATGGTGTTAAAAATACAACTTGTCGTTCAAAAAAAGCCATCCTACAGTTATGCCGATAGAAAAATAAAAAGTTTATGGCGAAAAATATGAAAAGTGAAAACTGGATATGGCAGGAAAGTGTTAAACGTGACTTTTTTTTTCTAGTTTTGTACCCTGTTCTGAGAAAATCCACTCTGCAGTCACAGAGATGGCATCGCTTTTTCCCAAGGTAACTGTATTTTTAAAATATATAATTTCACTAGTTTCCCAAACATTTTCTGGTTACCAATACAGTTCTGGGCAACAGACCTTGTGGGATCTTTTCCCTCATTTATCCTTCTGAGTAATACACTGATCAGAGCCTGATGTTTGATGTAGACGCCGGAAAAAGTTACATGCATATAAGTTCTAAAGTTAAATGGCTCCAATTATGCAGCAGTGAAAAACAGTGTCTATCTGTCAACTGTCAGATTGGAAAAACATTAACAAATCTCTGAATATAGAGAAACAAAGAAATGGGGGCAAGACCGAAAGGATAATTAAGGGGATCCAACCTTTTTTCATTGTATTTGTATATTATTGGTGTTTCTGACTCTCATGCTCTATATTACCTATGTGTGGGCTTACTAATTCTCCTATTGAGAATCCTGTTTACATGGACCTAGGGATATAGGCATCATTCTCGGTGAGGGTGATAGTTGGTAGCAGGTGGGTTGCTCTATTATGAGCATTGTATTATTTGTGTATGTGTCACATTTGTGACCATTTTTAATGTTTTTAAGAATTTTTGTTTGCTGTGTTTAATAAAATTTGTATTATATATGCTATGTCCTATTCAGGGTGATCCCCTGCTCATGGCCTATTTCTTTCTCTCTTTTTTGTCAAATCTCTGAATATAAACACGGGGCTATACTGGAAAAATAGTAGCATATATGCTGCAGAGATTTTCTGAGTAAAGCATAGGGGGCTATGCTAAAGGTAGTAAATATAGATGCTAAGGTGCAATATTATACAGTCAAGCCATAATTAATGGTCAGCAAAGCCTACTGAAATGATATAATATGCATGTGCCGCATATACCTGACAATAATTATATTATCTTTAGCCATAATAGAAATGTAGGGCACTGATGCACCTCGACGTGCACTTCAGCACCGCCTGCGGTTTTGTCAGCAGGAATCGCGCGTCGAGGTGCATCAGTGCTCCACATTTTTATTATGGCTAAAAGTAGTTAATACTCTGTTATATTTCCATTTTTTATAAAGATCTTTTGTACTATATATTGGTATTTTCTTTTTATATATACATTATTAATTGTTGTGAATTAAATTCAAAAAATAAATTGTTTGATGTATGATCACATGCTCCCTCTAAGTCGCTGTAGGTCTACATCAATGTTGTATGCCTGGAAAATATCTTTAAGACAATGTGTGCCTATAAAGTGGCATGTATCGTAACCTTCTATCCTAAGTAAATGTCATAATATCTTCCCGATGTATGCTTGTGTGAATTTAGCCTCAGGCTCTGTGCACACGACAATCAAACCTTCCACCATGATCATATAGCAGCTGTACTTTATGGTCTGTTGCAGACATAATTCCTGCCTTGATCAGAGATCATCTAACCATGAAGTTACTACTTAATATACGTCTGTGAGGTTCTTGGTTTAGGTTAGCATCGGGGGGGGGGCTGTGGCCCATAACATGGACTATGAGATATGGCCACTTCTTGGTCGTGTTAATCTAGCCTAAAGCTTAATGATCCTGTACTGATCATGGGCTGTAAAATATGTCATGTATGATTGCCTGACATTTCCTTTTCGTCATTGGTAGAAACCAGCGCTGGAGACTGTACGCTCTTCCTTGAAGCTGCTCAACGCTAGTGCTTATCGACTGCAAAGTGAGTGTCGCAAAACTGTTCCCCCTGAACCGGGGGCCACTGTAGACTACCAGCTCCTCACACAGCAGGTCATCCAGTGCGCCTACGACATTGCCAAAGCAGCTAAACAACTGGTCACCATCACCACCCGGGAGAAGAAACAGTGACCTCTGTTATCCTCTACGAACATTGTCCAAAGGCAGAAAAAACTACCAAGATGGAGACATTCGGGGGGACTCCTCACAACCTGGGATAAAACTGAAGCTTCTACACTCTTGGTCACTGATGAGACATTTTCAACTGCAGGCCAAAAATTTAATGTGCAGTCCCTTGCGTAGAGAAATGCCACGTAGATCCCCTGCTGTAACGTCAGCGTGTATTACATATTATTCTTGCTGTACAGAGAAGAATCGCGTGTGGTTGTAGGACCTGTCCTGTGGTCAGGGGTTAGTGCTCCTCGTCTTGTGTATTAGGAGATCATTTCTAAACTTGGCCAAAAAAAGTCTTCTGGCTGCCTAATGTTTACATAAAGAATCAGTCTGGGTGATCACGGGAAGCACAGGGATAATTACAAAATACTTACACTAAAAGTAAAGCTGCATTTAATATTGGTCGTTGTGCCGTCTACAAATGGTATGAATTCTGCATAATTTTCAATTATAAATCCATGTAAAAATAATAATTTTTTTTGTACTCCGATTTAGAATTCATACATCAATCACTGATGTTTGAGACTTGTAATCTGCAATGACAGCATGCAGTAAATGGCACATGACCTATAAGTCAGGGAAGGAGCATCGCTCCTCTATAGGTAAAACCATTATCGATCATGTCTGCTTTGCTTGTTCTTAGGCAGGTATAGCCATTTCTAGAAAGCTGGGCTCCTAGCTAAGGGCTGGTTCTAGAATGACCGGAACCTCTGGATGTGACTGGAAGCCCCCCCGGACAAAAAAAATTGCCCTATAATGATTCTTTTGCTGTGGGTATCAGCCTATATCTAGGAATAATAAGAAGATTGCAGCTTCCTGGATTCCTTCTGCCAACTTCCACAAACATTCACGCTAGGGAAACGTTGGCACATTTCAGTTGTGTAATATAAGCCCTTGATTATGGTGAACTATTAGAAGTAAGCTTCACAATGGGACTGCACATTAATCTGCCTTCCTACTGCTGGGAACAAGTGACTGAGAGGAGCACAACAAGGGGACTTGACTACCCCTTTGGCGTGGGCATACACGCCCTACATTGGTAGCACAAACTCTACTTTCCAAGGTAACCAGCCGTGATGCCAGCAGAAGTTACCGTAAAATCTGCCACATTAGAAAAACCTTTGACCAACAATTCTTACTGCTTCTCTGTGAATGGATGATTCGGTGAAGCCAACACTAAACTTACACTGGAATTTGTATATATACATGCATATATAATATATTATAAACATCTCTTTTTGTTATTTAGGAGGGAAGGATTAATCTAGAAGATTGCTCATGTATTTTGTACAAAACCACTTTAAGCTCGTTTTCAAAGCAGGCTTGGACAACCTATGGTTTTTTGTTTGTGTACCCTTTGCCACTTCAGGATTTAAAAGGTTTTTTTTTTTTTTTTTTTAAGGCCAAAATTAGGCTAAGGGTAGTAAATGGAATAACAAAACAATCAAGCTTTAATTGATAAATCCCCCTCCTTTCCAGCGTCGTTGTTTCAATCACTTGAAATAGTGGCCTTGTGCCAAAACACGATTCAAGGCAGTGATTGGCTGCAGTGGTCACGTGGATAGATGACGTGTGACCACTGCATGGAGGTGGGCAGACTGGCAGGGAGCACTGGAGTGGTGGCACTGGAACGGTTTTTTTTCCTAAGGCTAATATTTGGACAATTCCAGAAAACCACTTAAAGGGAACCAGTCCTTTTTCGATATTAAACGGCTCACAATGTCTTGCTATTTATGCAGTGTGCATCACTACCATGGTCGTTATAAAGCAAAACTTCACACTATTTAACTAAAAAAAAAAAAAAAATCCATTCCTTTTCTTTCAGTCATAGCAGTGGCTTTTTCTTTCCTTCCAGTCAAATTATTCACGCCCATCGCAGCCTGATTGATTACCAGGACTGCCCCGACGTCACGCTTATCGCCCAGTAAATCCCGCTTTTGTGCAGTGACTATCAGGTCCCCGAACATGCGCACTGAATATAGGTGAATGTCTCCCAGCTTCATTTCATATCTGCACATGCTCTGGAGCCCCGGTGAGTCAGTGGTTAGGTGATGTATCCATTGTGAACGTGCCCACTATGCGCGGCACTATGTTCCTGCAGCTCCGGCGCATGCGCAGATATGAAATGAAGCTGGGGACGTACACACAGATTCATTGCGCATGCCCATCGGACCTGATAGTAGTGTGCAAGAGCGGGATTTATGGGGCAATTAACATGACGTTAGGGCAGTACAGGGAATTGATCAGACTGCGATGGGTGTGAATAATAAGAGGACTATGACTGGAAGGAAATTTTTTTTAGATAAACAGTGGGAAGTTTTGCTGTGAAGACCATATTAGTGATGCACATTGCATGACTAACAAGACTTTGGGGGCAGTTATATAGCAAAAAAGGCCATGAACGGCTCTCTTTAAGGAGAACCTGTCACATCCTGAATATAACTTTATCTGCAGAGTGGTAATTGGGATTTAAATGCTATTTATCTGCAGTTTAGCTTTCCTAGTGGAGCAGTGGCTACAGGGAAAAAATGGACTTATATCCTCCCTGTAGCCACACGCTTCCTGTCATCAGGCCTGTGCAGAAAGCAGTTAGTCACCGCTCGCTACACAGAGAGTGCGCATGAACATATATTCGGTCTGAGTGCGATCTGACAAAGCATTGAATTGCACCTGGACCAATGTGTTAAGGGGGCGTGCACATGTCTAATTTTTCTTTGCACCTGTCTGAGGAAGTCGAGTGTATGGAAATTTCTTTCTCCATCTCCTCATCCTCGAGAATTGTATCAAACTCTGATCAGAGTGTGATTTGCATAATCGACCTGATTCTCATGGATGAGAGAATGCATGCTCGTGCGCACCTGCCCTTACAGAAATTTTCTCACTGAAGCTGCGGCATAGGTGAGTCGGCTGTGCAGGATTTAATTATTCTTTACCTACAGATTACCCCTATATCTGCAGGTAAATAGCCTTTCTGGATAGGACAGGTTCCCTTTTAAAGGTGTTGTCTGTGTTTGGAAAAGGGTCCATCGCTCTTGTTTGATGGTTGTTTCTGCTTTTGCAATTCCCATTAATGTGACAAAATGATCCCTTTTTTTTCCTAATCGCAAACCCTTTAATCACAATTTTCCACGTGACTTGCAGAGTGTGCTGGGACATACATACTATAGGTTGGCCAAACCTGCTCCAAATAAAGGTAGCACAATGCCACTTTCTGTAGCCAAGTATGGAGTTACTACTGTGTGACTGTAAATGGGACAATTTACTCAATTTGTGCAGTAAGTGTTACAAGCATCTCGTCTTCCCAGTCTTTGCACTGACGTTTTCTATGGCCCGTGGTTGTGAGAATTGCACCTTCTCGCATTAAGATGTTTAGTTTGCCGACCACTGATATAAAACCTAATGATGGCAATCCTGTACTTGTATATAACCACCAGAGAGTGCGGCCATCCTGCACCCAACCGTAAAACGACTGCAGGCGATGCTACGTCATACAAACAATAACCTCTTCAGTGCTGTCTGCATTGTTTTTTTTCTTTCTTTTTTTTTTTGCCGTATGTTCTATTTCTGACTGAAATGACCCGCCTGCCTTTAAGTTCCCGATGAGATTATTATTATTTTTGTTGTTGTTGCTACAAATGCCATAAATTGCTTATACTGTCGTCTGTAAAAGCTCGGTGGTGGGTGTTTATGTAAAAAAAAAAATTATATATATAATGCATAATGTACATTTGTATCAAATTAAACAACTAACACTCCTACGCCCCCTGTCTGTTATTAAAGGAAACTGCAGAAGAGATCAATGAAATAATACTTGAATACATAATGCTTCAACTTGGATAGAAAACTTTCTCCTCTAAAGAGGATTATCCGAGTTGAGCACCTGAATGCAAGAAGGTTGTGAGGTGTCATTTTTAGGGGAACTCTTAAGAGCAGCAGCGCCGCCAAAGGTGAAATGAAGAAATACACATTTTCCATTTTAGTGAAAGAACTGTCAGTGTAATGCCTGGCGGTGACGGGTTCTCCGGCTTCTCTTTGCACTGGCTAAGGGGGATTCTAAATTCCCTAATGAGGTATAGGAAAATGAGTAAGGTTGAGTCTGTAACGTGCCTTACATTACTGTATGTTCACGCAAGCCTATAAAAAAAAAAAAAAAAAAAATCGTTGACAGTTTCATCTAGAAAAGTAGGACTATATTTTTTTTTTTTTTTTTGGTCTTCTCACATCCGTGTGCAGTCGTTTTTTTACAGCAGCATCTATTAATCATTTACAATATCCTGTTATTGCAATTTGCAATATATCCGCACAAATCAGATGCAATACTGTGGCTCCATATGGCCCATATGCGCTCACAGACTTGAATGGGCAAATATACATGTGAAAAAATAATCACAACATGCAATAGTGACAAAATCACTCCTATGCATTGCCTTATTGAAAACTGGTTGGTCCGAGAGCCGTGTTTTTTTTTCACAGACAGCATTCAGACCTATAATATGCTTGTGTGAACGATCCCTTATACTTTGTTCCTACACTGACTAATCCAATATTTAGGTTTGTCGTAACGCCATCTGCCCATCCAATTGTAAATCACACTACAACCATAATGGAAAATTAAAGCATGTTCAATGTTGATGGATAGAAGCAAAAAGGTGATTTCAGCTCTGCAGGCCACTATTATTTATTGAAAATGAAACTGAGATGCAATTAAGTGTAGACTTTCAGGTTTAATTAAAGGGGTTGAACAAAAAAGATGCTGTGAAGTGTGTAGGAATTGCAACCATTTTTCTACAAAGCCTACTGATTTCAATATATTTGGCCCCCATCAAATGATAAAGCCTATAATCTCCTCCTGTACCAGCGCAGTACCCGCGGTGTTGCCACTCTCTATCCCCAAGGCTTTCGTGCAATGTTGTGATACATGAAGCCGGCGTCCAATCGGCACTGGTGTCAGTCACTGTCTCCACCTATGGACAAATCAAAGAGGAAGTCCCGGGCTGCAGCGGATCTGAGACTTCCTCTTCCTGCTTAACTCGAAAAGAGGTAGGGACAGTGACTCCAGCGCTGATTGGGCTCCGGCGTCACATGTCACAACAACAGCACAGAAGCCCCAGGAGGTGGAAAGCCGACATAGTGGGAATGGTGCCAGCATGAGAATTGAGTATAATAAGCTTTATTGTTTTATGGAGGCCAAGCAAGGGACATGACAAGGAGTTGTCCAAGTTTTGGACAACTTCTTTAAGTTTTGTCTAAGCATGTGAAATGTTGCTCGATGGGGTTGAGATCTGGTGATTGATTCGGCCATTACAGACACTCTCATTTCTAGGCGTTAAAAAAAAAAACAAAAAAAAAAAAAAAACCTCTTTGTCTGCTTTTGCAGTTTAAGTTTTAGGTCTTTGGATGGTGATTCACAGTACAGATGAACAATCAACCTTGCTGCATTTGGTTGAATCTGAGCATAAAGTGTAGCCCTGTATGCTTCAGAATTCATCCGACTGCTTCTGTCTTAAATTACATCATCAATAAACACTAGTGACCCAGCACTATTAGAAGCCGTACATGCCCGTGTCATCACTCTGCCTCCACCATGTTTTACAGAGGATATGGTGTTCTTTGGATCATGAACCGTTCCAAGCCTTCTCCATACTTTCTTCTTTCTGTCATTCTGAAACAGGTACATCGTAATTTCATCAGTCCAAAGAATGCTTTACCAGAACTGGGCTGGATTCTTTCGAAAAAATTTGGGCAAGTCTAATCTGGTCTTTCTAATAATAATAATCTTTATATAGCGCCAGAATATTTCGCAGCGCTTTACAGTTTAACAGTTTCAAAACACAAGTCATAAGTAACAACGTTAACAAAATAATTAAAGAAAAATAAGACGACCCTGCTCGTGAAAGCTTACAATCTACAATGAGGTGGGGAGATACAAAGTACAGGTGTGTATTTACAATGATGGTCCAGCCATCTTGAGGTAGTGAGGGATAGATGGAGATAGTGAATGGGCTACACATGCACACTTACACATAAAATGACTTTGATAAGTGAATGTGATAGGCTGCTCTGAACAAATGCATTGAGAGGGAGCGCCTAAAACTGCAAATTGTGGATAGTCCTAATTTCTTGGGGTACAGCATTCCAGAGGATTGGCGCAGCGCGGGAGAAGTCTTGGAGTCGGGAGTGGGCGGTACGGATTAGTGTAGAGGTTAGTCGAAAGTCGTTTGCAGAGCGTAGCGGTCAGTTAGGCCGATAGACAAATGAGGGATTAGATGTAGGGGGGGTGCTGCACTGTGGAGAGCTTTGTGGGTGAGAACAAGTACTTTGAATTTGATCCTATACTTAATGGGCAGCCAATGTAACGACTGGCAAAGAGCGGACGCGTCCGAGTACCGATTAGCCAGATGGATGACCCTGGCTGCTGCATTAAGTATGGATAGGAGAGGGGAAAGTTGAGTAACGGGGAGGCCAATTAATAGATCGTCGAAGTAGTCCAGGTGGGAGTGGATCAATGCGACAGATTCTAAAGATGTTATTTAGGTGTAAGCGGCAAGAGATTGTATGTGGGATGTGAAGGAGAGATTGGTGTCAAACATAACCAGACAGCGCACCTGTTGCCGGGGTGTTATGGTGCCACCCACAGAGAGGGAAATGTCAGATTTAAGGAGTTTAGTAGATGGCGGGAGCAGAAGAATTTGAGTTTTTGAGAGGTTGAGCCTGAGATAGAGGGTGGACATGATGTTGGAGACTGCGGACAGACAGTCACTGGCGTTCTGTAGTACAGCGGGGGTAAGGTCGGGGGACCTATTCTATTTTTAATGGCTCAAATCCATCACTGTAAAAGCAAACGGTCCGATATCTGCTTAGAAAAGTTGGCCGAGTGTCATGCACTAGCATTTCATGCTATTTTCTTGAGTCCAATGCGATTTTTAGCACCTAGCATCCAAATGACCTCCGATTTACATGCGAATGCGATCCAATTGCAATGCGATTTTTAACATGAACTTCTACATTTACACAGATTGCCAAGGAAATATTCTCTCTCTAATTCTATATATAGATTAGATGGACATACAGATAGATATAAATGTGATTGAGATGCCATTGCAACTTGATGTACATGTATTTTATTAATAATTTTCTGAAAAAAATGGCATGGGGTCCACCTGAAATTTTATTAACCAACAGAGGGAAAGCTGACAGCTGGGGGAAGATGTTTATAGCCTGGTAAGGGAGTATTATTTATGGAGCTTCTCAGGCTATATTAATATCAGCGAACAGTTAGTATACTAAACCTTTACTGGTTATTAAAATGAGGGTCCCCTTATCTATTTAGATAATTGCCTTGTAATGTTTTCATTTCCTGTTCTGTCCAGATGTCACCGTATCCTAGAATTCCAAGCGGAGAAAGTTCACCGACCGCCATATTGGGACACCCAAGTGATGGGTGTCTCAATATGGAAACTGCTGCTGGTACCAACCTATTGCGCGGTACCACCAGCGGAACACCGTCACACTCACACAAAATCTCACACACACACACTCACTCGGGCAGCCTCTTGCGCGGTACCACCAGCGGAACACCGTCGCACTGGCCTGCGCGAATTCCACGCAGGTGCAGTGAATCATTCGGCTGATCCCGGCGGCAGGTGCACGACATCTATAGGCAGAGGAAGCTGGTCACATTAAAGGGGTTTTCCCAAAAACGAAAGTTCATTTTAAAAATTGTCTGTGTCTGACTGTGTACGAAGCATACCACGTCTCCTGGACAGGGGAAGAAGCAAAAGACAATACTGACATTACAGCAGGGGATCACAGAGGATTCACTTTGTGAGGTAAAATATTTCACTGACTGTTTTTAAACAATATTTTACCTCACAATATGTATCCTCTGGGCTCTCCTGCTGTAATGTCAGTATTGTCTTTTGCTTCCTCTCCTGCCTAGGAGCTGTGATATGTTCTGTACAAGGTCAGACACGGGAGGGGGGGCAGCTCAAACGGGACAGCACATGAGGGGAGAACACCGCAAAGGAATGAGAGTGCAGACGAGGGATAGCACATGGGGTAGATCGGTCAAAGAAGAGAGCACATAGAATCGTAGAGTTGGAAGGGACCTCCTGGGCCATCTGGTCCAACCCCCTGCTCAAAGCAGGATTCGCTAAATCATCCCAGACAGATCTGTTCAGCCTCTGTTCAGGCTCGTTCAGGCCTGGCGGGGTACCGGGAAAATGCCCGGTGGGCCTCGAGGTCGCGGGGGGGCCCCCTTAAATTTACTGCCCCTTTAAATGTTTGGCGGCCGCCGGGCCCTTTAAGAGCGTGCGCGTGCACATACCGGCAATTACTTGGCTTTGCACGCGGTCAGGCGGCGGCTCCTGAAGGTCTGGCTGGTGATAATGAGTCACGTGACGTCTCCTCTCCCGGCTGCCGCGTGACCTTGCTGCTGCTGCGCTGCAGTGGTTCGCGCGGCACCTGTTCTTGATGGGCGGTTAGTCCCCATCAACCTATTTGACCGTGGGGCCCCCAGAAACCTATTTTTCCTCTCATTGTGGCCCCATCAGGTAGCCGGCACAGTTTCCAGGAAGTGTGGCGAAATATACTATTACACTGCGTAGGTGACCACTGTGGGGGCCGCCACAGTGGTCGCCTACGCAGTGTGTAATAGTATATATAATCTCAGCACCCTCCCTGGAAGCTGTGCCGGCTACCTGATGGGGCCACAATGAGAGGAAAAATAGGTTTCTGGGGGCCCCACGGTTGTCGCCTACGCAGTTTAATAGTATATCATTCTCGTCACCATGCTCCCTGGAAGCTGTGCCGAAGCAGAGGAGGCCATAGTATGCTGCATGGAGGAGCAGGGGGGCCATAATGTGCTGCATGGATGAGCATCGGGGCCATAATGTGCTACATAGAGGAGCAGGGGGGGCCATAATGTGCTGCATGGAGGAGCAGGGGGGCCATAATGTGCTGCATGGAGGAGCAGGAGGGCCATAATGTGCTTCATGGAGGAGCAGGGGGCCCATAATACTGTATGAAGGAGCAGGTGCCCCATTATACTTTATGGAGGAGCATTATATGGGGCCCTTAATACTGTATGGCGGACTATGAGGTGCCCATAATACTGAATGGCGGACAATGTGGTTGCCCATAATACTGTATGGCGGACTATATGGTTGCCCATACTAATACTGTATGGAAGATTGTGGTTTCCCATAATACTGTATGGCGGACAATGTGGTTGCCCATAATACTGTATGGCGGACTATGTGGGTGCTCATAATAATGTATGGCGAACTATGTGGGTGCTCATAATGTATGGCGGACTATGTTGTTTCCCATAATACTGTATGGTGGACTATGTAGGTGCTCATAATACTGTATGGTGGACTATGTAGGTGCTCATAATACTGTATGGTGGACTATGTGGGTGCTCATAATACTGTATGACGGACAATGTGGTTGCCCATAATACTGAATGGCCGACAATGTGGTTGCCCATAATACTGTATGGCGGACTATTTGGTTGCACATACTAATACTGTATGGAAGATTATGTGGCTTCCCATAATACTGTATGGTGGACAATGTGGTTGGCCATAATACTGTATGGCGAACTATGTGGGTGCTCATAATAATGTATGGCGAACTATGTGGGTGCTCATAATGTATGGCGGACTATGTTGTTTCCCATAATACTGTATGGCGGACTATGTGGTGCCCATAATTCTGTATACCGGACTATGAGGTGCCCATAATACTGTATGGCGAACTATGTGGGTGCTCATAATACTGTATGGAGGACTATATGGGTGCTCAAAATACTATATGGAGGACTATGTAGTTTCCCATAATACTGTATGGCGGACTATGTGGGTGCTCATAATACTGTATGGCAGACTATGTGGTTGCCTATAATATTGTATGGCGGACTATGTGGTTGCCCATAATATTGTATGGCGGACTATGTGGACCCAATCAACAGAATGTGGAGCTTTTATCCCCATTAGACTGGAGTGGCATGTCTGACTTGATCACTGATCCATTCATTCCCTTGTGGCTGCATTTGTTTTTTTATAGAAGCCCCAAAGAGAATGAATGGAGCTGCGGTCAGATATCCCCATTTTAAAATGGATCGGCAGGTGGGATAAGTGTCCTATCAGGGATAAAACTTCCTCACTCTTCCAATCGGTGCAGTTTCTAATGGTCGGACCTAAGCGATCACCTATCCTGTGGAGCCCATGGATCGGTGATAACTTGTTTTACCCAAAGAACCCCATTAATGTAAGCTATTGTACAGAGGCGTATCTAGGCTTTCTGGCACCCGGGGCAAGAATTTGGTTCGGCGCCCCCCCCCCCCCCCCCAAGTACATATGCGACTTGCACAGTTAGTCCCATGAGCTGCTCTCCCTAATCCTCTCAATGTTCAGTAAAAAACTGAAAGCAGGAAGAGAAGCTCGTTGTCACAAGACCATAACTATGAAAATCGCATATGAGTGAAGTGTCCATGTGATGGCACTGGAACCTGCAGAGCTGAATCCTGACATTGTAGGCTTCTGAATTCTCACAACTAATGCACTGCACACTTTTAGGATTCTCCCTTGCCGATATACAGTCATGTCAGCACAAGTATGTGATTTGTATACTTCTGGCCACATTCCAACTAGACATGCCCGGCCTCGCTCTGTTCATTTTCATTGAGGCCACACACATCTAGTCAGCATGTGACCGCATGTATGTAAATTACCGGCACGAGAGAATCCTGACAGCGTTCAGTGAGCACTGTGAGAATTCAGAAGTCTGCAGACTCAGCACAAGCCTGGACAACCTCTTTAATGTTCCTAACAAATAAAAACATGAGAATTAGTCAGTATCACAAATAAAATAATATTTACATCCAGGTAACTTTATAGATGACGTCATCTCTGCAGTCGTTCTCCTTTTCTTCTTCTTGTCCAGACCCCATGATGAGTTTTCTCATCCACAGCTGTCTCTGTCGACGTCCATCTTCTCCGGTCTTCTGCGGCAAATCTCCACACGATCCCCTTAAAGATAAAAGTGTCATTATAATGCTCCTAAATAAAAATGCAATATACTGTCGCCTCACACTATTCCCCTCCCTCCTCTTACTGTCTCCCTGTTAGACTGGAATGAAATTGTGTTACGAAGTTATGGAGTTTGCCCGGGGGAGTGGAGGGGGAGGGGCGGGGGGGTTATAGTTGAAAAAATGCCGTCTAATGTTAATAATATTGCATAAATGTTCTTCTGTTATGTTATTGGACATTATATGTATATTTTGTATTACACTCAATAAAGACGGTTTAAAAAAAAAAAAATGTTTGAAAACATATGGTCGGCCATTATGACATCACTGATGGTCGGCCATTATGACATCACAGATGGTCAGCCATTATGATATCACAGATGGTCGACCATTATGACATCACCGCTCGCAGTTACTTATGCTGTGTACACAGGGTTCCGGCTGCCATTTTGGCTCCCTAGTGACTGAGTGCATTTGCAATTTTTCGCTATGGCTGAATTTCTTCTAGACAAGCTTCAGGTAGAAGGATTATTGGAGATTATTTACACCCATTGCTCTGACATTAAGCTTCTACCACCCGATGGCGTCCTCGGCTTCACTCACCGGCTGGTGGTGGAGCTAGTGCAGGACTGCCTGACCAAATACCACCAAGACCGTCTTACCTCAGAGTATCTGACAGATTTAACCCGGAACATCAGGACATTACTACAGCAGGCTGAAGAAAAATCTCAAGATGGAGATTTGGCTTTTGTTAAAGAACTGGCCGAAAAGTCCTGTATGTGCTAGGAGGTCCGGCCCGCTCCCCGAAATGCCTGGAGACACCACAAGGCGAGTACAAAGATGGGGAAAATGTCCCCCTGGAATCCCCGGACCCTAACACGAGTCAGGCGGGGCCGAGCAGCGATCTGACCACAGAAACCCCTGAGCTTGCCGGATCCTGAGAGTGTGATCTGTGAGATCACGGAGATCCACGAGCCTGCCACTGAGACACCAGAAGGCGACGACAAAGACGGGGAAAATGTTCCCCCGGAATCCCCGGACCCTAATACGAGTCATCCGGGGCCAAGCAGCGATCTGACAACAGAAGCCCATGAGCTGCCAGATCCTGAGAGTGTGATCTGTGAGATGCCAGAGATCCACGAGCCTGCCACTAACTTGATGGAATCATTGATCCCGGCGAGAAAGCCGCATATGAGCGACTTCGAGACATCCAAACTGATCAGCGGCGGATGTTTTGGGGCTGTCTACTTAGTGCAGCACAAATACTCACAGCAGATCTTCGCTATGAAGAAAATGGCGAAGAAGAACCTGGAAACTGAAAAACACGTGGAAGCGGCCTTTCTGGAGAGGGACATCATGACCTTTGCTGATTGTCCCTTTGTGGTCTCCATGCTCTGCTCCTTCCCTACTAGATCTCACCTGTGTATGGTCATGGAGTATGTTGGAGGTGGAGACTGTGGGTCCCTTCTAAGCACCAGGGGCCGTTTATCTATCCCCTTGGCCCGTCTGTACTTTGCAGAAACAGTTCTTGCTGTGGAATACCTGCACAGCTATGGTGTGGTGCACCGAGACCTAAAACCGTACAACCTACTGATTACAACTGCTGGGCACATTAAAGTCGCCGATTTTGGGCTTTCAAAAATTGGTGTCATGATACCAAAAACCAACAACTATAAGCAATCAGTGAAGGACATCTCCAGAGAGTTCAAGGACCTTGAGAATTGTGGTACCCTGAATTACATGGCCCCAGAGGTCATCCTAATGAAAGACTACGGAAGACCTGTTGACTGGTGGTCAATGGGGATTATCCTCTATGAATTTCTGGTGGGATCTTTACCATTTGATACGGATTTCATACCTGAGCTTAAAAGAATGATTGTCATGGGAAAAATACCTTGGAATTACAAACGCTGTCCACCCCGTGAGGCTAAGAACCTCATCACTGACCTGCTCAAAAAAAATCCTGAGCAAAGACTTGGGACAGGTGGAGCATTTGAGATTAAGGATCATCCGTTCATGAAAAAAATAGATTTTGACACTCTTCTAAATCAGAAGCCGATGTATATTCCTCATCTTGTGTCAGATGTGGACACCAGCCTCTTTATCAATCACGCTCATAGAGACATGCTTATGGTCTCAGAGAAAGAAGAGGACACAAGTGAGGACAAGGACCTTGACTTCCAAAATTTTACGTCATCCTCTGAAAGGCTTTCTAAACTCTGCACCATCGCTACCATCACGATGAACAATGAGAATTCAAAGTCCCATCCAGAGTGTACCCAAGCATCAGACATCGAGAAAAGAAAA
Organism: Dendrobates tinctorius; assembly: GCF_039654945.1. Lineage (NCBI taxonomy): Eukaryota > Metazoa > Chordata > Amphibia > Anura > Dendrobatidae > Dendrobates > Dendrobates tinctorius. The sequence goes on from NW_027361684.1 coordinate 11,061,020, forward strand.
TCTGCAATAAATCCAAATGCAGAGCAAGAAAGCCCAGAGAATGTAAAAAAGGAGAAAAAGAGAAGAGGTTCCACCTTCCGCCGGATCTTATCATCCTGCCGGCGTGGATTATCCAGGGCTGCCCGCGTGTTTACATGTTGTTGCCGCTCCCCTACAGACATCTAAAAGACGGTAAACCTCCACATCCAGCGCCCTGAGGTCCAGCAGATCCACCATCACTGCTGGAGAAGTATAGAAGTGCAATTCCACAACAGTTTTTTTTATTTTTTTTACCATGTTCACCAAATGCTAAATCTGACCTGCCATTATGATTCGCCAGGTCATTATCAGATGACAGATACCAAACTTGTATAGATTGTTTATTTATGTGGTGAAAAAAAATCCAAAGTTTAATAAAAAAAAAAATTGCACCATTTTCTGAGATCCGTATCGTCTCCATTTTTTGGGATCTGGGGCTGGGTCAGGGCTTATATTTTGCGCGCCGAGCTGACGTTTTTAGTGATAGCATTTTAGGGTAGATACGATTTTATCACCCGTTGCTATGAACAAAAAAACGTAATTTTGCGGTTTGGATTTTTTACTCGTTATGTAGTTTACCAATCAGATTGCCTTTGTATTTGGATAAATTGGGAGTTTCTTAATGCAGCAATATGAAATATATGATCTTTTTTTGTATTTTTTTATTTTGACTAGGGAAATATGAACTTTAAACTTTTTTTTATATTTTTTAAAACTTTTTTTTCCACTTTTGACTTGCTTCAATACAGTAGTCTCCATAGAAGACTTGAAGCTGCAATCATCTGATCACTTGTGCTACGTATAGCCTTGCTATGTGTAGCAGAAATCATCATCTCCAGGGGCGTCCGTGGGTGTGGTTTGTGACACGCTTCCGGCATGCATGTATTAAATGCCGCTGTCAGAGATTGACAGTGGCATTTAACATGTTAGCAGCCGCAGGTGGATCGCATTTTCAGCTGTTAGGGGCACATGACAGTTGATCAAACCAGCTATCATGTGTCAGAAAAGATGCGGGCTCAGCGTCGGACTCGGAGCCCGTATCAAAGGGAGGGAGGCGACTTATACGTGATAGGTTGTGAAGGAATAAGTAGAACAATATTTTATTTTTCAAAACTTATGTCTAAGTTCAGAAAAAAAAAGAATATAGGAGGTCAAAATGCAAAATATAAGGACAACAGAGCCCAACAGATTGGTGGATGGGAGTGCTAAAAATTATTGGGTAAGGAGGTGCAAATACTTGCCCCTGGAAATTGCAGCCCACAATACACCAGTAATTCTTGGCAGGTTCATTACAGAAAAATTATTAATTAAAAAGTGCCACTAAAATCACTGGGCTGTGTAATACATGAAGGTGCCGAGCCCTCCAGAATGAAAGGTTTTTTCTTAATTTTCTCTCTGCCATTATATTTCAATGTCCCAGTCAAGACAGACTCAATTATTCCAATTTATACCGTAAAGCCGAAAGCCGACACGTGAGCTACAGAAAATAGAAAGTCTCATCCTGTTACGTCTGCTTTAATGACCAAAGTGAAAACTGCAATAGTTAAAGGGAATTTGTCAGTAGGATCAACCATCCTAAGCCGTCTATATAGGTTATAGGAGGCGGAGTAAAATGATATGTTTTTCTTAATATGTAAATGAGCTGTTAAGATCTATGGGCCGGATATAGATCTCCCTGAGCATCTGCATCCAAGGCTTACTGTAAATAAAAGGGGGCGTTTCAAGTGGAGACATGTAATGACAGACAGTCTGCTCTCCTGATCTACATGTCTCAGAGTGGCAACACCCTCTTTCATTTAAATAAGCTCTGGAAGAGGATTTTCATGGAGGTCTGTATGGGGTCCATAGAAATTAACAGCTAATTTACATATTGAAAAAAATTGTGGATTTCTCTAGAATATGACATCGGAACACAGATATCCAAAGACATACCAAAAGGCAATTTAGATTGTGGGCCCCATCGGGGGCAGTGATGATAATGTATGTAAAGCGCTGTGGAATATGGCTATATAGGTAAAAGCATAATAATAATAATAATAATAGGTATTATTTTCTGCTACCTATGACCTACATGTCCATACAGATGGCTTAAAAGAGGTTATCCTACTGACAGATTCCCTTTAAAAACAATACATTTGTCATCATATTTTTAAAAAACACTGATTTAGAGAAAATATTTTCTACTAATTACTTAAGAGAAAAGAATTCTCAACATAATCTTTGCCAACTTAAAATCCTTTTTCTGTATGTTAAGCTCTGTGTCCCAAGGCTGAATATTTCAGCTGAGTAAAGGAAAAAGACTTGGCCTTCATTGTAGCTCAATATGTCTGGAAGGGGGAACTATGCGGTCGGCTTCTACAGTAATACCAAAATATTTAAAAAATGCCACAATATTATCATTTGCTTCCTTCATGGAGAAATTACATTAGCGAGTTGAAACGATTCACATAATGAAATATAAGATATGAGAATTGCCGTGGATGGAACACAGAGCATGGAACATGTGGACAGAACATAGAGAATGGAACACGTGGACGGAACACAGAGAATGGAACACGTGGACGGAACACAGAGAATGGAACACGTGGACGGAACACAGAGAATGGAACACGTGGACGGAACAAAAAGAATGGACCACCTGGACGGAATAAAGAGAATGGAACACGTGGACGGAACAAAAAGAATGGAACACGTGGACGGAACACAGAGAATGGATCACGTGGACGGAACAAAGAGAATGGAACACGTGGACGGAACAAAAAGAATGGAACACGTGGCGGAACAAAGAGAATGGAACACGTGGCGGAACAAAGAGAATGGAACACGTGGACGGAACACAGAGAATGGAACACGTGGACGGAACAAAGAGAATGGAACACGTAGACGGAACACCAGATAATGGAACACGTGAACGGAACAAAAAGAATGGAACACATGGACGAACACAAAGAATGGAACACGTGGATGGAACTAAGATAATTAAACACGTGGACAAAACACAGAGATTGGAACACGTGGACGGAACACAGAGAATGGAACACGTGGACAAAACACAGAGAATGGAACACGTGGACGGAACACAGAGAATGGAACACGTGGATGGAACACAGAGAACCGCCTGGAAGTTTTACTTATTTTCTGGTTTACTCTTGAGACTCAATGGGGGATATTCATTAAAAGTAAATTCACCATATTTACAAGCAGAGTTTATTATCCCCTAATTGGGTAGTAAAATGCATGGGAAATTCATTGTGCACGATGAAGGAGACTTCTCTGAAGCTGTGCATTAATCCTCCGCTTTAAAGGGGTTGTCCGGGCTTTTCACATAATCTCAGTACATATCTGGGCTGCAGAATTGTGACAATAAGTAATTTACTTTCTGTCACCAGTTTGCACGGTTTTCTAGATATTCTGAAGAGAACGTCCAAGGGGGCGGGGTGTTATGGCATTGAAATGAGAACTAGTCATTTCCTCCTACTCTACTAAAAACATGCCGTCTATATTGCAACAACCCCACCCTCCATAGCAACAGGCTCTCCCAGTCCACATAAAGAAGCCTAGCCCTCCTCACACAGTAACAAACCCTCCCCCCAACTCCATTCCCCCCCCTCCGTGCCGCTCCATTCCCCCCCTCCCTGCCGCTCCATTCCCCCCCCCGCCTCTCCATCCCCCCTCCTCCACGCCGCTCTGACCTCACCCGGTCTTCACATTGCCGGTGAAAACTGCAGCCGGGAATGAGAGGGTCATGTGACAGGCGGGCTGAAGTGACGTGCGCAGAGCCTGTCACATGACCCGCTCCTTCCCTGCTGCAGGTTTCATCTGCAATGTGAAGACCGGGTGAGACGGACCAGCGTGGTGGGGGGGAATGGAGTGGCAGGGAGGGGGGGGATGGCGCTGGGGGGAAGGGGGGAATGGAACGGCAGCGAGGGGGGGGTATGGCGCCGGGGGGAAGGGGGGGAGTGAAGCGGCGGGGAGGATTTGTTACTGTGTGATGAGGGCTTCTTTATGTGGACGGGGAGGGCCTGTTGCTATGGAGGGTGGGGTTGTTGCTATAGACGGCATGTTTTTAGTAGAGTAGGAGGAAATGACCAGTTCTCATTTTAATGCCATAACACCCCGCCCCCTTGGACGTTCTGTTCAGAATATCTAGAAAACTGTGTAAACTAGTGACAGAAAGTAAATTACTTATTGTCATAATTCTGCAGCCCAGATATGTACTGAGATTATGTGAAAAGCCCGGACAACCCCTTTAACAAAGCCACAGAGTATCACACATTTCAAGGAGAGTGGGACAACTTATTTTTCACCTCTCTCTTGTAGTGATGAGCGAGTATACTCGTTGCTCGGGTGATTGAGTATTTTGCAGTGTTCGGAGATTTGGTTTTCGTCGTCTCAGCTGCATGATTTGCGACTTGTAGACAGGCTGAATACATTTGGGAATTCCCTAACAAACAGGCATTCCACACATGTATTCAGGCTGTCTAGCATTCGCAAATCATGCAGCTGAGACGACGAAAATCAAATCTACGAGCACGCCAAAATACTCGGAGGACACCCGAGCATGCTGGGGAAAACCCGAGCAACGAGTATACTCGCTCATCACTCATTTGTCATCAGTATTAAATTTGTTTTTTTTACTCAGCAGCTATTAATCATTTACAGGATCATTTACAATTGGCTCTCTTACAGAATGGCAATGTATCCTTAAAAATCGGATGCTATCCTGTGGCTCTGTATGAAATCAGATTTTTGTTCTCGCGCTCGCCCGATTTTGGAGTCAAGTTGCAGCATGCTGCAAATGTTATCCTCACTCTGAATACTGCAGAGAAAAAAAACGTAGATCAGCATTGCCTTATTGAATAACATTGGTCAAAGTGCAATACTATTTTTTTTTTCTGAGTGCACTTGTCTGATTTATATGCTCGTGTCAGCGAGACTTTATTCTGTATATTTACATATAACATTGTAGTAACATTTAGGCTATGTGCCCACGTAGCGTTTTTCAAGCGGTTTTTTCCTGAGCAGAAATGCATGCCGTTGCCAGGGAAACCGCATGCGCTTTTTGACATGCATTTTTTACGCGATTGTCAAGCGTTTTGACATGCGTTTTCCTATGCGTTTCTGCAATTACAGTGTATGTATGTGGAATCGCACGCGATTCCACACAATTAATGAATATGCTGCGTTTTTTTCCGCTAAGCGTTTCCGCAGCGGAAAAAAACACACCATTAGCACAACATGTGCGTTTTCCATTCTATCTATTACATTAGATGCTTTTCTTAAGCGTTTCCGCAGAAGAAATGCTTGTCTAAAAGCGCTGTGGAAATGCTTAAAAAACGCAACGTGGGCACACAGCCTAAATCAGAGCAATAAAGTGATCTTCCTACACATCACTCCCCTCTTCTGGGTCTATCTTGAAATGTTGCTCACTTTTTACTGCACATAAAGGATATGTGAAATCAATGAATATCATAGCAATCCCCCGACACCATGAAATGGGAATGTGATAGAAATGTTCAACTGAAATACAGGATATTAATAAGATTTTGTTGTAATTTTACATGCAAAAAATTCTGTATTCCATAAACTGTGTTCAGATTCAGAAGAGGTTACAAAATAATAAAGCACCTTTCTGAGGCCTACCCCTCATCGGTCTTACCGCCGCAGCTCCGCACCCTGTCTACCAGTCTTCAATTCTTTTGGCCTCTATATCTTCATCCAGCCTCCGTTTTTCCGGTCTTCCTGCTCTGACTGAGCCTCACCCATTCATATGGGGTCTGACACACAAGTGACCACATGAGGCCTATACAGCACAGGAAGACTCAAGGAGAAGGCTGGAGACTAGAAGAATATCCACATCAAAAATGAGAGAAGATGGTGGGGAGCTGCGATGGCAGGACAGGTGAGGAGTAGACCTAGGACAATTCAGTATATTATCTCAGTGTAGGAGGAGGAGTCCCCTCTGTATACCCAGGCCGGAACCAAGGGGGCCATCACCAAGGTTCCTAGGGAGACTGTTTCTGGGGGACACAATTGGGGGATGGACCGCAGAGACTTCTAGAAAGGTTGGGGGAGGAGCTACTATAAAAGGGGCTGAGGACGCCAGTAGGGGTCAGTCGATGTAGCAGGAGAGAAGAGAGGAAGCTAGAGGGCGCCAGAGAGCCAGAGCGAGAGCCAGAACCAGAGCAAGGAGAGCAGAGCAGTGACAGAAGAGACTGAAGGGAGACTCACCGCTAGCAGAAGAGAGACGGCACCGAGCCGTCCAACGGAGAGACACCGTCCGGCTCTGCCCCCTGGGTGTGGCCTGTCATCTGCCACCTGCAGCTGCCTCCGCCCGACTCCACCCCACGGGTGCGGCCCAACCGCTCCCGCTCGTGACAGCCGACGCCCGACTCCACCCAGTGGGTGCGGCCCGACTGCTCCCGCCCGCGGCAGCCGACGCCCAACTCCACCCCGCGGGTGCAACCCAACCGCTTCCGCCCGTGCCAGCCGATGCCCGTCTCCACCCCATGGATGCGACCCATCCTCTCCCGCCCGTCGCAGCCACCGCTCGACTCCAGCCCGCGGGTGCGGCCCGACCGCTTCCACCCTCGGCAGCCGACGCCTGACTCCACCCCGTGGATGCAGCCCATCTGCTGCCGCCCGTGGTCGCCACCGATCCACTCCAGTCCACAGTTGCGGCCTGTCTGCTGCCGCCTGCGGCCCCCGCAGCTGTGGCCTACGCTGTCTGGACCCTGGGCAGAGGAACTCTTCAGGGGCCTGCTGTGCCCCCACTTCTCCGGGGCGTAGGAACGCCCGAAGTCTCCACCAAATCCTCATCGGCTGGGCCCAGCGGCTGATACGCCGAAGCATCATCGACCATCGCTCTGCCGGACGTCAGAGAGGATAAGTGACACGTTGTAGTTAACATTTTTTGCCGGGTTAGTCGTGTTTGTGTTACCAGTGTATTCTTGTGTTGATCCCTGCAAGGATAACTGCTGTTAACTTGTTTGGTTGCTCGAGATAGCCCCTATAGGCATATATATATATATATATATATATATATATATATATATATATATATATATATATATATATATATATATATAAAGTTACATCTTAAAGTTCCTCCCGTCTCTCGCCTCGTCACTGCATCCCGTGTACCTGCGATTACTACATCTATATATAAAAATCAGTGTGTGTGTGTGTGTGCGTGTATCACCAACCAATCACGATGCATCTTTCATTTCACCAGAGCTGTTCAAAAGAAGCTCAGCTGTGATTGGTTGCTATGACCAACAGTTTTAATTGCAACCAATCACTAAGCATCTCTCATTTCACCAGAGCTGGTTAAAAATAGCTGAGCTGTGATTGGTTGCTATGCGCAAGTTTTCCCACTTGACAACACCTCAGCAGACACTGACATGGTGGGAGAAATCTAGCATCCCCAGGAACATAAGCTCCAGCCATCGTCTGTCCCCCAGAAAGGAGCAGTGAGTACATGACAGAAATGAATCCCCCCTCCTGTGTGGTATCATTAAGTGACACACATGAATGTAGGAAAGTGCACATATTAAATGTCATGTGGATTTAATATTTTCTCACAGACACTTTTATGCATTATTGATGTGTTACTGTGCTCTGATGCTGTGAGTTTTTTTTAAAATGCTTCTTTCCCCATAGTTCACCTGAATATACCCATATAACATGTAATGCTTTTCCCATAACAACCCATTAAATATGATACTATACTGCATACAGATGCTGTACACCCATGAGCAACTCAGCCGGACAAATTACAAGTTGACGGTGCATGAAAATGTGTGTGAAGGTTTCTCAGCTGTACTAATGTATAAGTTTGTGCCTGTTCATTGGTGAAAAGCATTACTGTGATATTTATGGTGGCAGAAAAGTGAGAATATCAGCCTGATCAGTAGAAAACCTGGGATCTTAGTGAACCATGTTTCTGTGCAATTTCACTATTCTATTTTTACTGGCTCTGATGGGATGATGTGAGATATTAGGGGTAGTAGTCCGGTGGCTCTGGCTGACGGGATGATGTGGGATATTAGGGGTAGTAGTCCGGTAGCTCTGGCTGACGAGATGATGTGGGATATTATAGTGAATGTGGCTATGCGAAGTGGGCGGGGCTCTACACTCAGCTTTATATATATATATATATATATATATATATATATATATATAATCATTATAATTTGTTATTACTAACCGTAGTTATGGTAGTTACTATGCCCGGGCAGCGCCGGGCTCTTCAGCTAGTTTTATAGAAATGTCTCTTCAGGACACTTTCGATTCAGGATGAATCAATTTGGTCAGAATTTAATTTTCCAGCCAAACTGAATGAATAAACCAAATCAAATTTTCAAAAATGTCTTCATCTCTATTTCTAACACATGTAATTCAGTTAGGTGCAGAAATATTTGTACAGGGACTTAATCTCCATGATTTGGCCTCTAAATGCTGCAATTTTGTAATTGAAAGGAAACAACTGAGATTCAATTGAAATGTAGACTTGCAGGTTTAATTAAAGGGTTAAACAAAAATATGCTGTGAAATATTTAGGAATTGCAACCAGTTATTACAAAGCCGCCTCATTTCAGGGATTCAAAAGTAATTAAAGTAAAAGTAAAAATAGATCTTTGAACAAATTATTAAATAGAATATATGTAAGTACTTGGATAAGAATATAGTAATTAACCAAAGCCAGCATGGGTTTGTAGCAAACAAGTCATGTCAGACAAATCTTATTTCCTTCTATGATGGAATCACTCAGGCCGGTTTCACATTAGCGCTTTTACAGCGCGCGCACGGCCGGGGGTAGCTCCGCCCCCGAGCCGGCTCTCTGCCCGGCGTGCCCGCCCCTTGCTTGTAGCGCCGCCTACTAGCGGACAGCGGCGCCTGCGATCGGCGCACCCTATCTTTAGCATAGGGTGCGCAGATCGTGCGCAGGCCGTGCGCTAGTTGCGCTTTGACCTGTGCTGCGCACTTTTGACGGTGCGCCGTGCGCGCCAAAATCCAACTTTTCGGATTTTGGCGCGCACGGCGCACCGTCAAAAGTGCGCAGCACAGGTCAAAGCGCAACTAGCGCACGGCCTGCGCACGATCTGCGCACCCTATGCTAAAGATAGGGTGCGCCGATCGCAGGCGCCGCTGTCCGCTAGTAGGCGGCGCTACAAGCAAGGGGCGGGAACGCCGGGCAGAGAGCCGGCTCGGGGGCGGAGCTACCCCCGGCCGTGCGCGCGCTGAAAAAGCGCTAATGTGAAACCGGCCTGACTGTGTGGATCAAGGAAATGCGGTAGATATACTATATATTGACTTTAACAAAGCACTTTATAAAGTTTCTCATACTATTCTTTTTGCAAAAATTACCAATAATAGGATTGACAAGATTAGTTGGATTCATAACTGGCTCAGTGATTGCACTCAAAGAGTGGTAATAAATGGTTGCATGTCCAATTAGAAGAGTGTTTCAACTGGAGTACCACAAGGCTCTGTCTTGACACCAATGTTGTTCAACATTTTTATAAATGATCTAGATAAAGGAACTGAAAGTAAACTAATCAAAGTTGCAGACGATGCAAAGCTAGGAGGGATAGCTATTACTAGAGAAGAAAAGCAGTCTAGATCATGTGAAATAATTATCCCCCTCTACTCATCCTTGGTCAGACCTCATCTGGAATACTGTGTCCAGTTCTGGGCACTACATTTTAAAAAAGACAAAAAAATGAAGCAAGTGCAGAGAAGAGCTACCAGTATAGTGAGCGGACTGCAAAGTATGTCCTATGAGGAACAACTACAGAATCTGGGAATGCTTAGCCTGCAAAAAAGATAAGAGAAGACGTAATAGCTGTCTACAAATATCAGAAGGGATGTCACAGTGTAGCAGGATCATCCTTATTCTCATTTGCACATGGGAAGCAATAGAATTAAACTGAAAGGGATAAGATACAGATCAGATATTATAAAAAAAACTTTGACAGTGAGGGTGATTAATTAGTGGAACAGGCTACCATGAGAGATGGTGAGTTCTCCATCAATGGAAGTCTTCAAACAAAGGCTGGACAGACATCTGCTTGAGATAGTTTAGTGAATCCTGCATTGAGCAGGGGTTTGGACATGATGACCCTGGAAGTCCCTTCCAACTCTAGCATTCCATGATTCTATGATAATTAGATAAATTAACTTTACCATAAATAAAATGTTATTTTTATCTCTGTGTAGAGAATCCTTTGCAGGCAATGACTGCTTGAAGTCTGGAAGCCATGGATGTTAACAAACGCAGGGTTTCCTCCTTTTTGACTTAAGTTATGTCTTAAGCATGTGAAATTCTGATCAATGGGGTTGAGATCTGGTGATTGACTCAGCCATTGCAGAACATTCCACTTCTTTGCCTTAAAAACCTCTTGTGCTGCTTTCAAAGTATGTTTTGAGTCATTGTCCATCTGTACTGTGAAGTGCCATCCAATCAACCTTGCTGCATTTGGTTTAATCTGAGCAGAGTATAGCCCTGTACACTTCAGAATTCATACAGCTGCTTCTGTCTTCAGTCAAATCATCAATAAACACTAGTGACCCAGTGCCATCGGAAGCCATTCATGCCCACGCCATCACACTGCCTCCACCATGTTTTACAGAGGATGTGTTGTGCTTTTGGTCATGAGCTATTATCAAGCTTTCTCCATACTTTCTTCTGCCCATCATTCTGGCACAGGTTGATTTTAGTTTCCTCTGTCCTGTGAATGCTTTTCAAGAACTGGGCTGACTTCTTTAGATTTTTTTGGGCAAAGTTTAATCTGGCCTTTCTATTTTTAAGGCTGATTAACTCCACGACATGCGCCATTCTAGTACTGCGTATGTTGTATCCCTCCCTTTAGTATGGGCTCCAGCACTGAGTCCACATCTTTCCTGGCACATGTCAGCTGTTTTGAACAGCTGACATGTGCCCCTAACAACCGCGGGTGGCATCACGATCCACCTGCAGCTGTTAACTTGTTAAATGCTGCTGTCAATCTCTGACAGCAGCATTTAATGTGATCGCGCCGGAAGCGCGTCACAAATCCCGCCCATCAATGGGCTGGCATGACAACCCGGGGTCTGCAGGAGACACCTCTGGTTGTAATTGCTGGATTGCTATGAGCGCCCCCCCAGTGATCGGCGCTCATAGCAAGTGAGCATTTCTGCTACACACAGGCGATCTGATCATCGCCTGTATGTAGCAGAGGCGATCAGACAACTGCAGCTTCTGGTCTCCCATGAAAACTATTGAAGCAGGCAGAAAGTAAAAAAAAAAAAAGTTTTTAGAAATATAAAAAAAAAATAAAAATATGAAAGTTCAAATCACCCCCATTCGCCCCATTCAAAATAAAACAATTAAAAAAAATTAAAAATACACATATTTGGTACCGTTGCGTTCAGAATCGCCCCATCTATGAAGCTATAAAAAAATTAATCTGATTGGTAAACGCTTGGTGGAGAAAAAAAGTAAAAACGCCAGAATTATGTTTTTTGGGTTGCCACAACATTGCAATAAAATGCAATAACGGGTGAAAAAAAGATCGTATCCACACCAAAATGGTACCATTAAAAACGCTAGCTCGGCATGCAAAAAATATGCCACCATCCAGTCAGAGATCACGAAAAATGGTGACACGACGGGTCTCGGAAAATGACACAATTATTTTTTAACAAACTTTTTTCACAATTCAAGTAAAAAACAACCTAGACATGTTTGGTGTCTACGAACTCATAATGACCTGGAGAATCATAATGGCAGGTCAATTTTAGCATTTGGTGAACATGGTTAAAAAAAATCCAAAAAAGTTGTGGAATTGCACTTATTTTGCAATTTCACCGCACTTGGAATTTTTTTCCCTTTTTCAAGTACACGACATGGTAAAACCAATGGTGTCGTTCAAAAGTACAACTCGTCCCCCCAAAAAACAAGCCATCACATGGCCATATTGATGGAAAAATAAAAAAATTATGGCTTTTGGAAGAATGGGGAGCGAAAAATGAAAATGCAAAACGAAAAAGAGCTGCGGCGTGAAGGGGTTAATGGTTTGCACCTTGTGGTCAACCCTCTATATTTGTTTTCATTAAGTGCTCTCTTTGTGGTAGACTGAAACACCTACTTACTAGAAAAGTGATCTTCACTTAGGTGGATGTTGTGAAGAGGTTTTTCTTCACCATGGAAAAGATTCTGTGATCATCCACCACTATTGTCTTTGATGAACGTCCAGGCCTTTTTGAATTCCCAAGCTTTTTTTTTTACATAATGTGCCAAACTGTTGATTTGGTCACTCCTAACATTTCTGCTATAACTCTGATGGATTTCTTTTTTTTTCAGCTCGATTGTGGTCTGTTTCTCTTCCGTTGAGAGCCCATCTAATTTATATGATCTCTTTCCCTAAAATACTCTTTCCTTTACAGACGCTCCCGGTTCTACTTTCTAAAGCTGATGATAGGCTACTGACACGAGCCTTCTGCCAATTTATTTGGGGCTCAGAAGGGGGCTCTAGAATTAGTGTTTTTAACCCCTTCACCCCCAAGGGTGGTTTGCACGTTCATGACCGGGCCAATTTTTACAATTCTGACCACTGTACCTTTATGAGGTCATAACTCTGGAACGCTTCCATGGATCCCGGTGATTCTGACATTGTTTTCTCGTGACATATTGTACTTCATGTTAGTGGTAAAATTTCATTCAAATAACTTGCGTTTATTTATGAGAAAAGCGGAAATTTGGCGAAAATTTTGAAAATTTCGCAATTTTCCAACTTTGAATTTTTATGCCCTTAAATCACAGAGATACGGCACACAAAAAACTAGATAACTAACATTTCCCACATGTTTACTTTACATCAGCACAATTTTGGAACCAAAATTTTTTTTTGTTAGGAAGTTATAAGGGTTAAAAGTTGACCAGCGATTTCTCATTTTTACAACACCATTTTATTTTTACGGACCACATCACATTTGAAGCCACTTTGAGGGGTCTATATGATAGAAAATACCCAAAAGTGACACCATTCTAAAAACTGCACCCCTTAAGGTGCTCAAAACCACATTCAAGAAGTGTATTAACCCTTTAGGTGCGTCACAGGAATTTTTTTGAATATTTAAAAAAAAATGAACATCTAACTTTTTTTCATAAAAAAAATACTTCAGGTTCAATTTTTTTTATTTTACCAAGGGTAACAGGAGAAATTGAACTGCAAAAGTTATTGTGCAATTTGTCCTGAGTACACAGATACCTGATATGTGGGGGGGAACGACTGTTTCGGCGCATGGCAGAGCTCAGAATGGAAGGAGCGCCGTTTGACTTTTTCAATGCAAAATTGGCTGGAATTCAGATTGGACGCCATGTCACGTTTGGAGAGTCCCTGATGTACCTAAACAGTGGAAACCCCCTACAAGTGACCCCATTTTGGAAACTAGACCCCCCAAGGAACTTATCTAGATATGTGGTGAGAACTTTGAACCCACAAGGGCTTTACAGAAGTTTATAACGTACAGCGGTACAATTAAAAAATAATATTTTTTCCACAAAAATGATCTTTTCACCCCAATTTTTATTTTCCCAAGGGTAACAGGACCCTAAAAGTTATTGTGCAATTTGTCCTGAGTACGCTGATACCCCACATGTGGGGGTAAACCACTATTTGGGCGCATGGCAGAGCTCGGAAGGAAAGCAGCGCCATTTGACGTTTTTGGCTGGAATTGAGATCGGACACCATGTCGCGTTTGGAAAACTCCTGATGTACCAAAACAGTGGAACCCCCCCACAAATGACACCATTTTGGAAACTAGACCCCATAAGGAACTTATCTAGATGTGTGGTGAGAACTTTGAACCCCCATGGGCTTCACAGAAGTTTATAACATAAAGCCATACAATTAAAAAATCATATTTTTTCCACAAAAATGATCTTTTCACCCTCAATTCTTATTTTTCCAAGGGTAACAGGACCCTAAAAGTTATTGTGCAATTTGTCCTGAGTACGCTGATACCCCACATGTGGGGGTAAACCACTATTTGGGCGCATGGCAGAGCTCGGAAGGGAAGCAGCGCCATTTGACGTTTTTGGCTGGAATTGAGATCGGACACCATGTCGCGTTTGGAAAACTCCTGATGTACCAAAACAGTGGAACCCCCCCACAAATGACACCATTTTGGAAACTAGACCCCCTAAGGAACTTATCTAGATGTGTGGTGAGAACTTTGAACCCCCATGGGCTTCACAGAAGTTTATAACATAAAGCCATACAATTAAAAAATCATATTTTTTCCACAAAAATGATCTTTTCACCCTCAATTCTTATTTTTCCAAGGGTAACAGGACCCTAAAAGTTATTGTGCAATTTGTCCTGAGTACGCTGATACCCCACATGTGGGGGTAAACCACTATTTGGGCGCATGGCAGAGCTCGGAAGGGAAGCAGCGCCATTTGACGTTTTTGGCTGGAATTGAGATCGGACACCATGTCGCGTTTGGAAAACTCCTGATGTACCAAAACAGTGGAACCCCCCCACAAATGACACCATTTTGGAAACTAGACCCCCTAAGGAACTTATCTAGATGTGTGGTGAGAACTTTGAACCCCCATGGGCTTCACAGAAGTTTATAACATAAAGCCATACAATTAAAAAATCATATTTTTTCCACAAAAATGATCTTTTCACCCTCAATTCTTATTTTTCCAAGGGTAACAGGACCCTAAAAGTTATTGTGCAATTTGTCCTGAGTACGCTGATACCCCACATGTGGGGGTAAACCACTATTTGGGCGCATGGCAGAGCTCGGAAGGGAAGCAGCGCCATTTGACGTTTTTGGCTGGAATTGAGATTGGACACGATGTCGCGTTTGGAAAACCCCTGATGTACCAAAACAGTGGAAACCCCCCACAAATGACACCATTTTGGAAACTAGACCCCATAAGGAACTTATCTAGATGTGTGGTGAGCACTTTGACCCCCCCAGTGCTTCACAGAAGTTTATAACACCCGGGCGTGAAAATAAAAAATTCGTATTTTTTCCACAAACATGATCTTTTAGTCACCATTTTTTTATTTTCCCAAGGGTACCAGGAGAAATTGGACCCCAAAAGTTGTTGTCCAATTTGTCCTGAGTATGTTGATACCCCATATGTGGGAGAAAACTACTGTATGGGCACACGTCGGGGCTCGGAAGGGAAGTAGTGACGTTTTGGAATGCAGACTTTGATGGAATGGTCTGCGGGTGTCATGTTGCCTTTGGAGAGCCCCTAATGTACCTAAACAGTGGAAACCCCCCACAAATGACACCATTTTGTATACTAGACCCCCCAAGGAACTTATCTAGATGTGTGGTGAGCACTTTGAACCCCTCAGTGCTTCACAGAAGTTTACAACGCCCGGGCGTGAAAATAAAAAATTTGTATTTTTTCCACAAACATGATCTTTTAGTCACCTTTGTTTTATTTTCCCAAGAGTACCAGGAGAAATTGGACCCCAAAAGTTGTTGTCCAATTTGTCCTGAGTATGCTGATACCCCATATGTGGGAGAAAACTACTGTACTTGCACACGTCGGGGCTCGGAAGGGAAGTAGTGACGTTTTGGAATGCAGACTTTGATGGAATGGTCTGCGGGTGTCATGTTGCCTTTGGAGAGCCCCTAATGTACCTAAACAGTGGAAACCCCCCACAAATGACCCCATTTTGAAAACTAGACCCACTAAGGAACGTATCTAGATGTGAGGTGAGCACTTTGAACCCCCAAGGGCTTCACAGAAGTTTATAATGCCAGGGCATGAAAATAAAAAAATCGTATTTTTTCCACAAACATGATCAATTAGTCCCCAATTTTTTTATTTTCCCAAGGGTAACAGGAGAAATTGAACCCCAAAAGTTGTTGTCCAATTTGTCCTGAGTATGCTGACACCCCATATGTGGGATAAAACTACTGTATGGACACACGTCAGGGCTCGGAAGGGAAGTAGTGACGTTTTGGAATGCAGACTTTGATGGAATGGTCTGCGGGTGTCATGTTGCCTTTGGAGAGCCCCTAATGTACCTAAACAGTGGAAACCCCCACAAGTGAAACCATTTTGGAAACTAGACCCCCTAAGGGACTTATCTAGATGTGTGGTGAGCGCTTTGAACCCCCAAGGGCTTCACAGAAGTTTATAATGCCCGGGCATGAAAATAAAAAAATCGTATTTTTTCCAGAAACATGATCAATTAGTCCCCAATTTTTTCATTTTCCCAAGGGTAACAGGAGAAATTGGACCCCAAAAGTTGTTGTCCAATTTGTCCTGAGTACGCTGACACCCCATATGTGGGAGAAAACTACTGTATGGACACACGTCGGGGCTCGGAAGGGAAACAGTGACGTTTTGGAATGCAGACTTTGATGGAATGGTCTGCGGGTGTCATGTGCGTTTGGAGAGCCCCTGATGTACCTAAACTATTGAAACTCCCCACAAGTGACCCCATTTTGGACACTAGACCCCCCACGGAACTTATCTAGATGTGTGGTGAGCACTTTGAACCCCCAAGTGCTTCACAGAAGTTTATAACACTCGGACGTGAAAATAAAAAAATCATTTTTTTCCACAAAAATGATATTTTTGCCCCCAATTTTTTATTTTCCTAAGGGTAACAGGAGAAATTGGACCCCAAAAATTGTTTTGCAATTTGTCCTGAGTAGGCTGATACCCTACATGTGGGGGTAAAACACTGTTTGGGCACATAGCAGAGCTTGGAAGGGAAGGAGCACCATTTGACTTTTTCAACTCAGAATTGGCTGGAATTGAGATCAGACGCCATGTTGCATTTGGAGAGCCCCTGATGTGCCCAAACAGTGGAAACCCCCAATTCTAACTCCAACCCGAACCCCAACACGCCCCTAACCCTAGCCCTAACCCTAGCCCTAACCCTAGCCCTAACCCTAACCCTACCCTAACCCTAACCCTACCCCAACACACCCCTAGCCCTAACCCTAGCCCTAACCCTAATGGAAAAATGGAAATTAATACATTTTTTTTATTTTATTATTTTTCCCTAACTAAGGGGGTGATAACGGGGGGTTTGATTTACTATTTATGGCGGTTTTTATGTTTGGCGGCTGTCGCACGCTAAAAGACGCTTTTTATTGTAAAAATAGTTTTTGCATCACCACATATTGAGAGCTATAATTTTTCCGTATTTTGACCCACCGAGTCATGTGAGGTCTTATTTTTTGCGGGACGAGTTGACGTTTGTATTGGTACCATTTTCTGGCACGTGAAATTTTTTGATCGCTTTTTATTCCGATTTTTGGGACGCAGAATGAACAAGAACCAGCGTTTCATGAATTTCTTTTGGGGGGGTGCGTTTACACCGTTCCGCGTGCGGTAAAATTGATAAAGCGGTTTTATTCTTCGGGTCAGTACGGTTACAGCGATACCTCATTTAGGTCGTTTTTTATGTTTTTGTCGGTTTTATGCAATGAAAACTATTTTATATAAAAAATAATTATTTTTGCATCGCTTTATTCAGCGAGCTATAACTTTTTTATTTTTTCGCTGATGATGCTGTGTGGCGGCTCGTTTTTTGCGGGACAAGATGACGTTTTCAGCGGTATCATGGATATTTATATGCGTCTTTTTGATCGCGCGTTATTACACTTTTTGTTTGGCGGTATGATAATAAATCATTATTTTTTTCTTCGTTTTTTATTTTTATTTTTTAAGGGGTTCGCTAAAGGGGTTAACTAATGGGACAGTTTTATAGGGCGGGTCGTTACGGACGCGGCGATACCTAATATGTGTACTTTTATTGTTTTTTTTTTTATTATTTCCAAAAAATGGATTTATTGGGGGAATTTTTTTTTTTTTTTTCTAATTTATTTGGCGATTTTTTTACACTTTTTTTTATTTTTTTTTTTACTTTATTAAATAGTCCCAGGTGGGACATCACTGTCCTGTGACAGATCGCTGATCTGTCACATCACAGATCACTGTGACAGATCAGCGATCTGACACAGGCACTGCAGAAGGCTTCCTCATGCCTGCGCTTTGCAGGCACTGAGGAAGCCAGCTTCCGCAGGCCCCCGAAGGCCCCCGTCGCCATCTTGGATTCGGGGGCCTGGAGGGAGGGAGTCCCCCGCAGCAGCGCTGCACATTGCGCTGCCGTGGGGGGCTCAGGGAAGCACGGAGGGAGCCCCCTCACTGCCGATGCTTCCCTTTAACCCCCGGTACACCGCGATCGTGTTTGATCGCGGTGTGCAAGGGGTTAACGTGTCGGGGGCGGTCCGTGACCGCCCCTGACACATTGTGCCGGGTGTCAGCTATGATAATTAGCTGACACTCGGCCGCGATCAGCGGCGCTCACCACGTAGACGTACTATCCCGTCCATGGGCATAGGGGCCCAGGTCCCATGGACGGGATAGTACGTCGGATGTCAGAAAGGGGTTAAAGCAGATGTAACAGGATGAGACTTTCTATTTTCTGTAGCTCACGTGTCGGCTTTCGGCTTTACTGTATAAATTGGAATAATTGAGTCTGTCTTGACCGGGACATTGAAGTATAATGGCAGAGAGAAAATTAAGAAAAAAACCTTTCATTCTGGAGGGCTCAGCACCTTCATGTATTACACAGCCCAGTGATTTTAGTGGCACTTTTTAATTACTAATTTTTCTGTAATGAACCTGCCAAGAATTACTGGTGAATTGTGGGCTGCAATTTCCAGGGGCAAATATTTTGCCCCTCTTTACCCAATAATTTTTAGCACTCCCTTCCACCAATCTGTTGGGCTCTGTTGTCCTTATATTTTGCATTTTGACCTCCTATATTCCTTTTTTTTTCTGAACCGTGGACGGGATAGTACGTCGGATGGCAGAAAGGGGTTAAGCTACAGCAAATCAAATCTTTGGGTGGACTTAATCTCCCAAATTTACGCCTCTACAGTATAGAGGCTGCTTTTCGCCATTCCCTTGATTGGATATACGCCTTTAATCGCTTCACTAATACCCCAATAGATGAGGCCATGTGTAGACCCTTCAGCTTCCCAGCATTGCTTCACCTACGAAATGCTGAAATTCCAGTGGAGGTTAGAGATAATCCTCTATTATGGTCGGTAATCTTGGGATGGCGTCAAGCTAGACGAGTTAGCGGTCTTGACCCCCACAGCTCGATGTTTCTTCCCATTCAAGGTAACCCCTCTTTTCTACAAGGCAAGTCACCTCCCATTTACAAGGTGCTTGGAAACAATGGGTGTAGACTGGTCCGAGATACGTTAACAAATAATCAATGCCTTCTTACCTTAGAGGACATGGTTTTCAAATACCCAATCCTTACAGTAGACAATTTTACCGGATGATGCTAGAACACACCCTCTAAATTTAATATCCATTAAAGTCCAAATGGGAACTTATTCTATGAGTCTTTTATATAAATCATTAAAGCCTTCTATACATTGGTCAGACTCTTCACCAAGCCCTGGAAAATGGGTTGCTCAATTAACGAACTGTCGGGTAAATGACCTTTTGAAAGCCACTCTGTGTATGAACTCTATATTACCATATGACAGTTACATAACCATGTCTCTTATGATATTTCATAGAGCATACATCTCCCCGGAGGTCAAGTCTAAAATGTCCCCCTCAGGGGACTATCCCTGCCCTAAATGCTTACACTCTCCAGCTGATATTTTCCATTGCCTTTGGGACTGCCCAATAAAAAGCAAGGTGTGGGATTCTGGCATATCTCTCTCTCCCCAGAGTGGGCCATATTTAATATTCTCGCACAGGACCAGTTGGTGGGGCTTTCTGTCCAGCAGCGCCGCATCTTGTTCATATAGGCGGCAGCCACACGTAAAAGCATTCTCTGTTTGTTGGCACAGGATGCAACACCTTCTTTAAGCTTAATTACTACAAAAGTAACATATCTCTTCAAAATGGATTGGATAAAGACCTTACTTAATAAAGAAAAATACACTGACCGCTTTTTTTTCACATGGTCCTCTTTTATCAATACTCAGACATCTTCCACAAGCCAGGCGATACATAGTTGTTTCCAGCTCACCAACTGGTATATGAGAGAGCAGCTTGCTGGTAATATCCCTGTTAGACTGGAATGAAATTGTGTTACGAAGTTATGGAGTTTGCCCGGGGGAGTGGAGGGGGAGGGGCGGGGGGGGTTATAGTTGAAAAAATGCCGTCTAATGTTAATAATATTGCATAAATGTTCTTCTGTTATGTTATTGGACATTATATGTATATTTTGTAATACACTCAATAAAGACGGTTTAAAAAAAAAAAATGTTTAAAAACATATGGTCGGCCATTATGACATCACTGATGGTCGGCCATTATGACATCACTGATGGTCGGCCATTATGACATCACAGATGGTCAGCCATTATGATATCACAGATGGTCGACCATTATGACATCACCGCTCGCAGTTACTTATGCTGTGTACACAGGGTGCCGGCTGCCATTTTGGCTCCCTAGTGACTGAGTGCATTTGCAATTTTTCGCTATGGCTGAATTTCTTCTAGACAAGCTTCAGGTAGAAGGATTATTGGAGATTATTTACACCCATTGCTCTGACATTAAGCTTCTACCACCCGATGGCGTCCTCGGCTTCACTCACCGGCTGGTGGTGGAGCTAGTGCAGGACTGCCTGACCAAATACCACCAAGACCGTCTTACCTCAGAGTATCTGACAGATTTAACCCGGAACATCAGGACATTACTACAGCAGGCTGAAGAAAAATCTCAAGATGGAAATTTGGCTTTTGTTAAAGAACCGGCCGAAAAAGTCCTGTATGTGCTAGGAGGTCCGGCCCGCTCCCCGAAATGCCTGGAGACACCACAAGGCGAGTACAAAGATGGGGAAAATGTCCCCCTGGAATCCCCGGACCCTAACACGAGTCAGGCGGGGCCGAGCAGCGATCTGACCACAGAAACCCCTGAGCTGCCGGATCCTGAGAGTGTGATCTGTGAGATCACGGAGATCCACGAGCCTGCCACTGAGACACCAGAAGGCGACGACAAAGACGGGGAAAATGTTCCCCCGGAATCCCCGAACCCTAATACGAGTCATCTGGGGCCAAGCAGCGATCTGACAACAGAAACCCCTGAGCTGCCGGATCCTGAGAGTGTGATCTGTGAGATGCCAGAGATCCAGGAGCCTGCCACTAACTTGATGGAATCATTGAACCCGGCGAAAAAGCCGCATATGAGCGACTTCGAGACATCCAAACTGATCAGCGGCGGATGTTTTGGGGCTGTCTACTTAGTGCAGCACAAATACTCACAGCAGATCTTCGCTATGAAGAAAATGGCGAAGAAGAACCTGGAAACTGAAAAACACGTGGAAGCGGCCTTTCTGGAGAGGGACATCATGACCTTCGCTGATTGTCCCTTTGTGGTCTCCATGCTCTGCTCCTTCCCTACTAGATCTCACCTGTGTATGGTCATGGAGTATGTTGGAGGTGGAGACTGTGGGTCCCTTCTAAGCACCAAGGGCCGTTTATCTATCCCCTTGGCCCGTCTGTACTTTGCAGAAACAGTTCTTGCTGTGGAATACCTGCACAGCTATGGTGTGGTGCACCGAGACCTGAAACCGTACAACCTACTGATTACAACTGCTGGGCACATTAAAGTCGCCGATTTTGGACTTTCAAAAATTGGTGTCATGATACCAAAAACCAACAACTATAAGCAATCAGTGAAGGACATCTCCAGAGAGTTCAAGGACCTTGAGAATTGTGGTACCCTGAATTACATGGCCCCAGAGGTCATCCTAATGAAAGACTACGGAAGACCTCTTGACTGGTGGTCAATGGGGATCATCCTCCATGAATTTCTGGTTGGATCTTTACCATTTGATACGGATTTCATACCTGAGCTTAAAAGAATGATTGTCATGGGAAAAATACCTTGGAATTACAAACGCTGTCCACCCCGTGAGGCTAAGAACCTCATCACTGACTTGCTCAAAAAAAATCCTGAGCATAGACTTGGGACAGGTGGAGCATTTGAGATTAAGGATCATCCATTCATGAAAAAAATAGATTTTGACAATCTTCTAAATCAGAAGCCGATGTATATTCCTCATCTTGTGTCAGATGTGGACACCAGCCTCTTTATCAATCACGCTCATAGAGACATGCTTATGGTCTCAGAGAAAGAAGAGGACACAAGTGGGGACAAGGACCTTGACTTACAAAATTTTACGTCATCCTCTGAAAGGCTTTCTAAACTCTGCACCATCGCTACCATCACGATGAACAATGAGAATTCAAAGTCCCATCCAGAGTGTACCCAAGCATCATACATCGAGAAAAGAAAATCTGCAATAAATCCAAATGCAGAGCACGAAAACCCAGAAAATGTAAAAAAGGAGAAAAAGAGAAGAGGTTTCACCTTCCGCCGGATCTTATCATCATGCCGGCGTGGATTATCTAGGGCTGCCCGCGTGTTTACATGTTGTTGCCGCTCCCCTACAGACATCTAAAAGATGGTAAACCTCCACATCCGGCGCCCTGAGGTCCAGCAGATCCACCATCACTGCTGGAGAAGTATAGAAGTGCAATTCCACAACAGTTTTTTTTATTTTTTTTACCATGTTCACCAAATGCTAAATCTGACCTGCCATTATGATTCGCCAGGTCATTATGAGATGACAGATACCAAACATGTATAGATTGTTTTTTATTTAAGTGGTGAAAAAAATCCAAAGTTTAATAAAAAAAAAAAAAATTGCACCATTTTCTGAGATCCGTATCGTCTCCATTTTTTGGGATCTGGGGCTGGGTCAGGGCTTATATTTTGCGTGCCGAGCTGACGTTTTTAGTGATAGCATTTTAGGGTAGATACGATTTTTTAATCACCCGTTGCTATGAACAAGAAAACGTAATTTTGCGGTTTGGATTTTTTTCTCGTTACGTAGTTTACCAATCAGATTGCCTTTGTATTTGGATAAATTGGGAGTTTCTTAATGCAGCAATATGAAATATATGATCGCTTTTTTGTATTGTTTTATTTTGACTAGGGAAATATAAACTTTAAACTTTTTTTATATTTTTTAAAACATTTTTTTTCCACTTTTGACTTGCTTCAATACAGTAGTCTCCATAGAAGACTTGAAGCTGCAATCATCTGATCGCTTGTGCCACTAAAATCACTGGGCTGTGTAATACATGAAGGTGCTGAGCCCTCCAGAATGAAAGGTTTTTTTCTTAATTTTCTCTCTGCCATTATATTTCAATGTCCCGGTCAAGACAGACTCAATTATTCCAATTTATACAGTAAAGCCGAAAGCCGACACGTGAGCTACAGAAAATAGAAAGTCTCATCCTGTTACATTTGCTTTAATGACCAAAGTGAAATCTGCAATAGTTAAAGGGAATCTGTCAGTAGGATCAACCATCCTAAGCCATCTATATAGGCTATAGGAAGCTGAGTAAAATGATATGTTTTTCTTAATATGTAAATGAGCTGTTAAGATCTATGGGGCGGATATAGATCTCCCTGAGAATCTGCCTGTAAATAAAAGGGGGCATTTCCAGTGGAGACACGTGAGCTACAGAAAATAGAAAGTCTCATCCTGTTACATCTGCTTTAACCCCTTTCTGACATCCGACGTACTATCCCGTCCATGGGACCTGGGCCCCTATGCCCATGGACGGGATAGTACGTCTACGTGGTGAGCGCCGCTGATCGCGGCCGGGTGTCAGCTGATTATCACAGCTGACATCCGGCACAATGTGTCAGGGGCGGTCACGGACCGCCCCCGACACGTTAACCCCTTGCACACCGCGATCAAACACGATCGCGGTGTACCGGGGGTTAAAGGGAAGCATCGGCAGGGAGGGGGCTCCCTCCGTGCTTCCCTGAGCCCCCCACGGCAGCGCAATGTGCAGCACTGCTGCGGGGGGCTCCTTTCCTGCAGGCCCCCGAATCCAAGATGGCGACGGGGGCCTTCGGGGGCCTGCAGGAAGCTGGCTTCCTCAGTGCCTGCAAAGCGCAGGCATGAGGAAGTCTGCTTCAATGCCTGTGACAGATCGCTGATCTGTCACAGTGATCTGTGATGTGACAGATCAGCGATCTGTCACAGGACAGTGATGTCCCACCTGGGACTATTTAATAAAGTTTAAAAAAAATAAAAAAGTGTTAATATAAATTAAAAAAAAATCGCCAAATAAATTAGAAAAAAAAAAAATATATTCCCCAAATAAATCTTTTTATTGGAAATAAAAAAAACGAAACAATAAAAGTACACATATTAGGTATCGCCGCGTCCGTAACGACCTGCACTATAAAACTATCCCATTAGTTAACCCCTTTAGCGAACCCCTTAAAAAATAAAAATTAAAAACTAAGCAAAAAATAATGATTTATTATCATACCGCCAAACAAAAAGTGTAATAACGCGCGATCAAAAAGACGCATATAAATATCCATGGTACTGCTGAAAACGTCATCTTGTCCCGGAAAAAACGAGCTGCCACACAGCATCATCAGCGAAAAAATAAAAAAGTTATAGCTCACAGAATAAAGCGATGCAAAAATAATTATTTTTTATATAAAATAGTTTTCATTGCATAAAACCGACAAAACATAAAAAAACGACCTAAATGAGGTATCACTGTAACCGTACTGACCCGAAGAATAAAGGTGCTTTATCAATTTTACCGCACGCGGAACGGTGTAAACGCACCCCCCCTAAAGAAATTCATGAAACGCTGGCTTTTGTTCATTCTGCGTCCAAAAATCGGAATAAAAAGCGATCAAAAAATGTCACGTGCCCGAAAATGGTACCAATAAAAACGTCAACTCGTCCCGCAAAAAATAAGACCTCACATGACTCGGTGGGTCAAAATACGGAAAAATTATAGCTCTCAATATGTGGTGATGCAAAAAATATTTTTACAAAAAAAAGCGTCTTTTAGCGTGCGACAGCTGCCAAATATAAAAACCGCCATAAATAGTAAATCAAACCCCCCGTTATCACCCCCTTAGGGAAAAATAATAAAATAAAAAAAATGTATTAATTTCCATTTTTCCATTAGGGTTAGGGCTAGGGTAGGGTTAGGGGTGTGTTGGGGTTAGGGTTGGAGTTAGAATTGGGGGTTTCCACTGTTTGGGCACATCAGGGGCTCTCCAAATGCAACATGGCATCTGATCTCAATTCCAGCCAATTCTGAGTTGAAAAAGTCAAATCGTGCTCCTTCCCTTCCAAGCGCTGCCATGCGCCCAAACAGCGTTTTACCCCCCACATGTAGGGTATCAGCCTACTCAGGTCATACTGAAAAACAATTTTTGGGGTCCAATTTCTCCTGTTACCCTTAGGAAAATAAAAAATTGGGGGCAAAAATATCATTTTTGTGGAAAAAAATGATTTTTTTATTTTCACGTCCGAGCGTTATAAACTTCTGTGAAGCATTTGGGGGTTCAAAGTGCTCACCACACATCTAGATAAGTTCCGTGGGGGGTCTAGTGTCCAAAATGGGTCACTTGTGGGGAGTTTTTATAGTTTAGGTACATCAGGGGCTCTCCAAACGCACATGACACCCGCAGACCATTCCATCAAAGTCTGCATTCCAAAACGTCACTGCTTCCCTTCCAAGCCCCGACGTGTGTCCACACAGTAGTTTTCTCCCACATATGGGGTGTCAGCGTACTCATGACAAATTGGACAACAAGTTTTGGGGTCCAATTTCTCCTGTTACCCTTGGGAAAATGAAAAAATTGGGGACTAATTGATCATGTTTGTGGAAAAAATACGATTTTTTTATTTTCATGCCCGGGCATTATAAACTTCTGTGAAGCCCTTGGGGGTTCAAAGTGCTCACCACACATCTAGATAAGTTCCTTAGGGGGTCTCGTTTCCAAAATGGGGTCATTTGTGGGGGGTTTCCACTGTTTAGGTACATTAGGGGCTCTCCAAAGGCAACATGACACCCGCAGACCATTGCATCAAAGTCTGCATTCCAAAACGTCACTACTTCCCTTCCGAGCCCTGACGTGTGTCCATACAGTAGTTTTCTCCCACATATGGGGTGTCAGCGTATTCAGGACAAATTGGACAACAACTTTTGGGGTTCAATTTCTCCTGTTACCCTTGGGAAAATAAAAAAATTGGGGACTAATTGATCATGTTTGTGGAAAAAATACGAATTTTTTATTTTCACGCCCGGACGTTATAAACTTCTGTGAAGCACTGGGGGGTTCAAACTGCTCAACACACATCTAGATAAGTTCCTTAGGGGGTCTAGTTTCCAAAATGGTGTCATTTGTGGGGGGTTTCCACTGTTTTGGTACATCAGGGGTTTTCCAATCGCGACATGGTGTCCGATCTCAATTCCAGCCAAAAACGTCAAATGGCGCTGCTTCCCTTCCGAGCTCTGCCATGCGCCCAAATAGTGGTTTACCCCCACATGTGGGGTATCAGCATACTCAGGACAAATTGCACAATAACTTTTAGGGTCCTGTTACCCTTGGAAAAATAAGAATTGAGGGTGAAAAGATCATTTTTGTGGAAAAAATATGATTTTTTAATTGTACCGCTGTACGTTATAAACTTCTGTAAAGCCCTTGTGGGTTCAAAGTTCTCACCACATATCTAGATAAGTTCCTTGGGGGGTCTAGTTTCCAAAATGGGGTCACTTGTAGGGGGTTTCCACTGTTTAGGTAAATCAGGGACTCTCCAAACGTGACATGGTGTCCGATCTGAATTCCAGCCAATTTTGCATTGAAAAAGTCAAACGGCGCTCCTTCCATTCTGAGCTCTGCCATGCGCCGAAACAGTCGTTCCCCCCCACATATCAGGTATCAGCGTACTCAGGACAAATTGCACAATAACTTTTGCAGTCCAATTTCTCCTGTTACCCTTGGTAAAATAAAAAAAATTGAACCTGAAGTATTTTTTTTGTGAAAAAAAGTTAGATGTTCATTTTTTTTTAAATATTCAAAAAAATTCCTGTGACGCACCTAAAGGGTTAATAAATTTCTTGAATGTGGTTTTGAACACCTTAAGGGGTGCAGTTTTTAGAATGGTGTCACTTTTGGGTATTTTCTATCATATAGACCCCTCAAAGTGGCTTCAAATGTGATGTGGTCCTAAAAATAAAATGGTGTTGTAAAAATGAGAAATCGCTGGTCAAATTTTAACCCTTATAACTTCCTAACAAAAAAAAATTTTAGTTCCAAAATTGTGCTGATGTAAAGTAAACATGTGGGAAATGTTAGTTATCGAGTTTTTTGTGTGCCGTATCTCTGTGATTTAAGGGCATAAAAATTCAAAGTTGGAGATACCTGTGGAGATATCTAAAAATGGCAGTTTGGAGAAGGCACCCTTCAAATATCAGGGACCTGGAGCAGTTTGCCAAGGAAGAATGGTCTAAAATTCCAGCAGAGCATTGTAATAAACTCATTGATGGTTACTGGAAGCGGTTGGTCGCAGTTATTTTGGCTAAAGGTTGTGCAACCAAGTATTAGGCTGAGGGTGCCAATACTTTTGTCTGGCCCTTTTTTGGAGTTTTGTGTGAAATGATCAATGTTTTGCTTTTTGCGTCATTCTCTTTTGTGTTTTTTTAATTTAAGACAAATTAAATGAAGATAATAATACCAAAGAATGTGTTTGCAATCATTTTCAGGAAGAAACTGAGTATTATCTGACAGAATTGCAGGGGTGTCAATACTTTTGGCCACAACTGTATATGCAAAAGCTTAATAATAATAGGTATTTTTTTCAGCTACCTATGACCTACATGTCCATACAGATGGCTTATAAGAGGTTATCCTACTGACAGATTCCCTTTAAAAACAATACATTTGTGTCATCATTTAAAAAAAAAACCAAAACACTGATTTAGAGAAAATATTTTCTAATAATTACTTAAGAGAAAAGAATTCTCAACATAAACTTTGCCAACTTAAAATCCTTTTTCTATATGTTAAGCTCTGTGTCCCAAGGCTGAATATTTCAGCTGAGTAAAGGAAAAAGACTGGGCCTTCATTGTAGCTCAATATGTCTGGAAGGGGGAACTATGTGGTCAGCTTCTACAGTAATACCAAAATATTTAAAAAATGCTACAAATATTATAATTTGCTTCCTTCATGGAGAAATTACATTAGCGAGTTGAAACGCTTCACATAATGAAATAGAAGAGATGAGAATTGCCGTGGATGGAACACAGGGAATGGAACAAGTGGACGGAACACAGGGAATGGAACAAGTGGACGGAACACAGGGAATGGAACAAGTGGACGGAACACAGGGAATGGAACAAGTGGACGGAACACAGAGAATGGAACACGTGGACATAACACCGAGAATGGACCACGTGGACGGAACAAAGAGAATGGAAAACGTAGATGGAGTACTAGAGAATGGAACACGTGGATGGAACACAGAGAATGGAACACGTGGACGGAACAAAGAGAATGGAACATGTGGACGGAAAACAGAGAATGGAACATGTGGACGGAACAAAAATAATGGAACACGTGAACGGAACAAAGAAAATGGAACACGTGGACGGAACAAAGAGAATGGAACATGTGGACGGAACACAGAGAATGGAACATGTGGACAGAACATAGAGAATGGAACACGTGGACGGAACAAAAAGAATGGAACACGTGGACGGAACAAAGAGAATGGAACACGTGGACGGAAAAAAGAGAATGGAACACGTGGACGGAAAAAAGAGAATGGAACACGTGGACGGAACACAGAGAATGGAACACGTGGACGGAACAAAGAGAATGGAACACGTGGACGGAACAAAGAGAATGGAACACGTGGACGGAACAAAGAGATTGGAACACGTGGACGGAACAAAGAGATTGGAACACGTGGACGGAACAAAGAGAATGGAACACGTGGACGGAACACAGAAAATGGAACACGTGGACGGAACACAGAGAATGGAACACGTGGACAGGACACAGAGAATGGAACACGTGGACGAAACACAGAGAATGGAACACGTGGACGGAACAAAGAGAATGGAACACGTGGACGGAACACAGAAAATGGAACACGTGGACGGAACACAGAGAATGGAACACGTGGACGGAACACAGAGAATGGAACACGTGGACAGGACACAGAGAATGGAACACGTGGACGAAACACAGAGAATGGAACATGTGGACGGAACACAGAAAATGGAACACGTGGACAGAACACAGAGAATGGAACACGTGGACAGGACACAGAGAATGGAACATGTGGATGGAACACAGAGAACCGCCTGGAAGTTTTACTGATTTTCTGGTTTACTCTTGAGAATCAATGGGAGATATTCATTAAAAGTAAATTCACCATATTTACAAGCAGAGTTTATTATCCCCTAATTGGGTAGTAAAATGCATGGGAAATTCATTGTGCATGATGACGGAGACTTCTCTGAAGTTGTGCATTAATCCTCCGCTTTAATGACAACAAAAAAAGCTTTTCTTCCAGTATGTACCGTATATCAAATAATTTACTCATCAATTAGAAACTGCAGGTTTTATTGTTTTTTTTCCTATGGTAGCTACATAATAAAGTCAAGCAAAAGAAACATAGGGGCAGCCATTGTGATCTATTTTTTTTCCCCTCAAATAAAATAATAGTAAGTGCCCCATAAAATGGTGCATAGGAGAAGCTCAGTTGATTGCTCCATTTCTGTTAAGTTGGCTACAAATATAAACAGCCTTTGAGTAAAATCACAAATCTTAAGTCACAAAGATGTTTTTTTTTAATCTGTTTGTACATCCTGAGCCTACTGGTTCATGTACACAACGTCAGACATAAAATAGACTAACACACATGTATTGCAATGGATCAGGGTAAATTTATATTCCACTCATGGGTAAAATTATGAATTTCATTGTGCAGTGTATTATCAGATTTATTTATCCTGAGCTTAAAGAATTGAGCTTTTACCTCTGGACAAGAAGTGAGGGGTCAGCCGAGCAGAGCTGACCGTGCTAAAAGAGGAGGAAAGCTGATAGAAGGGTTTGCAATATGACACAGCTACACATTGATCTTATCCGAAAGGTGTGTCTTCTGTGAGCTATACCCAGCACTGTTTAATCATGCAGGAGGTTAGACCAGGAGATCAGCTCTGTATCCTTACATCTCACACACTGAGAAACCTAGGCTATGGTGAGGCGCAGTCTTTTTCTGCTGTGCTGCTCCCTGGTAATAATTGGGCAACTCATACAGGAAGAAGTACACGCCCCCAGTGAAAAGTAATTGATAACACCCACTTGGACTTACCGTTTTCTTTTTGATTTAATATGTGCCAATACTTTGCTAATATCGCCGTAACTGAGAGGCAAAATTGCATAATGTGTCTAGTTAAAGAAGTTGTCTTCTACATGGGCAACTTCTCCTCATACCCCATGCTTGGCCCCGAAAAAATACAAAAGCTTATACTCACCTCCCATGCCAACACCGTTCTCTAGGGTTCCTGTGCTGTTTTGACACGTGACTCCAGTGCCCAATCAGCGCTGACGTCACTGTCTCTGCCTCCTGTTGAATTGAACATGAAGAGCAAGTGATAAAGTAGCTAGAGCCCCAACTTCCTCTTCATGTTTGATTTGTCCTAAGGCGGGCACAGCGATGCCGGATCAGATTGGGTGCTGGAGGCACGTGTCACAACAACCACAGAAGAACTCCAGGACCGCAAGTGCTGACACCACGGGAACAGCGCCACCGAGGGAGGCGAGTAAAGTTTTTTTTATTTACTCGGGGCCAAACATCAAGAAGGGGGTGTCCAAGCAGTGGACAACCCTCTAAC
Source organism: Dendrobates tinctorius (assembly GCF_039654945.1). NCBI lineage: Eukaryota > Metazoa > Chordata > Amphibia > Anura > Dendrobatidae > Dendrobates > Dendrobates tinctorius. Next base: position 11,091,806 of record NW_027361684.1, read on the forward strand.
CATGACAAATTTTGGGTGCTGGAGGCACGAGTCACAACAACCGCAGAAGAACTCCAGGACCGTGAGTGCTGACACAGTGGGAACGGCGCCACTGAGGAAGGCGAGTAAAGTTTTTTTATTGAATCGGGGGCAAGCATCAAGAAGGGGTTGTCCAAGTAGTGGACAGCCCTCTAACCATGATAAATTTGGTTAAAAGGTCCACTTTAATCCAATAAAAATGTTTGAAAGTATCCAGTCAACCCCTTTTTCCATCTTCAGGGGGACGAGGCAGGGCTGTCCTCTGTCACGTTTGTTGTTTAATATTGCCCTTGATCCTTTACTAAGATATCTGGAGATGATCCCTTCCTTTGGGGGCATAGGGGTCGGTCACCATACACTTAAAACGTTGGCATTTGCTGATGATATCTTACTCATGATATCCAATCCTAAGGAATCCATTTCCTCTATAATGGACGCCTTTAATGAATTTGGAGCAGTTTCGGGATTTCGTATAAACTTTAATAAATCTCATGCTTTAGCTATTTTTAAAATTGCTCAGAAACGGTGGCCATTCCCTTTTCCTTTTCAGTGGAGGAGAAATTCTTTACCTTATCTTGGCGTTGACCTACCATCAAATCCTCATGATATCTATAAATTAAATGTTCAGCCTCTTATTTCTGTAGTTATACAAGAAATTCAATCCTGGAAATCCCTTAAATTATCCTTTGCAGGTAAAGCCCATCTAATTAAAATGATCTCTTTCCCTAAAATACTCTTTCCTTTACAGACGCTCCCGGTTCTACTTTCTAAAGCTGATGATAGGCTACTGACACGAGCCTTCTGCCAATTTATTTGGGGCTCAGAAGGGGGCTCTAGAATTAGTATTTTTAAGCTACAGCAAACCAAATCTTTGGGTGGACTTAATCTCCCAAATTTACACCTCTACAGTATAGCGGCTGCTTTTCGCCATTCCCTTGATTGGATATACGCCTTTAATCGCTTCACTAATACCCCAATAGATGAGGCCATGTGTAGACCCTTCAGCCTCCCAGCATTGCTTCACCTACGAAATGCTGAAATTCCAGTGGAGGTTAGAGATAATCCTCTATTATGGTCGGTAATCTTGGGATGGCGTCAAGCTAGACGAGTTAGCGGTCTTGACCCCCACATCTCGATGTTTCTTCCCTTTCAAGGTACAGTCATGGCCAAAAATATTGACACCCCTGCAATTCTGTCAGATAATATTCAGTTTCTTCCTGAAAATGATTGCAAACACAAATTCTTTGGTATTATTATCTTCATTTAATTTGTCTTAAATGAAAAAACACAAAAAAGAATGAAGCAAAAAGCAAAACATTGATCATTTCACACAAAACTCCAAAAATGGGCCGGACAAAAGTATTGGCACCCTCAGCCTAATACTTGGTTGCACAACCTTTAGCCAAAATAACTGCGACCAACCGCTTCCGGTAACCATCAATGAGTTTCTTACAATGCTCTGCTGGAATTTTAGACCAATCTTCTTTGGCAAACTACTCCAGGTCCCTGATATTTGAAGGGTGCCTTCTCCAAACTGCCATTTTTAGATCTCTCCACAGGTGTTCTATGGGATTCAGGTCTGGACTCATTGCTGGCCACCTTAGATGTCTCCAGTGCTTTCTCTCAAACCATTTTCTAGTGCTTTTTGAAGTGTGTTTTGGGTCATTGTCCTGCTGGAAGACCCATGACCTCTGAGGGAGACCCAGCTTTCTCACACTGGGCCCTACATTATGCTGCAAAATTTGTTGGTAGTCTTCAGACTTCATTAGGCCATGCACACGGTCAAGCAGTCCAGTGCCAGAGGCAGCAAAGCAACCCCAAAGCATCAGGGAACCTCCGCCATGTTTGACTGTAGGGACCGTGTACTTTTCTTTGAATGCCTCTTTTTTCTCCTGTAAACTCTATGTTGATGCTTTTGCCCTAAAAGCTCTACTTTTGTCTCATCTGACCAGAGAACATTCTTCCAAAATGTTTTAGGCTTTTTCAGGTAAGTTTTGGCAAACTCCAACCTGTCTTTTTTATGTCTCGGGGTAAGAAGTGGAGTCTTCCTGGGTCTCCTACCATACAGTCTCTTTTCATTCAGACGCCGACGGATTGTACGGGTTGACACCGTTGTACCCTCGGACTGCAGGGCAGCTTGAACTTGTTTGGATGTTAGTGGAGGTTCTTTATCCAACATCCGCACAATCTTGCGTTGAAATCTCTTGTCAATTTTTCTTTTCCGGCCACATCTAGGGAGGTTAGCCACAGTGCCATGGGCTTTAAACTTCTTGATGACACTGTGCACGGTAGACACAGGAACATTCAGGTCTTTGGAGATGGACTTGTAGCCTTGAAATTGCTCATGCTTCCTCACAATTTGGTTTCTCAAGTCCTCAGACAGTTCTTTGGTCTTCTTTCTTTTCTCCATGCTCAATGTGATACACACAAGGACACAGGACAGAGGTTGAGTCAACTTTAATCCATGTTAACTGGCTGCAAGTGTGATTTAGTTATTGCCAACACCTGTTAGGTGCCACAGGTAAGTTACAGGTGCTGTTAATTACACAAATTAGAGAAGCATCACATGATGTTTCGAACAGTGCCAATACTTTAGTCCACCCTCTTTTTTATGTTTGTTGCGGAATTATATCCAATTTGGCTTTAGGACAATTCTTTTTGTGTTTTTTCATTTAAGACAAATTAAATGAAAATAATAATACCAAAGAATTTGTGTTTGCAATCATTTTCAGGAAGAAACTGAGTATTATCTGACAGAATTGCAGGGGTGTCAATACTTTTGGCCATGACTGTAACCCCTCTTTTCTACAAGGCAAGTCAGCTCTCATTTACAAGGTGCTTGGAAACAATGGGTGTAGACTGGTCCGAGATACGTTAACAAATAATCAATGCCTTCTTACCTTAGAGGACATGGTTTTCAAATACCCAATCCTTACAGTAGACAATTTTACCGGATGATGCTAGAACACACCCTCTAAATTTAATATCCATTAAAGCCCAAATGGGAACTTATTCTATGAGTCTTATATATAAATCATTAAGCCTTCTATACATTGGTCAGACTCTTCACCAGGCCCTGGAAAATGGGTTGCTCAATTAACGAACTGTCGGGTAAATGACCTTTTGAAAGCCACTATGCGTATTAACTCTAAATTACCATATGACAGTTACATAACCATGTCTCTTATGATATTTCATAGAGCATACTTCTCCCCAGAGGTCAAGTCTAAAATGTCCCCCTCAGGGGACTATCCCTGCCCTAAATGCTTACACTCTCCAGCTGATATTTTCCATTGCCTTTGGGACTGCCCAAAAATAAGGGAGGTGTGGGATACACTTCTGCAACATCTCATCAACACTTTTGACATATCTATCTCTCTCTCCCCGGAGTGGGCCATATTTAATATTCTCGCACAGGACCAAGTGGTGAGGCTTTATGTCCAGCAGCGCCCCATCTTGTTCATATGGGCTGCAGCCACACGTAAAAGCATTCTCCATTTGTGAGCACAGGATGTAACACCTTCTTTAAGCTTAATTGCTACAAAAGTAACATATCTCTTCAAAATGGATTGGATAGAGGCCTTACTTAATAAAGAGGGACGCTTTTTTTTTCACATGGTCCTCTTTTATCAATACTCAGACATCTTCCACAAGCCAGGCGATACATAGTTGTTTCCAGCTCACCAACTGGTATATGAGAGAGCAGCTTGCCGGTAATATCCCTGTTAGACTGGAATGAAATTGTGTTACGAAGTTATGGAGTTTGTCCGGGGGAGTGGAGGGGGAGGGGCGGGGGTTTTTATAGTTGAAAAAATGCCGTCTAATGTTAATAATATTGCATAAATGTTCTTCTGTTATGTTATTGGACATTATATGTATATTTTGTATTACACTCAATAAAGACGGTTTAAAAAAAAAAAATATTTGAAAACATATGGTCGGCCATTATGACATCACTGATGGTCGGCCATTATGACATCACAGATGGTCAGCCATTATGATATCACAGATGGTCGACCATTATGACATCACCGCTCGCAGTTACTTATGCTGTGTACACAGGGTTCCGGCTGCCATTTTGGCTCCCTAGTGACTGAGTGCATTTGCAATTTTTCGCTATGGCTGAATTTCTTCTAGACAAGCTTCAGGTAGAAGGATTATTGGAGATTATTTACACCCATTGCTCTGACATTACGCTTCTACCACCCGATGGCGTCCTCGGCTTCACTCACCGGCTGGTGGTGGAGCTAGTGCAGGACTGCCTGACCAAATACCACCAAGACCGTCTTACCTCAGAGTATCTGACAGATTTAACCCGGAACATCAGGACATTACTACAGCAGGCTGAAGAAAAATCTCAAGATGGAGATTTGGCTTTTGTTAAAGAACTGGCCGAAAAAGTCCTGTATGTGCTGGAAGGTCCGGCCCGCTCCCCGGAACGCCTGGAGACATCACAAGGCGAGTACAAAGATGGGGAAAATGTCCCCCTGGAATCCCCGGACCCTAACACGAGTCAGGCGGGGCTGAGCAGCGATCTGACCACAGAAACCCCTGAGCTGCCGGATCCTGAGAGTGTGATCTGTGAGATGCCAGAGATCCACGAGCCTGCCACTAACTTCATGGAATCATTGATCCCGGCGAGAAAGCCGCATATGAGCGACTTCGAGACATCCAAACTGATCAGCGGCGGATGTTTTGGGGCTGTCTACTTAGTGCAGCACAAATACTCACAGCAGATCTTCGCTATGAAGAAAATGGCGAAGAAGAACCTGGAAACTGAAAAACACGTGGAAGTGGCCTTTCTGGAGAGGGACATCATGACCTTCGCTGATTGTCCCTTTGTGGTCTCCATGCTCTGCTCCTTCCCTACTAGATCTCACCTGTGTATGGTCATGGAGTATGTTGGAGGTGGAGACTGTGGGTCCCTTCTAAGCACCAAGGGCCGTTTATCTATCCCCTTGGCCCGTCTGTACTTTGCAGAAACAGTTCTTGCTGTGGAATACCTGCACAGCTATGGTGTGGTGCACCGAGACCTGAAACCGTACAACCTACTGATTACAACTGCTGGGCATGTTAAAGTCGCCGATTTTGGACTTTCAAAAATTGGTATCATGATACCAAAAACCAACAACTATTAGCAATCAGTGAAGGACATCTCCAGAGAGTTCAAGGACCTTGAGAATTGTGGTACCCTGAATTACATGGCCCCAGAGGTCATCCTAATGAAAGACTACGGAAGACCTGTTGACTGGTGGTCAATGGGGATCATCCTCCATGAATTTCTGGTTGGATCTTTACCATTTGATACGGATTTCATACCTGAGCTTAAAAGAATGATTGTCATGGGAAAAATACCTTGGAATTACAAACGCTGTCCACCCCGTGAGGCTAAGAACCTCATCACTGACCTGCTCAAAAAAAATCCTGAGCAAAGACTTGGGACAGGTGGAGCATTTGAGATTAAGGATCATCCATTCATGAAAAAAATAGATTTTGACAATCTTCTAAATCAGAAGCCGATGTATATTCCTCATCTTGTATCAAATGTGGACACCAACCTCTTTATCAATCACGCTCATAGAGACATGCTTATGGTCTCAGAGAAAGAAGAGGACACAAGTGAGGACAAGGACTTTGACTTCCAAAATTTTACGTCATCCTCTGAAAGGCTTTCTAAACTCTGCACCATCGCTACCATCACGATGAACAATGAGAATTCAAAGTCCCATCCAGAGTGTACCCAAGCATCAGACATCGAGAAAAGAAAATCTGTAATAAATCCAAATGCAGAGCAAGAAAGCCCAGAAAATGTAAAAAAGGAGAAAAAGAGAAGAGGTTCCACCTTCCGCCGGATCTTATCATCATGCCGGCGTGGATTATCTAGGGCTGCCCGCGTGTTTACATGTTGTTGCCGCTCCCCTACGACATCTAAAAGACGGTAAACCTCCACATCAAGCGCCCTGAGGTCCAGCAGATCCACCATCACTGCTGGAGAAGTATAGAAGTGCAATTCCACAACAGTTTTTTTTATTTGTTTACCATGTTCACCAAATGCTAAATCTGACCTGCCATTATGATTCGCCAGGTCATTATGAGATGACAGATACCAAACATGTATAGATTGATTTTTATTTACGTGGTGAAAAAAAATCCAAAGTTTAATAAAAAAAAAAAATTGCACCATTTTCTGAGATCCGTATCGTCTCCATTTTTTGGGATCTGGGGCTGGGTCAGGGCTTATATTTTGCGCTCCGAGCTGACGTTTTTAGTGATAGCATTTTAGGGTAGATACGATTTTCTAATCACCCGTTGCTATGAACCAAAAAAACGTAATTTTGCGGTTTGGATTTTTTTCTCGTTACGTAGTTTACCAATCAGATTGCCTTTGTATTTGGATAAATTGGGAGTTTCTTAATGCAGCAATATGAAATATATGATCGCTTTTTTGTATTGTTTTATTTTGACTAGGGAAAAATGAACATTAAACTTTTTTTTATATTTTTTAAAACATTTTTTTTCCACTTTTGACTTGCTTCAATACAGTAGTCTCCATAGAAGACTTGAAGCTGCAATCATCTGATCACTTGTGCTACGTATAGCCTTGCTATGTGTAGCAGAAATCATCATCTCCAGGGGCGTCCGTGGGTGTGGTTTGTGACACGCTTCCGGCACGCATGTGTTAAATGCCGCTGTCAGAGATTGACAGTGGCATTTAACATGTTAGCTGCCGCAGGTGGATCGCAATTTCAGCTGTTAGGGGCACATGACAGTTGATCAAACCAGCTATCATGTGTCAGAAAAGATGTGGGCTCAGCGTCGGACTCGGAGCCCGTATCAAAGGAAGGGAGGCGACCTAAGATGTACTTATACGTGATAGGTCGTGAAGGGATAAGTAGAACAATATTTTATTTTTAAAAACTTATGTCTAAGTTCAGAAAAAAATGAATATAGGAGGTCAAAATGCAAAACATAAGGACAACAGAGCCCAATAGATTGGTGGAAGGGAGTGCTAAAAATTATTGGGAAAAGAGGTGCAAAATACTTGCCCCTGGAAATTGCAGCCCACAATACACCAGTAATTCTTGGCAGGTTCATTACAGAAAAATTAGTAATTAAAAAGTGCCACTAAAATCACTGGGCTGTGTAATACATGAAGGTGCTGAGCCCTCCAGAATGAAAGGTTTTTTCTTAATTTTCTCTCTGCCATTATATTTCAATGTCCCGGTCAAGACAGACTCAATAATTCCAGTTTATACAGTAAAGCCGAAAGCCGACACGTGAGCTACAGAAAATAGAAAGTCTAATCCTGTTACATTTGCTTTAATGACCAAAGTGAAATCTGCAATAGTTAAAGGGAATCTGTCAGTAGGATCAACCATCCTAAGCCGTCTATATAGGCTATAGGAAGCTGAGTAAAATGATATGTTTTTCTTAATATGTAAATGAGCTGTTAAGATCTATGGGGCGGATATAGATCTCCCTGAGAATCTGCCTGTAAATAAAAGGGGGCATTTCCAGTGGAGACATGTAATGACTGACAGTCTGCTCTCCTGATCTACATGTCTCAGAGTTGGAACACCCTCTTTCATTTAAATAAGTTCTGGAAGAGGATTTTCAGGGAGGTCTGTATGGGGCCCATAGAAATTAACAGCTAATTTACATATTTAAAAACATTGTGGATTTCTCTAGAATAAGACATTGGAACACAGATATCCAAAGACATACCAAAAGGGAATTTAGATTGTGAGCCCCATCGGGGACAGTGATGATAATGTATGTAAAGCGCTGTGGAATATGGCTATACAGTTGTGGCCAAAAGTATTGACACCCCTGCAATTCTGTCAGATAATACTCAGTTTCTTCCTGAAAATGATTGCAAACACATTCTTTGGTATTATTATCTTCATTTAATTTGTCTTAAATGAAAAAACACAAAAGAGAATGAAGCAAAAAGCAAAACATTGATCATTTCACACAAAACTCCAAAAAAGGGCCAGACAAAAGTATTGGCACCCTCAGCCTAAAACTTGGTTGCACAACCTTTAGCCAAAATAACTGCGACCAACCGCTTCCGGTAACCATCAATGAGTTTATTACAATGCTCTGCTGGAATTTTAGACCATTCTTCCTTGGCAAACTGCTCCAGGACCCTGATATTAGAAGGGTGCCTTCTTCAAACTGCCATTTTTAGATCTCTCCACAGGTGTTCTATGGGATTCAAGTCTGGACTCATTGCTGGTCACCTTTAGATGTCTCCAGTGCTTTCTCAAACCATTTTCTAGTGCTTTTGGAAGTGTGTTTTGGGTCATTGTCCTGCTGGAAGACCCATGACCTCTGAGGGAGACCCAGCTTTCTCACACTGTGCCCTACATTATGCTGCAAAATTTGTTGGTAGTCTTCTGACTTCATAATGCCATGCACACGATCAAGCAGTCCAGTGCCAGAGGCAGCAAAGCAACCCCAAAACATCAGGGAACCTCCGCCATGTTTGACTGTAGGGACCGTGTTCTTTTCTTTGAATGCCTCTTTTTTCTCCTGTAAACTCTATGTTGATGCCTTTGCCCAAAAAGCTCTACTTTTGTCTCTTCTGACCAGAGAACATTCTTCCAAAACGCTTTAGGCTTTTTCAGTTAAGTTTTGGCAAACTCCAGCCTGGCTTTTTTATGTCTCGGGGTAAGAAGTGGGGTCTTCCTGGGTCTCCTACCATACAGTCCCTTTTCATTCAGATGCCGACGGATAGTACGGGTTGACACTGTTGTACCCTCGGACTGCAGGACAGCTTGAACTTGTTTGGATGTTAGTTGAGGTTCTTTATCCAACATCTGCACAATCTTGCGTTGAAATCTCTTGTCAATTTTTCTTTTCCGTCCACATCTAGGGAGGTTAGCCACAGTGCCATGGGCTTTAAACTTCTTGATGACACTGCACGCGGTAGACACAGGAACATTCAGGGATTTGGAGATGGACTTGTAGCCTTGAGATTGCTCATGCTTCCTCTCAATTTGGTTTCTCAAGTCCTCAGACAGTTCTTTGGTCTTCTTTCTTTTCTCCATGCTCAATGTGGTACACACAAGGACACAGGACAGAGGTTGAGTCACCTTTAATCCATTTCAACTGGCTGCAAGTGTGATTTAGTTATTGTGGCGGCCGTTTGCGATTCTGGGCTGTAGTAGGAACAGCACCCCGAGTAACCCTGAGACCCTTAACCCCTATACAGGGATCTGGAATTGTAGCAAGGCCCAGGGGGTAGCTGTCTAGAGGAGCAGTGGACCAGAGCAGGACGGCCGCCAAGGGGTCAAAACTAAAACCCGTAATCAAGGTCAGGAGGCAGGAGTCGGAGGCCGGAGGGCAGCAGAGGCACGAAATCAGCAGACAGAAGGAGAGTCAAAAGTCCAGGCCAAGGTCAGTAAAAAAACAGGAGGGCAGCAAATGTACAAAATCAGCAGGCAGAAGGAGAGTCAGGAATCCAAGCGAAGGTCAGCGTCAAAAAATCAGAAGAGAGGCGGAGGTACAAAAATGTCAGGCAATAGAATGGTCAGAAATCCAGGCTGAGGTCAGAGTTTTCACTATAGCAAATTACAAAGTAGCACGCAGGGGAACCAAGAATATATCCGGCGGCTTGCAAGACCAGTCCCAAGGTATTTGAGGGATCAGGTCATCCTTCACAGGCTCCTGGACTGATGATGTAATTAGGGCCGCCCCCAGGACCAGGCCAGATGGAGATGCAGTAAGCCCTACATGACTGACAGAGGGGCAGAGCCTGCGCCCACCAGATGCCTGCGCAGGAGCCTCTTCTCTGTCACCACCCTCACCCTGGAGTGAACCACGGCGCCTCCCAGTGGCTGAGGCAGGAACAGCCGTCCCTGAGTCCGACGGCGACGTGACGGTCCGGCGCCTCCTAGTGGCCGAGACCGGAACCGCAGGCCCTGAGTCTGGCGGTGACGTGTCAGTCCGGCGCCTCCTAGTGGCCAAAGCCGGAACAGCAGGCCCTGAGTCTGGCGACGAGGTATCAGTCCAGCGCCTCCTAGTGGCCGAAGCCGGAACAGCAGGCCCTGAGTCTGGCGGCGACGTGACAGTTATTGTCAACACCTGTTAGGTGGCACAGGTAAGTTACAGGTGCTGTTAATTACACAAATTAGAGAAGCATCACATGATTTTTCGAACAGTGCCAATACTTTTGTCCACCCTCTTTTTTATGTTTGGTGTGGAATTATATCCAATTTGGCTTTAGGACAATTCTTTTTGTGTTTTTTTTATTTAAGACAAATTAAATGAAGATAATAATACCAAAGAATTTGTGTTTGCAATCACTTTCAGGAAGAAACTGAGTATTATCTGACAGAATTGCAGGGGTGTCAATACTTTTGGCCATAACTGTATAGGCAAAAGCGTAATAATAGGTATTTTTTTCAGCTACCTATGACCTACATGTCCATACAGATGGCTTAAAAGAGGTTATCCTACTGACAGATTCCCTTTAAAAACAATACATTTGTGTCATCATTTAAAAAAAAACACTGATTTAGAGAAAATATTTTCTAATAATTACTTAAGAGAAAAGAATTCTCAACATAATCTTTGCCAACTTAAAATCCTTTTTCTGTATGTTAAGCTCTGTGTCCCAAGGCTGAATATTTCAGCTGAGTAAAGGAAAAAGACTGGGCCTTCATTGTAGCTCAATATGTCTGGAAGGGGGAACTATGCGGTCAGTTTCTACAGTAATACCAAAATATTTAAAAAATGCTACAAATATTATAATAGACTTCCTTCATGGAGAAATTACATTACCGAGTTGAAATGCTTCACATAATGAAATAGAAGAGATGAGAATTGCCGTGGATGGAACACAGGGAATGGTACAAGTGGACGGAACACAGAGAATGGAACACGTGGACAGAACACAGAGAATGGAACACGTGGCTGGAACAGAGAGAATGGAACATGTGGACGGAACACAGAGAATGGAACATGTGGATAGAACATAGAGAAAGGAACACGTGGACGAAACAAAAAGAATGGAACACGTGGATGGAACACCGAGAATGGAACACGTGGACAAAACACAGAGAATGGTCCACATGGACGGAACACAGAGAATGGACCACGTGGATGGAACAAAGAGAATGGAAAACGTAGATGGAACACCAGAGAATGGAACACGTGGACGGAACACAGAGAATGGAACACATGGACGGAACAAAGAGAATGGAACATGTGGACGGAACACAGAGAATGGAACACGTGGACAGAACATAGAGAATGGAACACGTGGACGGAACTAAGAGAATGGAACACAGAGAATGGAACAAGTGGACGGAACAAAGAGAATGGAACATGTAGATGGAACACCAGAGAATGGAACACGTGGACGGAACAAAAAGAATGGAACACGTGGACAGAACACAGAGAATGGAACACGTGGACGGAACAAAAAGAATGGAACACGTGGACTGAACACAGAGAATGGAACACGTGGACGGAACACAGAGAATGGACCATGTGGACGGAACAAAGAGAATGGAACATGTGGATGGAACACAGAGAATGGACCACGTGGACAGAACATAGAGAATGGAACACGTGGACGAAACAAAAAGAATGGAACATGTGGATGGAACACAGAGAATGGAACACGTGGACAGAACACAGAGAATGGACCACGTAGACGGAACACAGAGAATGGACCACGTGGACGGAACATAGAGAATAGAAAACGTAGACGGAACACCAGAGAATGGAACACGTGGATGGAACACAGAGAATGGAACATGTGGACGAAACAAAGAGAATGGAACATGTGGACAGAACACAGAGAATGGAACATATGGACAGAACATAGAGAATGGAATACGTGGACGGAACAAAGAGAATGGAACACGTGGATGGAACAAAGAGAATGGAGCACGTGGACGGAACAAAGAGAATGGAACACGTGGACATAACAAAGAGAATGGAACACGTGGACGGAACACAGAATGGAACACGTGGATGGAACAAAAAGAATGGAACACACAGACGGAACACCAGAGAATGGAACACGTGGACGAACACAGAGAATGGAACACGTGGATGGAACTAAGAGAATGAAACACGTGGACAAAACACAGAGAATGGAACACGTGGATGGAACACAGAGAACCGCCTGGAAGTTTTACTGATTTTCTGGTTTACTCTTGAGACTCAATGGGGGATATTCATTAAAAGTAAATTCACCATATTTACAAGCAGAGTTTATTATCCCCTAATTGGGTAGTAAAATGCATGGGAAATTCATTGTGCATGATGAAGGAGACTTCTCTGAAGCTGTGCATTAATCCTCCGCTTTAATGACAACAACAAAAAAAGCTTTTCTTCCAGTATGTATATCAAATAATTTACTCATCAATTAGAAACTGCAGGTTTTAGGCCGGGGTCACACTGGCGAGGAATACGGACGAGTGAGAGGCGCTAAAAGCACGCATTAGACACGGACCAATGATTCTCTATGGGGTCCCTCGCACCAGCCGTATATTTCTCATCCGTATTCTACGCTCCGTGCCAATCGCAGCATGCTGCGATTGTCAGCGTACTACGGCCGTAGTACGCCAATGCAAGTCTATGGGTGCGCAAAAAATACGAATTACACACGGACCACACATGTGACCTGCGAGAAATACGCACCCGGTGTCTTTTAGCAAAGCCGGCAATTCAGTGCGCTATACAGTAAACTCACCCTGACAGGTTTAATAAAGAAACGAAAGAATAGATATAGACACATAGAATACATAGGATATAGACACATAGAATGCATGTATATATATATATATATATACATGCATTCTATGTGTCTATATCTATTCTTTCATTTCTTTATTAAAACTGTCATAGGGCTCCATTATATGTCCATTTTGCAAGCCTGCAAGAAAATCTCTCCATACGAATGCCATACGGATGCTTACATGCGCAAAATACGCGACCACACCTTGATTACGGATGACATACGGAGCACTATTTAGGGGTCTGTCATCCGTATTACGCATGTAAAATACTGACCGTATTTTGCGTCGGTTAGTGTGACCCCGGCCTTATTGTTTTTTTCCTATGGAAGCTACATAATAAAGTCAAGCAAAAGAAAAAAAGGGCCAGCCATTGTGATCTATTTTTTTCCCCTCAAATAAAATAACAGTAAGTGCCCCATAAAATGGTGCATAGGAGAAGCTCAGTTGATTGCTCCATTTCTGTTAAATTGGCTACAAATATAAACAGCCTTTGAGTAAAATCACAAATCTTAAGTCTGCTCTGTATCCTTACATCTCACACACTGAGAAACCTAGGCTATGGTGAGGCGCAGTCCTTTTCTGCTGTGCTGCTCCCTGGTAATGATTGAGCAACTCATACAGGAAGAAGAAGTACACGCCCCCAGTGAAAAGTAATTGATAACACCCACTTGGACTTACCATTTTCTTTTTGATTTAATATGTGCCAATACTTTGCTAATATCGCCGTAACTGAGAGGCAAAATTGCATAATGTGTCCAGTTAAAGAAGTTGTCTTCTACTTGGGCAACTTCTCCTCATACCCCATGCTTAGCCCCGATAAAATAAAAAAGCTTATACTCACCTCCCATGCCAGCACCGTTCTCTAGGGTTCCTGTGCTGTTTTGACACGTGACTCCAGCGCCCAATCAGTGCTGACATCACTGTCTCTGCCTCCTGTTGAATTGAACATGAAGAGCAAGTGAGAAAGCAGCTGGAGTCCCAACTTCCTCTTCATGTTTGATTTGTCCTAAGGCGGGCACAGCGATGCCGGATCAGATTGGGTGCTGGAGGCACGTGTCACAACAACCACAGAAGAACTCCAGGACCGCAAGTGCTGACACCACGGGAAGAGCGCCACCGAGGGAGGTGAGTAAAGTTTTTTTATTTAATCGGGGCCAAACATCAAGAAGGGGTTGCCCAAGTAGTGGACAGCCCTCTAACCATGACAAATTTTGGGTGCTGGAGGCACGTGTCACAACAACCGCAGAAGAACTCCAGGACCGCGAGTGCTGACACAGTGGGAACGGCGCCACTGAGGAAGGCGCGTAAAGTTTTTTTTAATGAATCGGGGGCAAACATCAAGAAAGGGGTTGTCCAAGTAGTGGACAGCCTCCTAACCATGATAAATTTGGTTAAAAGGTCCACTTTAATCCAATAAAAATGTTTTGAAAATATCCAGTCAACCCCTTTTTCCATCTTCAGGGGGACGAGGCGGGGCTGTCCTCTGTCACCTTTGTTGTTCAATATTGCCCTTAATCCCTTACTAAGATATCTGGAGATGATCCCTTCCTTTGGGGGCATAGGGGTCGGTCACAATACACTTAAAACGTTGGCATTTGCTGATGATATCTTACTCATGATATCCAATCCTAAGGAATCCATTTCCTCTATAATGGACGCCTTTAATGAATTTGGAGCAGTTTCGGGATTTCGTATAAACTTTAATAAATCTCATGCTTTAGCTATTTTTAAAATTGCTCAGAAACGGTGGCCGTTCCCTTTTTCTTTTCAGTGGAGGAGAAATTCTTTACCTTATCTTGGCGTTGACCTACCATCAAATCCTCATGATATCTATAAATTAAATGTTCAGCCTCTTATTTCTGTAGTTATACAAGAAATTCAATCCTGGAAATCCCTTAAATTATCCTTTGCAGGTAAAGCCCATCTAATTTATAGTATCTCTTTCCCTAAAATACTCTTTCCTTTACAGACGCTTCCGGTTCTACTTTCTAAAGCTGATGATAGGCTACTGACACGAGCCTTCTGCCTATTTATTTGGGGCTCGGAAGGGGGCTCTAGAATTAGTGTTTTTAAGCTACAGCAAACCAAATCTTTGGGTGGACTTAATCTCCCAAATTTACACCTCTACAGTATAGAGGCTGCTTTTCGCCATTCCCTTGATTGGATATACGCCTTTAATCGCTTCACTAATACCCCAATAGATGAGGCCATGTGTAGACCCTTCAGCCTCCCAGCATTAAAGCCTTCTATACATTGGTCAGACTCTTCACCAGGCCCTGGAAAATGGGTTGCTCAATTAACGAACTGTTGGGTAAATGACCTTTTGAAAGCCACTCTGCGTATTAACTCTAAATTACCATATGACAGTTACATAACCATGTCTCTTATGATATTTCATAGAGCATACATCTCCCCGGAGGTCCAGTCTAAAATGTCCCCCTCAGGGGACTATCCCTGCCCTAAATGCTTACACTCTCCAGCTGATATTTTCCATTGCCTTTGGGACTGCCCAAAAATAAGGGAGGTGTGGGATACACTTCTGCAACATCTCATCTACACTTTTGACATATCTATCTCTCTCTCCCCGGAGTGGGCCATATTTAATATTCTCGCACAGGACCAGTTGGCGAGGCTTTCTGCCCAGCAGCGCCCCATCTTGTTCATATGGGCGGCAGCCACACGTAAAAGCATTCTCCTTTTGTGAGCACAGGATGCAACACCTTCTTTAAGCTTAATTGCTACAAAAGTAACATATCTCTTCAAAATGGATTGGATAGAGGCCTTACTTAATAAAGAGGGACGCTTTTTTTTTCACATGGTCCTCTTTTATCAATACTCAGACATCTTCCACAAGCCAGGCGATACATAGTTGTTTCCAGCTCACCAACTGGTATATGAGAGAGCAGCTTGCCAGTAATATCCCTGTTAGACTGGATTGAAATTGTGTTACGAAGTTATGGAGTTTGCCTGGGGGAGGGGGGGGGGGTTTATAGTTGAAAAAATGCCGTCTAATGTTAATAATATTGCATAAATGTTCTTCTGTTATGTTATTGGACATTATATGTATATTTTGCATTACACTCAATAAAGACGGTTTAAAAAAAAAAATGTTTGCAAACAGATGGTCGGCCATTATGACATCACTGATGGTCGGCCATTATGACATCACTGATGGTCGGCCATTATGATATCACAGATGGTCGACCATTATGACATCACTGATGGTCGTCCATTATGACATCACAGATGGTCGGCCATTATGATATCACAGATGGTCGACCATTATGACATCACCGCTCGCAGTTACTTATGCTGTGTACACAGGATTCCTGCTGCCATTTTGGCTCCCTAGTGACTGAGTGCATTTGCAATTTTTCGCTATGGCTGAATTTCTTCTAGACAAGCTTCAGGTAGAAGGATTATTGGAGATTATTTACACCCATTGCTCTGACATTAAGCTTCTACCACCCGATGGCGTCCTCGGCTTCACTCACCGGCTGGTGGTGGAGCTAGTGCAGGACTGCCTGACCAAATACCACCAAGACCGTCTTACCTCAGAGTATCTGACGGATTTAACCCGGAACATCAGGACATTACTACAGCAGGCTGAAGAAAGATCTCAAGATGGAGATTTGGCTTTTGTTAAAGAACTGGCCGAAAAAGTCCTGTATGTGCTGGAAGGTCCGGCCCGCTCCCCGGAATGCCTGGAGACACCACAAGGCGAGTACAAAGACAGGGAAAATGTCCTCCCGGACCCTAACACGAGTCAGGCGGGGCTGAGCAGCGATCTGACCACAGAAACCCCTGAGCTGCCGTATCCTGAGAGTGTGATCTGTGAGATCCTGGAGATCCACGAGCCTCCCACTGAGACACCAGAAGGTGACGACAAAGACGGGGAAAATGTTCCCCCGGAATCCCCGGACCCTAATACTAGTCATCCGGGGCCAAGCAGCGATCTGACAACAGAAACCCCTGAGCTGCCAGATCCTGAGAGTGTGATCTGTGAGATGCCAGAGATCCACGAGCCTGCCACTAACTTGATGGAATCATTGATCCCGGCGAGAAAGCCGCATATGAGCGACTTCGAGACATCCAAACTGATCAGCGGCGGATGTTTTGGGGCTGTCTACTTAGTGCAGCACAAATACTCACAGCAGATCTTCGCTATGAAGAAAATGGCGAAGAAGAACCTGGAAACTGAAAAACACGTGGAAGCGGCCTTTCTGGAGAGGGACATCATGACCTTCGCTGATTGTCCCTTTGTGGTCTCCATGCTCTGCTCCTTCCCTACTAGATCTCACCTGTGTATGGTCATGGAGTATGTTGGAGGTGGAGACTGTGGGTCCCTTCTAAGCACCAGGGGCCGTTTATCTATCCCCTTGGCCCGTCTGTACTTTGCAGAAACAGTTCTTGCTGTGGAATACCTGCACAGCTATGGTGTGGTGCACCGAGACCTAAAACCGTACAACCTACTGATTACAACTGCTGGGCACATTAAAGTCGCCGATTTTGGGCTTTCAAAAATTGGTGTCATGATACCAAAAACCAACAACTATAAGCAATCAGTGAAGGACATCTCCAGAGAGTTCAAGGACCTTGAGAATTGTGGTACCCTGAATTACATGGCCCCAGAGGTCATCCTAATGAAAGACTACGGAAGACCTGTTGACTGGTGGTCAATGGGGATCATCCTCTATGAATTTCTGGTGGGATCTTTACCATTTGATACGGATTTCATACCTGAGCTTAAAAGAATGATTGTCATGGGAAAAATACCTTGGAATTACAAACGCTGTCCACCCCATGAGGCTAAGAACCTCATCACTGACCTGCTCAAAAAAAATCCTGAGCAAAGACTTGGGACAGGTGGAGCATTTGAGATTAAGGATCATCCGTTCATGAAAAAAATAGATTTTGACAATCTTCTAAATCAGAAGCCGATGTATATTCCTCATCTTGTGTCAGATGTGGACACCAGCCTCTTTATCAATCACGCTCATAGAGACATGCTTATGGTCTCAGAGAATGAAGAGGACACAAGTGAGGACAAGGACCTTGACTTCCAAAATTTTACGTCATCCTCTGAAAGGCTTTCTAAACTCTGCACCATCGCTACCATCACGGTGAACAATGAGAATTCAAAGTCCCATCCAGAGTGTACCCAAGCATCAGACATCGAGAAAAGAAAATCTGCAATAAATCCAAATGCAGAGCAAGAAAGCCCAGAGAATGTAAAAAAGGAGAAAAAGAGAAGAGGTTCCACCTTCCGCCGGATCTTATCATCCTGCCAGCGTGGATTATCCAGGGCTGCCCGCGTGTTTACATGTTGTTGCCGCTCCCCTACAGACATCTAAAAGACGGTAAACCTCCACATCCAGCGCCCTGAGGTCCAGCAGATCCACCATCACTGCTGGAGAAGTATAGAAGTGCAATTCCACAACAGTTTTTTTTATTTTTTTACCATGTTTAATCTGACCTGCCATTATGATTCGCCAGGTCATTATCAGATGACAGATACCAAACTTGTATAGATTGTGTTTTATTTACGTGGTGAAAAAAAATCCAAAGTTTAATAAAAAAAAAAAATTGCACCATTTTCTGAGATCCGTATCGTCTCCATTTTTTGGGATCTGGGGCTGGGTCAGGGCTTATATTTTGCGCGCCGAGCTGACGTTTTTAGTGATAGCATTTTAGGGTAGATACGATTTTATCACCCGTTGCTATGAACAAAAAAACGTAATTTTGCGGTTTGGATTTTTTACTCGTTATGTAGTTTACCAATCAGATTGCCTTTGTATTTGGATAAATTGGGAGTTTCTTAATGCAGCAATATGAAATATATGATCGTTTTTTTGTATTGTTTTATTTTGACTAGGGAAATATGAACTTTAAACTTTTTTTTATATTTTTTAAAACATTTTTTTTCCACTTTTGACTTGCTTCAATACAGTAGTCTCCATAGAAGACTTGAAGCTGCAATCATCTGATCACTTGTGCTACGTATAGCCTTGCTATGTGTAGCAGAAATCATCATCTCCAGGGGCGTCCGTGGGTGTGGTTTGTGACACGCTTCCGGCACGCATGTGTTAAATGCCGCTGTCAGAGATTGACAGTGGCATTTAACATGTTAGCAGCCGCAGGTGGATCGCAATTTCAGCTGTTAGGGGCACATGACAGTTGATCAAACCAGCTATCATGTGTCAGAAAAGATGCGGGCTCAGCGTCGGACTCGGAGCCCGTATCAAAGGGAGGGAGGCGACTTATACGTGATAGGTTGTGAAGGAATAAGTAGAACAATATTTTATTTTTCAAAGCTTATGTCTAAGTTCAGAAAAAAAAAGAATATACAGGTCAAAATGCAAAATATAAGGACAATAGAGCCCAACAGATTGGTGGATGGGAGTGCTAAAAATTATTGGGTAAGGAGGTGCAAAATACTTGCCCCTGGAAATTGCAGCCCACAATACACCAGTAATTCTTGGCAGGTTCATTACAGAAAAATTATTAATTAAAAAGTGCCACTAAAATCACTGGGCTGTGTAATACATGAAGGTGCCGAGCCCTCCAGAATGAAAGGTTTTTTCTTAATTTTCTCTCTGCCATTATATTTCAATGTCCCAGTCAAGACAGACTCAATTATTCCAATTTATACCGTAAAGCCGAAAGCCGACACGTGAGCTACAGAAAATATAAAGTCTCATCCTGTTACATCTGCTTTAATGACCAAAGTGAAAACTGCAATAGTTAAAGGGAATTTGTCAGTAGGATCAACCATCCTAAGCCGTCTATATAGGTTATAGGAAGCGGAGTAAAATGATATGTTTTTCTTAATATGTAAATGAGCTGTTAAGATCTATGGGCCGGATATAGATCTCCCTGAGCATCTGCATCCAAGGCTTACAGTAAATAAAAGGGGGCGTTTCCAGTGGAGACATGTAATGACAGACAGTCTGCTCTCCTGATCTACATGTCTCAGAGTGGCAA
The DNA here is from genome assembly GCF_039654945.1 of Dendrobates tinctorius. Lineage (NCBI taxonomy): Eukaryota > Metazoa > Chordata > Amphibia > Anura > Dendrobatidae > Dendrobates > Dendrobates tinctorius. The sequence continues at coordinate 11,111,566 of NW_027361684.1, forward strand.
CACCCTCTTTCATTTAAATAAGCTCTGGAAGAGGATTTTCAGGGAGGTCTGTATGGGGTCCATAGAAATGAACAGCTAATTTACATATTGAAAAAAATTGTGGATTTCTCTAGAATATGACATCGGAACACAGATATCCAAAGACATACCAAAAGGCAATTTAGATTGTGGGCCCCATCGGGGGCAGTGATGATAATGTATGTAAAGCGCTGTGGAATATGGCTATATAGGTAAAAGCATAATAATAATAATAGGTATTTTTTTCTGCTACCTATGACCTACATGTCCATACAGATGGCTTAAAAGAGGTTATCCTACTGACAGATTCCCTTTAAAAACAATACATTTGTGTCATCATATTTTTAAAAAACACTGATTTAGAGAAAATATTTTCTACTAATTACTTAAGAGAAAAGAATTCTCAACATAATCTTTGCCAACTTAAAATCCTTTTTCTGTATGTTAAGCTCTGTGTCCCAAGGCTGAATATTTCAGCTGAGTAAAGGAAAAAGACTTGGCCTTCATTGTAGCTCAATATGTCTGGAAGGGGGAACTATGCGGTCGGCTTCTACAGTAATACCAAAATATTTAAAAAATGCCACAAATATTATCATTTGCTTCCTTCATGGAGAAATTACATTAGCGAGTTGAAACGATTCACATAATGAAATATAAGATATGAGAATTGCCGTGGATGGAACACAGAGCATGGAACATGTGGACAGAACATAGAGAATGGAACATGTGGACGGAACAAAAAGAATGGAACACGTGGACGGAACACAGAGAATGGAACACGTGGACGGAACACAGAGAATGGAACACGTGGACGGAACACAGAGAATGGAACACGTGGACGGAACAAAAAGAATGGACCACCTGGACGGAATAAAGAGAATGGAACACGTGGACGGAACAAAAAGAATGGAACACGTGGACGGAACACAGAGAATGGATCACGTGGACGGAACAAAGAGAATGGAACACGTGGACGGAACAAAAACAATGGAACACGTGGCGGAACAAAGAGAATGGAACACGTGGACGGAACACAGAGAATGGAACACGTGGACGGAACAAAGAGAATGGAACACGTAGACGGAACACCAGATAATGGAACACGTGAACGGAACAAAAAGAATGGAACACATGGACGAACACAAAGAATGGAACACGTGGATGGAACTAAGAGAGTTAAACACGTGGACAAAACACAGAGATTGGAACACGTGGACGGAACACAGAGAATGGAACACGTGGACAGAACACAGAGAATGGAACACGTGGACGGAACACAGAGAATGGAACACGTGGATGGAACACAGAGAACCGCCTGGAAGTTTTACTGATTTTCTGGTTTACTCTTGAGACTCAATGGGGGATATTCATTAAAAGTAAATTCACCATATTTACAAGCAGAGTTTATTATCCCCTAATTGGGTAGTAAAATGCATGGGAAATTCATTGTGCATGATGAAGGAGACTTCTCTGAAGCTGTGCATTAATCCTCCGCTTTAAAGGGGTTGTCCGGGCTTTTCACATAATCTCCGTACATATCTGGGCTGCAGAATTGTAGGGAGGGGGGGAATGGAGCGGCACGGAGGGGGGGAATGAAGCGGCGGGGAGGATTTGTTACTGTGTGATGAGGGCTTCTTTATGTGGACGGGGAGGGCCTGTTGCTATTGAGAGTGGGGTTTTTGCTATAGACGGCATGTTTTTAGTAGAGTAGGAGGAAATGACCAGTTCTCATTTTAATGCCATAACACCCCGCCCCCTTGGACGTTCTGTTCAGAATATCTAGAAAACCGAGTAAACTAGTGACAGAAAGTAAATTACTTATTGTCATAATTCTGCAGCCCAGATATGTACTGAGATTATGTGAAAAGCCCGGACAACCCCTTTAACAAAGCCACAGAGTATCACACATTTCAAGGAGAGTGGGACAACTTATTTTTCACCTCTCTCTTGTAGTGATGAGCGAGTATACTCGTTGCTCGGGTGATTGAGTATTTTGCAGTGTTCGGAGATTTGGTTTTCGTCGTCTCAGCTGCATGATTTGCGACTTGTAGACAGGCTGAATACATTTGGGAATTCCCTAACAAACAGGCATTCCACACATGTATTCAGGCTGTCTAGCATTCGCAAATCATGCAGCTGAGACGACGAAAATCAAATCTACGAGCACGCCAAAATACTCGGAGGACACCCGAGCATGCTGGGGAAAACCCGAGCAACGAGTATACTCGCTCATCACTCATTTGTCATCCGTATTAAATTTGTTTTTTTTACTCAGCAGCTATTAATCATTTACAGGATCATTTACAATTGGCTCTCTTACAGAATGGCAATGTATCCTTAAAAATCGGATGCTATCCTGTGGCTCTGTATGAAATCAGATTTTTGTTCTCGCGCTCGCCCGATTTTGGAGTCAAGTTGCAGCATGCTGCAAATGTTATCCTCACTCTGAATACTGCAGAGAAAAAAAACGTAGATCAGCATTGCCTTATTGAATAACATTGGTCAAAGTGCAATACTATTTTTTTTTTCTGAGTGCACTTGTCTGATTTATATGCTCGTGTCAGCGAGACTTTATTCTGTATATTTACATACAACATTGTAGTAACATTTAGGCTATGTGCCCACGTAGCAGTTTTCAAGCGTTTTTTTCCTGAGCAGAAATGCATGCCGTTGCCAGGGAAACCTCATGCGCTTTTTGACATGCATTTTTGACGCGATTGTCAAGCGTTTTGACATGCGTTTTCCTATGCATTTCTGCAATTACAGTGTATGTATGTGGAATCGCACGCGATTCCACACAATTAATGAACATGCTGCGTTTTTTTCCGCTAAGCGTTTCCGCAGCGGAAAAAAACACACCATTAGCACAACATGTGCGGATTCCATTCTATCTATTACATTAGATGCTTTTCTTAAGCGTTTCCGCAGAAGAAATGCTTGTCTAAAAGCGCTGTGGAAATGCTTAAAAAACGCAACGTGGGCACACAGCCTAAATCAGAGCAATAAAGTGATCTTCCTACACATCACTCCCCTCTTCTGGGTCTATCTTGAAATGTTGCTCACTTTTTACTGCACATAAAGGATATGTGAAATCAATGAATATCATAGCAATCCCCCGACACCATGAAATGGGAATGTGATAGAAATGTTCAACTGAAATACAGGATATTAATAAGATTTTGTTGTAATTTTACATGCAAAAAATTCTGTATTCCATAAACTGTGTTCAGATTCAGAAGAGGTTACAAAATAATAAAGCACCTTTCTGAGGCCTACCCCTCATCGGTCTTACCGCCGCAGCTCCGCACCCTGTCTACCAGTCTTCAATTCTTTTGGCCTCTATATCTTCATCCAGCCTCCGTTTTTCCGGTCTTCCTGCTCTGACTGAGCCTCACCCATTCATATGGGGTCTGACACACAAGTGACCACATGAGGCCTATACAGCACAGGAAGACTCAAGGAGAAGGCTGGAGACTAGAAGAATATCCACATCAAAAATGAGAGAAGATGGTGGGGAGCTGCGATGGCAGGACAGGTGAGGAGTAGACCTAGGACAATTCAGTATATTATCTCAGTGTAGGAGGAGGAGTCCCCTCTGTATACTCAGGCCGGAACCAAGGGGGCCATCACCAAGGTTCCTAGGGAGACTGTTTCTGGGGGACACAATTGGGGGATGGACCGCAGAGACTTCTAGAAAGGTTGGGGGAGGAGCTACTATAAAAGGGGCTGAGGACGCCAGTAGGGGTCAGTCGATGTAGCAGGAGAGAAGAGAGGAAGCTAGAGGGCGCCAGAGAGCGAGAGCCAGAACCAGAGCAAGGAGAGCAGAGCAGTGACAGAAGAGACTGAAGGGAGACTCACCGCTAGCAGAAGAGAGACGGCACCGAGCCGTCCAACGGAGAGACACCGTCCGGCTCTGCCCCCTGGGTGTGGCCTGTCATCTGCCACCCGCAGCTGCCTCCGCCCGACTCCACCCCACGGGTGCGGCCCGACCGCTCCCGCTCGAGACAGCCGACGCCCGACTCCACCCAGTGGGTGCTGGCCGACTGCTCCCGCCCGCGGCAGCCGACGCCCAACTCCACCCCGCGGGTGCAACCCGACCGCTTCCACCCGTGCCAGCCGATGCCCGTCTCCACCCCATGGATGCGACCCATCCTCTCCCGCCCGTGGCAGCCACCGCTCGACTCTAGCCCGCGGGTGCAGCCCGACCGCTTCCGCCCTCGGCAGCCGATGCCTGACTCCACCCCGTGGATGCAGCCCATCTGCTGCCGCCCGTGGCCGCCACCGATCCACTCCAGTCCACAGTTGCGGCCTGTCTGCTGCCGCCTGCGGCCCCCGCAGCTGTGGCCTACGCTGTCTGGACCCTGGGCAGAGGAACTCTTCAGGGGCCTGCTGTGCCCCCACTTCTCCGGGGCGTAGGAACGCCCGAAGTCTCCACCAAATCCTCATCGGCTGGGCCCAGCGGCTGATACGCCGAAGCATCATCGACCATCGCTCTGCCGGACGTCAGAGAGGATAAGTGACACGTTGTAGTTAACATTTTTTGCCGGGTTAGTCGTGTTTGTGTTACCAGTGTATTCTTGTGTTGATCCCTGCAAGGATAACTGCTGTTAACTTGTTTGGTTGCTCGAGATAGCCCCTATAGGCATATATATATATATATATACACTCACTGGCCACTTTATTAGGTACACCTGTCCAACTGTGTGTTAAGACTTAATTTCTAATCAGCCAATCACATGGCGGCAACTCAGTGCATTTAGGCATGTAGACATGGTCAAGACAATCTCCTGCAGTTCAAACCGAGCATCAGTATGGGGAAGAAAGGTGATTTGAGTGCCTTTGAACGTGGCATGATTGTTGGTGCCAGAAGGGCTGGTCTGAGAATTTCAGAAACTGCTGATCTACTGGGATTTTCACGCACAACCATCTCTAGGGTTTACAGAGAATGGTCCGAAAAAGAAAAAAAATCCAGTGAGCGGCAGTTCTGTGGCCGGAAATGCCATGTTGATGCCAGAGGTCAGAGGAGAATGGGCAGACTGGTTCGAGCTGATAGAAAGGCAACAGTGACTCAAATTGCCACCCGTTACAACCAAGGTAGGCAGAAGAGCATCTCTGAACGCACAGTGCGTCGAATTTTGAGGCAGATGGGCTACAGCAGCAGAAGACCACACTGGGTACCACTCCTCTCAGCTAAGAACAGGAAACTGAGGCTACAATTTGCACAAGCTCATCGTAATTGGACAGTAGAAGATTGGAAAAACGTTGCCTGGTCTGATGAGTCTCGATTTCTGCTGCGACATTCGGATGGTAGGGTCAGAATTTGGCGTAAACAACATGAAAGCATGGATCCATCCTGCCTTGTATCAACGGTTCAGGCTGGTGGTGGTGGTGTCATGGTGTGGGGAATTTTTTCTTGGCACTCTTTGGGCCCCTTGGTACCAATTGAGCATCGTTGCAACGCCACAGCCTACCTGAGTATTGTTGCTGACCATGTCCATCCCTTTATGACCACAATGTACCCAACATCTGATGGCTACTTTCAGCAGGATAATGCGCCATGTCATAAAGCTCGAATCATCTCAGATTGGTTTCTTGAACATGACAATGAGTTTACTGTACTCAAATGGCCTCCTCAGTCACCAGATCTCAATCCAATAGAGCATCTTTGGGATGTGGTGGAACGGGAGATTCGCATCAGGGATGTGCAGCCGACAAATCTGCGCCAACTGTGTGATGCCATCATGTCAATATGGTCCAAAATCTCTGAGGAATGCTTCCAGCACCTTGTTGAATCTCTGCCACGAAGAATTGAGGCAGTTCTGAAGGCAAAAGGGGGTCCAACCCCTTACTAGCATGGTGTACCTAATAAAGTGGCCAGTGAGTGTATATATATATATATATATAAAAGTTACATCTTAAAGTTCCTCCCGTCTCTCGCCTCGTCACTGCATCCCGTGTACCTGCGATTACTACATCTATATATAAAAATCAGTGTGTGTGTGTGTGTGTGTGTGTGTGTGTGTATCACCAACCAATCACGATGCATCTTTCATTTCACCAGAGCTGTTCAAAAGAAGCTCAGCTGTGATTGGTTGCTATGACCAACAGTTTTAATTGCAACCAATCACTAAGCATCTCTCATTTCACCAGAGCTGGTTAAAAGTAGCTGAGCTGTGATTGGTTGCTATGCGCAAGTTTTCCCACTTGACAACACCTCAGCAGACACTGACATGGTGGGAGAAATCTAGCATCCCCAGGAACATAAGCTCCAGCCATCGTCTGTCCCCCAGAAAGGAGCAGTGAGTACATGACAGAAATGAATCCCCCCTCCTGTGTGGTATCATTAAGTGACACACATGAATGTAGGAAAGTGCACATATTAAATGTCATGTGGATTTAATATTTTCTCACAGACACTTTTATGCATTATTGATGTGTTACTGTGCTCTGATTCTGTGAGTTTTTTTTAAAATGCTTCTTTCCCCATAGTTCACCTGAATATACCCATATAACACGTAATGCTTTTCCCATAACAACCCATTAAATATGATACTATACTGCATACAGATGCTGTACACCCATGAGCAACTCAGCCGGACAAATTACAAGTTGACGGTGCATGAAAATGTGTGTGAAGGTTTCTCAGCTGTACTAATGTATAAGTTTGTGCCTGTTCATTGGTGAAAAGCATTACTGTGATATTTATGGTGGCAGAAAAGTGAGAATATCAGCCTGAGCAGTAGAAAACCTGGGATCTTAGTGAACCATGTTTCTGTGCAATTTCACTATTCTATTTTTACTGGCTCTGATGGGATGATGTGAGATATTAGGGGTAGTAGTCCGGTGGCTCTGGCTAACGGGATGATGTGGGATATTAGGGGTAGTAGTCCAGTAGCTCTGGCTGACGAGATGATGTGGGATACTATAGTGAATGTGGCTATGCGAAGTGGGCGGGGCTCTACACTCAGCTTTATATATATATATATATATATATACACACTATATATATATATATATAAATATAATAATTATAATTTGTTATTACTAACCGTAGTCATGGTAGTTACTAGGCCCAGGCAGCGCCGGGCTCTTCAGCTAGTTTTATATAAATGTCTCTTCAGGACACTTTCGATTCAGGATGAATCAATTTGGTCAGAATTTAATTTTCCAGCCAAACTGAATGAATAAACCAAATCAAATTTTCAAAAATGGCTTCATCTCTATTTCTAACACATGTAATTCAGTTAGGTGCAGAAATATTTGTACAGGGACTTAATCTCCATGATTTGGCCTCTAAATGCTGCAATTTTGTAATTGAAAGGAAACAACTGAGATTCAATTGAAATGTAGACTTGCAGGTTTAATTAAAGGGTTAAACAAAAATATGCTGTGAAATATTTAGGAATTGCAACCATTTATTACAAAGCCGCCTCATTTCAGGGATTCAAAAGTAATTAAAGTAAAAGTAAAAATAGATCTTTGAACAAATTATTAAATAGAATGTATGTAAGTACTTGGATAAGAATATAGTAATTAACCAAAGCCAGCATGGGTTTGTAGCAAACAAGTCATGTCAGACAAATCTTATTTCCTTCTATGATGGAATCACTGACTGTGTGGATCAGGGAAATGCGGTAGATATACTATATATTGACTTTAACAAAGCACTTTATAAAGTTTCTCATACTATTCTTTTTGCAAAAATTACCAATAATAGGATTGACAAGATTAGTTGGATTCATAACTGGCTCAGTGATTGCACTCAAAGAGTGGTAATAAATGGTTGCATGTCCAATTAGAAGAGTGTTTCAACTGGAGTACCACAAGGCTCTGTCTTGACACCAATGTTGTTCAACATTTTTATAAATGATCTAGATAAAGGAACTGAAAGTAAACTAATCAAAGTTGCAGACGATGCAAAGCTAGGAGGGATAGCTATTACTAGAGAAGAAAAGCAGTCTAGATCATGTGAAATAATTATCCCCCTCTACTCATCCTTGGTCAGACCTCATCTGGAATACTGTGTCCAGTTGTGGGCACTACATTTTAAAAAAGACAAAAAAATGAAGCAAGTGCAGAGAAGAGCTACCAGTATAGTGAGCGGCCTGCAAAGTATGTCCTATGAGGAACAACTACAGAATCTGGGAATGCTTAGCCTGCAAAAAAGATAAGAGAAGACGTAATAGCTGTCTACAAATATCAGAAGGGATGTCACAGTGTAGCAGGATCATCCTTATTCTCATTTGCACATGGGAAGCAATAGAATTAAACTGAAAGGGATAAGATACAGATCAGATATTATAAAAAAAACTTTGACAGTGAGGGTGATTAATTAGTGGAACAGGCTACCATGAGAGATGGTGAGTTCTCCATCAATGGAAGTCTTCAAACAAAGGCTGGACAGACATCTGCTTGAGATAGTTTAGTGAATCCTGCATTGAGCAGGGGTTTGGACATGATGACCCTGGAGGTCCCTTCCAACTCTAGCATTCCATGATTCTATGATAATTAGATAAATTAACTTTACCATAAATAAAATGTTATTTTTATCTCTGTGTAGAGAATCCTTTGCAGGCAATGACTGCTTGAAGTCTGGAAGCCATGGATGTTAACAAACGCCGGGTTTCCTCCTTTTTGACTTAAGTTATGTCTTAAGCATGTGAAATTCTGATCAATGGGGTTGAGATCTGGTGATTGACTCAGCCATTGCAGAACATTCCACTTCTTTGCCTTAAAAACCTCTTGTGCTGCTTTCAAAGTATGTTTTGAGTCATTGTCCATCTGTACTGTGAAGTGCCATCCAATCAACCTTGCTGCATTTGGTTTAATCTGAGCAGAGTATAGCCCAGTACACTTCAGAATTCATACAGCTGCTTCTGTCTTCAGTCAAATCATCAATAAACACTAGTGACCCAGTGCCATCGGAAGCCATTCATGCCCACGCCATCACACTGCCTCCACCATGTTTTACAGAGGATGTGTTGTGCTTTTGGTCATGAGCTATTATCAAGCTTTCTCCACACTTTCCTCTGCCCATCATTCTGGTACAGGTTGATTTTAGTTTCCTCTGTCCTGTGAATGCTTTTCAAGAACTGGGCTGACTTCTTTAGATTTTTTTGGGCAAAGTTTAATCTGGCCTTTCTATTTTTAAGGCTGATTAACTTCACGACATGCGCCATTCTAGTACTGCGTATGTTGTATCCCTCCCTTTAGTATGGGCTCCAGCACTGAGTCCACATCTTTCCTGGCACATGTCAGCTGTTTTGAACAGCTGACATGTGCCCCTAACAACCGCGGGTGGCATCACGATCCACCTGCAGCTGTTAACTTGTTAAATGCTGCTGTCAATCTCTGACAGCAGCATTTAATGTGATCGCGCCGGAAGCGCGTCACAAATCCCGCCCATCAATGGGCTGGCATGACAACCCGGGGTCTGCAGGAGACACCTCTGGTTGTAATTGCTGGATTGCTATGAGCGCCCCCCCAGTGATCGGCGCTCATAGCAAGTGAGCATTTCTGCTACACACAGGCGATCTGATCATCGCCTGTATGTAGCAGAGGCGATCAGACAACTGCAGCTTCTGGTCTCCCATGAAAACTATTGAAGCAGGCAGAAAGTAAAAAAAAAAAAGTTTTTAGAAATATAAAAAAAAAATAAAAATATGAAAGTTCAAATCACCCCCATTCGCCCCATTCAAAATAAAACAATTAAAAAAAATTAAAAATACACATATTTGGTATCGCTGCGTTCAGAATCGCCCCATCTATGAAGCTATAAAAAAATTAATCTGATTGGTAAACGCTTGGTGGAGAAAAAAAGTCAAAACGCCAGAATTATGTTTTTTGGGTTGCCACAACATTGCATTAAAATGCAATAACGGGTGAAAAAAAGATCGTATCCACACCAAAATGGTACCATTAAAAACGTTAGCTCGGCATGCAAAAAATATGCCACCATCCAGTCACAGATCACGAAAAATGGTGACACGACGGGTCTCGGAAAATGACAAAAAATTTTTTTAACAAACTTTTTTCACAATTCAAGTAAAAAACAACCTAGACATGTTTGGTGTCTACGAACTCATAATGACCTGGAGAATCATAATGGCAGGTCAATTTTAGCATTTGCTGAACATGGTTAAAAAAAATCCAAAAAAGTTGTGGAATTGCACTTATTTTGCAATTTCACCGCACTTGGAATTTTTTTCCCTTTTTCAAGTACACGACATGGTAAAACCAATGGTGTCGTTCAAAAGTACAACTCGTCCCCCCAAAAAACAAGCCATCACATGGCCATATTGATGGAAAAAAAAAAAAATTATGGCTTTTGGAAGAATGGGGAGCGAAAAATGAAAATGCAAAACGAAAAAGAGCTGCGGCGTGAAGGGGTTAATGGTTTGCACCTTGTGGTCAACCCTCTATATTTGTTTTCATTAAGTGCTCTCTTTGTGGTAGACTGAAACACCTACTTACTAGAAAAGTGATCTTCACTTAGGTGGATGTTGTGAAGAGGTTTTTCTTCACCATGGAAAAGATTCTGTGATCATCCACCACTATTGTCTTTGATGAACGTCCAGGCCTTTTTGAATTCCCAAGCTTTTTTTTTTACATAATGTGCCAAACTGTTGATTTGGTCACTCCTAACATTTCTGCTATAACTCTGATGGATTTCTTTTATTTTTCAGCTCAATTGTGGTCTGTTTCTCTTCCGTTGAGAGCCCATCTAATTTATATGATCTCTTTCCCTAAAATACTCTTTCCTTTACAGACGCTCCCGGTTCTACTTTCTAAAGCTGATGATAGGCTACTGACACGAGCCTTCTGCCAATTTATTTGGGGCTCAGAAGGGGGCTCTAGAATTAGTGTTTTTAAGCTACAGCAAACCAAATCTTTGGGTGGACTTAATCTCCCAAATTTACGCCTCTACAGTATAGAGGCTGCTTTTCGCCATTCCCTTGATTGGATATACGCCTTTAATCGCTTCACTAATGCCCCAATAGATGAGGCCATGTGTAGACCCTTCAGCTTCCCAGCATTGCTTCACCTACGAAATGCTGAAATTCCAGTGGAGGTTAGAGATAATCCTCTATTATGGTCGGTAATCTTGGGATGGCGTCAAGCTAGACGAGTTAGCGGTCTTGACCCCCACATCTCGATGTTTCTTCCCATTCAAGGTAACCCCTCTTTTCTACAAGGCAAGTCACCTCCCATTTACAAGGTGCTTGGAAACAATGGGTGTAGACTGGTCCGAGATACGTTAACAAATAATCAATGCCTTCTTACCTTAGAGGACATGGCTTTCAAATACCCAATCCTTACAGAAGACAATTTTACTATCTCTCAAATTAGACATTACGTAAGCTCAATATTGCGAGACATAACGGATGATGCTAGAACACACCCTCTAAATTTAATATCCATTAAAGCCCAAATGGGAACTTATTCTATGAGTCTTTTATATAAATCATTAAAGCCTTCTATACATTGGTCAGACTCTTCACCAGGCCCTGCAAAATGGGTTGCTCAATTAACGAACTGTCGGGTAAATGACCTTTTGAAAGCCACTCTGCGTATGAACTCTATATTACCATATGATAGTTACATAACCATGTCTCTTATGATATTTCATAGAGCATACATCTCCCCGGAGGTCAAGTCTAAAATGTCCCCCTCAGGGGACTATCCCTGCCCTAAATGCTTACACTCTCCAGCTGATATTTTCCATTGCCTTTGGGACTGCCCAATAATAAGCGAGGTGTGGGATACTGGCATATCTATCGCTCTCTCCCCAGAGTGGGCCATATTTAATATTCTCGCACAGGACCAGTTGGTGGGGCTTTCTGTCTAGCAGCGCCGCATCTTGTTCATATGGGCGGCAGCCACACGTAAAAGCATTCTCCGTTTGTTGGCACAGGATGCAACACCTTCTTTAAGCTTAATTACTACAAAAGTAACATATCTTTTCAAAATGGATTGGATAGAGACCTTACTTAATAAAGAAAAAGACACTGACCGCTTTTTTTTCACATGGTCCTCTTTTATCAATACTCAGACATCTTCCACAAGCCAGGCGATACATAGTTGTTTCCAGCTCCCCTACTGGTATATGAGAGAGCAGTTTGCTGGTAATATCCCTGTTAGACTGGAATGAAATTGTGTTACGAAGTTATGGAGTTTGCCCGGGGGAGTGGAGGGGGAGGGGCGGGGGGGTTATAGTTGAAAAAATGCCGTCTAATGTTAATAATATTGCATAAATGTTCTTCTGTTATGTTATTGGACATTATATGTATATTTTGTAATACACTCAATAAAGTCGATTTAAAAAAAAAAATGTTTGAAAACAGATGGTCGGTCATTATGACATCACTGATGGTCGGCCATTATGACATCACAGATGGTCGGCCATTATGATATCACAGATGGTCGACCATTATGACATCACCACTCGCAGTTACTTATACTGTGTACACAGGGTTCCGACTGCCATTTTGGCTCCCTAGTGACTGAGTGCATTTGCAATTTTTCGCTATGGCTGAATTTCTTCTAGACAAGCTTCAGGTAGAAGGATTATTGGAGATTATTTACACCCATTGCTCTGACACTAAGCTTCTACCACCCGATGGCGTCCTCCGCTTCACTCACCGGCTGGTGGTGGAGCTAGTGCAGGACTGCCTGACCAAATACCACCAAGACCGTCTTACCTCAGAGTATCTGACGGATTTAACCCGGAACATCAGGACATTACTACAGCAGGCTGAAGAAAAATCTCAAGATGGAGATTTGGCTTTTGTTAAAGAACTGGCCGAAAAAGTCCTGTATGTGCTAGGAGGTCCGGCCCGCTCCCCGAAATGCCTGGAGACACCACAAGGCGAGTACAAAGATGGGGAAATTGTCCCCCTGGAATCCCCGGACCCTAACACGAGTCAGGCGGGGCCGAGCAGCGATCTGACCACAGAAACCCCTGAGCTGCCGGATCCTGAGAGTGTGATCTGTGAGATCACGGAGATCCACGAGCCTGCCACTGAGACACCAGAAGGCGACGACAAAGACGGGGAAAATGTTCCCCCGGAATCCCCGAACCCTAATACGAGTCATCTGGGGCCAAGCAGCGATCTGACAACAGAAACCCCTGAGCTGCCGGATCCTGAGAGTGTGATCTGTGAGATGCCAGAGATCCACGAGCATGCCACTAACTTGATGGAATCATTGATCCCGGCGAAAAAGCCGCATATGAGCGACTTCGAGACATCCAAACTGATCAGCGGCGGATGTTTTGGGGCTGTCTACTTAGTGCAGCACAAATACTCACAGCAGATCTTCGCTATGAAGAAAATGGCGAAGAAGAACCTGGAAACTGAAAAACACGTGGAAGCGGCCTTTCTGGAGAGGGACATCATGACCTTCGCTGATTGTCCCTTTGTGGTCTCCATGCTCTGCTCCTTCCCTACTAGATCTCACCTGTGTATGGTCATGGAGTATGTTGGAGGTGGAGACTGTGGGTCGCTTCTAAGCACCAAGGGCCGTTTATCTATCCCCTTGGCCCGTCTGTACTTTGCAGAAACAGTTCTTGCTGTGGAATACCTGCACAGCTATGGTGTGGTGCACCGAGACCTGAAACCGTACAACCTACTGATTACAACTGCTGGGCACATTAAAGTCGCCGATTTTGGACTTTCAAAAATTGGTGTCATGATACCAAAAACCAACAACTATAAGCAATCAGTGAAGGACATCTCCAGAGAGTTCAAGGACCTTGAGAATTGTGGTACCCTGAATTACATGGCCCCAGAGGTCATCCTAATGAAAGACTACGGAAGACCTGTTGACTGGTGGTCAATGGGGATCATCCTCCATGAATTTCTGGTTGGATCTTTACCATTTGATACGGATTTCATACCTGAGCTTAAAAGAATGATTGTCATGGGAAAAATACCTTGGAATTACAAACGCTGTCCACCCCGTGAGGCTAAGAACCTCATCACTGACCTGCTGAAAAAAAATCCTGAGCACAGACTTGGGACAGGTGGAGCATTTGAGATTAAGGATCATCCATTCATGAAAAAAATAGATTTTGACAATCTTCTAAATCAGAAGCCGATGTATATTCCTCATCTTGTGTCAGATGTGGACACCAGCCTCTATCAATCACGCTCATAGAGACATGCTTATGGTCTCAGAGAAAGAAGAGGACACAAGTGAGGACAAGGACCTTGACTTCCAAAATTTTACGTCATCCTCTGAAAGGCTTTCTAAACTCTGCACCATCGCTACCATCACGATGAACAATGAGAATTCAAAGTCCCATCCAGAGTGTACCCAAGCATCATACATCGAGAAAAGAAAATCTGCAATAAATCCAAATGCAGAGCAAGAAAACCCAGAAAATGTAAAAAAGGAGAAAAAGAGAAGAGGTTTCACCTTCCGCCGGATCTTATCATCATGCCGGCGTGGATTATCTAGGGCTGCCCGCGTGTTTACATGTTGTTGCCGCTCCCCTACAGACATCTAAAAGATGGTAAACCTCCACATCCGGCGCCCTGAGGTCCAGCAGATCCACCATCACTGCTGGAGAAGTATAGAAGTGCAATTCCACAACAGTTTTTTTTATTTTTTTTACCATGTTCACCAAATGCTAAATCTGACCTGCCATTATGATTCGCCAGGTCATTATGAGATGACAGATACCAAACATGTATAGATTGTTTTTTATTTAAGTGGTGAAAAAAATCCAAAGTTTAATAAAAAAAAAAAATTGCACCATTTTCTAAGATCCGTATCGTCTCCATTTTTTGGGATCTGGGGCTGGGTCAGGGCTTATATTTTGCGCGCCAAGCTGACGTTTTTAGTGATAGCATTTTAGGGTAGATACGATTTTTTAATCACCCGTTGCTATGAACAAGAAAACGTAATTTTGCGGTTTGGATTTTTTTCTCGTTACGTAGTTTACCAATTTATCCAAATACAGATTGCCTTTGTATTTGGATAAATTGGGAGTTTCTTAATGCAGCAATATGAAATATATGATCGATTTTTTGTATTGTTTTATTTTGACTAGGGAAATATAAACTTTAAACTTTTTTTATATTTTTTAAAACATTTTTTTTCCACTTTTGACTTGCTTCAATACAGTAGTCTCCATAGAAGACTTGAAGCTGCAATCATCTGATCGCTTGTGCTACGTATAGCCTTGCTATGTATAGCAGAAATCATCATCTCCAGGGGCGTCCGTGGGTGTGGTTTGTGACACGCTTCCGGCACGCATGTGTTAAATGCCGCTGTCAGAGATTGACAGTGGCATTTAACATGTTAGCAGCCGCAGGTGGATCGCAATTTCAGCTGTTAGGGGCACATGACAGTTGATCAAACCAGCTATCAAGTTCAGAAAAAAAAAGGAATATAGGAGGTCAAAATGCAAAATATAAGGACAACAGAGCCCAACAGATTGGTGGAAAGGAGTGCTAAAAATTATTGGGTAAAGAGGGGCAAAATATTTGCCCCTGGAAATTGCAGCCCACAATTCACCAGTAATTCTTGGCAGGTTCATTACAGAAAAATTAGTAATTAAAAAGTGCCACTAAAATCACTGGGCTGTGTAATACATGAAGGTGCTGAGCCCTCCAGAATGAAAGGTTTTTTTCTTAATTTTCTCTCTGCCATTATACTTCAATGTCCCGGTCAAGACAGACTCAATTATTCCAATTTATACAGTAAAGCCGAAAGCCGACACGTGAGCTACAGAAAATAGAAAGTCTCATCCTGTTACATCTGCTTTAACCCCTTTCTGACATCCGACGTACTATCCCGTCCATGGGACCTGGGCCCCTATGCCCATGGACGGGATAGTACGTCTACGTGGTGAGCGCCGCTGATCGCGGCCGGGTGTCAGCTGATTATCACAGCTGACATCCGGCACAATGTGTCAGGGGCGGTCACGGACCGCCCCCGACACGTTAACCCCTTGCACACCGCGATCAAACACGATCGCGGTGTACCGGGGGTTAAAGGGAAGCATCGGCAGGGAGGGGGCTCCCTCCGTGCTTCCCTGAGCCCCCCACGGCAGCGCAATGTGCAGCACTGCTGCGGGGGGCTCCTTTCCTGCAGGCCCCCGAATCCAAGATGGCGACGGGGGCCTTCGGGGGCCTGCAGGAAGCTGGCTTCCTCAGTGCCTGCAAAGCGCAGGCATGAGGAAGTCTGCTTCAATGCCTGTGACAGATCGCTGATCTGTCACAGTGATCTGTGATGTGACAGATCAGCGATCTGTCACAGGACAGTGATGTCCCACCTGGGACTATTTAATAAAGTTTAAAAAAAATAAAAAAGTGTTAATATAAATTAAAAAAAAATCGCCAAATAAATTAGAAAAAAAAAAAAAAATTCCCCAAATAAATCCTTTTATTGGAAATAAAAAAAACAAAACAATAAAAGTACACATATTAGGTATCGCCGCGTCCGTAACGACCTGCACTATAAAACTATCCCATTAGTTAACCCCTTTAGCGAACCCCTTAAAAAATAAAAATTAAAAACTAAGCAAAAAATAATGATTTATTATCATACCGCCAAACAAAAAGTGTAATAACGCGCGATCAAAAAGACGCATATAAATATCCATGGTACTGCTGAAAACGTCATCTTGTCCCGGAAAAAACGAGCTGCCACACAGCATCATCAGCGAAAAAATAAAAAAGTTATAGCTCGCAGAATAAAGCGATGCAAAAATATTTATTTTTTATATAAAATAGTTTTCATTGCATAAAACCGACAAAACATAAAAAAACGACCTAAATGAGGTATCACTGTAACCGTACTGACCCGAAGAATAAAGGTGCTTTATCAATTTTACCGCACGTGGAACGGTGTAAACGCACCCCCCTAAAGAAATTCATGAAACGCTGGCTTTTGTTCATTCTGCGTCCCAAAAATCGGAATAAAAAGCGATCAAAAAATGTCACGTGCCCGAAAATGGTACCAATAAAAACGTCAACTCGTCCCGCAAAAAATAAGACCTCACATGACTCGGTGGGTCAAAATACGGAAAAATTATAGCTCTCAATATGTGGTGATGCAAAAAATATTTTTACAAAAAAAAGCGTCTTTTAGCGTGCGACAGCTGCCAAATATAAAAACCGCCATAAATAGTAAATCAAACCCCCCGTTATCACCCCCTTAGGGAAAAATAATAAAATAAAAAAAATGTATTAATTTCCATTTTTCCATTAGGGTTAGGGCTAGGGTAGGGTTAGGGCTAGGGTTAGGGTTAGGGCTGAGATTAGGGTTAGGGGTGTGTTGGGGTTAGGGTTGGAGTTAGAATTGGGGGTTTCCACTGTTTGGGCACATCAGGGGCTCTCCAAATGCAACATGGCATCTGATCTCAATTCCAACCAATTCTGAGTTGAAAAAGTCAAATGGTGCTCCTTCCCTTCCAAGCTCTGCCATGCGCCCAAACAGTGTTTTACCCCCCAATGTAGGGTATCAGCCTACTCAGGTCATACTGAAAAACAATTTTTGGGGTCCAATTTCTCCTGTTACCCTTAGGAAAATAAAAAATTGGGGGCAAAAATATCATTTTTGTGGAAAAAAATGATTTTTTTATTTTCACGTCCGAGCGTTATAAACTTCTGTGAAGCATTTGGGGGTTCAAAGTACTCACCACACATCTAGATAAGTTCCGTGGGGGGTCTAGTGTCCAAAATGGGTCACTTGTGGGGAGTTTTAATAGTTTAGGTACATCAGGGGCTCTCCAAACGCACATGACACCCGCAGACCATTCCATCAAAGTCTGCATTCCAAAACGTCACTGCTTCCCTTCCAAGCCCCGACGTGTGTCCACACAGTAGTTTTCTCCCACATATGGGGTGTCAGCGTACTCATGACAAACTGGACAACAACTTTTGGGGTCCAATTTCTCCTGTTACCCTTGGGAAAATGAAAAAATTGGGGACTAATTGATCATGTTTGTGGAAAAAATACGATTTTTTTATTTTCATGCCCGGGCATTATAAACTTCTGTGAAGCCCTTGGGGGTTCAAAGTGCTCACCACACATCTAGATAAGTTCCTTAGGGGGTCTCGTTTCCAAAATGGGGTCATTTGTGGGGGGTTTCCACTGTTTAGGTACATTAGGGGCTCTCCAAAGGCAACATGACACCCGCAGACCATTGCATCAAAGTCTGCATTCCAAAACGTCACTACTTCCCTTCCGAGCCCTGACGTGTGTCCATACAGTAGTTTTCTCCCACATATGGGGTGTCAGCGTATTCAGGACAAATTGGACAACAACTTTTGGGGTTCAATTTCTCCTGTTACCCTTGGGAAAATAAAAAAATTGGGGACTAATTGATCATGTTTGTGGAAAAAATACGAATTTTTTATTTTCACGCCCGGACGTTATAAACTTCTGTGAAGCACTGGGGGGTTCAAACTGCTCACCACACATCTAGATAAGTTCCTTAGGGGGTCTAGTTTCCAAAATGGTGTCATTTGTGGGGGGTTTCCACTGTTTTGGTACATCAGGGGTTTTCCAATCGCGACATGGTGTCCGATCTCAATTCCAGCCAAAAACGTCAAATGGCGCTGCTTCCCTTCCGAGCTCTGCCATGCGCCCAAATAGTGGTTTACCCCCACATGTGGGGTATCAGCATACTCAGGACAAATTGCACAATAACTTTTAGGGTCCTGTTACCCTTGGAAAAATAAGAATTGAGGGTGAAAAGATCATTTTTGTGGAAAAAATATGATTTTTTAATTGTACCGCTGTACGTTATAAACTTCTGTAAAGCCCTTGTGGGTTCAAAGTTCTCACCACATATCTAGATAAGTTCCTTGGGGGGTCTAGTTTCCAAAATGGGGTCACTTGTAGGGGGTTTCCACTGTTTAGGTAAATCAGGGACTCTCCAAACGTGACATGGTGTCCGATCTGAATTCCAGCCAATTTTGCATTGAAAAAGTCAAACGGCGCTCCTTCCATTCTGAGCTCTGCCATGCGCCGAAACAGTCGTTCCCCCCCACATATCAGGTATCAGCGTACTCAGGACAAATTGCACAATAACTTTTGCAGTCCAATTTCTCCTGTTACCCTTGGTAAAATAAAAAAAATTGAACCTGAAGTATTTTTTTTGTGAAAAAAAGTTAGATGTTCATTTTTTTTTTTAAATATTCAAAAAAATTCCTGTGACGCACCTAAAGGGTTAATAAATTTCTTGAATGTGGTTTTGAACACCTTAAGGGGTGCAGTTTTTAGAATGGTGTCACTTTTGGGTATTTTCTATCATATAGACCCCTCAAAGTGGCTTCAAATGTGATGTGGTCCTAAAAATAAAATGGTGTTGTAAAAATGAGAAATCGCTGGTCAAATTTTAACCCTTATAACTTCCTAACAAAAAAAAATTTTGGTTCCAAAACTTTTGGCCACAATTGTATATGCAAAAGCTTAATAATAATAGGTATTTTTTTCAGCTACCTATGACCTACATGTCCATACAGATGGCTTATAAGAGGTTATCCTACTGACAGATTCCCTTTAAAAACAATACATTTGTGTCATCATTTAAAAAACAAAACAAAACACTGATTTAGAGAAAATATTTTCTAATAATTACTTAAGAGAAAAGAATTCTCAACATAAACTTTGCCAACTTAAAATCGTTTTTCTATATGTTAAGCTCTGTGTCCCAAGGCTGAATATTTCAGCTGAGTAAAGGAAAAAGACTGGGCCTTCATTGTAGCTCAATATGTCTGGAAGGGGTAACTATGCGGTCAGCTTCTACAGTAATACCAGAATATTTAAAAAATGCTACAAATATTATAATTTGCTTCCTTCATGGAGAAATTACATTAGCGAGTTGAAACGCTTCACATAATGAAATAGAAGAGATGAGAATTGCCGTGGATGGAACACAGGGAATGGAACACGTGGACGGAACACAGAGAATGGAACACGTGGACAGAACACAGAGAATGGAACACGTGGCTGGAACAGAGAGAATGAAACGCGTGGACGAAACAAAAAGAATGGAACATGTGGATGGAACACAGAGAATGGAACACGTGGACGGAACACAGAGAATGGAACACGTGGACATAACACCAAGAATGGACCACGTGGACGGAACAAAGAGAATGGAAAACGTAGACGGAGTACCAGAGAATGGAACACGTGGACGGAACACAGAGAATGGAACACGTGGACGGAACAAAGAGAATGGAACACGTAGACGGAACACCAGAGAATGGAACACGTGGACGGAACACCAGAGAATGGAACATGTGGACGGAACAAAAAGAATGGAACACGTGGACGAAAACAGAGAATGGAACACGTGGACGGAACACAGAAAATGGAACACGTGGATGGAACACAGAGAATGGAACACGTGGACGGAACACAGAGAATGGAACACGTGGACGGAACACAGAGAATGGAACACGTGGACAGGACACAGAGAATGGAACATGTGGATGGAACACAGAGAACCGCCTGGAAGTTTTACTGATTTTCTGGTTTACTCTTGAGAATCAATGGGAGATATTCATTAAAAGTAAATTCACCATATTTACAAGCAGAGTTTATTATCCCCTAATTGGGTAGTAAAATGCAGGGGAAATTCATTGTGCATGATGACGGAGACTACTCTGAAGTTGTGCATTAATCCTCCGCTTTAATGACAACAACAAAAAAAGCTTTTCTTCCAGTATGTACCGTATATCAAATAATTTACTCATCAATTAGAAACTGCAGGTTTTATTGTTTTTTTTCCTATGGTAGCTACATAATAAAGTCAAGCAAAAGAAACATAGGGGCAGCCATTGTGATCTATTTTTTTCCCCTCAAATAAAATAACAGTAAGTGCCCCATAAAATGGTGCATAGGAGAAGCTCAGTTGATTGCTCCATTTCTGTTAAGTTGGCTACAAATATAAACAGCCTTTGAGTAAAATCACAAATCTTAAGTCACAAAGATGGTTTTTTTTAATCTGTTTGTACATCCTGAGCCTACTGGTTCATGCACACAACGTCAGACATAAAATAGACTAACACACATGTATTGCAATGGATCAGGGTAAATTTATATTCCACTCATGGGTAAAATTATGAATTTCATTGTGCAGTGTATTATCAGATTTATTTATCCTGAGCTTAAAGAATTGAGCTTTTACCTCTGGACAAGAAGTGAGGGGTCAGCCGAGCAGAGCTGACCGTGCTAAAAGAGGAGGAAAGCTGATAGAAGGGTTTGCAATATGACACAGCTACACATTGATCTTATCCGAAAGGTGTGTCTTCTGTGAGCTATACCCAGCACTGTCTAATCATGCAGGAGGTTAGACCAGGAGATCAGCTCTGTATCCTTACATCTCACACACTGAGAAACCTAGGCTTTGGTGAGGCGCAGTCTTTTTCTGCTGTGCTGCTCCCTGGTAATGATTGGGCAACTCATACAGGAAGAAGAAGTAGACGCCCCCAGTGAAAAGTAATTGATAACACCCACTTGGACTTACCGTTTTCTTTTTGATTTAATATGTGCCAATACTTTGCTAATATCGCCGTAACTGAGAGGCAAAATTGCATAATGTGTCTAGTTAAAGAAGTTGTCTTCTACATGGGCAACTTCTCCTCATACCCCATGCTTGGCCCCGAAAAAATACAAAAGCTTATACTCACCTCCCATGCCAACACCGTTCTCTAGGGTTCCTGTGCTGTTTTGACACGTGACTCCAGTGCCCAATCAGCGCTGACGTCACTGTCTCTGCCTCCTGTTGAATTGAACATGAAGAGCAAGTGATAAAGTAGCTAGAGCCCCAACTTCCTCTTCATGTTTGATTTGTCCTAAGGCGGGCACAGAGATGCCGGATCAGATTGGGTGCTGGAGGCACGTGTCACAACAACCACAGAAGAACTCCAGGACCGCAAGTGCTGACACAACAGGAACAGCGCCACCGAGGGAGGCGAGTAAAGTTTTTTTTATTTACTCGGGGCCAAACATCAAGAAGGGGTTGTCCAAGCAGTGTACAACCCTCTAACCATGACAAATTTTGGGTGCTGGAGGCACGTGTCACAACAACCGCAGAAGAACTCCAGGACCGTGAGTGCTGACACAGTGGGAACGGCGCCACTGAGGAAGGCGAGTAAAGTTTTTTTATTGAATCGGGGGCAAGCATCAAGAAGGGGTTGTCCAAGTAGTGGACAGCCCTCTAACCATGATAAATTTGGTTAAAAGGTCCACTTTAATCCAATAAAAATGTTTGAAAGTATCCAGTCAACCCCTTTTTCCATCTTCAGGGGGACGAGGCAGGGCTGTCCTCTGTCACCTTTGTTGTTTAATATTGCCCTTGATCCTTTACTAAGATATCTGGAGATGATCCCTTCCTTTGGGGGCATAGGGGTCGGTCACCATACACTTAAAACTTTGGCATTTGCTGATGATATCTTACTCATGATATCCAATCCTAAGGAATCCATTTCCTCTATAATGGACGCCTTTAATGAATTTGGAGTAGTTTCGGGATTTCGTATAAACTTTAATAAATCTCATGCTTTAGCTATTTTTAAAATTGCTCAGAAACGGTGGCCGTTCCCTTTTCCTTTTCAGTGGAGGAGAAATTCTTTACCTTATCTTGGCGTTGACCTACCATCAAATCCTCTTGATATCTATAAATTAAATGTTCAGCCTCTTATTTCTGTAGTTATACAAGAAATTCAATCCTGGAAATCCCTTAAATTATCCTTTGCAGGTAAAGCCCATCTAATTTATATGATCTCTTTCCCTAAAATACTCTTTCCTTTACAGACGCTCCCGGTTCTACTTTCTAAAGCTGATGATAGGCTACTGACACGAGCCTTCTGCCAAATTATTTGGGGCTCAGAAGGGGGCTCTAGAATTAGTGTTTTTAAGCTACAGCAAACCAAATCTTTGGGTGGACTTAATCTCCCAAATTTACGCCTCTACAGTATAGAGGCTGCTTTTCGCCATTCCCTTGATTGGATATTCGCCTTTAATCGCTTCACTAATACCCCAATAGATGAGGCCATGTGTAGACCCTTCAGCCTCCCAGCATTGCTTCACCTACGAAATGCTGAAATTCCAGTGGAGGTTAGAGATAATCCTCTATTATGGTCGGTAATCTTGGGATGGCGTCAATCTAGACGAGTTAGCGGTCTTAACCCCCACATCTCAATGTTTCTTCCCTTTCAAGGTAACCCCTCTTTTCTACAAGGCAAGTCAGCTCTCATTTACAAGGTGCTTGGAAACATTGGGTGTAGACTGGTCTGAGATACGTTAACAAATAATCAATGCCTTCTTGCCTTAGAGGACATGGTTTTCAAATACCCAATCCTTACAGATGACAATTTTACTATCTCTCAAATTAGACATTACGTAAGCTCAATATTGCGAGACATACCGGATGATACTAGAACACACTCTCTAAATTTAATATCCATTAAAGCCCAAATGGGAACTTATTCTATGAGTCTTATATATAAATCATTAAAGCCTTCTATACATTGGTCAGACTCTTCACCAGGCCCTGGAAAATGGGTTGCTCAATTAACGAACTGTCGGGTAAATGACCTTTTGAAAGCCACTCTGTGTATTAACTCTAAATTACCATATGACAGTTACATAACCATGTCTCTTATGATATTTCATAGAGTATACATCTCCCCGGAGGTCAAGTCTAAAATGTCCCCCTCAGGGGACTATCCCTGCCTTAAATGCTTACACTCTCCAGCTGATATTTTCCATTGCCTTGTGGGACTGCCCAAAAATAAGGGAGGTGTGGGATACTCTTCTGCAACATCTCATCAACACTTTTGACATATCTATCTCTCTCTCCCCGGAGTGGGCCATATTTAATATTCTCGCACAGGACCAGTTGGCGAGGCTTTCTGTCCAGCAGCACCCCATCTTGTTCATACGGGCTGCAGCCACATGTAAAAGCATTCTCCATTTGTGAGCACAGGATGCAACACCTTCTTTAAGCTTAATTGCTACAAAAGTAACATATCTCTTCAAAATGGATTGGATAGAGACCTTACTTAATAAAGAAAAAGACACTGACCGCTTTTTTTTCACATGGTCCTCTTTTATCAATACTCAGACATCTTCCACAAGCCAGGCGATACATAGTTGTTTCCAGCTCACCAACTGGTATATGAGAGAGCAGCTTGCCGGTAATATCCCTGTTAGACTGGATTGAAATTGTGTTACGAAGTTATGGAGTTTGCCCGGGGGAGTGGAGGGGGAGGGGGGGGGGTTATAGTTGAAAAAATGCAGTCTAATGTTAATAATATTGCATAAATGTTCTTCTGTTATGTTATTGGACATTATATGTATATTTTGTATTACACTCAATAAAGACGGTTTAAAAAAAAATGTTTGAAAACAGATGGTCGGCCATTATGACATCACTGATGGTCGGCCATTATGACATCACTGATGGTCGGCCATTATGACATCACAGATGGTCGGCCATTATGACATCACAGATGGTCGACCATTATGACATCACCACTCGCAGTTACTTATGCTGTGTACACAGGGTTCCGGCTGCCATTTTGGCTCCCTAGTGACTGAGTGCATTTGCAATTTTTCGCTATGGCTGAATTTCTTCTAGACAAGCTTCAGGTAGAAGGATTATTGGAGATTATTTACACCCATTGCTCTGACATTAAGCTTCTACCACCCGATGGCGTCCTCGGCTTCACTCACCGGCTGGTGGTGGAGCTAGTGCATGACTGCCTGACCAAGTACCACCAAGACCGTCTTACCTCAGAGTATCTGACGGATTTAACCCGGAACATCAGGACATTACTACAGCAGGCTGAAGAAAGATCTCAAGATGGAGATTTGGCTTTTGTTAAAGAAATGGCCGAAAAAGTCCTGTATGTGCTGGAAGGTCCGGACCGCTCCCCGGAACGCCTGGAGACACCACAAGGCGAGTACAAAGACGGGGAAAATGTCCCCCTGGAATCCCCGGACCGTAACACGAGTCAGGCGGGGTCGAGCAGCGATCTGACCACAGAAACCCCTGAGCTGCCGGATCCTGAGAGTGTGATCTGTGAGATCCCGGAGATCCACGAGCCTGCCACTGAGACACCAGAGGGCGACGACAAAGACGGGGAAAATGTTCCCCCGGAATCCCCGGACCCTAATACGAGTCATCCGGGGTCGAGCAGCGATCTGACAACAGAAACCCCTGAGCTGCCGGATCCTGAGAGTGTGATCTGTGAGATGCTAGAGATCCACGAGCCTGCCACTAACTTGATGGAATCATTGATCCCGGCGAGAAAGCCGCATATGAGCGACTTCGAGACATCCAAACTGATCAGCGGCGGATGTTTTGGGGCTGTCTACTTAGTGCAGCACAAATACTCACAGCAGATCTTCGCTATGAAGAAAATGGCGAAGAAGAACCTGGAAACTGAAAAACATGTGGACTCGGCCTTTCTGGAGAGGGACATCATGACCTTCGCTGTTTGTCCCTTTGTGGTCTCCATGCTCTGCTCCTTCCCTACTAGATCTCACCTGTGTATGGTCATGGAGTATGTTGGAGGTGGAGACTGTGGGTCCCTTCTAAGCACCAGGGGCCGTTTATCTATCCCCTTGGCCCGTCTGTACTTTGCAGAAACAGTTCTTGCTGTGGAATACCTGCACAGCTATGGTGTGGTGCACCGAGACCTGAAACCGTACAACCTACTGATTACAACTGCTGGGCACATTAAAGTCGCCGATTTTGGGCTTTCAAAAATTGGTGTCATGATACCAAAAACCAACAACTGTAAGCAATCAGTGAAGGACATCTCCAGAGAGTTCAAGGACCTTGAGAATTGTGGTACCCTGAATTACATGGCCCCAGAGGTCATCCTAATGAAAGACTACGGAAGACCTGTTGACTGGTGGTCAATGGGGATCATCCTCCATGAATTTCTGGTGGGATCTTTACCATTTGATACGGATTTCATACCTGAGCTTAAAAGAATGATTGTCATGGGAAAAATACCTTGGAATTACAAACGCTGTCCACCCCGTGAGGCTAAGAACCTCATCACTGACCTGCTCAAAAAAAATCCTGAGCACAGACTTGGGACAGGTGGAGCATTTGAGATTAAGGATCATCCATTCATGAAAAAAATAGATTTTGACACTCTTCTAAATCAGAAGCCGATGTATATTCCTCATCTTGTGTCAGATGTGGACACCAGCCTCTTTATCAATCACGCTCATAGAGACATGCTTATGGTCTCAGAGAAAGAAGAGGACACAAGTGAGGACAAGGACCTTGACTTCCAAAATTTTACGTCATCCTCTGAAAGGCTTTCTAAACTCTGCACCATCGCTACCATCACGATGAACAATGAGAATTCAAAGTCCCATCCAGAGTGTACCCAAGCATCATACATCGAGAAAAGAAAATCTGCAATAAATCCAAATGCAGAGCAAGAAAACCCAGAAAATGTAAAAAAGGAGAAAAAGAGAAGAGGTTTCACCTTCCGCCGGATCTTATCATCATGCCGGCGTGGATTATCTAGGGCTGCCCGCGTGTTTACATGTTGTTGCCGCTTCCCTACAGACATCTAAAAGATGGTAAACCTCCACATCCGGCGCCCTGAGGTCCAGCAGATCCACCATCACTGCTGGAGAAGTATAGAAGTGCAATTCCACAACAGTTTTTTTTATTTTTTTTACCATGTTCACCAAATGCTAAATCTGACCTGCCATTATGATTCACCAGGTCATTATGAGATGACAGATACCAAACATGTATAGATTGTTTTTTATTTAAGTGGTGAAAAAAATCCAAAGTTTAATAAAAAAAAAAAATTGCACCATTTTCTAAGATCCGTATCGTCTCCATTTTTTGGGATCTGGGGCTGGGTCAGGGCTTATATTTTGCGCGCCAAGCTGACGTTTTTAGTGATAGCATTTTAGGGTAGATACGATTTTTTAATCACCCGTTGCTATGAACAAGAAAACGTAATTTTGCGGTTTGGATTTTTTTCTCGTTACGTAGTTTACCAATCAGATTGCCTTTGTATTTGGATAAATTGGGAGTTTCTTAATGCAGCAATATGAAATATATGATCGATTTTTTGTATTGTTTTATTTTGACTAGGGAAATATAAACTTTAAACTTTTTTTATATTTTTTAAAACATTTTTTTTCCACTTTTGACTTGCTTCAATACAGTAGTCTCCATAGAAGACTTGAAGCTGCAATCATCTGATCGCTTGTGCTACGTATAGCCTTGCTATGTATAGCAGAAATCATCATCTCCAGGGGCGTCCGTGGGTGTGGTTTGTGACACGCTTCCGGCACGCATGTGTTAAATGCCGCTGTCAGAGATTGACAGTGGCATTTAACATGTTAGCAGCCGCAGGTGGATCGCAATTTCAGCTGTTAGGGGCACATGACAGTTGATCAAACCAGCTATCAAGTTCAGAAAAAAAAAGGAATATAGGAGGTCAAAATGCAAAATATAAGGACAACACAGCCCAACAGATTGGTGGAAAGGAGTGCTAAAAATTATTGGGTAAAGAGGGGCAAAATATTTGCCCCTGGAAATTGCAGCCCACAATTCACCAGTAATTCTTGGCAGGTTCATTACAGAAAAATTAGTAATTAAAAAGTGCCACTAAAATCACTGGGCTGTGTAATACATGAAGGTGCTGAGCCCTCCAGAATGAAAGGTTTTTTTCTTAATTTTCTCTCTGCCATTATATTTCAATGTCCCGGTCAAGACAGACTCAATTATTCCAATTTATACAGTAAAGCCGAAAGCCGACACGTGAGCTACAGAAAATAGAAAGTCTCATCCTGTTACATCTGCTTTAACCCCTTTCTGACATCCGACGTACTATCCCGTCCATGGGACCTGGGCCCCTATGCCCATGGACGGGATAGTACGTCTACGTGGTGAGCGCCGCTGATCGCGGCCGGGTGTCAGCTGATTATCACAGCTGACATCCGGCACAATGTGTCAGGGGCGGTCACGGACCGCCCCCGACACGTTAACCCCTTGCACACCGCGATCAAACACGATCGCGGTGTACCGGGGGTTAAAGGGAAGCATCGGCAGGGAGGGGGCTCCCTCCGTGCTTCCCTGAGCCCCCCACGGCAGCGCAATGTGCAGCACTGCTGCGGGGGGCTCCTTTCCTGCAGGCCCCCGAATCCAAGATGGCGACGGGGGCCTTCGGGGGCCTGCAGGAAGCTGGCTTCCTCAGTGCCTGCAAAGCGCAGGCATGAGGAAGTCTGCTTCAATGCCTGTGACAGATCGCTGATCTGTCACAGTGATCTGTGATGTGACAGATCAGCGATCTGTCACAGGACAGTGATGTCCCACCTGGGACTATTTAATAAAGTTTAAAAAAAATAAAAAAGTGTTAATATAAATTAAAAAAAAATCGCCAAATAAATTAGAAAAAAAAAAAAAATATTCCCCAAATAAATCCTTTTATTGGAAATAAAAAAAACAAAACAATAAAAGTACACATATTAGGTATCGCCGCGTCCGTAACGACCTGCACTATAAAACTATCCCATTAGTTAACCCCTTTAGCGAACCCCTTAAAAAATAAAAATTAAAAACTAAGCAAAAAATAATGATTTATTATCATACCGCCAAACAAAAAGTGTAATAACGCGCGATCAAAAACACGCATATAAATATCCATGGTACTGCTGAAAACGTCATCTTGTCCCGGAAAAAACGAGCTGCCACACAGCATCATCAGCGAAAAAATAAAAAAGTTATAGCTCGCAGAATAAAGCGATGCAAAAATAATTATTTTTTATATAAAATAGTTTTCATTGCATAAAACCGACAAAACATAAAAAAACGACCTAAATGAGGTATCACTGTAACCGTACTGACCCGAAGAATAAAGGTGCTTTATCAATTTTACCGCACGTGGAACGGTGTAAACGCACCCCCCCTAAAGAAATTCATGAAACGCTGGCTTTTGTTCATTCTGCGTCCCAAAAATCGGAATAAAAAGCGATCAAAAAATGTCACGTGCCCGAAAATGGTACCAATAAAAACGTCAACTCGTCCCGCAAAAAATAAGACCTCACATGACTCAGTGGGTCAAAATACGGAAAAATTATAGCTCTCAATATGTGGTGATACAAAAAATATTTTTACAAAAAAAAGCGTCTTTTAGCGTGCGACAGCTGCCAAATATAAAAACCGCCATAAATAGTAAATCAAACCCCCCGTTATCACCCCCTTAGGGAAAAATAATAAAATAAAAAAAATGTATTAATTTCCATTTTTCCATTAGGGTTAGGGCTAGGGTAGGGTTAGGGCTAGGGTTAGGGTTAGGGCTGAGATTAGGGTTAGGGGTGTGTTGGGGTTAGGGTTGGAGTTAGAATTGGGGGTTTCCACTGTTTGGGCACATCAGGGGCTCTCCAAATGCAACATGGCATCTGATCTCAATTCCAACCAATTCTGAGTTGAAAAAGTCAAATGGTGCTCCTTCCCTTCCAAGCTCTGCCATGCGCCCAAACAGTGTTTTACCCCCCAATGTAGGGTATCAGCCTACTCAGGTCATACTGAAAAACAATTTTTGGGGTCCAATTTCTCCTGTTACCCTTAGGAAAATAAAAAATTGGGGGCAAAAATATCATTTTTGTGGAAAAAAATGATTTTTTTATTTTCACGTCCGAGCGTTATAAACTTCTGTGAAGCATTTGGGGGTTCAAAGTACTCACCACACATCTAGATAAGTTCCGTGGGGGGTCTAGTGTCCAAAATGGGTCACTTGTGGGGAGTTTTAATAGTTTAGGTACATCAGGGGCTCTCCAAACGCACATGACACCCGCAGACCATTCCATCAAAGTCTGCATTCCAAAACGTCACTGCTTCCCTTCCAAGCCCCGACGTGTGTCCACACAGTAGTTTTCTCCCACATATGGGGTGTCAGCGTACTCATGACAAACTGGACAACAACTTTTGGGGTCCAATTTCTCCTGTTACCCTTGGGAAAATGAAAAAATTGGGGACTAATTGATCATGTTTGTGGAAAAAATACGATTTTTTTATTTTCATGCCCGGGCATTATAAACTTCTGTGAAGCCCTTGGGGGTTCAAAGTGCTCACCACACATCTAGATAAGTTCCTTAGGGGGTCTCGTTTCCAAAATGGGGTCATTTGTGGGGGGTTTCCACTGTTTAGGTACATTAGGGGCTCTCCAAAGGCAACATGACACCCGCAGACCATTGCATCAAAGTCTGCATTCCAAAACGTCACTACTTCCCTTCCGAGCCCTGACGTGTGTCCATACAGTAGTTTTCTCCCACATATGGGGTGTCAGCGTATTCAGGACAAATTGGACAACAACTTTTGGGGTTCAATTTCTCCTGTTACCCTTGGGAAAATAAAAAAATTGGGGACTAATTGATCATGTTTGTGGAAAAAATACGAATTTTTTATTTTCACGCCCGGACGTTATAAACTTCTGTGAAGCACTGGGGGGTTCAAACTGCTCAACACACATCTAGATAAGTTCCTTAGGGGGTCTAGTTTCCAAAATGGTGTCATTTGTGGGGGGTTTCCACTGTTTTGGTACATCAGGGGTTTTCCAATCGCGACATGGTGTCCGATCTCAATTCCAGCCAAAAACGTCAAATGGCGCTGCTTCCCTTCCGAGCTCTGCCATGCGCCCAAATAGTGGTTTACCCCCACATGTGGGGTATCAGCATACTCAGGACAAATTGCACAATAACTTTTAGGGTCCTGTTACCCTTGGAAAAATAAGAATTGAGGGTGAAAAGATCATTTTTGTGGAAAAAATATGATTTTTTAATTGTACCGCTGTACGTTATAAACTTCTGTAAAGCCCTTGTGGGTTCAAAGTTCTCACCACATATCTAGATAAGTTCCTTGGGGGGTCTAGTTTCCAAAATGGGGTCACTTGTAGGGGGTTTCCACTGTTTAGGTAAATCAGGGACTCTCCAAACGTGACATGGTGTCCGATCTGAATTCCAGCCAATTTTGCATTGAAAAAGTCAAACGGCGCTCCTTCCATTCTGAGCTCTGCCATGCGCCGAAACAGTCGTTCCCCCCCACATATCAGGTATCAGCGTACTCAGGACAAATTGCACAATAACTTTTGCAGTCCAATTTCTCCTGTTACCCTTGGTAAAATAAAAAAAATTGAACCTGAAGTATTTTTTTGTGAAAAAAAGTTAGATGTTCATTTTTTTTTTTAAATATTCAAAAAAATTCCTGTGACGCACCTAAAGGGTTAATAAATTTCTTGAATGTGGTTTTGAACACCTTAAGGGGTGCAGTTTTTAGAATGGTGTCACTTTTGGGTATTTTCTATCATATAGACCCCTCAAAGTGGCTTCAAATGTGATGTGGTCCTAAAAATAAAATGGTGTTGTAAAAATGAGAAATCGCTGGTCAAATTTTAACCCTTATAACTTCCTAACAAAAAAAAATTTTGGTTCCAAAATTGTGCTGATGTAAAGTAAATATGTGGGAAATGTTAGTTTATCTAAAAATGGCAGTTTGGAGAAGGCACCCTTCAAATATCAGGGACCTGGAGCAGTTTGCCAAGGAAGAATGGTCTAAAATTCCAGCAGAGCATTGTAATAAACTCATTGATGGTTACTGGAAGCGGTTGGTCGCAGTTATTTTGGCTAAAGGTTGTGCAACCAAGTATTAGGCTGAGGGTGCCAATACTTTTGTCTGGCCCTTTTTTGGAGTTTTGTGTGAAATGATCAATGTTTTGCTTTTTGCTTCATTCTCTTTTGTGTTTTTTTTAATTTAAGACAAATTAAATGAAGAAAATAATACCAAAGAATTTGTGTTTGCAATCATTTTCAGGAAGAAACTGAGTATTATCTGACAGAATTGCAGGGGTGTCAATACTTTTGGCCACAATTGTATGTGCAAAAGCTTAATAATAATAGGTATTTTTTTCAGCTACCTATGACCTACATGTCCATACAGATGGCTTATAAGAGGTTATCCTACTGACAGATTCCCTTTAAAAACAATACATTTGTGTCATCATTTAAAAAACAAAACAAAACACTGATTTAGAGAAAATATTTTCTAATAATTACTTAAGAGAAAAGAATTCTCAACATAAACTTTGCCAACTTAAAATCGTTTTTCTATATGTTAAGCTCTGTGTCCCAAGGCTGAATATTTCAGCTGAGTAAAGGAAAAAGACTGGGCCTTCATTGTAGCTCAATATGTCTGGAAGGGGGAACTATGCGGTCAGCTTCTACAGTAATACCAAAATATTTAAAAAATGCTACAAATATTATAATTTGCTTCCTTCATGGAGAAATTACATTAGCGAGTTGAAACGCTTCACATAATGAAATAGAAGAGATGAGAATTGCCGTGGATGGAACACAGGGAATGGAACACGTGGACGGAACACAGAGAATGGAACACGTGGACAGAACACAGAGAATGGAACACGTGGCTGGAACAGAGAGAATGAAACGCGTGGACGAAACAAAAAGAATGGAACATGTGGATGGAACACAGAGAATGGAACACGTGGACGGAACACAGAGAATGGAACACGTGGACATAACACCGAGAATGGACCACGTGGACGGAACAAAGAGAATGGAAAACGTAGACGGAGTACCAGAGAATGGAACACGTGGACGGAACACAGAGAATGGAATACGTGGACGGAACAAAGAGAATGGAACATGTGGACGGAAAACAGAGAATGGAACATGTGGACGGAACAAAAATAATGGAACACGTGAACGGAACAAAGAAAATGGAACACGTGGACGGAACAAAGAGAATGGAACATGTGGACGGAACACAGAGAATGGAACATGTGGACAGAACATAGAGAATGGAACACGTGGACGGAACAAAAAGAATGGAACACGTGGACGGAACAAAGAGAATGGAACACGTGGACGGAACAAAGAGAATGGAACACGTGGACGGAACACAGAGAATGGAACACGTGGACGGAACAAAGAGAATGGAACACGTGGACGGAACAAAGAGAATGGAACACGTGGACGGAACAAAGAGATTGGAACACGTGGACGGAACAAAGAGAATGGAACACGTGGACGGAACACAGAGAATGGAACACGTGGACGGAACAAAGAGAATGGAACACGTAGACGGAACACCAGAGAATGGAACACGTGGACGGAACACCAGAGAATGGAACACGTGGACGGAACAAAAAGAATGGAACACGTGGACGAAAACAGAGAATGGAACACGTGGACGGAACACAGAAAATGGAACACGTGGATGGAACACAGAGAATGGAACACGTGGACGGAACACAGAGAATGGAACACGTGGACGGAACACAGAGAATGGAACACGTGGACAGGACACAGAGAATGGAACATGTGGATGGAACACAGAGAACCGCCTGGAAGTTTTACTGATTTTCTGGTTTACTCTTGAGAATCAATGGGAGATATTCATTAAAAGTAAATTCACCATATTTACAAGCAGAGTTTATTATCCCCTAATTGGGTAGTAAAATGCAGGGGAAATTCATTGTGCATGATGACGGAGACTACTCTGAAGTTGTGCATTAATCCTCCGCTTTAATGACAACAACAAAAAAAGCTTTTCTTCCAGTATGTACCGTATATCAAATAATTTACTCATCAATTAGAAACTGCAGGTTTTATTGTTTTTTTTCCTATGGTAGCTACATAATAAAGTCAAGCAAAAGAAACATAGGGGCAGCCATTGTGATCTATTTTTTTCCCCTCAAATAAAATAACAGTAAGTGCCCCATAAAATGGTGCATAGGAGAAGCTCAGTTGATTGCTCCATTTCTGTTAAGTTGGCTACAAATATAAACAGCCTTTGAGTAAAATCACAAATCTTAAGTCACAAAGATGGTTTTTTTTAATCTGTTTGTACATCCTGAGCCTACTGGTTCATGCACACAACGTCAGACATAAAATAGACTAACACACATGTATTGCAATGGATCAGGGTAAATTTATATTCCACTCATGGGTAAAATTATGAATTTCATTGTGCAGTGTATTATCAGATTTATTTATCCTGAGCTTAAAGAATTGAGCTTTTACCTCTGGACAAGAAGTGAGGGGTCAGCCGAGCAGAGCTGACCGTGCTAAAAGAGGAGGAAAGCTGATAGAAGGGTTTGCAATATGACACAGCTACACATTGATCTTATCCGAAAGGTGTGTCTTCTGTGAGCTATACCCAGCACTGTCTAATCATGCAGGAGGTTAGACCAGGAGATCAGCTCTGTATCCTTACATCTCACACACTGAGAAACCTAGGCTTTGGTGAGGCGCAGTCTTTTTCTGCTGTGCTGCTCCCTGGTAATGATTGGGCAACTCATACAGGAAGAAGAAGTACACGCCCCCAGTGAAAAGTAATTGATAACACCCACTTGGACTTACCGTTTTCTTTTTGATTTAATATGTGCCAATACTTTGCTAATATCGCCGTAACTGAGAGGCAAAATTGCATAATGTGTCTAGTTAAAGAAGTTGTCTTCTACATGGGCAACTTCTCCTCATACCCCATGCTTGGCCCCGAAAAAATACAAAAGCTTATACTCACCTCCCATGCCAACACCGTTCTCTAGGGTTCCTGTGCTGTTTTGACACGTGACTCCAGTGCCCAATCAGCGCTGACGTCACTGTCTCTGCCTCCTGTTGAATTGAACATGAAGAGCAAGTGATAAAGTAGCTAGAGCCCCAACTTCCTCTTCATGTTTGATTTGTCCTAAGGCGGGCACAGAGATGCCGGATCAGATTGGGTGCTGGAGGCACGTGTCACAACAACCACAGAAGAACTCCAGGACCGCAAGTGCTGACACAACGGGAACAGCGCCACCGAGGGAGGCGAGTAAAGTTTTTTTTATTTACTCGGGGCCAAACATCAAGAAGGGGTTGTCCAAACAGTGTACAACCCTCTAACCATGACAAATTTTGGGTGCTGGAGGCACGTGTCACAACAACCGCAGAAGAACTCCAGGACCGTGAGTGCTGACACAGTGGGAACGGCGCCACTGAGGAAGGCGAGTAAAGTTTTTTTATTGAATCGGGGGCAAGCATCAAGAAGGGGTTGTCCAAGTAGTGGACAGCCCTCTAACCATGATAAATTTGGTTAAAAGGTCCACTTTAATCCAATAAAAATGTTTGAAAGTATCCAGTCAACCCCTTTTTCCATCTTCAGGGGGACGAGGCAGGGCTGTCCTCTGTCACCTTTGTTGTTTAATATTGCCCTTGATCCTTTACTAAGATATCTGGAGATGATCCCTTCCTTTGGGGGCATAGGGGTCGGTCACCATACACTTAAAACTTTGGCATTTGCTGATGATATCTTACTCATGATATCCAATCCTAAGGAATCCATTTCCTCTATAATGGACGCCTTTAATGAATTTGGAGTAGTTTCGGGATTTCGTATAAACTTTAATAAATCTCATGCTTTAGCTATTTTTAAAATTGCTCAGAAACGGTGGCCGTTCCCTTTTCCTTTTCAGTGGAGGAGAAATTCTTTACCTTATCTTGGCGTTGACCTACCATCAAATCCTCTTGATATCTATAAATTAAATGTTCAGCCTCTTATTTCTGTAGTTATACAAGAAATTCAATCCTGGAAATCCCTTAAATTATCCTTTGCAGGTAAAGCCCATCTAATTTATATGATCTCTTTCCCTAAAATACTCTTTCCTTTACAGACGCTCCCGGTTCTACTTTCTAAAGCTGATGATAGGCTACTGACACGAGCCTTCTGCCAAATTATTTGGGGCTCAGAAGGGGGCTCTAGAATTAGTGTTTTTAAGCTACAGCAAACCAAATCTTTGGGTGGACTTAATCTCCCAAATTTACGCCTCTACAGTATAGAGGCTGCTTTTCGCCATTCCCTTGATTGGATATTCGCCTTTAATCGCTTCACTAATACCCCAATAGATGAGGCCATGTGTAGACCCTTCAGCCTCCCAGCATTGCTTCACCTACGAAATGCTGAAATTCCAGTGGAGGTTAGAGATAATCCTCTATTATGGTCGGTAATCTTGGGATGGCGTCAATCTAGACGAGTTAGCGGTCTTAACCCCCACATCTCAATGTTTCTTCCCTTTCAAGGTAACCCCTCTTTTCTACAAGGCAAGTCAGCTCTCATTTACAAGGTGCTTGGAAACATTGGGTGTAGACTGGTCTGAGATACGTTAACAAATAATCAATGCCTTCTTGCCTTAGAGGACATGGTTTTCAAATACCCAATCCTTACAGATGACAATTTTACTATCTCTCAAATTAGACATTACGTAAGCTCAATATTGCGAGACATACCGGATGATACTAGAACACACTCTCTAAATTTAATATCCATTAAAGCCCAAATGGGAACTTATTCTATGAGTCTTATATATAAATCATTAAAGCCTTCTATACATTGGTCAGACTCTTCACCAGGCCCTGGAAAATGGGTTGCTCAATTAACGAACTGTCGGGTAAATGACCTTTTGAAAGCCACTCTGTGTATTAACTCTAAATTACCATATGACAGTTACATAACCATGTCTCTTATGATATTTCATAGAGTATACATCTCCCCGGAGGTCAAGTCTAAAATGTCCCCCTCAGGGGACTATCCCTGCCTTAAATGCTTACACTCTCCAGCTGATATTTTCCATTGCCTTGTGGGACTGCCCAAAAATAAGGGAGGTGTGGGATACTCTTCTGCAACATCTCATCAACACTTTTGACATATCTATCTCTCTCTCCCCGGAGTGGGCCATATTTAATATTCTCGCACAGGACCAGTTGGCGAGGCTTTCTGTCCAGCAGCGCCCCATCTTGTTCATACGGGCTGCAGCCACACGTAAAAGCATTCTCCATTTGTGAGCACAGGATGCAACACCTTCTTTAAGCTTAATTGCTACAAAAGTAACATATCTCTTCAAAATGGATTGGATAGAGACCTTACTTAATAAAGAAAAAGACACTGACCGCTTTTTTTTCACATGGTCCTCTTTTATCAATACTCAGACATCTTCCACAAGCCAGGCGATACATAGTTGTTTCCAGCTCACCAACTGGTATATGAGAGAGCAGCTTGCCGGTAATATCCCTGTTAGACTGGATTGAAATTGTGTTACGAAGTTATGGAGTTTGCCCGGGGGAGTGGAGGGGGAGGGGAGGGGGGGTTATAGTTGAAAAAATGCAGTCTAATGTTAATAATATTGCATAAATGTTCTTCTGTTATGTTATTGGACATTATATGTATATTTTGTATTACACTCAATAAAGACGGTTTAAAAAAAAATGTTTGAAAACAGATGGTCGGACATTATGACATCACTGATGGTCGGCCATTATGACATCACTGATGGTCGGCCATTATGACATCACAGATGGTCGGCCATTATGACATCACAGATGGTCGACCATTATGACATCACCACTCGCAGTTACTTATGCTGTGTACACAGGGTTCCGGCTGCCATTTTGGCTCCCTAGTGACTGAGTGCATTTGCAATTTTTCGCTATGGCTGAATTTCTTCTAGACAAGCTTCAGGTAGAAGGATTATTGGAGATTATTTACACCCATTGCTCTGACATTAAGCTTCTACCACCCGATGGCGTCCTCGGCTTCACTCACCGGCTGGTGGTGGAGCTAGTGCAGGACTGCCTGACCAAGTACCACCAAGACCGTCTTACCTCAGAGTATCTGACGGATTTAACCCGGAACATCAGGACATTACTACAGCAGGCTGAAGAAAGATCTCAAGATGGAGATTTGGCTTTTGTTAAAGAAATGGCCGAAAAAGTCCTGTATGTGCTGGAAGGTCCGGCCCGCTCCCCGGAACGCCTGGAGACACCACAAGGCGAGTACAAAGACGGGGAAAATGTCCCCCTGGAATCCCCGGACCCTAACACGAGTCAGGCGGGGTCGAGCAGCGATCTGACCACAGAAACCCCTGAGCTGCCGGATCCTGAGAGTGTGATCTGTGAGATCCCGGAGATCCACGAGCCTGCCACTGAGACACCAGAGGGCGACGACAAAGACGGGGAAAATGTTCCCCCGGAATCCCCGGACCCTAATACGAGTCATCTGGGGTCGAGCAGCGATCTGACAACAGAAACCCCTGAGCTGCCGGATCCTGAGAGTGTGATCTGTGAGATGCTAGAGATCCACGAGCCTGCCACTAACTTGATGGAATCATTGATCCCGGCGAGAAAGCCGCATATGAGCGACTTCGAGACATCCAAACTGATCAGCGGCGGATGTTTTGGGGCTGTCTACTTAGTGCAGCACAAATACTCACAGCAGATCTTCGCTATGAAGAAAATGGCGAAGAAGAACCTGGAAACTGAAAAACATGTGGACTCGGCCTTTCTGGAGAGGGACATCATGACCTTCGCTGTTTGTCCCTTTGTGGTCTCCATGCTCTGCTCCTTCCCTACTAGATCTCACCTGTGTATGGTCATGGAGTATGTTGGAGGTGGAGACTGTGGGTCCCTTCTAAGCACCAGGGGCCGTTTATCTATCCCCTTGGCCCGTCTGTACTTTGCAGAAACAGTTCTTGCTGTGGAATACCTGCACAGCTATGGTGTGGTGCACCGAGACCTGAAACCGTACAACCTACTGATTACAACTGCTGGGCACATTAAAGTCGCCGATTTTGGGCTTTCAAAAATTGGTGTCATGATACCAAAAACCAACAACTGTAAGCAATCAGTGAAGGACATCTCCAGAGAGTTCAAGGACCTTGAGAATTGTGGTACCCTGAATTACATGGCCCCAGAGGTCATCCTAATGAAAGACTACGGAAGACCTGTTGACTGGTGGTCAATGGGGATCATCCTCCATGAATTTCTGGTGGGATCTTTACCATTTGATACGGATTTCATACCTGAGCTTAAAAGAATGATTGTCATGGGAAAAATACCTTGGAATTACAAACGCTGTCCACCCCGTGAGGCTAAGAACCTCATCACTGACCTGCTCAAATAAAATCCTGAGCAAAGACTTGGGACAGGTGGAGCATTTGAGATTAAGGATCATCCATTCATGAAAAAAATCGATTTTGACAATCTTCTAAATCAGAAGCCGATGTATATTCCTCATCTTGTGTCAGATGTGGACACCAGCCTCTTTATCAATCACGCTCATAGAGACATGCTTATGGTCTCAGAGAATGAAGAGGACACAAGTGAGGACAAGGACCTTGACTTCCAAAATTTTACGTCATCCTCTGAAAGGCTTTCTAAACTCTGCACCATCGCTACCATCACGATGAACAATGAGAATTCAAAGTCCCATCCAGAGTGTACCCAAGCATCAAACATCGATAAAAGAAAATCTGAAATAAATCCAAATGCAGAGCAAGAAAGCCCAGAAAATATAAAAAAGGAGAAAAAGAGAAGAGGTTCCACCTTCCTCCGGATCTTATCATCCTGCCGGCGTAGATTATCCAGGGCTGCCCGCGTGTTTACATGTTGTTGCCGCTCCCCTACAGACATCTAAAAGATGGTAAACCTCCACATCCAGTGCCCTGAGGTCCAGCAGATCCACCATCACTGCTGGAGAAGTATAGAAGTGCAATTCCACAACAGTTTTTTTAATTTTTTTTACCATGTTCACCAAATGCTAAATCTGACCTGCCATTATGATTCGCCAAGTCATTATGAGATGACAGATACCAAACATGTATAGATTGTTTTTTATTTACGTGGTGAAAAAAAATCCAAAGTTTAATAAAAAAAAAAATTGCACCATTTTCTGAGATCCGTATCGTCTCCATTTTTTGGGATCTGGGGCTGGGTCAGGGCTTATATTTTGTGCGCCAAGCTGACGTTTTTAGTGATAGCATTTTAGGGTAGATACGATTTTTTGATCACCCATTGCTATGAACAAAAAAACGTAATTTTGCGGTTTGGATTTTTTTCTCGTTACGTAGTTTACCAGTCAGATTGCTTTTGTATTTTGATAAATTGGGAGTTTCTTAATGCAGCAATATGAAATATATGATCGCTTTTTTGTGTTGTTTTATATTGACTAGGGAAATATGAACTTTAAACTTTTTTTTTATATTTTTTAAAACATTTTTTTTCCACTTTTGACTTGCTTCAATACAGTAGTCTCCATAGAAGACTTGAAGCTGCAATCATCTGATCGCTTGTGCTACGTATAGCCCTGCTATGTGTAGCAGAAATCATCATCTCCAGGGGCGTCCGTGGGTGTGGTTTGTGACACGCTTCCGGCACGCATGTGTTAAATGCCGCTGTCAGAGATTGACAGTGTCATTTAACATGTTAGCAGCCGCAGGTGGATCGCAATTTCGGCTGTTAGGAGCACATGACAGTTGATCAAACCAGCTATCATGTGTCAGAAAAGATGCGGGCTCAGCGTCGGACTCGGAGCCCGTATCAAAGGGAGGGAGGCGACCTAAGATGTACTTATATGTGATAGGTCGTGAAGGGATAAGTAGAACAATATTTTATTTTTCAAAACTTATGTCTAAGTTCAGAAAAAAAAACGAATATAGGAGGTCAAAATGCAAAATATAAGGACAACAGAGGCCAACAGATTGGTGGAAGGGAGTGCTAAAAATTATTGGGTAAAGAGGTGCAAAATACTTGCCCCTGGAAATTGCAGCCCACAAACACCAGTA
This sequence comes from Dendrobates tinctorius, assembly GCF_039654945.1. NCBI lineage: Eukaryota > Metazoa > Chordata > Amphibia > Anura > Dendrobatidae > Dendrobates > Dendrobates tinctorius. Next base: position 11,152,212 of record NW_027361684.1, read on the forward strand.
ATTCTTGGCAGGTTCATTACAGAAAAATTAGTAATTAAAAAGTGCCACTAAAATCACTGGGCTGTGTAATACATGAAGGTGCTGAGCCCTCCAGAATGAAAGGTTTTTTCATAATTTTCTCTCTGCCATTATATTTCAATGTCCCGGTCAAGACAGACTCAATAATTCCAATTTATACAGTAAAGCCGAAAGCCGACACGTGAGCTACAGAAAATAGAAAGTCTCATCCTGTTACGTCTGCTTTAATGACCAAAGTGAAATCTGCAATAGTTAAAGGGAATCTGTCAGTAGGATCAACCATCCTAAGCCGTCTATATAGGTTATAGGAAGCTGAGTAAAATGATATGGTTTTCTTAATATGTAAATGAGCTGTTAAGATCTATGGGCCGGATATAGATCTCCCTGAGAATCTGCCTGTAAATAAAAGGGGGCATTTCCAGTGGAGACATGTAATGACTGACAGTCTGCTCTCCTGATCTACACATCTCAGAGTTGGAACACCCTCTTTCATTTAAATAAGCTCTGGAAGAGGATTTTCAGGGAGGTCTGTATGGGGCTCATAGAAATTAACAGTTAATTTACATATTTAAAAAAATTATGGATTTCTTTAGAATAAGACATCGGAACACAGATATCCAAAGACATACCAAAAGGGAATTTAGATTGTGAGCCCCATCGGGGACAGTGATGATAATGTATGTAAAGCGCTGTGGAGTATGGCTATACAGTTGTGGCCAAAAGTATTGACACCCCTGCAATTCTGTCAGATAATACTCAGTTTCTTCCTGAAAATGATTGCAAACACAAATTCTTTGGTATTATTATCTTCATTTAATTTGTCTTAAATGAAAAAAAACACAAAAGAGAATGAAGCAAAAAGCAAAACATTGATCATTTCACACAAAACTCCAAAAAAGGGCCAGACAAAAGTATTGGCACCCTCAGCCTAATACTTGGTTGCACAACCTTTAGCCAAAATAACTGCGACCAACCGCTTCCGGTAACCATCAATGAGTTTATTACAATGCTCTGCTGGAATTTTAGACCATTCTTCCTTGGCAAACTGCTCCAGGTCCCTGATATTTGAAGGGTGCCTTCTCCAAACTGCCATTTTTAGATCTCTCCACAGGTGTTCTATGGGATTCAGGTCTGGACTCATTGCTGGTCACCTTAGAAGTCTCCAGTGCTTTCTCAAACCATTTTCTAGTGCTTTTGGAAGTGTGTTTTGGGTCATTGTCCTGCTGGAAGACCCATGACCTCTGAGGGAGACCCAGCTTTCTCACACTGGGCCCTACATTATGCTGCAAAATTTGTTGGTAGTCTTCTGACTTCATAATGCCATGCACACGATCAAGCAGTCCAGTGCCAGAGGCAGCAAAGCAACCCCAAAACATCAGGGAACCTCCGCCATGTTTGACTGTAGGGACCGTGTTCTTTTCTTTGAATGCCTCTTTTTTTTCTCCTGTAAACTCTATGTTGATGCCTTTGCCCAAAAAGCTCTACTTTTGTCTCTTCTGACCAGAGAACATTCTTCCAAAATGCTTTAGGCTTTTTCAGTTAAGTTTTGGCAAACTCCAGCCTGGCTTTTTTATGTCTCGGGGTAAGAAGTGGGGTCTTCCTGGGTCTCCTACCATACAGTCCCTTTTCATTCAGATGCCGACGGATAGTACGGGTTGACACTGTTGTACCCTCGGACTGCAGGACAGCTTGAACTTGTTTGGATGTTAGTTGAGGTTCTTTATCCAACATCCGCACAATCTTGCGTTGAAATCTCTTGTCAATTTTTCTTTTCCGTCCACATCTAGGGAGGTTAACCACAGTGCCATGGGCTTTAAACTTCTTGATGACACTGCGTGCGGTAGACACAGGAACATTCAGGGATTTGGAGATGGACTTGTAGCCTTGAGATTGCTCATGCTTCCTCACAATTTGGTTTCTCAAGTCCTAAGACAGTTCTTTGGTCTTATTTCTTTTCTCCATGCTCAATGTGGTACACACAAGGACACAGGACAGAGGTTGAGTCAACTTTAATCCATGTCAACTGGCTGCAAGTGTGATTTAGTTATTGTGACGGCCATCTGCGAATCTGGGCTGTAGTAGAAACAGCACCCCGAGTAACCCTGATACCCTTAATCCCTATACAGGGATCTGGAATTGTAGCAAGGCCCAGGGGGTAGCTGTCTAGAGGAGCAGTGGACCAGAGCAGGACGGCCGCCAAGGGGTCAAAACTAAAACCCGCAATCAAGGTCAGGAGGCAGGAGTCGGAGGCCGGAGGGCAGCAGAGGCACGAAATCAGCAGACAGAAGGAGAGTCAAAATTCCTTTAACCTGGCTGTTCGGGATATATTGTGGTGGTATTATGGTCCATGTTAGGAACCTCCTGACTTGCCTCCTTTACAAAATTTTTTTCTTTGGTCACTTGACCTGAGTATTTGCTTATAATAGGGTTGCTTTGCCAGAGGGGTGGCCCTCGTGCTTTGCTTGTATGCTCCTTGGTGCACTATTCTACTATGTATATTTATTTATATATTTTGCATGTTTAATAAACATTTATATTTTTATACAAAAAAGTATCTTTCTTGCTATCACCGCGCACTCCAGTTTCTCTTGTCATGGCATAATTCATTGGAGTTGGTGTATTTGTTTGCTGGGAGGCTCACCAGGTGGTGATGTCATCCCGTGCATTTTTATGCACACTGATTTTGTTTCTAGCAAATTACAAAGTAGCACGCAGGGGAACCAAGAATATATCCGGCGGCTTGCAAGACCAGTCCCAAGGTATTTGAGGGATCAGGTCCTCCCTCACAGGTTCCTGGACTGATGATGTAATTAGGGCCGCCCCCAGGACTAAGCCAGATGGAGATGCAGTAAGCCCTACATGACTGACAGAGGGGCGGAGCCTGCGCCCACCAGATGCCTGCGCAGGAGCCTCTTCTCTGTCACCACCCTCACCCTGGAGCAAACTACGGCGCCTCCCAGTGGCTGAGGCAGGAACAGCCGTCCCTGAGTCCGACGGCGACGTGACGGTCCGGCGCCTCCTAGTGGCCGAGACCGGAACCGCAGGCCCCGAGTCTGGCGGTGACGTCAGTCCGGCGCCTCCTAGTGGCCAAAGCCGGAACAGCAGGCCCTGAGTCTGGTGACGAGGTATCAGTCTGGCACCTCCTAGTGGCCGAAGCCGGAACAGTAGGCCCTGAGTCTGGCAGCGACGTGACAGTTATTGTCAACACATGTTAGGTGGCACAGGTAAGTTACAGGTGCTGTTAATTACACAAATTAGAGAAGCATCACATGATTTTTCGAACAGTGCCAATACTTTTGTCCACCCTCTTTTTTATGTTTGGTGTGGAATTATATCCAATTTGGCTTTAGGACAATTCTTTTTGTGTTTTTTTATTTAAGACAAATTAAATGAAGATAATAATACCAAAGAATTTGTGTTTGCAATCATTTTCAGGAAGAAACTGAGTATTATCTGACAGAATTGCAGGGGTGTCAATACTTTTGGCCATAACTGTATAGGCAAAAGCATAATAATAATAGGTACTTTTTTCAGCTACTGTACCTATGACCTACATGTCCATACAGATGGCTTAAAAGAGGTTATCCTACTGACAGATTCCCTTTAAAAACAATACATTTGTGTCATCATTTAAAAAAAAACACTGATTTAGAGAAAATATTTTCTAATAATTACTTAAGAGAAAAGAATTCTCAACATAATCTTTGCCAACTTAAAATCCTTTTTCTGTATGTTACGCTCTGTGTCCCAAGGCTGAATATTTCAGCTGAGTAAAGGAAAAAGACTGGGCCTTCATTGTAGCTCAATATGTCTGGAAGGGGGAACTATGCGGTCAGTTTCTACAGTAATACCAAAATATTTAAAAAAATGCTACAAATATTATAATTTGCTTCCTTCATGGAGAAATTACATTAGCGAGTTGAAATGCTTCACATAATGAAATAGAAGAGATGAGAATTGCCGTGGATGGAACACAGGGAATGGAAAATGTGGACGGAACACAGAGAATGGAACATGTGAATAGAACATAGAGAATGGAACACGTGGACGAAACAAAAAGAATGGAACACGTGGACAGAACACAGAGAATGGACCACGTGGATGGAACACAGAGAATGGACCACGTGGACGGAACAAATAGAATGGAACACATGGACGAAACACAGAGAATGGAACATGTGGACAGAACATAGAGAATGGAACACGTGGACGGAACAAAGAAAATGGAACACGTGGACGGAACAAAGAGAATGGAACACATGGACGAAACACAGAGAATGGAACATGTGGACAGAACATAGAGAATGGAACACGTGGACGGAACAAAGAAAATGGAACACGTGGACGGAACAAAGAGAATGGAACACTAGAGAATGGAACACGTGGACGGAACAAAAAGAATGGAACACGTGGAGAAAACACAGAGAATGGAACACGTGGATGGAACACAGAGAATGGACCACGTGGATGGAACACAGAGAATGGACCACGTGGACGGATCAAAGAGAATGGAAAACGTAGACAGAACACCAGAGAATGGAACATGTGGATAGAACATAGAGAATGGAACACGTGGACGGAACAAAAAGAGTGGAACACGTGGATGGAACACAGAGAATGGAGCATATGGACAGAACATAGAGAATGGAACACGTGGACGGAACAAAGAGAATGGAACACGTGGACGGAACAAAGAGAATGGAACACGTGGACAGAACAAACAGAATGGAACACGTGGACGGAACACAGAGAATGGAACACGTGGACGGAACAAAAAGAATGGAACACGTAGACGGAACACCAGAGAATGGAACACGTGGACGGAACAAAAAGAATGGAACACGTGGACGAACACAGAGAATGGAACACGTGGATGGAACTAAGAGAATGAAACAGGTGGACAAAACACCGAGAATGGACCACGTGGACCGAACAAAGAGAATGGAAAATGTATACGGAACACAGAGAATGGAACACGTGGACGGAACAAAAAGAATGGAACACGTGAACGGAACAAAGAAAATGGAACACGTGGACGGAACAAAGAGAATGGAACATGTGGACGGAACACAGAGAATGGAACATGTGGACGGAACAAAAAGAATGGAACACGTGGATGGAACACAGAGAATGGAACACGTGGACGGAACACCAGAGAATGGAACACGTGGACGGAACACTAGAGAATGGAACACGTGGACGGAACAAAAAGAATGGAACACATGGACGAACACAGAGAATGGAACACGTGGACGGAACACAGAAAGTGGAACACGGGGACGGAACACAGAGAATGGAACACGTGGACGGAACACCAGAGAATGGAACATGTGGATGGAACACAGAGAACTACCTGGAAGTTTTACTGATTTTCTGGTTTACTATTGAGAATCAATGGGAGATATTCATTAAAAGTAAATTCACCATATTTACAAGCAGAGTTTATTATCCCCTAATTGGGTAGAAAAATGCATGGGAAATTCATTGTGTATGATGAAGGAGACTTCTCTGAAGCTATGCATTAATCCTCCGCTTTAATGACAACAACAAAAAAAGCTTTTCTTCCAGTATGTATATCAAATAATTTACTCATCAATTAGAAACTGCAGATTTTATTGTTTTTTTTCCTATGGTAGCTACATAATAAAGTCAAGCAAAAGAAACATAGGGGCAGCCATTGTGATCTATTTTTTTCCCCTCAAATAAAATAATAGTAAGAGCCCCATAAAATGGTGCATAGGAGAAGCTCAGTTGATTGCTCCATTTCTGCTAAGTTGGCTACAAATATAAACAGCCTTTGAGTAAAATCACAAATCTTAAGTCACAAAGATGTTTTTTTTTTAATCTGTTTGTACATCCTGAGCCTACTGGTTCATGTACACAACGTCAGACATAAAATAGACTAACACACATGTATTGCAATGGATCAGGGTAAATTTATATTCCACTCATGGGTAAAATTATGAATTTCATTGTGTAGTGTATTATCAGATTTATTTATCCTGAGCTTAAAGAATTGAGCTTTTACCTCTGGACAAGAAGTGAGGGGTCAGCCGAGCAGAGCTGACCGTGGTACAAGAGGAGGAAAGCAGATAGAAGGGTTTGCAATATGACACAGCTACACATCGATCTTATCCGAAAGGTGTGTCTTCTGTGAGCTATACCCAGCACTGTCTAATCATGCAGGAGGTTAGACCAGGAGATCAGCTCTGTATCCTTACATCTCACACACTGAGAAACCTAGGCTATGGTGAGGTGCAGTCTTTTTCTGCTGTGCTGCTCCCTGGTAATGATTGGGCAACTCATACTGGAAGAAGTACACGCCCCCAGTGAAAAGTAATTGATAACACCCACTTGGACTTACCGTTTTCTTTTGATTAAATATGTGCCAAAACTTTGCTAATATCGCCGTAACAGAGGCAAAATTGCATAATGTGTCCAGTTAAAGAAGTTGTCTTCTACTTGGGCAACTTCTCCTCATACCCCATGCTTAGCCCCGATAAAATAAAAAAGCTTATACTCACCTCCCATGCCGGCACCGTTCTCTAGGGTTCCTGCGCTGTTTTGACACGTGACTCCAGTGCCCAATCAGCGCTGATGTCACTGTCTCTGCCTCCTGTTGAATTGAACACGAAGAGCAAGTGATAAAGCAGCTGGAGCCCCAACTTCCTCTTCATGTTTGATTTGTCCTAAGGCGGGCACAGCGATGCTGGATCAGATTGGGTGCTGGAGGCACGTGTCACAACAACCACAGAAGAACTCCAGGACTGCAAGTGCTGACACCACGGAAACAGCACCACCGAGGGAGGCGAGTAAAGTTTTTTTTATTTAATCGGGGGCAAGCATCAAGAAGGGGTTGTCCAAGTAGTGGACAGCCCTCTAACCATGACAAATTTTGGGTGCTGGAGGCACGTGTCACAACAACCGCAGAAGAACTCCAGGACCGCGAGTGCTGACACAGTGGGAACGGCGCCACTGAGGAAGGCGAGTAAAGTTTTTTATTGAATCGGGGGCAAGCATCAAGAAGGGGTTGTCCAAGTAGTGGATGATAAATTTGGTTAAAAGGTCCACTTTAATCCAATAAAAATGTTTGAGAGTATCCAGTCAACCCCTTTTTCCATCTTCAGGGGGACGAAGCAGGGCTGTCCTCTGTCACCTTTGTTGTTTAATATTGCCCTTGATCCTTTACTAAGATATCTGGAGATGATCCCTTCCTTTGGGGGCATAGGGGTCGGTCACCATACACTTAAAAAGTTGGCATTTGCTGATGATATCTTACTCATGATATCCAATCCTAAGGAATCCATTTCCTCTATAATGGACGCCTTTAATGAATTTGGAGCAGTTTCGGGATTTCGTATAAACTTTAATAAATCTCATGCTTTAGCTATTTTTAAAATTGCTCAGAAACGGTGGCCGTTCCCTTTTCCTTTTCAGTGGAGGAGAAATTCTTCACCTTATCTTGGCGTTGACCTACCATCAAATCCTCATGATATCTATAAATTAAATGTTCAGCCTCTTATTTCTGTAGTTATACAAGAAATTCAATCCTGGAAATCCCTTAAATTATCCTTTGCAGGTAAAGCCCATCTAATTTATATGATCTCTTTCCCTAAAATACTCTTTCCTTTACAGACGCTCCTGGTTCTACTTTCTAAAGATGATGATAGCCTACTGACACGAGCCTTCCGCCAATTTATTTGGGGCTCAGAAGGGGGCTCTAGAATTAGTGTTTTTAAGCTACAGCAAACCAAATCTTTGGGTGGACTTAATCTCCCAAATTTACGCCTCTACAGTATAGAGGCTGCTTTTCGCCATTCCCTTGATTGGATATACGCCTTTAATCGCTTCACTAATACCCCAATAGATGAGGCCATGTGTAGACCCTTCAGCTTCCCAGCATTGCTTCACCTACGAAATGCTGAAATTCCAGTGGAGGTTAGAGATAATCCTCTATTATGGTCGGTAATCTTGGGATGGCGTCAAGCTAGACGAGTTAGCAGTCTTGACCTCCACATCTCGATGTTTTTTCCCTTTCAAGGTAACCCCTCTTTTCTACAAGGCAAGTCAGCTCTCATTTACAAGGTGCTTGGAAACAATGGGTGTAGACTGGTCCGAGATACGTTACCAAAAAATCAATGCCTTCTTACCTTAGAGGACATGGTTTTCAAATACCCAATCCTTACAGTAGACAATTTTACTATCTCTCAAATTAGACATTACGTAAGCTCAATATTGCGAGACATACCGGATGATACTAGAACACACCCTCTAAATTTAATATCCATTAAAGCCCAAATGGGAACTTATTCTATGAGTCTTATATATAAATCATTAAAGCCTTCTATACATTGGTCAGACTCTTCACCAGGCCCTGGAAAATGGGTTGCTCAATTAACGAACTGTCGGGTAAATGACCTTTTGAAAGCCACTCTGTGTATTAACTCTAAATTACCATATGACAGTTACATAACCATGTCTCTTATGATATTTCATAGAGCATACATCTCCCCGGAGGTCAAGTCTAAAATGTGTCCCTCAGGGGACTATCCCTGCCCTAAATGCTTACACTCTCCAGCTGATATTTTCCATTGCCTTTGGGACTGCCCAAAAATAAGGGAGGTGTGGGATACACTTCTGCAACATCTCATCAACACTTTTGGCATATCTATCTATCTCTCCCCGGAGTGGGCCATATTTAATATTCTCTCACAGGACCAGTTGGTGAGGCTTTCTGTCCAGCAGCACCCCATCTTGTTCATATGGGCTGCAGCCACATGTAAAAGCATTCTCGATTTGTGAGCACAGGATGCAACACCTTCTTTAAGCTTAATTGCTACAAAAGTAACATATCTCTTCAAAATGGATTGGATAGAGGCCTTACTTAATAAAGAGGGACGCTTTTTTTTTCACATGGTCCTCTTTTATCAATACTCAGACATCTTCCACAAGCCAGGCGATACATAGATGTTTCCAGCTCGTCAACTGGTATATGAGAGAGCAGCTTGCCGGTAATATCCCTGTTAGACTGGATTGAAATTGTGTTACGAAGTTATGGAGTTTGCCCGGGGGAGTGGAGGGGGAGGGGCGGGGGTTTTTATAGTTGAAAAAATGCCGTCTAATGTTAATAATATTGCATAAATGTTCTTCTGTTATGTTATTGGACATTATATGTATATTTTGTATTACACTCAATAAAGACGGTTTAAAAAAAAAATGTTTGAAAACAGATGGTCAGCCATTATGACATCACTGATGGTCGGCCATTATGACATCACAGATGGTCGGCCATTATGACATCACTGATGGTCGACCATTGTGACATCACCGCTCGCAGTTACTTATGCTGTGTATACAGGATTCCGGCTGCCATTGTGGCTCCCTAGTGACTGAGTGCATTTGCAATTTTTCGCTATGGCTGAATTTCTTCTAGACAAGCTTCAGGTAGAAGGATTATTGGAGATTATTTACACCCATTGCTCTGACATTAAGCTTCTACCACCCGATGGAGTCCTCGGCTTCACTCACCGGCTGGTGGTGGATCTAGTGCAGGACTGCCTGACCAAGTACCACCAAGACCGTCTTACCTCAGAGTATCTGACGGATTTAACCCGGAACATCAGGACATTACTACAGCAGGCTGAAGAAAGATCTCAAGATGGAGATTTGGCTTTTGTTAAAGAAATGGCCGAAAAAGTCCTGTATGTGCTGGAAGGTCCGGCCCGCTCCCCGGAACGCCTGGAGACACCACAAGGCGAGTACAAAGACGGGGAAAATGTCCCCCCGGAATCCCCGGACCCTAACACGAGTCAGGCGGGGCCGAGCAGCGATCTGACCACAGAAACCCCTGAGCTGCCGGATCCTGAGAGTGTGATCTGTGAGATCCCGGAGATCCACGAGCCTGCCACTGAGACACCAGAAGGCGACGACAAAGACGGGGAAAATGTTAACCCGGAATCCCCGGACCCTAATACGCGTCATCCGGGGCCAAGCAGCGATCTGACAACAGAAACCCCTGAGCTGCCAGATCCTGAGAGTGTGATCTGTGAGATGCCAGAGATCCACGAGCCTGCCACTAACTTGATGGAATCATTGATCCCGGCGAGAAAGCCGCATATGAGCGACTTCGAGACATCCAAACTGATCAGCGGCGGATGTTTTGGGGCTGTCTATTTAGTGCAGCACAAATACTCACAGCAGATCTTCGCTATGAAGAAAATGGCGAAGAAGAACCTGGAAACTGAAAAACACGTGGAAGCTGCCTTTCTGGAGAGGGACATCATGACCTTCGCTGATTGTCCCTTTGTGGTCTCCATGCTCTGCTCCTTCCCTACTAGATCTCACCTGTGTATGGTCATGGAGTATGTTGGAGGTGGAGACTGTGGGTCCCTTCTAAGCACCAGGGGCCGTTTATCTATCCCCTTGGCCCGTCTGTACTTTGCAGAAACAGTTCTTGCTGTGGAATACCTGCACAGCTATGGTGTGGTACACCGAGACCTAAAACCGCACAACCTACTGATTACAACTGCTGGGCACATTAAAGTCGCCGATTTTGGGCTTTCAAAAATTGGTGTCATGATACCAAAAACCAACAACTATAAGCAATCAGTGAAGGACATCTCCAGAGAGTTCAAGGACCTTGAGAATTGTGGTACCCTGAATTACATGGCCCCAGAGGTCATCCTAATGAAAGACTACGGAAGACCTGTTGACTGGTGGTCAATGGGGATCATCCTCCATGAATTTCTGGTGGGATCTTTACCATTTGATACGGATTTCATACCTGAGCTTAAAAGAATGATTGTCATGGGAAAAATACCTTGGAATTACAAACGCTGTCCACCCCGTGAGGCTAAGACCCTCATCACTGACCTGCTCAAAAAAAATCCTGAGCAAAGACTTGGGACAGGTGGAGCATTTGAGATTAAGGATCATCCATTCATGAAAAAAATAGATTTTGACAATCTTCTAAATCAGAAGCCGATGTATATTCCTCATCTTGTGTCAGATGTGGACACCAGCCTCTTTATCAATCACGCTCATAGAGACATGCTTATGGTCTCAGAGAATGAAGAGGACACAAGTGAGGACAAAGACCTTGACTTTCAAAATTTTACGTCATCCTCTGAAAGGCTTTCTAAACTCTGCACCATCGCTAGCATCACGATGAACAATGAGAATTCAAGGTCCCATCCAGAGTGTACCCAAGCATCAAACATCGAGAAAAGAAAATCTGCAATAAATCCAAATGCAGAGCAAGAAAACCCAGAAAATGTAAAAAAGGAGAAAAAGAGAAGAGGTTCCACCTTCCGCCGGATCTTATCATCCTGCCGGCGTGGATTATCCAGGGCTGCCCGCGTGTTTACATGTTGTTGCCTCTCCCCTACAAACATCTAAAAGATGGTAAACCTCCACATCCAGTGCCCTGAGGTCCAGCAGATCCACCATCACTGCTGGAGAAGTATAGAAGTGCAATTCCACAACAGTTTTTTTTATTTTTTTTACCATGTTCACCAAATGCTAAATCCGACCTGCCATTATGATTCGCCAGGTCATTATCAGATGACAGATACCAAACATGTATAGATTGTTTTTTATTTACGTGGTGAAAAAAAATCCAAAGTTTAATAAAAAAAAAAATTGCACCATTTTCTGAGATCCGTATTGTCTCCATTTTTTGGGATCTGGGGCTGGGTCAGGGCTTATATTTTGCACGCCGAGCTGACGTTTTTAGTGATAGCATTTTAGGGTAGAGACGATTTTTTGATCACCCGTTGCTATGAACAAAAAAACGTAATTTTGCGGTTTGGATTTTTTTCTCGTTATGTAGTTTACCAATCAGATTGCCTTTGTATTTGGATAAATTGGGAGTTTCTTAATGCAGCAATATGAAATATATGATCGCTGTTTTGTATTGTTTTATTTTGACTCGGGAAATATGAACTTTAAACTTTTTTTATATTTTTTAAAACATTTTTTTTCCACTTTTGACTTGCTTCAATACAGTAGTTTCCATAGAAGACTTGAAGCTGCAATCATCTGATCGCTTGTGCTACGTATAGCCCTGCTATGTGTATCAGAAATCATCATCTCCAGGGGCGTCCGTGGGTGTGGTTTATGACACGCTTCCGGGCATGCATGTGTTAAATGCCGCTGTCAGAGATTGACAGTGGCATTTAACATGTTAGCAGCCGCAGGTGGATCGCAATTTCGGCTGTTAGGGGCACATGACAGTTGATCAAACCAGCTATCATGTGTCAGAAAAGATGCGGGCTCAGCATCGGACACGGAGCCCGTATCAAAGGGAGGGAGGCGACCTAAGATGTACTTATATGTGATAGGTCGTGAAGGGATAAGTAGAACAATATTTTATTTTTCAAAACTTATGTCTAAGTTCAGAAAAAAAAACGAATATAGGAGGTCAAAATGCAAAATATAAGGACAACAGAGGCCAATAGATTGGTGGAAGGGAGTGCTAAAAATTATTGGGTAAAGAGGTGCAAAATACTTGCCCCTGGAAATTGCAGCCCACAATACACCAGTAATTCTTGGCAGGTTCATTACAGAAAAATTAGTAATTAAAAAGTGCCACTAAAATCACTGGGCTGTGTAATACATGAAGGTGCTGAGCCCTCCAGAATGAAAGGTTTTCTCTTAATTTTCTCTCTGCCATTATATTTTAATGTCCCAGTCAAGACAGACTCAATTATTCCAATTTATACAGTAAAGCCGAAAGCCGACACGTGAGCTACAGAAAATAGAAAGTCTCATCCTGCTACATCTGCTTTAATGACCAAAGTGAAAACTGCAATAGTTAAAGGGAATCTGTCAGTAGGATCAACCATCCTAAGCCATCTATATAGGTTATAGGAAGCTGAGTAAAATGATATGTTTTTCTTAATATGTAAATGAGCTGTTAAGATCTATGGGCCGGATATAGATCTCCCTGAGAATCTGCCTGTAAATAAAAGGGGGCATTTCCAGTGGAGACATGTAATGACTGACAGTCTGCTCTCCTGATCTACACGTCTCAGAGTTGGAACACCCTCTTTCATTTAAATAAGCTCTGGAAGAGGATTTTCAAGGAGGTCTGTATGGGGCCCGTGGAAATTAACAGCTAATTTACATATTTAAAAAAAATTGTGGATTTCTCTAGAATAAGACATTGGAACACAGATATCCAAAGACATACCAAAAGGCAATTTAGATTGTGAGCCCCATCGGGGACAGTGATGATAATGTATGTAAAGTGCTGTGGAATATGGCTATACAGTTGTGGCCAAAAGTATTGACACCCCTGCAATTCTGTCAGATAATACTCAGTTTCTTCCTGAAAATGATTGCAAACACAAATTCTTTGGTATTATTATCTTCATTTAATTTGTCTTAAATGAAAAAAATGAAGCAAAAAGCAAAACATTGATCATTTCACACAAAACTCCAAAAAAGGGCCAGACAAAAGTATTGGCACCCTCAGCCTAATACTTGGTTGCACAACCTTTAGCCAAAATAACTGCGACCAACCGCTTCCGGTGACCATCAATGAGTTTATTACAATGCTCTGCTGGAATTTTAGACCATTCTTCCTTGGCAAACTGCTCCAGGTCCCTGATATTAGAAGGGTGCCTTCTCCAAACTGCCATTTTTAGATCTCTCCACAGGTGTTCTATGGGATTCAGGTCTGGACTCATTGCTGGTCACCTTAGAAGTCTCCAGTGCTTTCTCAAACCATTTTCTAGTGCTTTTGGAAGTGTGTTTTGGGTCATTGTCCTGCTGGAAGACCCATGACCTCTGAGGGAGACCCAGCTTTCTCACACTGGGCCCTACATTATGCTGCAAAATTTGTTGGTAGTCTTCTGACTTCATAATGCCATGCACACGATCAAGCAGTCCAGTGCCAGAGGCAGCAAAGCAACCCCAAAACATCAGGGAACCTCCGCCATGTTTGACTGTAGTGACCGTGTTCTTTTCTTTGAATGCCTCTTTTTTTCTCCTGTAAACTCTATGTTGATGCCTTTGCCCAAAAAGCTCTACTTTTGTCTCTTCTGACCAGAGAACATTCTTCCAAAACGCTTTAGGCTTTTTCAGTTAAGTTTTGGCAAACTCCAGCCTGGCTTTTTTATGTCTCGGGGTAAGAAGTGGGGTCTTCATGGGTCTCCTACCATACAGTCCATTTTCATTCAGACGCCGACGGATAGTACGGGTTGACACTGTTGTACCCTCGGACTGCAGGACAGCTTGAACTTGTTTGGATGTTAGTTGAGGTTCTTTATCCAACATCTGCACAATCTTGCGTTGAAATTTCTTGTCAACTTTTCTTTTCTGTCCACATCTAGGGAGGTTAGCCACAGTGCCATGGGCTTTAAACTTCTTGATGACACTGCGCACGGTAGACACAGGAACATTCAGGGATTTGGAGATGGACTTGTAGCCTTGAGATTGTGAGGAAGCATGAGCAATTTGGTTTCTCAAGTCGTCAGACAGTTCTTTGGTCTTCTTTCTTTTCTCCATGCTCAATGTGGTACACACAAGGACACAGGACAGAGGTTGAGCCAACTTTAATCCATGTCAACTGGCTGCAAGTGTGATTTAGTTATTGTGACGGCCGTCTGCGAATCTGGGCTGTAGTAGGGACAGCACCCCGAGTAACCCTGTGACCCTTAACCCCTATACAGGGATCTGGAATTGTAGCAAGGCCCAGGGGGTAGCTGTCTAGAGGAGCAGTGGACCAGAGCAGGGCGGCCGCCAAGGGGTCAAAACTAAAACCCGTAATCAAGGTCAGGAGGCAGGAGTCGGAGGCCGGAGGGCAGCAGAGGCACGAAATCAGCAGACAGGAGAGTCAAAAGTCCAGGCCAAGGTCAGTAAAAAAACAGGAGGGCAGCAAAGGTACAAAATCAGCAGGCAGAAGGAGAGTCAGGAATCCAAGCGAAGGTCAGCGTCAAAAAATCAGAAGAGAGGCGGAGGTACAAAAATGTCAGGCAATAGTATGGTCAGAAATCCAGGCTGAGGTCAGAGTTTTCACTATAGCAAATTACAAAGTAGCACGCAGGGGAACCAAGAATATATCCGGCGGCTTGCAAGACCAGTCCCAAGGTATTTGAGGGATCAGGTCCTCCCTCACAGGTTCCTGGACTGATGATGTAATTAGGGCCGCCCCCAGGACCAGGCCAGATGGAGATGCAGTAAGCCCTACATGACTGACAGAGGGGCGGAGCCTGCGCCCACCAGATGCCTGCGCAGGAGCCTCTTCTCTGTCACCACCCTCACCCTGGAGCGAACCAAGGCGCCTCCCAGTGGCTGAGGCAGGAACAGCCGTCCCTGAGTCCGACGGCGACGTGACGGTCCGGCGCCTCCTAGTGGCCGAGACCGGAACCGCAGGCCCTGAGTCTGGCAGTGATGTGTCAGTCCGGCGCCTCCTAGTGGCTGAAGCCGGAACAGCAGGCCCTGAGTCTGGCGACGAGGTACCAGTCTGGCGCCTCCTAGTGGCCGAAGCCGGAACAGCAGGCCCTGAGTCTGGCGGCGACGTGACAGTTATTGTCAACACCTGTTAGGTGGCACAGGTAAGTTACAGGTGCTGTTAATTACATAAATTAGAGAAGCATCACATGATTTTTCGAACAGTGCCAATACTTTTGTCCACCCTCTTTTTCATGTTTGGTGTGGAATTATATCCAATTTGGCTTTAGGACAATTCTTTTTGTGTTTTTTTTATTTAAGACAAATTAAATGAAGATAATAATACCAAAGAATTTGTGTTTGCAATCATTTTCAGGAAGGGCTTACGCGTGCAACAGATTAAGTGCAACAGGATAAAGTGTTTTGCAGTTAGACAATGCATTGAAGCTGATGTTCCTCTCTTCTCTTCTTCACACAGGTATTTCATGCCATCATCCATGTATGCTGTCTGACAAGTGTGAACTGCATCATATAGTGCCAGATATTTTTATGGTATTTCATGCCATCATCCATGTATGCTGTCTGACAAGTGTGAACTGCATCATATAGTGCCAGATATTTTTATGGTATTTCATGCCATCATCCATGTATGCTGTCTGACAAGTGTGAACTGCATCATATAGTGCCAGATATTTTTATGGTATTTCATGCCATCATCCATGTATGCTGTCTGACAAGTGTGAACTGCATCATATAGTGCCAGATATTTTTATGGTATTTCATGCCATCATCCATGTATGCTGTCTGACAAGTGTGAACTGCATCATATAGTGCCAGATATTTTTATGGTATTTCATGCCATCATCCATGTATGCTGTCTGACAAGTGTGAACTGCATCATATAGTGCCAGATATTTTTATGGTATTTCATGCCATCATCCATGTATGCTGTCTGACAAGTGTGAACTGCATCATATAGTGCCAGATATTTTTATGGTATTTCATTCCATCATCCATGTATGCTGTCTGACAAGTGTGAACTGCATCATATAGTGCCAGATATTTTTATGGTATTTCATTCCATCACTCCTGTGGTGGGTCTTTATTTTTTATCTATTTGGTTTCTGCTTTGAAGTGTAGAAAGGTGTTTTTTTTTTTTTTTTTCTCCCTTTCTCAGTTTGATGGCCTTGTCCAGCGTTAGTTATTTACCCTGCATAGTAATGCCTGCTCTGGCCTTGTGCTAATTGGTTAATTACTGATTGTGGCCTTTTGGTGGCTGAAGCTAGCAGACATTTCATTTCATATATATTTAGCTCTGGCTGGGATAGCACGCGTGCGGGCTCACGCGTGCAACAGATATTAAATGCAACAGGATCAAGTGTTTTGCAGTTAGACAATGCAGTTGGACAGGGCAGGAGACAGGTAAGGTGCATAAGTTGTTCATGCACGCATGCTTCTTGGTCAGTCGTACTACATATGCATTGATCATATTAACCTGCTGCTTATTTGTCTTCACTTCTGCTTTTTAACAACTCGCCTGCCTTTTTACACATTCTGTGCACTCTCTGCATATCCACCCCTCCCTTTTCCCCTCTCCCATGTTTAACTCTGAGGCTCTATTGACATTTCTTACCCACACCAAACCATCCAAAACCTCCATGCAGCACTCAAAACGTTCATACAAATCATCCCACCACCTGCTTTTTCTGTTTTTTCTCCTTTTAATAGTTGCAGGTGACATCTCCCCCAACCCTGGGCCTCCCTCCACCAGCATACATTACTCTCCTCCAGCTGCATATAGAAACCCTGCTAATCTTATTAACATTCAGTGCATGCCTTCTCCTCTCACTTTCCAATGTGCTCTCTGGAATGCACGGTCTGTGTGTAACAAACTGACTTACATTCACGATCTTTTTCTCTCTAATTCCCTTAACCTTCTGGCTATTACAGAAACCTGGATCCAGCATTCAGACACCACCGCTGCTGCCTCTCTCTCGTTTGGTGGGCTGAAATTTTCACATACCCCCAGACCTGAGAACAGACAGGGTGGAGGTGTTGGTTTGCTCCTTTCATCACAATGTGCTTTCCAGGTCATCCCCCCGGTTCCATCACTTACATTTCCTTCCTTTGAAGTCCACGCCATCAGACTCTTTAAGCCCTTCTCCTTACGAGTGGCGGTCGTTTATCGCCCTCCAGGCTCCTCCCGCCAGTTTCTAGACCACTTCACCACCTGGCTTACTCACTTTCTGTCCTGTGACATCCCCACCCTCATCATGGGAGACTTTAACATCCCCATCAATGATCCGCTCTCCCAGTCTGCCTCTCATCTTCTTTCTCTAACTTCTTCATTCGGCCTCTCACAGTTTACTTATTCTCCTACACATGAGGACGGGAATACTCTGGACCTGGTTTTCTCCCGCCCCGGCTCGCTGCACGACTTTACTAATTCACCTCTCCCGCTCTCGGACCACAACCTTCTTTCCTTCTCTGTCAAGAATTGTCTCCTCACCCGGGACACCCCCACTTACCACACTTATCGGTATACACGTACCATTAATACCCAACAGCTTAGGGACAATCTCCACACATCTTTAGCCCCCATCTCCACCCTCTCCTGTCCAGACATAGCATTGTCACACTTCAATAATACACTGAAGAATGCCCTAGATGAAGCAGCACCTTCTATACGCAGAAAGACCCGACACAGACAAAGGCAGCCCTGGCACACAACGCAAACACGCTCTCTTCAGCGCTGCTCGAGGTGTGCAGAGCGGCAGTGGAGAAAATCTCTCTTAGCAGAAGACTTCATCCACTATAAGTTCATGCTCAAAACCTATAACTCTGCCCTTCATCTGGCCAAACAATCCTACTTCACCACCCTCATCACCTCACTATCCAACAACCCAAGACGACTTTTTGAAACCTTAAACTCCCTCCTGAAACCTAAAGTACAGGCCCCCATCACCAACCTCAGCGGTGAGGATCTGGCCACTTATTTCCTAGAAAAAATCAACCACATCCATCAGGATATCTCAGCCCTATCTCCTCAGTGCCTGGATCCCCTTCTCTGCCGCACCTCAAGCTCACTAGACATCTTTGAGCCTGTTTCAGAAGAAGAAGTTTCCAAGCTCCTCGCTTCTGCTCGGCCTACAACCTGCAACAGTGACCCTATTCCTTCACAGCTCCTGCAGTCTCTCTCACCAGTGGTCACCACTCACCTGACTAAAATATTTAACCTCTCTCTTTCTTCAGGTATATTTCCCTCCTCATTTAAACATGCCATCATAACCCCTTTACTTAAAAAGCCATCCCTGGACCAGAACTGCACTGCTAACTACAGACCTGTCTCTAACCTTCCCTTCATCTCTAAACTCCTGGAACGCCTGGTCCACTCCCGTCTAATCCGCTATCTCTCGGATAACTCTCTTCTCGACCCCTTACAATCTGGTTTCCGCTCTTTACACTCTACTGAAACTGCCCTCACTAAAGTCTCTAATGATTTAATAACAGCTAAATCGAAAGGTCATTGCTCCCTGCTGATTCTCCTGGATCTCTCTGCCGCATTTGACACTGTGGATCACCAGCTCCTCCTCACTATGCTCCGCTCTATAGGCCTCAAGGACACAGCCCTCTCCTGGTTCTCCTCCTACCTCTCTGACCGCTCCTTCACTGTATCTTTTTCCGGCTCCTCTTCCTCTTCTCGTCCCCTTACTATCGGGGTCCCACAGGGCTCAGTCCTAGGCCCTCTCCTCTTCTCTTTATACACTGCCCCTATTGGACAAACAATCAGCAGATTTGGGTTCCAGTATCATCTCTATGCTGATGACACCCAATTATACACTTCTTCCCCTGACATCACCCCTACCCTAATTCAAAATACCAAGGATTGTCTGTCTGCTGTCTCTAGCATCATGTCCTCCCTCTATCTGAAACTAAATCTCTCTAAAACTGAACTTCTTGTGTTTCTCCCCTCTACTAACCTCACTCTACCTAACATCGAAATAACCCTGGAGGGTTCAACCATAACTCCCAAGCAGCATGCCCGCTGTCTTGGGGTCATATTCGACACTGAACTTTCCTTTACTCCGTACATCCAATCACTCAGTCGCTCTTGTCACCTGCATCTTAAAAACATCTCCAGAATCCGACCTTTTCTCACCTTTGAAACTGCTAAGACTCTTACTGTCGCTCTTATTCATTCTCGTCTGGACTACTGCAACTCTCTTCTGATCGGTCTCCCTCTTACCAAACTTTCTCCTCTCCAATCCATCTTGAATGCGGCAGCCAGGGTCATATTTCTGTCCAGCCGCTTCACCGATGCCTCCATCTTATGCCAGTCATTACACTGGCTACCTATTCGCTACAGGGTCCAGTATAAACTCATCTCTCTCACCCATAAAGCTCTCCACTGTTCTGCACCGCCTTATATCTCCTCTCTCATCTCTGTCTATCGCCCTACACGTGCCCTCCGTTCTACAAATGACCTAAGACTAACATCCCCCGTAATCCGAACCTCGCACCTCCGTCTCCAAGACTTCTCTCGTGCTGCTCCAGCTCTCTGGAATGCACTTCCCCAGACGATCAGACTGATACCTAGCCCTGACCTATTCAAGCGCGCTTTGAAAACCCATCTCTTCAAAGAAGCCTATCACATTAACTACTCAGCAAGCTAACTTTGCCCTGTTCCCCCCTTCCAAATATTATTCTGAATCTGCACCCTACTATTCATCTGTCTCCACACCCTTCATGCACATAACTGCACTTGATACTTGTCTATTGCACTTAAACACACGGGCTGATGACCGGATCATGCAGCTTTATATGAAAATCCCTATTATAATTGCCAGACCTGAATTAACAAGCATTTCTCACCTACTGTGTCCCCCCATTTCCTTGTAGATTGTAAGCTTGCGAGCAGGGACCTCACTCCTAATGTCATTGTTTGAATTGTCTTAACTTGTATTGAATTTATTGTCTGTACATGTCCCCGCTTAATTGTAAAGTGCTGCGGAATATGTTGGCGCTATATAAATAAAAATTATTATTATTATAGGAAGAAACTGAGTATTATCTGACAGAATTGCAGGGGTGTCAATACTTTTGGCCACAACTGTATAGGCAAAAGCATAATAATAATAATAGGTATTTTTTTCAGCTACCTATGACCTACATGTCCATACAGATGGCTTAAAAGAGGTTATCCTACTGACAGATTCCCTTTAAAAACAATACATTTGTGTCATCATTTAAAAAAAAAACACTGGTTTAGAGAAAATATTTTCTAATAATTACTTAAGAGAAAAGAATTCTCAACATAATCTTTGCTAACTTAAAATCCTTTTTCTGTATGTTAAGCTCTGTGTCCCAAGGCTGAATATTTCAGCTGAGTAAAGGAAAAAGACTGGGCCTTCATTGTAGCTCAATATGTCTGGAAGGGGGAACTATGCGGTCAGCTTCTACAGTAATACCAAAATATTTAAAAAATGCTACAAATATTATAATTTGCTTCCTTCATGGAGAAATTACATTAGCGAGTTGAAACGCTTCACATAATGAAATAGAAGAGATGAGAATTGCCGTGTATGGAACACAGGGAATGGAACATGTGGATAGAACATAGAGAATGGAACATGTGGACGAAACAAAAAGAATGGAACACGTAGATGGAACACAGAGAATGGAACACGTGGACAGAACACAGAGAATGGACCATGTGGATGGAACAAAGAGAATGGAACACGTAGACGGAACACCAGAGAATAGAACACGTGGACGAACACAGACAATGGAACACGTGGACGGAACACAGAAAATGGAACACGTGGATGGAACACAGAGAATGGAACACGTGGACGGAACACAGAGAATGGAACACGTGGACGGAACACAGAGAATGGAACACGTGGACGGAACACAGAGAATGGAACATGTGGATGGAACACAGAGAATGGAACACGTGGACGGAACACAGAGAATGGAACATGTGGATGGAACACAGAGAACCGCCTGGAAATTTTACTGATTTTCTGATTTAGAATCAATGGGAGATATTCATTAAAAGTAAATTCACCATATTTACAAGCAGAGTTTATTATCCCCTAATTGGGTAGTAAAATGCATGGGAAATTCATTGTGCATGATGAAGGAGACTTCTCTGAAGTTGTGCATTAATCCTCTGCTTTAATGACAACAACAAAAAAAGCTTTTCTTCCAGTATGTACCGTATATCAAATAATTTACTCATCAATTAGAAACTGCAGGCTTTATTGTTTTTTTTTCCTATGGTAGCTACATAATAAAGTCAAGCAAAAGAAACATAGGGGCAGCCATTGTGATCTATTTTTTTCCCCTCAAATAAAATAATAGTAAGTGCCCCATAAAATGGTGCATAGGAGAAGCTCAGTTGATTGCTCCAATTCTGTTAAGTTGGCTACAAATATAAACAGCCTTTGAGTAAAATCACAAATGTTAAGTCACAAAGATGTTTTTTTTTAATCTGTTTGTACATCCTGAGCCTACTGTTTCATGTACACAACGTCAGACATAAAATAGACTAACACACATGTATTGCAATGGATCAGGGTAAATTTATATTCCACTCATGGGTAAAATTATGAATTTCATTGTGTAGTGTATTATCAGATTTATTTATCCTGAGCTTAAAGAATTGAGCTTTTACCTCTGGACAAGAAGTGAGGGGTCAGCCGAGCAGAGCTGACCGTGGTACAAGAGGAGGAAAGCAGATAGAAGGGTTTGCAATATGACACAGCTACACATCGATCTTATCCGAAAGGTGTGTCTTCTGTGAGCTATACCCAGCACTGTATAATCATGCAGGAGGTTAGACCAGGAGATCAGCTCTGTATCCTTACATCTCACACACTAAGAAACCTAGGCTATGGTGAGGCGCAGTCCTTGTCTGCTGTGCTGCTTCCTCTTAATGATTGCGCAACTCATACAGGAAGAAGTACACGCCCCCAGTGAAAAGTAATTGATAACGCCCACTTGGACTTACCCTTTTCTTTTTGATTTAATATGTGCCAATACTTTGCTAATATCGCCGTAACTGAGAGGCAAAATTGCATAATGTGTCCAGTTAAAGAAGTTGTCTTCTACTTGGGCAACTTCTCCTCATACCCCATGCTTGGCCCCGAAAGAATAAAAAATCTTATACTCACCTCCCGTGCCGGCACCGTTCTCTAGGGTTCCTGTGCTGTTTTGACACATGACTCCAGCGCCCAATCAGCGCTGACGTCACTGTCTCTGCCTCCTGTTGAATTGAACATGAAGAGCAAGTGATAAAGCAGCTAGAGCCCCAACTTCCTCTTCATGTTTGATTTGTCCTAAGGTGGGCACAGTGATGCCGGATCAGATTGGGTGCTGGAGGCACGTGTCACAACAACCACAGAAGAACTCCAGGACCGCAAGTGCTGACACCACGGGAACAGCGCCACCGAGGGAGGCGAGTAAAGTTTTTTTTTTTTCTCGGGGCTAAACATCAAGAAGGGCTTGTCCAAGCAGTGGACAACCCTCTAACCATGACAAATTTTGGGTGCTGGAGGCACGTGTCACAACAACCGCAGAAGAACTCCAGGACCGCAAGTGCTGACACAGTGGCAACGGCGCCACTGAGGAAGGCGAGTAAAGTTTTTTTTATTGAATCGAGGGCAAGCATCAAGAAGTGGTTGTCCAAGTAGTGGACAGCCCTCTAACCATGATAAATTTGGTTAAAAGTTCCACTTTAATCCAATAAAAATGTTTGAAAGTATCCAGTCAACCCCTTTTTCCATCTTCAGGGGGACGAGGCAGGGCTGTCCTCTGTCACCTTTGTTGTTTAATATTGCCCTTGATGCTTTACTAAGATATCTGGAGAAGATCCCTTCCTTTGGGGGCATAGGGGTCGGTCACCATACACTTAAAACTTTGGCATTTGCTGATGATATCTTACTCATGATATCCAGGGCCGGATTAAGGTTGGTGGGGGCCCCTGGGCAGAAAATCTGGTGGGGGCCCCCATATCATTAACATTTTAGCCATAACAGTAGAGCGCAAACAGTAGCACTCAGATGTACAATCTAATCTTATCCTCTTGTTCTGCCACATTCAGATTTACAGTACTACAATAGAGATACAGTCCAGGATAACTCAAAGCAGTCCAATGATAGACAGAAAGAGTTACTCACATTTTTTATATTGAACCCAATGTTAAGACAGCCAAGGAATAATAAAAATGCAGAAAGGGAAAGTTTTCACCGGCAGCAATTGTTGCTAACTACTGTATAACAATATGCTCTCTATTAGTATTATCTCTGGAGTACAGCTCTCCCCCCCCCACGCAAGGGTATACAGCTCTTGCCCCCTACAAGGGTATTCTCCAATGTTTCGTCTTTATACAGTTCCCTCCTCCAGGTATACAAGCCCAAATGTACAGCTCCCCTCTCGTGCATACAGCTCCCCCGATCAATATATAGCTAGCTGGAGCCAAGGGGGTTAATCACCGTGGCGCTGCAGAGTTGATTGGCGGGTACACAGCAGGCGGCGGGCGCACGATGCTCGTGAACGCGGCGAGCAGGCAGAGGAGATCCACAGGACAGGAGGCGTGACAGGAGAGGAGGCGGTACCTAGCTCTTCTCAGCGTGACGCCGTCTAATATTTATCCGATTCCTCGCGCTGCATTAATAAAATGGCGGTCGCTGCCTACCAGGGCCGGAATGGGACAAAAAAGCAGCCCTGCCACACAAACCCCACCACCAGCCCACAAACTTTTACACTCCTCACCCCGATCAGTGAATTTTTGCTATACTTTGTCGTCTCCTCATCACTCTCTTTAAGGAGTTATTTGAAGAGCCACATGTGAATGGCACCACAGTGCGTATGATCGACCACAGCTCCATTTACATGGTGCTCTTCAAAGCTATGTTTCCCAGGATCATGGGGGTCCCAGCGGTCAGATCCACAACAAACAGAAAGTCATCCCCTATCCCCACATAATGCTCCATACAGTATTATGTGCCCCATATGTTACTTTGTACAGTATAATGGGCCCCATACAATGCTCCATACAGCATAATGGGCCCCATATAATTCTTCTCCCCAAACCCCGCTACTCAGTCTCCTCAGTGTATTCTGATCCTCTGCACTGCTTGGCACAGGGACATCATTAACTTTACGTATATAATTGTCCACTTGGACTGATGGTAATAGTGATTTGTTGCCTGTTGTCTGGGGCTGGCCCTCTTTATGGGGGTGCTCAGGGCATATGATTATACACTAGTAAAAAGTATGAGAGGCTCAAAGTGACCAGTGCCACCTAGTTTCCTACCCCCCTTATTCTATTGGTACTGTGGGCACGCTGACTGGTACTGAGGAAATGAAAGAAAGAACAGAGAAAAAAGAAAACAGAGAAAGAAAGAACAGAGAGAGACAAAGAAAGAAGGGAAAGAAAGAACAGAGAAAGAAAGAAAAGAAAGAAGAACAGAGAGAGAGAGAGAAAAGAAAGATTAGAGAGATAAAGAAACAGAGATAGAAAGATTCTATAAAGATACTATAGCAGCCCGGCTCCCACTGTAGTGCCCACCTGAGCCTCCCGATGCAGGAAATATAACGATCCGATCACATGGCCGATATCCCCAAGTTCAAGGCGATCCTGCTGTCCGCGCTGTTGGAGGAGGACATGGTGATGGATCTGAAGCATTCCCTAAAGTGCCTCCATGGTTCCGTCACAATCTCCTCCCGAAATTACCTAATTTCCGGTCAGCTTCTAGCACGTCACTTCCGGTGGAACGTCACATGCGAATTTTAAAGTACTCCGCCGTGTACTCCTGTGTCCGCACGAAAAGTAAGCTCCCAACCGGGGCAGTATCTCTCTCAAAATCGGGACTGTCTCGCTGGGAGGTATGAATGCTCCCCACCATACACCTTGTACACGTATGGCACCGCATACATCATACACACACGGTTCCGCTTTTTATGCCTCATACACACGGCTCCGTTCCGTACACCTTGCACACACACGTCTCTGCTATATCCACCCTGTAAACCCTCCCTGACCCCACACAAACTTCACCTCATCCAGGACGATGAGAACCAGCACAGACAGCAGAGTCCTGCATAAACCAAGGGCTGATACTGGGTACTGGGGGAACATTATACTGTGTATGGGGGGGATGGCGGTACTGGGGGAACATTATACTGTGTGAATATTATACTGTGTGGGGGATGGCAGTACTGTATGTGGGGGTGACGGTAGTGGGGAACATTAAACTGTATGTGGGGACAGGAAAGGGACATTGCAATATGTGTTTTGTTACTTCCTGTTTTCCATACTTGGGTCACATGTACAAGGAACAAAATGCTATGATTCTTAGAAAGTGACAACAAAAAAGCACCAAGATAGTCTCAGCTCTGAAAAGGTTACTGCCCCCTCTGCCCAGTAATGGGGAATCTCCAGCACCTACCTCCACATGCAGAGCCACACTCCACATCGAGAATAATGGAGCCTCCAGCACCGACCTCCACCCGCAGAGCCGCACTCCACATAGAGAATAATGGAGCCTCCAGCACCGACCTCCACCCGCAGAGCCGCACTCCACATAGAGAATAATGGAGCCTCCAGCACCGACCTCCACCCGCAGAGCCACACTCCACATAGAGAATGGAGCCTCCAGCACCGACCTCCACCCGCAGAGCCGCACTCCACATAGAGAATAATGGAGCCTCCAGCACCGACCTCCACCCGCAGAGCCACACTCCACATAGAGAATAATGGAGCCTCCAGCACCGACCTCCACCCGCAGAGCCGAACTCCACATAGAGAATAATGGAGCCTCCAGCACCGACCTCCACCCGCAGAGCCGCACTCCACATAGAGAATAATGGAGCCTCCAGCACTGACCTCCACCCGCAGAGCCGCACTCCACATAGAGAATAATGGAGCCTCCAACACCGACCTCCATCCGCAGAGCCGCACTCCACATAGAGAATAATGGAGCCTCCAGCACCGACCTCCACCCGCAGAGCCGCACTCCACATAGAGAATAATGGAGCCTCCAGCACCGACCTCCACCCGCAGAGCCGCACTCCACATAGAGAATAATGGAGCCTCCAGCACCGACCTCCACCCGCAGAGCCACACTCCACATAGAGAATAATGGAGCCTCCAGCACCGACCTCCACCCGCAGAGCCACACTCCACATAGAGAATAATGGAGCCTCCAGCACCGACCTCCACCCGCAGAGCCGCACTCCACATAGAGAATAATGGAGCCTCCAGCACCGACCTCCACCCGCAGAGCCGCACTCCACATAGAGAATAATGGAGCCTCCAGCACCGACCTCCACCCGCAGAGCCGCACTCCACATAGAGAATAATGGAGCCTCCAGCACCGATCACCACCCGCAGAGCCTCACTCCACATAGAGAATAATGGAGCCTCCAGCACCGACCTCCACCCGCAGAGCCGCACTCCACAGAGAATAATGGAGCCTCCAGCACCGACCTCCACCCGCAGAGCCTCACTCCACATAGAGAATAATGGAGCCTCCAGCACCGACCTCCATCCGCAGAGCCGCACTCCACATAGAGAATAATGGAGCCTCCAGCACCGACCTCCACCCGCAGAGCCGCACTCCACATAGAGAATAATGGAGCCTCCAGCACCGACCTCCACCCGCAGAGCCTCACTCCACATAGAGAATAATGGAGCCTCCAGCACCGACCTTCACCCGCAGAGCCGCACTCCACAGAGAATAATGGAGCCTCCAGCACCGACCTCCACCCGCAGAGCCGCACTCCACATAGAGAATAATGGAGCCTCCAGGACCGACCTCCACCCGCAGAGCCGCACTCCACATAGAGAATAATGGAGCCTCCAGCACCGACCTCCACCCGCAGAGCCACACTCCACATAGAGAATAATGGAGCCTCCAGCACCGACCTCCACCCGCAGAGCCGCACTCCACATAGAGAATAATGGAGCCTCCAGCACCGACCTCCACCCGCAGAGCCGCACTCCACATAGAGAATAATGGAGCCTCCAGCACCGACCTCCACCCGCAGAGCCTCACTCCACATAGAGAATAATGGAGCCTCCAGCACCGACCTCCACCCGCAGAGCCGCACTCCACATAGAAAATAATGGAGCCTCCAGGACCGACCTCCACCCGCAGAGCCACACTCCACATAGAGAATAATGCAGCCTCCAGCACCGACCTCCACCCGCAGAGCCGCACTCCACATAGAGAATAATGGAGCCTCCAGCACCGACCTCCACCCGCAGAGCCGCACTCCACATAGAGAATAATGGAGCCTCCAGCACCGACCTCCACCCGCAGAGCCGCACTCCACATAGAGAATAATGGAGCCTCCAGCACCGACCTCCACCCGCAGAGCCTCACTCCACATAGAGAATAATGGAGCCTCCAGCACCGACCTTCACCCGCAGAGCCGCACTCCACAGAGAATAATGGAGCCTCCAGCACCGACCTCCACCTGCAGAGCCGCACTCCACATAGAGAATAATGGAGCCTCCAGGACCGACCTCCACCCGCAGAGCCGCACTCCACATAGAGAATAATGGAGCCTCCAGCACCGACCTCCACCCGCAGAGCCACACTCCACATAGAGAATAATGGAGCCTCCAGCACCGACCTCCACCCGCAGAGCCTCACTCCACATAGAGAATAATGGAGCCTCCAGCACCGACCTCCACCCGCAGAGCCGCACTCCACATAGAGAATAATGGAGCCTCCAGCACCGACCTCCACCCGCAGAGCCGCACTCCACATACATGGCTGCTCTCAGTGCTCTGTGCGCACAGAACCTGTGATGAGGTCACAGGAGGGGAGGAGACAGGGGTCACATGATCGGGGGCCCTGACACCTTACCTCCTGTGATCTCATCACAAGCCTTTGCACGCTACCAGCAGCACCAGCGTTCACGCTACTTGTAGATGCTGCTGGTAGCAGAGCACATAATGCCGCCCCCACGGTCACTCACTTTTAGGTGGGGAGAAGATGGAGTGCCATTGCAGCAGCCAGCAGGAATGTGGTGGGGGCCCCCTTAGAAGCTCTTGTGGTGGGGGCCCCGGGGCTGAAGCCCCGCCTGCCCTGCCTATAATCCGGCCCTGATGATATCCAATCCTAAGGAATCCATTTCCTCTATAATGGACGCCTTTAATGAATTTGGAGTAGTTTCGGGATTTCGTATAAACTTTAATAAATCTCATGCTTTAGCTATTTTTAAAATTGCTCAGAAACGGTGACCGTTCCCTTTTCCTTTTCAGTGGAGGAGAAATTCTTTACCTTATCTTGGCGTTGACCTACCATCAAATCCTCATGATATCTATAAATTAAATGTTCAGCCTCTTATTTCTGTACTTATACAAGAAATTCAATCCTGGAAATCCCTTAAATTATCCTTTGCAGGTAAAGCCCATCTAATTTATATGATCTCTTTCCCTAAAATACTCTTTCCTTTACAGACGCTCCCGGTTCTACTTTCTAAAGCTGATGATAGGCTACTGACACGAGCCTTCTGCCAAATTATTTGGGGCTCAGAAGGGGGCTCTATAATTAGTGTTTTTAAGCTACAGCAAACCAAATCTTTGGGTGGACTTAATCTCCCAAATTTACGCCTCTACAGTATAGAGGCTGCTTTTCGCCATTCCCTTGATTGGATATTCGCCTTTAATCGCTTCACTAATACCCCAATAGATGAGGCCATGTGTAGACCCTTCAGCTTCCCAGTATTGCTTCACCTACAAAATGCTGAAATTCCAGTGGAGATTAGAGATAATCCTCTATTATGGTCGGTAATCTTGGGATGGCGTCAAGCTAGACGAGTTAGCGGTCTTGACCCCCACATCTCAATGTTTCTTCCCTTTCAAGGTAACCCCTCTTTTCTACAAGGCAAGTCAGCTCTCATTTACAAGGTGCTTGGAAACATTGGGTGTAGACTGGTCCGAGATACGTTAACAAATAATCAATGCCTTCTTGCCTTAGAGGACATGGTTTTCAAATACCCAATCCTTACAGAAGACAATTTTACTATCTCTCAAATTAGACATTACGTAAGCTCAATATTGCGAGACATACCGGATGATACTAGAACACACTCTCTAAATTTAATATCCATTAAAGCCCAAATGGGAACTTATTCTATGAGTCTTATATATAAATCATTAAAGCCTTCTATACATTGGTCAGACTCTTCACCAGGCCCTGGAAAATGGGTTGCTCAATTAACGAACTGTCGGGTAAATGACCTTTTGAAATCCACTCTGCGTATGAACTCTATATTACCATATGACAGTTACATAACCATGTCTCTTATGATATTTCATAGAGTATACATCTCCCCGGAGGTCAAGTCTAAAATGTCCCCCTCAGGGGACTATCCCTGCCCTAAATGCTTACACTCTCCAGCTGATATTTTCCATTGCCTTTGGGACTGCCCAAAAATAAGGGAGGTGTGGGATACACTTCTGCAACATCTCATCAACACTTTTGACATATCTATCTCTCTCTCCCCGGAGTGGGCCATGTTTAATATTCTCGCACAGGAACAGTTGGTGAGGGTTTCTGTCCAGCAGCGCCCCATCTTGTTCATATGGGCGGCAGCCACACGTAAAAGCATTCTCCATTTGTGAGCACATGATGCAACACCTTCTTTATGCTTAATTACTACAAAAGTAACATATCTCTTCAAAATGGATTGGATAGAGGCCTTACTTAATAAAGAAAAAGACACTGACCGCTTTTTTTTTCACATGGTCCTCTTTTATCAATACTCAGACATCTTCCACAAGCCAGGCGATACATAGTTGTTTCCAGCTCACCAACTGGTATATGAGAGAGCAGCTTGCCAGTAATATCCCTGTTAGACAGGATTGAAATTGTGTTACGAAGTTATGGAGTTTGCCCGGGGGAGTGGAGGGTGAGGGGCGGGGGGGTTATAGTTGAAAAAATGCCGTCTAATGTTAATAATATTGCATAAATGTTCTTCTGTTATATTATTGGACATTATATGTATATTTTGTATTACACTCAATAAAGACGGTTTAAAAAAAAAAAATCTTTGAAAACAGATGGTCGGCCATTATGACATCACTGATGGTCGGCCATTATGACATCACAGATGGTCGGCCATTATGACATCACAGATGGTCGACCATTATGACATCACCGCTCGCAGTTACTTATGCTGTGTACACAGCGTTCCGGCTGCCATTTTGGCTCCCTAGTGACTGAGTGCATTTGCAATTTTTCGCTATGGCTGAATTTCTTCTAGACAAGCTTCAGGTAGAAGGATTATTGGAGATTATTTACACCCATTGCTCTGACATTAAGCTTCTACCACCCGATGGCGTCCTCGGCTTCACTCACCGGCTGGTGGTGGAGCTAGTGCAGGACTGTCTGACCAAGTACCACCAAGACCGTCTTACCTCAGAGTATCTGACGGATTTAACCCGGAACATCAGGACATTACTACAGCAGGCTGAAGAAAGATCTCAAGATGGAGATTTGGCTTTTGTTAAAGAAATGGCCGAAAAAGTCCTGTATGTGCTGGAAGGTCCGGCCCGCTCCCCGGAACGCCTGGAGACACCACAAGGCGAGTACAAAGACGGGGAAAATGTCCCCCCGGAATCCCCGGACCCTAACAAGAGTCAGGCGGGGCCGAGCAGTGATCTGACCACAGAAACCCCTGAGCTGCCGGATCCTGAGAGTGTGATCTGTGAGATCCCGGAGATCCACGAGCCTGCCACTGAGACACCAGAAGACGACGACAAAGACGGGGAAAATGTTCCCCCGGAATCCCCGGACCCTAATACGCGTCATCCGGGGCCAAGCAGCGATCTGACAACAGAAACCCCTGAGCTGCCAGATCCTGAGAGTGTGATCTGTGAGATGCCAGAGATCCACGAGCCTGCCACTAACTTGATGGAATCATTGATCCCGGCGAGAAAGCCGCATATGAGCGACTTCGAGACATCCAAACTGATCAGCGGCGGATGTTTTGGGGCTGTCTATTTAGTGCAGCACAAATACTCACAGCAGATCTTCGCTATGAAGAAAATGGCGAAGAAGAACCTGGAAACTGAAAAACACGTGGAAGCTGCCTTTCTGGAGAGGGACATCATGACCTTCGCTGATTGTCCCTTTGTGGTCTCCATGCTCTGCTCCTTCCCTACTAGATCTCACCTGTGTATGGTCATGGAGTATGTTGGAGGTGGAGACTGTGGGTCCCTTCTAAGCACCAGGGGCCGTTTATCTATCCCCTTGGCCCGTCTGTACTTTGCAGAAACAGTTCTTGCTGTGGAATACCTGCACAGCTATGGTGTGGTACACCGAGACCTAAAACCGCACAACCTACTGATTACAACTGCTGGGCACATTAAAGTCGCCGATTTTGGGCTTTCAAAAATTGGTGTCATGATACCAAAAACCAACAACTATAAGCAATCAGTGAAGGACATCTCCAGAGAGTTCAAGGACCTTGAGAATTGTGGTACTCTGAATTACATGGCACCAGAGGTCATCCTAATGAAAGACTACGGAAGACCTGTTGACTGGTGGTCAATGGGGATCATCCTCCATGAATTTCTGGTGGGATCTTTACCATTTGATACGGATTTCATACCTGAGCTTAAAAGAATGATTGTCATGGGAAAAATACCTTGGAATTACAAACGCTGTCCACCCCCTGAGGCTAAGACCCTCATCACTGACCTGCTCAAAAAAAATCCTGAGCACAGACTTGGGACAGGTGGAGCATTTGAGATTAAGGATCATCCATTCATGAAAAAAATAGATTTTGACAATCTTCTAAATCAGAAGCCGATGTATATTCCTCATCTTGTGTCTGATGTGGACACCAGCCTCTTTATCAATCACGCTCATAGAGATATGCTTATGGTCTCAGAGAATGAAGAGGACACAAGTGAGGACAAGGACCTTGACTTTCAAAATTTTACGTCATCCTCTGAAAGGCTTTCTAAACTCTGCACCATCGCTACCATCACGATTAACAATGAGAATTCAAGGTCCCATCCAGAGTGTACCCAAGCATCAAACATCGAGAAAAGAAAATCTGCAATAAATCCAAATGCAGAGCAAGAAAACCCAGAAAATGTAAAAAAGGAGAAAAAGAGAAGAGGTTTCACCTTCCGCCGGATCTTATCATCCTGCCGGCGTGGATTATCCAGGGCTGCCCGCGTGTTTACATGTTGTTGCCGCTCCCCTACAGACATCTAAAAGACAGTAAACCTCCACATCCAGCGCCCTGAGGTCCAGCAGATCCACCATCACTGCTGGAGAAGTATAGAAGTGCAATTCCACAACAGTTTTTTTTATTTTTTTTACTGTGTTCACCAAATGCTAAATCTGACCTGCCATTATGATTCGCCAGGTCATTATCAGATGACAGATACCAAACATGTATAGATTGTTTTTTATTTACGTGGTGAAAAAAAATCCAAAGTTTAATAAAAAAAAAAATTGCACCATTTTCTGAGATCCGTATCGTCTCCATTTTTTGGGATCTGGGGCTGGGTCAGGGCTTATATTTTGCGCGCCGAGCTGACGTTTTTAGTGATAGCATTTTAGGGTAGATACGATTTTTTAATCACCCGTTGCTATGAACAAAAAAACGTAATTTTGCGGTTTGGATTTTTTTCTCGTTACGTAGTTTACCAATCAGATTGCCTTTGTATTTGGATAAATTGGGAGTTTCTTAATGCAGCAATATGAAATATATGATCGCTGTTTTGTATTGTTTTATTTTGACTAGGGAAATATGAACTTTAAACTTTTTTTATATTTTTTAAAACATTTTTTTTCCACTTTTGACTTGCTTCAATACAGTAGTTTCCATAGAAGACTTGAAGCTGCAATCATCTGATCGCTTGTGCTACGTATAGCCCTGCTATGTGTAGCAGAAATCATCATCTCCAGGGGCGTCCGTGGTTGTGGTTTGTGACACGCTTCCGGCACGCATGTGTTAAATGCCGCTGTCAGAGATTGACAGTGGCATTTAACATGTTAGCAGCCGCAGGTGGATCGCAATTTCGGCTGTTAGGGGCACATAACAGTTGATCAAACCAGCTATCATGTGTCAGAAAAGATGCGGGCTCAGCGTCGGACACGGAGCCCATATCAAAGGGAGGGAGGCGACCTAAGATGTACTTATATGTGATAGGTCGTGAAGGGATAAGTAGAACAATATTTTATTTTTCAAAACTTATGTCTAAGTTCAGAAAAAAAAAGAATATAGGAGGTCAAAATGCAAAACATAAGGACAACAGAGGCCAATAGATTGGTGGAAGGGAGTGCTAAAAATTATTGGGTAAAGAGGTGCAAAATACTTGCCCCTGGAAATTGCAGCCCACAATACACCAGTAATTCTTGGCAGGTTCATTACAGAAAAATTAGTAATTAAAAAGTGCCACTAAAATCACTGGGCTATGTAATACATGAAGGTGCTGAGCCCTCCAGAATGAAAGTTTTTTTCTTAATTTTCTCTCTGCCATTATATTTCAATGTCCCAGTCAAGACAGACTCAATTATTCCAATTTATACAGTAAAACCGAAAGCCGACACGAGAGCTACATAAAATAGAGCGTCTCATCCTGTTACATCTGCTTTAATGACCAAAGTGAAATCTGCCATAGTTAAAGGGAATCTGTCAGTAGGATCAACCATCCTAAGCCGTCTATATACACTCACTGGCCACTTTATTAGGTACACCATGCTAGTAAGGGGTTGGACCCCCTTTTGCCTTCAGAACTGCCTCAATTCTTCGTGGCAGAGATTCAACAAGGTGCTGGAAGCATTCCTCAGAGATTTTGGACCATATTGACATGATGGCATCACACAGTTGGCGCAGATTTGTCGGCTGCACATCCCTGATGCGAATCTCCCATTCCACCACATCCCAAAGATGCTCTATTGGATTGAGATCTGGTGACTGAGGAGGCCATTTGAGTACAGTAAACTCATTGTCATGTTCAAGAAACCAATCTGAGATGATTCGAGCTTTATGACATGGCGCATTATCCTGCTGAAAGTAGCCATCAGATGTTGGGTACATTGTGGTCATAAAGGGATGGACATGGTCAGCAACAATACTCAGGTAGGCTGTGGCATTGCAACGATGCTCAATTGGTACCAAGGGGCCCAAAGAGTGCCCAGAAAAAATTCCCCACACCATGACACCACCACCACCAGCCTGAACCGTTGATACAAGGCAGGATGGATCCATGCTTTCATGTTGTTTACGCCAAATTCTGACCCTACCATCCGAATGTCGCAGCAGAAATCGAGACTCATCAGACCAGGCAACGTTTTTCCAATCTTCTACTGTCCAATTTCGATGAGCTTGTGCAAATTGTTGCCTCAGTTTCCTGTTCTTAGCTGAGAGGAGTGGTACCCAGTGTGGTCTTCTGCTGCTGTAGCCCATCTGCCTCAAAGTTCGACGCACTGTGCTTTCAGAGATGCTCTTCTGCCTACCTTGGTTGTAACGGGTGGCAATTTGAGTCACTGTTGCCTTTCTATCAGCTCGAACCAGTCTGCCCATTCTCCTCTGACCTCTGGCATCAACATGGCATTTCCGGCCACAGAACTGCCGCTCACTGGATTTTTTTTCTTTTTCGGACCATTCTCTGTAAACCCTAGAGATGGTTGTGCGTGAAAATCCCAGTAGATCAGCAGTTTCTGAAATTCTCAGACCAGCCCTTTTGGCACCAACAATCATGCCACGTTCAAAGGCACTCAAATCACCTTTCTTCCCCATACTGATGCTCGGTTTGAACTGCAGGAGATTGTCTTGACCATGTCTACATGCCTAAATGCACTGAGTTGCCGCCATGTGATTGGCTGATTAGAAATTAAGTCTTAACACACAGTTGGACAGGTGTACCTAATAAAGTGGCCAGTGAGTGTAGGTTATAGGAAGCTGAGTAAAATGATGTTTTTCTTAATATGTAAATGAGCTGTTAAGATCTATGGGCCGGATATAGATCTCCCTGAGAATCTGCTTGTAAATAAAAGGGGGCATTTCCAGTGGAGACATGTAATGACTGACAGTCTGCTCTCCTGATCTACACGTCTCAGAGTTGGAACATCCTCTTTCATTTAAATAAGCTCTGGAAGAGGATTTTCAAGGAGGTCTGTATGGGGCCCATGGAAATTAACAGCTAATTTACATATTTAAAAAAATTGTGGATTTCTCTAGAATAAGACATTGGAACACAGATATCCAAAGACATACCAAAAGGCAATTTAGATTGTGAGCCCCATCGGGGACAGTGATGATAATGTATGTAAAGCGCTGTGGAATATGGCTATACAGTTGTGGCCAAAAGTATTGACACCCCTGCAATTCTGTCAGATAATACTCAGTTTCTTCCTGAAAATGATTGCAAACACAAATTCTTTGGTATTATTATCTTCATTTAATTTGTCTTAAATGAAAAAAACACAAAAGAGAATGAAGCAAAAAGCAAAACATTGATCATTTCACACAAAACTCCAAAAAAAGGGCCAGACAAAAGTATTGGCACCCTCAGCCTAATACTTGGTTGCACAACCTTTAGCCAAAATAACTGCGACCAACCGCTTCCGGTAACCATCAATGAGTTTATTACAATGCTCTGCTGGAATTTTAGACCATTCTTCCTTGGCAAACTGCTCCAGGTCCCTGATATTTGAAGGGTGCCTTCTCCAAACTGCCATTTTTAGATCTCTCCACAGGTGTTCTATGGGATTCAGGTCTGGACTCATTGCTGGTCACCTTAGAAGTCTCCAGTGCTTTCTCAAACCATTTTCTAGTGCTTTTGGAAGTGTGTTTTGGGTCATTGTCCTGCTGGAAGACCCATGACCTCTGAGGGAGACCCAGCTTTCTCACACTGGGCCCTACATTATGCTGCAAAATTTGTTGGTAGTCTTCTGACTTCATAATGCCATGCACACGATCAAGCAGTCCAGTGCCAGAGGCAGCAAAGCAACCCCAAAACATCAGGGAACCTCCGCCATGTTTGACTGTAGGGACCGTGTTCTTTTCTTTGAATGCCTCTTTTTTTCTCCTGTAAACTCTATGTTGATGCCTTTGCCCAAAAAGCTCTACTTTTGTCTCTTCTGACCAGAGAACATTCTTCCAAAACGCTTTAGGATTTTTCAGTTAAGTTTTGGCAAACTCCAGCCTGGCTTTTTTATGTCTCGGGGTAAGAAGTGGGGTCTTCCTGGGTCTCCTACCATACAGTCCCTTTTCATTCAGATGCCGACGGATAGTATGGGTTGACACTGTTGTACCCTCGGACTGCAGGACAGCTTGAACTTGTTTGGATGTTAGTTGAGGTTCTTTATCCAACATCTGCACAATCTTGCGTTGAAATCTCTTGTCAACTTTTCTTTTCTGTCCACATCTAGGGAGGTTAGCCACAGTGCCATGGGCTTTAAACTTCTTGATGACACTGCACACGGTAGACACAGGAACATTCAGGGATTTGGAGATGGACTTGTAGCCTTGAGATTGCTCATGCTTCCTCACAATTTGGTTTCTCAAGTCCTCAGACAGTTCTTTGGTCTTCTTTCTTTTCTCCATGCTCAATGTGGTACACACAAGGACACAGGACAGAGGTTGAGCCAACTTTAATCCATGTCAACTGGCTGCAAGTGTGATTGAGTTATTGTGACGGCCGTCTGCGAATCTGGGCTGTAGTAGGGACAGCACCCCGAGTAACCCTGTGACCCTTAACCCCTATACAGGGATCTGGAATTGTAGCAAGGCCCAGGGGGTAGCTGTCTAGAGGAGCAGTGGACCAGAGCAGGGCGGCCGCCAAGGGGTCAAAACTAAAACCCGTAATCAAGGTCAGGAGGCAGGAGTCGGAGGCCGGAGGGCAGCAGAGGCACGAAATCAGCAGACAGAAGGAGAGTCAAAAGTCCAGGCCAAGGTCAGTAAAAAAACAGGAGGGCAGCAAAGGTACAAAATCAGCAGGCAGAAGGAGAGTCAGGAATCCAAGCGAAGGTCAGCGTCAAAAAATCAGAAGAGAGGCGGAGGTACAAAAATGTCAGGCAATAGAATGGTCAGAAATCCAAGCTGAGGTCAGAGTTTTCACTATAGCAAATTACAAAGTAGCACGCAGGGGAACCAAGAATATATCCGGCGGCTTGCAAGACCAGTCCCAAGGTATTTGAGGGATCAGGTCCTCCCTCACAGGTTCCTGGACTGATGATGTAATTAGGGCCGCCCCCAGGACCAGGCCAGATGGAGATGCAGTAAGCCCTACATGACTGACAGAGGGGCGGAGCCTGCGCCCACCAGATGCCTGCGCAGGAGCCTCTTCTCTGTCACCACCAGGGCCGGACTGGGACTAAAATTCAGCCCTGGCATTTGAAGTTACACAGGCCCACTAGTCACATGGTGACTATATAATATCTTTGTACAGTGGTAGTTTACAAGAAGTGAGAGATTAACACGACTATATAACATGTAGTCACAGCTGTGCCCAGTATTTCAGCTCAGTCCTATTTATTGCTTTTAGGTACAGTACTCCTCCCAAAGCGCTGTCCCCTTTTGTATGCATGATTACAGAATTCCTGGCAGAACTGCTCTCTATTGGGCAACCAGACCCCCTGGTCATAGCCGCCCCTATCATACCTCCCAACTTTTGAAGAAGGGAAAGACGGACAAAGACTGCGGCCACGCCCAACCACACCCATTTCACAACTAGTCACACCCATGTCCACACCTAATCGCACCCATTTAGCACTGCTGATCACACTGACTGGTACTGAGGGCACAGTGGCTGGCATTATGGGCACACTGACTGGCACTAAGGAAGAGAGAAAACAGAGAGAGAGAGAAAAAAGAAAACAGAGAGAGCGAGAAAGAAAGGGGAAAGAAAGAAAGAACAGTGAGAGACAAAGAAAGAACAGTGAGAGACAGAGAAAGAACAGAGAGAGAAAGAAAGAGGGGAAAGAAAGAAAGAACAGAGAGAGACAGAGAAAGAACAGAGAGAGAAAGAAAGAAGTAAAGAAAAGAAAGAAAGAACAGAGAGAAAGAGAGGAAAGAAAAAGAAAGAAAGAGGGGAAGAAAGAACAGAGAGAGAAAAAAGAAAGATCAGAGAGAGAATGAAAGAACAGAGAAAGAAAGAAAAAGAGAGAAAGAAATAAAGAAAGATTCTACAAAGATACTATAGCAGCCCGGCTCCATTGTAGTGCCCACCTGAGCCTCCCGATGCAGGACCTATCATGATCCGCTCACATGGCCGACATCCCCGATTCCAAGGCGATCCTGCTGTCTGCGCTGTCGGAGGAGGACACGGTGATGGATCTGAAGCATTCCTGGTTCCGTCACAATCTCCTCAAGAAATTATCTCATTTCCGGTCAGCTTCCAGCACATCACTTCAGGTGGAACGTCATGTGTGTGTTTTAAAATGCTCCTCGGGGCTCCGCCGTGTACTCCTGTGTCAGTGGGAAAAGCCCGCTTTGTATGCTTTGTACACACTTGGCTCCGCTCCGTACATCCCGTACACATATGACTCCACTCCATACATACACGGTTCCACTCCGTCCACCTTGTACACGCGTGGCTCCTCTCCGTACACCTCGTACACACACGGCTCCGCTCCGTACACCTCGTACACACAGCTCCGCTCTGTACACCTCGTACACACACGGCTCCTCTCCGTACACCTCGTACACGCGCGGCTCCTCTCCGTACACCTCGTACACACGCGGCTCCTCTCCGTACACCTCGTACACGCGCGGCTCCTCTCCGTACACCTCGTACACGCGCGGCTCCTCTCCGTACACCTCGTACACGCGCGGCTCCGCTCCGTACACCTCGTACACACAGCTCCGCTCTGTACACCTCGTACACACACGGCTCCTCTCCGTACACCTCGTACACGCGCGGCTCCTCTCCGTACACCTCGTACACACACGGCTCCGCTCCGTACACCTCGTACACACAGCTCCGCTCTGTACACCTCGTACACACGCGGCTCCTCTCCGTACACCTCGTACACGCGCGGCTCCTCTCCGTACACCTCGTACACGCGCGGCTCCTCTCCGTACACCTCGTACACGCGCGGCTCCGCTCCGTACACCTCGTACACACGGCTCCGCTCCGTACACCTCGTACACACGGCTCCGCTCCGTACACCTCGTACACACACGGCTCCGCTCCGTACACCTCGTACACACGGCTCCGCTCCGTACACCTCGTACACACGCGGCTCCGCTCTGTACACCTCGTACACACGCGGCTCCTCTCCGTACACCTCGTACACGCGCGGCTCCTCTCCGTACACCTCGTACACGCGCGGCTCCTCTCCGTACACCTCGTACACGCGCGGCTCCTCTCCGTACACATCGTACACGCGCGGCTCCTCTCCGTACACATCGTACACGCGCGGCTCCTCTCCGTACACCTCGTACACGCGCGGCTCCTCTCCGTACACCTCGTACACGCGCGGCTCCGCTCCGTACACCTCGTACACACGGCTCCGCTCCGTACACCTCGTACACACGGCTCCGCTCCGTACACCTCGTACACACACGGCTCCGCTCCGTACACCTCGTACACACGCGGCTCCGCTCCGTACACCTCGTACACGCGCGGCTCCGCTCCGTACACCTCGTACACGCGCGGCTCCTCTCCGTACACCTCGTACACGCGCGACTCCGCTCCGTACACCTCGTACACACGGTTCCGCTCCGTACACCTCGTACACACACGGCTCCGCTCCGTACACCTCGTACACGCGCGGCTCCGCTCCGTACACCTCGTACACACGGTTCCGCTCCGTACACCTCGTACACACACGGCTCCGCTCCGTACACCTCGTACACACACGGCTCCGCTCCGTACACCTCGTACACACACGGCTCCGCTCCGTACACCTCGTACACACACGGCTCCGCTCCGTACACCTCGTACACACGCGGCTCCTCTCCGTACACCTCGTACACGCGCGGCTCCTCTCCGTACACCTCGTACACGCGCGGCTCCTCTCCGTACACCTCGTACACGCGCGGCTCCTCTCCGTACACC
This sequence comes from Dendrobates tinctorius, assembly GCF_039654945.1. Classification (NCBI taxonomy): domain Eukaryota; kingdom Metazoa; phylum Chordata; class Amphibia; order Anura; family Dendrobatidae; genus Dendrobates; species Dendrobates tinctorius. The sequence continues at coordinate 11,192,680 of NW_027361684.1, forward strand.
TCGTACACGCGCGGCTCCGCTCCGTACACCTCGTACACGCGCGGCTCCGCTCCGTACACCTCGTACACACACGGCTCCGCTCCGTACACCTCGTACACACACGGCTCCGCTCCGTACACCTCGTACACACACGGCTCCGCTCCGTACACCTCGTACACACACGGCTCCGCTCCGTACACCTCGTACACACACGGCTCCTCTCTGTACACCTCGTACACACACGGCTCCTCTCCGTACACCTCGTACACGCGGCTCCTCTCCGTACACCTCGTACACGCGCGGCTCCTCTCCGTACACCTCGTACACACACGGCTCCTCTCCGTACACCTCGTACACACACGGCTCCTCTCCGTACACCTCGTACACACACGGCTCCTCTCCGTACACCTCGTACACACGGCTCCTCTCCGTACACCTCGTACACACAGCTCCGCTCCGTACACCTCGTACACACACAGCTCTGCTACATCCACACTGTAAATCCTGACCCCACACATACTTACCTCAACCAGCACCATGACAACAGCAAAGCAGAGTCTTGCAGACGGTAGAGGCAAGGCTGTGCGCACAGGACCTGTGATGAGGTCACAGGAGGGGCGGAGTCAGGGGCGATATGATCGGGGGTCTGGACAAAGGCTCCTGATCATGTGACCCCCTGACTCCTCCCCTCCTGTGATCTCATCACAGGTCCTGCGAACAGAGGGAGCAGGCAAGCGAGTGCGACGCTGTGAGTGGCTGCGGGGGGGAGGGGGTCTCATGCTACGGCGAGGATGGGGTGCGTGGGGGGGCGTGGCGGCTTATCTCCCTGCAGTGCGGGTGGAACTTGAATCTATCACCGCCGTGCCCGCAGAGGGCCGGCGGCAGGAGCCACAGTGGCCGCAGCAGCTGGCAAGCGGCCCACGTGACAGCGGCCCAGCGGGAAAATGCCCGGTTGGTTATATTGCCATTCCGGGCTTGGACATCACTGTCCTGTGACAGATCGCTGATCTGTCACATCACAGATCACTGTGACAGATCAGCGATCTGTCACAGGCACTGCTGCAGACTTCCTCATGCCTGCGCTTTGCAGGCAGTGAGGAAGTCAGCTCCCTGCAGGCCCCCCCCCCGTCGCCATCTTGGATCCGGGGTCCTGTAGGGAAAGAGCCCTCCGCAGCAGCGCTGCACATTGGCTGCCGTGGGGGGCTCGGGGAGCACGGAGGGAGCCCCCTCCCTGCCGATGCTTCCCTTTAACCCCCGGTACACAGCGATCGCGTTTGATCGCGGTGTGCAAGGGGTTAACGTGTCGGGGGCGGTCCGTGACCGCCCCTGACACATTGTGCCGGGTGTCAGCTATGATAATTAGCTGACTCCCGGCCGCGATCAGCGGCGCTCACCACGTGGGCGCCGCTGATCGCTGGGACGTAATATTCCGTCCATGGTAGTTAGGTCCAGGGTCACATGGACGGAATATTACGTCCTTTGTAGGTAAGGGGTTAAGCCCATATAGATTATATAACTGTATCTTGAATATGTTTTGGTAAACAGCTAAAATGACAAAACTTTTGTCACAGTTCAAATATTTCTGGACCTAATTGTAATTAACATCATTTTTGCCTTAGTGAACAAATATTAGAATTGCATCAATTAAAATAATATGATTTAATGCATTTAATTATTATCTGTCTGCAGAATATACAAGGCGGTGGCTACTGTGCTCCATTTTCTGTATATAACAATGGCACCCCGATGGCGCCCTGTGGTGCAATTGCCAACAGCATGTTTAATGGTAAGTAACAGAATACACAGGACAACAAAGAAGGGGGTGATCTGTACAAAATACTCCAATATACTAAAAAATTGAATAGACTTAACAGTGTGGGCATATATTCTACATTTGGACCATTTACTAAGGCCGGTTTCACATTAGCGCATTTTCAGCGCGCGCACGGCCGGGGGTAGCTCCGCCCCCGATCCGGCTCTCTGCCCGGCGTGCCCGCCCCTTCCTTGTAGCGCCGCCTCCTAGCGGACAGCGGCGCCTGCGATCGGCGCACCCTATCTTTAGCATAGGGTGCGTCGATCGTGCGCAGGCCGTGCGCTAGTTGCGCTTTGACCTGCGCTGCGCACTTTTGACGGTGCGCCGTGCGCGCCAAAATCCGAAAAGTTTGATTTTGGCGCGCACGGCGCACCGTCAAAAGTGCGCAGCGCAGGTCAAAGCGCAACTAGCGCACGGCCTGCGCACGATCGGCGCACCCTATGCTAAAGATAGGGTGCGCCGATCGCAGGCGCCGCTGTCCGCTAGGAGGCGGCGCTACAAGGAAGGGGCGGGCACGCCGGGCAGAGATCCGGATCGGGGGCGGAGCTACCCCCGGCCGTGCGCGCGCTGAAAATGCGCTAATGTGAAACCGGCCTAAGATGTTTGTACCATATTACTGCCCCGTAATGCTGCCGTTAAGTACACAAACTGAATAATAATTCAGTGGATATGTATGCTGCCTCCGTAGAGTATCCAAATAAGGCTGGTTTCACATTAGCGCTTTTCAAGCGCACGCACGGCCGGGGGTAGCTCCGCCCCCGAGCCGGCTCTCTGCCCGGCGTGCCCGCCCCTTGCTTGTAGCGCCGCCTCCTAGCGCACAGCGGCGCCTGCGATCGGCGCACCCTATCTTTAGCATAGGGTGCGCAGATCGTGCGCAGGCCGTGCGCTAGTTGCGCTTTGACCTGCGCTGCGCACTTTTGACGGTGCGCCGAGCATGCCGAAATCCGAAAAGTTTGATTTTGGCGCGCATGGCGCACCGTCAAAAGTGCGCAGCGCAGGTCAAAGCGCAACTAGCGCACGGCCTGCGCACGATCTGCGCACCCTATGCTAAAGATAGGGTGCGCCGATCGCAGGTGCCGCTGTGCGCTAGGAGGCGGCGCTACAAGCAAGGGGCGGGCACGCCGGGCAGAGAGCCGGCTCGGGGGCGGAGCTACCCCCGGCCGTGCGTGCGCTTAAAAAGCGCTAATGTGAAACCAGCCTAATACTGCGATATAGTGCCCACTAGAGATGAGCGACTTTAAGTCGAGTCGAACGAAATCGGCCGACTATAGGAAAAAGTCGGGGGTCCGACTAAAACACGAAACCCAATACAAGTCAATAGGTAAGCAAAGTCGGCAGATAGTGGAGGACAGTAAACACACCTACAGTGCCAATTTCAATGCCAAAAACATCAATTCTTATTACTTAAGCTTGCCAACCTTAATTTACTTTATAATAATAGTTACGCATTGAAAACTGGGGGATATTTGGCTAAAGTTGTGGGGGGGTAGGGCTGGCTCCAGGTTTTCGTGTGCCCCGGGCCAAAGAGTGTCAGTACGCCCCTTTAACACATACCACAATTCATGATGCTCCGATATGGCACAGAAATATAGGTATAGCACAATGAAAAATACTTCACTTCTTACATGACATGACTGATATATCTATTTTAAATTCTACAATAGCTCAAAAAATGGACAGTATATTACTCCATACAGTATTATGGCCACCACATGGTGCGCCATACAGAATAAAGAGCCCCATATACACTCACTGGCCACTTTATTAGGTACACCTGTCCAACTGTGTGTTAAGACTTAATTTCTAATCAGCCAATCACATGGCGGCAACTCAGTGCATTTAGGCATGTAGACATGGTCAAGACAATCGCCTGCAGTTCAAACCGAGCATCAGTATGGGGAAGAAAGGTGATTTGAGTGCCTTTGAACGTGGCATGATTGTTGGTGCCAGAAGGGCTGGTCTGAGTATTTCAGAAACTGCTGATCTACTGGGATTTTCACGCACAACCATCTCTAGGGTTTACAGAGAATGGTCCGAAAAAGAAAAAAAATCCAGTGAGCGGCAGTTCTGTGGCCGGAAATGCCTTGTTGATGCCAGAGGTCAGAGGAGAATGGGCAGACTGGTTCGAGCTGATAGAAAGGCAACAGTGACTCAAATTGCCACCCGTTACAACCAAGGTAGGCAGAAGAGCATCTCTGAACGCACAGTGCGTCGAACTTTGAGGCAGATGGGCTACAGCAGCAGAAGACCACACTGGGTACCACTCCTCTCAGCTAAGAACAGGAAACTGAGGCTACAATTTGCACAAGCTCATTGTAATTGGACAGTAGAAGATTGGAAAAACGTTGCCTGGTCTGATGAGTCTCGATTTCTGCTGCGACATTCGGATGGTAGGGTCAGAATTTGGCGTAAACAACATGAAAGCATGGATCCATCCTGCCTTGTATCAACGGTTCAGGCTGGTGGTGGTGGTGTCATGGTGTGGGGAATTTTTTCTTGGCACTCTTTGGGCCCCTTGGTACCAATTGAGCATCGTTGCAACGCCACAGCCTACCTGAGTATTGTTGCTGACCATGTCCATCCCTTTATGACCACAATGTACCCAACATCTGATGGCTACTTTCAGCAGGATAATGCGCCATGTCATAAAGCTCGAATCATCTCAGATTGGTTTCTTGAACATGACAATGAGTTCACTGTACTCAAATGGCCTCCTCAGTCACCAGATCTCAATCCAATAGAGCATCTTTGGGATGTGGTGGAACGGGAGATTCGCATCAGGGATGTGCAGCCGACAAATCTGCGCCAATTGTGTGATGCCATCATGTCAATATGGTCCAAAATCTCTGAGGAATGCTTCCAGCACCTTGTTGAATCTCTGCCACGAAGAATTGAGGCAGTTCTGAAGGCAAAAGGGGGTCCAACCCGTTACTAGCATGGTGTACCTAATAAAGTGGCCAGTGAGTGTATTTCTCCATACAGAATAATTGGTCCCATATAATGTTCCATACAGTATATGATGAGCTCCACATAATGCTATAGTATATGATGGTCTCCATGGATGATGCTCCAGTGTGTTATGGGCCCAAATAATGCTCCATATATAATGGGTCCCATCTCTAATGCTCCAGTGTATAATGGGCCCCATAGATGCTGCTCCAGTGTCTGATGTCCCCTATTTGGAATGCTCCAGTATATGATGGGCCCCATGGATGATGCTCCAGTGTGTTATGGGCCCAAATAATGCTCCATATATAATGAGCCCCATTTCTAATGCTCCAGTGTATAATGGGCCCAGTAAATGCTGCTCCAGTGTCTGATGTCCCCCATTTGGAATGCTCCAGTATATGATGGTCTCCATCGATGATGCTCCAGTGTGTTATGGGCCCAAATAATGCTCCATATATAATGAGCCCCATTTCTAATGCTCCAGTGTGTAATGGGCCGCGTAAATGCTGCTCCAGTGTCTGATGTTCCCCATTTGGAATGCTCCAGTATATGATGGGCCTCATCGATGAATGCTCCAGTGTATGATGGACCCAAACAATGCTCCATATATAATCTGCCCCATTTAGAATGAACCCAGGCATGGTATGTGAAAAGAGCTCCATGGAGTAATCTGAAGTGTGGGCTGCCGCATCCTTCACTTTTGGTGTGGGTGAAGGACCCAAGGAAAGAGGTTGCTCCTGACCAGAAGCCTGCACTGACGACTCAGTGCTTGCATTTTTTTAAACTTCAGAAGAGGAGGTGATAGAGCTGGAGGCTGTTTCAGCAATGTAAGGCAAAACCAGTTCCTGATGCTCCGGCTTTAAAAGCAGTTTACCTACTCCCAGAAAAGAGAGCCATACAGGCCTTTCGGAGCCAGACCATGACGCAGGCTCAACACCTCCTGCCTTAGCTGCTATTGTGCTTTTGGCACTACCAGCAAATGCACCATCAGTACCAGCTGGCCCCCCTCGCCCACGGCCTCTTCCACCATACTTACTAATTTTTTTGAAAATGTACCCGAAATACCAGCAGATATATGGTACTGTATCAGAAGCGTACAGCTCTATACAGTCTAGGGATAATTGTAAATCTCCATATATATTTCATGAGTCATACACAGACGCTCACAGGATCAGTATGGATTACACAATAATATAAAAAGTTGAAAAAGGGTGCAGTATCACCAGATACAAGATAAGATAAGATAATCCTTTAATCGTCCCACCATGGGGAAATTCAGAGCATTACAGCAGCAAGGCAGGAACAAGTACAGATACAGATGCATAAAGGCATTACATTGACAGTAGGTAGGTACATATACAGGGAAAAATAAATAAAAAATAAAATAAAATGTAACCGGACTGTCACAACTTTGGATCTATCAGTTCACTGTTTGGGTCGTTCTCCGTTTTGGACAGTGCTGGTTATACAGCCTAACTGCAGCAGGAAGGAAGGACTTTCGATAGCGCTCCCTCTCACATTTAGGATGAAGTAGCCGGTCACTGACAGTACTGCACATCTTTGTCACGGTCTTATGCATGGGATGGGAATCATTCTGCACCATGTAGCTCACCTTGGCCAGTATCCTCCTGTCGCCTACTTCTTGAACTGGGTCAAGGGGGCATCCCAGGACAGAGCTGGCCCTTCTAATCAGTTTGTCCAGCCTATTCCTATCCCTGGTTGATATGCCACTACCCCAGCACGCCACACCAAAGAAGATGACTGATGCCACAACAGAGTTGAAGAAGGATGCAAGGAGTGCCCCTCTAACTCCGAAGGCTCTCAGCCTTCTGAGCAGATAAAGCCTGCTTTGGCTCTTCCTGTACACTGCATCCAAGTGATGGGCCCAGTCAAGCTTATTATTGAGGATCACACCAAGGTACTTATAGGTGTCGACTATCTCAATGTCATTTCCCTGAATGTTCACCACTACTGGTGGATTTTTGCCTTTGCGAAAGTCCACCACCAATTCCTTGGTCTTCCCGGAATTAATCCTAAGGTGGTTCCTCTGACACCATTGCACAAAAGCTTGGTTAGTGTCTCTGTACTCTCTTTCATCACCTCCTGTGATGAGACCTACTATTGCAGAGTCATCAGAATACTTCTGCAAGTAGCAGCTAGATGAGTTGCACCTAAAATCCGCAGTGTACAGTGTGAAGAGAAAAGGGGCAAGAACTGTACCTTGAGGTGCCCCTGTATTGCAGATCACCGTGTGACACACTGTCCCGAACCTTTACAAACTGAGGTCGGTTCGTGAGGTAGTTAAGGATCCAGGTGGAGAGTTGGAGGTCCACACCAACAAGGCCCAGCTTGTCTCTCAGTAGACCTGGCTGTATGGTGTTAAAAGCACTAGAGAAATCGAAGAACATTATTCTCACAGTGTTCCCAGGTTTCTCCAGGTGAGAGAGAGTCCTATCTAGAAGGTGGATAATGGCATCATCCACACCAATGCCCGGCCTGTAGGCAAACTGGAGAGGGTCCATATCCGAGCTCACTAGAGGACGGAGACGTGTGAGAACCAATCTCTCTAATACCTTCATCAGGTGTGATGTCAATGCTACAGGTCTATAGTCATTAAGGTCTTTCGGATAAGGTTTCTTCGGAACCGGTACCACACACGATAATTTCCACAGTTGTGGTACTATACCCATTCTCAGGCTCATATTGAACAGATATGTAATGATCTCACTCAGCTGGTGCCCGCAGGTTTTGATTAGTCTTGCACTGATGCCGTCAGGACCTGCAGCCTTCAAAACTTTGATCTTATTCAGTTCTTTTGCAACCTGGGTACTTGTGAAGAACAGACCCTGGCTCAGTTGACAAGTTGCAGCAGGGGGTGAGGTTATTGTAGCAGAGAGGTGTGAATGGTATGCAGGGGCAGGAGCAGCCAGTGTGTGATTAAATCTGTTAAAGAATAGATTAAGTTCATTAAGCCCCTCTTTATCTACAACCATCCTGGAGACAGTCCGTCTATGCCCAGATATAGACTTTAGACCCTCCCAGACTTCATGGATCCTTTTCTGTGACAGTTTCAGTTCAATTTTTCTCTTATAATTAGCCTTTCCCTGCCTGATTAGATTCTTCAGATCTTTCTGCACCTCTCGCAGCCTGCCCTTGTCACCTGATCTGAAGGCCAACTTCTTCTCTTTGAGGAGAGCCTTTATTCCGGGGCTGATCCATGGTTTGTTGTTAGAGAAGCACCTCATTACTTTTGTGGGTACTGTGTTGTCTACACAGAAATTAATGTAGTCCGTTATACAGTGTGTGAGACCATCCATGTCATCACCATAGGAATCTTGCAGCACTTCCCAAGTGGTTGTTTCAAAGCAGTCTCTCAGAGCATCATCACTCTCCTCAGTCCATATCCTCACTGTGCGAGTGACAGCAGGTTCTCTCTGTACAAGTGGCTTGTACACGGGTTGGAGGTGCACTAGGTTGTGATCCGATCTTCCAAGGGGCGGTAGGGCTGACGAGGCATATGCCCCTCTCACATTGGCAAAGAACAAGTCCAATGTTTTGTTATCTCTAGTGAGGCAGGTAACATACTGTGTGCAACTGGGTAGTATGGATGTTGGAGACACATGATTGAAGTCTCCCGAAACCAGAAGGAGTGCTTGGGGGTGAAGGGACTGCATCATGCTCACTGTGGATTGTAGGACCTCAGTGGCGGCATCAGCTTTCGCAGAAGGGGGGACATATGCAGCTATCATGATTACATGCGATAGTTCCCTCGGTAAATAAAAAGGTCTCATGCCCACAGCTAATAGCTCAATGTCCTTACAGCATGTTTGCTCTTTGACCACGATGTGCCTAGAGTCACACCCTCTATCATTCACAAATATCGCCAGCCCTCCGCCTTTCCTCTTACCGCTCTCCCTTGTCCTGTCCGCGCGAATGAGTTTAAAGCCGTCCAACGAGACAACAGTGTCCGGAGTACCTTCGGTGAGCCAGGTCTCTGTAAACAGCAACATGCTGCACTCCCTTAATTTCCGATGATGTCTGGTCAGCGCCGACAGTTCGTCCATCTCATTCCCGAGTGATCTCACATTGCCCATAATGACGGAGGGAAGAGCAGGTCTATAGCGCCTTCTTCTAGCTTTCCTGAGGGCTCCAGCTCTGCAACCTCTTCTCTTAGTCTTCCTTATTTCTGGTGGAATGTCCTCTGGTCTATTAGCAGCATGCTGCCTTGCTGTGTCCCTAAGCAGCAGTATAGCTTCTCTGGAGTAGACAATAGGGTCTTGTTCAGTTCCTGGATTTCCCAACACAATAGATCCAAGTAAAAACAAGGTAAAAAGTCCATCAAAGGTCCAGGTCCTCTTATGGTTTTCCATAGTGCAATGTCCCTTTGGAGTAACAATAAAAAAAAAAAGAGAAAGGAAAAATAGAAAATAGAAAAAAAGGAGATCAAAGAAGGAGCTACTGTAACAGGCTGCCACTCCAGCGGCGCCAGGAAGTAATATAGGAAGGTATATATAGTATGGTTTAAACATTCTGAATCTCCGTATATATTTCAGGAGGCAGACACAAACGCTCTCAGGCCCAATAGGGATTAGACAAGAATATAAAAAGCAGTAAATGGGTAATGTATCACAAACGTACAACTGTATACAGTGTGGGTGTAATCTTAAATCTTAAACTATATTTCTGGAGTAACAGACAGACGTTAACAGGCTCATTATGGATTACACCAGATTCAAAATAGCAAAAAAAGGGTACTGTGTCAGCGCTGTATACAGTGTTGGGCAAATTTGAAATCTCCGTATATATTTCCGGAGTCACCCTCAGACGCTCACTCAGTCTGGATTTGACCATAACACAAAATGTTGAAAAAAAGGTACTGAATAGCAAGAAAGCAAGTATATATATTATAGGGTACAATTTAAATCTCCGTATAGATATTCCCGTAGTCACCCTCAGACGCCCACCCAGTATGTATTTGACCGTAATACTAAATGTCGAACAAAGGTACTGTATAATAAGATAGAAGCTGTATATAGTATAGGGTAAAATTTTTATCTCTGTATATATAGACGGAGGAAACCACACACACTCACTCAGTATGGATTATACCGTAATAAAAAATTTAGAACAAAGGTACTGTATTAGCAGATACCTGGTGTATCCAGTCTAGGGATAATTGTAAATTTCCATCTATATTTCCGGAGTCAGACACAGACACTCACAGGCTCAGTATGGATTACACCAGAATATAAAAAGTAGAAAAAGGGAAATGTATTCGAAGCGCACACCAGTATACATTGTTGGGGTACTTTTAAATCTTCGTATTTATTTAAGTCTCAGTAAGCCAGTCCAGACTCTCCACTACTGGAAACTAGATGGATACAAGTACAGACGGAAAGTCGAGTGTTTGCAAAAATTTGGGAATTACTGATCACGGGAAAACCTCCCGGTAGATTTCGCAGAGGCGATGCTGACCCTCAATTACTTTGTCTGTGGAGACAGCGAAAATGGTTATTTGTGAAAAAAGGATTGCTGTATCGCAATAGCTTGGATCCCATCACCGTTACTCGTCTCCATCAAATTGTGATCACAGGGAGAGATGTAGACATGGTCCTCACTGCCTATCATGATGTGTCTGGTCACTTTGGAGTGCAAAAGACAGAAGCCACAGGCCGTAGGCGATTCTATTGGATTGGCATGAGAGGAGACATTGAAAAATGGTGGCAGGAATGTCACACGTCTGTGACTGGAAAAACTGTGAAAGCTGATCATAAAGCACCACTGCATCTGATTGTGAGTTGACGTCCATTACAAATGGTAGCCATTGATCATCTGAAGGTAGAGGCCAGCAGGACAGGCCATAGCTACATCTTAACCATCATCGATCAGTTCACCAAATTTGTAGTGGCCGTCCCTGTGAAGGATTTAACTGCCCAGACTACACAGCGGTGGAGCAGGGAGAGGTAAGTATTGCAACTTGCAAGTGCTGTGGCCATGAGCAAGCAGGGGCGGCCCACTCGTGGGCAATGGTACTGGCACAGGGCCCCTCATAGTACGCTGGGGTGTCTGACAGCGAGTGGGACCCCTCACTGTCAGAGACACTGAATTGTACTATGATTGGCCCTGTGCCAGTGCCGTCGGCCAAGAGTGGGCCCACCCACCTGTACAGAGCAACGGCACTTGCGCAAGGTGGTGACCCCAGCCCTTGGGGGGGCAGCCCAGTTTGGGAGGTTTAAAAAATGGCATATGTTGATGTGTAGGATGTACATTCAGCAGCTGCAAATGGAGGAATTTGACAAGTCCGAGGAAGAGGGGACAAAATCCTTTGAAACCCATGCATGGTTCATTTTAATGAAGGTTAGATTATCAACATTTTGGGTCGACAGACGGGTCCTTTTTTCTGTCAGGATTGATCCAGCAGCACTGAAGACTCTTTCAGATAGCACACTAGCAGCAGGGCAAGCGAGCTCCTGTAAGGCATATTGTGCCAATTCAGGCCAGGTGTCCAGTTTACAGGCCCAATAGTCAAAGGGGAATGACCTGTGAGGGAGAACATCGATATGGGAGGAGAAGTAGTTTGTAATCATAGTTGACAACTGCTGTCTCCTGTCACTTGCAATCTATGCAGTATTACCAGTCGTGTGAGCGGTACTTGAGAAATCAGTCCACAACATGGTCATGAAACCCCTGTCTCCAACGCCACTTCGGCTGTGTGTACCACGAACACCTCTTCCATTTTGCCCACTTCGGCTCGTTGGAGAACCAGCACCGCTGCTGTGTGTTGGGAATGCCTCAAACAAACGGTTCATCAGAGTTGCTTGTTTGTTAGCCAATATTATCGCTAGGTTCTCCTGTGGCATGATGTTGTGTAATTTGCCTTTATAGCGTGGATCGAGGATGCTGGCCAACCAGTAGTCGTCATCCTTCATCATTTTGGCAATGCGGGGGTCCCTTTTTAGGATCCGCAAGGCATAATCACACATGTGGGCCAATGTTCCAGGTGTCAATGACGCACTGGCAGTGGTGGGTGGAGGAGCACTTTCTGGCAAATCCACATCCCTCCTGTCACGCACAAACCCTGTACCTGACCTTGCCATGCCAACATTTTCTCTTGCCCCCAGAGAAGCATCCTCCTCCCCAAAATAATCATCCCCCTCCTCCTCTTCCTCTTCTTCCTCCACCTCGTCCAGGACAGTTCCTGACCAGACAATGGCTGACTGTCATCAAGGCTTCCCTCCTCCTCCTCCTGTTCCTCCTCCGCTGCAGACGTCTGATCCTTAATGTGCATCAAAATTTGCATGAGCAGATGCATAAGTGGGATGCTCATGCTTATGATGGCGTCGTCTGCGCTTACCAGCCATGTGCATTCCTCAAAACACTGAAGGACTTTACAGAGGTCTTTCAGCTTTGACCACTGCACACCCGACAACTCCATGTCTGCCCTCAAACTGCCTGCCCGTGCATCCTCCCACAAATGCATTACAGCCTGCCTCTGTTCACAGAGCCTCTCAACCATGTTCAGGGTGGAGTTCCACCTTGTTGCAACATCTATGATTAGGCGGTGCTTGTTGGGGTGGAGCAATTGCTGCAGCTTCTGCATACGACTGGAGTGTACGGGCGAGCGACGGATGTGCGAGCACAGTCTTTGCACCTTTTGGAGCAGGGCTGTTAACTCTGGATAATTATTTAGGAAGCACTGCACCACCAGGTTCAAAGTGTGAGCCAGGCAAGGTATGTGTGTGAGTTTTGCATGGCTGCCACAAAATTCCGGCCGTTATCACTGACTACCTTGCCTGGCTCAAGATGTAGACTGCCCAGCCATGACTCAGTTTGTTGGCCAGTACCTCCACGGTGTCTGTTGTCGCCCAAAGACATCATCTTTAAAACAGCCTGCTGCCGCTTACCACTAGCTGTTCGATAATGGGACACCTCGTGTGCAACACTGGCAGCTGCGGATGGAGTGCTCGTGCGACTGCGCTCTGTCGACGAGCTTTTGCTTCTGGAGGAGGAGGAGGAGGGTCGAACGCCTAGAGCCAACTGTTTCCTATACCGTGGGCTAGGCAGCACTGTTCCACCGCTGCTGTCCCCTGTGGTGCCTGCATCCACCACATTAACCCAGTGCGCAGTGATGGACACGTAACGGCCCTGGCCATGCCTACTGGACCATGCATCTGTTGTGAGGTGCACCTTTCCACTCACTGATTGAGTGCATGGACAATGCGGTCTCTCACATGCAGGTGGAGGGCAGGGATGGCTTTTCGAGAAAAGAAGTGCCGACTGGGTAGGTCATAGCATGAGACAGCGTAGGCCATGAGCTCTCGGAAAGCTTTGCTTTCAATCAAACGGAAGGGCATCGTGTCTAACGAGATCAGTTTGGCAATATAGGCGTTCAAAGCCAGTGTACGCGGATGAGAGGATGAGTACTTTCTTGTCCTACTCAGAGTGTCTGCTAGGGTGAGCTGGACTTGAGAGCTGCATATGGGGGAACTAGCAGTGGACCGGACGGACTGAGAGGGGGTTAGTGATGATGATGGTGTTGGCTGTGATGGCATAGATTTATTGTTTCGTTGCAAAATCATTGTGATTCCCTGACTGCTTTTGCCTTGCGACGACACCTCAACATTTATTGCTGGTGGTGTGCTTACCGGTGGCAGTGGTCTTACAGTGGGGGAAGCGATGGAGCGTTGCTAGCTACCTTCAGTCGGAGCAGGTGCACATGTGGTACCTGAGGATTTCTAGTCCGTCCACGCTTGCAAGTGCATGGTGGTTAAATGTCTAAGCATGCAACTGGTATTCAAATTTCTGAGATTTTTCCCTTGGCTAAAGGTCCTTCCGCACTTCTTACAGATAACCTTTGCCTCATCAGTAGGATTTTTGACAAAGAAGTGCCAAACTGCACTCTTCCTACTATGGTATAAATTTTCAGGGCTTGCACGCTGTGCTAATTTGACCACGTGGCCAAGCTGTCCTGCACCTCTTTTGGTTTTTGTTCCACGTTTTTGGACAGCTACGGGCTGCCAGATAACCGCTGCTGAGATGTCGATGCCTGCCGCGGATCCTTCTTATCTGAGCTATTGCCAGCGGCACCCTCTTCCCCCAATGGATGCCAATCCGGGTCAACAACTGGGTCATCCATCACCTCCTCTTCAATTTCATCTGCACCTTCCTCTTTGTCGCCGTGTAAGGTGGTATAGTATGCGGGAAGGGGCACCTGAGTTTCATCAGGGTCAGATTCTGTCTCAGTAGACTGCGAGGGCAATGTAGTGCTGTGGGTCAATGTACCAGCAGAATCATCTAGCAGTGGCTGTGCATCAGTGCACTCCATGTCAGATTCATCTTGGACTGGGAAATTCAGGATTTAACTGGATAACCCAGGCATGGTATGTGAAAAGAGCTCCATGGAGTAATCTGAAGTGTGGGCTGCCGCATCCTTCACTTTTGGTGGGGTTGAAAGACACAAGGGAAGGTGTTGTTCTTGACCAGGAGCCTGCACTGCCGACTCAGTGCTTGCAGATTTTGAAAGTTCAGAAGAGGAGACAATAGAGCTGGTGGCTGTTTCGGCAATGTAAGCCAAAATCTGTTCCTGATGCTCTGGCTTTAAAAGCTGTTTTCCTACTCCCAGAAAAGGGAACCTTACAGGCCTTCTTGTGCCAGGCGATGACGCAGGCTCAACACCTCCTGCCTTAGCTGCTATTGTGCTTTTGGCATAACCAGCAGATGCACCACCACCAGCATCAGTACCAGCTGCTCCCCCGCCCACGTTCGTGGCCTCTTCCACCATACTTCCTCATGTTTGTGAAAATGTAACAAAAATACCAGCAGTACTGTATGAGGAGCGTACAGCTGTATAAGGTGTAGGTAAAAATTTAAATCTCCGTATATATTTCCTTAGTCACAGACGCTCTCCCAGTATGTATTTGACTGTAATCCAACCAGCAGATATACGGTACTGTATCAGAAGCTGACAGCTCTATACGGTGTATGTATGGAAAAATGAAAATCTCCGTCTATTTTTTAACGGAGTCACACCCAGATAGCATGTATTTGTCCGTGATACCAGCCAGTACACGGTAGTGTGTGAGGAGCGTACAGCTCTATACGGTGTATGTATGGACATTTTTAAATATCCGTCTATTTTTTTACGGCGTCAACAGCAGATATACAATTCTGTTAGAGAAGCGGACAGCCCTATACGGTGAATGGAAAAATGGAAATGTCCGTCTATGTATTTACGCACTCACACACACACGCGCTGTCTCTGTATAGATTGGACCATAATCCAAACAGCAGATATACGATACTGTTTGACAAGAGGAAAGATTTATACTGTGTGTGTATGGAAAATTTTAAATCTCCATCTATTTTTTTACGGAGTCACACACAGATAGCATGTATATGTCCGTGATACCAGCCGGTACACGGTAGTTTGTGAGGAGCGTACACCTCTATATGGTGTGTGAAAAAATGAACCCTCTGTAACTGTGCAGAAAATCAGAATAAAAGTTTTTTTGATATTAAAAAAGCAGTCTGCACAGCAGTGTGCACATAGCAATGCAGCTATGAGGTAGCCTTATAAGGCAGCCTAATAACTACCAGTGCTGCTGCACACACAAAAATCCTCCCCTGTCACTGCACACTAACTCTACAGTTGAAATCGCTATCAGAAGAAGCACAGTTTTTTTTCTTTGTTGCCTAACGCTCTCCCTATTGAGAATCAGCAGCAGCAACCTCTCCCTATGCTAAGATCGGCAGAAGTAAAATGGCGGTCGGCGGTCAGGGCTTTTATAGTCACTGTGATGCCACACAAAGCCAGCCAATCACAGGAATGCCCTTCTCTAAGATGGTGGTGGCCGCTGCCGATGTCATCGCGTTGCCCACAGTGTGCGTCCTTGATGATTGGATGAGAAAAGGCGCTGGAAGCATCATGGGAAACGTGACTTTGGCGCGCGGGTCGGCGACCTCATGGCCGACCTCACGCTATGGTCGGGTTTCGATTAGCGAAACCCGACTTTAGCAAAAGTCGGCGACTTATCAATTTGACCGACCCCGTTTCGCTCAACCCTAGTGCCCACATAACATCAACTTATATTTCCCACATAATACTCTCAGTTCAGCGTTTTATTTAAGTTCAGTGTTGACATGAAACTATCATATATAGTCTAAATATTAGCAATATACAATTCCTAAACAGCAGAGTGGTTGGTAGTAAAGCTCTTGGTGTTTAGGACAATTTACTAATTTATTATGTGTATTTGGTACTTGAGCTGGAGCTTAGGCTAAGGCTGCAAAATGGCTTTGGCCCCATCTGGTCCTACTGGTTCCAATTTTTCGAGACTTACTTGTCGTGCACCTTGCAAGTCACAATGTGACCCCATTCGCTAGCATTATGCTGTGATGTACCACCATACAAAGATCTCTGGCCGCCTGACCTGGTGTCATGGTGTTGTTTAAACCTTAATGTTACTGAATTAGAACCTTTCTTTTTTACTTTTCAGAAAAATGTCTGCAAAGATATGAAATGCGCACTCAGATGTAGAGGAAACCTTTAACCTAAATAATATCATTTTTTTTGCCTTAGATACAATAGCATTAATTTATCATAAGGACTTGACTAACATAAAACCTGTTCCAATGTTGAAAACTGGAAACACCTGGTGGTCAGATAAGAATGTGAAGTTCAGTAACCCCAAACCTAAGGACGATCTCGTACAGGCCTTTGCAGGTAAAGTATGTTCCCCATGTTCTAGTTATCTTGGCTAAAGTGCAATATGACTTTTTACTGTTTTTACTGACCTGAGACTTAAGAAAATAGCATCCCTCGAAAATGCAGCAGCTGTCATCTGTACACTATGCTGACACCTTGCTGCATCAGCCATGATCGGTGTTGGGCCCAACCATGGCCATTTCACCTCCTAGATGCTTCTGTCAATAATAACAGCAGCATCTACATGGTTAATAGAGTGTTGTGACTCCCTCTTTAACCTCATCGGCACCATGAGATCATGATTGTGAGGTCCTGATGCTTGCCATTCCAATTAATGGCCTTCGAGTCTGCAGGATACAATTACCTGTTCAAATGTTAAAATCCCAAAAGAAGACTAAATAAACAATGTCTCAGCCATAATATTACAACAGAAACCCGAAAGAAATAGGACCAAGGAGCAATATAAAAAAATGTAAATTTTATTATTTTTTCAAATGAGGAGTAAAATTAGTATGTAGTCCAACAGTTAAAAAAAAGGGAATCAGTGACACCTGAATGCCACACTGAAACCGGGTCGGTATAAATTAGTTAGTTAGTGAAATCCATATACAGTATATCATATATGCCAATGACAATAATGCAAATATTAGTAAACCATACATGAAACACCAATATAAGAGTAAAAATACCAGCCAGATATAAGTGCAATACAGAGTATATATATATATATATATATATATATATATATATATATATATACACATATATATATATATATACACATATCCATATATTTAAATATATGTATATGAATAGTGAAAGTGGTCAAAAAGGACCTACATAAAGTATACACATATGTATGTATGTATGTGTGTATATATATATATATATATATATATATACACACACACACATGTAAGTAGGCAAATATCTCTCAAAAAAGAATAGATGACGAATATAAAGTGCAATAGTGCAATAAAGGAGGACCAAAAAACCGGACCTGCCGAAAAATATATAGAGATATATACAAACTGGCAGCAAAGTTTACAGATGAAATACAGTGACTCAGCAGCTCAAAACAACATATATACTGGCAATAATAGTAATTATGTCAAACAGTGCATATATATTGGAAACCAACTTGGCTAAAGTGTGGGCAGAGAGACCCCAACGCGCGTTTCGCTTTGTTGCATCTTCGGGGGGCGAAGGTAAATGCTATTTATGAAACATTTTGTGTGGAGTGACTACCTGTAATAACGGAATCAACATTCAAAGTTTAAAAATTAAAAAAGGAGATTGTCAGCACGGCATGACTGATTATACCAAGTACAGGCGCTTGGTGCACCCTTGGCGTGGCTAAACAGTTCAGTGCCCCTTCTCACCTACTGGATTTGCATTTATCTCTGCCCTTCTCTTCTTTGATTGACAGCTCTGGAGCCAGCCCTCCTCTAGGGGCTGCTGTTAAAGGCTTCTCCTTGTGTTTCTCCAGACATAGGCAGTACTAGCTACACTGCTCCATGTTTTATTGAAGTGTTCTACACTTTGTAACATAGATGGCTAAATAATTTCTCAGCTTTTCCCGGTCTATGACCATCTATCTAGTTTTGTAGAGCTAGGTTTTCAATTTATCGGTGACATCAAGATCAATTCTCTTGTGCCTCAACTGATCACAGCCTATGTAAAAAAAGCACAAGTTCACTTTTGGCTATTTTGCACGTTTGTACTGCAAAACTGGTGAGCTGGCTATCAAAAATGCAATGTGTAGCATATGTAACATGAGTTTTTGAAAGGTCTGGCACAACAGATGTGCTGGATGAATTGGAAATAAGAGATCAGTTCCCACATCGCTTTCTCACATTTTTCTACTTTATTTGAAAAATATTAAATCATTTAGAAAGTGATTACAGCAACACATTTCAAAAATGTTGGGACAGGGCTGGACTGAGTCACAGGACTGTGTATAATAAAGAGGCAGAATCTCCCAGATGCCAAGATGGTCAAAGGTTCACAATTTCAGAGAAATATTACCCAACATAAAATTTCAAAGACTTTGAATATCCCATCATCTACAGTACATAACAGCAAAAGATTTTTGGAGAAACCCATTTGCAATAGGGACAATGCCGATGGATACCTGGGCCTTCAGGTGGCAATAAATTAAAAACAAACTGCATGCTTAGGAATACTTACAGACATCATTTTCTGTGAACACAGTTGACCATGCAATCCACAAATTCAAGTGAAAGATCTGTCATACAAACAAGAAACCATATATCAATTCAATGCCAAAACACTGCCATCTTCTCTCTGCCAAAGTTCATTTGACTGAGTAAAATGGAAACTGTTCTGTGCACAGATAGACCAAAATTTGAAATTTACAGAAATCACGATTTCCGTGTCCTGTGGACTCAAGAGCATTAGATCCTATGGCAAGGACAGCTTACACATTTTGAAAGGCCCTATCAATGCTGAGCATTATACAGCAGTTTTATAATTGGGATACACAAATGTTTTGGTCCAAGGGCCACATTTTCATACTGAACTAATCCCAAGGGCTGTAAAAAAAAATTCTACATGCATGAATACCTTACCAGAAACATCGTCAGTACATTTATAAATCACTAAAACCAAGTTTTGAGCATTTGAGGAGGATCTGGAGAGTTTTTGCTAAGTTTCTGCTTCAAAAACTTAGTAAACGCACCCTAATTTACACTGAGTTTGTGAAGCAGAAATTGAGCAGAAACTCACCAACTCCTCCTCATAATCTAAAAACTAGTTTTGAGAGTGTTCCAGTTTTAACGTAGACATAAAGCACATTATGGATTGCTACATGTGTACAATGACAGAATAACTGGCTGCACATGAATGAAGTGTAAGAACCACCTTCAGTACATGAATACACAGCCAGAATCACCACTAATACATGAATGCAGTTCCAGAACCACTGTTAGTACATGAATGCAGTTCCAGAACCACTGTTACATGAATGCAGCGCCACAGACCACCCTCGGTAAATGACTGCAGCGCTAGAACCACAGTCGGTACATGAATGCAGTGCCAGGACCACAGCCGGAAAATGAAATCAGCACCAGGACCACTGTCAGTACAGAAAAGCAAAACCAGGACCACTGTCAGTATATGAATGCAGAGCCAGAATCGCCATCAGTACATGAATGTAGTGCCAGGACCACCATCAATACACAAAGGCAGCGCTAGAACCACCATCAATACATGAATACAGCACCAAGCTTAGTACAGTGTTCAAAGGGTCAGCCCCATATACACTTGTATCATGTGAATCTGCAACTCCCAGTATGTCTTTAACAATGGTTTGGAGATGCTGGAAGTTGTTGTTTCCAGACATTATCAGAGTGCAGATCATACAAAAACAATAGCACTGATGAGATGCAGGCATTACCACAAATAAACATTTACATCCAGGAACCTTATAGTTGACTTCTCTAATTGAAGACATTCCCGTCCCTTTTGTCTTCATGTAGTACAGACCACCATGATGAGATTTCAAGCCTAGAGGTCATCTCTCTAGACTTCCCTCTTCTCTGGGATTCTGCAGCAGTTTCCGACAAGGTGCCCTTAAAAATTAAAGTATCATTTATGCCCAATGAATAAAAATATCTCCTATGCTGTACCCCTGAATAAATAATTGCCTCTCACTGTGCTACCTACAGAAAATAACCTCCATACTGCCTTTCTCCATGACATTCCCGTACACGGCCGCTATACATAATATCACCAACAATGCCCCTCTCCATAATATCTATCCACACTTCTCCTCTCTATAATATCCTTCCACACTTCTCCTCTCCATAATATCCCCCCCACACACTACCCCTCTCCATAATTTCATCACACATACACTCGCTATCCTGTGCTCCCTTTCTCAATTTTCCCTCAATTGCCCTTGTAGTAACATTTTGCCCCAAAACCTCTCCCCCCCCTTCCATCTACAGTACATGTCAGGACATATAAATCTTCGGCTCCTACATTGAGCGCTAATCATTCCCCACCACGTCCTGCCCCTTGTGTCCTGCATTACGTTGACAGCATCAAGCTGCTCTACGTCAGAGAAGGAGCTGACAAGGGTTCCTCTCCCACAGCCCTGGTGCATATTTTTTCAAATATGTTTGCATCTCAAAGATGGAAATAAATTTTAATATAGGAAGATGAGAACCGGAGTCTCACAGTTCTTTCTGAGCTGCCAGGAAACCTTTTGCATCATGAGCTGTATGTTGTACAAACCACCAGGAAACTGAGGCTAGCCACCACCACTCTCGGACAAGCCGTGAGGCTTGGAAAGTCAATAGGTATTGGGTCAGGTACTAAGATGGCTTGAGATATACCAAGGGGTAAGTCAAAAGGAGTAGTCAGGTAACAGTC
This sequence comes from Dendrobates tinctorius, assembly GCF_039654945.1. Taxonomy (NCBI): domain Eukaryota; kingdom Metazoa; phylum Chordata; class Amphibia; order Anura; family Dendrobatidae; genus Dendrobates; species Dendrobates tinctorius. The sequence continues at coordinate 11,213,523 of NW_027361684.1, forward strand.
CAGAATCAGAATTCAACTCAGATGCCAGACCTAAATTCAATTGAAGAGCCGTACCCAGAAGATGCCCTCGTAATCTGACAGATTTGAAGAACCACTGCAAGCAAGGGTGGTCAAAGATTTCTAGTTCTTAATATGTCATTTTGAGTCCTTCCCATAGAGATTAACTGCTGTAAAAATTCAAAGGCTTCTTTAACAAAGAATTAATTTAAGGGTGTTCATATTTAAGGAAATACATTTCCTTTAGAAAAAGAAGTAAATCCAACTTTCAACTTCTGATCTGTGTTCTAGGTGCTGTTGTGAATAAAATATGACTATAAGAGATTTTCAAATCATGGCATTCTTGTTTTCTTTCAATTTTACACAGAACCCAACTTTTTAGGAATTAGGGTTAATGAAATGAGGGCTAAGACAAACTTTACTAATAAGTGTTCTAAGATTTAGAAGTTTTTTCTTGTTGATGGTATCATAGTCTTCTGTACGGGATACAAGTTAGAAACTTGGCTGTACGGAAAAGACAGGAAAAGAGAAAAGGACTTAGTGCCATGTAAACGAGAAAGGGGACACACATTTTTTATCTTGCTTTGAGGAAACTTAACATCCTTATGAACAATATACATGGAGATGATCACATAACATTAAAATCACTGACAAGTGAATAAAATGATTCTATTTGTAACATCATCTTATCACAATGGCACTCGTCAAAGGGTGGGAAGTGAACAGTCAGGTCTGAAAGTTCATGTATTGATGTGTAGGTAACAGGAAAAATGAGCAAGCGCAAGGATCTGAGCCACTCTGACAAGTGTCATGTTCGGATAGCTAGAAAACTACCTCAGAACATCTTCAAAACATATGTTTTTTGTCGGGAGTTACTGTTATGCCCAAAAGCTACAAATATGATGCTGGCTATAATAAAAAGGTATTGGGACACAAAATGCATCACAGACTGCTGCGTGTGGGGCAGCCTAGCTGGTGAGTCCTCGGATTGCCCATGCTGACCTCTGTCTATCAGTGAATAGGCGCGTGAGAATCAGAACTAGGCCATCGAGCAAAGAAGGTTTCTTAGTCTGATAATTCATTTTTTCATGTGGGGAGCTGGGTTTGTGTGCACCAATAACCCAGAAAAGACTTGGCACCAGAAAGGGCTATAGGTAAAGCTGACAGAGGTAGTGTGATTCTGTGCACAATGTTCTGTCCAGAAACCTTGGTTCCTGGCATTTGGAAGTAATGTAGAATGATATCATTTAACTGAATATTTTTGCAGCCCTTCTGTCAGTGGGATTCCCTAATGGCAAGAAACCATTTCATTTTTATTTTTGCAGGAAGTGCCAGGCCGCCATATTGGCAGAAACCGGCTTATGCTCTTGACCCGGACCCTAATAACAACGGTTACAAAAATGATGACTTTATCAATTGGATGAGGGTGGCAGCATTCCCATTCTTCAGGAAGCTTTATAGACGTCTCTCAAGAATAGATGAGTTCACTGATGGGCTTCCGGCTGGAAATTACAGCTTCGTCATTGATTACAGTATCCTTAAAGATGATTCATTTATTTTGTTAGATAACTTAAGTAGCAGCAGTAAAGCAGAGATCCATAACCAGGGCAGAGAAAAGAAAAAAAATTCAAGAAGGCAGAATTTTGGTCACGCACGTTTCCCTTAACAAATGCAATCAAAATGTCAAATATATTGTAGGGATATGTGGTAACTTAAAACTTAACTTTCAATTAATGTTAAGATAAAACCTAGAAAACCAATACCTAAAATTAGTCCAGCTGGTCAAAAAGTGCAAAGCCATTGTAACTCTCACATCACCTACAAATAAAAATACGTAAATGACCCGACCCAAAATGAAGCTTAGGAGTCAGATAGCTGGGTCTGACATGGCCCTTCAAGAAGTTCAGTTGCCATCATGCCCTGCTGAGGATATAGTCAGGTGTGAAGTGTGCTTCTCCCAGTGCGTTTCCTCTGGAAAAAGATTCTTCAGGAGAGAGTCTTAGGCCGGGGTCACCCTAGAGAGGAATACGGACGAGTGAGAGGCGTTAAAAGCACGCATTACACACGGACCAATGATTCTCTATGGGGCAGCTCCCATCAGCCATATATTTCTCATCTGTATTCTACGGTCCGTGCCAATCGCAGCATGCTGCGATTGTCAGCGTACTATGCCCGTAGTACGCCAATGCAAGTCTATGGCTGCGCTAAAAATACGCATTACACATGGACCACACGTGTGACTTGCGAGAAATACGCACCAGGTGTCTTTTAGAAAAGCCGGCAATTCAGTGCGCTATACAGTAAAATCACACTGACAGGTTTTATAACACAAACGAAAGAATAGATATAGACACATAGAATACATATATATATTTATATTTCACAGAGTTCTTCATAGCAGAATAGCCGCTAATTCAATTGCCGGCTTTTGTCAAATCATTCCCCAACCCGACAGGAAATGACACATGGTTTACATTCAGTAACCCATTTCATTTCATGTTTTGTTTTGTATGTCTTTCATTAGTAATTAGATGAGGGTTGATGTGTAAAATTTGGGAGGTGTAGGTGTTAATTTAAGGGGTTAATTCATTGTAAAAAAATGTGTGGGCTCCCGCATTGACAAATTACCGCGGGAGCCCACACATTTTGTTACAACGAATTAACCCCTTAAATTAACACCTACACCTCCCAAATTTTACACATCAATCCTCATCTAATTACTAATGAAAGACATACAAAACAAAACATGAAATTAAATGGTTTACTGTATGTAAACCATGTGTCATTTCCTGTCGGGTTGGGGAATGATTTGACAAAAGCCGGCAATTGAATTAGCGGCTATTCTGCTATGAAGAACTCTGTGAAATATAAATATATATATATATATGTGTGTCTCAATGACATGTATGTATGTATATATATACACTCACTGGCCACTTTATTAGGTACACCTTGCTAGTAACGGGTTGGACCCCCTTTTGCCTTCAGAACTGCCTCAATTCTTCGTGGCAGAGATTCAACAAGGTGCTGGAAGCATTCCTCAGAGATTTTGGACCATATTGACATGATGGCATCACACAGTTGGCGCAGATTTGTCGGCTGCACATCCCTGATGCGAATCTCCCGTTCCACCACATCCCAAAGATGCTCTATTGGATTGAGATCTGGTGACTGAGGAGGCCATTTGAGTACAGTGAACTCATTGTCATGTTCAAGAAACCAATCTGAGATGATTCGAGCTTTATGACATGGCGCATTATCCTGCTGAAAGTAGCCATCAGATGTTGGGTACATTGTGGTCATAAAGGGATGGACATGGTCAGCAACAATACTCAGGTAGGCTGTGGCGTTGCAACGATGCTCAATTGGTACCAAGGGGCCCAAAGAGTGCCCAGAAAAAATTCCCCACACCATGACACCACCACCACCAGCCTGAACCGTTGATACAAGGCAGGATGGATCCATGCTTTCATGTTGTTTACGCCAAATTCTGACCCTACCATCCGAATGTCGCAGCAGAAATCGAGACTCATCAGACCAGGCAACGTTTTTCCAATCTTCTACTGTCCAATTTCGATGAGCTTGTGCAAATTGTAGCCTCAGTTTCCTGTTCTTAGCTGAGAGGAGTGGTACCCAGTGTGGTCTTCTGCTGCTGTAGCCCATCTGCCTCAAAGTTCGACGCACTGTGCGTTCAGAGATGCTCTTCTGCCTACCTTGGTTGTAACGGGTGGCAATTTGAGTCACTGTTGCCTTTCTATCAGCTCGAACCAGTCTGCCCATTCTCCTCTGACCTCTGGCATCAACAAGGCATTTCCAGCCACAGAACTGCCGCTCACTGGATTTTTTTTCTTTTTCGGACCATTCTCTGTAAACCCTAGAGATGGTTGTGCGTGAAAATCCCAGTAGATCAGCAGTTTCTGAAATACTCAGACCAGCCCTTCTGGCACCAACAATCATGCCACGTGCAAAGGCACTCAAATCACCTTTCTTCCCCATACTGATGCTCGGTTTGAACTGCAGGAGATTGTCTTGACCATGTCTACATGCCTAAATGCACTGAGTTGCCGCCATGTGATTGGCTGATTAGAAATTAAGTCTTAACACACAGTTGGACAGGTGTACCTAATAAAGTGGCCAGTGAGTGTGTATATATATATATATATATATATATATATATATATATATATATATATATATGCATTCTATGTGTCTATATCTATTCTTTGGTTTGTGTTATAAAACCTGTCATTTGGCTCCATTATATGTCCATTTTGCAAGCCGGCGAGAAAATCTCAGCATACGGATTACATACGGATGCTTACATGCGCAAAATACGTGACCACACCTTGCTTACAGATGACATACGGATCAATATTTAGGGGTCAATCATCCGTATTACACCTGTAAACTACGGACCGCATTTTGCGTCGGTTAGTGTGACCCCGGCCTTATTCAGTCAGTGGGAAGCTGTCTTACCATCCAAGCACCTTACCACTGCTGGTTGTTCCCTCAAGACCAATATGCGGCGGGTGTCACGCATCGCACTGCCTTACATCAAAATCAACGCACTTTATGTTTGCGGTGAAGTCACTTCTTGGAACACAGACGACATTTTCAGTAGGTGAAACGTATCGCCTGGCGGTGACACGCAATGGTCACATCCGGGCGGCATGTCCATACTCACAGCAATCCGTGAGTTAAACATAGGAGGTGCAGCTATCTCCATGCAATACCACCATTTAACACCCACTCCTACGTCGCAACACTGAGAAGAGTGTGCTTATTCTCTGCTAGCCCCTTACTCCAGGCATCCCCATGCCATAGGACCATAAGGGCCAGCAACAATATCGCGACGGGCATCCTCCTCACATATGCAGTGGGTACGGAAAGTATTCATACCCCTTTAAATTTTTCACTCTTTGTTTCATTGCAGCCATTTGGTAAATTCAAAAAAGTTCATTTTTTTCATTAATGTACACTCTGCACCCCATGTTGACTGTAAAATGTAGAAATTTTTGCAAATTTATTAAAAAATAAAAACTGAAATATCACATGGTCGTAAGTATTCAGACCCTTTGCTCAGTATTGAGTAGAAGCACCCTTTTGAGCTAGTACAGCCATGAGTCTTGCAACAAGTTTTCCACACCTGGATTTGGGGATCCTCTGCCATTCTCCCTTGCAGATTCTCTCCAGTTCCGTCAGGTTGAATGGTGAGCGTTCATGGACAGCCATTTTCAGGTCTCTCCAGAGATGCCCAATTGGGTTTAGGTCAGGGCTCTGACTGGGTCAGTCAAGAATGATCACAGAGTTGTTCAGAAGCCACTCCTTTGTTATATTAGCTGTGTGCTTAGGGTCAGTGTCTTGTTGGAAGGTGAACCTTCAGCCAAGTCTGAGGTCCAGGACACTCTGGAAGAAGTTTTCATCTCGGATATCTCTGTACTTGGCCGCATTCATGTTTCCTTCAAGGGCAAACAGTCGTGCTGTCCCTGCAGCTGAAAAACACACCCATAGCATGATGCTGCCACCACCATGTTTCACTGTTGGGATTGTATTGGGCAGGTGATGAGCAGTGCCTGGTTTTCTCCACACATGCCGCTTAGAATTATCACCAAAAGTTCTATCTTCATCTCATCAGACCAGAGAATCTTATTTCTCATAGTCTGGGAGTCCTTCATGTATTTTTCAGCAAACTCTGTGCGGGCTTTCATATGTCTGGCACTGAAGAGAGGCTTCAGTCCGGCCACTCTGCCATAAAGGCCCGACTGGTGGAGGGCTGCAGTAATAGTTGACTTTGTGGAACTTTCTCCCATCTCCCTACTGCATCTGTGGAGCTCAGCCACAGTGATCTTGGGGTTCTTCTTTACCTCTCTCACCAAGGCTCTTCTCCCGCGATTGCTCAGTTTGGTTGGACGGCCAGAACTAGGAAGACTTATGTGGTCCTAAACTTCTTCCATTTAAGGATTATGGAGGCCACTGTGCTCTTAGTAACCTCGAGTACTGCAAAAATTCTTTTGTAACCTTGGCCAGATCTGTGCCTTGCCACAATTCTGTCTCTGAGCTCCTTGGCCAGTTCCTTTGACCTCATGATTCTCATTTGCTCTGACATGCACTGTGAGCTGTGAGGTCTTATATAGACAGGTGTGTGCTTTTACAAATCAAGTCCTATCAGTTCAATTAAACACAGCTGGACTTATGACAATGTGATATTTTTTTTTCTTTTTTAATAAATTTTCAAAAATGTCAACATTTATGTTTTTTTTCAGTCAATATGGGGTGCAGAGTGTACATTAATGAGAAAAAAATGAACTTTTTTGAATTTACCAAATGGCTGCAATGAAACAAAGAGTGAAAAATTTAAAGGGGTCTGAATACTTTCTGTACCCACAGTAAACAAATGGATGCGATATTTGAATTCAGCACACCAAATTTACAAAGATCAGGTGTGATTCTGTTGTCATCAAATTTGATGTAGACCCATCCTATAATAATGTTTCACATCCTGACCCTGTCTCCGTCCTGGCATTCTTCTGCATCAAATTTACAGAAGCCCTCCCATGAATATTTTTTCCATTAAATATATGTATATGGCGTGTAGAATGAGTACATTAATGTACTGCCCTCCCAAAGTGGCTTTTACAATGAGAGTCTATAATGGCTTTGGACAAGACTTTCACTGTATTTGCTCGCTCACACTGGCGTATATTACCTTTTGTGAGAATATCGGGGCGATTATGCTAACTTTGTCAGAGTTTGATCCGTGTCATCTGATTGTGATTGGATTCTCTTGTATGAGATAATCACAACACAGGTGCAGAGAAGACGGAGAACTTAATTTCTCCACCTGTCTCTTCTCCATTCTTTCTGTGAGAGTAGATTGGACTGCACTTGGATGACATCCGAGTGCAGTCCGATATTTCACTTGCATCCATAGACTTGTATGGGTGCGTGTGATCCAAATCAGAATCACTCATAGCATGCTGTGACTGTTTTCTCATGCCGAATCAGCATAAAAAAATAATCGCAGATCAGCACTGCCCCGTAGTATAACATTGGGCTGAGCTCTTTCTGATGAGACGTTGCATAGCACTCGGCCGTGTTACACAGCAGTGTGAGCAAACCTTTAAAGAGACTTTCGGCTCACACATAGAGCACAGAGTGAGTCGGCTAGTCTGCTGTGACGTCACTGAGAAGAGGAACAGCATGACACTGGATACACACCATATACAGGTACACACAAAAAAATGTGAGTCACGTGAACCTTTGTTGACATGGAGGAACTACTTATTTCTCTGTTATGTCCAATCTGGGCCAGAGGATTCGGATGGAATGAGCGGAGATTGTCCCTCTGCTCCTGGACAAGGCAGAGCTGCCTTGAAAAGACTGACCGCGTGCCTAAGCGTACAATGCTAAACACAGAGCAAAGCTTATGTTATGAATGGACAATCTTTTCTTGTTCCATCTACAACCTCAGTTCATTATAATCTTAACTTAAACACTCAGATTTTCCTGTATCCAGGTTTGGGGGGAAAAAGCATGTGATCCTATCAACTCTGTCATGGTGCGGAGGAAAAAACATGTTTCTAGGAATTGCATATACTGTGACTGGGGCAGCCATTGTACTGACAGCATTTGTCATGCTTGGTGTGCACCTGAAGAAACGGAAGAAGCCTAAAAAGCCATTTGCTGTCAGATAAAACCTGTGTTTTGTAATAAGTTCATTTAGAAATGCTCTTCTGGTATCACGTTTAATATGGTTTTTTTCTCTGCATCAAAGTGTTATCAGCATTGCTCGAAATGCAAAATCTGGTGAAGAACTCAGTAAAAATCTCTGCAAAGGTTTTTAAAATGGCATAATATGGAGTCCATAATGTTCACCGTATGGAAGTAATATATGAAGATACCTGGAATGGGTAAGATAATTAATCATGGCACATTTTTGACAAGTATTGCCCACTAGAAGCTTTGCTTGTTGGAGAGAATACAGTGCCATATGAAGATACCTCACCAAATATCTAAGGCTCTCATCCAATCTAACTGCCCAATTCTTCCTTACTTTATGCTGCCAACCAGGGGTGTAACTATAGTGAGTGCCAAAGTTCCAGTTGCACCGAGGCTTTGGAGCCTAAGAGGGCCCAGAAGGTCACTTTGGTCCATATGAGAAGACCAATGCCATTAAAGATGAGAGTTGGAGGCCCTGTTGGAGATTTTGCACAGCAGCGCTCCATCTTTGCAGTGACGTTAGGTTCTCTACTGACCACACCAGTTTAATCACATCGAGCTCTTTGTTCTATGAGAGGAAAACCCTCAAATAAAACCATTTATTGGTGCAGACCTTGATACTAAATTAAATTCATGTGTCCTTTGTGTATGACTGTGATTCCTATTCTGCCTCTTCCTGATGGCTGCAAATCCCAAGTGTTTTAATTATCAGCTTCTTAGATAATTGTATAACTTGTACTCACACCAGCAGGCGTCCGCAGATAGTTTTAACTCGACCGCCACTGCAACTGTAAATAGACCAGGACAAACGATGCCGTTTTCTTCCAAAATCCTGTATTAGTTTACAATGAACAGTAGGTAAAAAGGAGTAATCTGTACAGGGGAGTACACATGCGTCTTCAGTAATGCCTGCTGTAGCCTAAACTGAAGAAGAAGGGAGGAGCAACCTAATACAGAGCTCAACTGCGGGAGGGACATAGGGACAATCTTCACACAGTCTAATTCTACCTAGCAACAACAGGGAATTTGCTGATTGGAGGAAAAACTCAACATAGAGAATATATATATTACAGGTTGTTCCCATTTGTGGGACACAACAATTCCATTTTCCTTCAAAATCTTCCTTACCTGATGGAGTTGCTGCTGAGGATAATGTGATGAAGAAGAATTTTTATTTATTGCTTTGGCCCAAACACCATTTTAATGTCATTGATGAAAAAGGGTGTGCGATGTAGGAGAAATATATAAAGAATAAGGCGCATCAAATTTTTAGCTCTTTACCCCATCAAATAAATATCTGTGCTCAGTCAATTCTGAAAGCATAGGACCCCATAAAATCAGATGACCCCTACCACCTTTTGAAAGGAAACGGAAACAACAATATAATTAAATATAATTAAAGGGTTAATCCACCCCCCCAAAAAAAAAAAAAAAAACAACAACAGTTTATCCCCTAGGATACCTTGCTGATAACTGGGTGACAGATCACTGGGATCCCAGAGGATCCAGAGATTGGGGATTTGTTTTCCAGAGTTTTTCAGAGATTGGGGATTTGGAACCCTGCGATTGGGGCTCTGTGGTTCTGTCTTGAGCAGAGATGCGCTGGGTATGCTCGGCCACCCCTCCATTCATTGTCCGCGGGCCTACCAGAAATAACCGAGTACAGCACTCCGCTTTCTCCAACAGTCCTATAGTCAAACAAATGGAGCCGAGGTCGAGAAAGCGGACTTCTGCTCCATTCAGGACAGACATAAAATGATCTATTGTTTCAGTGAAGTTTTTGTGTTACATTTAGACAGGTTTGCGTTACCTTGGAAGAAAAAAAAACATTTAACCCTTAGATTACCCAGGTATTTAACACTTTCATAGAAGATCATAAGTCAATAATTTGGCATATTGACTTAACAAAAAACAGAGAGAAAAAAAAACAAAAAACGAAGAAACTAAAAAAAAAAAAAAAAAAACAACACCCCCCACTGTTTTCATGTTTCTTTTGTCTCCCTCCCCCTCCCTTTCCCTTACTTTCTTTCTTCTCTCTTTTTTCTATTAAACTTCTCTACACGTTCTCCACTATATCATTGAGGCCGTCGGGATATAAGGTTTTCAACAGGAAAATCCAGTACGACTCTTTTCTATTTAATTTCTGTTTGTGTCATTCTGTGATATTTGTTCCACAGGGGTTACCTTTATATCAAATTTTTTTTCATTGACCAAGAGGTGTCTGGACAGACTATGTTTTAAAAAAACTTTATTGGTGTTTTGCCTGTGGCCATTCATACGCGACCGCAATGTCTGTGTGGTGCGGCCCACGTACTGAAGACCACAGGCACAGGTGATCACATAGATAACGTGGTCACTCTCACAAGTCAGGTGTTGATTTATATTTAGCCAGCACCACAAATATAAATCAACACCTGACTTGTGAGATTGATCACGTTATCTATGTGATCACCTGTGCCTGTGGTCTTCAGTTGGGGGAATGTATGAGAAGGCAGTGTGGGGATGTGTTTCACAAACCCAGAGAAGATGGAAGTCTGCAGAGGTGAGTTGGGCTGTGAAAAGTGTCTGGACAAGAGAACGACTCCAATCAGAGACAAAGTCATTCATCAGGTACCTGGATGCAAATACTTTTTTGTAATACTGACTAAGGCTGCTTTCACACATCTGGCTTTGTGTCTCCGGCGCTGTGCGGCGAAAAGCCGTAGGGGCGGATCCGGGATGTGCCGGAGACACCGGATGCCTGTGTGGCTGGATACGGTGGAGCCCACATTTAAAAGAGCAGCGCGAGACTCAGAGTCTCCGCGCATGCACTCTGAGAAAAACCGGTCCGGCGCTGTCAAAAAACGTTGCGGCACGGTGCGGCGACAATACAACTCTATGGGACAAAACTGGATCCAGTACCGGATCCGGTTGTTCCAAATTTCGCAGCATCGTGCCGGATTCAAAAAGCCGGATGTGTGAAAGCAGCCTAATTCTCATGTTTTTATTTACATTAGGAGCATTAAAGGGGTTGTCCAGGTTTGTGATGAGTCTGCAGTCATTCTATGTGACTGCAGACTTCTGAACACTCGCAGTGCGCACTACATGCTGTCAAGATTCTGTTGACGGCGATTTGCATACATGCGGTCATGTGACATTCATGGCCTCATTCAATAAAAATGAATTGAGCGAGGCCGGACATGTCGAGTCAGAAGTCTACAAATAGCTCACATGACCGCCTACTCTTGCCACTGGTAAGGGAGAATCCTAAGTGTACAGTGCATGCGCTGTGGAAATCTGGATACACATCATATAGAGTGATTGCAGACTTTCATCACAAACCTGGATGAGCCCTTTAATTATAAAATGAAGCCCTGTAGCCAATCCTAACAGCGTGTAATATACTCACTATCAGGATTCAGCTCTGCTTGCTTGTTCCATCAGTTATCACATGGCCACTTCACTCATACGCGATTTTCATACTTACTGTCACATGACAGCGAGCTTCTCTTCCTGCGTCTCTCAGTTTATCACTGAACATTTAGAGAATTAGGGAGAGCAGCTCTTCAACACGTGACTAAGGGCTCATACTCACTCGGACCGGAGCGTGCGGCTGCATAGAAATGCATGTAGCAGCACGATCCGGTCCGAGCGCCAGTGGCAGTGCCAGGTTTTCATGCGAGCGACTCGCACAAGAATCGTGCGAGTCTCGTGCAAGTGAGTATGAGCCCTAAATGTGCAAATCACATATGTGCTTTTGATGGGAGGGGGGCACCAAAATGAATTCCTGCCCTGTGTTCTGGAAGCTGAATTGTCCAAGCGAAGGAGATGTGATTTCATGAAAACTTTTGAATTCTGCAGAATTTGTATTTTTTTGCTTCTATGAGAAGCCTGAAACAGCTGCATGTAAAAATTGCAGTCGCTTTTACGCTGCTTCAAATCGGTACCAAAAACGCATTAAATAAGGACACGGTGCATGGAAAAATGTAACAAAAATGCTATAATCAGAGATTTTTAGTGTGTAGTTTGGTGCTGACACCTATAGAAAACAAGCAGAAACTCCCCCACAGTATTTACAGTACGTGTGGACACAGCCTTAAGGCCCCGTCACACACAGCAATCTCGCTAGCGTGATCGCTGCTGAGTCACAAGTTTTGTGACACAACAGCGATCTCACCAGTGAGATCGCTGTGTGTGACAGCGATCAGCGAGCGGCCCCCCTGCCGGTATCGCTGATCGCTGCAAGAAACCTCTGGACATTTTTTTCGTCGCTGATCTCCCGCTGGCCAGCACGCATTGCTGCTTGTGACGGGCGGGAGACCAGCGATCAGCTGTAAAATAATAAAAAAAAATTAAAAATATTGTAATTCTCACCTTCCGGCGTCCCGCGCAGCATTCCCGCCTCTCTCCACGCTCCCGGTCCCAGTAATCCTTTGCAAGAATGACCGCGAGACTTTGCGATCCCACAAGAACGGACGTCATCGCGGTAATTCTCGCGAAGGATTACTGGGACCGGAGCGTGCAGAGAGGCGGGAATGCTGCGCGGGACGCCGGAAGGTGAGAATAACAATATTTTTTATTTTAATTCTATTTTTGACATGAATATGGCATCAGCGCTAACGAACACAGCGATGCCGCGCACTCGGCATCGCTGTGCTAATCGCTGGTGAAGCTGTCTGACAGCTCACCAGCGATCCTGACACGTTGATATCGTTGTCGGGATCGCTGGTAAGTTGCTATGTGTGACCTCATATAGTGAAGCTTGTGTCAATATGAGAAAGTGCTTCTCACTAAAGTAGAATATCATCGAAAAGTTAATTTATTTCAGTTGTTCAATACAAAAAGTGAAACTCGTATATTATATAGAGTCATTACACACAGAGTGATCTATTTCAAGTGTTTATTTCTGTTAATGTTGCTGATTATGGCTTACAGCCAATGAAAACCCAAAAGTCATTATCTCAGTAAATTAGTCCCAGCCCCATTGTGAAACAGGCCAAAGAAAATGTGTATGATTAATGAGGAACATTACATTTGGGTCAAAATAATGTGAATGTGAGAAAACACGAATATAAGTCGTCATGTGTTTAATGACTACATAAAAAATTCCCTCCTCACAGTGAAGTGTATATTCTGTTGTATTGTAAAGCTCCATAGAAGCTCAGATACACTGTCACATATTATTAATTGGCTTCTTTATTAATTTCATTCAAGGTGGGTAATGTAAAAGTTCCATTTTGAAATCAGGACAATAGTCTTAACCCCTTATCGATCGCCGATACGCCTTTTAACGGCGGTAATTAAGGGTACTTAAACCACAGCACAGTGAATTCACGGAGCTGTGGAGTAAGTAAATAGCGCCCCCCAGTGTCTGATTTTCTCCGGGGTCTCGGCTGCAGGGGGTAGCCGAGACCCCAGAGAACATGAATTGGGTCGGTTTTTACCGACCCCGCTTTTGCGATTGGCGTTATTAACCCTATAACGGCGATCGCAAAAAAAGCCGCAATTTTGCATTTAAATTCTCTTTCCTCTGATGTGATCACACATCAGAGGAGAGGGAAATAGGGTTCCCGATCCCCCCCCGGTACCTCTCCGTGCTCCAGGGTCCCCTCCCGGTGGTCCTGCGTCCCGCCGGCGTCCTCCGGTGGGCGCCGCCATCTTGGATCCGGAAAAAATGTCGGGCGCATGCGCAGTGCGCCCGCCGGGAATCTGCAGGCTCCGGCAGGCAGATTCCATTCATTCATTTTGATTAGTATGATAAACTATCATAGTGATCAAAATAAAAAAATAGTAAATAACCCCCCCCGTTTATCACCCCCTTAGCTAGGCAAACATAATAAAATAAAGAAATTTTTTTTTTCATTTTTCCGTTAGGGTTATGGCTAGGGCTAGGGTTAGAATTAGGGTTAGGGCGAATTAGGATTAGGGTTAGAATTAGGATTAGGGTGGGGATTAGGGTTAGGGGAGTGTTGGGGTTAGGGTTGGAGCAATAATTGAGGGGTTTCCACTATTTACCAACTTTGGGGGTCTAAAAATTGGGGGCTAAAAAAATCACTTTTGTGGAAATAAAAAAGACTTTTTATTTTCACGGTTCTGCGTTATAAACTTCTGTGAAGCACTTGGGGATTCAAAGTGCTCACCACACATCTAGATAAGCTCCTTGGGGGGTCTAGTTTCGAAAATGGGGTCACTTGTGGGGGGTTTCCGCTGTTTTGGTACATCAGGGACTTTGCAAACGCAACATGATGCCCACAGACCATTCTATCAAAGTCTGCATTCCAAAATGGCACTCCTTCCCTTCAGAGCTCTCCCATGCGCCCAAACAGTGGTCCCCCCCCACATATGGGGTATCAGTGTGGTCAATTTCTCCTGTTACCCTTAGGAAAATAAAAAATGGAGGGCTAAATAAATCATTTTTGAGGAAAAAAAATGATTTTTCATTTTCACGGCTCTATGCTTATAAACTTCTGTGAAGCACTTGGGGGTTCATAATGCTCACCACATATCTAGATAAGCTCCATCGAGGGTCTAGTTTCCAAGATGGGATCACTTTTGGGGGGTTCATACTGTTAATCACATCAGGGGCCCTGCAAACGTAACGTGACGCACGCAGACCATTCCATCAAAGTCTGCATTCCAAAATGGCACCCCTTCCATTCCAAGCTCTCCCATGCACCCAAACAGTGGTTCCACCCCACATATGGGGTATCAGCGTACTCAGGACAAATTGCACAAAAACTTTTGTGGTCCAATCAAAATCATTTTTGAGGAAAAAAAAATTATTTTTAATTTTCACGGCTCTACATTATAAACTTCTGTAAAACACTTGAAGGTTCAAAGTGCTCACCACACATCTAGATAAGTTCTTTAACGGGTCTAGTTTCCAAAATGGGGTCACTTGTTGGAGGATTCCTCTGTTTAGGAACATCAGGGGCTCTCCAAACGCAACATGGTATCCGATCTCAATTCCAGCCAATTCTGTGTTGAAAAAGTCAGACGGAATCCTTCCCTTGCGAGCTCTGCCGTGCGCTGAAAAAGTGGTATACCCCCACATATGGGGTATCAGCGTATTCAGGAGAAATTGCACAACAAATTTTGTGTTTCATTTTCTCTTTTAACACTTGTGAAAATAAAAAAAAAGGTTCTGAAGTAAATTTTTTGCAAAAAAAAGTTAAATGTTATTTTTTTCCTTCCACATTGCTTTAGTTCCTGTGAAGCAAGTAAAGGGTTAATAAACTTCTTGAATGTGGTTTTGAGCACCTTGAGGGGTCTAGTTTTTAGAACGGTGTATTTTTTGGGTATTTTCTGTCATGTACACCCCTCAAAATGACTTAAATATGATGTGGTCCCTATAAAAAATGGTTTTGTAAATTTTGTTGTAAAAATGTGAAATCGCTGATCAACTTTTAACCCTTATAGCTTCCTAACAAAAAAAATTTTGCTTCCAAAATTGTGCTGATGTAAAGGAGACATGTGGGAAATGTTATTTATTAAGAAATTTGTGTGACACATCTCTCTGATTTACGGGCATAAAAATTTAAAGTTTTAAAATTGCAAAATTTTCAAAATTTTCACCATATTTCTGTTTTTTTCATGAATAAACACAAGACTTAAAGAATAAATTTTACCACTAACATGAAGTACAATATGTCACGAAAAAACAGTCTCAGAATTAGCAGGATCCGTTAATGCGTTCCAGAGTTATAACCTCATAAATTGGTAAGAATTGTAAAAATTGGCCTGGTCATTAAGCTGCAAACTGGCTCTGTCGCTAAGGGGTTAAAAACTGTCCCGATAATAATAATAACAAAGGGCCATTGACTCACGAATTGTCAACCATGAAGGAAGGAAACCTCTAGGGAACCTTGGCTGAAGAACTGCCCTTTCTTTAGGCTGTAGATGTTCATTGATGAGAACAGAGACCGAGCTTGGAATCTGTTTCATGGTGCAGCAGGTAATACATTCGATTTGTGACTATATCTAGCTGCAGAAAGTCCATCAAATGTTTTATCCACTGATGGAACAGAGACCAAGCCCGGAATCTGCTTTGTGTGCAGTTGGCATCTCACTGCGGAAAGTCCTCTAATAAATGTCGTATCCAGTGAAGTGAACAGATACCGAGTCCAGAATCTGCCTTGTCATACAGAAAGAAACTCACTTGTTCTGAGATCGCATCTAGCTGTAGAAAGTCCAGAAAATGTTGTATTCACTGGTTGAGATTAGAGACCGAGCCCAGAATCTGCCTCTGTGGCGCCCCTGGGGGTTCAGTCCCCACAGAGGTACTGCACCTCAACCAGAGGTGTGGTATCCCACTGCCCAGGTAACGTGAGGCCACCTGACAGTACTCTTACAGCAGCACCCAACACACGCTATACCAGCAGATGCTCCTGTATCCCTGCTTGGTAGGAAGGGATGTTGGGAGGTGGGTGGAGCTAGAGGGATCAGAGTGGGAGAATAGAAGGGAAGTTAGGACAGTCTTCCCATAGGGGGAAAAAATGGAAGGACGTGTGAAAACACTCTTCCCGTAGGGGAAAAAGGGAACAGACATGTGTGGAGTAGCTCCTGGTCTGCTGGAAGGGGCAGAAGGAAGCTCCCTAAAGAGGGAAAAGATCCTAGAGGCATGAGGTAGCGGTTATACCGCCTGTGGGGCTCGCTCCACGCTGATGGCCATCAGGAGGAGGGATCAGGTCGTAGAAGGGTATCGGCTCGTAGCCTAGTGAAGTGAACAACGGACTCAGTTAGCAAGCCGAAGGCAGTGGCACCTTTAGGTACCTCAGCCACAAGCCACAGTTATCTTTACCAGAAAGGCAGCCATAAGGGAGCAAGGAAACGCAGAGAGTACGTTATCCGACAAGGTCAGAGGTTGCTGGTCTGGGACACTGACTGTGAGGTGTTGGGCAGGAGAGGCGAGAAACCAACACAGTAAGATGGCCAGTAAAGGCATATACTGAAGGGAGTGCTGGAAAGGTGTTCTTCATCTGCCTGGGATTTGACTGGACCCCTCACCTGAAGGATGCAGCACCAAGTGGGCATCTGTGTGCACCAGAACTGTGAGTAAAGCTTTGGAACTACACCCAGCTGTGTCCTCTGAATTCTTCCTGCAACACTCACTCAGCACTGCTACATCTAACATCACCATCACCTCCTACATCCTTATTCCAACCACTGTCTTGGGACAACAGTTCCTCCTGTGGAGAGCAATTCCAGCTCTGCTTCATCACACCATCAGTCCCAGAGGATCTGCACTGCAGCGCTGGTCAACTCTGACCAGAAACCACGTCAGGAACACATATTACAAACTCTTTACTTTCCCCTGTAAATATACCCCTTCTATTGGATGCCTAGGGCTACGGACCGAGTCACCGCCGCTGTGACACTTCCCCTTTAAGAAGCTGCCCAGTACCGAGTAATCCCCACTGCCCTGGTGGGCGCTCCACCTCCTTTTCTTGATGTAAAATTCTCATGTCCAGCTGGATCCCATATTGATTGTGGGAACACAGCGAGGCCCCACTTTGCCTCAATGTCAACATATATGTTACAAAATCATCAAATCCGGTAAAGATTAATATATGTACATGGAGACAGATTATAATGAGTGGGGCACAGAAGAAGTTTACATGTCCCCCATTATCTCTAGATTATAATACAGCACTATGTAATATATGACATTATTTAATGGCTATGTTCGGGTATGTTTTACACCCTAACAGAGCTGTGATAGGATTAGTACCCTGCCTATTATTTTGTTATTTTGTATGTTTAGATTACAGCTTGCTAGCAATCCCTTCTTCATGGTTCATATACAGCCATATACAGCACTCCACCCCGTTTCGTATAACTCCTTGAAAAAGCTGTGATAGTGAAATGACTGTTATTGTTGAAGCGGTGGCCAAGCATTTCTGGTACTAGAGCATGTCTAAACGTACTGATGACTTTTTGTTATTAGCTTTGCATTTTAATAAGGCTTAGTATTGGTACAAGCACTTGCTTATGGCACCTGCGAGTAAATTTGTTTGTTGATATTGAGCACTTTTTATCGTGCCATCAGCTTTTCTGATTTATTACATTTGCATTTTACACCTTTATAGCTGTATATGCATAATGTGATCATGATCAAAAATTTATCTTATTGTTTTTGCCATGATCACCCACTCTTCTATGTGTTTCAAATTTTTTACTCATGTCATCAGCCATTTTTGTTACATATTGTGATTTATTAAAGATTATTTCTATGGTACCATATTCATGATTGGAGAATGACTAAACCCATTCTCATGTAGTCCCACCAGTTTTGGGTCACAGACTGATGATTTAGCTTGCATAAAGAATAATAATGCTTTCAACATTTAGGTCATTAGTGTCCAATTTAAAATTATTTAGCCTATTGCCTTTTAATAGTAAAACATAACATAAAACTTACCGATAAGCCCTAATAACTTACATTTGGCTTTGGCTGGCATAGGCCAGAAATTCCTGAAAGACAAATTTCATGAAGGGTTTAGCTTTCTCAATGTCCTTGTCTAGGCCAAGATCTTTATCAAAACTTTGAGGAGCCAGAGTAGTAAATTTAAGAGGATTCAGAGGAGGATGTGGAATCTGTTCTCTTGTTCGGTAAAAGACAGGGTTTATAAGATTAGTTGTTCATTAATGGACATTGATTCTACTCAGAGAACCAGAAAATACTAGAAAGTTGCTTTCACTGCAATTTAATAATAGATTGTTTTTAATAGTAGATTTTAATTTATGCATTTTATGTAAATTAGAAGAACAGATTATATTTATGGTAGTAAGTATTTTTCTCATCCACATGAAGAAAAAATCAGAAGAGATTATCACATCCTCATCTGGGTCCATATTGATGATTATATAGACGGGTCCAGGCGTAGGGATGTTGGTGCTTTCCTGGACATCTCTATTTTTGGCCAGTGGTTCACGAGGAGTATCGTCTTTTGCAATATTAATTTCATCCCTTTGTTCTTGTGTAATGTTGACCTTGGGACCAATGGAGCACCAACATGCCCGGTTATGGATTCGTTTCCCGAACTGTCCGACTCAGAAAGGGCGAGCAGCAGCTATAGCTCCCACAGTGGAATGGATTCTTGCTTGTCACTTATTCGGCAGCAACTGGGAGGAAGTTACCCTTGAATATGGATGCAGTCTGTTCTTCAAGAAGGCAAAGCAGAGAGCGTTTTCTAAGCGACAGGCTGTGTGTGAGGCGTGAGAATGACAGACTGACAGAGACCACCAACTGGAGTTAATCTAAATCTAAAAGAAGCAATCTACCCTCTGAACAGTAGTGTCAACACCTGTAAACCCCTTCCCGAGCATTTTCCAGTCAAAGACGAGGATCGGGACACATTTTTGACGGGGTTTTAAAAGGTCTGCAGACAATATCAGTTGAATGAATATGGTCTCATGTAAAAATTTACATTAAAAGAAATGTGTCATGTATTTCATTAAATGAATTAGATGTACAGTGGGGAAAATAAGTATATGATAGACTGCAGATATTTTGCAAATTTTCCCACCTACAAAGAATGGAGAGGTTTTTTTTATTTTTATTGTAAATAAACTGTGAGAGACAGAATCTAAAAGTAAAAAACAGAAAATCACATTGTATGATTCTTACATAATTAAGCTACATTTTATTGCATGAATTAAGTATTTGATCACCTACCAACCAGCAAGAATTCTGTATGGAGGAGTGGGCCAAAATCCCTGCGGCAGTGTGTGCAAACTTGGTCAAGAACTACAGGAAACGACTGACCTCGGGGGGACCCAACGTCGTTTTTTTGGGGGGTGCCCCGTTTTAATAACCAGAAAAGGCTAAGTATACAGCAGTGAACTGATATTATTAGCCTGGGAATCTTCATGGGTTTTACCCCCTTCCAAGGCTATAAACATGTGTCCCCAGCTGTCCACTTTCCCTCTGCTGGTTAATAAATTGTCGAGGGATCCCACGCCATTTTTTTTTCAGAAAATAATTTAGTATGTAAAAAAATACATGTACAGTAAGCTACACAAGCACTGTCCTAATTATATATGTCATATGGCACTTCAAAATTAGATAATACTTCAAAAAAGATGCAAGAAGCTAAACGCCATAAAATTAACAAACTTTATTGTGACACTTCATGAATAAAAACTATAATAAAAGAAGATACATTCCAATGCCTGAAAAACTGGTCAATATGTCCAAAACATCCAAGTTAAGTATAGATATCATTGGGCCCACAAAAAGGTCTATAGATATATATATCCTGAGACTATGCCAATAGTAGAAAGAGTACTGCACATGGATAACCCACGTGAGCATGCAAAATGGTGTA
This sequence comes from Dendrobates tinctorius, assembly GCF_039654945.1. NCBI lineage: Eukaryota > Metazoa > Chordata > Amphibia > Anura > Dendrobatidae > Dendrobates > Dendrobates tinctorius. The sequence continues at coordinate 11,233,547 of NW_027361684.1, forward strand.
TGCTAGCGTGCTATTAAATCTACAGGCTAAAGATATGTATCTCCCATATATATGTAGAATCTTAGGATGAAATGAAAACTCAAAGTTATAAAGCAAAGTTGCTTATGAGGAATAAAGCTTCTGTGAACATTACTCCCTGCCAGTTATCACTATAGCACATATTGTAGGCAGCAATATAAAACACGAGAAAACAAAAAACACAAATATCCTGAACTAAAAAGTAAAAAATATACTGCAAATTATGCACAAAGGTAATAATAATAATAAGGGTATTTAGTAAACATAATTTTGATCAAAATAATGTACAAGCCATCCCGCCACGTCACGGCAACCCTTGTGGGACAGTCCCTACTCTAGTATTTAAAACCTTTTCACTTGCCAAGTGGTGTGAATGTGAATAAGGGTCGAGCGGCTGAACCACTAGTAACAGCTTAGGCCAGACTGGATGGCTTTCCCAGCTCAGAAAAAGGGCGGTCACACCCATATATGCACTGAATGCACAATGCAATGAATAAAAAACAAATCTGAACTGAGAAAAGTAAGTTAATGTGTATGCACAATGTAAGTGCATATTAACACATGACCATTAACCAGAGAAAACAAAAAACACAAATATCCTGAACTAAAAAGTAAAAAATATACTGCAAATAATGCATAAAGGTAATAATAATAATAATAATAAGGGTATTTAGTAGACATAATTTTGATCAAAATAATGTACAAGCCATCCCGCCACGTCATGGCAACCCTTGTGGGACAATATAAAACACAGTGCAAGCAGTGCAAAAAAGCTTTATAAAGAGAGGGCATATGACATGATTGTTGCAGCGTAGATCATAGAATCATAGAATCGTAGCGTTGGTGTCACGGGAAGCTTAGGTAACTCTAGGCTGAACCCCGGGGCCCCTGTGGTGTCCCTCATAGACTAGAGGAAACCCTGACTTTCCCTCAACCCAGGGTTTACACTGAAGGTGTGCCTGCCTGGGCCTCCACCCTGTCCTTGTCTCCTGTCCAGCCCTAAGCTGAACCTACCACCCTCCACCCAGTGAAGAGACCAAACACCAGACCCCACAAATAAGTATGGACAAGGGTAAGGGAAACGCACCACACCGCGTACACACAAGAGAAAACAATAAGGTGCAAGGGCAACCAAATAATACCACGCAGGGAGGAAATAATGGCAACAACGGAATATACTACACCAGATATTGTATACTCCTAAGACGCCCCCTTCAGACCGGTAACGCTAGCACAAGACAAGAGCTATAGTCGGCGACGCCCATAGTCACACAGGACAATATAAAGGCAGGGGGCGTGGCTAAGCCCTCACCCAGACTAACAACCTGGCTAACCCAATCCAAGCCGGATCCGAAGACCAACCGGCGCCGCTGAGAACAAAGTGGTAGGATGGGGTATTACCACTGTCTGCCGGACAACCTGGTGCGAACCGTGTCCGACATGACAGTACCCCTCCTTCTATGAGGGACCCCAGGAACCTCACAATGACGAGGGCCTGGCTTGTCCGGATGACGGCGATGAAACATCGTAACCAGTCGGTCTGCATGTATGTCCGAAGCCGGCACCCAAGTTCTCTCCTCTGGACCATAGCCACGCCAGTGAACCAGGTACTGTAGAGTGTGACGCACTACCCGAGAGTCAACCACCTTGGACACCTCGAACTCCAACGTGCCCTCCACCAAGACGGGAGGCGGTGGCAAGGGAGAAACATCCACAGAACCCACGACCTTTTTAAGTAACGCCTTGTGAAACACATTATGCATCTTGTATATGGCAGGTAACTCAAAACGAAATGCCACAGGGTTGACAATTGCGGAGATCCTAAACGGACCAATGAACCTGGGACCCAACTTAAGCGATGGTAATTTGAGTTTGATGTTCCTTGTAGACAACCATACCCAATCACCCACACACAGGTCCGGACCTGGCACACGTTTACGGTCAGCCACACGTCTATACTTAGACCCTACACTCAGCAAGCGCTGCTTTACTCTCCTCCAAACGGATGACAATTGTGCTCCCAACTGGTCCTCCTCAGGGACGCCAACCGAGCACCCCTGGTGCAAGGTACAGAATTGGGGATGTTGACCATAAATACAAAAAAAAGATTCCCCAGACGATTCCTGACAATGATTGTTTATCGCGAATTCAGCCAGAGGAAGAAACGTTGACCACTCTTCCTGATTGTCAGACACAAAACAGCGTAAGTATTGTTCCAAGTTTTGGTTCATACGCTCAGTCTGCCCATTCGACTGAGGATGAAAAGCCAAAGAATGAGACAATTTGATCCCTAGACGTGAACAAAGCGCTCTCCAAAATTTTGCCACAAATTGTGTACCTCTATCAGATACAATGTCAGACGGGACACCATGAAGTCTGACCACCTCGCGAATAAATACCTGAGCAAGGGTCTTCACATTGGGCAAAGATGGCAAAGCAACAAAATGCGACATTTTAGAGAACCGATCAACTATTACCAGAATGACCGTGTTCCCAGCCGAGGTGGGCAAATCCGTAATGAAATCCATGGAAATCTCAGTCCATGGCTTACTGGGCACACAGAGAGGATGAAACATGCCAGTAGGACGGGAACGTGTTGTCTTGGCCCGTGCGCACGAGGTACAGGCAGACACATATGAGGCCACGTCCTGACGGATTTTGGGCCACCAAAAACGACGTTTTACAAGTTCCAGAGTGCCCTTAACCCCTGGGTGGCCTGCCAGGACAGTATCGTGATGTTCCCCTAACACGTTTAAGCATAGGTGTAGTGGCACAAATGATTTATTAGGAGACAGACCCGGCGGTACCTCCTCCTGCGCCTCAGCAATCTCTGCCTCCACTTCTGTCGTGATAGCCGAGACTACAACACCCTTTTGGAGGATAGGCACCGGCTCCTCACATGGCTCTCCCCCCGAAAAACATCTGGACAGGTCGTCCGCCTTAGTATTCTTAGAACCTGGTTGGTAGGTCACAAAAAAATTGAACCGGGTGAAGAATAACGCCCAGCGAGCCTGTCTGGGGGACAGGCGTTTAGCAGACTCTAAATAAAGCAGATTTTTATGGTCTGTAATAACAGTAATCTGATGGACAGCCCCCTCCAAGAAGTGTCACCAGGCCCGGATTGGCAATATAACCAACCGGGCATTTTCCCGCTGGGCCGCTGTCACGTGTGCCGCGGGCGACAGCGCCCGAACATCTGGCCGCTTGCCAGCTGCTGCGGCCACTGTGGCTCCTGCTGCCGGCCCTCTGCGGGCACGGCGGTGATAGATTCAAGTTCCTCCCGCACTGCAGGGAGATAAGCCGCCACGCCCCCCACGCACCCCATCCTCGCCGTAGCATGAGACCCCCTCCCCCCCGCAGCCACTCACAGCGTCGCACTCGCTTGCCTGCTCGCTCTGTTCGCAGGACCTGTGATGAGATCACAGGAGGGGAGGAGTCAGGGGGTCACATGATCAGGAGCCTTTGTCCAGACCCCCGATCATATCACCCCTGACTCTGCCCCTCCTGTGACCTCATCACAGGTCCTGTGCGCTCAGCCTTGCCTCTACCGTCTGCAAGACTCTGCTTTGCTGTTGTCATGGTGCTGGTTGAGGTAAGTATGTGTGGGGTCAGGATTTACAGTGTGGATGTAGCAGAGCTGTGTGTGTACGAGGTGTACGGAGCGGAGCTGTGTGTACGAGGTGTACGGAGAGGAGCCGTGTGTATGAGGTGTACGGAGAGGAGCCGTGTGTGTACGAGGTGTACGGAGAGGAGCCGTGCGTGTACGGAGAGGAGCCGCGCGTGTACGAGGTGTACGGAGAGGAGCCGCGCGTGTACGAGGTGTACGGAGAGGAGCCGCGTGTACGAGGTGTACGGAGAGGAGCCGTGTGTGTACGAGGTGTATGGAGCGGAGCCGTGTGTGTACGAGGTGTACGGAGCGGAGCCGTGTGTGTACGAGGTGTACGGAGCGGAGCCGTGTGTGTACGAGGTGTACGGAGCGGAGCCGTGTGTGTGCGAGGTGTACGGAGCGGAGCCGTGTGTGTACGAGGTGTACGGAGCGGAGCCGTGTGTGTACGAGGTGTACGGAGCGGAGCCGTGTGTGTACGAGGTGTACGGAGCGGAGCCGTGTGTGTACGAGGTGTACGGAGCGGAGCCGTGTGTACGGAGCGGAGCCGTGTGTACGAGGTGCACGGAGCGGAGCCGCGCGTGTACGAGGTGTACGGAGAGGAGCCGCGCGTGTACGAGGTGTACGGAGAGGAGCCGCGCGTGTACGAGGTGTACGGAGAGGAACCGTGCGTGTACGAGGTGTACGGAGAGGAGCCGCGCGTGTACGAGGTGTACGGAGAGGAGCCGCGCGTGTACGAGGTGTACGGAAAGGAGCCGCGCGTGTACGAGGTGTACGGAGAGGAGCCGCGCGTGTACGAGGTGTACGGAGAGGAGCCGTGTGTATGAGGTGTACGGAGCGGAGCCGTGTGTGTACGAGGTGGAGCCGTGTGTGTATGAGGTGTACGGCGAGGAGCCGTGTGTGTATGAGGTGTACGGAGAGGAGCCGTGTGTGTACGAGGTGGAGCCGCACGTGTATGAGGTGTACGGAGAGGAGCCGCACGTGTATGAGGTGTACGGAGAGGAGCCGCGCGTGTATGAGGTGTACGGAGAGGAGCCGCGCGTGTACGAGGTGTACGGAGAGGAGCCGCGCGTGTACGAGGTGTACGGAGAGGAGCCGCGCGTGTACGAGGTGTACGGAGAGGAGCCGCGCGTGTACGAGGTGTACGGAGAGGAGCCGCGCGTGTACGAGGTGTACGGAGAGGAGCCACGCGTGTACAAGGTGGACGGAGTGGAACCGTGTATGTATGGAGTGGAGCCATATGTGTACGGGATGTACGGAGCGGAGCCAAGTGTGTACAAAGCATACAAAGCGGGCTTTTCCCACGGACACAGGAGTACACGGCGGAGCCCCGAGGAGCATTTTAAAACACACACATGACGTTCCACCTGAAGTGATGTGCTGGAAGCTGACCGGAAATGAGATAATTTCTTGAGGAGATTGTGACGGAACCAGGAATGCTTCAGATCCATCACCGTGTCCTCCTCCGACAGCGCAGACAGCAGGATCGCCTTGGAATCGGGGATGTCGGCCATGTGAGCGGATCATGATAGGTCCTGCATCGGGAGGCTCAGGTGGGCACTACAATGGGAGCCGGGCTGCTATAGTATCTTTGTAGAATCTTTCTTTATTTCTTTCTCTCTTTTTCTTTCTTTCTCTGTTCTTTCATTCTCTCTCTGTTCTTTCTTTCTCTCTCTAATCTTTCTTTTTTCTCTCTCTGTTCTTTCTTCCCCTCTTTCTTTCTTTTTCTTTCCTCTCTTTCTCTCTGTTCTTTCTTTCTTTTCTTTACTTCTTTCTTTCTCTCTCTGTTCTTTCTCTGTCTCTCTCTGTTCTTTCTTTCTTTCCCCTCTTTCTTTCTCTCTCTGTTCTTTCTTTGTCTCTCACTGTTCTTTCTTTGTCTCTCACTGTTCTTTCTTTCTTTCCCCTTTCTTTCTCGCTCTCTCTGTTTTCTTTTTTCTCTCTCTCTCTGTTTTCTCTCTTCCTTAGTGCCAGTCAGTGTGCCCATAATGCCAGCCACTGTGCCCTCAGTACCAGTCAGTGTGATCAGCAGTGCTAAATGGGTGCGATTAGGTGTGGACATGGGTGTGACTAGTTGTGAAATGGGTGTGGTTGGGCGTGGCCAAAATTTACCGTCTTTCCCTTCTTCAAAAGTTGGGAGGTATGATAGGGGCGGCTATGACCAGGGGGTCTGGTTGCCCAATAGAGAGCAGTTCTGCCAGGAATTCTGGAATCATGCATACAAAAGGGGACAGCGCTTTGGGAGGAGTACTGTACCTAAAAGCAATAAATAGGACTGAGCTGAAATACTGGGCACAGCTGTGACTACATGTTATATAGTCGTGTTAATCTCCTCTCACTTCTTGTAAACTACAACTGTACAAAGATATTATATAGTCACCATGTGACTAGTGGGCCTGTGTAACTTCAAATGCCAGGGCTGAATTTTAGTCCCAGTCCGGCCCTGGGGTTGTTGCTATAGACGGCATGTTTTTAGTAGAGTAGGAGGAAATGACTAGTTCTCATTTCAATGCCATAACACCCCCCTTGGTCGTTCTGTTCAGAATATCTAGAAAAACGTGCAAACTGGTGACATAAAGTAAATTACTTATTGTCATAATTCTGCAGTCCAGATATGTACTGAGAATATGTGAAAAGCCCGGACAACCCCTTTAATGACAAAAAAAAAAAGTTTTTCTTCCAGTATGTACAGTATATAAAATAATTTACTCATCAATTAGAAACTGCAGGTTTTATTGTTTTTTTCCTATGGTAGCTACATAATAAAGTCAAGCAAAAGAAACATAGGGGCAGCCATTGTGATCTATTTTTTTCCTCTCAAATAAAATAATAGTAAGTGCCCCATAAAATGGTGCATAGGAGAAGCTCAGTTGATTGCTCCATTTCTGTTAAGTTGGCTACAAATATAGACAGATTTTGAGTAAAATCACAAATCTTAAGTCACAAAGATGTTTTTTTTTAATCTGTTTGTACATCCTGAGCCTACTGGTTCATGTACACAACGTCAGACATAAAATAGACTGACACACATGTATTGCAATGGATCAGGGTAAATTTATATTCCACTCATGGGTAAAATTATGAATTTCATTGTGTAGTGTATTATCAGATTTATTTATCCTGAGCTTAAAGAATTGAGCTTTTACCTCTGGACCAGAAGTGAGGGGTCAGCCGAGCAGAGCTGACCGTGGTACAAGAGGAGGAAAGCAGATAGAAGGGTTTGCAATATGACACAGCTACACATCGACCTTATCCGAAAGGTGTGTCTTCTGTGAGCTATACCCAGCACTGTCTAATCATGCAGGAAGTTAGACCAGGAGATCAGCTCTGTATCCTTACATCTCACACACTAAGAAACCTAGGCTATGGTGAGGCGCAGTCTTTTTCTGCTGTGCTGCTCCCTGGTAATGATTGGGCAACTCATACAGGAAGAAGAAGTACACGCCCCCAGTGAAAAGTAATTGATAACACCCACTTGGACTTACCGTTTTCTTTTTTACTTCATATGTGCCAATACTTTGCTAATATCGCCGAAACTGAGAGGCAAAATTGTATAATGTGTCCAGTTAAATAAGTTGTCTTCTACTTGGGCAACTTCTCCTCATACCCCATACTTGGCCCCGATAAAATAAAAAAGCTTATACTCACCTCCCATGCCGGCACCGTTCTCTAGGGTTCCTGTGCTCTTTTGACACATGACTCCAGTGCCCAATCAGCGCTGACGTCACTGTCTCTGCCTCCTGTTGAATTGAACATGAAGAGCAAGTGATAAAGCAGCTAGAGCCCCAACTTCCTCTTCATGTTTGATTTGTCCTAAGGCGGGCACAGCGATGCCGGATCAGATTGGGTGCTGGAGGCACGTGTCACAACAACCACAGAAGAACTCCAGGACCGCAAGTGCTGACACCACGGGAACAGCGCCACCGAGGGAGGCGAGAAAAGTTTTTTTTATTGAATCGGGGCCAAACATCAAGAAGGGGTGGCCCAAGTAGTGGACAGCCCTCTAACCATGACAAATTTTGGGTGCTGGAGGCACGTGTCACAACAACCGCAGAAGAACTCCAGGACTGCGAGTGCTGACACAGTGGGAAGGGCACCACTGAGGAAGGCGAGTAAAGTTTTTTTTATTGAATCGGGGGCAAACATCAAGAAGGGGTTGTCCACGTAGTGGACAGCCTTCTAACCATGATAAATTTGGTTAAAAGGTCCACTTTAATCCAATAAAAATGTTTAAAAGTTTCCAATCAACCCATTTTTCCATCTTCAGGGGGACGAGACAGGGCTGTCCTCTGTCACCTTTTCTTGTTTAATATTGCCCTTGATCCCTTACTAAGATATCTGGAGATGATCCCTTCCTTTGGGGGCATAGGGGTCGGTCACCATACACTTAAAACGTTGGCATTTGCTGATGATCTCTTACTCATGATATCCAATCCTAAGGAATCCATTTCCTCTATAATGGACGCCTTTAATGAATTTGGAGCAGTTTCGGGATTTTGTATAAACTTTAATAAATCTCATGCTTTAGCTATTGTTAAAATTGCTCAGAAACGGTGGCCGTTCCCTTTTCCCTTTCAGTGGAGGAGAAATTCTTTACCTTATCTTGGCGTTGACCTACCATCAAATCCTCATGATATCTATAAATTAAATGTTCAGCCTCTTATTTCTGTAGTTATACAAGAAATTCAATCCTGGAAATCCCTTAAATTATCCTTTGCAGGTAAAGCCCATCTAATTAAAATGATCTCTTTCCCTAAAATACTCTTTCCTTTACAGACGCTCCCGGTTCTACTTTCTAAAGCTGATGATAGGCTACTGACACGAGCCTTCTGCCAATTTATTTGGGGCTCAGAAGGGGGCTCTACAATTAGTGTTTTTAAGCTACAGCAAACCAAATCTTTGGGTGGACTTAATCTCCCAAATTTACGCCTCTACAGTATAGAGGCTGCTTTTTGCCATTCCATAGATTGGATATTCGCCTTTAATTGCTTCTCTAATACCCCAATAGATGAGGCCATGTGTAGACCCTTCAGCCTCCCAGCATTGCTTCACCTACGAAATGCTGAAATTCCAGTGGAGGTTAGAGATAATCCTCTATTATGGTCGGTAATCTTGGGATGGCGTCAAGCTAGACGAGTTAGCGGTCTTGACCCCCACATCTCGATGTTTCTTCCCTTTCAAGGTAACCCCTCTTTTCTACAAGGCAAGTCACCTCCCATTTACAAGGTGCTTGGAAACATTGGGTGTAGACTGGTCCGAGATACGTTAACAAATAATCAATGCCTTCTTACCTTAGAGGACATGGCTTTCAAATACCCAATCCTTACAGAACACAATTTTACTGTCTCTCAAATTAGACATTATGTAAGCACAATATTGCAAGACATACTGGATGATGCTAGAACACACCCTCTAAATTTAATATCCATTAAAGCCCAAATGGGAACTTATTCTATGAGTCTTATATATAAATCATTAAAGCCTTCTATACATTGGTCAGACTCTTCACCAGGCCCTGGAAAATGGGTTGCTCAATTAACGAACTGTCGGGTAAATGAACTTTTGAAAGCCACTCTGCGTATGAACTCTATATTACCATATGACAGTTACATAACCATGTCTCTTATGATATTTCATAGAGTATACATCTCCCCGGAGGTCAAGTCTAAAATGTCCCCCTCAGGGGACTATCCCTTCCCTAAATGCTTACACTCTCTAGCTGATATTTTCCATTGCCTTTGGGACTGCCCAAAAATAAGGGAGGTGTGGGATACACTTCTGCAACATCTCATCAACACTTTTGGCATATCTATCTCTCTCTCCCCGGAGTGGGACATATTTAATATTCTCGCACAGGACCAGTTGGTGAGGCTTTCTGTCCAGCAGCGCAGCATCTTGTTCATATGGGCGGCAGCCACACGTAAAAGCATTCTCCATTTGTGAGCACAGGATGTAACACCTTCTTTAAGCTCAATTACTACAAAAGTAACATATCTCGTCAAAATGGATTGGATAAAGGCCTTACTTAATAAAGAAAAAGACACTGACCGCTTTTTTTTCACATGGTCCTCTTTTATCAATACTCACACATCTTCCATATGCCAGGCGATACATAGTTGTTTCCAGCTCACCAACTGGTATATGAGAGAGCAGCTTGCCGGTAATATCCCTATTAGACTGGATTGAAATTGAGTTACGAAGTTATGGAGTTTGCCCGGGGGAGTGGAAGGGGAGGGGTGGGGGGGTTATAGTTGAAAAAATGCCATCTAATGTTAATAATATTGCATAAATGTTCTTCTGTTATGCTATTGGACATTATATGTATACTTTGTATTACACTCAATAAAGACGGTTTAAAAAAAAAAATGTTTGAAAACAGATGGTCGGCCATTATGACATCACTGATGGTCGGCCATTATGACATCACTGATGGTCGGCCATTATGACATCACAGATGGTCGGCCATTATGACATCACCGCTCGCAGTTACTTATGCTGTGTACACAGCGTTCCGGCTGCCATTTTGGCTCCCTAGTGACTGAGTGCATTTGCAATTTTTCGCTATGGCTGAATTTCTTCTAGACAAGCTTCAGGTAGAAGGATTATTGGAGATTATTTACACCCATTGCTCTGACATTAAGCTTCTACCACCCGATGGCGTCCTCGGCTTCACTCACCGGCTGGTGGTGGAGCTAGTGCAGGACTGCCTGACCAAATACCACCAAGACCGTCTTACCTCAGAGTATCTGACGGATTTAACCCGCAACATTAGGACATTACTACAGCAGGCTGAAGAAAGATCTCAAGATGGAGATTTGGCTTTTGTTAAAAAACTGGCTGAAAAAGTCCTGTATGTGCTGGAAGGTCCGGCCCGCTCCCCGGAACGCCTGGAGACACCAGAAGGCGACGACAAAGACGGGGAAAATGTTCCCCCGGAATCCCCGGACCCTAATACGAGTCATCCGGGGCCAAGCAGCGATCTGACAACAGAATCCCCTGAGCTGCCGGATCCTGAGAGTGTGATCTGTGAGATGCCAGAGATCCACGAGCCTGCCACTAACTTGATGGAATCATTGATCCCGGCGAGAAAGCCGCATATGAGCGACTTTGAGACATCCAAACTGATCAGCGGCGGATGTTTTGGGGCTGTCTACTTAGTGCAGCACAAATACTCACAGCAGATCTTCGCTATGAAGAAAATAGCGAAGAAGAACCTGGAAACTGAAAAACACGTGGAAGCGGCCTTTCTGGAGAGGGACATCATGACCTTCGCTGATTGTCCCTTTGTGGTCTCCATGCTCTGCTCCTTCCCTACTAGATCTCACCTGTGTATGGTCATGGAGTATGTTGGAGGTGGAGACTGTGGGTCCCTTCTAAGCACCAGGGGCCGTTTATCTATCCCCTTGGCCCGTCTGTACTTTGCAGAAACAGTTCTTGCTGTGGAATACCTGCACAGCTATGGTGTGGTGCACCGAGACCTAAAACCGTACAACCTATTGATTACAACTGCTGGGCACATTAAAGTCGCCGATTTTGGGCTTTCAAAAATTGGTGTCATGATACCAAAAACCAACAACTATAAGCAATCAGTGAAGGACATCTCCAGAGAGTTCAAGGACCTTGAGAATTGTGGTACCCTGAATTACATGTCCCCAGAGGTCATCCTAATGAAAGACTACGGAAGACCTGTTGACTGGTGGTCAATGGGGATCATCCTCCATGAATTTCTGGTGGGATCTTTACCATTTGATACGGATTTCATACCTGAGCTTAAAAGATTGATTGTCATGGGAAAAATACCTTGGAATTACAAACGCTGTCCACCCCGTGAGGCTAAGAACCTCATCACTGACCTGCTCAAAAAAAATCCTGAGCAAAGACTTGGGACAGGTGGAGCATTTGAGAATAAGGATCATCCATTCATGAAAAAAATAGATTTTGACAATCTTCTAAATCAGAAGCCGATGTATATTCCTCATCTTGTGTCAGATGTGGACACCAGCCTCTTTATCAATCACGCTCATAGAGACATGCTTATGGTCTCAGAGAACGAAGAGGAAACAAGTGAGGACAAGGACTTTAACTTCCAAAATTTTACGTCATCCTCTGAAAGGCTTTCTAAACTCTGCACCATCGCTACCATCACGATGAACAATGAGAATTCAAAGTCCCATCCAGAGTGTACCCAAGCATCAGACATCGAGAAAAGAAAATCTGCAATAAATCCAAATGCAGAGCAAGAAAGCCCAGAAAATGTAAAAAAGGAGAAAAAGAGAAGAGGTTTCACCTTCCTCCGGATCTTATCATCCTGCCGGCGTGGATTATCCAGGGCTGCCCGCGTGTTTACATGTTGTTGCCGCTCCCCTACGACATCTAAAAGACGGTAAACCTCCACATCCAGCGCCCTGAGGTCCAGCAGATCCACCATCACTGCTGGAGAAGTATAGAAGTGCAATTCCACAACAGATTTTTTTACCATGTTCACCAAATGCTAAATCTGACCTGCCATTATGATTCGCCAGGTCATTATGAGATGACAGATACCAAACATGTATAGATTGTTATTTATTTACGTGGTGAAAAAAAATCCAAAGTTTAATAAAAAAAAAAAATTGCACCATTTTCTGAGATCCGTATCGTCTCCATTTTTTGGGATCTGGGGCTGGGTCAGGGCTTATATTTTGCGCGCCGAGCTGACGTTTTTAGTGATAGCATTTTAGGGTAGATACGATTTTTTAATCACCCGTTGCTATGAACAAAAAAAACGTAATTTTGCGGTTTGGATTTTTTTCTCGTTACGTAGTTTACCAATCAGATTGCCTTTGTATTTGGATAAATTGGGAGTTTCTTAAAGCAGCAATATGAAATATATGATCGCTTTTTTGTATTGTTTTATTTTGACTAGGGAAATATGAACTTTAAACTTTTTTTATATTTTTTAAAACATTTTTTTTCCACTTTTGACTTGCTTCAATACAGTAGTCTCCATAGAAGACTTGAAGCTGCAATCATCTGATCGCTTGTGCTACGTATAGCCTTGCTATGTGTAGCAGAAAACATCATCTCCAGGGGCGTCCGTGGGTGTGGTTTGTGACACGCTTCCGGCACGCATGTGTTAAATGCCGCTGTCAGAGATTGACAGTGGCATTTAACATGTTAGCTGCCACAGGTGGATCGCAATTTCAGCTGTTAGGGGCACATGACAGTTGATCAAACCAGCTATCATGTGTCAGAAAAGATGTCGGCTCAGCGTCGGAGTCGGAGCCCGTATCAAAGGGAGGGAGGCGACCTAAGATGTACTTATACGTGATAGGTCGTGAAGGGATAAGTAGAACAATATTTTATTTTTCAAAACTTATGTCTAAGTTCAGAAAAAAAAACGAATATAGGAGGTCAAAATGCAAAATATAAGGACAACAGAGCCCAATAGATTGGTGGAAGGGAGTGCTAAAAATTATTGGGTAAAGAGGTGCAAAATACTTGCCCCTGGAAATTGCAGCCCACAATACACCAGTAATTCTTGGCAGGTTCATTACAGAAAAATTAGTAATTAAAAAGTGCCACTAAAATCACTGGGCTGTGTAATACATGAAGGTGCTGAGCCCTCCAGAATGAAAGGTTTTTTTCTTAATTTTCTCTCTGCCATTATATTTCAATGTCCCGGTCAAGACAGACTCAATAATTCCAATTTATACAGTAAAGTCGAAAGCCGACACGTGAGCTACAGAAAATAGAAAGTCTCATCCTGTTACGTCTGCTTTAATGGCCAAAGTGAAATCTGCAATAGTTAAAGGGAATCTGTCAGTAGGATCAACCATCCTAAGCCATCTATATAGGTTATAGGAAGCTGAGTAAAATGATATGTTTTTCTTAATATGTAAATGAGCTGTTAAGATCTATGGGGCGGATATAGATCTCCCTGAGAATCTGCCCGTAAATAAAAGGGGGCATTTCCAGGGGAAACATGTAATGACTGACAGTCTGCTCTCCTGATCTACATGTCTCAGAGTTGGAACACCCTCTTTCATTTAAATAAGCTCTGGAAGAGGATTTTCAGGGAGGTCTGTATGGGGCCCATAGAAATTAACAGCTAATTTACATATTTAAAAACATTGTGGATTTCTCTAGAATAAGACATTGGAACACAGATATCCAAAGACATACCAAAAGGGAATTTAGATTGTGAGCCCCATCGGGGACAGTGATGATAATGTATGTAAAGCGCTGTGGAATATGGCTATACAGTTGTGGCCAAAAGTATTGACACCCCTGCAATTCTGTCAGATAATACTCAGTTTCTTCCTGAAAATGATTGCAAACACATTCTTTGGTATTATTATCTTCATTTAATTTGTCTTAAATAAAAAAAACACAAAAGAGAATGAAGCAAAAAGCAAAACATTGATCATTTCACACAAAACTCCAAAAAAGGGCCAGACAAAAGTATTGGCACCCTCAGCCTAATACTTGGTTGCACAACCTTTAGCCAAAATAACTGCGACCAACCGCTTCCGGTGACCATCAATGAGTTTATTACAATGCTCTGCTGGAATTTTAGACCATTCTTCCTTGGCAAACTGCTCCAGGTCCCTGATATTTGAAGGGTGCCTTCTCCAAACTGCCATTTTTAGATCTCTCCACAGGTGTTCTATGGGATTCAGGTCTGGACTCATTGCTGGTCACCTTTAGAAGTCTCCAGTGCTTTCTCAAACCATTTTCTAGTGCTTTTGGAAGTGTGTTTTGGGTCATTGTCCTGCTGGAAGACCCATGACCTCTGAGGGAGACCCAGCTTTCTCACACTGGGCCCTACATTATGCTGCAAAATTTGTTGGTAGTCTTCTGACTTCATAATGCCATGCACACGATCAAGCAGTCCAGTGCCAGAGGCAGCAAAGCAACCCCAAAACATCAGGGAACCTCCGCCATGTTTGACTGTAGGGACCGTGTTCTTTTCTTTGAATGCCTTTTTTTCTCCTGTAAACTCTATGTTGATGCCTTTGCCCAAAAAGCTCTACTTTTGTCTCTTCTGACCAGAGAACATTCTTCCAAAACGCTTTAGGCTTTTTCAGTTAAGTTTTGGCAAACTCCAGCCTGGCTTTTTTATGTCTCGGGGTAAGAAGTGGGGTCTTCCTGGGTCTCCTACCATACAGTCCCTTTTCATTCAGATGCCGACGGATAGTACGGGTTGACACTGTTGTACCCTCGGACTGCAGGGCAGCTTGAACTTGTTTGGATGTTAGTCGAGGCTCTTTATCCAACATCCGCACAATCTTGCGTTGAAATCTCTTGTCAATTTTTCTTTTCCGTCCACATCTAGGGAGGTTAGCCACAGTGCCATGGGCTTTAAACTTCTTGATGACACTGCGCGCGGTAGACACAGGAACATTCAGGGATTTGGAGATGGACTTGTAGCCTTGAGATTGCTCATGCTTCCTCTCAATTTGGTTTCTCAAGTCCTCAGACAGTTCTTTGGTCTTCTTTCTTTTCTCCATGCTCAATGTGGTACACACAAGGACACAGGACAGAGGTTGAGTCACCTTTAATCCATGTCAACTGGCTGCAAGTGTGATTTAGTTATTGTGACGGCCGTCTGCGAATCTGGGCTGTAGTAGGAACAGCACCCGGAGTAACCCTGAGACCCTTAACCCCTATACAGGGATCTGGAATTGTAGCAAGGCCCAGGGGGTAGCTGTCTAGAGGAGCAGTGGACCAGAGCAGGACGGCCGCCAAGGGGTCAAAACTAAAACCCGTAATCAAGGTCAGGAGGCAGGAGTCGGAGGCCGGAGGGCAGCAGAGGCACGAAATCAGCAGACAGAAGGAGAGTCAAAAGTCCAGGCCAAGGTCAGTAAAAAAAACAGGAGGGCAGCAAAGGTACAAAATCAGCAGGCAGAAGGAGAGTCAGGAATCCAAGCGAAGGTCAGCGTCAAAAAATCAGAAGAGAGGCGGATGTACAAAAATGTCAGGCAATAGAATGGTCAGAAATCCAGGCTGAGGTCAGAGTTTTCACTATAGCAAATTACAAAGTAGCACGCAGGGGAACCAAGAATATATCCGGCGGCTTGCAAGACCAGTCCCAAGGTATTTGAGGGATCAGGTCATCCCTCACAGGCTCCTGGACTGATGATGTAATTAGGGCCGCCCCCAGGACCAGGCCAGATGGAGATGCAGTAAGCCCTACATGACTGACAGAGGGGCAGAGCCTGCGCCCACCAGATGCCTGCGCAGGAGCCTCTTCTCTGTCACCACCCTCACCCTGGAGTGAACCACGGCGCCTCCCAGTGGCTGAGGCAGGAACAGCCGTCCCTGAGTCCGACGGCGACGTGACGGTCCGGCGCCTCCTAGTGGCCGAGACCGGAACCGCAGGCCCTGAGTCTGGCGGTGACGTGTCAGTCCGGCGCCTCCTAGTGGCCAAAGCCGGAACAGCAGGCCCTGAGTCTGGCGACGAGGTATCAGTCCAGCGCCTCCTAGTGGCCGAAGCCGGAACAGCAGGCCCTGAGTCTGGCGGCGACGTGACAGTTATTGTCAACACCTGTTAGGTGGCACAGGTAAGTTACAGGTGCTGTTAATTACACAAATTAGAGAAGCATCACATGATTTTTCGAACAGTGCCAATACTTTTGTCCACCCTCTTTTTTATGTTTGGTGTGGAATTATATCCAATTTGGCTTTAGGACAATTCTTTTTGTGTTTTTTTTATTTAAGACAAATTAAATGAAGATAATAATACCAAAGAATTTGTGTTTGCAATCATTTTCAGGAAGAAACTGAGTATTATCTGACAGAATTGCAGGGGTGTCAATACTTTTGGCCATAACTGTATAGGCAAAAGCATAATAATAGTAATAATAGGTATTTTTTTCAGCTACCTATGACCTACATGTCCATACAGATGGCTTAAAAGAGGTTATCCTACTGACAGATTCCCTTTAAAAACAATACATTTGGGTCATCATTTAAAAAAAAACACTGATTTAGAGAAAATATTTTCTAATAATTACTTAAGAGAAAAGAATTCTCAACATAATCTTTGCCAACTTAAAATCCTTTTTCTGTATGTTAAGCTCTGTGTCCCAAGGCTGAATATTTCAGCTGAGTAAAGGAAAAAGACTGGGCCTTCATTGTAGCTCAATATGTCTGGAAGGGGGAACTATGCGGTCAGTTTCTACAGTAATACCAAAATATTTAAAAAATGCTACAAATATTATAATAGACTTCCTTCATGGAGAAATTACATTACCGAGTTGAAATGCTTCACATAATGAAATAGAAGAGATGAGAATTGCCGTGGATGGAACACAGGGAATGGTACAAGTGGACGGAACACAGAGAATGGAACATGTGGATAGAACATAGAGAAAGGAACAAGTGGACGGAACACAGAGAATGGAACACGTGGACAGAACACAGAGAATGGAACACGTGGCTGGAACAGAGAGAATGGAACATGTGGACGGAACACAGAGAATGGAACATGTGGATAGAACATAGAGAAAGGAACACGTGGACGAAACAAAAAGAATGGAACACGTGGATGGAACACCGAGAATGTAACACGTGGACAAAACACAGAGAATGGTCCACATGGACGGAACACAGAGAATGGACCATGTGGACGGAACAAAGAGAATGGAAAACGTAGATGGAACACCAGAGAATGGAACACGTGGACGGAACACAGAGAATGGAACACATGGACGGAACAAAGAGAATGGAACATGTGGACGGAACACAGAGAAAGGAACATGTGGACAGAACATAGAGAATGGAACACGTGGACGGAACTAAGAGAATGGAACACGTAGATGGAACACCAGAGAATGGAACAAGTGGACGGAACAAAAAGAATGGAACACGTGGACAGAACACAGAGAATGGAACACGTGGATGGAACAAAGAGAATGGAACATGTGAAAGGAACACAGAGAATGGACCACGTGGACAGAACATAGAGAATGGAACACATGGATGGAACAAAAAGAATGGAACACGTGGACTGAACACAGAGAATGGAACACGTGGATGGAACACAGAGAATGGACCACGTGGACAGAACACAGAGAATGGACCATGTGGACGGAACAAAGAGAATGGAACATGTGGATGGAACACAGAGAATGGACCACGTGGACAGAACATAGAGAATGGAACACGTGGACGAAACAAAAAGAATGGAACATGTGGATGGAACACAGAGAATGGAACACGTGGACAGAACACAGAGAATGGACCATGTAGACGGAACACAGAGAATGGACCACATGGACAGAACATAGAGAATGGAAAACGTAGACGGAACACCAGAGAATGGAACACGTGGATGGAACACAGAGAATGGAACATGTGGACGAAACAAAGAGAATGGAACATGTGGACGGAACACAGAGAATGGAACATATGGACAGAACATAGAGAATGGAATACGTGGACGGAACAAAAAGAATGGAACACGTGGATGGAACAAAGAGAATGGAGCACGTGGACGGAACAAAGAGAATGGAACCCGTGGACATAACAAAGAGAATGGAACACGTGGACGGAACACAGAATGGAACACGTGGATGGAACAAAAAGAATGGAACACATAGACGGAACACCAGAGAATGGAACACGTGGACAAACACAGAGAATGGAACACGTGGATGGAACTAAGAGAATGAAACACGTGGACAAAACACAGAGATTGGATCACGTGGCTGGAACACATAGAATGAAACACGTGGACGTAAGACAGAGAATGGAACACGTGGACGGAACACAGAGAATGGAACACGTGGACAGAACACAGAGAATGGAACACGTGGACGGAACAAAGAGAATGGAACATGTGGCTGGAACACAGAGAATACACCACGTGGACAGAACATAGAGAATGGAACACGTGGACGAAACAAAAAGAATGGAACACGTGGACAGAACACAGAGAATGGAACACGTGGACGGAACACAGAGAATGGACCACGTGGACAGAACACAGAGAATGGACCATGTGGACAGAACAAAGAGAATGGAAACGTAGACGGAACACCAGAGAATGGAACACGTGGACGGAACACAGAGAATGGAACACGTGAACAGAACACAGAGAATGGAACACGTGGACGGAACAAAGTGAATGGAACGTGTGGATGGAACACAGATGATGGAACATGTGGACAGAACATAGAGAATGGAACACGTGGACGGAACAAAAAGAATGGAACACATGGATGAACACAAAGAATGGAACACGTGGATGGAACTAAGAGAATGAAACACATGGACAAAACACAGAGATTGGATCACGTGGACGGAACACAGAAAATGGAACACGTGGACGGAACACAGAGAATGGAACACGTGGATGGAACACAGAGAATGGAACACGTGGATGGAACACAGAGAACCGCCTGGAAGTTTTACTGATTTTCTGGTTTACTCTTGAGACTCAATGGGGGATATTCATTAAAAGTAAATTCACCATATTTACAAGCAGAGTTTATTATCCCCTAATTGGGTAGTAAAATGCATGGGAAATTCATTGTGCATGATGAAGGAGACTTCTCTGAAGCTGTGCATTAATCCTCCGCTTTAATGACAACAACAAAAAAAGCTTTTCTTCCAGTATGTATATCAAATAATTTACTCATCAATTAGAAACTGCAGGTTTTAGGCCGGGGTCACACTGGCGAGGAATACGGACGAGTGAGAGGCGCTAAAAGCACGCATTAGACACGGACCAATGATTCTCTATGGGGTCCCTCGCACCAGCCGTATATTTCTCATCCGTATTCTACGCTCCGTGCCAATCGCAGCATGCTGCGATTGTCAGCGTACTACGGCCGTAGTACGCCAATGCAAGTCTATGGGTGCGCAAAAAATACGAATTACACACGGACCACACATGTGACCTGCGAGAAATATGCACCAGGTGTCTTTTAGCAAAGCCGGCAATTCAGTGCGCTATACAGTAAACTCACCCTGACAGGTTTAATAAAGAAACGAAAGAATAGATATAGACACATAGAATACATATATATATATATATATACACGCATTCTATGTGTCTATATCTATTCTTTCATTTCTTTATTAAAACTGTCATAGGGCTCCATTATATGTCCATTTTGCAAGCCTGCAAGAAAATCTCTCCATACGGATTACATACAGATGCTTACATGCGCAAAATACGCAACCACACCTTGATTACGGATGACATACGGAGCACTATTTAGGGGTCTGTCATCCGTATTACGCATGTAAAATACTGACCGTATTTTGCGTCGGTTAGTGTGACCCCGGCCTTATTGTTTTTTTTCCTATGGAAGCTACATAATAAAGTCAAGCAAAAGAAAAAAAGGGCCAGCCATTGTGATCTATTTTTTTCCCCTCAAATAAAATAACAGTAAGTGCCCCATAAAATGGTGCATAGGAGAAGCTCAGTTGATTGCTCCATTTCTGTTAAATTGGCTACAAATATAAATAGCCTTTGAGTAAAATCACAAATCTTAAGTCACAAAGATGTTTTTTTTTTAATCTGTTTGTACATCCTGAGCCTACTGGATCATGTACACAACGTCAGACATAAAATAGACTAACACACATGTATTGCAATGGATCAGGGTAAATTTATATTCCACTCATGGGTAAAATTATGAATTTCATTGTGTAGTGTATTATCAGATTTATTTATCCTGAGCTTAAAGAATTGAGCTTTTACCTCTGGACAAGAAGTGAGGGGTCAGCCGAGCAGAGCTGACTGTGGTACAAGAGGAGGAAAGCAAATAGAAGGGTTTGCAATATAACACAGCTACACATCGATCTTATCCGAAAGGTGTGTCTTCTGTGAGCTATACCCAGCACTGTCTAATCATGCAGGAGGTTAGACCAGGAGATCAGCTCTGTATCCTTACATCTCACACACTGAGAAACCTAGGCTATGGTGAGGCGCAGTCTTTTTCTGCTGTGCTGCTCCCTGGTAATGATTGAGCAACTCATACAGGAAGAAGAAGTACACGCCCCCAGTGAAAAGTAATTGATAACACCCACTTGGACTTACCGTTTTCTTTTTGATTTAATATGTGCCAATACTTTGCTAATATCGCCGTAACTGAGAGGCAAAATTGCATAATGTGTCCAGTTAAAGAAGTTGTCTTCTACTTGGGCAACTTCTCCTCATACCCCATGCTTAGCCCCGATAAAATAAAAAAGCTTATACTCACCTCCCATGCCAGCACCGTTCTCTAGGGTTCCTGTGCTGTTTTGAAACGTGACTCCAGCGCCCAATCAGTGCTGACATCACTGTCTCTGCCTCCTGTTGAATTGAACATGAAGAGCAAGTGAGAAAGCAGCTGGAGTCCCAACTTCCTCTTCATGTTTGATTTGTCCTAAGGCGGGCACAGCGATGCCGGATCAGATTGGGTGCTGGAGGCACGTGTCACAACAACCACAGAAGAACTCCAGGACCGCAAGTGCTGACACCACGGGAAGAGCGCCACCGAGGGAGGTGAGTAAAGTTTTTTTTATTTAATCGGGGCCAAACATCAAGAAGGGGTTGCCCAAGTAGTGGACAGCCCTCTAACCATGACAAATTTTGGGTGCTGGAGGTACGTGTCACAACAATCACAGAAGAACTCCAGGACCGCGAGTGCTGACACAGTGGGAACGGCGCCACTGAGGAAGGCGAGTAAAGTTTTTTTTAATGAATCGGGGGCAAACATCAAGAAAGGGGTTGTCCAAGTAGTGGACAGCCTCCTAACCATGATAAATTTGGTTAAAAGGTCCACTTTAATCCAATAAAAATGTTTTGAAAATATCCAGTCAACCCCTTTTTCCATCTTCAGGGGGACGAGGCAGGGCTGTCCTCTGTCACCTTTGTTGTTCAATATTGCCCTTGATCCCTTACTAAGATATCTGGAGATGATCCCTTCCTTTGGGGGCATAGGGGTCGGTCACAATACACTTAAAACGTTGGCATTTGCTGATGATATCTTACTCATGATATCCAATCCTGAGGAATCCATTTCCTCTATAATGGACGCCTTTAATGAATTTGGAGCAGTTTCGGGATTTCGTATAAACTTTAATAAATCTCATGCTTTAGCTATTTTTAAAATTGCTCAGAAACGGTGGCCGTTCCCTTTTTCTTTTCAGTGGAGGAGAAATTCTTTACCTTATCTTGGCGTTGACCTACCATCAAATCCTCATGATATCTATAAATTAAATGTTCAGCCTCTTATTTCTGTAGTTATACAAGAAATTCAATCCTGGAAATCCCTTAAATTATCCTTTGCAGGTAAAGCCCATCTACTTTATATGATCTCTTTCCCTAAAATACTCTTTCCTTTACAGACGCTCCCGGTTCTACTTTCTAAAGCTGATGATAGGCTACTGACACGAGCCTTCTGCCTATTTATTTGGGGCTCGGAAGGGGGCTCTAGAATTAGTGTTTTTAAGCTACAGCAAACCAAATCTTTGGGTGGACTTAATCTCCCAAATTTACACCTCTACAGTATAGAGGCTGCTTTTCGCCATTCCCTTGATTGGATATACGCCTTTAATCGCTTCACTAATACCCCAATAGATGAGGCCATGTGTAGACCCTTCAGCCTCCCAGCATTAAAGCCTTCTATACATTGGTCAGACTCTTCACCAGGCCCTGGAAAATGGGTTGCTCAATTAACGAACTGTTGGGTAAATGACCTTTTGAAAGCCACTCTGCGTATTAACTCTAAATTACCATATGACAGTTACATAACCATGTCTCTTATGATATTTCATAGAGCATACATCTCCCCGGAGGTCCAGTCTAAAATGTCCCCCTCAGGGGACTATCCCTGCCCTAAATGCTTACACTCTCCAGCTGATATTTTCCATTGCCTTTGGGACTGCCCAAAAATAAGGGAGGTGTGGGATACCCTTCTGCAACATCTCATCTACACTTTTGACATATCTATCTCTCTCTCCCAGGAGTGGGCCATATTTAATATTCTCGCACAGGACCAGTTGGTGAGGCTTTCTGTCCAGCAGCGCCCCATCTTGTTCATATAGGCGGCAGCCACACGTAAAAGCATTCTCCTTTTGTGAGCACAGGATGCAACACCTTCTTTAAGCTTAATTGCTACAAAAGTAACATATCTCTTCAAAATGGATTGG
This sequence comes from Dendrobates tinctorius, assembly GCF_039654945.1. NCBI lineage: Eukaryota > Metazoa > Chordata > Amphibia > Anura > Dendrobatidae > Dendrobates > Dendrobates tinctorius. Next base: position 11,256,297 of record NW_027361684.1, read on the forward strand.
ATAGAGGCCTTACTTAATAAAGAGGGACGCTTTTTTTTTTCACATGGTCCTCTTTTATCAATACTCAGACATCTTCCACAAGCCAGGCGATACATAGTTGTTTACAGCTCACCAACTGGTATATGAGAGAGCTGCTTGCCAGTAATATCCCTGTTAGACTGGATTGAAATTGTGTTACGAAGTTATGGAGTTTGCCTGGGTGAGGGGTGGGGGTTTTTATAGTTGAAAAAATGCCGTCTAATGTTAATAATATTGCATAAATGTTCTTCTGTTATGTTACTGGACATTATATGTATATTTTGCATTACACTCAATAAAGATGGTTTAAAAAAAAAAATGTTTGCAAACAGATGGTCGGCCATTATGACATCACTGATGGTCGGCCATTATGACATCACTGATGGTCGGCCATTATGATATCACAGATGGTTGACCATTATGACATCACTGATGGTCGTCCATTATGACATCACAGATGGTCGGCCATTATGATATCACAGATGGTCGACCATTATGACATCACCGCTCGCAGTTACTTATGCTGTGTACACAGGATACCTGCTGCCATTTTGGCTCCCTAGTGACTGAGTGCATTTGCAATTTTTCGCTATGGCTGAATTTCTTCTAGACAAGCTTCAGGTAGAAGGATTATTGGAGATTATTTACACCCATTGCTCTGACATTAAGCTTCTACCACCCGATGGCGTCCTCGGCTTCACTCACCGGCTGGTGGTGGAGCTAGTGCAGGACTGCCTGACCAAATACCACCAAGACCATCTTACCTCAGAGTGTCTGATGGATTTAACCCGGAACATCAGGACATTACTACAGCAGGCTGAAGAAAGATCTCAAGATGGAGATTTGGCTTTTGTTAAAGAACTGGCCGAAAAAGTCCTGTATGTGCTGGAAGGTCCGGCCCGCTCCCCGGAATGCCTGGAGACACCACAAGGCGAGTACAAAGACGGGGAAAATGTCCCCCCAGACCCTAACACGAGTCAGGCGGGGCTGAGCAGCGATCTGACCACAGAAACCCCTGAGCTGCCATATCCTGAGAGTGTGATCTGTGAGATCCTGGAGATCCACGAGCCTGCCACTGAGACACCAGAAGGCGACGGCAAAGACGGGGAAAATGTTCCCCCGGAATCCCCGGACCCTAATACGAGTCATCCGGGGCCAAGCAGCGATCTGACAACAGAAACCCCTGAGCTGCCAGATCCTGAGAGTGTGATCTGTGAGATGCCAGAGATCCACGAGCCTGCCACTAACTTGATGAAATCATTGATCCCGGCGAGAAAGCCGCATATGAGCGACTTCGAGACATCCAAACTGATCAGCGGCGGATGTTTTGGGGCTGTCTACTTAGTGCAGCACAAATACTCACAGCAGATCTTCGCTATGAAGAAAATGGCGAAGAAGAACCTGGAAACTGAAAAACACGTGGAAGCGGCCTTTCTGGAGAGGGACATCATGGCCTTCGCTGATTGTCCCTTTGTGGTCTCCATGCTCTGCTCCTTCCCTACTAGATCTCACCTGTGTATGGTCATGGAGTATGTTGGAGGTGGAGACTGTGGGTCCCTTCTAAGCACCAGGGGCCGTTTATCTATCCCCTTGGCCCGTCTGTACTTTGCAGAAACAGTTCTTGCTGTGGAATACCTGCACAGCTATGGTGTGGTGCACCGAGACCTAAAACCGTACAACCTACTGATTACAACTGCTGGGCACATTAAAGTCGCTGATTTTGGGCTTTCAAAAATTGGTGTCATGATACCAAAAACCAACAACTATAAGCAATCAGTGAAGGACATCTCCAGAGAGTTCAAGGACCTTGAGAATTGTGGTACCCTGAATTACATGGCCCCAGAGGTCATCCTAATGAAAGACTACGGAAGACCTGTTGACTGGTGGTCAATGGGGATCATCCTCTATGAATTTCTGGTGGGATCTTTACCATTTGATACGGATTTCATACCTGAGCTTAAAAGAATGATTGTCATGGGAAAAATACCTTGGAATTACAAACGCTGTCCACCCCGTGAGGCTAAGAACCTCATCACTGACCTGCTCAAAAAAAATCCTGAGCAAAGACTTGGGACAGGTGGAGCATTTGAGATTAAGGATCATCCGTTTATGAAAAAAATAGATTTTGACAATCTTCTAAATCAGAAGCCGATGTATATTCCTCATCTTGTGTCAGATGTGGACACCAGCCTCTTTATCAATCACGCTCATAGAGACATGCTTATGGTCTCAGAGAATGAAGAGGACACAAGTGAGGACAAGGACCTTGACTTCCAAAATTTTACGTCATCCTCTGAAAGGCTTTCTAAACTCTGCACCATCGCTACCATCACGATGAACAATGAGAATTCAAAGTCCCATCCAGAGTGTACCCAAGCATCAGACATCGAGAAAAGAAAATCTGCAATAAATCCAAATGCAGAGCAAGAAAGCCCAGAGAATGTAAAAAAGGAGAAAAAGAGAAGAGGTTCCACCTTCCGCCGGATCTTATCATCCTGCCGGCGTGGATTATCCAGGGCTGCCCGCGTGTTTACATGTTGTTGCCGCTCCACTACAGACATCTAAAAGACGGTAAACCTCCACATCCAGCGCCCTGAGGTCCAGCAGATCCACCATCACTGCTGGAGAAGTATAGAAGTGCAATTCCACAACAGTTTTTTTTATTTTTTTACCATGTTCACCAAATGCTAAATCTGACCTGCCATTATGATTCGCCAGGTCATTATCAGATGACAGATACCAAACTTGTATAGATTGTTTTTTATTTACGTGGTGAAAAAAAATCCAAAGTTTAATAAAAAAAAAAATTGCACCATTTTCTGAGATCCGTATCGTCTCCATTTTTTGGGATCTGGGGCTGGGTCAGGGCTTATATTTTGCGCGCTGAGCTGACGTTTTTAGTGATAGCATTTTAGGGTAGATACGATTTTATCACCCATTGCTATGAACAAAAAAAACCGTAATTTTGCGGTTTGGATTTTTTACTCGTTATGTAGTTTACCAATCAGATTGCCTTTGTATTTGGATAAATTGGGAGTTTCTTAATGCAGCAATATGAAATATATGATCGTTTTTTTGTATTGTTTTATTTTGACTAGGGAAATATGAACTTTAAACTTTTTTTTATATTTTTTAAAACTTTTTTTTTCCACTTTTGACTTGCTTCAATACAGTAGTCTCCATAGAAGACTTGAAGCTGCAATCATCTGATCACTTGTGCTACGTATAGCCTTGCTATGTGTAGCAGAAATCATCATCTCCAGGGGCGTCCGTGGGTGTGGTTTGTGACACGCTTCCGGCACGCATGTATTAAATGCCGCTGTCAGAGATTGACAGTGGCATTTAACATGTTAGCAGCCGCAGGTGGATCGCAATTTCAGCTGTTAGGGGCACATGACAGTTTATCAAACCAGCTATCATGTGTCAGAAAAGATGCGGGCTCAGCGTCGGACTCGGAGCCCGTATCAAAGGGAGGGAGGCGACTTATACGTGATAGGTTGTGAAGGAATAAGTAGAACAATATTTTATTTTTCAAAACTTATGTCTAAGTTCAGAAAAAAAAAGAATATAGGAGGTCAAAATGCAAAATATAAGGACAACAGAGCCCAACAGATTGGTGGATGGGAGTGCTAAAAATTATTGGGTAAGGAGGTGCAAAATACTTGCCCCTGGAAATTGCAGCCCACAATACACCAGTAATTCTTGGCAGGTTCATTACAGAAAAATTATTAATTAAAAAGTGCCACTAAAATCACTGGGCTGTGTAATACATGAAGGTGCCGAGCCCTCCAGAATGAAAGGTTTTTTCTTAATTTTCTCTCTGCCATTATATTTCAATGTCCCAGTCAAGACAGACTCAATTATTCCAATTTATACCGTAAAGCCGAAAGTCGACACGTGAGCTACAGAAAATAGAAAGTCTCATCCTGTTACATCTGCTTTAATGACCAAAGTGAAAATTGCAATAGTTAAAGGGAATTTGTCAGTAGGATCAACCATCCTAAGCCGTCTATATAGGTTATAGGAAGCTGAGTAAAATGATATGTCTTTCTTAATATGTAAATGAGCTGTTAAGATCTATGGGCCGGATATAGATCTCCCTGAGCATCTGCATCCAAGGCTTACTGTAAATAAAAGGGGGCATTTCCAGTGGAGACATGTAATGACAGACAGTCTGCTCTCCTGATCTACATGTCTCAGAGTGGCAACACCCTCTTTCATTTAAATAAGCTCTGGAAGAGGATTTTCAGGGAGGTCTGTATGGGGTCCATAGAAATTAACAGCTAATTTACATATTGAAAAAAATTGTGGATTTCTCTAGAATATGACATCGGAACACAGATATCCAAAGACATACCAAAAGGCAATTTAGATTGTGGGCCCCATCGGGGGCATTGATGATAATGTATGTAAAGCGCTGTGGAATATGGCTATATAGGTAAAAGCATAATAATAATAATAATAATAATAATAGTAATAGGTATTTTTTTCTGCTACCTATGACCTACATGTCCATACAGATGGCTTAAAAGAGGTTATCCTACTGACAGATTCCCTTTAAAAACAATACATTTGTGTCATCATATTTTTAAAAAACACTGATTTAGAGAAAATATTTTCTACTAATTACTTAAGAGAAAAGAATTCTCAACATAATCTTTGCCAACTTAAAATCCTTTTTCTGTATGTTAAGCTCTGTGTCCCAAGGCTGAATATTTCAGCTGAGTAAAGGAAAAAGACTTGGCCTTCATTGTAGCTCAATATGTCTGGAAGGGGGAACTATGCGGTCGGCTTCTACAGTAATACCAAAATATTTAAAAAATGCCACAAATATTATCATTTGCTTCCTTCATGGAGAAATTCCATTAGCGAGTTGAAACTATTCACATAATGAAATATAAGATATGAGAATTGCCGTGGATGGAACACAGAGCATGGAACATGTGGACAGAACATAGAGAATGGAACATGTGGACGGAACAAAAAGAATGGAACACGTGGACGGAACACAGAGAATGGAACACGTGGACGGAACACAGAGAATGGAACACGTGGACGGAACAAAAAGAATGGACCACCTGGACGGAATAAAGAGAATGGAACACGTGGACGGAACAAAAAGAATGGAACACGTGGACGGAACACAGAGAATGGATCACGTGGACGGAACAAAGAGAATGGAACACGTGGACGGAACAAAAAGAATGGAACACGTGGCGGAACAAAGAGAATGGAACACGTGGACGGAACACAGAGAATGGAACACGTGGACGGAACAAAGAGAATGGAACACGTAGACGGAACACCAGATAATGGAACACGTGAACGGAACAAAAAGAATGGAACACATGGACGAACACAAAGAATGGAACACGTGGATGGAACTAAGAGAATTAAACACGTGGACAAAACACAGAGATTGGAACACGTGGACGGAACACAGAGAATGGAACACGTGGACAGAACACAGAGAATGGAACACGTGGACGGAACACAGAGAATGGAACACGTGGATGGAACACAGAGAACCGCCTGGAAGTTTTACTGATTTTCTGGTTTACTTCTCAGACTCTATGGGGGATATTTATTAAAAGTAAATTCACCATATTTACAAGCAGTTTATTATCCCCTAATTGGGTAGTAAAATGCATGGGAAATTCATTGTGCATGATGAAGGAGACTTCTCTGAAGCTGTGCATTAATCCTCCGCTTTAAAGGGGTTGTCCGGGCTTTTCACATATTCTCAGTGCATATCTGGGCTGCAGAATTGTGACAATAAGTAATTTACTTTCTGTCACCAGTTTGCACGGTTTTCTAGATATTCTGAAGAGAACGTCCAAGGGGGGGGTGTTATGGCATTGAAATGAGAACTAGTCATTTCCTCCTACTCTACTAAAAACATGCCGTCTATAGCAACAACCCCACCCTCCATAGCAACAGGCTCTCCCAGTCCACATAAAGAAGCCTAGCCCTCCTCACACAGTAACAAACCCTCCCCCCAACTCAATTCCCCCCCTCCGTGCCGCTCCATTCCCCCCCTCCCTGCTGCTCCATTCCCCCCCCCCGCCGCTCCATCCCCCCTCCTCCACGCCGCTCCGGCCTCACCCGGTCTTCACATTGCCGGTGAAAACTGCAGCCGGGAATGAGAGGGTCATGTGACAGGCGGGCTGAAGTGACGTGCGCAGAGCCTGTCACATGACCCGCTCCTTCCCTGCTGCAGGTTTCATCTGCAATGTGAAGACCGGGTGAGACGGACCAGCGTGGTGGGGGGGAATGGAGTGGCAGGGGGGGGGATGACGCTGGGGGGAAGGGGGGGAATGGAGCGGCAGCGAGGGGGGGTATGGCGCCGGGGGGAAGGGGGGGAATGAAGCGGCGGGGAGGATTTGTTACTGTGTGATGAGGGCTTCTTTATGTGGACGGGGAGGGCCTGTTGCTATGGAGGGTGGGGTTGTTGCTATAGACGGCATGTTTTTAGTAGAGTAGGAGGAAATGACCAGTTCTCATTTTAATGCCATAACACCCCGCCCCCTTGGACGTTCTGTTCAGAATATCTAGAAAACCGAGTAAACTAGTGACAGAAAGTAAATTACTTATTGTCATAATTCTGCAGCCCAGATATGTACTGAGATTATGTGAAAAGCCCGGACAACCCCTTTAACAAAGCCACAGAGTATCACACATTTCAAGGAGAGTGGGACAACTTATTTTTCACCTCTCTCTTGTAGTGATGAGCGAGTATACTCGTTGCTCGGGTGATTGAGTATTTTGCAGTGCTCGGAGATTTGGTTTTCGTCGTCTCAGCTGCATGATTTGCGACTTGTAGACAGGCTGAATACATTTGGGAATTCCCTAACAAACAGGCATTCCACACATGTATTCAGGCTGTCTAGCATTCGCAAATCATGCAGCTGAGACGACGAAAATCAAATCTACGAGCACGCCAAAATACTCGGAGGACACCCGAGCATGCTGGGGAAAACCCGAGCAACGAGTATACTCGCTCATCACTCATTTGTCATCAGTATTAAATTTGTTTTTTTTACTCAGCAGCTATTAATCATTTACAGGATCATTTACAATTGGCTCTCTTACAGAATGGCAATGTATCCTTAAAAATCGGATGCTATCCTGTGGCTCTGTATGAAATCAAATTTTTGTTCTCGCGCTCGCCCGATTTTGGAGTCAAGTTGCAGCATGCTGCAAATGTTATCCTCACTCTGAATACTGCAGAGAAAAAAAAGTAGATCAGCATTGCCTTATTGAATAACATTGGTCAAAGTGCAATACTATTTTTTTTTTCTGAGTGCACTTGTCTGATTTATATGCTCGTGTCAGCGAGACTTTATTCTGTATATTTACATACAACATTGTAGTAACATTTAGGCTATGTGCCCACGTAGCATTTTTCAAGCGTTTTTTTCCTGAGCAGAAATGCATGCCGTTGCCAGGGAAACCGCATGCGCTTTTTGACATGCATTTTTGACGCGATTGTCAAGCGTTTTGACATGCGTTTTCCTATGCGTTTCTGCAATTACAGTGTATGTATGTGGAATCGCACGCGATTCGGCACAATTAATGAACATGCTGCGTTTTTTTCCGCTAAGCGTTTCCGCAGCGGAAAAAAACGCACCATTAGCACAACATGTGCGGATTCCATTCTATTACATTAGATGCTTTTCTTAAGCGTTTCCGCAGAAGAAATGCTTGTCTAAAAGCGCTGTGGAAACGCTTAAAAAACGCAACGTGGGCACACAGCCTAAATCAGAGCAATAAAGTGATCTTCCTACACATCACTCCCCTCTTCTGGGTCTATCTTGAAATGTTGCTCACTTTTTACTGCACATAAAGGATATGTGAAATCAATGAATATCATAGCAATCCCCCGACACCATGAAATGGGAATGTGATAGAAATGTTCAACTGAAATACAGGATATTAATAAGATTTTGTTGTAATTTTACATGCAAAAAATTCTGTATTCCATAAACTGTGTTCAGATTCAGAAGAGGTTACAAAATAATAAAGCACCTTTCTGAGGCCTACCCCTCATCGGTCTTACCGCCGCAGCTCCGCACCCTGTCTACCAGTCTTCAATTCTTTTGGCCTCTATATCTTCATCCAGCCTCCGTTTTTCCGGTCTTCCTGCTCTGACTGAGCCTCACCCATTCATATGGGGTCTGACACACAAGTGACCACATGAGGCCTATACAGCACAGGAAGACTCAAGGAGAAGGCTGGAGACTAGAAGAATATCCACATCAAAAATGAGAGAAGATGGTGGGGAGCTGCGATGGCAGGACAGGTGAGGAGTAGACCTAGGACAATTCAGTATATTATCTCAGTGTAGGAGGAGGAGTCCCCTCTGTATACCCATGCCGGAACCAAGGGGGCCATCACCAAGGTTCCTAGGGAGACTGTTTCTGGGGGACACAATTGGGGGATGGACCGCAGAGACTTCTAGAAAGGTTGGGGGAGGAGCTACTATAAAAGGGGCTGAGGACGCCAGTAGGGGTCAGTCGATGTAGCAGGAGAGAAGAGAGGAAGCTAGAGGGCGCCAGAGAGCCAGAGCGAGAGCCAGAACCAGAGCAAGGAGAGCAGAGCAGTGACAGAAGAGACTGAAGGGAGACTCACCGCTAGCAGAAGAGAGACGGCACCGAGCCGTCCAACGGAGAGACACCGTCCGGCTCTGCCCCCTGGGTGTGGCCTGTCATCTGCCACCCGCAGCTGCCTCCGCCCGACTCCACCCCACGGGTGCGGCCCGACCGCTCCCGCTCGCGACAGCCGACGCCCGACTCCACCCAGTGGGTGCGGCCCGACTGCTCCCGCCCGCGGCAGCCGACGCCCAACTCCACCCCGCGGGTGCAACCCGACCGCTTCCGCCCGTGCCAGCCGATGCCCGTATCCACCCCATGGATGCGACCCATCCTCTCCCGCCCGTGGCAGCCACCGCTCGACTCCAGCCCGCGGGTGCGGCCCGACCGCTTCTGCCCTCGGCAGCCGACGCCTGACTCCACCCCGTGGATGCAGCCCATCTGCTGCCACCCGTGGTCGCCACCGATCCACTCCAGTCCACAGTTGCGGCCTGTCTGCTGCCGCCTGCGGCCCCCGCAGCTGTGGCCTACGCTGTCTGGACCCTGGGCAGAGGAACTCTTCAGGGGCCTGCTGTGCCCCCACTTCTCCGGGGCGTAGGAACGCCCGAAGTCTCCACCAAATCCTCATCGGCTGGGCCCAGCGGCTGATACGCCGAAGCATCATCGACCATCGCTCTGCCGGACGTCAGAGAGGATAAGTGACACGTTGTAGTTAACATTTTTTGCCGGGTTAGTCGTGTTTGTGTTACCAGTGTATTCTTGTGTTGATCCCTGCAAGGATAACTGCTGTTAACTTGTTTGGTTGCTCAAGATAGCCCCTATAGGCATATATATATATATAAGTTGCATCTTAAAGTTCCTCCCGTCTCTCGCCTCGTCACTGCATCCCGTGTACCTGCGATTACTACATCTATATATAAAAATCAGTGTGTGTGTGTGTGTGTGTGTGTGTGTATCACCAACCAATCACGATGCATCTTTCATTTCACCAGAGCTGTTCAAAAGAAGCTCAGCTGTGATTGGTTGCTATGACCAACAGTTTTAATTGCAACCAATCACTAAGCATCTCTCATTTCACCAGAGCTGGTTAAAAGTAGCTGAGCTGTGATTGGTTGCTATGCGCAAGTTTTCCCACTTGACAACACCTCAGCAGACACTGACATGGTGGGAGAAATCTAGCATCCCCAGGAACATAAGCTCCAGCCATCGTCTGTCCCCCAGAAAGGAGCAGTGAGTACATGACAGAAATGAATCCCCCCTCCTGTGTGGTATCATTAAGTGACACACATGAATGTAGGAAAGTGCACATATTAAATGTCATGTGGATTTAATATTTTCTCACACTTTTATGCATTATTGATGTGCTACTGTGCTCTGATGCTGTGAGTTTTTTTTAAAATGCTTCTTTCCCCATAGTTCACCTGAATATACCCATATAACACGCAATGCTTTTCCCATAACAACCCATTAAATATGATACTATACTGCATTCAGATGCTGTACACCCATGAGCAACTCAGCCGGACAAATTACAAGTTGACGGTGCATGAAAATGTGTGTGAAGGTTTCTCAGCTGTACTAATGTATAAGGTTTGTGCCTGTTCATTGGTGAAAAGCATGACTGTGATATTTATGGTGGCAGAAAAGTGAGAATATCAGCCTGATCAGTAGAAAACCTGGGATCTTAGTGAACCATGTTTCTGTGCAATTTCACTATTCTATTTTTACTGGCTCTGATGGGATGATGTGAGATATTAGGGGTAGTAATCCGGTGGCTCTGGCTGACGGGATGATGTGGGATATTAGGGGTAGTAGTCCAGTAGCTCTGGCTGACGAGATGATGTGGGATATTATAGTGAATGTGGCTATGCGAAGTGGGCGGGGCTCTACACTCAGCTTTATATATATATATATATACACACTCACTGGCCACTTTATTAGGTACACCATGCTAGTAACGGGTTGGACCCCCTTTTGCCTTCAGAACTGCCTCAATTCTTCGTGGCAGAGATTCAACAAGGTGCTGGAAGCATTCCTCAGAGATTTTGGACCATATTGACATGATGGCATCACACAGTTGGCGCAGATTTGTCGGCTGCACATCCCTGATGCGAATCTCCCGTTCCACCACATCCCAAAGATGCTCTATTGGATTGAGATCTGGTGACTGAGGAGGCCATTTGAGTACAGTGAACTCATTGTCATGTTCAAGAAACCAATCTGAGATGATTCGAGCTTTATGACATGGCGCATTATCCTGCTGAAAGTAGCCATCAGATGCCTGTTCTTAGCTGAGAGGAGTGGTACCCAGTGTGGTCTTCTGCTGCTGTAGCCCATCTGCCTCAAAGTTCGACGCACTGTGCGTTCAGAGATGCTCTTCTGCCTACCTTGGTTGTAACGGGTGGCAATTTGAGTCACTGTTGCCTTTCTATCAGCTCGAACCAGTATGCCCATTCTCCTCTGACCTCTGGCATCAACAAGGCATTTCCGGCCACAGAACTGCCGCTCACTGGATTTTTTTTCTTTTTCGGACCATTCTCTGTAAACCCTAGAGATGGTTGTGCGTGAAAATCCCAGTAGATCAGCAGTTTCTGAAATACTCAGACCAGCCCTTCTGGCACCAACAATCATGCCACGTTCAAAGGCACTCAAATCACCTTTCTTCCCCATACTGATGCTCGGTTTGAACTGCAGGAGATTGTCTTGACCATGTCTACATGCCTAAATGCACTGAGTTGCCGCCATGTGTTTGGCTGATTAGAAATTAAGTCTTAACACACAGTTGGACAGGTGTACCTAATAAAGTGGCCAGTGAGTGTATATATATATATATATATATATATATATAATATATCATTATAATTTGTTATTACTAACCGTAGTTATGGTAGTTACTATGCCCGGGCAGCGCCGGGCTCTTCAGCTAGTTTTATATAAATGTCTCTTCAGGACACTTTCGATTCAGGATGAATCAATTTGGTCAGAATTTAATTTTCCAGCCAAACTGAATGAATAAACCAAATCAAATTTTCAAAAATGTCTTCATCTCTATTTCTAACACATGTAATTCAGTTAGGTGCAGAAATATTTGTACAGGGACTTAATCTCCATGATTTGGCCTCTAAATGCTGCAATTTTGTAATTGAAAGGAAACAACTGAGATTCAATTGAAATGTAGACTTGCAGGTTTAATTAAAGGGTTAAACAAAAATATGCTGTGAAATATTTAGGAATTGCAACCATTTATTACAAAGCCGCCTCATTTCAGGGATTCAAAAGTAATTAAAGTAAAAGTAAAAATAGATCTTTGAACAAATTATTAAATAGAATGTATGTAAGTACTTGGATAAGAATATAGTAATTAACCAAAGCCAGCATGGGTTTGTAGCAAACAAGTCATGTCAGACAAATCTTATTTCCTTCTATGATGGAATCACTGACTGTGTGGATCAGGGAAAATTACCAATAATAGGATTGACAAGATTAGTTGGATTCATAACTGGCTCAGTGATTGCACTCAAAGAGTGGTAATAAATGGTTGCATGTCCAATTAGAAGAGTGTTTCAACTGGAGTACCACAAGGCTTTGTCTTGACACCAATGTTGTTCAACATTTTTATAAATGATCTAGATAAAGGAACTGAAAGTAAACTAATCAAAGTTGCAGACGATGCAAAGCTAGGAGGGATAGCTATTACTAGAGAAGAAAAGCAGTCTAGATCATGTGAAATAATTATCCCCCTCTACTCATCCTTGGTCAGACCTCATCTGGAATACTGTGTCCAGTTCTGGGCACTACATTTTAAAAAAGACAAAAAAATGAAGCAAGTGCAGAGAAGAGCTACCAGTATAGTGAGCGGACTGCAAAGTATGTCCTATGAGGAACAACTACAGAATCTGGGAATGCTTAGCCTGCAAAAAAGATAAGAGAAGACGTAATAGCTGTCTACAAATATCAGAAGGGATGTCACAGTGTAGCAGGATCATCCTTATTCTCATTTGCACATGGGAAGCAATAGAATTAAACTGAAAGGGATAAGATACAGATCAGATATTATAAAAAAAACTTTGACAGTGAGGGTGATTAATTAGTGGAACAGGCTACCATGAGAGATGGTGAGTTCTCCATCAATGGAAGTCTTCAAACAAAGGCTGGACAGACATCTGCTTGAGATAGTTTAGTGAATCCTGCATTGAGAAGGGGTTTGGACATGATGACCCTGGAGGTCCCTTCCAACTCTAGCATTCCATGATTCTATGATAATTAGATAAATTAACTTTACCATAAATAAAATGTTATTTTTATCTCTGTGTAGAGAATCCTTTGCAGGCAATGACTGCTTGAAGTCTGGAAGCCATGGATGTTAACAAACGCCGGGTTTCCTCCTTTTTGACTTAAGTTATGTCTTAAGCATGTGAAATTCTGATCAATGGGGTTGAGATCTGGTGATTGACTCAGCCATTGCAGAACATTCCACTTCTTTGCCTTAAAAACCTCTTGTGCTGCTTTCAAAGTATGTTTTGAGTCATTGTCCATCAGTACTGTGAAGTGCCATCCAATCACCCTTGCTGCATTTGGTTTAATCTGAGCAGAGTATAGCCCTGTACACTTCAGAATTCATACAGCTGCTTCTGTCTTCAGTCAAATCATCAATAAACACTAGTGACCCAGTGCCATCGGAAGCCATTCATGCCCACGCCATCACACTGCCTCCACCATGTTTTACAGAGGATGTGTTGTGCTTTTGGTCATGAGCTATTATCAAGCTTTCTCCATACTTTCTTCTGCCCATCATTCTGGTACAGGTTGATTTTAGTTTCCTCTGTCCTGTGAATGCTTTTCAAGAACTGGGCTGACTTCTTTAGATTTTTTTGGGCAAAGTTTAATCTGGCCTTTCTATTTTTAAGGCTGATTAACTTCACGACATGCGCCATTCTAGTACTGCGTATGTTGTATCCCTCCCTTTAGTATGGGCTCCAGCACTGAGTCCACATCTTTCCTGGCACATGTCAGCTGTTTTGAACAGCTGACATGTGCCCCTAACAACCGCGGGTGGCATCACGATCCACCTGCAGCTGTTAACTTGTTAAATGCTGCTGTCAATCTGACAGCAGCATTTAATGTGATCGCGCCGGAAGCGCGTCACAAATCCCACCCATCAATGGGCTGGCATGACAACCCGGGGTCTGAAGGAGACACCTCTGGTTGTAATTGCTGGATTGCTATGAGCGCCCCCCAGTGATCGGCGCTCATAGCAAGTGAGCATTTCTGCTACACACAGGCGATCTGATCATCGCCTGTATGTAGCAGAGGCGATCAGACAACTGCAGCTTCTGGTCTCCCATGAAAACTATTGAAGCAGGCAGAAAGTAAAGAAAAAAAAAAAGTTTTTAGAAATATAAAAAAAAAATAAAAATATGAAAGTTCAAATCACCCCCATTCGCCCCATTCAAAATAAAACAATTAAAAAAAATTAAAAATACACATATTTGGTACCGCTGCGTTCAGAATCGCCCCATCTATGAAGCTATAAAAAAATTAATCTGATTGGTAAATGCTTGGTGGAGAAAAAAAGTCAAAACGCCAGAATTATGTTTTTTGGGTTGCCACAACATTGCAATAAAATGCAATAACGGGTGAAAAAAAGATCGTATCCACACCAAAATGGTACCATTAAAAACGTTAGCTCAGCATGCAAAAAATATGCCACCATCCAGTCAGAGATCACGAAAAATGGTGACACGACGGGTCTCGGAAAATGACACAATTATTTTTTAACAAACTTTTTTCACAATTCAAGTAAAAAACAACCTAGACATGTTTGGTGTCTACGAACTCATAATGACCTGGAGAATCATAATGGCAGGTCAATTTTAGCATTTGGTGAACATGGTTAAAAAAAAATCCAAAAAAGTTGTGGAATTGCACTTATTTTGCAATTTCACCGCACTTGGAATTTTTTTCCCTTTTTCAAGTACACGACATGGTAAAACCAATGGTGTCGTTCAAAAGTACAACTCGTCCCCCCAAAAAACAAGCCATCACATGGCCATATTGATGGAAAAATAAAAAAAATTATGGCTTTTGGAAGAATGGGGAGCGAAAAATGAAAATGCAAAACGAAAAAGAGCTGCGGCGTGAAGGGGTTAATGGTTTGCACCTTGTGGTCAACCCTCTATATTTTTTTTCATTAAGTGCTCTCTTTGTGGTAGACTGAAACACCTACTTACTAGAAAAGTGATCTTCACTTAGGTGGATGTTGTGAAGAGGTTTTTCTTCACCATGGAAAAGATTCTGTGATCATCCACCACTATTGTCTTTGATGAACGTCCAGGCCTTTTTGAATTCCCAAGCATTTTTTTTTACATAATGTGCCAAACTGTTGATTTGGTCACTCCTAACATTTCTGCTATAACTCTGATGGATTTCTTTTTTTTTTCAGCTCAATTGTGGTCTGTTTCTCTTCCGTTGAGAGCCCATCTAATTTATATGATCTCTTTCCCTAAAATACTCTTTCCTTTACAGACGCTCCCGGTTCTACTTTCTAAAGCTGATGATAGGCTACTGACACGAGCCTTCTGCCAATTTATTTGGGGCTCAGAAGGGGGCTCTAGAATTAGTGTTTTTAAGCTACAGCAAATCAAATCTTTGGGTGGACTTAATCTCCCAAATTTACGCCTCTACAGTATAGAGGCTGCTTTTCGCCATTCCCTTGATTGGATATACGCCTTTAATCACTTCACTAATACCCCAATAGATGAGGCCATGTGTAGACCCTTCAGCTTCCCAGCATTGCTTCACCTACGAAATGCTGAAATTCCAGTGGAGGTTAGAGATAATCCTCTATTATGGTCGGTAATCTTGGGATGGCGTCAAGCTAGACGAGTTAGCGGTCTTGAGCCCCACATCTCGATGTTTCTTCCCATTCAAGGTAACCCCTCTTTTCTACAAGGCAAGTCACCTCCCATTTACAAGGTGCTTGGAAACAGTGGGTGTAGACTGGTCCGAGATACGTTAACAAATAATCAATGCCTTCTTACCTTAGAGGACATGGCTTTCAAATACCCAATCCTTACAGAAGACAATTTTACTATCTCTCAAATTAGACATTACGTAAGCTCAATATTGCGAGACATAACGGATGATGCTAGAACACACCCTCTAAATTTAATATCCATTAAAGTCCAAATGGGAACTTATTCTATGAGTCTTTTATATAAATCATTAAAGCCTTCTATACATTGGTCAGACTCTTCACCAGGCCCTGGAAAATGGGTTGCTCAATTAACGAACTGTCGGGTAAATGACCTTTTGAAAGCCACTCTGCGTATGAACTCTATATTACCATATGATAGTTACATAACCATGTCTCTTATGATATTTCATAGAGCATACATCTCCCCGGAGGTCAAGTCTAAAATGTCCCCCTCAGGGGACTATCCCTGCCCTAAATGCTTACACTCTCCAGCTGATATTTTCCATTGCCTTTGGGACTGCCCAATAAAAAGCGAGGTGTGGGATACTGGCATATCTATCTCTCTCTCCCCAGAGTGGGCCATATTTAATATTCTCGCACAGGACCAGTTGGTGGGGCTTTCTGTCCAGCAGCGCCGCATCTTGTTCATATGGGCGGCAGCCACACGTAAAAGCATTCTCCGTTTGTTGGCACAGGATGCAACACCTTCTTTAAGCTTAATTACTACAAAAGTAACATATCTCTTCAAAATGGATTGGATAGAGACCTTACTTAATAAAGAAAAAGACACTGACCGCTTTTTTTCACATGGTCCTCTTTTATCAATACTCAGACATCTTCCACAAGCCAGGCGATACATAGTTGTTTCCAGCTCACCAACTGGTATATGAGAGAGCAGCTTGCCTCCTCCTATATTTACCCCCTCACTCTCTATACTGTCTGCTCACACATACCCCGACTGCCCATACTGTGTCTGCACACATCCCATCGCCCTCACTCCCCATACATTAACCTGTTCGCTCCCCATACTGTCTGCACCCATCCCCCATACTGTTTCCTCATACATACTCTTCATTTTGTGTCCTCAAAACTCCCCACACATTAAATCCCCCATCCCTCACACACATTAAATAACCTCCCATCCCCACTCCAAATCCCTCACACATTAAATAACCCCCCATCCCCACTCCAAACCCCTCACACACATAAAATAACCCCCCATCCTCACTCCAAATCCCCCCACACATTAAATAACCCCCCATTCCACTCCAAATCCCCCCACACATTAAATATCCCCCATCCCTACTCTTTAACCCCCACACACATTAACCCCCATCCCCACTCATTAACCCCCCACACAACCCCCATCCCCACTCATTAACCCCTCACACATTAACCCCCATCCCCACTCATTAACCCCCCACACATTAACCCCCATCCCCACACATTAACCCCCATCCCCACACATTAACCCCCACACACATTAACCTCCTCACACACATTAACCCCCCCACACATTAACCCCCATCCTCACAAATTAACCCCCTTCCCCACATTAACACCCCCCATCTTCGGTGTCTTCAGCTCCACAGTGGAGCACTTCGCTCTGGGCGCCGGGGAGTGACGTCAGCAGCGTGATCACATGACCTGATCACGCTGCTGACGTCGCTCTGGCCCGGCGGTCAGAGCTTCAAGTGTACTGGTGTCTGTATAGACCTTCTCTGCTCCAGCTGTCAGCAGAACGCAGCCGCCAGAGAGGACACTGCGGACCGCTGCATTAGGCGGCCCGACTGCGCCCCCTGCCGGCTACGCCCGGGGCAAGTGCCCCGGCTGCTCCCCCTAGATACGCCCCTGCTATTGTAATTATACATCCAGTTATGGGGGCGCACAGTAGATGTTCAGGAGCCGCCTGTGTTTTACAGCCGATGCTCCACTATAATGGGGATAACGAATGACAGATATTTGCATATAACCGTAGGGTGGGCCCCAGACACCCCAGTCCGACCCTGCCTCTGTTTGAAGACTTCTATTGAAGGAGAACTCACTACCTCTCTTGGCAGCCTATTCCACTCATTGATCACTCTGTCAAAAAGTTTTTTCTAATATCTAATCTGTGTCTCCTCCCATTCAGTTTCATCCCATTGCTTCTAGTCTTTCCTTGTGCAAATGAGAATAAAGATGATCCTTCCACAATGTGACAGCCCTTGGGATATTTGTAGACCATTATTGAGTCTCCTCTGTCTTCTCTTTTGCAAGCTAAACATTCCCTTTTCCAAACAATTTTATTAACATTTTACATACATAAATGCAATATCATGAGGCATTCATGACACATGAAAGAAAAAATAAATAAACACAACCAGACTATAAATAATAATAAGAACTCATGGAAACATTTCCAGCCAGCGAGACCATTTCTTTATAAAGGAAGGAAGACAGCCATTCAGCAACGCCAATTTTTGCTCATATGACTTATGTAAAGTCAGCTTTGCAATAATATCGAATGAAGAGGGCACTCGAGTGGATTTCCAATAAAACGCAATTTCATTTTTAGAAACCAAAAGTAAATGAATAACCAATTTCCTAACAGAAGGATTCAAACGACTTGCATCCAATGAGTGCAGGGCGAACTGAGAAGTCAGTGAAAAATCTGATTGATTTAAAATATGAGAAATAAGAGAGGAGATGTCGTCCTAAAAATGCCGAAGACGTGGACAAAACCAAAATAAATAGGAAAGGCTACCATGATGCCCGCAATCCCTCCCACAGAGAGGGGAGGTGGAAGGGTTGATAAAAGCTAGACGAGATGGCGACTAGTACCATCTCGATATGATTTTAAAGTAGGACTCATGGAGAGCCATAGACATGGTAGCAGAATAGGTTAGAGACATGGTCAGTTCCCAAACAGTAACAGAAACATTCAAAACCGATTCCCATTTTTTCGTATATGGGGATTTTAAAAATGCAGAATCGTAGTTGAACCACTGGTAGATATAACGAGTGGACCAAAAAATATTATGGCCTGAGTTGCATAAAATATTGATCGCTGGCTCCGATAGGGGAGGGCAGCGAGTCACCAGTGGAGACAAAAATTCTTTCAACATAGTAAAGTGTAGAAAAGCAGAGGAGGAAACCCCAAACCTATTCTTAAGATGAGAAAAAGATACAAATTTATGACCATCAAAGATGTCATTTAATTTATAAATACCCCAGTCAGCCCAAGTAGAATGTTAATCGAATGAATAAACAGAGGCCAGAAAAGAGAGAGGAAGCCTCAACAGGAGTTGATTCCTAGAAAAACCACTCTTAGGGTACCGTTACACTTAGCGATGCACCAGCGATGCCGACATCGATATGGATCGCTGGTGCATCGCTAAGTGGTTGCTAGTGAGCTGCCACACAGGCAGATCTCACCAGCGACATCGCTGGGGTCGGGGGACGCTACTTACCTGTCAGACGCGGCGATCCTGACGTCCTCCCACTCACGTCCACGCGTCGCTCGTCGGCGCCGCAGGAAGCGCCCGACGAGAAATGGTCCAGGACGTTCTCGCGCGATCAGCGATAACCAGCGGGGGAGCCGGTCGCAGGTAAGTATCAGACATAGCGATATCGCTATTAATATCGCTGCTACGTCACAAAATCGGTGACTTTACAGCGATATTGCTAGCGATATCGCTATGTGTAACGGGGGCTTTACATTTAAAAAACTTCCTCCAAGCCACAATAGCAGCCATAAAAATTGGATGATTAGGCAGAGATAAATGCTTAGATGTCAATAGATTCAAAATAAGAGAACAAGGAGGGGAATTTTTGTTAAAATAAAAGTCCAAGTCCGCCCATGAAGGTATATGGCCAGTTGACCACCAACACAGACTTTGCTTAATAAGATTAGAGTAATAATAAGCTGAGATGTTAGGCAGTCCCATACCTCCACGTAACTAATGTTTGTATAACTGATTCGAAGCAATACGGGCCTTTTTATTTCCCCAAATAAATAAATTAAGGCATGTCTGCAGACTAGTTAAATAAGAAGTGGAAATAAGCAGGGGAAGGGATCTGAAAACATAGAGGATTTTGGGAAGGAATATTGATTTGGCTACTAGACATTTTCCCCACCAGGATAATTCTTTGTCCACGTAAAAATTAAGGCCTTTAGAAATGGAGGTGATTAGGGAATCTAGGTTAGTGGAAATCAGAGATCCAAGGTTTCTAGAAAACCACAGACCTAAATAAACAATTTCCCTCTCCGCCCAACCCCAAGAAGAGACAGCCTTTATACTCCTGATTTGAGAATTGGTGAGATTAAATTGGAAAATTTTGGATTTGGACTCATTAATCTTAAAATAGGAAAGGGAGGAAAATTTTTGAAGAAGGGATTGTAAATGTGAAATAGAGGAGCAGGGATTAGTGAGAGACAGGAGGAAATCATCAGCATATAGACTGATCTTAAACTCCTGACGATCTGTTCGAACACCCTCTATGGAGGAATGATCTCTGATTAATTGGGCTAGCGGTTCTATTGCAAGGGCAAAAAGCAAGAGTGAGGGGACAATCCTGCCGGGTACCATTAGAAATTGGAAATGGGGAGGAAAAGTGATTATTAATGTAAATTTTTGCTTGAGGGTCAGAATATAAGGCCATAATTTTGGTGATAAAGTCTAAATTAAATCCAAATTTTAGTAAGGAGCATCGGAGAAAGGTCCAATTCTAGCGATCAAACGCTTTTTCTGCATCTAATGAAATTAGAGCAGAAGGAAGTTTTTGGGAATTGATTAACTTTATAATATTTATCAGCCGTCTGGTCCCTTCAATGGATTGTCGATGCTTGATAAAGCCAATTTGGTCCGTGGAAATTAATTTAGGCAATATAATATTAAGACGATTAGCTAAAACTTTAGAATAAATTTTGAGGTCAGTATTTATTAATGAAATGGGACGATAATTAAGAATTTGATCAGGATTAGTATCGGGTTTGGGAATTAGTACAATTGTAGCATCTAAATTTTCTCTAGGGAAGGAACCAACAGACGCAGCGGCATTAAAAAGTTTAGTTAAATAGGGACAAGAATGTCGCGGAAAGACTTATAATTGTTACTATAACCATCGGGACCAGGGGCTTTATATGACTTTAATTGACTAATGGTGTCACCAATCTCTTCAGCAGTAAAAGGAGCAGATAAAAAATCTGCGTCCACAGAGTTGACATTTGGACGGTTAACCGAAGATAAAAAAATTATTAATAGGGTCCGCATCTGGAGCGGGAAGAGAGATCAGACCTCAAATTATACAGTTGATTGAAATATTTCGCAAATTCATTTGCAATGTCTTGTGGTTGGGTGAGGGATAATCCTTAGGATAAATAATTTTGTCAATGCGGTTGCGTACTCTAAGCTTCTTTATTCGATTAAACATAAAACGGGTGGGTTTATTAAGGGACATGTAATGATGAAATTTTGATTGCTTTACTGCTGAATCATAGAACGAAAAAATTGTGGCCCTTAATTCATTTAGAAGACGGGATAAATCAGCTAGAGATGTGGCGCTAGAGGGAGGATTCTTAGATAAGGACAATTCCAACTCTTTCTCCTTAATCAAAGCCTGCAAATTTTTAATTTTTTGACGGCTAAAATTTTTTATACGGGAGGAAATACGAATAAGAGTGCCTCGTATAACCGCCTTCTGAGCATTCCACTGGAGGAATGGTTTGGAAGGATCAAATATATTTTCTGAAAAATAAAAATTGAGAGATTTAGATATTTCCTCATGGTAAGTAGGATTTTTAAAAATAGAAGCATTACACTTCCACAACTGCTGATTATTAACAGAGTGCCCCTCAACCAACTTGGCAATAACAGGAGCATGATCTGAAATAGATTTATTTCCAATTGAAACTGAGGAAAATCTAGGGAGAGAAAATACGTCTGACAAAATGAGGTCAATACGAGAGGCAGATAAATGAGTCAGAAAAAAATGTATATTCCTTTGAGGTGGAATTGAGACAATGAAAAACGTCAAAAAATTCATTAGTGAAAAGCCAATTATTTAAAGAAGGGAAATTAAGTCTACTGGAAGAAGAGGCATCAAGCGTATTATCGGGTACCAAGTTAAAATCACCTAAGAGTAAAAGAATGCCTCTCTTTAGCGGTTGAAGTTTTTTTAGTAATTTGTTCAAAAACCTAATTTGACCTTTAGTAGGAGCGTAGATATTGACAATGGTATAAATTTGGGAGTCTATAGAACAGACAAGGACATGAAAATGACCGTTCACATCAACCAATTCCTACAGCAGTTCGAACGACAAGAAGTCCCTGACTAGGGTCATGACACCTGCCTTTTTAGAGGGACCCGAGGCCTCAAAAACATGAGGGTAATTTTTTTTAGGGAAACCGTGGGATGATTATTAATTTTATATTTAGTCTCCTAGAGGCACACGATATCTGCTGCAGATTTATTAATTTCTCTCTGAAAGGAAAAACGCCTATTTGGACTATTAAACCCCTTAACGTTATAAGTAACATAAAAAAAGAGAAAAATTGGCGTTAAAAAACAATCACCAGCTGGAAAGTGTCCAAAAAATAAAAACACTACAAAACTAAATAACCAAAGAATAAGTACAAACTTAAAATTGTACAGTGTTAGAACCCTAAGAGGGAACCACAGAAAATGGTTCTCCTACTTGCGCCGGAGGAAAAGTCCGTGCAGCGCAAGGCTAAGGAAACCCTCATTAACATCTATATCAAATAGACAAATATACAAGCTAAGCACAATATTAAATCATATAATATCAGATAACCCATAGACACACATCACAATAGGCTCAGGTGACATATCCTGGACCAGCAGAAGAAACTGTAGGAACAGAGGACAAGACACCCTGAGATTTCAGAAATTGGAACCCCTCTTCAGGTGAAAGAAAAGTTGCATTCTTCCCTTTGTAATTAAAAAGGAGGCATAGAGGAAAGCCCCACTTATAAGGAAGGCCTCGCTCCCGCAACACGGAGGTCAGTGATTGAAAGGGTTTCCAACCTTCTATAGTTGCTTTAGATAGATCAGAAAACAACTTTAGATGGTGATATGGTTCCGGGAAGCCTCCCTTAATTCTGACCAAATTCTGAATTTTCTCTTTTATGTGGTAGAAATGAATTTTCAAGCTAAACATTCCCAAATCCTGCAACCTTTCCTCATAAGACAGGGTTTGCAGACCGGTCACCGTTCTGGTCACTTTTCTGAACTTGCTCCAGTTTGTTGTCTTTTTCAAAATGTGGCGCCCAAAACTGGACACAGTATTCCAGATGAGGTTTGACCAAAGAGGAGTAGAGGGCAATAATGACTTCACGTGATCTAGACTGTATGCTTCTGTTAATACATCCTAGAATTGCATTTTCCTTTTTTGCTGCTGCATCACTCTGTTGACTCATATTCAGTCTGTGATCTATTAGTATACCCAAGTCTTTTTCACATGTGCTGTTGCTTAGCCCTATTCCTCCCATTCTGTATATGCTTTTTTCATTTTTATTGCCCAAATGTAGTACTTTTCATTTTTCCCTGTTAAAAACCATTCTGTTAGTTGCTGCCCACTGCTCCAGTTTATTTATATCTTTTTGAATCTTCTCTCTCTTCTCTAATATTAGCTATCCCTCCTAGCTTTGTGTCATCAGCAAATTTAATCAGTTTACCCTCAATTCCTTCATCTAAATCATTGATAAAGATGTTGAACAATACAGGGCCCAGGACAGAGCCCTGTGGTACCCCACTTGAGACATTCTTCCAACTGGATGTGCAGCCATTTACAACCACTCTTTGGGTCCGATCACTAATCCAGTTATGAATCCACCTAACAGTTGCCTTGTCCATTCCATACTTAGTAATTTTTTCAATAAGGATTGTGTGAGATACTTTGTCAAATGCTTTGCTGAAGTCAAGATATACTATATCTACAGCACTTCCCTGATACACCCAATCAGTGATTCTGTCATAGAAGGAAATTAAGTTAGTCTGCCATGACTTATTAGTTACAAACCCATGCTGACTCTGTTTAATCACTTCATTCTTATCCAGGTACTTACGTATTGTTTAATAATTTGTTAAAAAATCTTTCCTGGTATAGAAGTCAGACTCAAGGGCCTATAGCTGCCTGGGTCCACCTTCTTCCCCTTTTTGAAGATAGGAACAACATTTGCTCCTCTCCAGTCTTCTGAGACTTCTCCTGTTCTCCACGAATTTTCCAAGATTATGGAGAGCGGTTCAAAAATTTCTTCTGGGGTATAATTCATCTGGACCTGGAGACTTGAATTCATTTAGGTTAGCTAAGTGTTTCCTCACTATATTTCTGTTTATAGATATCCTGGATTCTTCTATTCCCTTAATAGGACAGTGAAGAATAGTTGATGTTACATTTCCTTTCTGAGAGAAAACAGATGCAAGATAAAAATTTAAAAGTTCGGCCTTCTCAACATTCTGTCTTACCATTTCATCATTTTCATCCTGTAAAAATCCTATAGCATCTTTGACTTTTCTTTTACTTTTGACATATCCCCAAAATCCTTTATTATTGCTTTTGACATCTCTTGCAAGCCTCAATTCATTATCAACTTTAGATAATCTGATTCGTGCCCTGCAGGTTCTGCAGACATTCTTCTTTAGATATGCCTCCCTCTTTCCATTTTATAAACATTTCTTTCTTCCTTTTTAGCATGTGCTTAAGTTCTGTGTTCATCCATCCTGGTTTCCTTAAACGCTTCCTATTCTTCCCTCTTTTCGGAATTGTTAACAATTGTGCTTTAAGAATTTCATTTTTCAAGATTTCCCATCCTTCCTGGACATTTTTGTCCTTAAAGATATCCAGCCATTGGATTCCTCTAATTCTCTTTCTGAATCCCTTAAAATCTGCCTTTCTGAAATCTAAGGCTGGTTTCACATTAGCGTTGAAACACTGCGCACTGCGTCGGTAAGCCCCGCCCCGATCCAGCTCCCTGCCCGCCCCATCCGGGATCACCGCCTACTATCGCATTTGCACGCATGCGATCGGCGCACCCTATCTTTAGCGTAGGGTGCGCAGATCATGCGCTGCCAGTGTGAAAGTAGCGTGCTGGGCACTTTTGACGGTGTGCCGTGCGCGCCGAAATGCAACATGTAGTAGGCGGTGATCCCGGATGGGGCGGGCAGGGAGCTGGGGCGGGGCTTACCGACGCAGTGCGCAGCGTTGTTTCAACGCTAATGTGAAACCAGCCTAACCTTGACATCTGAGTCTTCACAGGTCTTCCTCCTCTAGTTATCCAAAAAATAGCATGGTCGCTACCTCCTAGGGTCCCAGCCACTTTTACCTCCTCAACCATTTCCACCCTGTTTATAGGAAATGGTTGAGGAGGTAATGACAGAAGTCAGCACATGGGGAAAGAGAGTGGATAGGTGGGTGAGCACATAGGGGGGATTCTTAACGCTGCAAAGCCTGCCCCCACCGTATCAGGCCTCCATCTAGTCTATTTACATAATTGCCTTGTAATATTTTCATTTCCTGTTCTGTCCAGATGTCACTGTATCCCAGAATTCCAAGCGAAGGAAGTTCACCGACCGCCATATTGGGACACTCAAGTGATGGGTGCCTCAATATGGAAACTGCTGCTGGTACCAACCTATTGCGCGGTATCACCACCAGATCACTGTCGCACCACACACACACACTCTATACACTGTACACACCACACACACGCAGCCTCTTGCACCACCAGCAGAACACCATCGTGAAAACGAGAGAACAGCACAGGAAGGAGAGACAGCAGACAAGTGGGATAGCACATGGGGTAGACAGGTCAAAGAGAGCACAGACGGGAGAAGTCAGCACATGGGGAAAGAGAGAGGATAGGTGGGTGAGCACATGGGGGGGGGGGGGGGAGATTCTCAAAGCTGCAAAGCCTGCCCCCATCGTGACATTACCGCCCTCCCAATGCAATAGCATCGGGCCTCCATCTAGTCTAATATATAATTACCTTGTAATGTCTTCACATCCTGTCCCGTCCAGTTGTGTCCGGATCACAGAATTCCAAGCGGCAGAAGTTCACCGACCGCCGTATTGGGACACCCATGTGCAGGGTGTCTCAATATAGAAACTGCTGGTGGTACCAGCCTCTTGTACAGTACCACCGTCGCACCACACACACACACTGTATATGCCGTACGCACCACACACACTGTATACACCATACGCAGCCTCAACAAACTGGAGCAAGTTCAGAAAAGAGCAACCAGAATGGTGACCGGTCTGCAAACCCTGTCTTATGAGGAAAGGTTGCAGGATTTGGGATTGTTTAGTTTGCAAAAGAGAAGACTGAGAGGAGACTTAATAGCTGTCTACAAATATCTAAAGGGCTGTCACATTGTAGAAGGATCATCTTTATTCTCATTTGCACAAGGAAAGACTAGAAGCAATGGGATGAAACTGAATGGGAGGAGACACAGATTAGATATTAGAAAAAACTTTTTGACAGTTAGAGTGATCAATGAGTGGAACAAGCTGCCACGAGAAGTGGTGAGTTCTCCTTCAATTGATGTCTTCAAACAGAGGCTGGACAGACATCTGACTGGGATGATTTAGCGAATCCTGCTTTGAGCAGGGGGTTGGACCAGATGGCCCAGGAGGTCCCTTCCAACTCTACGATTCTATGATTCTATGATTCTTGTGCAGTACCAGCGGAACACCGTCGCGAACACGCCGCCGCTGGGATCAGCCGAATGATTCATTGATCGCCACCATCTTTGCACAGGAGGAGCGCATGCGCAGTTTTAATGTGACTGCCACTATCTGACTGCACAAAGATGGCGGCGGTCTGATTTACTGCACCTGCGCAAATTCCAGGCAGTGAATCATTCGGCTGATCCCAGAGGCAGATGCGTGATGTATCTACAGGAAGAGGAAGCCGATCACATTAAAGGGGTTTTCCCACGAACGAAAGTTCATTTTAAAAATTGCCTGTGTCTGACTATGTACGGAGCATACCAACATCTCCTGGGCAGGGGAGGAAGTAAAAGACGATATTGACATTACAGCAAGGGATCACAAAGGATTCATTTTGTGAGGTAAAATATTTCACTGTTTTTAAACACTATTTTGCCTCACAAAATGTATCCTCTGCGATCTGCCGTAATGTCAGTATTGTCTTTTGCTTCCTCCCCAACGAGAGAACACATGAGGGAAGAAGACTGCACAGTGGTGGAGAGAGAGCAGACAAGGGGGAGAGCACATGGGGTACACAGGTCAAAGAAGAGATGACATGAGAGAAGACAGCAGATGGGTGAGAGAGCTGAAACGGGACAGCACATGAGGGGAGAACACAGGAAGGAGAGAGCCAGCAGCCAAAGTGGATAGCACAGTGGGTAGACAGGTGAAAGAGAGCACAGACGGGAGAAGTCAGCACATGGGGAGAGTGGATAGGTGGGTGAGCAGATGGGGGAGAGATTCGACGCTGCAAAGCCTGACCCCATCGTGACATTACCGCCTCTATTGGGCCTCCATCTAGTAATTAATAACTAGCAAAGGCTAGGCAAACAGCTGGGTTTTGATATTAAGAGCCTAGGAAGGGGCCATGGCTATTGGCCCCATCCCAAACTAAAAACATCAGCTCTTGGCTGCTCCAGAAATAGTGCATCTATAAGTGGCAAGTGGGGTGATAGTTTTGGGGTTAATGTCACCTTTTCCATAATATTACAGAAAAGTGGCAGCACTCACCGTCCCTTTAAAAGCAATCCTCTATTTTGGTATCACGTACACAGCAGAGGCAGGAGGGAACGATGTGGACATAGTGTCAGGACGACGGCAGTTTCGCACAGGTGTGCGCTTCTACGGGTCCCTACTGACATCATTATATCCATCTATTCTATTGGGTCACGCTGTGATTTTACTGTACATGGCAGATGAAATGTCAGGTTTTCAAGGACATTGGTGCGTAAAAATCAGACTGCACTCACATGGTCTGAGTGCCATGTGATTTTTTTTCTCGTACTCCTTGACGTGCATTGGCGAGTCTTGTCCAAGATACGAGGACAATCATAGCATGATGTGTTTTTTTTCTCTGTCCGATTTCAGCAGAGAACAAAAAAAATAATCATATGAGCAGATCGTAGATTAACATTTCACTGACCTGTTTTCCTTGCAGATGAGTATGAGCCCCAAGATTGATAAGTGGTTCGCACCTTTTAGGGTAAGTTCTCACTGGGCGTTTTTGCAGCTTTTTATATCTGCAGCAAAACCTGATTTCTTTGCAGGAAAGAAGCTGCAGCAAAAACGCAGGTTTAGGCTATGTGCACACGCTGCAGATTTACCAGCGGATTTTTCCGTGCGGATCCGCAGGTAAATTGACCTGCGGTTTTACCTGCGGATTGGCCAGCGGTTTGACACCTTGATAATGGAATATATGGCAAACCGCAGCGGAATCCGCAGAAAGAATTGGCATGTCAATTATTTCTGCGGATTTAAAACCGCAGCATGTGCACTGCGGATTGTAAATCCCACAGACTTACATGGTACTGTACGGTCTGCGGAACTGCTGCGGATCCGCAGCATGTGCACATATCCTTAGGTGCGTTTTGTGTCTCTTTGTCCATGCCTTTTCTGCAGAAAAACCGCTGCAAACCATGATACCTGCATTTTTTTCACAGCGTTTTTTCAACACCCATTCAAGCCAATGGGTGAAAAATGCTACAAAAACGCTGAAAGAAGTGACATGCTCTATGTCCAAAAAAAGCAGCAAAGTGCAAAATCCTGATGACACAAAAAAACAATGTGTGTGCATGAGATTCGTGAAATCTCATAGGCTTTGCTGATACTGTAAAAAGCATCTGAAAAGAGGCATAAAAAAAATGCAGCAAAAACACCCAGTGTGAACATACCCTTATAGTAGGCTTAGATACTGAAACACCTACTTCCTGGCGTGTTCTTGACTAGGGTGGATGTTGTGAAGGGATTTTTCCCTCACCAAGGAAAGGATTCTGGGTCATCCACCATTGTTGTCTTCCTTTGACATCCAGGACTTTTTGAGTTCCCAAGCTCACCAGTACGCTTTTTTTTGCAGATTGTACCAAACTGTTCACTTGACCTTTTCTACCATTTGTGCTCTCTCCCTGATGGATTTCTTTTGTCCCAGATTAATGATGGTCTGAGTCTCTTCCATTCAAAGCTCCTTTGACTGCATGTTGTTGGTTCGCAGTTACAGCTAGCAAATATAAATGCCACACCTGGAATCTGCTCCAGACTTTTTACCTGCTAACTGATGATGGATTAATGAGAGGGTAGGTCCATTAAAGAGCGTTTGGGATAACGGTCCAATTACCTTTGGATCATTGTAATTGGTAAGCCCTTACTCCAATAAGGCTGTGAATAACCTCAACTTAAAGCTGAATCTGCACTTTATGCCCATATTGATTCACTGGGGAACGCAATTTTTTAGGAGTTAGGTCAGACAACTGTTCTTAATTTTTGGATGCTGAATCCAGAAATGATCTCAGTTTTTCTCTATCACGTCAAGTTTTTGAACTATAGGATTTTTGTCTTCTCAAAAATATGTAAACTACTGTACCTAAAAAGTTTTTTTTTTTTTTTTAAATAGTACAAATATGAACAAAAAATGAAATATATAAGAAATAGGCATGACAAATATGTTTAACACTATCATGTTTTTTTTTACAAAGGATATATATATGCAAGTATTTAAGGTAAAAATGTACATTTATAGCTTTTTCTGGAGTGTTTAACTTGAGGACAATCACGTTTGATGCTCCAGCTATAGTCAGCCATCATATGTACATCCCATCTACCCTGGTAACGGTCTTCCATAACCTTCAAATCTTGGTGAAATCGTTCACCTTGCTCATCGCTAACAGCACCAAGATTTTCCGGAAAGTTGGCAAGATGGCAATGCAGAAAATGTAGTTTAATACTCATGTTGCAACCAAGCGCTTTGTAGCTCTCCAATAGTTTCTGAACAATTTCTTTGTAATTACTTGTACGTGTATTTCCAAGAAAGTTCTTGACGTCTTTGAATGATAACCAAGCATTCTTCTCAAGATCTGACATAGTCCCGGTGAAATGTTCATCTTTGATGAGCTGTCGAATTTGTGGACTATCAAACACACCAGCCTTGATTTTTTCAATGGACAGTCCAGGAAGTGCCAACATGATGTACTTAAAACAGTCGCCGTCAGTTGGCAATGCTTTTACAAATTGCTTCATGAGACCTAGTTTTATGTGCAGAGGTGGGAATAGTATATTCTTCCTGTCAACAAGTGGCTGATGTAGAATGTTAGGATCTCCAGGTTTAAGACCAGATCTTGGAGGCCAATTCGACTCAACCCAATGCTTTTCTCGAGCTCTGCTATCCCACATACAGAGAAAGCAGGGATACTTTGTGTACCCACGTTGCTGACCAAGAAGGAAGCAAACCATTTTAAGGTCAACACTGATGATCCAATTGTGTGTGTCATATTTCAATAACTCTCTTTAAATCTCCATGTTCTTCATGAAGAGAGACAGAATGCCCAATAGGGACTGCACCAAATAAATTGCCATTGTGTAGAAGGACACACTTAAGACTCCGCTTTGAGCTATCAATAAACAGTCGCCATTCGTTTGGATTGTACATTGAAAGCCCTAATTCTTGTAGTAAACCAGGAATATTATGGCAAAACACAAAACCGCTGTCACACCGAAAGTACTGCAAAAACGTACTTTCTCTAGTACGAAAGTATGATACCTTCGCTCCTTGTTCAAGTAACTTTCTCATTCAGCCTTGATGCTAGTAATTCTGAAGCTTTTTTTGATAAGCCCAATTCACGTGCTAAATCATTTAACTCGTGCTGATCAAATCCCTTACGAACTGAATCCTTGTGAATTTCAAATTCTGCATCATTGCTGTCACTGTGTTCGTCAACATCACTCAGAACTTCTAGAGATGGTAGCTGTTCGAAAACTGGCACTGGAATTTCAGCTGAATGAGGCATTGGTCTGATAGCTGACGGTAGATTTGGATATTCGATTATACTTTTATTTTTCCTGTTAAATCCTGATGTTTTCACTAAACAGAAGTAACAGTCTGTGGAATGACTTTTTTGCTCTCTCCACACCATGGGGATACCAAATGCCAACTTTTCACGTGTTCCTTTGGTTCACATCCGTAAACTCTCAACACACTGCTTGCACACTATGTGAGGGGCCCATGGCTTATCTTGATCACCGAGTTTTACTTTAAAATATGCAAAATATGCTTGTTTGACAAATGCACTGATGTTTGCCCTTTGAACTGGAATGGTGAAAACACCACAAATATAGCAGAAGGAGTCAGGGTTGTTTAGGCATTTACGATGAGAGGAAGAAGGAGCAGACATGATCTGAAACAAAGGAAATATGTACATAAGTAAATAAAACACAGATGGAAAGTTACAAGCTTTGAAAACTAACAAAGAAAAAAATCATAAAAGATATATAAATTACAACTAAGCGCCCAATGTAAAGAGAAAAGCTATCACAAATCCTATTTATTCCTACTATGATACATTTTTTGTGTAAAGATATTGATAATTATGACGTATTGGGAGCTGTACACACCTCTCACCACACTGTCTCAGTTGTGACTACTCTTACAAGTTGCCACGTAGCTCTATATGAGTCGAATTGTAATAACAAGTCTTATTACAGAAATCAGTGCAATTGTGCTTCTATGGCAGGTAAGTTGAGGAGGAAAAACTTGACGTGATAGAAAAAAACTGACTACATTTTTGGAATCAGCATGCCAATTTTAGTATAAATCAGCTCAAAAACCTAACTCAACAGAAAATTTTTTTCAAATTGTTCCCCAGTGTTATATAACTATCTTGAATGTTTGGATAAACGACAAATTGCAAAAAATTGATGATCAGATCGCCTGTGTGTAGCAGAAATGCTCACTTGCTATGAGCGCCATCCGCTGGGCGGCACTCTTATCAATCTCCTGCAGTCCCTGGGTTGTCATGCGAAACAATTGGCGACCTGCAGTCATGTGACACGGGCGCCGATGAGCGGGATTAGTGATGTGCTTCCGGCATGATCACATTGACAGCCGCATTTAACGGGTTAACAGCCACGGGTGGATCGCGATTCCACCCGAGGCTGTTAGGGGCACTTGTCAGCTGTTCAAAACTGAAACATGACTTGCATTGAAGACTATAAGGGGCAAGATCACCTGCAATCCATAAATAAAATTCAACGATGTTTGACTATTTTTTTTAAATGGAGGTCACAACCAGACCCACTGACCACCATTAGTTGCATCACCACTCTTCTTCATGTTGACATCTGGCGGTCTTCACCACCTACATTGTTCGCCAATTAGGTAGGAGCCATGTTTTATCTATTGACCATTGTGTAACTAGTTTTCAAATCTACCGCATAAAAACAAGAAACTAAGATGTTAATCAAATTGAAAAGTAGATTGTAAATCTTTGTCATGACACCATAAACAATTGCCATGAAAAGTATTTTTATCGGTACGTGTAGAAATTCTTACTAGCATAGTGCAGATTTCTATTTACTTCGTTATTTTCCAATCCTTCTTCTAGGACATCCCAGATTGTGAAGCTGCAGGCTGTGCACTTAGTGGGTGTTCCCCGTCATATCTTTTCAAGGTAGAGGAAAGGGAAAACCTTTATATACTGCATTATGTGAAGTCTAGCATCAAAAATGGCAGTGCTAGACTCTTGCTTTTGAGAGATATATATATTTAATATTATAGTTATATGTAGTTATTTCAGTATTTTCCCCCTCTACATGTGATGGATGCACATGTTAAGTGTGAGTGAAACATGCATCTCTTCATAAACCTGTGGCAGTCTGCATGTATAATATAGCGGATTGTGTCCGGCCCTGGATCAATCATATTAATATCCATATTTATTTCACACACAACACATCCCCTTAATCATGAGGTAGGCTGTATAGTTTTCTGCTGTATAAAGAACAGAAGAGTACACGTGTTAATTTATGAAAGAATACAAGTAGACAATATGCTTCTTAAGCAATCTTTAAGAAAAAAAAAATGCAAGTGATTATGTATAAAAACACATACAAGACCACCACAAAATACAATTGGCAAAAAGTATAAAAATATACTGTAATTTATAAATAGTAGCCAAACGCAACACTAAGTTTTCATATTGAGAAAGCCGCAGGTGGCGGTAATTCTCTGTTACAGAGAGAAGACAGTGTTGAAAAGACCACCAAATCTTAAAAAAAAAAAAATATATATATATATATATATATATATATATATATATATATATATATATATATATATATATATATATATATATATACACACTCACATACACATATATATATATATACACACATACATACATACATATACACATACATACATATATATACACATACATATATATATATATATATATATATATATATATATATACACATACATACATATATATATATATATACACATACATACATACATATACATACATATATATATACATACATACATACACACAGATTTCCAATGTACGGTATACTTTGGTAAACCGCTTCATGTACAGAGTTTTCTAATATAAATTAGTAGCTACACATTTACTGAAAACCATGGTCAGAAATATCTATTGCTTATTACAAGTAGTCTACGGATCGGTCATTGATTTGGCACAGGTTTGCAAATATACAAAGTATGGTATACACCAATCTACTGGAGCTGGGGTGGTCATTTAACATCAGTTATATTCCATTGTGTCCTCCAACTAAAAAAAAAAAAATAAAAAAAAATAATAGGCTGCCATCAACATCATAGTTGTGATATACGGTCTCCTCCCATCGGGGGCAGATGGACGAGATCGAAAAGCAAAATGTGATTCAGACAAGAATGTTGCTGCAGCCTTACCTGTCACTCCATTATTAGGATCTTGTTTATCTTATATTTCAGATTTAGTAATCATTTAAGAGATCAATCATCAGTGTACAAAAAAAAAATAAAAATAAATGCCATTGACATCGTTCTACAGCCAGACTTTGTATATTGACCCAATTTTGATGGCGGTCACTGTTTTAGTCAGAACTGTCACTCAGTCTTTCGTACACGAGCACAGGATTTTTCTTGCGGCCAATCCATTTCTTGCGGATGCTGTGACCTTGAACCAACCTCCTCTTGATTATCGCTGAAAGAAGAAATAGCAAAAAAATTTATAAAAGATAAAAACCAGACTCATTGTGAGGTGTTTAAAGGGAATCCATCAGCAGGACTTCACCCCCAAAAACTATTTATATGCTCATGGAGTTCTTTCAAAGACAAGTCCATCCATACCTTTATATTGACAGTCCGCTCCTCTGGTACCGAGAAATAAGCTTTTGAGTTGATATGCAAATGAGGCTGAAGACATTTGTTGATCTGAAGCCTCTGTCACTCCAGCTCTATTTACCACTGCTTGTCTGACACACTATGGTGTGAAACGTCCCAAAAAGAAGCTGTCATTAAAACAGGAGGTGGCAGCAGTGGCTGGGGCAGAGGCCTATAATAGATCTTCAGCCTCATTTGCATGTAAATTCAAACTGCTATTTCTCAGTAACCGAGGAACAGACCGCCATGTAACAGTATTGTTGGACTTTTTTCAATATCTACATTCACTAATCCCTCTGACATAATACTGACGTCAGGTGGGGTGGCGAGGTGCAGTTTCATCACACAGTGCAATACCAAATTAAATCTTTTAAAGAAAAAAAAAACGTTAAGGCCTCCATACATAGTAGACTGAAGTCAGCCAAAACTGCTAAAATCAGCAGGACCAGCCAACAGTTTAGTGTCCCAGCTCTGATCGATGATGCTGGAAGAGAAGAAATGGCTTTCCAATTACCAATTCTTTTGTTCTCTGAGACATAAGCCACCTCCAGAAGAGTCTAGTAGTGCCTCTCTCAAGACTACACAGAAGCATTCAGCTGACCATGCAATCTTGTGTATAGAGGAGTCGGGGGATATTGTCAGCCAAACAATTTTTTATCCAACACCTATCTATAATGTCTATGGAGGTACTGGAGAAACATATTAGTTTAGAAGTCTCAATCATGAAGCCCGCTGAGCAGCTACTTTCTTTAATGTATTCTTAGGACCTTGGACAAAGGTCTATGAAAAAAAAAAAAAAAAATCACTTTTGAATCTGGTGACAATTGATGCAGCTACAATACAGCACATTTATGGGTACAACTATGGGTGCCACCTCCTCTGAAGGCTGCCAACGTGGATGTAGACTTCCAATTTTTTTTTTCTTTTTTTGTAATGTACAGTGCCTCATGGAGCACCAAAAAGGAGACAACTAAGAAATTATTTGTTGAGAAATTAAGTGAAGTGTGAATATATTTTGGAACACCAAACCCTGGTTTAGAAATCACATTTGCTAACCATGCTCCCAGCACCATTCAGGTTGTGTCGTCTTGTGAGTATATCATAGAATGAAGCATTAAAACTGTAGGACGGGTAATTTTCTTAAAGGGATTGAATATATACACTTATGTAAAGAAAAAAAGCTCTGAATGCTTAAAAACATACATTACAAATCACATTAAGAATCGTGCAGCACTACTTCTACAGCACAGTCTGTGTTCCCCGCCGGTCTCTGTGCATCCTGTTCTGGCCTTATGGACATGTGACCGCTGCAGGCAATCATTGACCATCAGTGCTGATGTGTTTGATACTGCTGTGACCAGTGATAGGCTGCGGAAGCCTGTCTCCCCAGAAGAGAAAGAACAGAGATCTGCAGGTGACCAGGGTAGTATAAAAAGGAGGAGCGGCAAAAGAACAGTCAGAGAAGTCTACTGTAGTCAGGAGTAGACAAACCTTTGGACGACAGACCTATTATATGCGATATTTTTCATTATTGCTTTGTAACACATACAGAAACATCACAACTTACACGCCACTGACTCCTTCTCTTCCGAGTGGCTTCCTGGGGTCCAATACAAACTCTGACCTTTGCGGAATTTCTTATAAATTTGTGTGTACAAGACTGAAAAAATGAGCAAAGCAAAGAGAAAGATGAGAGATGCCGCTGCCCACTTTGCTTCTTCAGTGCGAGGAGTGGAAACAAACACTCCAGCGCTCTTCTTCTGTCCGGCACCCAACCTCCTCTGGGCCTTGGCTGGTAACTGTAAAGTGGTATCTTGTAGACACTTGCAATGTGGTTTCTGCCCTTCGCTATCAGTTGACAACTTCTCAGGGGATACTGCCTGCTTGTCAGTAGATGTACTTTGGTGTTGAGGAGTGGGTGTGGGAAGGAGAATAGGACTTACAGACCCCTCACTTTGATTTGACTTAGGAGAGTCCACATGTTGCATTTCTTCAGAATTTATTAGTTGCTCCTTTTCATAATGGTGGATGACCTCCTGGGTGGTACTCTCTCTAATAGAATGGCTCAGAGTTACTCCAGATAAGCCAAGTGTAATATTTAAAAAAGGGGGAAGACTATGGTTTGCGAGAAGTTCCAACATTTCAGCTTGGTGATTCCCATCCAATTCTCTGCTGTGGATGTCGGCCTTTAAACTTTCAGGGTCTGCATCTTGAGGCACATACACAGGAGGCCTTGGTGTTACAGGATCAGGTGAAGAATGGATGTTGGTAGTCGCAGATACACTTGAGCTTGACGTCCGATTGTTGGCAAATTCTCCAGTTTGTGGATCAGCTAGTGTGGTGTAGACACCGTGAGATACATTATCAACTGGTTCATGGGCATCTGGGGTGACTGGTAACACTAATCTCCTCCACCTCTGCTTCACAGTGCGTTTCTTCAAGCGGGAATGTAGCACCTGAAAGAATTAAGCAATAATTTATATTGTGATATCAAAGTAGTTTTTATTTTTACCAAAAACAGCACCACGCCTGTCCATGGGCAATGTCTGGGATTCCAGCTCTTCTCCATTGTAATTTGGAGTAAAGTGTAAATACCAGACATAGTGCGTTCTGTGATAATAAAAAAAAAAAAAAAAAAATCTAATGTAATAATAAAAAAAAATAATTAATGGTCCAAAGTTTGCTGTTGCCAAAATTCAATTAATATAAAAGTAAAAGAGCAGGTGAGAACTCGGTGGTCTAACAATGGACATGATTCCTTCCCCAGTCTTGGCTCAGTCAAAACCAATTTGGTCTTCAAATTAAAAACTGTACAGGTCACTGGCAACACTGATAAAGCTGCACTGGCATTGTACTGACCACCGGAGGAGAGGCAGCCACCTCATGCCATTCATCTGTGGCGGTGCCAATTTCTGCAGTGATGACGTCCAACAATGAAACATTAAACTGACTGCAGCGGCACATAACTGGCCTCATTAGTCACATTCTATCAATGCAAAGTTACCCAGAGTAATTGGCTGTAGTGGCCCCGTGAATGATGGACAGAGCATCATCGAAGCAGAACCAGTGAAGACCATAGAAGCAGCGGATGCACTGGAAAAGCAGCGATGTAACCAGTTAAGTAATGTTTATTACTTATTGTTAAAATGGTCCCAACTCTTGGACAACTTTTCTAAAATCCCTTTAATCAAATTTTCTAATACTGAATTGTCCCATTTGCAGAAGTCAAAGACCCATCTGTAGACAGTCAAACAGAGCCAGCATCTAACTAAGTGGCATGGCTCTTTCCTATATAATTTTTTTTTTTTTTTTAATTCCATGATCAGTACAATCAACAGTTTTATATCTTAAAAGTTTTCTACTTTTTTTTTCCCCCCGTTTGTTCTAAACTATGGTCTTGAGATTAAAAAAAAATTATAAATGGAAACCAATACAAAAAGAGACAGATGTATCTATGCTATACCTGCAAGTAGATACTGGATTCATCAGTTGCAGTCACAGAGGGTCGGATGAGCAAATGGTGGTAGGAACCTTCTTCATACTGTTGTTCAAAGTGCACATTGTCCAATAACCAACCGATGATTTCTGTCCTATTTATGTGAGACATCTCAAGAGTCGAGCACCAAGCTGCCAGCGCAAGTGGCTAAGAAAAGAAGAAATTAAAATTATTAAACACACAGGTAATTACAATAAAATGCACACCGGACCAGTTTCAAAATTATTGTCTACAAAGTCACAGTGTGTTGGGAATATTGTACAAAATGGTTTGCATTTACTATAAAGCCCTTTGGCCTGGAAAATTCTATGATCATAGACTTCACTCAAGTCTATCTCCACTGTAAGGGGAACCGGTCACCAGGTTTGTCCCATGTGAGGTAAGGCACCGACCCTTCAGCCCTGATAGACAGTATACTAATATGATGTATATATGCCCCCCGACACAGCCTACAAGACAAAAAAAAACATCTTTTATAGTAACCACTTATGGGCCGGTCAGGTCTGCTGGGCGTCGCTGCCTTGGTCCGGTGCCTCCCTCCCCTTGCTTCGTATGTATGACACGTCCTACATTATCCACACAGTGTCCCCGACATTGCGCTCCTGTGTAGGCTTACTTCTCTGCCCCGACTAGAGCAGAGTAAAGTACTGCAGTACGAATGATCATGATCTTTGACCTTTTTCTGCACGAGCACTGCAGTACTTTGCTCTGCCCTCGACAGGGCAGCAAAGTACGCCTGCGCAAGAACACGGTGCAGAGGACACTCTGTGGATGACATAGGATGCGTCATCCATATGAAGCAAGAAGGAGAACGGCATCGCAAAAGAAGGGAGGCGCCGGACTAAGACCAGCAACGCCCATTGGACCTGACAGCCTCTTAGGCGAGTATAAAAAAAAAAAAAAAATTCTTGTCTTGCAGTCCAAATAGGAGGCATATACAGTATATACACAGTATATTAGAATGCTGTATATCAAGGCTGAACGTTACTGGTTTTCTCATAAGGAAAAACCCTGGTGACAGGTTCCATTTAGGCACTTAACCTAGAGCAATCGCCAGTGTGGGATCTCCCATCAAAGATACAGAAGTATTTTTTGTGCTAGTCATATTTAGAGAACACAGTAGTAAAGAGCCTTTTTACAAGTTCATTCCTGATCTTTGCCTAATGTAAAACTGCCTACTGATGGAATGGAAAAAAATATATATATGTATTCTTGTTTAAGGTCAATTGAATCATTTATGCAGGCAGAAGAACATCATTGGTTTACATGAGAGGAAGTGCTGCTGATCAATATTTTTGAGGGTGAGCAAACAAATGTATAAAATGTTATAGAATCATTGGGACATGTAAATGTATGGGAACTTTATCAGCCATCATCAGCTACCATCTTCATTATCAGCTAACAACCCAGCCACCCACAAGCCATGGTCCTGAATGATCACATTTCCACACCATCATCAATGTTACTATACCACTTATATCCTTGCAGGAAAAACAATTCAGGCCTTGATGGATGAGGTGGTGGCACAGGAGGAAGAGGAGCAGAAGAGCCAATTGACACAGTTATCAGGCCTGTTGTCCACACATGGCTAGGAGGGTGGGTTACTGTCCCAACATTGGCCAGGTACCCAACTGTACAGTCAGGGGACAGTTTTGGAGGCTGATGAGAAGGAGGAACAACCGTGTGCACAGCAGGGTGGCACTCAGATCAGATCATCACTGGAGCGTGGCTGTGGTAATACAGAGTTCCCAGATGATATATCTGCCACCGAGGACAGCTTTAGACAGCCTGGCACACGAGCTAATATATGCTGCAGTGTCTGCAGAATGTCCATCGAGTTGCCTGTATTATTACCAGTGCAGATTACTGTGGGGGGGGGGGCACCCTGAAGGATCCCAGCTACAATGACAATGTACCATCACAAAATACGTGAATACAAGCACATGGTTGAAAAATACTACTAGTTTTACCACCTGACAGTGGGAGCTCGGTGGAACAAGGCAGAAGCGGAGGAAGACGTCAACCCAGCTGGGGCAACAACAGCACCTCAGAAGGCAGGGTTAGCAAGGCCAAAATCAGGCAAAACTTTGAGCATGCCACAACAACAAGCACTACCATCTGATACTTCCGTATTATCAAGAGGCAAGGATACAAC
This sequence comes from Dendrobates tinctorius, assembly GCF_039654945.1. Taxonomy (NCBI): domain Eukaryota; kingdom Metazoa; phylum Chordata; class Amphibia; order Anura; family Dendrobatidae; genus Dendrobates; species Dendrobates tinctorius. The sequence continues at coordinate 11,295,898 of NW_027361684.1, forward strand.
AAGATGCTGGAAGAGTATTTGTCCGCACGTCTCCACGTACTAACAGATATCTGCCCAATTTAAATTTCTGGGTCTCCAAATTGGACACATGGCCTTGAGCGTGCCCTTTATGCCTTGGAGGTGTTGGCCTGCCCTGCAGAAATTGTACTGTCGGAATGTGTGTTTAGCACGCTAGGGGGTGCCATCACAGACAGGCACATCCACTTTCCCTCAGCCACCGTGGGGAAGCTAACATTCCTTAAAAATGAACCAGGCGTGGGTCCCAGAGAACTTGTACATACATTTGGATGACTAGACAACTATAACAGCCGCATCCAGCCAGTTTTCAGCTCTATTTTCCGTTTCATTTGGGGGCCTCCTCCCCAGATTAAAAACAAAACTGTGTTGGCAACCTCCGCTTCTTCCACCTATATTGTAACGTCCACCTCATCCCCTTGGACCTGTTCTCCTCCTTGTTCAAGATTTTTTTTTTTCTTTTATTTCAATTCTGATTAGCGTATGGAAAGGACACAGTTGTAGTGAAGGGACAGAGTTAGGTTTTACGTGTGCGCAGTTTTACAAAGACATTCGTTTGTACTCTGCACCCGTGTCTGTGATAGTACCAAGAGTACCATGAGTAACCAAAAAAATTTTATAATCTTCAACTGAGTCGGTGGGAGTGTAAACATATTTTTCTACTCTTAGGCAACCATGTCTGATAGCACTGTGCCAAAAGTCACTGTGTGTATTCTTTTACTCATATCTGTGTGAGTAATGTGCCTTTAAGCCACTGTGTGTACTCTGCAACCTTGTCTGTGGAGGTACTGTGGGTCACTGTCCGGGTGTGAAATTTGTCATCAGCTTCTGTGGGATAAATGTGGAAACATGTTCTGTGGGTGAAATTTATTATTAGGTTTTGTGTGCCCAAAAGCTTCTGTGTACTTTTACTCTACTTTTGTGGCCGGGCCTAAAACTAATTGAAGGATTTAACGACTCCTTCCATTTACAGAACTTCTAAATTGTACTGGATGGATATCCTGTCTCGCAATGTCATCTGCTGACTCCATTGAGAAGTGGTTAATTTGCTTGACTGCTACCTTCCTTGGACATCGTACACATTTATCAGGTTGTCTCTCTGGAATAGAAACCGAATTGTCCATTACATGTGTACGCTGCAATCCCACCTGTGGGCGGTGTGATATTGGATGGCTGAGAGTGCTTCCAGTTCCTTCACTTTGTTCGATCTGGGGCCATGATTAAGAGGGAACCCGGTGGAACACAAACAAAAAACTAGAAACTGATTACAATTCCGTTATTCCTAGCTGAAGTATTCAGGCGTGGTTGCCTGCTTTGAACTATCATTTTTTCAAAAGAAAAAGTTTGGGCCCCTGGGTTCCTTAGGCTAGTTTCACACTAGCGTTCTCGGGCGCAGCGCAGGGCCGCCGCTTAGCTCCTCCTAGGATCGCATGACGCTGCATGCGATCAGCGTACCGTATATTTGGCGTTGGGTACGCTGACCGTGTGCTGACCGTGCTCTTGTATGATTTTGCTGGCGCTGCGCCCGCAAAATCATACCAGCGCACGACCAGCACACGGTCAGCGTACCCAACGCCAAATATGCGGTACGCTGATCGCATTCAACATCATGCGATCCTAGGAGGAGCTGACCGGAAGGGGCACGGCCGGGGTCAGAGCCAAGCGGCGGCCCTGCGCCCGAGAACGCTAGTGTGAAACTAGCCTAAGGCAACAGCATTGGAGAGGCGTCCCATGGCAAAGCGGCTAAGACTGAAGGTAGCAGGCCTCACGGTGGACCACCAGCTGTATACAGAATTAAACTACAAGCTTTTTATCTGTGGCTGCTCTATTGTACGCTACTGAAGATAAAGGTTTGGCTCTGTGGGTGAAATTTATAAAGCTGCTTCTGAGGTGGTTTCCCTATTCACATTTGTTTGCAGGGCAATTGTCCTGCTCTTACCCCCCATTTAGCTTCCTTTTGCAGCCCCCTAACCCTGACTATGATCATTTCACAACCATTTTAAAGCACCAAAGTTCGGGTCTCCATTGACTTTTATTGAGTTCGGGTCCAAGTTTGATCCCAAACGTTTTACTGTATGTTTGGCGAACCTGAACATCCACAGGTTCGTTCATCAGTAGCCAAAAAGCAAAGCGGAAAATGGACAGAAAAGTCTTCTACACAAAACAGGAATTGTGAGACTTGTATGAGGCTTAGTGGCCAGTGTGAAAATATACGGTATATATTTTTTTTTTAAATATCGATTATGATATGGAACATTGAACAAACAAAATAATGTAAAAAATACATTTAACAGAAAAACAGGAGGTCATTTTCTGATGACGCAGAATACCAGTTGGTCCAGTGGTGTTAATTTCACACTTCATCTAAACAAATAAATGCAAATCCTACAAAGATTCTTACCCTGTCTCTGGAGAGAGTATGGAGGGGTGTAATTATGTGTTTTGCTATGGAACTTCTAGCCAATGAGGCTATAGCGTCCTTCAGTTTTGGGTGCACACATGGATGGTACAGGAAGGCCACACCGTGGTGCTGGAACACACAGGGAAGAGGCACACATCACTTTCACTGGTGGCACAATACATGAATACGTTTGGTTCGGATTCTGGTAGTAACAATACACATGACAGATGAATTGTAATGTTTTTGGTTTATTATATTTGGTGTGATTGGTGTGGAGCTATCTGGGGGACGAAGCCATCATGTTTTGTAAACCTGAACAACCCCAAAGAATTCGACCTCCGGCCCTACAACCATAAAACAGTCGGCTGTCTCCTCAGTGACCTTTAGTAATCTCATAATTCCCAGATAGGGTAAAATATTCTCTTATCAGGGATTAGAAATGTAAATAAAGACACGCTGAAGACAAAGAGGGGAGGGAACAATAAATAAAGCCGGCATGTCCATTCGGTGAAAACTTTTTTCAATATTTAGGAGTCCCACAAGGTGGTTTGAATATTGCATAGATGTGCATTATCATAGCTTGCATATATTACATTGGTAGGTGGCCTACTACACTTCCCTTCCACAGAAACTAATACTCCTCAGACTATAGCAATCACAATGTAAGGGGAAGTGGGGAAGGGTGTCAATGACAGGGGAGAGTTCTTCTGTCAAACTACTCAAATGACTTTGTTGAGAGTGACAGCAGCATTTGAAGAATTAAATTACTGGGATTTGAGCTAGAGACAATTGCTTGGACAAGGCATCTTCGGATAAATACATATAAAAGAGAACGCGCGTACAGATCTGGTTTAGTAATAACGCATGATTAATAAAAATTTCTCAATCTTTATGCTTTATGACATAACTACTCACCTGGAGATTATGAACCCATTGCTGAGGTGGGCAGTAGATATATTCTCCATACTTGGCCCATGTAGGTCTATGTGCCCCACTGCAAATACAAGAGAAGATAGAAATTATATATTATGGCAAGTCAATAATGTAACTTGGATTTCGTATGGCATACTTAATATTCATATACACATAGTAAGGAGCCTTCCAACTCATTACATCTTCACTGGTAATAAGGCAATTTACTGTATTCAAGAAGTTATCTCAACTTCTTAAATGAGAAGAAATTGCAAAAGGATTGTAAAAAATAAATTATAACTATGCAATTTACTTACAATGAGTGCAAGCAGATTGCTATAAACCTTGTTAGTGCTGCTCGGAAGCTGGACAGACCCTTTAATGCAGCAGAATCAAAGCTTCTCTACCTGCAGCTTGACACCAGCCTGAACTGTTAATCATCAGGGGACCAAGAAGCCTGGCGATGGAGGAGCGGGGTGCATTTAAAGGGATTGTCTCACTTTCAGTCATACTAAATCTTTATGGAAAAAACCTAAGCAGTGGAAGCAGTGGTGTATTTTGTGCTCTGTTGTTGATTCCTGGAGGAATTTTGAGTGGTTATTGTTTCAGAGATACTAATGGCCTAGGTTATCAATATAAGCCAAGTGCGTTAAAAAACACCCCAACAGAACAGCCAGTACAAGCGTCAGCAGCAGTCAGATGTGAGCAGCAGTGTATATAGAGAACAAGACAGCTCTGTCCACTGTGTAGAGGCTGCAAGTGGAACAGCTCCTAGTCTCAAGATTCTTCCATGGTTTCTCTATGTCAAACCCTTTTTTCACAACACAAACTTTCCAACATTCTATACTAGGTAAAGACACATTTCAAATACAAGAGACTGTCACAGAGAAAAGACCCAAATCCCCGGGCTGCCGGTACGCAGCCAGATGTCAACCGGCACCTCATTGTTTGATAACAGCACACACTACTTACCTGTTGGGTATTGTTGCTGTGAAGGCTATGGCAGTGTCCGTGCACACCTGAGGGGAGATCTACAAGAGAACATATAACACAATGACTCAGATGCCCATTCCTAAAGTCACATTACCTCATATATCCTGAGCACAGAGCTGGATTTTATCACAGGTTCCTGAGCTCATGTGAAACCGTGGACACCATATGTTATACCTGCAAAAGCTGGCTAATACTAAACAGTAATTTATTTTGAGAACCTTTGCTTAGAGAAGAGGAAGGTTGTATTAAAATCCGCCTCACAGGGACAATGTGGAGTCACAGTTTGCCATTCTGTAGCCTCATGCTGCACTATACTGGCTGACAAAACCTCGCAGACCCTGTTGAACACCATTGGGGGACGGTTTGTGTCCCAGGTGTGATTTATCTGGCACCAAGTCATGGCTTCCATTTATAGCAAAATCCACCCCACAGATGTAAATAACACAGCCTAAACCTCTATATACCCAGGACCACAATTGTCACCATTGGTGAGCTCCCCCCACCCACACACACCTTCATATCCTTTCTCTGGGGGCCTAATCAATCACTACAACAGGGTCCTGATCCTTTTGTCTTTGCGGTTCAGTTTGGATTGACCGGTACACGATCACACATTACTACTACCCCTGCATTCAATGTATAAAAGAATAAAAGGTCGCAAATGTCAGCCAGGCCACGAGTGGTCGTGATGTCACTGCATGTTGTCCCCCCCCCCCCTTCTTTTTCCAGCCAGCTTTCCCATGTAAAGTTTATAATATTGTGGAGAACCCCTTTAAGGATACATCAAAAATATAGGGATTTTTGTGTACTCACCGTAAAATCCTTTTCTCCGAGCCATTCATTGGGGGACACAGAGACAGTGTGTGTTATGCTGCTGCCACTAGGAGGACACTAAGCAAATCAGAAAAAAAGTTAACGCCTCCCCTGCAGTATACACCCCGCAGCTGGATGAGATATCTCCAGTTCAGTGAAAAAAAAACAGTAGGAGCTTAAACAGTCATGAACTATGTCAAAACCTAAGAATGCTACAAATGAGCCAGTAGGCTAAACAGGGTGGGTGCTGTGTCCCCCAATGAATGGCTCGGAGAAAAGGATTTTGCGGTGAGTACACAAAAATTCCTATTTCTCCTACGCCTCATTGGGGGACACAGATAGGGGGACGTCCTAAAGCAGTCCCTGGGTGGGGAGCATACATCTGCTAATACCCCATGTACCTCTGAGTTACGACTGAGGTACTGCCGATTGCAGAATGCTGCATCTGCAGAGGCCTGAGAATGAATTTGGTAATGTTTTGAAAAGGTATGCAGACTGGACCAAGTCGCAGCCTTGCAGACCTGTTCTGCCGTGGCCTGGTGCCGAATGGCCCAAGAGGCGCCCACTGACCGGGTAGAGTGCGTTTTAATCCCCACTGGGGCAGGCGCGTTCCTGACACGGTAGGATTCCTGAATCGCAGAGCAAATCCACCTGGCTAGCGTTGCTTTGGACGCGGCTAGGCCCTTCCTATGCCCCTCAGGAAGTATGAACAGGGCATCTGACTTGCGGAAGGGAGCCGTCCGAGAGATGTACTGTCTCAGTGTCCTAACCATATCTAGGGTGTGGAGGGCCTTCTCAATGTGATGGACTGGCGCCGGACAAAAGGAAGGCAAAACAATTTCCTCGTTGAGATAGAAAGAGGAAATGACCTTGGCCAGGAAAGACGGGGACGTCCTGAGAACCACCTTGTCCTGATGAAAATTCAGGAATGGAGAACGGCAGGACAGAGCTGCCAATTCCGAAACTCGTCTGACAGATGTAATTGCTACTAGAAAGACCACTTTCCAAGAGAGGATGGTCTATGACACATCCTGCAACGGTTCAAAAGGATCCTCTTGTAAGGCCCCGAGAACCAGGTTAAGGTCCCATGGTTCTAATGGATTCCTATATGGAGGCGCCACATGGGAGACTCCTTGAATAAACGTCTTGACCTGAGGTTTGGTGGCAATTTTTTGTTGGAAAAACACTGAAAGGGCCGAAATTTGGCCCTTGAGTGAGCTAAGCGCGAGGCCGGATTTTAGTCCGGATTGGAGAAACTTCAATATGCTCGGAATGGAGAATACCAGAGGGGAACGACCATGATCCTTGCACCATCCGGCAACACTACTACTCCCCGCGAGTGGAGAATGGCCATGACAGCCGCCATGACCTTGGTAAAAACCCTGGGGGCAGTGGCGAGTCCGAAGGGCAAGGCCACAAACTGGAAGTGTTCATCGTGAATTGCAAAGCGTAGGAATTGCTGGGGAGATGGGCAGATCGGGATGTGAAGGTAAGTGTCCTTGATGTCGATGGATGCTAGGAACTCTCCTTTTTCCATGGAAGCGACCACTGACTGGAGGGATTCCATTCGGAATTGCCGAACCGTGACAAACTGATTTAACAGTTTGAGATCTAGAATGGGACGCATGGAGCCGTCCTTCTTTGGAACCACAAAAAGTTTTGAATAAAATCCTCTGAACCTCTCGTGATGAGGGACCGGAATGATGACGCCATCCCTTAAGAGAGCCTGAACAGCCCGAAGGAAGGCTCTTGTCTTTCCCTTGGGCGGAGAGGAAAGGAAAAAACGAGTTGGAGGGGGAGCGGAGAACTATCTTGTATCCGGAGGACACCAGCTCCCTGACCCACTTGTCATGGACGACCGCGAGCCAGGTGTGGCTGAAGGAAAGTAGGCGGCCGCCGGATACCGCAACAAGTCATTGGGTAGGTATACGAGACCTGGCTCCTTTGGAGCCAGAAGCCCTAGGCCTGGGTTTCCAAGGACGGTTAGGTCTGTACGAGACCTGGGAGACTATCTCCGCGCGGAGATGGACCTGATCCGGAAGATAAGGTAGAGGAGGACCAACCGGAGTTGTTGCGAAAGGAACGAAAGCGCGCCGGTTGTTGGTTGCGAAACGGCCGAGCAGCTTTTTGTTGAGGGAGGAATTTACACTTTTCCCCCCGGTAGCATCAGAAATGAGTTGATCTAGTTTCTCTCCAAAAAGACGACCCGTTTGAAACGGGAGAGAAGTTAAGAATCTTTTAGATGCGGCATCTGCTCGCCAGTCGGAGCCATAGGGCTCTTCTAATGGAGATCGCATTAGCGGCAGTTTGAGCAGCGCAATTGGCGGCGCCAAAAGAGGCATCCACTACGAAGTCCGCTTGCGTGAATTATCTGCCTGGCGACCGCGGTTGCTTCCGGAGGAAGATTGGAGTCCTGGAAGGAGGTAATCAAGACCTCTGCCCAAGCGGCCATCGCTTTTGTGACCCAAATTGCCGCGAAGGATGGAAAAAGCGCTGCTCCTGAAGCTTCAAACACTGAACGGGCAAGGTAGTCAATCTGACGATCGGAGGGGTTTCTGATCGAGGACCCCTCGGATACGGACAAAAGCGTTTTTGAAGCCAGGAGCGATACAGGCGGGTCCACTGGAGGGGACTATTACCAATCTTTCATTAGGTCTGGGTCAAAGGGGTATTTAGCCTGAGTAGACTTGTGCCCTGAGAACCGTTTATGTGGACGATCTCGGTGTTGCTGAACCACTTCCTTAAAATCAGGATGGCTGGTAAATAACCTGCGCGCACACTTGGTTTTCTTAAGAGAAATGGGATGTGTTGGAGCAGGAACATTATCCTCATCCAACTTCAGGATCTTGTTAACTGATTCTATGAGAGAATCAAGTGACTCTTGATCAGATGGGGGATTCTGAGGGGCAGACATGTCAGAATCAAACTCAGTCATGCTTGCTGAGAACTCCAGCGAGAAATAGGAGTCGCAGATGCAGAAGCGCGAACAGGGCTAGAGGAAGCGTCATGAGTCCGCTTTCTAGAGCCCCGAGCATCCCTTGAACGAGTACGGCCCCTGCTAGCGGATGGTTCCCTTTCAACGCCAGAGCATTCCTCGGGAGGCAAGGACGCCTTCTGGCTTGAAGAGCCCTCCCGGAGAGAGAATATAGCCTGAGTCAGACTCCACTGACCGTGACAGGGACGCGGCCCACTCAGGAGTACTAAACGCAGGAGACCTGTCAGCAGCGCGGCAGGGGGCGATTGAGCACAGGCCTGGGCGCAGGCCAGGTCGCAGTCAGTGCAGAACAGATTAGTCTGTGCACTAGGTAGGGCCGCTTCGCAAGAGGTACACACGGTAAAAAATGCGCTCCTGCAAGGGTTAACGGCAGAGTCTGCTGCAGCTGCAGGGAACGTGCCGGGAAGGGGTTAAGCTTTGATCTGGGGCAGATGCAGCTTACCCGGTCCTATTCTGTGTCCCCCGGGAGGAATGGCGTGACCCTGCGGTGTCACCCGGTATCCGGCTGTTCGCCTCACAGCTTGTCTCCAGCTGAGGTAAAAAGGATATGGCCCCCGAGATTAGGATTGCGCGTCTCGTGCAGGCTGAGAGGCACCAAAGCGAGGGGGGCAGAGCCAATAGCGCGGGCGGCGCTATTTAAATTGCGGCCTAGCAGGCCTGAGAAGCCGGGGCCTGGATTTTGAGCCTACCCGAGGTAGGCGTTGGTGGGCGGGCCGGGGCCAGTGGGCGGCGCCATTTAAATTGCAATCTAGCAGGCCTGAAAGCCGGGGACTAAACCTTTCGCGCTACCCGCGGTAGCGCTGCGAGGGGGGGGGCCGCGATGGGGGGGGACTGGTGCACCGCCGCTGATTCTACATCAGCGCTACTCCCGGGGGACAGGACCCGACCCCATACCTCCACTCCAGTGCTCAGCGCTGTCCGGCTCTCTGTGCAGGCTCTTATCCTCCATGTTGGTGAAGTAACAGAGCTGGAGGAGTTATTAAAGGGGCCACGCTCAATCGATCCTCCCTGTGATAGGGGGATGGAGAGCTATGGGGCTGATTCAGGGCCTACGTAAGCGCTGTCCCAAATCTCCGTTACGTGCGCCTGCCCTGGACGGGAACTTCCATTAGGCATCATCGCCAAAGTAGAGGAATCAGCCCCAAAACGTCGCAGGAAAGGTACGTGAAGGGTTACTCCACGTGCTTGCCTGTTGTTGGTTCGGGGGAGAGCGGGCCCTAGAAAGGAACCGTTGCCCCCTTCACTCCGCTAATTGAAAAATAAAAATTTACAGAAAAATTCAAAAATAAAATAAAAACGGTGGGGTCTGAAACCAGACCCAAGTGCCTCCTACAGACACTAAGCATGAACTGGAGATATCTCATCCAGCTGCGGGGTGTATACTGCAGGGGAGGAGTAAACTTTTTTCTGATTTGCTTAGTGTCCTCCTAGTGGCAGCAGCATAACACCCACGGTCTCTGTGTCCCCCAATGAGGCATAGGAGAAAATGAGTTGATCAGGTCAGACTCTTACCTCCTGTTGGTACACAGAAGCAATGCTGGGAAGTACCTGTGTCACAGAAAGAAACAACGTATAAAAGTAAAAAGTGAAAAAAACATTATGGTAGTATAAGTAATAAAAATTTGGATTGTGAGTGCAGAAGAGCGTGAACTGGTAAACTACCCAGCAATACACTGAAATGATAGATAGTGCTGCATAAATAAAAAAATGATGTGACCTTAATGTTACCACAGGGAAAATAAGGTCATAGACGACCATTTAGCCTCACAAACAGCTTCCCTAAGGAAACAATAGTTTGTGTTGTGAGATCAAATATCACTAAGTAGCCCTGGCTTTAAAATTCCTCCAGGTAATTTGGTTTCATCCGACAATTCAAAAACATACTAAGCTATTAATAGTTATTAACCTCTATTGGTGCGATGCTTTGTTAGCGTTTGTTTTTTTAAATCCCTTGTGGTATGTTGCTTTCTTCGACATTCTTCAAAACAGCAGCATGGTGGCTCAGTGGTTAGCACTGCAGCCTTGCAGCGCTGGAGTCCTGGGTACAGATCCCACCAAGAACAACATCTGCAAGGAGTTTGTATGTTCTCCCCGTGTTTGCGTGGGTTTCCTCTGGGTTCTCTGGTTTCCTCCCACATTCCAAAGACATACTGATAGGGAATTTAGATTGTGAGCCCCATTGGGGACAGTGCCAATAATGTGTGTAAAGCGCTGTGGAATTAATGGCGCTATATAAACAAACAGCAAACATTGTTCATGAAGTCTGCCACAAAACAGACATTTTATCATTAAACCGTTCTATGATTTTTACAGTGGATTGCGAAAGTCCCCCCCCCCCCTTGGCTTTTTTACCTATTTTGTTACATTACAACCTGTGTTTATTTTTGTAATCCGATTTGTGTCTGATGCTTCAACACTAAACAGTTCAAGTTAGTGAAGTGAGAAAAATATAGGCAGAAATTAAATTTATGGGATCAAACAACTAAAAATTGGCATGTGCATATGTTATTCACCCCTTTAGCTATGAAGCCCACACGAACTTCTGGTGCAAGCAATTCCCTTCATAAGTCACATGCTTAGCGAAAGGAAGTCCACCTGAGTGCAATCTAAGTGTCACATGGGCTGTCAGTATATACACGTTTTCTGAAAGGCCACAGAGGCTGCAACACCATTAAGAGGTTCCACTAACCAAACACCATGAAGACCAAGGAGATCTCCAAACAAGTCAGGGACAAAGTTGTTGAGAAGTATAAGTCAGGGTTATAAAAAAAAAAAAAAAAAAAAACACCAACATAGAATTAGTCTTACAAGTAATTCGGTTTCTAGGAACCTTCCAAGACAGCCATATCGGAGGATGTCTCCCCGCCCTAATGGGGGACAGGAAATGCACAAGAGGTTAAATAACCCTGCTATATCCAGTGTTTTTTCTGGACACACTAGCATGTATAGTTACCACCAAGGTGTAGTAATCATCCAATAAGAGTATCAGATAGGGAGGGAAATTAGTGCTGTCGTGGAAGGTTCCTAGAAACCGAATTACCAGTAAGACTAATTCTATTTTCTCTAGTCACCTTCCATGACAGCCATATCGGAGAAATACCAACAACTAATTTCTTAGGGAGGGACAACAGCCTGCAGAACATATCTGCCAAACGTTAAATCCCTGTTGAAATTTAGTGTATAGTGTCTGGTGAATGTATGTACAGACGACCAGGTGGCAGCTCTGCATATCTGCTCAGAAGATGCGTTCCCTCTTCCTGCCCATGATGTTGATACTGACGCTAGCAGAGTGGGCTTTCAGAGATGTAGGAGGAGGAACTTTCTGTGACGAGTAGGCGAGGCTGATAGCTTGCCTGATCCAATTCGTGATTGTAATTTTTTGCCGCCTTTTTGCCTTTATTCCGACCGGAAATTTGAATCAATAAAATCTGGTCAATCCTCCAACTCTCCGTCTGCTGGAGGTAGAAGAGAACTACTCTACAGACGTCGAGGGTGTGAAAGGCTTCTTTTGAGTTGGAGGGGTTTGTACAGAGGGACCCTGGAAAACCGCAAACCTGAGGAATTCCCTGTGGTCTGGATGAGTCAGTACATGATAATAAGCATCCCTCAGGTCTATTGTGGCCAACACCCAATTTGTCCTATGAGGGGGATTGCCGACTTAACCGACTCCATCCTGAATCATTTGTACTTTACCACTTGGTTCAAGGGTTTTAAGTTTATTATAACCCTGCTTTCCTGAGGGTTTTACAATTACGCAGAGGCGAGAGTAGTGGCCTCTGCCTACCTCCTGTCGATTTGCCCGCTGGTCTCCCATTCTGGTCCCGGACCTGCTCCAAGCCGCCTAGTGACACCCGACGGGAACAGTCACATACAGCGTGGAACTGGGGAAATCGCCTTGCAGAAGTGTCTATGTCTGACATCAAGGATTTTTGGGAGGTACGCCTGCAAGGACGTCACTCTTAGGCCTTGAGGGGGAGGACTCTCGAACCTCAATCTCAGTCCATCGTGAAAGTTGCAAACAACCCATTGGTTTGAGGTTATGGATTGCAACAATCTATGAAATTCAAGGGTCGGCCCCCGACCAGAGAACCATGAATTCTGGGAGGACTGGTCACGGGAAGGGAGACGAAAAAAATCGTTTCCTAGGTTCCGGAAGAGACTTCTATATAATAATTTCCCTGAAAGGGAAACGTATAGACGTTTGACAAAGTCTCCTCCCCCAGCTTTCAGCCACAGAGTTCCCCTGGCTGGGTTGGAGAGGTAAATGCATGACCCGTGACCTGCGATTGCAGGCTGGTCTCCCATTCGGGTCCCGGCCCAGGCTCAAGCTGCTTAGCAGCCGCCACCTGCCGTACCTAGAAGGGCCGGTTGACACCTCAGATTTTGCTGCTACCCGGACGGACTTAGCGGAAGCATCCGCTAGGAACCCTGTCGCTTTTGTAATAGGGAAAGAAAGTCAAGGGTTTCTTCCCTGGAGGTCCCCTGAGTAAGGCGATTCTCCGGCATACGCCACCAGCAGACAGGGACCCGGCTACACACGTAGAGGCTATATTGGCCTTAAGCAGGGTTGTGGAGGCATCCCAGGATTTCCTGAGCAAGCTTGCCATTGAGAGTTGCCCTTAAATGGAAGAGCCGCTCTCCTGCACGTCCAATTTAGGGACTTCCCATAAGGAGCCATCTCTGTCCAAGGGAAAAAACGATTCCACAATTCTGAGGTGACACCAAGTCTCTCTCGGGAGGGGCCCATTACCAGCCGTGAAGGCTTCAGCCCCTCCAAACATCTCATATAGAGATTTCCACTTCCTCCTCCCGTACTAACTAATCTGATCTCTCATTCCCGTCCCAGCCTCAAGCTGCTTTGCGGCTGTGACGAATGTAGTCATGGTCAGCCTAGAATGGCCGGAGGCACCTTCGGAAGAGAGATAGTATTCCCAGATCTGAGGGTGGAAGTGAAACCCTTGTTTTCCCAAGCATCCTCTGAGTTAGAGGTATCAAATTCACCGAGTCAATCAGATTACACAGGTGCCGATTTCCCCCTAGCAGGAGGGGGCTGTTGCTGGGAAAATGTCGTCATAGAAGATTGGACTTCTTGTCCAATGAGAGTTTTTATACTGTCCAGTAGGGAGGGCTGCTCTGTACGTAATACATCGTCCATGCAGGGCTGGCAAAGCTACCCCTATATGAAGAGGGAGGCCTGGAACCACACCTGGTTTATTATTTTTAGGGTCAGAGGCCTTGTCTCCCTACAAGAGAGAGAAGGCATACTAAGCCACCTCAGACTACTCTGGACAGAAAAGGTGGGACCCACCCCGCTACTTACAGTAGGAGGGTGACGCTGTGCCCGCAGTAGCAGGCAGTAAGGGTTTGTCGCAGTCTATGGTCAGTCTGCCACAGTCACTGTACAGATAATGGCCTTATCTGGACGCACCCGGACCAGGATTAGAATAACCGAGGTCCATTCAGCGTGTTGTGTGCGCCTCCCCTCGGTCCACGGGTGAGGGTCATTTCAATCACCTCTCCCCACAGCTGTATTCCCCAGCTGCTCAGCGGCTGCCCCTGCACACTCGGTGGTGCTCCATCTTCTGACAAGAGCAGCCATGCTCAGCCCAGAAGGGCCGGTGGCTGGGGCCCTGGACTGCGCCCGCAGTCACGCGTGCGTTCCCGCCTGGTACGCAGGTGGAAGGCAAACCGGAAGTTCGGCGCCAGTCCCGACGCCATCTCCGGTGTGCACGTGCGCGCCCGGATCGCATGTCGCATGGGGAGGAGGACGCCGGGGAGCTCCAGGAGGCCGCCGGCCGCACAGCACCGCCCCGCTGAGGGGGCGCAGGAGGGGCGGGCAAGGGTCCCGAGTACCACCAAAGTAGAGACGGGAGCAACCTTCCTTTCTGAGGAGAGCAGAGCCCCCGACCGTTGACTGCCCGTCGTTACAGGTATCTGATGTTGTAGTGCCTCCGGTCGCCGGCCACCGCAGCACTATCAGGACCTCTTCATGCCCCATAGGGGACAGGAAAAACTCTGGATATAGCTGGAAGGGGAGGGTTATTTAACCTATTGTACATTTCCTGTCCCTCATTAGGGCGGGAGACATCCTCCGATATGGCTGTCGTGGAAGGTGACTAGAGAAATAAAAAATAACCCAATCTCTAATGGTGCCCCTGAGCACCATCAAATCCATCATCAAATGGAAAGAACATGGTACCACAACAAACCTGCCAAGAGTGCCAAACACCAAAATTCTCAGCCTGGGCAAAGAGAGCATTAATCAGAGGCAGCACAGAGAACAAAAAGTAGCCCTGAAGAAGCTGCAGTGTTCCCAAACAGAGACCATATGACCACAATAAGCCATACACTCCATTGAGGTGGCCTTTATGGAAGAGTGGGCAGAAAAAAATCCTTTACTTACAAACAACTTGTAAGGCTCGTTTCGAGTTTGCCGAAAGACATATGGGAGACTCCCCAAATGTATGGAGGAAGGTGCTCAGGTCAGGGGAGACCAAAATGTAACTTTTTGGCTACCAAGGTAAATGCTATGTCTGGCACCAAACCAACACAGCTCATCATCCCAAGAACACCATCCCCACAGTAAAATATGGTGGTGGCATGATGCTGCGGGGGGTGTTTTTCGGCAGCAGGGACAGGGAAAATGGTGAGAGTCGAGGGAAAGATGGATCATACGAAATACAGAGATATTCTTGAGCAAAACCTGTTTCAGTCTGTCAGTGATTTGAGACCGGGACGGAGGTTCCTCTACCAGCAACACAACGACCCAATGCAACACTCGAGTGGTTTAAGGGGAAATGTGTAAATGTTTTAGAGTGGCCTAGTAAAACCCAGACCTTAATCCAATTGAAAATCTGTGGTCAGACTTGAAGATCGCTGTTCAACATAAGAAATCATCTTACTTGATGAAACTGAAGAAGTTTTGCCTTGAGGAAAGGGCAAAAATCCAAGTGGCAAGATGTGGAAAGCTCAGAGACTTATCAAAAGCATTTTGCAGCTATAATTGCTGCATAAGAGGATTTGTACCAAGTACTAACTATAGGGGGTGAAAAGCTATGCACACTGAAAGTTTCAGTTATTTTGTCCTATATGTTGTATGCTTCACAATAAAAAGAAAACCAAATGTTCACAGTTATAGGCTTGTTCTTAACATGAGCTGATGCAAACTACAAAAAAAAAAAAGAAAAGAAAAAAAAAAAAAAAAAAAAAAAGGGAAATTCTAGGTTCTGAGGTAGCAAAACACAAAATGACAAGCTGGGCGGGGGAGGGGGGTGTTGAATTGAATATAGTCACAAGCTACTGGAAGCAGTCACACAGGTCAAACATTTAAATACAATACATCGCAAAAATGAGTACACCCCTCACATTTTTTGTAAATATTTTATCTTTCCATGGGACAACACTGAATATATGAAACTTTGATACAATGTAAAGTAGTCAGTGTACAGCTTGTATTGTATAAAAGTGTAAATTTGGTGTGCCCGCTAAATAAGTCACACAGCCATTAATGTCTAAAACTGCTGGCAACAAAAGTGACTGTCACTGTTTTCTGTGGCCACCATTATTTTCAAGCATTGCCTTAATTTTCTTGGGAGTTCCCCAGAGATTCATAAGTTGCCCCTGGAATCCTCTTCCACTCCTCAATGACATCACAGAGCTGGCTGATGTTAGAGACCTTTACGCTCCTCCACTTTCTTTATGAGTAGGCCCCACAGATGATCAATACAGTTTAGGCTTGGAGACATGCTTGTCCAGTACAGCACATTTACCCTCAGTTACTTTAGCCAGGCAGTGGTCGTCTTGGAGGTGTGTTTAGGGTTGTTATGTTAGAATACAGCCCAGTTTCCGAAGAGGGAATTGTGCTTTATTTCTGTATGTCACAGTACATGTTGGTCTTCATGGTTCCCTCAATGAACTATAGCTCTCCACAGCTGGCAGCACTCATGCAAACCCAAACAACGACACTCCCACCACCATGCTTGACTGTAGGCAGGACACACTTGTCTTTGTACACCTCACCTGGCTGCTGCCACATACGCTTGACACCATCTGAACCAAATAAGTTTATCTTGGTCTCATCGAGCCACATAACATGGTTCCAGTAATCTATGTCCTTAGTCTGCTTGTTTCCAGAAAAATGTTTGCGGGCTTTCATGTACAATGTCTTTAGAAGAGGCTTCCTTCTAGGACGACAGCCATGCAGACCAATTTGATGCAGTGTGTCGTGTATGGTCTGAGCACTGACAGGCTGACCCCCATACCCCTTTAACCTCTGCAGGAACACTGGCAGCACTTGTACGTCTATACTGAAAAGACAACCTCTGAATATGACATTAAGCACGTGCACTCAGCTTTTCTTCTTTAGTAGACCAAAGTGAGGCCAGTTCTGAGTGGAATCTGTCTTGAGAAATCGCTGTATGGTCTTGGCCACCGTGCTGCAGCTCAGGTTCAGGGTGTTGGCAATCTTCTTATAGCCTAGGCCATCTTTATGTAGAGAAACAATTCTTTTTTCCAGATCCTCAGAGAGTTCTTTGCCATGAGGCGTCATGTTGAACTTCCACTGATCAGTAAGAGAGTGGTAACACAAAATTTAACACCTGCTCCCATTCACACCGAAGACCTTGTAACATCAATGAGTCTCAATACACCGGTGAGGGGAAAAAAGCTTATTGGGTACAATTTGGTTCTTTTCACTTAGGGGTGTACTCACTTTTGTGATATACTGCACATAAAAAGGTACAAAAAGTAATAATGAAGACGTGTTCATAATTAAATTAATTCTATGACAATGCTATAGAATGAATTGCAAGTGATTCTCACCTGATGGGGCGGAGGCATATAGCCCTGAGGGCAGGTATACACGTCCTCATCCGGCAGGTCCAGCAGTATATCAGACTAGGAGAGTAAAGGACATTTATTGGTGACACCTGTACATGAGGATCCTGCTGGCCACTTTACTATGTGAGCTGGAACATCTGTCAATCACAATAGTTTCCATGACCAAGAACCGTCCATGTGGCTCAGAGCACGAACGTCTGTGGAAACGTACACAGCACCCTGATTAACCTGGAGTACGGAAACATTATCGGTCATGTTTCCAGAGACAAGTTTGTAAAAAATAAATATTAAACCAGATGTCTGTTCACATGTGGTGCTTCTGCTGCATTTTTTTTTTGTTTTTACAGAACTTACCGTAAGCTGTGTTTTCCACCACTACCAGAAAAAGCCATGAGGCTTCAGAAATCTCTTGCACAAGTTTTTTTTTACCCCCTGACTGAATTTGAGAATTACAGCATTTTTTGGACTCCAGCATGTCAATTTCTCAGCTTTTTTTTCCACCCAAAGAAAGCAATGAGAAAGTTAAAAAATGCAACAAAAAACAAAACAAAAAACAGTTTTTGTAAATTAAACTAACTTTATAAAAAATGTACTGTGGGATTCCTTACGGAAATTGCCAGTGTCATCTCAGGATAACCTAATCTGTATACTCAATTAGGCAAAATAGAGTTTGAATAACAAATGTAACCCGTCTCTTCTGTAGGACGCATGGCTCAGGGATCAACTGCAGAGTCTGTGGATAAATGTACACAGTCCAAGATCTATGGGGCTTTATGGATGTAAAGTACCAAAACAGACAACTACACTGTATCCAAGGCCAGTGTTCAGGGTAGGCAAATTAGACATTTGCCTAGGGCCCCAACTCGCCTAAGAGCCCCTCGGTCAATAGCCACTATGGGGCCTGCGAGCAGGGGGGGGGGCCCAATGCCAGCTCCGTCCCCCCGCAGTGCGCTACACTACGTGGAGGTCTACGGGGAGTGCGCTACACTACGTGGAGGTCTACGGGGAGTGCGCTACACTACGTGGAGGTCTACGGGGAGTGCGCTACACTACGTGGAGGTCTACGGGGAGTGCGCTACACTACGTGGAGGTCTACGGGGAGTGCGCTACACTACGTGGAGGTCTACGGGGAGTGCGCTACACTACGTGGAGGTCTACGGGGAGTGCGCTACACTACGTGGAGGTCTACGGGGAGTGCGCTACACTACGTGGAGGGCTATGGCGTAGGATTCAGAAACATTTTTCTACTATCAATACAGCATCAACGGATTCCTGTAAGGGTAAAATGCTCACTACTGTTGCGTCCCACTTTTTGGCATGTCATTCAGGTAAATGCTCTAATACTACGGTTGTGGGATTACAGCACAGCGTGGGTTCTGGTAGGTGTGGTTCATGGCATAAGAGGCTCTTACAGGCTGAATCACTGTGGATTTTTTTGCTTTGTTCCACAGTACCTACCGGACTCAATGAAGACCTATTATTTACAAGCTTTCTTGGATAATCTCCACTGTGAAGTCTCTATTCTCAACGCCACAGCCTGCCATGGGGACATAAACATAGATTTAAGCAGAAAATGTGTCCATACAATTGTATTGGCCTTCATTGTGATTTTCTTTGCTGGATTAGCCTTTCCACCAAGCTTCCTGTGATTTGGACTTCCATAATCCACTTACGGTACCTGTATTGGAATCATTCGACTATATGGATTCTCATCATGATACTCTTCATTGGATCAGTCTTTCCACCAAGCTCCCTTTTGTTCAGACTTCCGTTATCTATTTACCTGTATTGGAGCCGTTCTTCTGGTTTTTGTGGTATTGGTTGATGTTGTTGTGGTTTTGTTATACTCAATTTTTAGGAGGAGAGGGGTTTGGGTTTTTAATTATGTTTTAACTCCATTTTGTCAATAAAGTTTTCCCTTTTCTATATATCACTAGTGGTGTGCACACTCTATAGTGGTCCTCTCTCTTTTTGGCTTGCGTGACGCCACGAGGGGGGCTACGGCCAGCGCGTCACGCCACGAGGGGGGGCTACGGCCAGCGCGTCACGCCACGAGGGGGGGCTACGGCCAGCGCGTCACGCCACGAGGGGGGGCTACGGCCAGCGCGTCACGCCACGAGGGGGGGCTACGGCCAGCGCGTCACGCCACGAGGGTGAAAAAATGCTGCCGTTTACAGTACCAGCAAAATGAACTATTTCCGAAAGCTCATGCAGAAGCTGCTGATTTTTCTTCCTTGCAGATTATAACCATCGAACGGTTTTGTTTTTCTCCTAATCCTGCAGTATGCCACTCCTTTTAGCGGCTTGGTAGCTTTTTCCACTCATTCAAATGAAAAAAAATGTAAAAAAAAAAAAAAGCATACAAAGCGCATATTTCACAGAGCATTTTCCTGTAAAATCGGCATATTTGCAGCAGATTTGGCAGAGATAGTGTGTAAATGCGCACATTACAGATGTGATGGCTTTCTGGATAGGGCTCTGACATACACCCATGTTTCTCGGTTCAGTCACGGAGCGGCCGCCGGTCTCCCGGACACAGTGTGATAATAACTTCATATACTTTTATCAGCCGATTCACCAATTTCATTGTAGATTTTTTCTCCAGTAATGAGTCGTGCAGAGCAGTGACTTCTATGGAATGAGTGCAGGAATGCCGCCCAGTACTCACCGGCTCTCCCTCACATGCCGCGCCGGCCGCTGGAGGTGCCCGGGTCAGGAGCAGAGCGGACACCGCGTACAGCCACCACATCCCGCACTACAACATCCTGGACACTCGGCCGCACACAACGTCAGCGCTCGTCACACACCACAACCTCCAGCTTCTGCGCGTCTTGGCCAATCACAGGGTAAAAGTGCAAAAGGTCACATTCTATTGGTCATATCCAGTTACACCCATGAAAGAATGACACGCCCACCTCTCTCCAGCTCAGTACAATGGCCGTTCTCTCTGCTACTTTTCCTGCTCAGGACGTTCTGCGGCAGCGCGCCACCTTGTGGACACCAGTGCTTACTGAAACTTTCTAACTACTGCAGTTCTGCCGAAGATACTAGGCTGAAGTTGGTTTCTTTTTCGACAATTTTTTCTTTTCTGTTTTTTTTTTTTATAGGTTTAACAACCTATCACAATAATAACATACAATGCAGCGAGGTGCCCTGAAGTGAATACACTTAAAAACAGCTACAAAAACTATAAAACTGGCACAAAAATGGGCATCGAAGTGGGCACCGAAGAGCGTTAATGAAAGGGTTAAATGACTTTGGGCCACTGATCTCACACTAAGAATACACAGTCAGTGATGCCCTGCATCAATCCCGGGTCCCTCTAGCCTGGCCAAAATGGGTTCTGGGCATCAGAACTGGCATCAAAATGGGCAAACAGACAATTTTCACAGATTTGAATAAGTAACTGATGTTTTTAAGGGGTTAAATGACTTTGGGCCACTGATATCACACTAAGAATACACAGATAGCGATGCCCTGCATGAAACCCAGGTCCTGGAGCACAGTGAAATACTTCCGGGACATAGTAAATCCGGCGCATGTGCACTAATGCTTTTTGGCTTTGCTCGCAGTTGGGCAAAGCATACTGCGCATGCGCGGGAGGCAATTTGAATGCGCACGCGCAGGACCTGTTCGTGGACAATGCTATTCACAGAACAGAATGCACGCCAATTTGGGGTGGATAGAGGGACCAGAACCAACGCCCATCGGACCAGACCGAGGATATTACCATACCGCACTGGGGCAATATAAAAGGTTTTTATGGAGGATTCATGGGGAGTTGGGGTTTCACATGTAGTTGGGGAATGTGTACCTCACACTCTATTAGATGATATTTATAGTTGATAGGCCAAAAACAGGGTGATAGATTCCCTTTCAGGAGTTGTCCTCTACTCAGACCAACCCTTCTCAATCACTATGTTTCCACAAAATAAAATAATAGCACCTATACTCCTCCGGTCCTGGCGCCGTTCTAGCTGGATCACTGAGGCGTCCTCCAGGAACTGAGCAGTTAATGTCTTTGAACCCAGCTGTTAACTTTAACTTCGGCTGGTTTCACATTTGCGTTTTTTTGCGCTGGAAAAAAACGCATACGTGCGCATGCGTTTTTTCCCCTATATTTAACATGGGTGCGCATACCTGCGCGCTGGTAAGCGCACGTATGCGATTTTCATGCGCTGCGTTTTTTTGGGGTGTGCGTTTGTATTTTCCAGACGCAGCATGTTGCATTTTTTGGCCCTGCAAAAAAGCGCATGCGCACGTATGCGCACGTTTTGCGCTAAAAATGGCCATTATAGCCTATGGATGCGCATACGTGCGCACTGGCATGCTCATGTATGCGTTTTTTTGCACATGCGTTTTTTTTGTTAACCATGGAATTTAGGGGTTTGGGTTAGAGTTAGGGTTAGTTAAGGGGGGTTAGGGTTAGGGTCAGGGTCAGGGTTAGGGTTAAGTATGGTTTGGTTAAGGGTTAGGGTCAGGGTTAGGGTTAAGTATGGTTTGGTTAAGGGTTAGGGTTAGGGTTAGGGTTAGGGTCAGGGTTAGGGTTAGGGTTAGGGTCAGGGTTAGGGTTAGGGTTAGGGTCAGGGTTAGGGTTAGGGTCAGGGTTAAGGTCAGGGTTAGGGTTAGTTAGGGTTTAGGGTTTGGGTTAGGGTTAATTATGGTTTGGTTAAGGGTTAGGGTCAGGGTTAGGGTTAGGGTCAGGGTTAGGGTTAGGGTTAGGGTCAGGGTTAGGGTTAGGGTTAGGGTCAGGGTTAAGGTCAGGGTTAGGGTTAGTTAGGGTTTAGGGTTTGGGTTAGGATTAAGTATGGTTTGGTTAAGGGTTAGGGTCAGGGTTAGGGTTAAGTATGGTTTGGTTAAGGGTTAGGGTCAGGGTTAGGGTTAGGGTCAGGGTTAGGGTTAGGGTTAGGGTTAGGGTCAGGGTTAGGGTTAGGGTCAGGGTTAGGGTTAGGGTTAGGGTCAGGGTTAAGGTCAGGGTTAGGGTTAGTTAGGGTTTAGGGTTTGGGTTAGGGTTAAGTATGGTTTGGTTAAGGGTTAGGGTCAGGGTTAGGGTTAAGTATGGTTTGGTTAAGGGTTAGGGTCAGGGTTAGGGTTAGGGTTAGGGCTAGGGTCAGGGTTAGGGTTAGGGTTAGGGTCAGGGTTAGGGTTAGGGTTAGGGTCAGGGTTAGGGTCAGGGTTAAGGTCAGGGTTAGGGTTAGTTAGGGTTTAGGGTTTGGGTTAGGGTTAAGTATGGTTTGGTTAAGGGTTAGGGTCAGGGTTAGGGTTAGGGTTAGGGTCAGGGTTAGGGTTAAGGGTTAGGGTCAGGGTTAGGGTTAGTAAAGTCATGGTTTGGGTTAGTGTGAGGGGCCACCTAATGTTGGAAAAAAACGCAAACGCGGTAAAAACGCACTAAAAACGCATACAAACGCATAAAAATGCTGCGTTTTTTCATGCATGCTCATAAAAATGCTTGAAAAAAACGCAGCAGTTGTATGCTTTTGTATGCGTTTTTTCAATGCGTTTTTTTGCGGGAAAAACGCGCTGCAAAAAAAAGCAAGTGTGAAACTAGCCTAACCCCTTTAATGCCTCAACCTATAGTAACAGTGGCATCTAGGCTGTTAAATAAAGGTTGTGGGCTTTCTTAGTCACACAATGATCCCACAGCTGCAGTTGCAGTGAAGCTCAACCAGGTTCAAGGTCTCTAAAGGGACTAAAATGAAAAAAAAAATAAAATAAAATGTTAATAAAACAAAATAACATACGTCCCTAGTCCCGCTCTTTGATGTGGGCTTGGGAACTGAGCTGGCAGATGATGGCTGCGTTATTTAGCGATCGTCTGTCTCTAATAGTGGAGGGAAGCTCTGACCATGGCTGTTAACCCGTTAAATGCCGCTTTCAATTTGTGACGGCGGCATTTACAGCGAGTGCCCCGGCTAAGGACCACACTATTGTAACTGCCCATCAGCGCAATGCTCTCCCTGCTCTGCCACAGAATGTAACTGTATGGGTGTGCTGTGCACGCCAATACAGTTACAGTAGCATAGCTCCAAGTGGGCCCCCTCAGAGCGCAGGGCCTGGGGCGATCGCACCCTCTCTACCCCAGTAGCTACGCTACTGGAGAGTGATCTGTCCACAATGAAGCTATCTCTCATTCTAATCCTATCTGTAGTAATGTCAGATAAGTGAAGCAAACTGATTTGTCCAGACAAAGAAGTGGCGCCAATTATTAAATGTACGAAAACCAGTGCGAAAGCTCCACGATTTTATGGTTTTTATATATAGACACTGACATGTAAAATTAAAAACAACTTCAGCAAAAGCACATTTTTTTCCCTTTTTAGCCCCACACTAATCAACCCCTACACAGCTCTATAGAAAGACAAATAAAGTTATGGATCTTGAGAGGTGGCGATGAAGATTTCTCCCGAATATCCCCCCTCACTCTTCACCATCATTTTCAGCACCCCCTCACTTCATCATATGCAGCCCCCTCCCCCTCACTTCATCATATACAGTCCCCCTCCCCCTCACTTCATCATAGTCCCCCCTCACTTCATTGTTTGTGGTCTCCACATCTCCTTCCCCTCACCCATTTAATAAATTTTATAAAGAAAAAAAAGTTTTTATACATACCTCACTAACGATCCGCTTTTGGTGTCCTGGCAACGGCCAGTGTCGCACTTACATGACGGTGCATATACAATAACATAATTGCTTATGCGCCGTCCCCCTGACCAGACATCCAGAAAAGGTGGAGGGAGCTGGAGCTGCCCAGTTGTTCAGGTTAAAAGTGTCATGATCCCAGTGCAGGTTTTTGAGCTGCACGTCAGGGGTTAATGTCTGGAGCTCAGTGCAGGTTTTGACCTGCGCACCTGGGGTTAATGATTGTGGCCTCTTTTTGGTTCTGGGAGAGCTTCTTAAACCCCTTGGAAGCTCCAATCCCTGCCCGTTATACTTTTGCCTTTGGCCAAGTGTGGTGACATCTGTGTGCCTGTGCGTGTTCGTTGTTATAGCTTGTTTATATGGTTCTGACCCGGTTCTGTTTCCCGTTGTGAGTTTTGTTGTGAGTTCATTTTCCCCTTCGTCACTGAGGTCTGGTGAACTCCCTATTCTGGTAAAGGAAGGTAATGAGCCTGATTATCAGGCACCTGAGCCTAATGATGATGACTGGCTGAGTGGAGTCACTGACTGGATATAAGGCTGCCGACGCCCTTCTGCCCTGCGGGTGATTTCTCTGTGGACTGCTAGGACACCAGTCTGATTCCTGCTCCTCTAAAGCTAAGTTTTCTGCTTTGCCTTTTTGCATTTGTGTTTTGTTTTTTGTTTGCCTTGCTTTTCTGGATTCTGCCATTCCCTGCTGGGGTGAGCTGAATCTCCTTTTGCCTGTTGCTCTGTCTTCAGAATATTCCTGAGTACTGACATAGTCTTTTTGAAGCCTAGCGTCTTCAGGGCCTTTTTTCACTGTCAGTCTGTTGGCTCTTATTTTCATAGGATTTTTCACGGATTGCAGACAGCAGCCTTCCTGTCCTTTCCTATCTAGTTAGCTTGGGCCCCGTCTTTGCTCAGTCTATCTTTCTGTCTGTGTTGTGTTCTTTCTTCTTGCTTCATCGTCCTTATATGTGGGGGCTGCCTTTTGCTTTGGGGTCTGCTCTGGGGCAGTTTAGATTTCCCTTTCTGTCTTTAGGCTATCTAGTCCTCCGGCTGTGATCGAGGGGTCTAGGGCATCGTAGGAACCCCCCACGGCTACTGCTAGTTGTGTTGATAGGTTCAGGGGTCTGCAATCCGATAGCTGCCAACCTCTCTGGTTTTCTGGACTTAGCTTGCATTTCTGTTTTTGCCTCCTACGGTGACTCAATCATAACAGAATCACCCGCCATACCGCAGATCCTAGGGTACTCAATAGCAGGAAAGAATTGTGTTTAAAAAAAAAAAAAAGAGTGTGTATATTCTTTCCTCTATATCTCTGAGGCCGTAGGGGGAATTTTTTTTCTCTCAATGGAGATAAAACAATTGTCTGATCGTGTGGACCAGCTCGCTGCGGAAGTGCGGGGAATTTCTGCCTACCTTGCTCGTTCACATGCTGTTGAACCAAAGATCCCTATACCTGATGTATTTTTTGGGGATCGATCTAAATTTTTGAGTTTTAAAAATAATTGTAAATTATTTTTTGCCTTGAAGCCTAACTTGTCAGGGAACTCCGCGCAGCAGGTTAAAATTGTCATCTCTTTGCTGCGTGGCGATCCCAGGATTGGGCGTTTTCTTTGAAACCAGATGATCCTATTCTGACTAATGTGAACGCATTCTTTCAAGCCTTGGGGTTGTTGTATGACGAACCTAATGCTGTTGATCAGGCTGAAAAGACCCTGTTGGCATTGAACCAGGGTCGAGATTCTGCAGAGTTGTACTGTCAAAAGTTCCGAAAGTGGGCGGTCCTTACTACCTGGAATGATAATGCCTTGGCTGCTCTCTTTCGGAAGGGTTTGTCAGAAGCTGTAAAAGATACTATGGTGGGATTTCCTGTTCCCTCTGGTCTTGACGATTCTATGTCATTAGCCATTCAGGTTGATCGGCGTTTACGTGAACGCAGGATTGCACGAGAGGTGTTGCCACCGGTTGAACAGACGTCTGAACCTATGCAATGTGATAGAGTTTTGTCTAAGGCGCAACGTCAGGAGTTCAGAAGGCGTAATAAGCTGTGCTTTTTCTGTGGAGATGCCTCGCATATTATTTCTGTTTGTCCTAAACGAGAGAAACACTTTGCGCACACGTTTTCTGTTGGTGGTGTTCAACCTAAGTTTCTTCTGGCAATTACTCTGATCTGCTCCCTGTCCACATTTTCCGCCAAGGCTTTTGTGGATTCGGGAGCAGCGCTAAACCTAATGGACTTGGATTTTGCTAAACGCTGTGGATTTCCGATGACACCTCTGCAGACGCCTATCCCTTTGAGGGGGATTGATGCTACTCCTTTGGCGAAAAATAAACCTCAGTTTTGGACCCAGGTGGTCATGCGGGTCGCCCCAGACCATCAAGAAAATTGCAGATTTTTGGTGTTGCATGGTCTGCATGATGCCATTGTTCTGGGGTTTCCCTGGTTGCAAATTTATAATCCAGTTTTGGATTTTAAATCTGTGTCTGTGGTGAGTTGGGGTTGTCGGTGTGCCTTTAGTGAGGCTCCAGTTTTTTCCACCTCTCCTCATTCGCATGATGTTCCTGACTATTTGGCGGACTTTTATGATGTATTTAGTGAGAATGAGTCTGCGTCCTTGCCTCCTCATAGGAGTTATGACTGTGCAATTGAACTGAGCCCGGGGTGTAAATTTCCAAGGGTCGGCTCTTCAATTTATCTGTACCCGAGCAAGAGACTATGCGGTCCTATATTAAGGAGGCGTTGGAGAAGGGTCATATTAGACCATCCTCTTCACCCTTAGGTGCCGGTTTTTTTTTTGTGGCCAAAAAGGATGGTTCTTTAAGGCCTTTGTCATGATCCAGTGTTGGATCTGGCGGTATTAAAAGCACAAAGTGAACTTTTTTTACTTTGGTTGAGTTCAAAGGTGTTTTGACTGTCCCCGGTGGTGGTTAGCGGTATCGCACCATAGGTTTAGGTTAATGTTCACTTAATTAGGGATCAGGTGTGACTCCCTATAAAGGTGTGCTTAGGGGGTTCACTCACCGCTGGTGATATTTCCTTCTGAGTTGTTGGAGAGCCTGGTGGAAGGATGGAGCGGGATAGGAGTCCTGCGCAGTCAGCCAGAGAGGATGAGTGCCAGCTAATGGTGTCTGCAGGAAGGACTGGCATGGCTTGGTGGAGTCGCAGTTTGTGGTGTCGGCGAGAAGTGCGGGCATGGCTTGGAGGAGTGGCGACTTGGAAGAGAGTTGCACTCAGCATGCTCTACTTGGTTGCTGAGAACTGGACTCGAGCATGCTTGGAGTCTTGGCAGGGGCTGGACTCATCTTGGGACTCTGTGTACTGGACTGCTGCAAGTGGTGATGGACTCTGCTCCCAGGCTGCACGATGGTGACGGATCCAGTTATGTGATGGATCAGGGTGGAGGAGAAGATGCACACAGGTGGTGGGCTCTGTTGCTAGGAGCGCACGCAACAGAGCAAAGATAAGTGGTGTTTCCCCTGTATTGTCTCATTCCTCATGTGTGTTGTTAGTGCAGTGGTGGGATTAGTCTCCGCACCGACCTATTCCCTAGTGAGGGTTTAGGCTCAGGGCGAGCAAGGGCGTTAAGGTACGCGTGCGGCGACAGGTGCGGAGCCTGTTTAGGGAATGTGAGGAGTGTAGGGACACTGGCTCAGGGGAGTGCAGGAGGTTTCCATTTTCCCATTCCCTATCACAGGGCCCACCATTGTTAAAGTTTCCCAGGTTCCCCCTTTATTATTTGATTATTGTATGTATAACGTGTAATACCTAAATTCGCCAGGTGGAGGCGGCGTATCCACCTGCACGTTTTATTATTTAAATGCGCCCCACTGGAGGCGGTGTATCCAGGGTCATGTGTGTTATGGGTCTGCCTTGCGGCATCATCTGCGTCCTGACACACGTGATCATGACAATCATGAGATTGGTGCAGGAGCTGTTTTGTCCCAAAAGGATCCTGTAACATCTAAAATGAATCCCTGTGCTTTCTTTTCCCGAAAGTTCTCTCCATCTGAACGTAACTATGATGTGGGGAATCGGGAACTGTTGGCCATGAAATGGGCATTTGAGGAGTGGAGACATTGGTTGGAGGGAGCTAAACATCAAGTTGTGGTCCTCACTGACCACAAGAATTTGATTTATCTAGAGTCGGCTAAACGCTTGAACCCTAGACAGGCTAGGTGGGCCTTGCTTTTTACACGTTTTGATTTTGTGGTCTCTTTTCTTCCTGGAACTAAGAATGTCAAGGCAGACGCCCTCTCTAGGAGCTTCTTTGCTGATTCTCCTGTGGTGACCAAGCCTGCTACCATCTTAGGCGAAGGGGTAGTTCTTTCTGCCATCTCGCCCGATGTGAGACTTGCTCTGCAAGAGTTCCAGGAGGACAAACCTGAGCGTTGTCCCAGTGGGAAGTTGTATGTTCCTGACCAGTGGAAGAAGAGAGTGATGTCTGAAGTTCATTGCTCTGCATTGGCTGGTCATCCAGGTATTTTTGGTACTAGAGATCTGGTGAGTCGCTCTTTTTGGTGGCCCACCTTGTCTCATGATGTCAGGAATTTTGTGCAGTCCTGTGGGACTTGCTCCCGGTCTAAATCTTGTTCTCGCTCTAGTGGGTTGTTGATGCCTTTGCCGGTCCCCAGGAGGCCATGGACCCATATTTCAATGGGTTTCATCTCTGATATGCCAGTCTCTCAAAGAATGACTGTTATTTGGGTGATTTGTGATAGGTTCTCTAAGATGGTTCATCTTGTACCACTCCCTAAGTTGCCGTCTTCCTCTGAGTTGGTGCCCCTGTTTTTGCAACAGGTGGTTCGCTTGCACGGGATTCCTGAGAACATTGTATCTGACAGAGGAGTTCAGTTTGTGTCTAGATTTTGGAGGCTTTCTGTTCCAAGCTGGGAATTCAGTTGTCCTTCTCCTCTGCTTTTCACCCTCAGACCAATGGGCAGACAGAGAGAACAAACCAGACCTTGGAGTCGTATTTGAGATGTTTTATTTCCGCTGATCAGGATGATTGGGTTTCATTTTTGCCTTTGGCCGAATTTGCTTTAAATAATAGAGCTAGTTCTGCCACTTTGATGTCACCTTTTTTTTGTAACTTTGGGTTTCATCCTCGATTTTCTTCAGGGCAGGTGGAGCCTTCTGCCTGCCCAGGTGTTGACACTGTGGTGGAGAGAATGCACCAGATCTGGGACCAAGTGGTGGATAAGTTATCTCTCTCCCAGGAAAAGGCCCAGCGGTTTTCCAATCGACATAGGACCATTGGTCCCCAGTTTAAGATTGGTGATATGGTGTGGTTATCATCAAAAAATATTGCTATGAAGGTGGCTTCTCCTAAGTTTAAGCCTAGATTTATTGGACCTTACAAGATTTTGGAGATTATTAATCCGGTCTCTTTTCGTTTGGCTCTTACTGTCACATTTAAAATCCATAATGTGTTCCATAAGTCCTTGTTGAAGAGGTTTGTTGAACCAGTTGTTCCTGGGGTGGCACCTCCGGACCCTGTATTGGTTGAAGGTAACATGGAATATGAGGTAGAGAAAATACTGGATTCCCGTCTGGCTAGACGGAGACTCCAGTATTTGGTTAAGTGGAAGGGTTATGGTCAGGAGGATAATTCCTGGGTCTCTGCCTCTGATATTCATGCCAAAAGATTGGTGCGTGCCTTTCATCGGGCTCACCCTGATCGCCCTGGTGGCGTAGTTGAGGGTTCGGTGACCCCTCCTCAAGGGGGAGGTACTGTTGTGAGTTCATTTTCCCCTTCGTCACTGAGGTCTGGTGAACTCCCTATTCTGGTAAAGGAAGGTAATGAGCCTGATTATCAGGCACCTGAGCCTAATGATGATGACTGGCTGAGTGGAGTCACTGACTGGATATAAGGCTGCCGACGCCCTTCTGCCCTGCGGGTGATTTCTCTGTGGACTTCTAGGACACCAGTCTGATTCCTGCTCCTCTAAAGCTAAGTTTTCTGCTTTGCCTTTTTGCATTTGTGTTTTGTTTTTTGTTTGCCTTGCTTTTCTGGATTCTGCCATTCCCTGCTGGGGTGAGCTGAATCTCCTTTTGCCTGTTGCTCTGTCTTCAGAATATTCCTGAGTACTGACATAGTCTTTTTGAAGCCTAGCGTCTTCAGGGCCTTTTTTCACTGTCAGTCTGTTGGCTCTTATTTTCATAGGGTTTTTCACGGATTGCAGACAGCAGCCTTCCTTTCCTATCTAGTTAGCTTGGGCCCCGTCTTTGCTCAGTCTATCTTTCTGTCTGTGTTGTGTACTTTCTTCTTGCTTCACCGTCATTATATGTGGGGGGCTGCCTTTTGCTTTGGGGTCTGCTCTGGGGCAGTTTAGATTTCCCTTTCTGTCTTTAGGCTATCTAGTCCTCCGGCTGTGATCGAGGGGTCTAGGGCATCGTAGGAACCCCCCACGGCTACTGCTAGTTGTGTTGATAGGTTCAGGGGTCTGCAATCCGATAGCTGCCAACCTCTCTGGTTTTCTGGACTTAGCTTGCATTTCTGTTTTTGCCTCCTATGGTGACTCAATCATAACAGAGTTTGCCTGTTGATTCTGTACTGTGCTATCCTCTCTGTGTATGACTCATTGCCTGTGATCTGACTACTCTCTGCTCGCCCCTTTTGTACCTTGCAGCTATCTCTGTGTATGACTCATTGGCTATGTCCTGAATAACCTCCCTGTCTATGCCCCTTGGTAACTTTGTCTCGCAGTTACCCTGCTAGGAGTTCTCTTGCAGCTCCTAGATCATTGGAGTTTAGGCCACGCCCCTAGCAGTCACGTGCTTCAGGTCCTGCCGTTCTGAAGTATGCATCTACTCGGCTGCTGCCCGCTCCACAGGTATCTTTGAGCACTGTTCGCTTTACTAAGGACACGCGCACTGGCTCAGTGAGCAAGTTCAGTGCGGTGTTTCTGACAAAAAGGCCATGGAGCTCCTCGAAAACTCCCAGCATCGAGGAGTGCGCCGCGGCACACACTTCATTACACCCTGGAGCACGGTAATCAGAAGCATAAGAGGATGGGCCTGGACTGTACTTCTGCTCACCGGCCCCATATACCAGTAAGGGCAGTAATGCCCTGATGACGACCCTGGTGGGGAGCAGTGGCAGCAGGACAAGGCCTAGGATTGTTGTTTATAAGCTTTCATCATTTTTTAATTTCCTAATAGTCCTCAAAAACATCCAGCAATTTGTGTGATTTGTGGATCTGCAAACTCTGAGCACCCTGGAACAGTGGTACACATGTCTTATCAGTACAGGGTCACTAGCCAGATATTTGGGAGACCTGGCTTGTTGAATTGAAAATTATGTATTCTAGTCTGTTTATTTGGGCTTGGGGATAAGTTATCTGTAAATGCGGCCACACACTTGTTCAAAATGTTACTTTACGAGTAGTGAATAATGTACATACTAAGCATCAGCTTACATACAGCACTGGTAAAAATTAAGGGACCACCACATCAAAACCCTGTCATGGGCAGCCCATTCTCCAGACCTGAACCCCATTGAAAACCTCTGGAATGTAATCAAGAGGATGATGGATAGTCACAAGCTATCAAACAAAGAAGAACTGCTTAAATGTTTGCACCAGCAGCAGTGTGAAAGACTGGTGGAAAGCATGCCAAGACGCATGAAAGTTGTTTTTAAAAATCATGGTTATTCCACAAAATATTGATTTCTGAACTCTTCCTGAGTTAAAACATAAGTATTGTTGTTTCTAAATGATTATGAACTTGTTTTCTTTGCATTATTTGAGGTCTGAAAGCACTGTTTGTTTTTTAATTTTGACCGTTTTTCCTTTTCAGAAAAAAAAATATTGCTTGGAAATTTGGAGACATGTGGTCAGAAGTTTGTAGACTAAAAGAACAATTTACATTTAACTCAAAAATATACCTATAAAGAGAAAAATCAGACAAACTGAACATTTGGAAGTGGTCTCTTAATTTTTTCCAGAGCTGTATATAACAAAGGGACGCCTGGAAACACTTCTTCACATTTGGGGATGTTGGGTTGATGCCCCTGCTGCAAACTCAGGAATGAGTAGTGGTTAAAACCTGCACTATTGATGTATCTACTGATATTGGCCCCGGAACGTGTCTCACGTGAGTAAGGCCAGGTTCACATTCACATTGCGTTTAACCAGCCTGTTCAACGCATAGCGTTGACGGGCTGGTTAAACGGTATAGCATAACGCGATCGCGTTACGCTATACCCGCTAGCACTGATGATTCATCAGCGCTAGCGGTGACGGAGCTCAGACGCTGCAGCCCACGTCTGAGGCTCCGTCACTGAATGATGGCACATTGTGAACGTGTGCGGCTTTACGGCATGCGTCGCGATGCGCCCGACAATGGCAGTGTTAACGGACTGCGTTACACCGCATTATGCCGCGGTATAACGCAGTCAGTCTAACGGACTGCCTAAACGTAATGTGAACCCAGCCTAATTCTATAACTGACCTGTGCCCTCCATGCCACCTCCTCTCTTCATTCCTTATTCCCTGTGTCACTCATGATAATATTTAGCTTCCCCCTGTTGTAGGAAATTAGACCCTCATTAGTGCATGCTGTATATCTAACAAATGATTACTTATTAAATAAGTCAAACAACATAGGCAGACGTGATGCTAAACAGTATGGACTTTTTTATACTGTTGTAAGGGGTGTACTGGGACTGTGTAGTACTCCGCTCCCTTACTTGATGTAGATATTGCCTTGTATGTAAAATGGTGTACATATATATATGTGTGTAAATGTAAATTTCTCTGTTTCTGCTTATATAAAATGTACATAATGTTGTGAACATAGGGAATGCATAGTGTTTTCGTTAAGCCACTAGAGGGGGCACACTCTACACTGTGTTCCAAATTATTATGCAAATTGGATTTAAGTGTCATAAAGATGTAATTTTTTGTTTATCAAATAAACTCATAGATGGTATTGTGTATCAGGGCTCTTTGGATCACTGAAATCAATCTCAAATGCTTGTGATAATTAGTTTACAAGATGAGCTCAATTAAAGGAAAGCTACTTAAGAATGATGTTCCACATTATTAAGCAGGTCACAGGTTTCAAGGAATTTAGGAAATAAAATGGATCTCTCTGCTGCTGAAAAGCATCAAATAGTGCAATGCCTTGGTCAAGAGATGAAAACATTAGATATTTCCCCAAAACTCAAGCATGATTATCATACTGCTAAGAGATTTGTGGCTGATTCTGGGAACAGACGTGTTCGTGCTATTAAAGGCAGAATGAGGAAGGTTTCTGCCAGGCAAGTTCATCGGATTAAGAGAGCAGCTGGTAAAAAGCCCTTACAAACCAGCAAACAGATATTTGAAGCTGCTGGTGCCTCTGGAGTCCCTCGAACCTCAAGGTGTAGGATCCTTCAAAGGCTTGCTGTGGTGCATAAATCTACTATTCGGCCACCCGTAAACAGTGTTTACAAGCAGAAATGGTTGCAGTGGGCCCAGACATACATGAAGACTAATTTTCAAACAGTCTTGTTTACTAATGAGTGTCGAGCAACCCTGGATGGTCCAGATGGATGGAGTAGTGGATGGTTGGTGGATGGCCACTATGTCCCAACAAGGCTGCGACGTCAGCAAGGAGGTGGAGGAGTCATGTTTTGGGCCGGAATCATGGGGAAACAGCTGGTAGGGCCCTTTAAGGTTCCTGAAGGTGTGAAAATGACCTCTGTAAAGTATATAGAGTTTCTGACTGACAGCTGTCTTCCATGGTATAAAAAGCAGAAACGTGCCTTCAGGAGCAAAATCCTCTTCATGCATGACAATGCCCCATCTCATGCTGCAAAGAATACCTCTGAGTCATTGACTGCTATAGGCATAAGAGGAGATAAACTCATGGTGTGGCCACCATCTTCCCCTGACCTCAACCCTATGGAGAACCTTTGGAGTATCATCAAGCAAAAGATCTATGAGGGTGGTAGGCCGGTCACATCAGAACAGCAGCTCTGGGAGGCTATTCTGACTTCATGCAAAGAAATACAAGCAGAAAACTCTCCAAAAACTCCCAAGTTCAATGGATGCAAGAATTGTGAAGGTGATATCAAAGAAGGGTTCCTATGTTAACATGTCACTTGGCCTGTTAAGCTATTTAACTCCAAAATATACTTTTTGTTCAGTGAATGTGACCTCCTAATGCTGCAAATTCCACAAATGAGCATTTTCAGTTCTTTAAAACATCAAATGTTTAGAAATTCTACTGTGCCTAATAAGTTGGAACAGTGCAATTTGAGTTTTTATTCATTTTGGAGATTATACTGTTATTATTGGGAGGTTTCTTCAATAAAATTTGATGTATACTCTAACCGGTGATGATCTTTATTAGACTGACTGTCAATTGTACCGACTACTTAGGAAAATCAGAGAAAAATATCATTTGCATAATAATTTGGAACACAGTGTAGTTTATGAGCAGTAGCCTTGTAGATAGTTTTAATTAGGCGGAGTGAACTGTGGAAAGTGGAGAATGTGGACTGTATGGAACCCTATGCTGATGTTGTATCTAATAAGGATGTGCTGCGAAGAGAAAGAAGTAAAGTTCTTCGTTTTAAGATAAAATTGGACTCTCTCTGTTTATGCGCAAACGTACTGAGAGGGCCTTAAGCAACTCAGAGGAGATCCTGAAGGTGCAGAGAGGCAAGTACACTGACTATAGGACGTTCTTTGTATGCGACGGGTGACCAGGGTGTTAGAGTGTTAGAGTGTTAGCGACTCCTGGAGTGGACCCTCTGGGTCGCGGCACCAACCCTCCCAGGGCGAGCTAGCCTAGTGAGGACCACCCCCTATACAGGGAGTGTCAGGAGCAAGCCCC
Source organism: Dendrobates tinctorius (assembly GCF_039654945.1). Classification (NCBI taxonomy): domain Eukaryota; kingdom Metazoa; phylum Chordata; class Amphibia; order Anura; family Dendrobatidae; genus Dendrobates; species Dendrobates tinctorius. The sequence goes on from NW_027361684.1 coordinate 11,330,317, forward strand.
AGGGGATACGATACCACGACTGCTGGCACCAGGCGGCCGGCTCACAGGAGATAACGCGACTTTGTGACTGGAGGGTGCAGGATACTAGGGAACACAGGAGAATACACGGGAGTGCGCTGAATACAGGATAGTGCAAGACGGGTACATGTGGGCACATAAGGCGTGTAGCGAGTAACACATCCGGAGGTAAACAAAGCAGGACGCGTGCAAGGAGCACGACAGGGTACAGAATGAGACAGCAGTCGTGCAAGGAGGTGTAACAGAACACAGAAATAGAGTGAATGCCAGGAGGCACGACTGAGCAAGAAACAAGGGACAAGATACGAGAGGATGTGCCAGGAGGCACAACTGAGCATGAAGCAACAAGGGTTCAGAGCAAGTGCTAGGAGCACCACAGAATAGCAGACAGAGCAGAGGACCTGAGAACAGCGCACAGCCAGGCTGGGACCCAGCTGACCCAGCCAGGAAGCACAACAATAATCAGGCACCTCCCCTAGGGGGAGGTCGTCTGATATAGCACATGACTACTACTGGTTCCGGGTCAGGACCTAGCCAGAAAGCACATGACTACTACAGGTTCCGGGTCAGTCAGGTCCTCCATTACCATAGAGAGGACCGGCCCTATACAGCACTGACAGGAGCGCGCAAGCGCAAATGTGACATGGAGGAGGAGACCCGGGGACGAGAGCTGCGCGTGCGCACCCGACGGGGACCCCCGAGGGACCACCGTACCGGAGGGAGTGACGTTGGGGCCGAAGCCCCGCCTCCTGGTGAGCGCGGCATAACACAGGGCGCGCAAGACCCGATATTCTCAGCCACGACTATGGCCCTGGCCCTCTCTCACACCGCTATCTGCATACTATTTGAAATTCAGCACTAGTTTTGTACAAGCTGTATAATTCCTGATGTTTCCTTCTGAACTTCATTGTTTCTTGTGTAACTTTTTCAATACAATGTTACTTTAACAAAATGTACTAATAAATACAGTTGAATTTCTATGTAAGTCTATGTTGCAGGATGCAAGGAAACATAAAGGTAAAACAGATAAGACGTCCTCAGTGTAATACTGTATTAGGAAAATATCATTTATGTATCATATCATTTACTGCTTTCTATACAATAAATGCCTACTGTACAACCACAATTTAAGGGACCCTGACACCTCTAAAAATGCTATTTTTCTGCAGATTTACGGTATTTGAAATCTACAGGCAAAAAGCATTTATTCTCCCAGCAGCCGCTGGCTTCCAGTCATCAGGGCAGTGAAGGAACATGTAGAGAGAAAAAAAACACATATCTAGTACAGATGAGATAATTAAGGGGTTATTCCCATCTTCATAAATGGATATTGTCAGATACTGCTTGTAAAAACAAGTATTTTTGCATATTATTGCTCATCAAAATTTGCAGACTTTTTAAAGATTTTAACACTGTTTTTTCTTTTGATTACAGTTCGTTTTCTAGGAGACCGACCAACGCTGCTATCTAATTTATAAGTACTGTGCTGACACTAGCTGAGATTAGGAGACAGTGCGCTCCTGGTCAGCTTCAACTCAGTGATTACAAGCTTAATAGAAAACTGGGAAGCACTTTGCATATTTTGCTTTTTAGTGTTAATAATACCGCTAAATGAGGGACAAATGATACTGCCAGATCATGAGCACTACTGATACTACTATACTGCTAATGAATGAATGGAGCAATGTACTAGGGTCAATGCTACTGTCATACAGTGACCATATAGTGTCAGACTAGCTCTGCAGACTGTATAAGTGACTACAGAAAAAAAACAAAAAACTGTGACTCACTCTCTTTTTGTAGTTATTAATTTCCCCTTCTTCATCTGATCCAGATCACTACGATGATTTTGCCCTACAGAATGTAGCATGCAGAAATGTTTGTCTCATAGCTTTTCCACTATCCACCATTTAACCATTTAGAATAATAATAATAAAAAATTTTATTTCTATACCGCCGACATATTCCGCAGCACTTTACATTTCAGAAGGGATTTGTACAGACAATAGACATTACAGCATAACAATAATCACATAGATTATAACAAGTACCAAGAGGAATGAGGGCCCTGCTCGCAAGCTTACAATCTATGAGGAAAAAGGGAGTCACGAAAGGTGGGTGGTAACAATTGCCCTGATTGTTTAGATCAGCCATAATGTTAAGTGTGTAACAGTACAGACACAGAGGGCTAATGGATGTATAAAACATGTGGGAACATGATGCGGGGAACCTGGTTATGGTAAAAACTTTTGGCTGTGCCACACAGGGATAGATTAGGTTAATGTGTTGAGGCGGTAGGCCATTCTGAATAAATGAGTTTTCAGGGCACGCTTAAAATTGTGGGGATTGGGGACTAATCGTATTGACCTGGGAAGTGCATTCCAAAGAATTGGCGCAGCATGTGTAAAGTCTTGGAGACGGGAGTGGGAGGTTCTGATTATTGAGGATGCTAACCTCAGGTCATCAGCAGAATGGAGGGCACGGGTAGGGTGGTATAGTGAAACGAGGGAGGAGATGTAGGGCGGTGCTGAGCCATGGAGTGCTTAGAAGAAGGAGCACATGCATGTTAATGTCATGTGTTCCTGTCCTAAAGTTCCGGGTCTGCCAATTCCTCTATACATTAATAATGTCCCCTTTGTGTCTCTGTAACACCCCTTTATCGCATTTCTATCATGGTAAAGGAAGCCCCCCGATACCAGGATAGAAAGGGGGTGACATGATAACACAAGTGCTATCTGGTTGTATTGTGGATTTTTTATTTGGTTAAAAAGAGCGTTTTCAATGGTCGCTGTAAATCACTTTGCAAGGTCAACAGGTCACTTAAGCCAGTTGTGAATTTTCACCTTCAAATCTCTTGCAGCTGGTATTTTTGGTGGTCTTTCTTCCAGGTGCTGATTGGTCACTTGAAAAAAAAAGGAGAAAAATTAAGCAGATAAAAGACTGGAGTCTGTGGTTCAACTCAGCTGTGCCAAAGAGTGAAGCTATGGAAAACCTTATGCAACAGCTGGCCCGCAAGGCTGAAGAGGAACGCGGCGCTGAGTAGCTGAAGAATTGCCTTGCCATGAGACCCCCGGCGGCACCAGAGATTGAAAAAAGAATTACCCCCAGAGAGTCAGCAACAGATTGACCGGTCAAAATTTCCTTTCCGGCTTGAAGAAGAACATTAAGGAAGAATCTAAGGACCCGAGTGGTATATTCAGCACCACTGCCCGCTATCAGGAATGAATTGACCAGTAGGAGGTCGGTGCCACCCCTTCGCAAGTCTGATATCCCAGCGCGAGATAGCTGACATCATCACAAAGCGACGATCTCCATAGCAACGAATGGTGCTTCCAGTGATGCGTCTAGCAGCCGGTGCCTGTAGGCCAGGGATCTCAGCAGAGCCGCCACAAGAAAACAATCTTTTTCCTGAGGCAGAAGCAGCTTTGTCCTTCAAGAACACAGTCCAGGAATTTGATGAAGATATGGAGCGGACCCCCATGACGACAGACTGGCCATATTCGCTCCCAAAGTTGGGCTTGAGCGCAGGTAGAAAGGGAGGTTGACACAGACATAATGGAAGGGGTGAGATTTTCAATTTCATACAGCTAGTATTATAATACTAGAAATAGGCCCAATGCTATAGCTTCAGGAGTGCACAGTAACAGCCGCGTCGTTACCGCGCATGCGCGGGTAGAGCACGCGGTTGTGGCTGTTACTGCACATGCGCGGGGATAGCGGTGACGTGATTGTCACTTATGCAGGTGCAGTTCATGGCCACAAGGCCACGAACTGCGCCTGCGCAACTGACACTGCTGCAGTGCCTTATGGGATTCAGGGACAGCGGTCGGAAGTCCCATCTGGCGATTTTATATATATAGATATAGATATAGATACAGCTCGCCTGCTGCAGAACATTATAATATACAGCTCACCTGCTGCAGAATATTATAATATACAGCTCACACGCTGCAGAACATTATAATATACAGCTAACCTGCTGCAGAATATTATAATATACAGCTAACCTGCTGCAGAATATTATAATATACAGCTCAACTGCTGCAGAATATTATAATATACAGCTCACCTGCTGCAGAATATTATAATATACAGCTCACCTGCTGCAGAATATTATAATATACAGCTCACCTGCTGCAGAATATTATAATATACAGCTCACCCGGTGCAGAATATTATAATATACAGCTCACCTGCTGCAGAATATTATAATATACAGCTCACCTGCTGCAGAATATTATAATATACAGCTTACCTGCTGCAGAATATTATAATATACAGCTCAACTGCTGCAGAATATTATAATACACAGCTCACCTGCTGCAGAATATTATACTATACAGCTAACCTGCTGCAGAATATAATATACAGCTCACCTGCTGCAGAATATTATAATATACAGCTCACCTGCTGCAGAATATTATAATATACAGCTCACACGCTGCAGAACATTATAATATACAGCTAACCTGCTGCAGAATATTATAATATACAGCTAACCTGCTGCAGAATATTATAATATACAGCTCAACTGCTGCAGAATATTATAATATACAGCTCACCTGCTGCAGAATATTATAATATACAGCTCACCTGCTGCAGAATATTATAATATACAGCTCACCTGCTGCAGAATATTATAATATACAGCTCACCCGGTGCAGAATATTATAATATACAGCTCACCTGCTGCAGAATATTATAATATACAGCTCACCTGCTGCAGAATATTATAATATACAGCTCACCTGCTGCAGAATATTATAATATACAGCTCAGCTGCTGCAGAATATTATAATACACAGCTCACCTGCTGCAGAATATTATACTATACAGCTAACCTGCTGCAGAATATAATATACAGCTCACCTGCTGCAGAATATTATAATATACAGCTCACCTGCTGCAGAATATTATAATATACAGCTCACCTGCTGCAGAATATTATAATATAAAGCTCTCCTGCTGCAGAATATTATAACATAAAGCTCTCCTGCTGCGGGAAAGCAGCATCCTACTCTATGCCTAAGGCCGGAGTCACACAGGCGAGGAATACGGGTGCGTGAGAGGCGCAAAAAGCACGCATTAGACACGGACCAATGATTCTCTATGGGGTCACTCGCACCAGCCGTATATTTCTCATCCGTATTCTACTGTCCGTGCCACTCGCAGCATGCTGCGATTGTCAGCGTACTACGGCCGTAGTACGCCAATGCAAGTCTATGGGTGCGCAAAAAATACGGAATACACACGGAGCACACATGTGACTTGCGAGAAATACGCACCCGGTGTCTTTTAGCAAAGCCGGCAATTCAGTGCGCGATACAGTAAACTCACACTGACTGTTTTAATAAAGAAATGAAAGAATAGATATAGACACATAGAATACATATATATATATATATATATATATGCATTCTATGTGTCTATATCTATTCTTTCATTTCTTTATTAAAACTGTCATAGGGCTCCATTATATGTCCATTTTGCAAGCCTGCGAGAAAATCTCACCATACGGATGCCATACGGATTACATACGGATGCTGACATGCGCAAAATACGCGACCACACCTTGATTACGGATGACATACGGAGCACTGTTTAGGGGTCTGTCATCCGTATTACGCATGTAAAATACTGACCGTATTTTACGCAGGTTAGTGTGACTCCAGCCTTACTCCACTGTGCACACTGCTTAGGTAATATGTATTTGGCCATTCATTCATCACATTTATTTTCATGCTTTGGGTCATTTTAACCTGCATACATGAGAGGCTGTGGTAGCGCTGCAGCAGCAATGGCTGCATATATTGCATATTGTGGGTGATTAGAATCCACATATGTGTAAGGCTATGGTGGTGTAGCAGCAGCAATAGCTGATTAATGAATAGTTATTTAATGGTGTGAATTGTGTGTTAGATTCTATTCAAATCAAGGCAGTATATTTCATTCACATCTATGCAGGTTTTTGCATGCAATTTTCTACAGCCATTTAGCCCTGTTGTATCTAATTAAAGATACTAAGTATATTGTGGGGCATATTATATGTGTAAAGCTATGGTGGTGTAGCAGCAGCAACAGCTGATTAATGGTGTGAATTATGTGTTAGAGTCTATTCACATTAAGGCAGTAAATTTTATTCACATCTATGCAGGTTTTTGCATGCAATTTTCTGCAGCCATGTGTAAGGCTATGGCGGTGTAGCAGCAGCAACAGCTGATTAATGAATAGTCATTCAATGGTGTTAATTATGTGTTAGATTCTATTCAAATTAAGGCAGTAAATTTTATTCACATCTATGCAGGTTTTTTGCATGCAATTTTTATAGTTTTATTAAAAATGTATCTAATCAATAAATACTAAGTATATTGTTGGGCATATTATATTATTCAGGATACTGTAGTCATTTTCTTTAAATTTTGACTCATTATATAATTGAATTTGTATCCTTTTGCTGTTTCTCCTTCCTATAAGTGTTGGTCTGAGGCAATGGTTTTATGGTTGTTGTCAATTAATGTTTAATAAAACATGTATCTTATGAAATGAGTGACACTCTTGGTTATTGGGTCACCTGACAGTGACATAACCTTTGTGATAGAATAATATAATATACAGCTAACCTGCTGCAGAATATTATCATATACAGCTCACCTGCTGCAGAATATTATAATATACAGCTCACCTGCTGCAGAATATTATAATATACAACTCAACTGCTGCAGAATATTATAATACACAGCTCACCTGCTGCAGAATTCTATACTATACAGCTAACCTGCTGCAGAATTCTATACTATACAGCTAACCTGCTGCAGAATTCTATACTATACAGCTAACCTGCTGCAGAATATTATAATATACAGCTCACCTGCTGCAGAATATTATAATATAAAGCTCTCCTGCTGCAGAATATTAGGCTGTGTTCACACACAGCGTTTTTTTTAGCGGTTTTTACTGCGGTTTTCACTATAAAACTGCTATAAAACCGCTAAAAATAAGCTTCCCATTCATTCCTATGCATTTTGCACTTTCTGTGCACATTGATGCGTTTTTACCGCGAAAAAAACGCATCGCGGTAAAAACCGCAGCATGCACATTAATTTTGCGTTTTTTTCCGCGGTTTAGGCTTCTCCCATGCTTTTAGAAACCGCTGCGGTAAAAAACGCATCAAAAACGCATCAAAACCGCGCAAAAACCGCCGCGGAAAAATAGGTGCGGCTTCTGGGAAGGGATTCAGGTTTTTGTGCAGAAATTTTCTGCAACGTGTGCACATACCCTTATAACATACAGCTCAACTACTGCAGAATATTATAATATACAGCTAACCTGCTGCAGAATATTATAATATACAGCTAACCTGCTGCAGAATATTATAATATACAGCTCAGCTGCTGCAGAATATTATAATATAAAGCTCTCCTGCTGCAGAATATTATAACATACAGCTAAACTACTGCAGAATATTATCACATACAGCTCACCTGCTGCAGAATATTATAATATACAGCTTCCCAGTGCAGCCATCTCCCCAGTGCAGCCATCTCCCCAGTACAGCCATCTCCCTAGAGCAGCCATCTCCTCAGTGCACCTGTTTCCCCAGTGCAGCCAACTCCTCAGTGCAGTCATCTCCTCAGTGCACCCGTTTCCCCAGTGCAACCATCTCCTCAGTGCAGCCATCTCCCTAGTGCAGCCATCTCCCTAGTGCAGCCATCTCCCTAGTGCAGCCATCTCCCTAGTGCAGCCATCTACTCAGTGCACCCATCTCCCTAGTGCAGCCATCTCCTCAGTGCCCTCATCTCCCTAGTGCCCCCATCTCCCTAGTTCAGCCATCTCCTCAGTGCACCCATCTCTCTAGTGCAGCCATCTCCTCAGTGCACCCATCTCCCTACTGCAGCCATCTCCTCAGCGCAGCCGTCTCCCCAGTGCAGCCATCTCCCCAGTGCAGCCATCTCCTCAGTGCACCCGTTTCCCCAGTGTAGCCATCTCCCCAGTGCAGCCGTCATCCCAATGCAGCCATTTCACCAGTGCAGCGATCTCCTCAGTGCACCCATCTCCCTCTTGCACCCATCTCCTCAATGCACCCGTTTCCCCAGTGCAGCCATTTCTACAGTGCACCTGTCTCCCCAGTGCACCTGTCTCCCCAGTGCAGCTGTTTCCCCAGTGCAGCCGTTTCCCCAGTGCAGCCATTTCCCCAGTGCAGTCTTCTCCCCAGTGCAGCCTTTTCCTCTGTGCAGCCATCTCTGTAGTGCAGCGATCTCCTCAGTGCACCTGTTTCCCCAGTGCAGCCATCACCTCAATGCACCTGTTTCCTCAGTGCATGCATCTCAGTGCACCCATCTCCTCAGTGCACCCATCTCCCTAATGCAGCCATCTCCCTAGTGCAGCAATCTACTCAGTATCCCTAGTGCAGCCATCTCCTCAGTGCACCCATATCACTAGTGCACCCATATCCCTAGTGCAGCCATCTCATCAGTGCACACGTCTCCCTAGTGCAGCCATCTTCTCAGTGCACCCATCTCCCTAGTGCAGCCACCTCCTCAGTGCACCCATTTCCTCAGTGCAGCCATCTACTCAGTGCACATTTTTCCCCAGTGCAGCCATCTCCCCAGTGCAGCAGTCTCCCCACTGCAGCTGTCTCCCTAGTGTAGCTGTTTCCCCAGTGCAGCCATCTCCCCAGTGCACCCATCTCCCCAGTGCACCCATCTCCCCAGTGTCAGCCATCTCCCCAGTGTCAACCATCTCACCAGTGCAGCCATCTCCCCAGTGCAGCCATCTCCCCAGTGTAGCCGTCTCCTCAGTGCACCCATCTCCATAGCGCAGCCATCTCCTCAGTGCACCCATCTCCCTAGTGCAGCCAACTCCTCAGTGCACTCATCTCCCCAGTGCAGCCGTCTCCCCAGTGCAGCCATCTCCCCAGTGCAGCCATCTCCTCATTGCACCCATCTCCCCAGTGCAGCCATCTCCTCAGTGCATCCATCTCCCTAGTCCAGACATCTTTTCAGTGCACGCATTTACCTAGTGCAGCCATCTCCTCAGTGCACCCATGATCCCAAGTGCAGCCATCTCCTCAGTGCACCCATCTCCCCAGTGCACCCGTTTCCCCAGTGCACCCGTTTCCTCAGTGCAGCCATTTCCACAGTGCAGCCATCTCCACAGTGCACCCATTTCCTTAGTGCAGTCATCTCCCCAGTGCAGCCATCTCACCTGTGCACTCACCTCCCCAGTGCACTGGGGAGATGGCTGCACAGGGGAAACGGGTGTATTGAGGAGATGGGTGCACTAGGGAGATGGGTGCACTGGGGAGATGGCTGCTCTGGGGAGATGGATGCACTGAGGAAACGACTGCACTGAGGAAACGGGTGCACTGGGTAAACGGGTGCACGGGGGAAACGCTTGCACTGAGGTGATGGAAGCACTGGGGAGGTGGGTGCACAGGGGAGAAGGGTGCACTGGGGAGACGGCTGCACTGGGGAGATGGCTGCACTGGGGAGACGGCTGCACTGGGGAGGCGGCTGCACTGGGGAGGCGGCTGCACTGGGGAGACGGCTGCACTGGGGAGACGGCTGCACTGGGGAGACGGCTGCACTGGGGAGATGACTGCACTGGGGAAACGGGTGCAATGGGGAAATGTCTGCACTGGGGACATGTCTGCACTGGGGACATGTCTGCACTGGGGACATGTCTGCACTGGGGACATGTCTGCACTGGGGAGATGGCTACACTGGGGGAACGGGTGCACTGAGGAGATGGCTGCACTAGGGAGATGGCTGCACTAGGGAGATGGCTGCACTAGGAAAATGGCTGCACTGAGGAGATGGCTGCTCTGAGGAGATGGCAGCACTGAGGAGATGGCTGCACTGAGGAGATGGCTGCACTGAGGAGATGGCTGCACTGAGGAGATGGCTGCATTGAGGAGATAGGTGCACTGGGGAAACGGCTGCACTGAGGAGACTTCTTCACTGGGGAAACGGGTGCACTGGGGAGATGGCTGCATTGGGGAAACGGGTGCACTGAGGAGATGCTGCATTGGGGAGATTGGGGCACTGGGGAAATGGGTACACTGACGAGATGGCTGCACAGGGGAGATGGCTGCACTGGGTAAACTGGTGCACCGGGGGATGGTTGCACTGGGGAAACGCTTGCACTGAGGAGATGGAAACACTAGGGAGGTGGGTGCACTGGTGGGATGGCTGAACTGGGGAGATGGCTGCACTGGGGAAACGGCTGCACTAGGGAGTCGGCTGCACTGGGGAAATGGGTGCACTGGCGAGATGGCTGCCCTGGGGAAACAGGTGCACTGAGGAGATGACTGCACTAGGGAGAAGGGTGCACTGAGGAAATGCCTGCACTAGGGAAATGGGTGCACTGAGGAGATGGCTGCACTATAAAGGTGGATGCACTGAGGAGATGGTTGCACTAGAGAGATGGGTGGACTGAGTAGATGGCTGCACTAAGGAAATGAGTGCACTGAGGAGATGACTGCACTAGGGAGATGGGTGCACTGAGGAGATGGCTGCACTGGGGAGATAGGTGCACTGAGGAGATGGCTGCACTTAGGAGATGGGTGCACTGAGGAGATGGCTATACTGTGGAGATGGCTGCATTGAGGAGATGGCTATACTGTGGAGATGGCTGCATTGAGGAGATGGCTGCACAAGGGAGATGGATGCACTGCGGTGATGGCTGCACTAGGGAGATGGGTGCACTGGGATGATCGCTGCACTAGGGAGATGGGTGCACTGAGGAGATGGCTGCACTGGGGAGATAGGTGCACTGAGGAGATGGCTGCACTTAGGAGATGGGTGCACTGAGGAGATGGCTATACTGTGGAGATGGCTGCATTGAGGAGATGGCTATACTGTGGAGATGGCTGCATTGAGGAGATGGCTGCACAAGGGAGATGGATGCACTGCGGTGATGGCTGCACTAGGGAGATGGGTGCACTGGGGAGATCGCTGCACTAGGGAGATGGGTGCACTGAGGAGATGGCTGCACTGCGGAAATGGGTGCACTGAGAAACAGGTGCACTGGGGAGATGGCTGCTCTGGGCAGATCGCTGCACTGGGGAGATGACTGAAATGGGGAAACGGCTGCACTGAGGAGATGGCTGCACTGGGGAGATGGCTGCACTTGGGAGATGTCTGCACTGGGGAGACTTCTGCACTCTTGAGACTTCTGCACTGGGGAGACGGCTGCACTGGGGAGACGGCTGCACTGGGGAGATGGCTGCACTGGGAAAACCGGTGCACTGAGGAGATGGCTGCACTAAGGAGATGGGTGCACTGTGGAGATAGGTGCACTGAGGAGACTTCTTCTCTGGGGAAACGGTTGCACTGGGGAGATGGCTGCACTGGGGAAGCGGGTGCACTGAGGAGATGCTGCTTTGGGGAAACGGGTGCAATGGGGAAATGTGTACTCTGAGGAGATGTCTGCACTGGGGAGATGTCTGCACTGGGGAGATGTCTGCACTGGGGACATGTCTGCACTGGGGAGATGGCTACACTGGGGGAACAGGTGCACTGAGGAGATGGCTGCTCTAGGGAGATGGCTGCACTAGGGAGATGGCTGCACTGAGGAGATGGCTGCACTGAGGAGATGGCTGCACTGAGGAGATGGCTGCTCTGAGGAGATGGCTGCTCTGAGGAGATGGCTGCACTGAGGAGATAGGTGCACTTGGGAAACGGCTGCACTGAGGAGACTTCTTCACTGGGGAAACGGGTGCACTGGGGAGATGGCTGCACTGAGGAGATGCTGAACTGGGGAGATTGGGGCACTGGGGAGATGGGTGTACTGACGAGATGGCTGCACAGGGGAGATGGCTGCAATGGGGAAACGGCTGCACTGAGGAGACTTCTTCACTGGGGAAATGGGTGCACTGAGGAGATGCTGCACTAGGGAAGCGGGTGCACTGGGGTGATGGCTGAACTGTGGAAATGGCTGCACTGGGGAGATGGGTGGAATGAGGTGATGGCTGCCCTGTGTGATGGCTGCACTGGGGAGATGGCTGCACTGTGGAGAGGGCTACACTGGGGAAATGGCTGCACTTAGGAGATGGCTGCACTGGGGAATTGGGTGCACTGGGGAGATGGCTGCACTGGGAAAATGGTTGCACTGGGGAAACGGGTGCACTTGGGAAACGTTTGCACTGGGGAAACGGGTACACTGGGGAGATGGCTGCACTGGGGCAACGGCTGCACTGGGGAGACGGCTGCACTGGGGAAATGGCTGCACTGGGAGATGTTTGCACTGGGGAGATGGCTGCACTGGGGAGATGGCTGCACTGAGGACATGGCTGACCTGAGGAGATGGCTGCACTAGGAAGATGGCTGCACTAGGGAGATGACGGCACAGGGGTGTTGGCTGCACTGGGGAGATGGCTGCACTGGGGAAATGGGTGCACTAGGAAGATGGCTGCACTAGGGTGATGGGTGCACTGAGGAGATGGGTGCACTTGGGAAATGGCTGCACTGGGGGGATGGCTGCACTGGGGAGATGGCTGCACTGGGGAGATAGCTGCACTGGGGAAATGTCTGCACTGTGGAGATGGCTGCACTAGGGAGATAGGTACACTGAGGACATGGCTGCACTAGGGAGATGGATGCTCTGAGTAGATGGCTGCTCTAGGGAGATGGGTGCACTGAGGAGATGGCTGCACTTGGGAGATGGGTGCACTGAGGACATAGCTGCTCTAGGGAGATGGGTGCACTGACGAGATGGCTGCACTAGTGAGATGGATTCTCTGAGGACATGGCTGCACTGGTTAGATGGGTGCACTTGGGCAATGACTGCACAGGGGAGATGGCTGCGCTGGGGAAATGGGTGCACTGGGGAGATGTCTGTACTGAGGACATGGCTGCCCTGAGGTAATGGCTGCACTAGGGAGATGGATGCACTGAGGAGATGGCTGCACTAAGAAGATGGGTGCACTGAGTTGATGGCTGCACTAGTTAGATGGGTGCACTGAGGAGATGGCTGCACTAGGGAGATGGGTGCACTTTGGAAATGGCTGCACTTGGTAAATGGGTGCACTGGGGAGATAGCTGCACTAGGGAGATGGGTGCACTGAGGAGATGGCTGCACTGGGGAGATGGATGCACTGAGGAGATGGCTGCACTAAGAAGATGGGTGCACTGAGTTGATGGCTGCACTAGTTAGATGGGTGCACTGAGGAGATGGCTGCACTGGGGAGATGGGTGCACTTTGGAAATGGCTGCACTTGGTAAATGGGTGCACTGGGGAGATAGCTGCACTAGGGAGATGGGTGCACTGAGGAGATGGCTGCACTGGGGAGATGGCTACACTGGGGACATGGCTGCACTGAGGAGATGGCTGCACTGTTGAAATGGATGCAACGAGGATCTGACTACACTTGGGAGATGGCAGCACTGAGGAGATGGGTGCACTGGGGAAACGGCTGGACTGGGGAGACTTCTTCACTTGGGAAATGGGTGCACTGGGGAGATGTCTGCACTGGGGAGCTGGCTGCACTGGGTAGTTGGCTGCACTTGGGAAACGGGTGGACTGAGGAGATGGCTGCACTAGGGAGATAGATGTCCCGAGGATATGGCTGTACTAGGGTGATGGCTGCACTAGGGAGATGGATGCACTGAGGATATGGCTGTACTGAGGAGATGGGTGAACTGAGCAGATGTCTGCACTGGGAAAACGGGTGAACTGAGGAGATGGCTGCACTGATCAAACAATTGCACTGAGCAGATGGCTGCAGTAGGGAGATGGCTGCACTCGGGAGATGGCTGCACTGGGGAGATGGCTGCACTGGGGAGATGGGTGCACTAGGGAAATGGGTGCACTAGGGAAATAACTGCACTGGGGATATTAGTGCACTGGGGAGATGGCTGCACTGGGGAGATGGCTGCACTGAGGAGATGGCTGCACAGGGGAGATTGCTGCCCTTGGGGAATGTGTACATTGGGGAAACGGGTGCACTGGGGAAACATTTGCACAAAGGAAACGGGTGCACTGAGGGCATGGCTGCCCGGAGGAGATGGCTGCACTAGGGAGATGGGTGCACTGAGGAGATGGCTGCACTAGGAAGATGGGTGCACAGAGGAGATGGCTGCACTAGGGAGATGGGTGCACTGAGGAGATGGCTGCACTAGGAAGATGGGTGCACTGAGGAGATGGCTGCACTAGGGAGATGGGTGCACTGAGGAGATGGCTACACTGGGGAGATGGGTGCACTGAGGAAATGGCTGCACTGGGGAGATTGGTGCACTTGGAAAATGGCTGCACTGGGGAGATGGCTGTACTGGGGAGATGGCTGCGCTGTGGAAATGGATGCACTGGGGAGATTAATGCAAAAGGAAGATGGGTGCTCTGAGGAGATGGGTGCACTGAGGAGATAGGTGCACTTGGGAAATGGCTGCACTGGGGAGATGGCTGCACTGGGGAGATGACTGCACTGGGGAGATTACTGCACTGGGGAGATGGGTGCACTGGGGAAATGGCTGCACTGGGGAGTTTACTGCACTGGGGAGATGGGTGCACTGGGGAGATGGCTGCACTGGGGATATGGGTGCACTGGGGAGACGGCTGCACTGGGGAGACGGCTGCACTGGGGAGACGGCTGCACTGGGGAGACAGCTGCACTGGGGAGACGGCTGCACTCGGAGATGTCTGCACTGGGGAGATGGCTGCACTGAGGAGATGGCTGCACAGGGGAGATGGCTGCACTGGGGAAATGGGTGCATTGGGGAAACGGTGCACTGTGGAAACGTTTGCACTTAGGAAACAGCTGCACTGGGGAGATGCAATCTCCTCAGTGCACCTGTTTCCCCTTTGCAGACATCCCCTCAGTGCACGCATCTCAGTGCACTCATCTCCTCAGTGCACCCATCTCCCTAGTGCGCCCATCTCCCTAGTGCACCCATCTCCCTAGTGCAGCCGTCTCCGCAGTGCACCCATCTCCTCAGTGCACCCATCTCCTCAGTGCACCCATCTCCATAGTTCAGCCATCTCCTCAGTGCACCCATCTCCCTAGTGCAGTCATCTCCTCAGTGCACTTATCTCCCTAGTGCAGCCATCTCAGTGCACCTGTTTCCCCAGTGCAGCCATCTCCCTAGTGCAGCCATCTCCTCATGCAACCATCTCACTATTGCAGCCATCTCCCTAGTGCAGCCATCTCTACAGTGCACTCATCTCCCTAGTGCATCTATCTCCCCAGTGCAACCATCTCCCCAGTGCATCCATCTCCCCAGTGCAGCCATCTCCTCATTGCACCCATCTGCCCAGTGCAGCCATCTTCCTAGTACACCCATCTTCCTAGTGCAGCCATCATCTCAGTGCACCCATCTCCCTAGTGCAGCCATCTCCTCAGTGCATCCATCTCCATAGCTAAGCCATCTTTTCAGTGCACGCATCTCCCTAGTGCAGCCATCTGCTCAGTGCACCCATCTCCATAGTGCACCCATTTCCCCAGAGCACCCATTTCCCCAGTGCACCCATCTCCCCATTGCACCCATTTCCCAAGCAGGCATTTTCACAGTGCAGCCATCTCCACAGTGCACCCTTTTCCTTACTGCAGCCATCTCCCCAGTGCAGTCATCTCCCCAGTGCACTCATCTCCCCAGTGCACTAGGGAGATGGGTGCACTGGGGAGATAGCTGCTCTGGGGAGATGGGTGCACTGGGTAAACTGGTGCACTGGGGAGATGGTTGCACTGGGGAGACGCTTGCACTGAGGAGATGGTAGCAGTAGGGAGGTGGGTGCACTTGTGGGATGGCTGAACTGGGAAGATGGCTGCACTGGGGAAACGGCTGCACTGGGGAGATGGCTGCACTGGGGAAACGGGTGCACTGGCGAGATGGCTTCACTGGGGAAACGGGTGCACTGAGGAGATGACTGCACTAGGGAGATGGGTGCACTGAGGAGATGGCTGCACTAGGGAGATAGGTGCACTGAAGAGATGGAGGCACTAGGTAGATGGGTGCACTGAGGTGATGGCTGCACTGGGGAGATGGCTGCACTGGGGAAATGGCTGCACTGGGGAGATGGCTGCACTAGGGAGATGGTGCAATGTGGAGATGGCAGTACTGGGGAGATGGGTGCATTTGGGAAATGGCTGCACTAGGGGGTTGGCTGCACTGGGGAAATGTGTGCACTGGAGAGATGGCTGCACTAGGAAGATGGGTGCACTGAGGACATGCCTGCGCTAGGGAGATGGGTGCACTGAGGACATGCTTGCCCTAGGGAGATGGGTGCACTGAGGAGATGGCTGTACTAGGGAGTTGGGTGCACTGTGGAGATGGCTGCACTGAGCAGGTGGCTGCACTGAGGAGATGGGTGCGCTGTGGAGATGGCTGCATTGAGGAGATGGCTGCATAGGGAGATGGATGCACTGCAGTGATGGCTGCACTGGGGAGATGGCTGCACTAGAGAGATGGGTGGACTGAGTAGATGAGTGCACTGAGGAGATGACTGCACTAGAGAGTTGGGTGCACTGAGGAGATGGCTGCACTGTGGAGATGGCTGCACTGAGCAGATTGCTGCAATGAGGAGATGGGTGCACTGAGGAGATGGCTACACTGTGGAGATGGCTGCATTGAGGAGATGGCTGCATAGGGAGATGGATGCACTGCAGTGATGACTGCACTAGGGAGATGGCTGCACTGTGGAAATGGCTGCACTAGGGAGAT
This sequence comes from Dendrobates tinctorius, assembly GCF_039654945.1. NCBI lineage: Eukaryota > Metazoa > Chordata > Amphibia > Anura > Dendrobatidae > Dendrobates > Dendrobates tinctorius. Next base: position 11,346,990 of record NW_027361684.1, read on the forward strand.
GGGTGCACTGAGAAGATGGCTGCTCTGGGGAAACGGGTGCACTGAGAAACAGGTGCACTGGGGAGATGACTACTCTGGGCAGATCGCTGCACTGGGGAGATGACTGCAATGGGTAAACGGCTGCACTGGGGAGATGGCTGCACTGGGGAGACGGCTGTACTTGGGAGACGGCTACACTGGGGAGACGTCTGCACTGGGGAGACGTCTGCACTGGGGAGATGGCTGCACTGGGAAAACCGGTGCACTGAAGAGATGGCTACACTAAGAAGATGGGTGCACTGTGGAGATAGTTGCACTGAGGAGACTTCTTCACTGGGGAAACGGGTTCACTGGGGAGATGGCTGCACTGGGGAAACAGGTGCACTGAGGGTATGCTGCACTGGGGAAACAGATGCACTGGGGAAATGGGTACACTGAGGAGATGGCTGCACTGGGGAGATGGCTGCACTGGGGAAATGGGTGCACTGAGGAGATGGCTGCAATAGGGAGATGGGTGCACTGAGGCGATGGCTGCACTAAGGAGATGGGTGCACTGAGGAGATGGCTGCACTAGGGAGATGGCTGCACTAGGGAGATGGCTGCTCTGAGGAGATGGCTGCTCTGAGGAGATGGCAGCACTGAGGAGATGGCTGCACTGAGGAGATGGGTGCACTGGGGAAACGGTTGCACTGAGGAGACTTCTTCACTGGGGAAACAGGTGCACTGGGGAGATGGCTGCACTGGGGAAACGGGTGCACTGAGGAGATGCTGCACTGGGGAAGCGGGAGCACTGGGGAAACGGGTGCACTGAGGAGATGCTGCACTGGGGAGATTGGGGCACTGGGGAGATGGCTGTACCGGTGAGATGGCTGCACTGGGGAGATGGGTGCACTGTGGAGATGAGTGCACTGGGGAGATGGGTGCACTGAGGAGATGCTGCACTGGGGAGATTGGGGCACTGTGGAGATGGCTGCACTGGGGAGATGGCTGCACTGGGGAGATGGCTGCACTGCGGAGAGGGCTACACTGGGGAAATAGGTGCACTGGGCAGATGGCTGCACTGGGGAAACGGTTGCACTGGGAAACGGGTGCACTTGGGAAATGTTTGCACTGGGGAAAGGGGTCCACTGGGGAGATGGCTGCACTGGGGCAACGGCTGCACTGGGGAGACTGCTGCACTGGGGAAATGGGTGCACTGGGGAGATGGTTGCATGGTGGAGATGGTTGCACTGGGGAGATGGCTGCACTGGGGAGATGGCTGCACTGAGGACATGGCTGCCCTGAGGAGATGGCTGCACTAGGAAGATGGGTGCACTGAGAAGATGGCTACACAAGGGAGATGGGTGCACTTAGGCGACGGCTGTACTAGGGAGATGGGTGCGCTGAGGAGATGGCTGCACTGGGGAGATGGGTGCACTAGGGAGATGACGGCACTGGGGAGATGGCTGCACTGGGGAGAAGGCTGCACTGGGGAGATGGCTGCACTGGGGAGATGGCTGCACTGGGGTGATGGCTGCACTGGGGTGATGGCTGCACTAGGGTGATGGCTGCACTGGGGAGATGGCTGCTCTGGGGAGATGGGTGCACTTGGGAAATGGCTGCACTAGGGGGATGGCTGCAGTGGGGAGATGGCTGCACTGGGGAGATGGCTGCAGTGGGGAGATGGCTGCACTGGGGAGATAGCTGCACTGGGGAAATGGGTGCAGTGTGGAGATGGCTGCACTAAGGAGATGGCTGCACTAGGGAGATAGGTGCACTGATGACATGGCTGCACTAGTGAGATGGATGCTCTGAGTGTCATGATCCCAGTGCAGGTTTTTGAGCTGCACGTCAGGGGTTAATGTCTGGAGCTCAGTGCATGTTTTGACCTGCACACATGAGGTCAATGATGGTGGCCTCTTTCTGGTTCTGGGAGAGCTTCTTAAACCCCTGGGAAGCTTCAATCCATGCCAGTTATACTTTTGCCTTGGGCCTAGTGTGCTGACTCCTGTGTGTCTGTGCCTGTTTGTTGTTATAGCTTGTTTATATGGTTCTGACCTGGTTCTGTTTCCCGTTGTGAGTTTGCCTGTTGATTCTGTACTGCGTTATTATCTCTGTGTATAACTCATTGCCTGTGACCTCACTACTCTCTGCTCGCCCCTCTTGTACCTTGCAGCTATCTCTGTGTGTGACTCATTGGCTACGTCCTGACTATTCTCCCTGTCTATGCCCCTTGTTAACTTTGTCACGTCGTTACCCTGCTAGGAGTTCTTTTGCTGCTCCTAGCTCCCTGGAGTTTAGGCCACGCCCCTAGCAGTCACGTGCTTCAGGTCCTGCGGCTCAGAGGTACGCATCTACTCAGCTGCTGCCCGCTCCACAGGCATAGTTGAGCACAGTTCGCTTTACTCAGGACACGCGCACTGGCTCAGTGAGCAAGTTCAGTGCGGTGTTCCTGACATTATAACTGGCCTGCAATTTTTTTTTCTCTCCTCACTTCTGCAGCATAGACCCAATGTGTGCTCTATCTGAGCAGGTGAAATGCTTGACTCAGTCACTGCGGAAGCTTAGTTTGGAACACCAAGCTCTGGCCCAGTCTCAACGGCGGGTTGAGGACTCAGTTCAGCAGGTGGGGAATAGAGATGTCATTTTGGTCCCACCCGAATCCCCGGTTAAATTGCCAGATACGTTTTCTGGTAACAAAAATCATTTCAGGGCATTTAAGGAGGGCTGTAAGCTCTTTTTCTCTTTGAGACCCCGCTCCTCTGGGGATGAGAAACAGAGGGTGGGGGTAGTTATGTCCCTGCTTAGGGGGTCCCCACAAGCCTGGGAATTTTTGCTTTCCTCTTCTGCCCCTGAGAGAATGTCTGTGGATGCGTTTTTTGAAGCCTTAGGGCTTATTTATGATGAGCCTGATAGAGTGCGGTTGGCTGAGGACAAGGTGGTGAGTGTCTGTCAGGGGGAGCACTCGGCCAAATGGTTCTGTACTGAATTCAGAGGTTGGGCAGTCGAGATTTCCTGGAGTGATGCCGCCCTTCGGGGGCTGTTCCACAGAGGCCTGTGTGAATGTCTGAAGGATGCTTTGGCACTCCATCCTCCACCTGACTCCCTGGAGGATGCCATGACCCAAGCGGTTCGCATGGATCGCAGACTGCGGGCTAGAGGCGTTATGCAATGGGAAACACCATTATTCTTCAGTGGAGATGAGACCCAGACTCTTCCTGTGGCTATGGAGGTGAGCGCTGTCACCTGTGAGGAAAAAGAAAGAAGACGCCGCCAGGAGAAGTAGTTGTGCTTCTATTGTGGGGAATCCGGACACTGGAAGAAGGACTGCCCCTCCTGTCCGTCATCCTCCAAGATGGCGGGAAACGACTAGGTCTAGGTAGTAGTTGAGGAGGCTACCCAGACCTTCAGGTACAATTTTCCTCATGTGCAAAAATGGTGCTGCAGGTGGAACTGGATCTTGGTTATGGTCCTGTTCAGACTACTGCTTTTGTTGACTGTGGTTCTGCTGTGAATCTGATTGATACCAAAGTTATGACTCTCAATAAGATAGGGACAGTCAGGCTTCAGGATCTTGTTAAATTTGTGGCAATTGACTCATCTCCTCTTACCCAGGGCAGTATCTGTTGCAGGTCTGAACTTTTTTCTCTAAAAGTGGGTTCCACTCATGTGGAAAAACTAAGTTGTCTTGTGCTAGATAACTTGCCTGCAGGACTGGTACTGGGGATGCCTTGGCTTCAACGCCATAATCCTACCATTGATTGGGTTACAGGGGAAATCACTCAATGGGGATGCAATGATAAATGTGGTAACCTGGGACATCTTGTTAACACTGTTAAATCCGTGTCTGTGTCGTCTGTCGGTCTGGAAGATATTCCGGAGTACCTGAAGGATTTCGAAGATGTTTTTTCTGAAAGTGAGGCTGAGGCGCTGCGACCACATAGACCCTATTATTGTACCATTGATTTAGTACCCGGAGCCAAGTTACCTAAGGCTCAATTGTTCAATTTGTCTGGGCCTGAGCACCAAGCCATGAAGGAGTACATAGCTGAGAGTCTCCGGAAAGGGCATATCAGGCCTTCTGTGTCACCTTCGGCAGCAGGATTCTTCTTTGTGAAGAAGAAAGATGGTGGTTTGCGGCCGTGCCTCGACTTTCGAGAACTTAACAAGATAACGGTTAGGAACACTTCCCCTCATCCCAGACTTATGTAACCAGTTAGCGGGGGCCCAATGGTTCTCCAAGTTAGATCTGCGGGGGGCCTACAATCTGATAAGGGTTTGGGAAGGGGACGAGTGGAAAACTGCATTCCTCACATCAGAAGGACTCTTTGAGAACCTGGTTATGCCGTTTGGGTTAACTAATGCACCCGCTATTTTCCAGAATTTCATCAATGTGGTGTTTTCTGAACTGATAGGCCGTTTTGTTATTATTTATTTGGATGACATTTTGGTGTATTTCCCGGACAGTCAATCTCACTTGCAACATCTAAGTACAGTTCTCCAGAGACTCAGGGAGAACCGATTGCTTGCTAAATTGGAAAAATGTTCGTTTTTTGTACAGGAACTGTCTTTTTTGGGGTTGATTGTGTCCTGTGAGGGGTTTCGTATGGATCCTAAGAAGGTGCTGGCGATCGCTGACTGGGTTCAGCCTCAAGATCTCAAGGGGCTCCAGCGCTTCTTAGGATTTGCGAACTATTATCGAAGATTCATTAAAGGTTTCTCACAAGTGGTTAAACCACTCACGGATCTTACCCAGAAGGGCGCTGATGTAAAAAATTGGTCTGTACTCGCTAAGGAGTTCTTTTCAGCGATTAAGAAATGTTTCATGTCTGCCCCGGTGTTGGTACAACCAGACCCGTCCAAACCATTCATTGTGAAGGTGGATGCTTCTGAAGTGGGGGTGGGGGCTGTGCTGTCCCAGGGTCCGGCCACCCTTACCAATCTCAAACCCTGTGCCTTCTTCTCCAAGAAGTTCTCCTCAGCTGAGAAAAACTATGATGTAGGCAATAGAGAACTTCTTGCGGTCAAGCTGGCGTTTGAGGAATGGAGGCACTTTTTGGAAGGGGCGGCTCACCCTATCACGGTTGTCACGGATCACAAAAATTTGGCATACCTTGAATCTGCTAAGAGGCTTACTCCTAGACAAGCCCGTTGGTCACTTTTTTTTTCACGATTTCAGTTCTCCATTACTTTTCGACCAGGGTCCAAAAATGTTAAAGCGGATGCCTTGTCCAGAAGTTTTGATCCAGTTTCTCCCCCTGAGCCGCCGTCCTCCATTCTTCCCCCAGGGGTGGTAGTAGCGGGGGTCTCAACTGAGTTGGAACAAGAAATTCTAAGGGCTCAGGCCCTAGCTCCGGCAACCAGGCCAGGGGATAAACTGTTTGTTCCAGATTCGTTGCGGCCTAGACTTCTGCAGGAGTTTCATGAGTCTAGGCTGAATGCTCATCCAGGTATCATGGCCACTAGAGAGGCAGTAGCCAGGGGTTTTTGGTGGCCTTCACTACGGTCCGATGTCAAGGATTTTGTTTCTGCTTGTAGCATGTGTGCCCGTTCCAAAAGCTCGCATAACCGACCAGCTGGGGAACTCATACCTTTACCAGTTCCTGATAGGCCATGGACACACCTTTCCATGGATTTTATTACCGACCTTCCACCTTCCAGGGGTAATACCGTGATCTGGGTGGTGGTAGATAGGTTTTCTAAACAGGCCCATTTAATTCCCTTGGCAGCATTATCCTCAGCAGAAACATTGTCAAGGTTGTTTGTGCAGCATGTGGTCCGATTGCATGGGGTACCCCTGAATGTTGTGTCTGACAGACGTGTGCAGTTTGTGGCCAAATTTTGGAGGGCGTTCTGTATGAAATTGGGCATCTCACTCTCCTTCTTGTCGGCATATCACCCGGAGAGTAATGGTCAGACAGAACGCACCAATCAATCTCTGGAACAAATTCTCAGGTGTCTGACCTCCGCCAGACAGGAAGATTGGTGTGATGCGTTACCGTTGGTGGAATTCGCTTTTAACAATCGGGTAAGTCAGTCCACCAACATGTCCCCATTCCTGATTAACTATGGGTTTAATCCGCATTTTGGGGAGTTTTCACGGGTGGATTCCGGTTGTCCAGGGGCAGAGGGGTCCGTTCAACGGTTAAAAAACCTCTGGGCAGAAGTCCGGCGTAATATCTCTCGGGCCCAGGGGAGATACAAATATTTTGCTGACAAAAAGAGAACTTCGGGAGACATGTTTCAGGTAGGAGAGAAGGTCTGGCTCTCCACACGTAACATCAATTTAAAGGTACCATCAGCGAAGTTGGGACCAAAGTTCATTGGTCCATACGAGATTATGGAGATAGTCAACCCAGTGGCATATAGGTTGCGTCTCCCCGCCTCTTTAAAAATATCCAATGTGTTCCATAAATCTCTGTTGAAACCCGCAGGGTCTGTCAAAGAGTACTCCGAGTCTGTTGTTCCTCCAGTGCTGGTGGAGGGTCAATTGGAGTATGAGGTCGGACCTATTGTGGACTCTCGGCGGGTGCGCCGCTCTTTGCAGTACCTGGTCCACTGGAAGGGATATGGACCAGAGGAGCGCTCATGGGTCCCTGCTCGCTCTGCACATACAGATCGTCTCGTTCGGGCTTTCCATGCCAAGTACCCGGGGAAGCCTGGGGGTCCAGAGGCCCCCCGTTGAGAGGGGGGTACTGTCATGATCACAGTGCAGGTTTTTGAGCTGCACATCAGGGGTTAATGTCTGGAGCTCAGTGCAGGTTTTGACATGCACACATGGGGTTAATGATGGTGGCCTCTTTCTGATTCTGGGAGAGCTTCTTAAACCCCTGGGAAGCTTCAATCCATGCCAGTTATACTTTTGACTTGGGCCTAGTGTGCTGACCCCTGTGTGCCTGTGCCTGTTTGTTAATATAGCTTGTTTTTATGGTTCTGACCCGGTTCTGTTTCCCGTTGTGAGTTTGCCTGTTGATTCTGTACTGCATTATTATCTCAGTGTATGACTCATTGCCTGTGACCTGACTACTCTTTGCTCGCCCATCTTGTACCTTGCAGCTATCTCTGTGTGTGACTCATTGGCTACGTCCTGACTATTCTCCATGTCTATGCCCCTTGTTAACTTTGTCTCGCCGTTACCCTGTTAGGAGTTCTCTTGCTGCTCCTAGCTCCCTGGAGTTTAGGCCACGCCCCTAGCAGTCACGTGGCTGCATTAGAGAGGTCGGTGCACTGAGGAGATGGCTGCACTAGTGAGATGGGTGCACTGAGGAGATGGCTGTACTAGGGAGATGGGTGCACTGAGGAGATGGCTGCACTTGGGGGGAGATGGGTGCACTGGGAAAATGGCTGCACTGGGGAGATGTCTGCACTGGGGAGATTGCTGCACTGGGGAAATGGGTGCACGGGAAAATGGCTGCACTATGGAGATGGCTGCACTGTGGAGATGGCTGCACTGTGGAGATGGCTGCACTGGGGAAATGTCTGCACTGGGGAAATGTCTGCACTTAGGAGATGGCTGCAATGGGGAAATAGCTGCACTGAGGAGATGGCTGCACTGAGGAAATGGCTGCAATGAGGCGATGGCTTCACTGGGGAAATGCGTGCACTGGGGAAACATGTGCACTGGGGAGATGGCTGCACTGAGGAGATGGCTGCACTGTTGAAATAGGTGCAACGAGTATCTCACTGCACTTGGAAGATGGCTGCACTGAGGAGATGGATGCACTGAGGAGATGGGTGCACTGGGAACATGAGTGCACTAGGGAGATGGGCGCACTGAGGACATGGCTGCACTAGGGAGATGGCTGCACTGGGGAGATGGCTGCACTGGGGAGATGGCTGCACTGGGAAAATGGGTGCACTGGGGAAACGGGTGCACTGGGGAGATGACTGCAGCCATCTCCCCACTGCAGCCATCTCCCTAGTGCAGTCAGGTCCTCATGCACCCATCTCCCTAGTGTAGTGCAGCCATCTCCTGAGTGCAGCCATCTCCCCAGTGCAGCCGTCTCCCCAGTGCAGCCGCCTCCCCAGTGCAGCCATCTCCCCAGTGCAGCCGTCTCCCAAGTGCACCCGTCTCCCCAGTGCACCCGTCTCCCCAGTGCACCCATCTCCTCAGTGCAGCCATCTCCTCAGTACAGCCATCTCCCCAGTGTAGCCATCTCCATAGTGCACCCATCTCCCCAGCGCAGCCATCTCCTCAGTGCACCCATCTCCCTAGTGCAGCCATCTCCTCAGTGCACCTGTCTCCTCAGTGCACTCATCTCCCTAGTGCACTCAACTCCCCAGTGCAGCCATCTCCCCAGTGCAGCCATCTCCTCATTGCACCCATCTCCCTAGTGCAGCCATCTTCCCATTGCACCCATCTACCTAGTGCAGCCATCATCTCAGTGCACCCATCTCCCTAGTGCAACCATCTCCTTAGTGCATCCATCTCCCTAGTCCAGCCATCCTTTCAGTGCACGCATCTCCCTAGTGCAGTCATCTCCTCAGTGCACCCATCTCCCTAGTGCAGCCATCTCCTCAGTGCAGCCATCACCCTAGTGCAGCCATCTCCTCAGTGCACCCATCTCCCTAGTGCAACCATCTCCTCAGTGCACCCATTTCCCCAGTGCAGCCATCTCCACAGTGCACCCATTTCCCCAGTGCAGCGGTCTCCCCAGTGAAGCCATCTTCCAAGTGCACCCGTTTCCTTAGTGTAGCCATCTCCCCAGTGCAGTCATCTCCCCAGTGCTGCCATCTCCCAGTGCACTCATCTCCCTAGTGCACTGAGGAGATGGCTGCACTGGGGAAACAGGTGTATTGAGGAGACGGGTGCACTAGGGAGATGGGTGCACTGGGGAGATGGCTGCTCTGGGCAGATGGGTGCACTGGGGAAACGCCTGTACTGACGAAACAGGTGCCCTGGGTAAACGGGTGAATTGGGGAGATGGTTGCACTGGGGAAATGCTTGCACTGAGGAGATGAAAGCACTAGGGAGGTGGGTGCACTGGTGGGATGGCTGTACTGGGGAGACGGCTGCACTTGGGAGACAGCTGCACTTGGGAGACGGCTAAACTGGTGAGACGTCTGCACTGGGGAGATGGCTGCACTGGGAAAACCGGTGCACTGAGGAGATGGCTGCACTAAGAAGATGGGTGCACTGTGCAGATAGGTGCACTGAGGAGACTTCTTTACTGGGGAAACGGGTTCACTGGGGAGATCGCTGCACTGGGGTAACGGGTGCACTGAGCAGATGCTGCTCTGGGGAAACAGGTGCACTGGGGAAATGGGTGAACTGGGGACATGTCTGCACTGGGGACATGTCTGCACTGGGGAGATGACTGCACTGGGGAGATGGCTGCACTGGGGAGATGGCTGCACTGGGGAGATGGCTGCACTGGGGAAACGGGTGCACTGAGGAGATGGCTGCAATAGGGAGATGGGTGCACTGAGGAGATGGCTGCACTAAGGAGATGGGTGCACTGAGGAGATGGCTGCACTAGGGAGATGGGTGCACTGAGGAGATGGCTGCACTGAGGAGACTTCTTCACTGGGGAAACGGGTGCACTGGGGAGATGGCTGCACTAGGGAAACGGGTGCACTGAGGAGATGCTGCACTGGGGAAGCAGGTGCACTGGGGAAACGGGTGCACTGAGGAGATGCTGCACGGGGAGATTGGGGCACTAGCGAGATGACTGTACTGGCGAGATGGCTGCACTGGGGAAATGGGTGCACTGTGGAAATGGCTGCACTGAGGAGATGGGTGCACTGAGGTGATGGCTGCACTGGGGAGATGGCTGCACTGTGGAGAGGGCTACACTGGAGAAATGGCTGCACTTAGGAGATGGCTGCACTGGGGAAATGGGTGCACTGGGGAGATGGTTGCACTGGGGAAATGGTTGCACTGGGGAAACGGGTGCACTTGGGAAACGTTTGCACAGGGGAAGCGGGTACACTGGGGAGATGACTGCACTGGGGAGACGGCTGCACTGGGGAAATGGTTGCACTCGTGAGAGGGCTGCACTGGGAGATGGTTGCACTGGGGAAATGGCTGCACTGGGGAGATGGCTGCACTGAGGACATGGCTGCCCTGAGGAGATGGCTGCACTAGGAAGATTGCTGCACTGAGAAGATGGCTGCACTAGGGAGATGGGTGCACTGAGGAGACGGCTGCACTAGGGAGATGGGTGCACTGAGGAGATGGGTGCACTGGGGAGATGGGTGCACTTGGGAAATGGCTGCACTAGGGAGATGGCTGCACTGGGGAGATGGGTGCACATGGGAAAAAGCTGCACTAGGGAGATGACGGCACTGTGGAGATGGCTGCACTGTGGAGATGGCTGCACTGTGGAGATGGCTGCACTGGGGGTGATGGCTGCACTAGGGTGATGGCTACACTGGGGAGATGGCTGCACTGGGGAGATGGGTGCACTTGGGAAATGGCTGCACTAGGGGGATGGCTGCACTGGGGAGATGGCTGCATTGGGGAGATGGCTGCATTGGGGAGATGGCTGCACTGGGGAGATTGCTGCACTGGGGAGATGGGTGCACTTGGGAAATGGCTGCACTTGGGAAATGGCTGCACTAGGGGGATGGCTGCACTGGGGAGATGGCTGCACTGGGGAGATGGCTGCACTGGGGAGATGGCTGCACTGGGGCGATTGCTGTACGGGGGAGATGGGTGAACTTGGGAAATGGCTGCACTTGGGAAATGGCTGCACTTGGGAGATGGCTGCATTAGGGGGATGGCTGCACTGGGGAGATGCCTGCACTGGGGAGATGCCTGCACTGGGGAGATGGCTGCACTGGGGAGATGGCTGCACTGGGGAGATGGGAGCACTTGGGAAATGGCTGCACTAGGGGGATGGCTGCACTGGGGAGATGGCTGCACTGGGGAGATGGCTGCACTTGGGAAATGGGTGCACTTGGGAAATGGCTGCACTAGGGGGATGGCTGCACTGGGGAGATGGCTGCACAGGGGAGATGGCTGCACTTGGGAAATGGGTGCACTTGGGAAATGGCTGCACTAGGGGGATGGCTGCACTGGGGAGATGGCTGCACTGGGGAGATAGCTGCACTGGGGAAATGGGTGCACTGTGGAGATGGCTGCACTAGGGAGATAGGTGCACTGAGGACTTGGCTGCACTAGGGAGATGGATGCTCTGAGGAGATGGCTGCTCTAGGGAGATGGGTGCACTGAGGAGATGGCTGCACTTGGGAGATGGGTGCACTGAGGACATTGCTGCACTAGGGAGATGGGTGCACTGAGGAGATGGCTGCTCTAGGGAGATCGGTGCACTGAGGAGATGGCTGCACTAGTGAGATGGATGCTCTGAGGAGATGGCTGCACTGGTTTGATGGGTGCATTTGGGAAATGGCTGCACTGAGGAGATGGCTGCACTGGGGAGATGGCTGCACTGGGGAGATGGCTGCACTGGGGAAATGTCTGCACTAGGGAGATGGGTGCACTATGGAGATGGCTGCACTGGGGAGATGGGTGCACTTGGGAAATGGCTGCACTGGGGGGATGGCTGCACTGGGGAGATGCCTGCACTGAGGAGATGGCTGTACTGGGGAGATGGCTGCACTGGGGAGATGGCTGCACTGGGGAGATGGGTGCACTTGGGAAATGGCTGCACTAGGGGGATGGCTGCACTGGGGGGATGGCTGCACTGGGGAGATGGCTGCACTGGGGAGATGGCTGCACAGGGGAGATGGCTGCACTTGGGAAATGGGTGCACTTGGGAAATGGCTGCACTAGGGGGATGGCTGCACTGGGGAGATGGCTGCACTGGGGAGATGGCTGCACAGGGGAGATGGCTGCACTTGGGAAATGGGTGCACTTGGGAAATGGCTGCACTAGGGGGATGGCTGCACTGGGGAGATGGCTGCACTGGGGAGATGGGTGCACTGTGGAGATGGCTGCACTAGGGAGATAGGTGCACTGAGGACTTGGCTGCACTAGGGAGATAGGTGCACTGAGGACTTGTCTGCACTAGGGAGATGGATGCTCTGAGGAGATGGCTGCTCTAGGGAGATGGGTGCACTGAGGAGATGGCTGCACTTGGGAGATGGGTGCACTGAGGACATTGCTGCACTAGGGAGATGGGTGCACTGAGGAGATGGCTGCACTAGTGAGATGGATGCTCTGAGGAGATGGCTGCACTGGTTTGATGGGTGCATTTGGGAAATGGCTGCACTGGGGAGATGGCTGCACTGGGGAGATGGCTGCACTGGGGAAATGTCTGCACTAGGGAGATGGGTGCACTATGGAGATGGCTGCACTGGGGAGATGGGTGCACTTGGGAAATGGCTGCACTAGAGGGATGGCTGCACTGGGGAGATGGCTGCACTGGGGAAATGGGTGCACAGGGAAGATGGCCGCATTAGAGAGGTGGGTGCACTGAGGAGATGGCTGCATTAGGGAGATGGGTGTATTGAGGAGATGGCTGCACTAGTGCGATGGGTGCACTGAGGAGATGGCTACATTAGGGAGATGGGTGCACTGAGGAGATGGCTGCACTGGGGGGGAGATGGGTGCACTGGGGACATGGCTGCACTAGGGAGATGTTTGCACTGGGGAGATTGCTGCACTGGGGAAATGGGTGCACTGGGGAGATGGCTTCACTATGGAGATGGCTGCACTGGGGAGATGGCTGCACTGTGGAGATGGCTGCACTGGGGAAATGGCTGCACTGAGGAGATGAATGCACTGAGGAAATGGCTGCACTGAGGCAATGGCTTCACCGGGAAAATGCGTGCACTGGGGAAAAGGCTGCTCTGGGGACATGGCTGCACTGTTCAAATGAGTGCAACGAGGATCTGACTGCACTTGGGACATGGCTGCACTGAGGAGATGGATGCACTGGGGAGATGGGTGCACTAGGAAGATGGTTGAACTAGGGAGATGGGAGCACTGAGGACATGGCTGCACTAGGGACATGGCTGCACTGGGGAGGCGGCTGCACTGGGAAAATGGGTGCACTGGGAAAATGGGTGCGCTGGGGAAATGGGTGCACTGGGGAGATGACTGCAGGCCATCTCCTCAGTGCAGCCATCTCCCCAGTGCAGCCATCTCCCCAGTGCACCCATCTTTTCAGTACAGCCATCTCCCCAGTGTAGCCATCTCCGTAGTGCACCTATCTCCCCAGCGCAGCCATCTCCTCAGTGCACCCATCTCTCCAGAGCAGCCATCTCCGCAGTGAAGCCATCTCCGCAGTGCAGCCATCTCCCCAGTGCAGCCATCTCCCCAGTGCAGCCATCTCCCCAGTGCAGCCATCTCCCCAGTGCACCCATCTTCCCAGTGCTGCCATCTCCCAGTGCACTCATCTCCCCAGTGCACTGAGGAGATGGCTGCACTGGGGAAACAGGTGTATTGAGGAGACGGGTGCACTAGGGAGATGGGTGCACTGGGGAGATGGCTGCTCTGGGCAGATGGGTGCACTGGGGAAACGGCTGTACTGACGAAACAGGTGCCCTGGGTAAACGGGTGAATTGGGGAGATGGTTGCACTGGGGAAATGCTTGCACTGAGGAGATGAAAGCACTAGGGAGGTGGGTGCACTGGTGGGATGGCTGTACTGGGGAGACGGCTGCACTTGGGAGACAGCTGCACTTGGGAGACGGCTAAACTGGTGAGACGTCTGCACTGGGGAGATGGCTGCACTGGGAAAACCGGTGCACTGAGGAGATGGCTGCACTAAGAAGATGGGTGCACTGTGCAGATAGGTGCACTGAGGAGACTTCTTCACTGGGGAAACGGGTTCACTGGGGAGATCGCTGCACTGGGGTAACGGGTGCACTGAGCAGATGCTGCTCTGGGGAAACAGGTGCACTGGGGAAATGGGTGAACTGGGGACATGTCTGCACTGGGGACATGTCTGCACTGGGGAGATGACTGCACTGGGGAGATGGCTGCACTGGGGAGATGGCTGCACTGGGGAAACGGGTGCACTGAGGAGATGGCTGCAATAGGGAGATGGGTGCACTGAGGAGATGGCTGCACTAAGGAGATGGCTGCACTAAGGAGATGGGTGCACTGAGGAGATGGCTGCACTAGGGAGATGGGTGCACTGAGGAGATGGCTGCACTGAGGAGATGGGTGCACTGGGGAAACGGCTGCACTGAGGAGACTTCTTCACTGGGGAAACGGGTGCACTGGGGAGATGGCTGCACTAGGGAAACGGGTGCACTGAGGAGATGCTGCACTGGGGAAGCAGGTGCACTGGGGAAATGGGTGCACTGAGGAGATGCTGCACGGGGAGATTGGGGCACTAGCGAGATGACTGTACTGGCGAGATGGCTGCACTGGGGAAATGGGTGCACTGTGGAAATGGCTGCACTGAGGAGATGGGTGCACTGAGGTGATGGCTGCACTGGGGAGATGGCTGCACTGTGGAGAGGGCTACACTGGAGAAATGGCTGCACTTAGGAGATGGCTGCACTGGGGAAATGGGTGCACTGGGGAGATGGTTGCACTGGGGAAATGGTTGCACTGGGGAAACGGGTGCACTTGGGAAACGTTTGCACAGGGGAAGCGGGTACACTGGGGAGATGACTGCACTGGGGAGACGGCTGCACTGGGGAAATGGTTGCACTCGTGAGAGGGCTGCACTGGGAGATGGTTGCACTGGGGAAATGGCTGCACTGGGGAGATGGCTGCACTGAGGACATGGCTGCCCTGAGGAGATGGCTGCACTAGGAAGATTGCTGCACTGAGAAGATGGCTGCACTAGGGAGATGGGTGCACTGAGGAGACGGCTGCACTAGGGAGATGGGTGCACTGAGGAGATGGGTGCACTGGGGAGATGGGTGCACTTGGGAAATGGCTGCACTAGGGAGATGGCTGCACTGGGGAGATGGGTGCACATGGGAAAAAGCTGCACTAGGGAGATGACGGCACTGTGGAGATGGCTGCACTGTGGAGATGGCTGCACTGTGGAGATGGCTGCACTGTGGAGATGGCTGCACTGGGGGTGATGGCTGCACTAGGGTGATGGCTACACTGGGGAGATGGCTGCACTGGGGAGATGGGTGCACTTGGGAAATGGCTGCACTAGGGGGATGGCTGCACTGGGGAGATGGCTGCATTGGGGAGATGGCTGCATTGGGGAGATGGCTGCACTGGGGAGATTGCTGCACTGGGGAGATGGGTGCACTTGGGAAATGGCTGCACTTGGGAAATGGCTGCACTAGGGGGATGGCTGCACTGGGGAGATGGCTGCACTGGGGAGATGGCTGCACTGGGGCGATTGCTGTACGGGGGAGATGGGTGCACTTGGGAAATGGCTGCACTTGGGAAATGGCTGCACTTGGGAGATGGCTGCATTAGGGGGATGGCTGCACTGGGGAGATGCCTGCACTGGGGAGATGCCTGCACTGGGGAGATGGCTGCACTGGGGAGATGGCTGCACTGGGGAGATGGCTGCACTGGGGAGATGGGTGCACTTGGGAAATGGCTGCACTAGGGGGATGGCTGCACTGGGGAGATGGCTGCACTGGGGAGATGGCTGCACAGGGGAGATGGCTGCACTTGGGAAATGGGTGCACTTGGGAAATAGCTGCACTAGGGGATGGCTGCACTGGGGAGATGGCTGCACAGGGGAGATGGCTGCACTTGGGAAATGGGTGCACTTGGGAAATGGCTGCACTAGGGGGATGGCTGCACTGGGGAGATGGCTGCACTGGGGAGATAGCTGCACTGGGGAAATGGGTGCACTGTGGAGATGGCTGCACTAGGGAGATAGGTGCACTGAGGACTTGGCTGCACTAGGGAGATGGATGCTCTGAGGAGATGGCTGCTCTAGGGAGATGGGTGCACTGAGGAGATGGCTGCACTTGGGAGATGGGTGCACTGAGGACATTGCTGCACTAGGGAGATGGGTGCACTGAGAAGATGGCTGCTCTAGGGAGATCGGTGCACTGAGGAGATGGCTGCACTAGTGAGATGGATGCTCTGAGGAGATGGCTGCACTGGTTTGATGGGTGCATTTGGGAAATGGCTGCACTGAGGAGATGGCTGCACTGGGGAGATGGCTGCACTGGGGAGATGGCTGCACTGGGGAAATGTCTGCACTAGGGAGATGGGTGCACTATGGAGATGGCTGCACTGGGGAGATGGGTGCACTTGGGAAATGGCTGCACTAGAGGGATGGCTGCACTGGGGGGATGGCTGCACTGGGGAGATGCCTGCACTGAGGAGATGGCTGTACTGGGGAGATGGCTGCACTGGGGAGATGGCTGCACTGGGGAGATGGCTGCACTTGGGAAATGGCTGCACTAGGGGGATGGCTGCACTGGGGGGATGGCTGCACTGGGGAGATGGCTGCACTGGGGAGATGGCTGCACAGGGGAGATGGCTGCACTTGGGAAATGGGTGCACTTGGGAAATGGCTGCACTAGGGGGATGGCTGCACTGGGGAGATGGCTGCACTGGGGAGATGGCTGCACAGGGGAGATGGCTGCACTTGGGAAATGGGTGCACTTGGGAAATGGCTGCACTAGGGGGATGGCTGCACTGGGGAGATGGCTGCACTGGGGAGATAGCTGCACTGGGGAAATGGGTGCACTGTGGAGATGGCTGCACTAGGGAGATAGGTGCACTGAGGACTTGGCTGCACTAGGGAGATAGGTGCACTGAGGACTTGTCTGCACTAGGGAGATGGATGCTCTGAGGAAATGGCTGCTCTAGGGAGATGGGTGCACTGAGGAGATGGCTGCACTTGGGAGATGGGTGCACTGAGGACATTGCTGCACTAGGGAGATGGGTGCACTGAGGAGATGGCTGCACTAGTGAGATGGATGCTCTGAGGAGATGGCTGCACTGGTTTGATGGGTGCATTTGGGAAATGGCTGCACTGGGGAGATGGCTGCACTGGGGAGATGGCTGCACTGGGGAAATGTCTGCACTAGGGAGATGGGTGCACTATGGAGATGGCTGCACTGGGGAGATGGGTGCACTTGGGAAATGGCTGCACTAGAGGGATGGCTGCACTGGGGAGATGGCTGCACTGGGGAAATGGGTGCACAGGGAAGATGGCCGCATTAGAGAGGTGGGTGCACTGAGGAGATGGCTGCATTAGGGAGATGGGTGTATTGAGGAGATGGCTGCACTAGTGCGATGGGTGCACTGAGGAGATGGCTACACTAGGGAGATGGGTGCACTGAGGAGATGGCTGCACTGGGGGGGAGATGGGTGCACTGGGGACATGGCTGCACTAGGGAGATGTTTGCACTGGGGAGATTGCTGCACTGGGGAAATGGGTGCACTGGGGAGATGGCTTCACTATGGAGATGGCTGCACTGGGGAGATGGCTGCACTGTGGAGATGGCTGCACTGGGGAAATGGCTGCACTGAGGAGATGAATGCACTGAGGAAATGGCTGCACTGAGGCAATGGCTTCACCGGGAAAATGCATGCACTGGGGAAAAGGCTGCTCTGGGGACATGGCTGCACTGTTCAAATGAGTGCAACGAGGATCTGACTGCACTTGGGACATGGCTGCACTGAGGAGATGGATGCACTGGGGAGATGGGTGCACTAGGAAGATGGTTGAACTAGGGAGATGGGAGCACTGAGGACATGGCTGCACTAGGGACATGGCTGCACTGGGGAGGTGGCTGCACTGGGAAAATGGGTGCACTGGGAAAATGGGTGCGCTGGGGAAATGGGTGCACTGGGGAGATGACTGCAGGCCATCTCCTCAGTGCAGCCATCTCCCCAGTGCAGCCATCTCCCCAGTGCACCCATCTTTTCAGTACAGCCATCTCCCCAGTGTAGCCATCTCCGTAGTGCACCTATCTCCCCAGCGCAGCCATCTCCTCAGTGCACCCATCTCTCCAGAGCAGCCATCTCCGCAGTGAAGCCATCTCCGCAGTGCAGCCATCTCCCCAGTGCAGCCATCTCCCCAGTGCAGCCATCTCCCCAGTGCAGCCATCTCCCCAGTGCACCCATCTTCCCAGTGCACCCATCCACTTAGTGCAGCCATCATCTCAGTGCACCCATCTCCGTAGTGCAGCCATCACCTTTGTGCATCCATCTCCCTAGTCCAGCCATCTTTTCAGTGCACGCATCTCCCTAGTGCAGTCATCTCCCCAGTGCACCCATCTCCCTAGTGCAACCATCTCCTCAGTGCACCCATCTCCCCAGTGCAGCCATCTCACCAGTGCACCCATTTCCCCAGTGCAGCGGTCTCCCCAGTGCAGCCGTTTCCACATTGCAGCCATCTCCCCAGGGCACTCGTTTCCTTAGTGCAGCCATCTCCCCAGTGCAGCCATCTCCCCAGTGCAGCCATCTCCCCAGTGCACCCATCTTCCCAGTGCACCCATCCACTTAGTGCAGCCATCATCTCAGTGCACCCATCTCCGTAGTGCAGCCATCACCTTTGTGCATCCATCTCCCTAGTCCAGCCATCTTTTCAGTGCACGCATCTCCCTAGTGCAGTCATCTCCCCAGTGCACCCATCTCCCTAGTGCAACCATCTCCTCAGTGCACCCATCTCCCCAGTGCAGCCATCTCACCAGTGCACCCATTTCCCCAGTGCAGCGGTCTCCCCAGTGCAGCCGTTTCCACATTGCAGCCATCTCCCCAGGGCACTCGTTTCCTTAGTGCAGCCATCTCCCCAGTGCAGTCTTCTCCCCAGTGCTGCCATCTCCCCAGTGCACTCATCTCCCCAGTGCACTGGGGAGATGGCTTCACTGGGGAAGCGGGTGTATTATGGAGATGGGTGCACTAGGGAGATGGGTGCACTGGGGAGATGGATGCTCTGGGGAGATGGGTGCACTGGGGAAACGGTTGCACTGAGGAAACGGGTGCACTGGGTAAATGGGTGCACTGGGGAGATGGTTGCACTGTGGAAACGCTTGCACTGAGGAGATGGAAGCATTAGGGAGGTGGGTGCACTGGTGCATGGATGAACTGGGGAGATGGCTGAACGGGGAGATGGCTGCACTGGGGAGATGGCTGCACTGGGGAGATGGCTGCACTGGGGAGATGGCTGCACTGGGGAAACGGCTGCACTGGGGAGACGGGTGCACTGGCGAGATGGCTGCACTGGGGGAACGAGTGCACTGAGGAGATGACTGCACTAGGGAGATGGTGCACTGAGGAGATGACTGCACTAGGGAGATGGGCGCACTGAGGAGATAGCTGCAGCAGGGAGATGGGTGCACTGAGGAAATGGCTGCACTAGGGAGATGGGTGCACTAAGGAGATGGATGCACTAGGGAGTTGAGTGCACTTGGGAAATGGCTGCACTAAGGAAATGGCTGCACTGAGGAGATGGCTGTACTGGGGAGATGGCTGCCCTGAGGAAATGGATGCACTGGGGAGGTGGCTGCAATAGGGAGATGGCGCACTGAGGAGATGGCAGTACTGGGGAGATGGGTGCACTTGGGAAATGGATGCACTGGGGAGATGGCTGCACTGGGGAAAAGGGTGCACTGGGGAGATGGCTGCACTAGGGAGATGGCTGCACTAGGGAGATGGCTGCACTGAGGACATGCCTGCACTAGGGAGATGGGTGCACTGAGGACATGCCTGCACTAGGGAGATGGGTGCACTGAGGAGATGGCTGCACTGGAGAGATGGGTGCACTGAGGAGATGGCTGCACTAAAGAGATGGGTGGACTGAGTAGATGGCTGTACTAAGGAGATGAGTGCACTGAGGAGATGACTGCACTAAGAAGATGGGTGCACTGGGGAGATGGCTGCACTGAGGAGATGGGTGCACTGAGGAGATGGCTGCACTGAGGAGATGGCTGCACTGTGGAGATGGCTGCATTGAGGAGATGGGTGCACTGGGGAGATGGGTGCACTGGGGAGATGGCTGCACTAGGAAGATGGGTGCACTGAGGAGATGACTGCACTGGGGAAATGGGTGCACTGAGAAATGGGTGCACTGGGAAGATCGCTGCTCTGGGCAGATCGCTGCACTGGGGAGATGACTGCACTGAGGAGACGGCTGCACTGGGGAGACGACTGCACTGTGAAGAATGCTGCACTTGGGAGATGGCTGCACTTGGGAGATGGCTACACTGGGGAGACGTCTGCACTGGGCAGATGGCTGCACTGGGAAAACCGGTGCACTGAGGAGGTGGCTGCACTAAGAAGATATGTGCACTGTGGAGATAGGTGCAATGAGGGGATTTCTTAATTGGGGAAATGGGTGCACTGGGGAGATGGGTGCACTGGGGAAACGGGTGGACTGAGGAGATGCTGCACTGGGGAAACGGGTGCACTGGGGAAATGGGTGCACTGGGGAGATAACTGCACTGGGGAGATGTCTGCACTGGGGACATGTCTGCACTGGTGACATGTCTACACTGGAGATATAGCTGCACTGGGGACATGTCTGCATTGGGGAGATGACTGCACTGGGGAGATGGCTGCACTGGGGAAACGGGTGCACTGAGGAGATGGCTGCAACAGGGAGATGGGTGCACTGAGGAGATGGGTGCACTAAGGAGATGGGTGCACTGAGGAGATGGCTGCACTAGGGAGATGGCTGCACTAGGGAGATGGCTGCTCTGAGGAGATGGCAGCACTGAGGAGATGGCTGCACTGAGGAGATGGGTGCACTGGGGAAACGGCTGCACTGAGGAGACTTCTTCACTGGGGAAACGGGTGCACTGGGGAGATGGCTGCTCTGGGGAAATGGGTGAACCGAGGAGATGCTGCTCTGGGGAGATTGGGGCACTGGGGAGATGGGTGCACTGATGAGATGGCTGCTCTGGGGAGATGGCTGCATCGGGGAAACGGCTGCACTGAGGGGACTTCTTCACTGGGGAAACGGGTGCACTGGGGAAACGGGTGCACTTGGGAAACGGGTGCACAGAGGAGATGGCTGCACTAGGGAGATGGCTGCACTGGGGAGATGGCAGCACTGGGGAGATGGCAGCACTGGGGAGATGGCAGCACTGGGGAGATGGCTGCACTGGGGAGATGGGTGCACTGTGGAAATGGCTGCAATGGGGAGATGGCTACACTGGGGAGATGGCTGCACTGTGGCGAGGGCTACACTGGTGAAATTGCTGCTCTTAGGAGATGGCTGCACTGGGGAAATGGCTGCACTGTGGAGATGGCTGCACTGGGGAAATGGTTGCACTGGGAAAATGGGTGCCCTTGGGAAACGTTTGCACTTGGGAGATGGCTGCACTGGGGCAACGGCTGCACTGGGGAGATGGCTGCACTGGGGACACGGCTGCACTGGGGAGACGGCTGCACTGGGAGATGGTTGCACTGGGGAGATGGCTGCATTGGGTAGATGGCTGCACTGATGACATGGCTGCCCTGAGGAGATGGCTGCACTAGGAAGATGAGTGCACTAGGAAGATGAGTGCACTAAGAAGATGAGTGCACTAAGAAGATGTCTGCACTAGGGAGATGGGTGCACTGAGGAGACGGCTGCACTAGGGAGATGGGTGCGCTGAGGAGATGGCTGCACTGGGGAGATGGGTGCACTTGGGAAATGGCTGCACTAGGGAGATGACGGCACTGGGGAGATGGCTGCCCTGGGGAGATGGCTACACTGGGGAGATGGCTGCACTGGGGAAATGGGTGCACTTGGGAAATGGGTGCACTAGGGTGATGATGGGTGCACTGAGGAAATGGCTGCACTGGGGAGATGGCTGCACTGGGGAGATGGCTGCACTGGGGAGATGCCTGCACTGGGGAGATGGCTGCACTGGGGTGATGGGTGCACTGTGGAGATATTTGCACTAGGGAGATAGGTGCACTGAGGATATTGCTGCACTAGGGAGATGGGTGCAATGAGGAGGTGGCTGCTCTAGGGAGATGGGTGCACTGAGGAGATGGCTGCACTAGTGAGATGGATGCTCTGAGGAGATGGCTGCACTGGTTAGATGGCTGCACTGGGGATATGGCTACACTGCGGAGATGGCTGCACTGGGGAAATGGGTGCACTGGGAAGATGGCCGCATTAGAGAGGTGGGTGCACTGAGGAGATGGCTTCACTAGGGAGATGGGTGCATTGAGGAGATAGCTGCACTCTTGAGATGGGTGCACTGAGGAGATGGCTGCACTAGGGAGATGGGTGCACTGAGGAGATGGCTGCACTGGGGGGGAGATGGGTGCACTGGGGAAATAGCTGCACTAGGGAGATGTCTGCACTGGGGAAATGGGTGCACTGGGTAAATGGGTGCACTGGGGAGATGGCTGCACTGTGGAGATGGCTGCACTGTGGAGATGGCTGCACTATGGAGATGGCTGCACTGTGAAGATGGCTGCACTGGGTAAATGGCTGCACTGAGGAGATGGCTGTACTGGGGATATGGCTGCACTGAGGAGATGGCTGCACTGTGTAAATGGCTGCACTGAGGCGATGGCTTCACTGGGGAAATGCGTGCGCTGGGGAAACGGATGCACTGGGGAGATGGCTGCACTGGGGACATGGCTGCACTGAGGACATGGCTGCACTGTTGAATTGGGTGCAATGAGGATCTGACTGCACTTGGGAGATGGCTGCCCTGGGGAGATGGGTGCACTGGGGAGATGGGTGCACTAGGAAGATGGGTGCACTAGGGAGATGGGCGCAGTGACGATATGGCTGCACTAGGGAGATGGCTGCACTGGGGAGATGGCTACACTGGGGAGATGGCTGCACTAGGGAGATGGGTGCACTGAGGAGATGGCTGCACTAAGAAGATGTGTGCACTGAGTAGATGGCTGCACTAAGAAGATGGGTGCACTGAGTAGATGGCTGCACTAGTTAGATGGGGGCACTGAGGAGATGGCTGCACTAGTGAGATGGCTGCACTGAGGAGATGACTGCACTGGGGAGATGGGTGCACTTTGGAAATGGCTGCACTGGGGAGATGGCTGCACTGGGGAGATGGCTGCACTGGGGAGATGCCTGCACTGGGGAGATGCCTGCACTGGGGAGTTGGCTGCACTGGGGTGATGGGAGCACTGGGGTGATGGGTGCACTCTGGAGATATTTGCACTAGGGAGATAGGTGCACTGAGGAGATGGCTGCCCTAGGGAGATGGGTGCACTAAGGAGATGGCTGCACTTGGGAGATGGGTGCACTGAGGATATTGCTGCACTAGGGAGATGGGTGCAATGAGGAGGTGGCTGCTCTAGGGAGATGGGTGCACTGAGTAGATGGCTGCACTAGTGAGATGGATGCTCTGGGGATATGGCTACACTGGGGAGATGGCTGCACTGGGGAAATGGGTGCACTGGGAAGATGGCCGCATTAGAGAGGTGGGTGTACTGAGGAGATGGCTTCACTAGGGAGATGGGTGCATTGAGGAGATGTCTGCACTCTTGAGATGGCTGCACTAGGGAGATGTGTGCACTGAGGAGATGGCTGCACTGGGGAAATGGCTGCATTAGGGAGATGTCTGCACTGGGGAAATGGGTGCACTGTGTAAATGGGTGCACTGTGGAGATGGCTGCACTGTGGAGATGGCTGCACTGTGGAGATGGCTGCACTATGGAGATGGCTGCACGGTGAAGATGGCTGCACTGGGTAAATGGCTGCACTGAGGAGATGGCTGTACTGGGGATATGGCTGCACTGAGGAGATGGCAGCACTGTGTAAATGGCTGCACTGAGGCGATGGCTTCACTGGGGAAATGCGTGCCCTGGGGAAATGCGTGCACTGGGGAGATGGCTGCACTGGGGACATGGCTGCACTGAGGACATGACTGCACTGAGGACATGACTGCACTGTTGAAAAGGGTGCAATGAGGATCTGACTGCACTTGGGAGATGGCTGCACTGGGGAGATGGCTGCACTGGGGAGATGGGTGCACTAGGGAGATGGGTGCACTAGGGAGATGGGTGCACTGAGGAGATGGGTGCACTGAGTAGATGGCTGCACTAGGAAGATGGATGCACTGAGTAGATGGCTGCACTAGTTAGATGGGTGCACTGAGGAGATGGCTGAACTAGTGAGATGGCTGCACTGAGGAGATGGCTGCACTGGGGAGATGGGTGCACTTTGGAAATGGCTGCACTAGGGAGATGGCTGCACTGGGGATATGGCTGCACTGGGGAAATGGGTGCACTGGTGAGATGTCTGCACTAGGGAGATGGGTGCACTGAGGAGATGGCTGCACTGGGGAGATGGGTGCAGTTGGGAAATGGCTGCACTAGGGGGATGGCTGCACTGGGGAGATGGTTGCACTGGGGAAATGGGTGCACTGGGAAGATGGCCGCATTAGAGAGGTGGGTGCATTGAGGAGATGGCTGCACTAGTGAGATGGGTCCACTGAGGAGAGGGCTGCACTAGGGAGATAGGTGCACTGAGGAGATGGCTGCACTGGGGGAGATGGGTGCACTTGGGAGATATCTGCACTGGGGAGATGTCTGCACTGGGGAGATGTCTGCACTGGGAAAATGGGTGCACTGGGGAGATGGCTGCACTATGGAGATGGCTGCACTAGGGAGATGGCTGCACTGTAGAAATGGCTGCACTGTAGAAATGGCTGCACTGAGGAAATGGCTGTACTGGGGAAATGGCTGCAATGAGGAGATGGCTGCACTGAGGAAATGGCTGCACTGAGGCGATGGCTTCACTGGAGAAATGCGTGTGCTGGGGAAACGGGTGCACTGGGGAGATGACTGCGCTGGGGACATGGCTGCACTGAGGAGATGGCTGCACTGTTGAAATGGGTGCAACGAGGATCTGACTGCACTTGGGAGATGGCTGCACTGAGGAGATGGGTGCACTGGGGAGATGGGTGCACTGGGAAGATGGGCGCACTGAGGATATGGCTGCACTAGGGAGATGGCTGCACTGGGGAGATGGCTGCACTGGGGAGATGGCAGCACTGGGAAAATGGCTGCACTGGGGAAACGGCTGCACTGTGGAGATGGCTGCACTGGGGAGATGGCTGCACTGGGGAGATGGCTGCACTGGGGAGATGGCTGCACTGGGAACATGGCTGCCCTAGGGAGATGGGTGCACAGAGGAGATGGCTGCACTAGGGAGAAGGGTTCACTGAGTAGATGGCTGCACTAGGGAAGTGGGTGCACTGAGGACATGGCTGCACTAGGGAGATGGGTGCACAGAGGAGATGGCTGCACTAGGGAGAAGGGTTCACTGAGTAGATGGCTGCACTAGGGAAGTGGGTGCACTGAGGACATGGCTGCACTAGGGAGATGGGTACACTGAGGAGATGGCTGCACCGGGGAGATGGGTGAACTTGAGAAATGTCTGCACTAGGGAGATGGAGAGATGGCTGCACTGGGGAGATGGCTGTACTGGGGAAATGGGTGCATTGGGGAGATGGCTGCACTAGGGAGGTGGCTGCATTGTGGTGATGGTTGCACTGGGGAAATGGCTGCACTTAGCAGATGGCTGCACTGGGGAAATGGCTGCATTGATGAGAGGGCTACACTGGGGAGTTGGCTGAACTAGGGATCATGGCTCCACTGGGGAAATGGGTGCACTGGGGAGATGACTGCACTGGGGAGATGGCTGCATTGAGGAGATGGCTGCACTGGGGAAATGGCTGCACTGAGGAGATGGCTGCACTGGGGAGATGGCTGCACTGGTGAAATTTGTTCACTGTCGGGAGATGGCTGCCCTGGGGAGATGGCTGCCCTGGGGAGATGGCTGCACTGAGGAGATGGCTGCACTGGGGAAATGGCTACTGCCCAGCTGTGGCTCTGCAACTGTAGACGGCCTAGTGAGACCTTGTATGCTTTACATGGTAAAGCTGCATGCGTGCTGGACATGGCACAGCCTGTGTGCCCACAGGCCTGAGAGAGCGAAACTCTACTATGGACATTAAGAACTCGTCTGTCTGATGTAAGACTGTTTGCCTTGTGTTCCTGTGACATTGGTTTATGTATGAAATAAACCACACAGACTGTTACTATAAGCCAAAGTGTTCCTGTGTGCCTCAATATCGCATTCAAGCGAGTTAATCCCCGTCAACTCATTTGATGGATCTCTACATATAATATATAAATTTGATCTCTAAGTTTTGAAGCCACATGAAGCAAACTGGGCTCAATGTATGACATCACAATGGGATGCAATTCTGTGCATGACATCACAATGGGATCCATTTCTGTATGAGCCTCAGCGCTGAGGTCTCTCCTCATTCCTGTAGCAGCTCTACACAGAGCACATTGGTTGTAACCGACTACAGGAAGAACACGACTCAGACCAAGGGTAGATGCCATCATAAGATGTCATAGGCATGCAGGTTTACCTGCGGATTCCTAGAATTTGGCCAGCGGATTTGATGCAGAATGTAGTGCGTCTTGGAAAGAGAGAGAGAATTTTTTATATGTCCCGGAACGAAAACTGCATCTGCGGTTCCGCAAAAAAGAAGTGACATGCTGCGGAAAATAAATCGCAGAAAATCTGTGCGGAAATTTCCGCAGCATGTGAACAGCGGATTTTGATTTCCATAGGTTTGCATGGTAATGTAAACCGCATGGAAACTGCTGCAGATTCGCAGGCCAAATCCGCTGCGGATTTGCAGCAAAAATCGCAACGTGTGCACGCACCCAAAGGCAAAGATTAAAAATAGGAGATTTCTTAAAATTTGAGAAAACAGATTAACTTTGTTTTGCCTAAATTGTCATATAGCATTTTTTTTAGATGAAAGGACAGTTATAGGGGTTATGGAGGAGGCTGATGTTTTTTGATGATTTTGCTATGAGTGTCTGATCTATTTGCTCATAATTTAGGAAAAGTAGCTGAGAGGTAAATACATGTCTTTTAACAAAGTATAGTAATGGGTGAAAATAAAGATTTATAATTTTAGTTATTTAGACTTAAAGACCCAATTATCAAATTAAGTGATTGTTAATTTTAATAATTACCATAAAAATAATCTTCAAGGTAGTGTAAGTAACTTTTTTAAGCTTCTAAGTCTGTTATAGTTCTATAGTAGGTTGTAATCATGAATATCTAAAGCTGATGTGATACCATGTATTTTGCTCATACATTAGTATTGTATTATTGAATGTGTTATGTTTGACAGATGGTCTGTACATAAATTGTAGGTACATTTTTTAACTGTCAAAGTGGTTGCAGATTTTATCCGAACTGATGCGGTTTTCATGCGGAATTGATGCTTATTTTTTGCGGATTGTCATTGCAGAACTGCAAGAAGAATTGACATGCTGTGGAAAAAAATCCGCTGCAAATCTGCGCAGATTTTTCTGCAGCATGTGCATAGCAATTCTTGATTTCACATTGATTTACATTGCCTATGCACTACACTGCGGATTTGATTCAATTTTGCTCTTCCAAAAATGCTGCGGAAACGCATCAAAATCCGCAGCGTCTGCACATATCCAGCCATAAATTTTAAGAAAGCATAGTAAAGGGTGAAAATAATGATTCAGAATTTTAATTATATAGGCTTTAATACCCAATTATCAAAAGTAATGACTGTCAATTTTGATAATTAGGTATAATAATAGAGATGGTAAAAAGTAATCTTTAAGGTAGCGGAAGTAACTTTTTTAAGCTTCTAAGTCTGTTATAGTTCTATAGTATGTTTTAATCATGAACATGTAAAGTTGATGAGTTACCATGTTTCTTACTCATAGATTAGTATTGCGTTATTGTATGTGTTATGTCTGACAGATAGATGTTCTGTGCATGAGCTGTAGGTATATTTTTAAGTGCTTGTCCAAGACTTGTAAAAAAACAATGTACAAGGAGTAGTAAATAACCTACAATTATTACTTCTCTTATAAATCACCTATGATTCCAATGCCACAGCTTCAGTAATGCCATCAGCCTTTGTTAAGTGGCATGCAGTGATTATGTTCTGTGTGTTATCCAAGAAGTATCGTTTCTCCTTTCGGAGATTGACATACTAAGCATGCTGAGATGTGGAGACTTAAAGCCGCAATGCTCCTCTGGGAAATTTGCAAATTTTCTCTTCAGAGAGGAAGAGGACTAGAACTCTAGTGCCACCTATTGGAAGAAGAAGAAATGCAGTACTCACCAGTGAATTGAAAAATTGTGCGTCTTTTATTTCACATAAATTCCCTGGACCCGTAGAAGCGAGTAATCGCGAAACAGACGTCGTCTGGCACTTCCCTCCCCTAGCATTCCTCTAAGTCTTGCTTGTCCATAAACCTGTCAATGGAATTTATGTGAAATAAAAGATGCACAATTTTTCAGTTCAACTGGTGAGTGCTGCATTTCTTCTTCTACTATACATTGAATGATTCATGTTTGTTCATGCAAGCACCTCAGGTTTTTGGCTGAACTGCATACTGCAATACTTCAGATAAATAGCTCCGTCTGTTAATGGCGATTTGTGTGCCCTAGTTTGCCGTTCATCTGTTTGCTTTTCTGCTGGGACTAATTGACCCTCCTATTGGAAGTAGCAATCCTAAAAGTCAATGTCGACCCTTTAACGAGCCTTGTTACATGACTTAGTATAAAAGCCAAACCAGAATCTCAATTTGCAGACACTGTGTTTCGGGGTACTGACTAACAAGGGGCAGTA
Source organism: Dendrobates tinctorius (assembly GCF_039654945.1). Classification (NCBI taxonomy): domain Eukaryota; kingdom Metazoa; phylum Chordata; class Amphibia; order Anura; family Dendrobatidae; genus Dendrobates; species Dendrobates tinctorius. Next base: position 11,375,381 of record NW_027361684.1, read on the forward strand.
CCCCGAAACAAAGTGTCTGCAAATTGAGATTCTGGTTTGGCTTTTATCCTACATCATGTAACAAGACTTGTTAAAGGGTCGAATCTGTTGGCTTATGGAAAACATGAGTTTGGATAGAATTATCCTCAATAAAAATATTTAGATCTAAAAAATTGATACTGCTAGTACTGGTGGTAGAGGTAAAATTTAAAAAATATTCATTTTTATTGATATCCGTTAAAAACAAATCTAAGGAATCTTGACCACCAGACCAGATAAAAACAACGTCATCAATAAAATGTTTCCAAAGTACCAGGCCTGCGCGTAGGTCGCCAGATGGGTAGATCATATCCTCCTCCCATTTTCCTACATAAAGATTGGCGTAACTGGGCGCGAACCTGGTACCCATTGCGGTCCCCCATTACTGGGTATAGTAGTCTGCCAGGTATTTAAAATAATTGTGAGTTAAAATAAATAACATACATTCCTCTAAAAATTCCACTTGTCTGTCTGGAGCTATTTTATGTTCTTTGGATATCACTTCCTTGTATACAGTGATCAAACATGAAAAAGGCTGCTATGCTGCCACATATTTCCTAAAGAAACATGAAATAGTTCCAGACAGACAAGTGGAATTTTTAGAGGAATGTATGTTATTTATTTTAACTCACAATTATTTTAAATACCTGGCGGACTACTATACCCAGCAATGGGGGACCGCGATGGGTACCAGGTTCATGCCTAGTTACGCCAATCTTTATGTAGGAAAATGGGAGGAGGATATGATCTACCCATCTGGCGACCTACGCGCAGACCTGATACTTTGGAAACGTTTTATTGATGACGTTGTTTTTATCTGGTCTGGTGGTCAAGATTCCTTAGATTTGTTTTTAGTGGATATCAATAAAAATGAATATTTTTTAAATTTTACCTCTACCAGCAGTACTAGCAGTATCAATTTTTTAGACCTAAATATTTTCATTGAGGATAATACTATCCAAACCCGTGTTTTCCATAAGCCAACAGATTCAAACAGCTATATCCCAACAGATAGTCACCATTTGCCAAATTGGTTATTGAATGTACCCAAGAGCCAATATACAAGAATCTGTAGAAACTGCTCTAAAATGCAGGATTATGATTCTGAAGCTTCCCTGCACATCAGTTCCAGGAAAAAGGATATAATAATTCACTTCTAGAGGAAGCTAAGACAGTAGCGAGAAATAAACCTATTACCACTCTGAGAAGGATTAATGATGATAAAAAGAAAAAAACTCTCCCTAATGATTATATCCCTATCATAACTGAGTATAATTCAAATCACCACATTTTGACCAAAATAGTAAAAAAAACTGGGATATATTGAAAGAAGATAAAGTTATAGGATCATTAATTCCATCAGGTCCAAAATTTGCTTACAGGAAGGCCCAGAACATTGGTAATATTATTGCCCCCACTGTATCAAAAAATCGTACTAAGGAACCCAAGTCATTTTTTGTCAATAATTTAAAAGGCTTTTTCCCTGCAGAAAATGCAGGGCATGTCAACAAACTAGGAGCCCCAAACAGCAATGGGCTATGGGGGGTAATAATACAAATAAATTGAGATTTTACCTTTGGAGCATTTGACCTTTTGAGTGTGAAGAGTGCCCTTTAGATTTATAAGATTTTAATGAAACATTAAGGGGTACACTCTTATAGATTTTGATTTTATGATTTATGCATAAACCCATTTTGTACCCCTTTCCCACCCCCTTCTTTTCTTCTTCCCATGAGTATTCTATGCGCACACTTCTCTTTTGATGAAAGTATAGTACTGGTTTGTTTACTGCGGCATAAAGAGGCAGACTCTAGGGTCAGCCTCTGTTCTCACTTATGGACATGTCACTTGCTGGACTTTCCACAATCAGACATACTCATTGAATAATGTGAGTTTGCTGCTGCATAAAGAGGCTCGGTCTCTGTTCTCACTTATGGACAAATCACATACAGTCGTGGCCAAAAGTATTGACACCCCTGCAATTCTGCCAGATAATACTCAGTTTCTTCCTGAAAATGATTGCAAACACAAATTCTTTGGTATTATTATCTTCATTTAATTTGTCTTAAATGAAAAATCACAAAAAGAATTGTCCTAAAGCCAAATTGGATATAATTCCACACCAAACATAAAAAAGAGGGTGGACAAAAGTATTGGCACTATTCGAAAAATCATGTGATGCTTCTCTAATTTGTGTAATTAACAGCACCTGTAACTTACCTGTGGCACCTAACAGGTGTTTGTAATAACTAAATCACACTTGCAGCCAGTTGACATGGATTAAAGTTGACTCAACCTCTGTCCCGTGTCCTTGTGTGTACCACATTGAGCATGGAGAAAAGAAAGAAGACCAAAGAACTGTCTGAGGACTTGAGAAACCAATTTGTGAGGAAGCATGAGCAATCTCAAGGCTACAAGTCCATCTCCAAAGACCTGAATGTTCCTGTGTCTACCGTGCGCAGTGTCATCAAGAAGTTTAAAGCCCATGGCACTGTGGCTAACCTCCCTCGATGTGGGTGGAAAAGAAAAATTGACAAGAGATTTCAACGCAAGATTGTGCGGATGTTGGATAAAGAACCTTGACTAACATCCAAACAAATTCAAGCTGCCCTGCAGTCCGAGGGTACAACAGTGTCAACCCGTACTATCCGTCGGCGTCTGAATGAAAAGGGACCGTATGGTAGGAGACCCAGGAAGACCCCACTTCTTACCCCGAGACATAAAAAAGCCAGGCTGGAGTTTGCCAAAACTTACCTGAAAAAGCCTAAAACGTTTTGGAAGAATGTTCTCTGGTCAGATGAGACAAAAGTAGAGCTTTTTAGGCAAAGTCATCAACATAGAGTTTACAGGAGAAAAAAGAGGCATTCAAAGAAAAGAACACGGTCCCTACACTCCAGCATGGCGGAGGTTCCCTGATGTTTTGGGGTTGCTTTGCTGCCTCTGGCACTGGACTGCTTGACCATGTGCATGGCATTATGAAGTCTGAAGACTATCAACAAATTTTGCAGCATAATGTAGGGCCCAGTGTGAGAAAGTTGGGTCTCCCTCAGAGGTCATGGGTCCTCCAGCAGGACAATGACCCAAAACACACTTCAAAAAGCACTAGAAAATGGTTTGAGAGAAAGCACTGGAGACTTCTAAGGTGGCCAGCAATGAGTCCAGACCTGAATCCCATAGAACACCTGTGGAGAGATCTAAAAATGGCAGTTTGGAGAAGGCACCCTTCTAATATCAGGGACCTGAAGCAGTTTGCCAAAGAAGAATGGTCTAAAATTCCAGCAGAGCATTGTAAGAAACTCATTGATGGTTACCGGAAGCGGTTGGTCGCAGTTATTTTGGCTAAAGGTTTTGCAACCAAGTATTAAGCTGAGGGTGCCAATACTTTTGTCTGGCCCATTTTTGGAGTTTTGTGTGAAATGATCAATGTTTTGCTTTTTGCTTTATTCTCTTTTGTGTTTTTTCATTTAAAACAAATTAAATGAAGATAATAATACCAAAGAATTTGTGTTTGCAATCATTTTCAGGAAGAAACTGAGTATTATCTGACAGAATTGGATGTCAATACTTTTGGCCACAACTGTACTGGACTTTCCGCAGTCAGAAGTACTCACTGAATAATGTGAGTTTCCTCCTGCATAAAGAAAAAGACTCTGGGCTCGGCCTCTGTTCTCACTTATAGACATGTAATTTACTGGACTTTCCTCAGACAGATGTACTCACATAATAATGTGAGATTTCTCCTGCATTAAGAGGCAGATTCCAGGATCGATCTCTGTTCTCACTTATGGACATGTCACTTACTGTATTTTCCGCAGTCAGACGTACTCACTGAATAATTTGAGTTTACTGCTGCATAAAGAGGCAGATTCTGAGCTCGGTCTCAGTTCTCACTTATGGACATGTTACTTACTGGGCTTTCCGCAGTCAGAGGGGTTATGGAAGTGGCTGAGTTTTTTAGATTTTTGCTATGTGTGCCTGTTCTGCTTGCTCATAATATAAGAAAAGTAGCTGGGAAGTAAATGTAAGCCATGTCTATTCAGAAAGTTTGGTAATGGTTGAAAATAATGATTCTTAATTTTAATTATTTAGTCTTTAAGACCCAATTATCAAAAGTAGTGACTGTCAATTTTGATAATTAGGTAAAATAATAGAGATGGTAAAAAGTAATCTTTAAGGCAGTGGAAAGAACTCTTTTTTTAAGCTTCTAGGTTTTTTATAGTTCTATAGTATGTTTTTATCATGAACATGTAATGTTGATGAGTTACCATGTTTCTTAGTCATAGATTGGTATTGGGTTATTGTATGTGTTATGTCTGATAGATAGATGTTCTGTACATGAGCTGTAGGTATATTTTTAAGTGCCTGTCCAGGACTTGTAAAAAAAAGAATGTGCAAGGAGTAGTAAATGACCAACAATTATTACTTCTCTTATAAATCACCTATGAATTGAATGCCGCAGCTCCGGTAAAGCCATTAGCCTTTGTTAAGTGGCATGCAGTGATTATCTTCTGTGTGTAGAAATCATATGTACATTTTAAGCTACGTAGGATTTTAAGATATGGAAACAGAGGAAGGAGTAGTTAAAATTATTCCTTACCTTGTAAGTTCCCAAATAAATTCAAGCATTCCCAGTCCAGTTGTCCTGCTGGTCCTTGTTAAAATGGACTGCAGCAATTTTGTTCCAACAATACCCTCAGGACAGAAATTGCTAGTCAATGGCCAATGCAGTCATGTACCATATTACCATCACCAATGAAGCCAGGGATTGCTGGTAGCTGTAACCTGTGTGTGGTCTTCTCAAAAGTCCTACAAAACAGTTTCCAAAGACCAGTGGAACCATCATATTGTCATGTCCGCCATGTCTGCCATGTCTATTTTGTCTCAAGAACTCCTGGAGCGTTGTGCATGCGCATATCTTGTCTGCTATCTTGCATGTTCCCTAGAGCAGTGTGCACACTCACCTCATGTCTGAGCTGTAGGATGCCTGCGTTTCTGCTCTGCCTTCTGTGATCTTGTCGTCATGTCTAGAGTCCCTGGTCATGTGTCCCTGCCTGGATCCTGCACTGTCTGGTTTGGTAATCATCTCGTCATGTCTAGAACTCTGATCATGTGACCTGTCTAGGTTTCAGCACTGATTCTGCAGTCATCTCGTCATGTCTGGAACTCCAATCATGTGAATACACTCTGTTATCCTGTGGATCTGAACCCGGAAGTGCTCCCCTGGTCCTGACCTGGAAGAGGAGATGCTATGCCCTATATTAGGCCGCCCCTTCCTATGCTCAGGGCCTGAGTATTGTGTGGTGTCCCTGCATGGCTGCTTGGTCTGTGGGGCGCTCCCTCTATTCTGTGCCCTTGCACTCTGCTCTGTCGTGCATCTCTGCACACGCTCTGTGTTCGTATTCCGTCTCTTGTCTTGTGCCATGTCTTGTGTTTGTCCTTCGTGCCATGTTCTGTCCCTGCTCTGCTTAGCCTTGTAGTCCTTGTTTGCTCTGTTTCTATTCCTTGTTTCTGTCCTCATGTCATGTCTCGCTCTGCTTTGTGGCATCAGGTACCCTGCCTCTGTCTCTGTCCCTGGCGTGTCTCTACGCGTGCAGGCCTCCGCTCTGAACCTGTCCCTGGCGTGTCTCTACACGTGCAGGCCTCTGCTCTGAACCTGTCCCTGGTGTGTCTCTACACGTGCAGGCCTCCGCTCTGAACCTTTCCCTGGCGTGTCTCTACACGTGCAGGCCTCCGCTCTGAACCTTTCCCTGGCGTGTCTCTACACGTGCAAGCCTCCGCTCTGAACCTGTCCCTGGCGTGCCTCTCTGCACGCGCAGGACTCTGCCTCGCCTGTCCCTGGCGTGCCCCTCTGCACGCGCAGGACTCTGCCTCGCCTGTCCCTGGCGTGCCTCTCTGCACACGCAGGACTCTGCCTTGCCTGTCCCTGGCGTGCCTCTCTGCACGTGCAGGACTCTGCCTCGCCTGTCCCTGGCGTGTCTCTACACGTGCAGGCCTCGCTCTGTACCCTGTCTAGTCCCAAGGTCCTTCCTTGGCCCGGCTCTGGGCTTCGGCCTACGCTCCGCTGCTAGACTGTCCCTGTCCCTGGCATGCTCTTTGCATGAGCAGGTCTCTGCCTAGTTCTTTGTATTGTCCCTGATGTTTCGTGCGCTCTGGCACATTTCGCACTAGGCTTTGCCATACTGGCTGTACGCGTCTCTGTCCTGTGTCTTTGCCTAGCCCTGCCTTGTGGCTCCGTGCCTCTGTGCAGGTGCCTGGTCGCCTGTGCCTACCTGGTGTGCCTCAGCCGTGCTGCCTCTAGCCCCGTCCAGTGCTATAGTGGTCTGGCTGCGTGGCCCCGCAGCGTGCCGCCTCTAGTCGTGCCCGCTTGCAACTGCCATCATCGGTACCACCTGCCGGTACTCCCAGCCGTGGTCTCTGTGCTCCCTTGCACTCACACTGGTTCTCGCACTGTGCCTTTTTGTGCTACTCTTACACAAAGTCTTTGTCTCCTTTTGCTCCTTTCTGTACCCTAGTTTGCCTGCCGGATTCCATAACCTGCCGACCGCTGCCAGAGGTCCGGACCTAGATGACTGCGGCCTGCTGTCCGGAGCTGATGTCCGTAGCCAGATACCTGGACCCTGTCAGTCGATGCCAGCACCCTGGATTCCGATGCCATTGAACCTGACCCGTCCCTGGCATGCCCCTTGGCATGCACAGGCCACCGTCCTATGAACCTGACCCGTCCCTGGCTTGCCCCTTGGCATGCACAGGCCACCGTCCTGTGAACCTGACCCGTTCCTGGCATGCCCCTTGGCATGCGCAGGTCTCTGTCCTGTGAACCTGATCCTGGCGTGTCCGTTGACACGCACCATGTCTCTAACTCTCTTGTTTCCTTGCATGGAACCCTGGCTAACTTCTGGATGTCCGGATCCTGCCGATCACCCTCTGAGCTACAGAACCTGATGCCATGGTTGATCGTGGACTGTTGTCCGGAGTCCGATGTCCGTGTACCATCTGCACGTTCCATGCCTGGACCTCGGCGTGCCATTGCACGCACCCTGTTTCATGAACTGTGTTCACGTTTGCTGTTGCACCCTGAAGAGTTCCACAAGTCTTGGACCTCGGCGTGCTCTTGCACGCACCCTGCTTTATGTTCTGTGTGTTCACGTTTTGCACCTGTTGTACCTGAAGTCTTCCTTAATGAAGTTCCTTTGAATTAATGACTCGTCTTGCCTTGTCTTGTTTCCCTGAGCCGGCCGTTTGGTCCAGCTGCTGTGGTGGCTCACCCCCTTGGTCTTGCCCCTGACACTCCCTGTATAGGGGGTGGTTCTCACTAGGTCAGCTCGCCCTAGGTGAGTGCCACGGTCCAGAGGTTCCACTCTTTCTAAGAAGAATGACTCAGCGTAAGCTGACACTTCGTCACACATATTAACAGTCTGATAGCAGCTGGGTGTTTTTAGGTAAAATCTACCTTTTTGTGAGTTTAACACATTCCCTGCTTTGTGGCCAGTTTTGAATAATGTTGAAAAAATTCTTTAAAACTAGAGGTTTAACAAATATGCATTATACTAACCAGTTCAAAGGCTAGAGGAGTCCAATGGGTGAAGATAAAATGAGCTTTCCCAAATTATAATCAAATGGACTAACTTTTTCTTTTGCCTCAGTTGGCAGAAAACACACTTCTCTTGGAGATGGAACGAATATCTAGAGGGGTTATGGAGGAGGCTGATGTTTTTTAGATTTTTGCTATGTGTGCCTGATCTATTTGCTCATAACATGAGAAAAGTAACTGGGAAGTGAATGCAAGACATGACTTTTAAGAAAGTATAGTAATGGTTTGTTTACTGCAGCATAAAGTGGCAGACTCTAGGCTCAGCCTCTGCTCTCACTTATGGACATGTCACTTACTGGACTTTGCACAGTCAGACAAACTCACGCAATAATGTGAGATTCCTGCTTCATAAAGAGACCGATTATGGGCTTAGTCTCTGTTCTCACTTATGGACATGTCACTTCCTGGACTTTCCGCAGACAGACGTACTCACATAATAATGTGAGATTCCTGATGCATAAAGAGGCAGATTCTGGGCTCGGTCTCAGTGCTCACTACAGGACATGTCACTTACTGGACTTTCCACAGTCAGAGGGGTTATGGAGGAGGCTGATTTTTTTTTAGATTTTTGCTATGTGTGCCTGATCTATTTGCTAATACTATAAGAAAAGTAGCTCAGAAGTAAATGTAAGACATGTCTTTTAAGAAAGTATAGTAATTGGTGAAAGTAACGCTTCATAATTTTAATTATTTAGGCTTTAAGTCTCAATTATCAGAAGTAGTGACTGTCAATTTTGATAATTAGGTAAAATAATAGAAATGGTAAAAAATAATCTTTAAGGTAGTGGAAGTAACTCTTTTTTCAGCTTCTAAGTCTGTTATAGTTCTATAGTATGTTTCAATCATGAACATGTAAAGCTGATGAGTTACCATGTTTTTTACTCATAGATTAGTATTGGGTTATTGTATGTGTTATGTCTGACAGATTAATGTTCGTACATAAGTTGTAGGTATATTTTTAAAGTGCTTGTCCAGGACTTGTAAAAAAAAGGATGTGCAAGAAGTAGTAAATAACCAATTATTACTTCCATTACTGGACCAGCGCACCACGTTACCGCACCAGCTCTAGATGGCCTGAATTGGAAGCGCGCCTTTGAAGGTGACTCCTATAAGTCGCTACTGAATATGAAGTCTTGTCTGCATAATCTAGGACCAATTTATATACAGATAAATTCTTGATAAAGGCTAGAGAGCCGAAACATTGATATTTAATTATCTGTACTTCACCTTTTTTGGTCCGTCTAAATAAAAGCAGCTATATGAATTCATTTGATATTTAATTATCTGTACTTCACCTTTTTTGGTCAGTCTAAATAAAAGCAGCTATATGAATTCATTTTCAATCATTTGTTTGTGTGCCGAGGTTGTTTTTTTTACTATTTTAAGAAAGTATAGTAATTGGTGAAAATAACGATTCATAATTTTAATTATTTAGGCTTTAAGTCCCAATTATCAGAAGTAGTGACTGTCAATTTTGATAATTAGGTAAAATAATAGAGATGGTAAAAATAATCTTTAAGGTAGTGGCAGTAACTTTTTTAAGCTACTAAGTCTGTTATAGTTCTATAGTGTGTTTTAATCATGAACATGTAAAGCTGATGGGTTACCATGTTTTTTACTCATAGGTTAGTATTGGATTATTGAATGTGTTCTGTCTGACAGATAGATGTTCTGTACATGAGTTGTAGTACATTTTTAAGTGCTTCTCCAGGACTTGTAAAAAAAAAAGAATGTACAAGGAGTAGTAAATAACCAACAATTATTACTTCTCTTATAAATCACGTATGATTCCAATGCCACAGCTCCGGTAATGCCATCAGACTTTGTTAAGTGGCATGCAGTGATTATCCTCTGTGTGTAGAAGTCATATGTACATTTTAAGCTAAGTAGGATTTTAAGATATGGAAACAGAGGAAGGAGTAGTTAAAATTATTCCTTACCTTGTAAATTCCCAAATAAATTCCAGCATCACCAGTCCAGTTGTCCTGCTGATCCTTGTGAAAATGGACTGCAGCAATTTTGTTCTAACAATTCCCTTGGGAAAGACTGTGCTAGTCAATGGCCAATGCAGTCATGTACCATATTACCATCACGGTGAAGCCGGGGATTGCTGGTAGCTGTAACTTGTGTATGGTCAGCTCAAAAGTCTTGCAAAACAGTTTCCAAAGACCAGTGAGACCATCACATCAACAGTCTGCTAGCGGCAGGGAGTTTTTAGGTAAAATCTAGCTGTTTGTGAGTTTAGCACATTCCCTGCTTTGTGGCCGGTTTTGAAAAATGTTGAACAAATGCTTTAAAAGCTAGATTAAAAACTAGAGGTTTAACAAAAACCCATAATACTACTCAGTTCAAAGTCTAGAGGAGTCCAATGAGTGAAGATTACATTAAAATGAGCTTTCCTAAATTCTAAGCAAATGGACTAACTTTTTGTTCTGCCTCACATGGCAGAAAACACACTTCTCTTGGGGATGGAAAGGACATCTAGAGGGGTTATGGAGGAGGCTGATGTTTTTTAGATTTTTGCTATGTGTGCCTGATCTATTTGCTCAAAATCTAGGAAAAGTAACTGGGAAGTAAATGTAAGACAATCCTTTATGGAAGTCTAGTAATGGATGAAAATATTGATTCATAATTTTAATTATCTAGGCTTTAAGACAAAATTATCAAAAGTAATGACTGTCAATTTTGATAATTAGGTAAAATAATAGATTGTAAAAAGTAATCTTTAGTAACTTTGTTAAGCTTCTAAGTCTGTTATAGTTCTATACTATATTTTAATCATGAACATGTAAAGCTGTTAAGTTAACATGTTTCTTAATCACAGATTAGTATTGGGTTATTGAATGTGTTCTTTCTGACAGACAGATGTTCTGTACATAAGTTGTAGTACATTTTTTAAGTGCTTCTCCAGGATTTGTAAAAAAAAATGTACAAGGAGTAGTAAACAACCAACAATTTTTACTTCTCATATAAAGCACCTACAGTCATGGCCAAAAGTATTGACACCCCTGCAATTCTGTCAGATAATACTCAGTTTCTTCCTGAAAATGATTGCAAACACAAATTCTTTGGTATTATTATCTTCATTTAATTTGTCTTAAATGAAAAAACACAAAAAGAATTGTCCTAAAGCCAAATTGGATATAATTCCACACCAAACATAACAAAGAGGGTGGACAAAAGTATTGGCACTGTTCGAAAAATCATGTGATGCTTCTCTAATTTGTGTAATTAACAGCACCTATAACTTACCTGTGGCACCTAACAGGTGTTGGCAATAACTAAATCACACTTGCAGCCAGTTGACATGGATTAAAGTTGACTCAACCTCTGTCTTGTGTTCTTGTGTGTACCACATTGAACATGGAGAAAAGAAAGAAGACCAAAGAACTGTCTGAGGACTTGAGAAACCAAATTGTGAGGAAGCATGAGCAATCTCAAGGCTACAAGTCCATCTCCAAAGACCTGAATGTTCCTGTGTCTACCGTGCGCAGTGTCATCAAGAAGTTTAAAGCCCATGGCACTGTGGCTAACCTCCCTAGATGTGGACGGAAAAGAAAAATTGACAAGAGATTTCAACGCAAGATTGTGCGGATGTTGGATAAAGAACCTCCACTAACATCCAAACAAGTTCAAGCTGCCCTGCAGTCCGAGGGTACAATGGTGTCAACCCGTACTATCCGTCGGCATCTGAATGAAAAGGGACTGTATGGTAGGAGACCCAGGAAGACTCCACTTCTTACCCCGAGACATAAAAAAGCCAGGCTGGAGTTTGCCAAAACTTACCTGAAAAAGCCTAAAACATTTTGGAAGAATGTTCTTTGGTCAGATGAGACAAAAGTAGAGCTTTTAGGGCAAAAGCATCAACATAGAGTTTACAGGAGAAAAAAGAGGCATTCAAAGAAAAGTACATGGTCCCTACAGTCAAACATGGCGGAGGTTCCCTGATGTTTTGGGGTTGCTTTGCTGCCTCTGGCACTGGACTGCTTGATCGTGTGCATGGCATTATGAAGTCAGAAGACTACCAACAAATTTTGCAGCATAATTTAGGGCCCAGTGTGAGAAAGCTGGGTCTACCTCAGAGGTCATGGGTCTTCCAGCAGGACAATAACCCAAAACACACTTCAAAAAGCACTAGAAAATGGTTTGAGAGAAAGCACTGGAGACTTCTAAGTTGGCCAGCAATGAGTCCAGACCTGAATCCCATAGAACACCTGTGGAGAGATCTAAAAATGGCAGTTTGGAGAAGGCACCCTTCAAATATCAGGGACCTGGAGTAGTTTGCCAAAGAAGAATGGTCTAAAATTCCAGCAGAGCATTGTAAGAAACTCATTGATGGTTACCGGAAGCGGTTGGTCGCAGTTATTTTGGCTAAAGGTTGTGCAACCAAGTATTAGGCTGAGGGTGCCAATACTTTTGTCCGGCCCATTTTTGGAGTTTTGTGAGAACTGATCAATGTTTTGCTTTTTGCTTCATTCTCTTTTGCATTTTTTCATTTAAGACAAATTAAATGAAGATAATAATACCAAAGAATTTGTGTTTGCAATCATTTTCAGGAAGAAACTGAATATTATCTGACAGAATTGCAGGGGTGTCAATACTTTTGGCCATGACTGTATGATTCCAATGCCACAGCTCCAGTAATGCCATCAGCTTTTGTTAAGTGGCATGCAGTGATTATCTTCTGTGTGTAGAAGTCATATGTACATTTTAAGCTGTGTAGGATTTTAAGATGGAAACAGAGGAAGGAGTAGTTAAAATCAATCCTTACTTTGTAAATCCCCAAATAAATTCCAGTATCACCAGTCAAGTTGCAGTAATTTTGTTCCAATAATACCTTCGGGACAGATATTGCTAGTCAATGGCCAATGCAGTCATGTACCTTATTACCATCATCAGTGAAGCCAGGAATTGCTGGTAGCTGTAACCTGTGTATGGTCAGCTCAAAAGTCCTACAAAACAGTTTCCAAAGACGAGCGGAACCATCATATCAACAGTCTGCTAGTGGCAGGGAGATTTTAGGTAAAATCTAGCTGTTTGTGAGTTTAACACATTCCCTGCTTTGTGGCCAGTTATGAAGAAGGAGGCTGATGTGTTTTAGAATTTTGCTATGTTTGCCTTTTTTATTAGCTCATAAAATAAGAAAAGTAGCTGGGAAGTGAATGTAAGACATGTCTTTTAAGAAAGTATAGTAATGGTGAGTTTACTGCTGCATAAAAAGGCAGACTCTGGCTCGGACTCTGTTCTCACTTATGGACATGTCACTTACTGGACTTTCCACAGTCAGGCGTACTCACGAAATAATGTGTGTTTCCTGCTGCACAAAGAGGCAGATTCCAGGTTCGGTCTCTGTTCTCACTTTTGGACATGTCACTTACTGGAATTTCCGCAGTCAGACATACTGCTACATAAAGAGACAAATTCCGGACTTAGTCTCTGTTCTCACTTACGGACATGTTACTTACTGGACTTTCCCCAGATAGACGTACTCACATAATAATGTGAGATTCCTGCTGCATAAAGAGGCAGATTCTGTCACTGTTCTCACTTATATACATGTCACTTACTGGATTTTCCGCAGTCAGACATACTCACTGAATAATGTGAGTTTACTGCTGCATAAAAAGGCAGATGCTGGGCTCGGTCTCTGTTCTCACTTATGGACATGTCACTTACTGGACTTTCCATATTCAGACATGTTCACTCAATAATCTGAGATGCCTTCTGCATAAAGAGGCAGACTTTGGGCTCGGTCTCTGTTCTCACTTATGGACATGTCATTTCCTGGACTTTCCATAGACAGAGAGGTTATGGAGAAGGCTGATTTGTTTAGATTTTTGCTATGTGTGCCTGATCTATTTGCTCATAATATAAGGAAAGTAGCTAGGAAGTAAATGTAAGATTTGTCTTTAAGAAAGTATAGTAATGGGTGAAAATAATTCATAATTTTAATTATTTAGGCTTTAAGATCCAATTATTAAAAGTAGTGACTGTCAGTTTTGATAATTAGATGAAATAATAGATATGGTGAAAAGTAATCTTTAAGATAGTGGAAGTAACTCATTTTTAAGCTTCTAATTCTGTAATAGTTCTATTGCATGTTTTAATCATGAACATGTAAAGTTGATGAGTTACCATTAGTAATGAGCAAACTTGCTCGTCACTACTCGCTACTCTCCCGAGTATCACTGTACTCATTGTACTCGGCAAGCACCAAGCATTTCCGGCATTACTCGGCAAGAACTCTGGTCTCCACCCAGCTTTTTTGGCGGACTTTAGAGACCCAATCACAATGCAGAGATTGTCTGCTAGGCAATGAAATGCCTCAGCCATCTTTGTTGTGGTCGTGCAGTGATTGGCTGGCTGCACAGCATCATCAGGGGTATTAGAGATCGGACACCGCCCTGCTCGGCGCATTCAGCTCTGGATTTAGGAGTGTAGGGAGAGCTGCTGCCGAGATAGGGTCAGAATTGGCGATTTATTAGTCAGTGTGGGGTCTACCATTGTAAACTCCTCAAATCCAGATAAACCAACAGTCCTTCTAAGGACTAATTCCGGAATATATAGGTTCTAGTGTTAGGTAGGTATGGTAGTGTACGTCGCTCTATACACATCATTGCAAGGCCTGCAGGCACTGTATGTGTGCATATACATATCACTGCATACATCAAGAGGGTCCATTCCCTTCCTGTGTTTTGGTGCTTTTTGACAGTGCACAATACAGCCAGATCCTTTTCCTAGCACAGCGTGAAAATCGAGCAATTTTAAAGGGGTCTCAAACATTCCTTTTGAGTGCGCAGAGAAATATTTAATTTTTATGTGGAACGGTTGAGTAGATTTTTTTTTTCGTTTCTTACACAATTTCTTGACACTATTTTGCTGAATCCTCCCAAAAAATACATACAGGCCATATATTTTACAGTGAGGTATATCTGTGACACGCCTCATCCATCCGTCTGCTAAAAATTTTGGTCTTTTAGCCCTAAATTCAATTTTTTTTTCTGTCTCACT